>NC_141694.1:1213245900-1214563265 GCF_964263255.1 Lissotriton vulgaris
TGAGTGCGTATGTAGTAACTGGTTTTGGTGTGTCAATGGTTTCAAGAATGGTAGTCTGTATTTAACACTGGGTGTATCAAAGGTTATATTAGCGTGTGAGGAGGTGCATCGTATTATCACATGAATGATATCATCAGTGATGTGATCAGTGATGTCAAATGAGATGCCATCAGTGATGTCATCAGTGATGTCATTTGAGATGTCATCAGTGAATGCATCAGTGATGTCACTGACCATGTCATGAATGATGTAATATGTGACATCATCAGCAGTGGATTGCGGGTGCGCGAAATATAGTTAGTACAACTAACTATATAGGAGCAATTTCAATGGTTTTTTAAATGCTAATTCCTAACTATATAAGGCCTGAAACCTATGGTTTTTTAAGTAAATTTGCAAGGTTTTTAAAATTCGAATTCCTAACTATATAAGGCCTGAAACCTATGTTTTTTTAAGTGAATTTGCAAGGTTTTCTAAATGCTAATTCCTAACTATATAAGGCCTGAAACCTATGGTTTTTTAAGTGAATTTGCAAGGTTTTTTAAATGCTAATTCCTAACTGTATAAGGCTTAAAAACCTATTTTTTTTCAGTGAATTTGCAAGGTTTTTTAAATGCTATTTCCTAACTATATCAGGCGTGAAACCTATATTTTTTTCAATAAATTTCAAAGGTTTTGTGAATGCTTATTCTATTAGCGGATAACGTTTATATATGTTATTATCCTTCTGGGACCACCTGAGCAGCCATCTTATTTCTCAGGAGAAGTGTGGCACAAGAGAGCTCAAAACAAGAGTGGGAAACGCGAAAAAGGGGGCAGGGTTGAGACCCCCTGACCCCCTAGCCCTTCTCAGGGGGTCCGAGAAGGACCACCAAGGGCAAAAAGTTTTTTATTTTGTTTTAAATCGCGGGGTACCCCGCAATTTTTTGATTTTTTTCTTTTTTTTTGCCCTTGGGGGTCCTTTTGGGACCCCCTGAGAAGGGCTAGAGGGTTGGGGGGTCTCTACCCTTCCCCCTATTCACGTTTTCCACTCTTGTTTTGAGTTCTCTTGCACTGTGCACAGCAGAAATCACAATTTGAATTGTTTTGATTTATTTATTGCAGAGTTTTCTGTAATTTATGTTGTTGTATTTTGTGAAGAGGAAGTGAGAAAAAATATTCATGGATGTATGTGTATCTAATGCCTTCAATTTACACTGCAGACATGGGGAAACAAGGGAGAGTAACTATTGTAGCTGTGTATGCAGTTTCATGAGATCACAACATGTTCTGTGAATCGGAGCGCCGGGAGAAGGCACAAAATATGTTGTACAGTGTAGACTATTCAGTGTTCCTTTGAACTTGCAAGATGAATTTCACCATTGTAGTAAACCTATAACTCATCTAAAAAAAGTTCTTCAAGCAAGTAAACTAAAAGGATATTCTGTATATTTCAAGAGACCTTGTAGTTAGTTGCCTACTGGATTCTGTAATGAAACAATCACCACTCGATCTGAAATGTGAGCTATGCTGACCGCAGTGTAGGCCAGAGGCAGTGGTCATTAACGGCTCACAGCCACGTGCCGTTGCATTCAGAAGCAAGGAGTTGGTTGCACCTGATCACAGGGGGTACACAGAAATCATCACAGACTTTAACTTCTGACATCAGCAATCATAGAATCAAGAACCCGTTTCACTGTTGGGACCTGCTGAACTGTGGTGTACTCCACCAACTGGTGTCAACCAAGCACAAAAATCATGTGCAACAGTTAGCTACACAAGCACACAGTCTTATGCACCACAGCGGAGGGAGTTTTACGAAAACCAAGCAACAAGTAATATCAGACATAGTCCATTGTGGGATCAAGACACCGTTCCACTGTTGGGAACTAGAGTTGGTTGCACCCTGTTGAAGGGAGTACCTTCATCTGCACTCTCAGATGCAGCTCTAACATCGTCCGTTGTGGGAACAAGACATCGTTCCAATGTTTGGGACTTAGAGTTGGTTGTACCTGGTTGGAGGGCGTACACAGAAATCATCACAGACTTTAACTTCTGACATCCTCAATCATAGAATCAAGACCCCGTTGCACTGTTCGGACCTGCTGTACTGCGGTGCAGTCCAGCAACTACAGTCAACCAAACCCAATAATAATGTGCAGCAGTTAACTACGGAAGCACAGAGTCTGATGCACCTCAACCGAGAGAGTTCTGTGAAAACTAAGCAGCAGGTAATATTGGACAACGTCCATTGTGGGATCAAGACACCGTTCCACTGTTAGGACCTAGAATTGGTTACACCTGGTTGAAGGGAGTACCTTCATCTCCACTCTCAGATGCAGTTCCAACATCGTCCATTGAGGGATCAAGACACTGTTCCACTGTTGGGACCTGGAGTTGGTAGCACCTGGTCGAAGGGAGTACCTTCATCTCCACTATCAGATGCAGTTCTAGCATTGTCCATTGTGGGATCAAGACACGTTCCACTGTTAGGACCTAGAATTGGTTACACCTGGTCGAAGGGAGTACCTTCATCTCCACTCTCAGATGCAGTTCTAACATCGTGCATTGTGGGATCAAGACACTGTTCCACTGTTAGGACCTAGAGTTGGTTGTACCTGGTTGAAGGGAGTACCTTCATCTCCACTCTCAAATGGAGTTCTAACAGCAGGCTGAGAGCATCATTCACGCAGCCACCTTCGCTCACGGGGTCAACCTCGTAGCGGTGTAAACTGCACAGACCTGGTAGACAAGTTCACCATTCCAGAAGAGAACCGCACCCAGATAAACGTGCCTTTTATTCATACCCCTACGCTAGCCTTGCGTACGCCGAGCCAGCCCACTACTCTAAAGATTTGGGGGGAGGAGGGTGGACGTACATGCTTCGTTTCCGTAAACTTCCCTACTGACTGCGCTATCATGGTTGTGTCCACTGTCTACTTCACCCAATAGACCATCACTATATGTTGACATGTACATGTGTGTGCTCTGCATACTTAAGTCTGTCCTTCACATCCCCTCAACACTTTTCATTGTATACTTTTATAATCGAGAATCACTTGCCACCTTTGCACATACTTTGCTCCCATCGCTCCCCGCATTCTGCATTGTGTAATAGAGGTGCCATGTCATGTTTTTTTTGTGAACATGGCTAGCCACGGTTCCCACAGTGCGTACTGTTGTTGTGTCTGCTAGGTGTACATGTTGTTTGTCATGTTGTTTGTGATTATACAAGGTAGCACGTTTATTCATGAGCAGTGGTTTCTCCCATTAACATATCGCTGTTTTAAAGAGCATACAGATGTTTTTCTCACAGAGAAAAGTGCGACCACAGTGGCATACATTCATTACTATACAAGAATGTCCAACTGCACAACGCTTCTAAGCTTACAGCCCCCGATCTTGCATGCTTTCTGGAAATCACGCCAACTCCCACAATCAGACCAACATTCATAAAGCTTTCTAACAGCAGTTATCTGCTTCTCAATAACATGCATTCCTACAAAATGTGAGCTGGCTTACCGTATGTCCTTACAGAGTAACTTCCTGTAGCAATGTCTATTCCCACACACACAAAGTAACTCCCAAACTTCAACTTGGCCGTCAATCCCTACTTTGAAAACAGATTTCATTAAACTAACCAAATTAAAGTGCTTTTGTTCAGAACAGAAGTGTCCCTCACTTCTGTAAAATAAATGTATCGACTGCAGATAGCACAAACTTCAAGTAAAATACAGTCCCTTTAAAATTCGAACCCCCCATTACACTTTGTGAATTATTACACAATTTTCAACACATCTCACACTCAAGGTCTGGCACACTTTTTTAACACAGTCTTCTCTGGCCATCTCACAACCTTTCAAACTGTTTTTGGTATAATACCATACTTCATTCATTCGATCATCTCTGTAATAACAGGAACAGTGCCCAAAAATCTCGCTCTCTTTGAGGCCATTCTACTACTATTTTTGCTTTTAAAAAATGGCTGTGCTCCCTGTGGTAACAGGCATGTCTGACAGAATACGCCTCTACACGAAGCTACATCAATACAGTGAAAAAATTAAACTAATTTTCGGCTGCCTGCCTCTATCTATTATCGGAGCCAGCTACAACATGACATTTATTTTCACATATGCAATCTGCATGCAGCCATCTTTTTATTGCAAAACTTGCCCATTCGACTGGCGATTGAATGTATGCCTTGCCAAAATCCCAACATTCGCTCCCGATATCCAGCAGGTAATGCAGTATCTTGAAAACCATGAACTTGATTGTTCAGACAGTGGAGAAATGGCGGATGCAAGGCAAAAAGGTATAGTGGCAGAATGGGATTTCAGCGCAGCTGCGAAAGATCTCCTGCAACATGCAACCATTTACAAATCGCAGATTGACTGCCAATTCAAATTGTCGCTTCAACATTCCAGGAACATTACTGTCCCTTCGAGGATATGAATTGGATCGCTTTGCTTTTTTCACACGATGGCAACAATGACCTCTTGGAACATTACGCATCTGAAGACACTGAAGAACTTCTGCACAGCAATCTCCAAGACTTGTAAGAAACTCGCGTTATTCTTGGATTGAATTTTTCCATATTTTTTTACTATTTCCTTTAAAAAATGTTAATACACTTCAATTGTCCTAATTTCCTATAATAACTTTCTATGTATGCTCAGGCATTTGAAGTCTGTTTTCATTATTGCCCCTTATGTCTCCACTCTAACCAGGGATCGGTGATGTATGGCCTATACAAATACGCTATTTACTTGCTAAATTAGCCTAAACCCGACATCCATTTTGAAGCCATGCCTATTCTTTGTGCATACATCTCTCTGCCTGCCTGTTATCCACAAAGCCCTTTCATACAAATTTACTCATCCTCAGCCTCTGCTCACAAACTGGCGATCAAGGTCAAAAAACACAACATTGTTTAGGAACTGGTTGGCATAGTGTGGTAATCATATCCTACCTTTATTATCATTATAGAATTTACTCATTCATGTCTAATAGCTATTGTTTATGTCACATGGAACTGTAACCTGTAATATGGAATTCACTGATGCAGGAGCTTCAGTTTGAATACAGCAGAAGCAGTTGGAGTTTGCCTCAGCTTGATGCCTTAACTCTCTGCAAAAGAATGTTTTTTTGAAACAGCTGAAGAAAATAATGTATGGTTTGACCAGAAGGGTATCGAATGTGCTTCTCAGAAGTGCTATGTTTGTGTTCCTCCTCAAAGTTCCGATGTGGGTAGAACTATTACCAATTCTGACATGCAACAGATTGACTCTACTGTACAAGAGATTGCTGACTGTTCTACTGTTGATAACTTTGTGTTACAAAAAAGGAGTACAAGGGTACCTAAAAAGTTGGATGATTACATTTTGCAATGTATTTTGTTTGTTTTCTCAAAGGATACATGGGGTACTGGTATCTTATCGTTATTTTCATTATAGAATTTCAAGTCATTGAAGTGTAATAGGTATTGTTTATGTCACATGGAACTGTAACATGTAATATGGAATTCACTAATGTAGGAGCTTACGTTTGAATACAGTAGAAGCGGTTGGAGCTTGCCTCTGCTGGATGCCTTAGCTCTTGCACCAGTGGGTCCATTTTTGGCACTTAAATAAAGACACTTTTTATAAAACTTTCAAACTCCATCCCTTTATTACACACAGCCACTTTTTTAGACACACCTGATTTCACCATTTGTCTTCTGTGGCATTGCAACATTCTGCATTATATTCTTCTCGAGTATTTCTCTTTTCCTCCTTGCTAAAACACTGCATTCGGCTCTTCAGATCGGTAGGGGTGAGTAGTTTGCTTCCCACTCCCTGTACAGTATTAATGCATACTAACACAACTTACACAGGTATGCTACAGCGCCCACAGCACATGACTTTACAGCAATCAGCTCACAGCTTTGGCTCACGGTTTCATCCCCAAATTTTCAGACTGGTACCAGTGAGTAGTTTGCTTCCCACTCCCTCTATACTCTAAACGCATACTAAAACCACCTGCACAGCTATGCTACAGCGGCCAGTATGCTACAGCACCCAGAGAACATCAGTTTACAGCACTCAGCTCACGCTTTAGGCGCATGCTTTCATCCCCGAGTGTACCGGCACCTCACCTCAGCACCATCTCACAGTGGAAAAAACAGCACTTTCACACCGGTAGGTGTAAATACTTCACTTCACACTCCATCTGTAGCAGACCCTAACCACCCCACAGAGCTAACAGCGCTCCAATCCTCCTCTTTCCTAGTTTTTTCCCCTTTTTTCCCCTTACTTGCTTCACCGTTACCACAAATGGCTGCCAAAATTTCCTAGTTGCAACTGTTCGCAGCCAATAAGCAGCAAGCTCGTGCTCATAAAGCCTCAGCCAATCAGATGGCGGAATTCCAAAATATCGATATCTGTAAATTTCGATATTACTTAAAAACTACTGAACATATTTACACCAAATGAACAGAAGCGTGCTTTCCAGACCAAGACCCTTCTCTCTCCCAAATTTCGCATAATTCTGTTCACCCGTTCGACCTGTAGCCTTGTCTAAAGTTTCCTATGGAAATTAATATGGAGAACAAGTGTTTTGGGACCCCCATATTTTCTTGCTCCCCTTTGACGAATCACCACCAAACTTTCAACTTAGAAGCTGATATGAACAAAGAATTAGCTTGGAGAATTTCATGAAGATTCATCAAATGACGCCAAAGTTATAAACAAAACAAAAAATGCTCTTCCTGTGGAAACTTGGTCCTAACTATAACTACCTACTGGCGACCCGCAGTAGGTAACATGAATGTAAAGACAAAAGCTATTTGAAGAGACTGTGTTTATTTTAAATTAAAAGGTGCAATGAATTCAAAGGGATACTGGTTGTAAATAATACATTCTGTGCACAGTTAGTTTTATTTTTGCTCATACCCAACAGAATAAAAATCGGTGACTGATGAAATAGCCAAAACATGCCCTGAACATCGCTAATAAGTAAACTAAAATTTATGCCCGAGTGCAGGCTCTTCTCTTCATCTGGAGAAACAGTGTTTGTATAGATATATGTCCGCTCCAATTCAAGAACGGGCTCCAACACAGACTTGGTTCACAACACACAATGTTTATTGCTGCCACACTTAGAGGCTCATTACGATGGCGGGCTGACCTGGGCCCGCCCGCCATCGTTGTGGTGTTTGGGAGAGACATGGGGGGGTCCCACCACTGAAATTGCAATGTGCCCGCCAGTATTTCGGGCGCGTACCGGTTACAGCACTGTTCGCAATGTTAAAATGTCATGCAGTGTATTTCCCTGCTCTACGTGGCAGGCACCACGCAGTGCCTGCCTCACAGTGCAGGGAATTGCCCCTCCTGTGCAGCAACACCTCCTACAAAAACAAGGAGGGCCCTCAACGGGCCCCCAAACCCAATCCCCACCAGCCTTTCCATGGCAGTTTCCCTGCCATGGAAAGGCTGGCTGAGGCCAGCATTGTGATCTGGCGGATGGTGCCTGCTAGGCACCACCACCATTCGCCTCCATCTGTCAGCTCCGCCAGGCAATCGTTATGAAGGGTGGTGGGTAGTCTTTGCACCCGGCATGCTTGCGAAATGATTCCCCCACCATCGTAATTTGGCAGGGGGACATTGCCAGTCAGACGGTGGAGGGCCTGCCACCGCACGGCTGGCAGTGGCGGGCCTTCCGCCATCTTAATGAGCCCCTGAGATCTTAACCAATCCTCCTTATGTGCAATTCAAATATCACCTTGCAGAAACTTTTTGGCAGAATTGCCTTTTTTCAATGTAGGTTACAAGCGAAGGGCCCACCAGCTGTAGGTCTTTAAATATGTGATTGTGGAACTACCGTTGGAGGATATTCCATGGTTGTCAAGGAAAGGCTGCCAATCCTTGTATGGTTCTTAATCACCTGGATAGCCCTCCCTGTTCAAATGAGCCACTTACAGTAACAATGTCCCTCCAAATGCACAGCACAGTACACTCCTTGTTCAGCTGCCAAAACCGCATCTGTGAGCTTGAGTTAAGTAGCTCCTTCTCATGCACACAATAAAACCCCGATTTCCGTCAGCATGTGGGTTTCACAATTAGCACTGCGAAGAAACTACAGTCTAGGTGGCTGTCTTTCACTTAAATTGACAATGCCCTGTTGTGCAGTTTAATATTATTCTCCTCTCTCCCCATTGTGGCCGTGATGGAGTGGAATGGCTCATCCTGCAACCTGGTGTTAGCTGACTCTCAGCACACAGCACCAAATCGCCTTCCACTTTACTCCTGTGGGGCTCAGTGGTGCTTAGCTCCATATACAAGTTCCAACAAAGCCAGTGACAGTGGTGTACAAGATCGAGAGGGGGTTATCAGGACTGGTCATTATTGTTCAGGTGCAGGTTCCAGACGTAGTGGGCGCAAGTCAGCATGGGAATGTAGGCGGAAGGTGTTGCAGCTGGCTTGGAGGCAACTGGTGTCTCAACTATTACTGTAAAATTGAATAGACAGTAGCCGCCTCTCTTGCGGATTTTCCAAAATGGTGGCTGCTACCTTTTGAGGGTTAGCGCTCTAGTTTTTAGATCTTCACCGAAAAGATTCCTGTCATCGTGTACGCGCTCTAGAAGCACTACGCACTTCAACCGTCGTTCAAGTTGAGACAGCTCTTTTGCTTCCCTCTCTGTGTCTTCTTGTCAGAGGTTCCAGAAATAACGGCAGAGTCTCCCTGAGTCCTTCTGTTGTTATCGTGGTGGACAATATTGGTCTCTTGGTCTCGCAGTCTCCTGCCAGAGTTTGCCTTTCCTTAAGAGCTCCAGGTGAAGCAGTTATATTCTATTGGAGCCAGCCCCCCCCCCCACTTCGCTGGAACTACTGGTATTTCAGAGTGAGACCCGCTTTCTGAGCAGCGTCTCAGACAGTTTTCAGCGTGCTACTTTACTACTCCAGTTTAGAGTTCCGCTGCTTGGACTTTATTTACTAGAGCTGGGCCAAGTATTATTTCGTACTCTCTCTGGCAGCATTCTACAGAACTATTATATACAAAACACCTGAGCACACAACATCATTATTTCTATACTCCAATATCTTTGTAATGTTCTCCAAGCAATATCTCAGTGTCTCTACACCCTATAATCCAAAAATTCGTATTTGTCTAAAAGAAAATGCAATGGTCCAGTCGCAATCCTTAATTAGATGAAATGTTTTTTATTTTCAAATCAATCGTCAATAACACCACAGCAGCCTACAGAACTATATCAATCCATACCAGAGCATTTAAAGTCTATTCTGCGCTATGTAGTGTATTTGAATTCAGCGCAGGACATTTTCTCCTTTTATTCTTTGCTGTCAGGAATTTACAAGAGATTCTACAATAGATATAAATATATATATATTTATACTTGCCATCAAACCCCGAAGATATCCTGTTGCACTGGGTTCTGTGTCTGGAAAAGAAGATATAAATGGACTGTAACAAGAACATTTATTGAACTTCATCTTCAACATTTGTATTGAAACTTGCATAAGGGAGAAGCTATCACCACTGTATTTTCAGGTAACATGTTCTAAGAGTTCAGTCAGTGAGGGTGGGCATGTAGTACAGTTGGGATGTTTGGTAGTCCCTTGTGAGAACTTGTAATCTTGTGCTTTTTGTTACAGGTGTTGGAAGCCTCCTCAGACAAGTATTCCAGTAGAACATACAAAGCAATGGCAGTCTCTCTTTTCTCCCATTCCCCTTTCCCCCTCTTCACTGAGAGTTGAATTTAATTTGACTGCAGTGGAGTAGAGGAGCTGGAAAAAGTTCTTCTGATCATGTGGAAGCAAGGTTCAGGTACTCCGCCTTGACAGGTGTATCAGATTTCTGCACAGCAACTTGAACTAACATGATCAGAAAGTATGCTCTGATTCAAGAACAGGCTCCGATAGCATGCTTCAGGTCCACAACACATAAGTTTATTGTTGCCACACTAATATCTTAAATAATCTTCCTCAGGTGCAGTTCATATATCACCTTGCAGACCCGTTATGGCAGAAATGCAATTTTCAATGCAGGCTACAAGTGAAGGGCCCTCCCAAAAAAAAATTCAATTTTAGTGTCTCAATGGAGATAGTCTCCAATTCCGTGTTGCTCCGCACTGCAGACCCACTTTTAAGACTGCTGCGGAACCATGCCAAATTCCAGTGTCTGGCAGCGACTGTTACCCAAGGTTTGATATTCACGAGTCACAAAGGTGGTCCAAGGCTGGGTAATGGCGGCGCACTTACTGGCGGTGCGTAGCTCTGCGGCAGGACCAAGCCGCTACACATTACAGCACTTTCGCCCCCTTCAAGGAAACGATGAGCCGCACACGCAACACTGTGCTTTTATTATATATATATATATCCAACACTCAAGTTGCCCTAAGGTGAGGATGCCCACACGAGAATGCAACCTCATACCGTGGGGGCAGAGCCCACTGTGGCTTTATTTTTGTTTTTGAGTTGAACTGCTATCACCAGAATTCAACAGTGCATACGCCCATGAAGGCAGGTCACCGTGCTCACATGGGCGGAACTTTTGTTAAATAAAAGCAGGTGTTTCACTCTTTGTTTGCTGTTGCTGTGTTAGTGTATGGCTTGTGACCAAGGATTAACCTCCGAAACGCGTTAAGCCAGCATATTGAAATGTCCGAAAGAGAGCAGAACTGTGCTGATGACCTCACGGTATGAGGTTGCGTTCTCGTGTGGGCATCCTCACCTTAGGGCAACTTGAGTGTTGGATATATATATATGTATATATTTTTTTTTTCATCTCAAATGCCCTGAGCTTTACAGAGGTCACACAATGCAGCTCTTTACCATCCGGTTTACAAACCTCGAGGCTGCTTGCAGTTTTTTGCATCCATTTCATCTCTCGATTCCTTGCATGATTCCCGACGCGTTTCGAGGCAGAACGCCTCTTCTTCTTGGGTGCTACACAGAAAAAATGATGAATACCTCACCAGTGTTGTTTCTCTGATTATTTTATTGAGAACATCGCCCCCAATGGGCGTGGCACACAAAAGTTGCCCAATGGTATGCTGGTCCATGTAGTTCTTGAGGTGAGCATTATAATAAAAGTTCGTTTGAAAATTCATTGTCTCTGTGTTCTTTTATGAAGCTTATTATAGTCCTTAAGCAGGCTGGATTGCAAAACTGCAGGCTTCGTTTTGCCATAGTGCTACATTACTTCACGGAAAGAAAGGGTTTCCTTCCAAGCAGTTTTGCAATCCAGCCTACAGAGCACATCTTTTAATGGCTCGATTGAGCACAAAACTTAGGTCCAATTTGGGGAGTGGTTTGGTGGTGACTTCTGCTTCAAAATGGTGAGAATCATGTCCTCGCCCCTGGCATTCCTCAATGCAGTTAAGAGTGGATCAAAAGAGAGACATCATTTTGGAGGAGTCTTCTCTGGCTCAGCAACCAGGTCTGTAATACCTCAGTTTTGAAAACACCTAATAGATGGCAGACCATTTGAATAATCTACTGATCCGTTACTATTTCTAGAGACATCAACCCCATTAAAGTCAAATAAGCAAACCGTGGCAGTTTTTCACAAAACTGGAGTGCCCTGCATTTGCCTGGAAAAATCATAGGTGGTCATGAATAGGTAAAATGTGAGTACTGACAATGTGCACCAATTTTAAGATCACCTTGTTATTGCACATGAGCCAGTAGAAATTCCTCCATCTAACAGGGACATGGAGGAATTTTAAGACCTGGAGTGTGGCTCTAAAAGGGCTTTACCCTTTGTGAAGACAGACACTTTGTGAAGAAAAGCCTCTGCTTCTCTGCTGGCAAACTTGAAATATGGTGGGCCTTTTAACATCCAGTGTGTCCCTCAGATTTGTGCCTGGAAAGTGTTGCAAGCAGAAACAAAATTGGAGTACTGCCTTTTATGGAATATGATGGTACAATGCATTAAGAACTTCAATAGCCACACTGTTATGAATTAGTTTGTAAATCCATATTAAAGTAGAAGCCAAGCAAGAGGGCTTCATTTCCTATTGCCCATTTGCACAGGAAGTGCCATTACTGGATTTCCTATCAACAGTCTGCACAGGAAGGGGCATCACAGGATTTTCCATTATCAGTAAGCACAGGAAGTGACATCACTGAATTTCTGAACATCCATTTGCACATGAAGTGATATCACTGAATTTCCCATCATCAATCTGCATAGGGCGTGACATCACTGATTTACCACCAAAACTGCCTTTAAAAGAAGAAGCCAAGCCAGAAACCTTCATTTCACATTGCCTATCTGCACAGGAATTGGCATCACTGTATTTCCCATTGTCACATGGCCCATGGGAACATAGTCGATTTCTCTACGTTAACATGAGCACGTTGCTGCTTGCCAACTGCTTTGCACTTGTTACTGCACTTCTTCCTCCTCCAAGGACCTATTTCTGACAGCTGCAGTGCGGATGTGCTGCTGGTGTGCCAAAGGCAAACCCGTGTGTGCCACGACCGCACCCAGTGCCAGAACCCTAGTTCTTTTCTTACCCACTGCTACCCTGCTGAGCTCCTAGTCCTTCTACCCCTGGCCTCTGCTCACCACTCTGCTGCCACACAGCACCAAACAATACAAAGGAACTTTACCATGCACGTCCTGCAAGTTCTCCTACACTCTTGCACACCCTACACTCTACAACCTGCACCAAGAGCATCCAACACCCCACTCTCGAACACTCACAGAAACCAGCCACCCACTCATGATCTCACAGACCAAACACCACCCAATTAACAGACCATACTTGTATGAATACTCCTCAGCATCCGCATGCTCACCAAACAACCCACAGAGATATGGGACCTACTGTACTTCCATGTTCCGGACCTGCGCTTTCTCAAGGAAACATAGCTAACCCCCATCTTAGTACTGGTCATAGCTACAGACATTTCTGTTGACTACAAGATTTCTAGGCAAAACCGTCAGCACAGAGGTGGAATCGCCATCATATTCAAAGATGTCATCATCTACACCACCTACATAGACACCCCCATCAGCTACATGGAACACCTCTCATTCAGTATACGCATCACAGCCACCTTCTCCCAGTGCAGAATCCTCTCATACAGACCAATAGGGCCCGCACCCATTTCACAAGTGACATTGCAGACTTCTTTGCACCACTCATTATCAACACTGGCATCTTTATCCTCCTCAGAGAGTTTAACTTTCAATCAGAAGATCGGACCAACTCAAACTCTACAACCCTTCTAGAAAACCTTGGAAACTATGGCCTCACTGAGTATGTTATCAAACCCTCCCACACCACTATACATCTAATGGATCAGAATTTCTCCTCAATCATCAACATCACAGTCGACAAGCCAGCAACTATGACTTGGACAGGCCACGTCGTCTTCAATTTCACCATACCCATCCCTAACCACCACAGACCTACCACCACCGGAACCACCGACACAATGGATCCCCTCAAATGCAACCCAACTGCAACGGCATGACTACAGGCCAACTGGTACCCAGAATTACTCAGGCTGATGAAATTCACCTGCACGTAACAGGAGCGCAAAAGTCAAGACACCTTAGATAAATGTATCTTTAATCAGCCCTAAGGTACTACTATCAGCAAATTAGGAACAAGCATGCAGCTCGTATAGATTACATCAATACCAGCACTAACAACATCAAGCAAATGTTCACCATCATCAAAAATTTCACCACGCATCCTGCTGCCTCCAGCAAAATCATCACCTCACAAGACCTTTTCAACAAGCTCTTGGAATAAAATTGCCTCTATATACAGCACCTTTAGCCCTACCTGGATCCTTCATCCTTGCAACCCAACTTCCCATCATAGCCCCGACTTCTCGGCCTGCCATCACCACCATCAAAATATCTGCTACCATGAAAACCATCATCTTGGGGGATCCAGCTGACCCTTACCCCAGCCATGTCTTCAACAAAGGGTTCCTGCTGAGCAGTGAAGTGCTAACACCCACCCTCTATGCCTCAATGAACTCAACCACATTTCCAGACACCTGGAAACATACCACCATCATGACCGTACTCAAGAAATATTCAAGAAACAGCACTCATCTTTGCCACAGACGACAACTGCATGATCCTTCACAGAGGAGACCCGGCCACAATCATTCTCTATGAACTCTTTACAGCATTTGACACAGTCTTGTTATCCATTCTCATCAGTCAATTGCACAAGATTGGCACCCAAGGACATGCATTCCACTATATCTGCTTCCTTTTAACAGATAGAGCACAAGCTGTTAGCCTGACACCTTACTCCTCTGAGGTTTGCAAACTCAGCTGCTGAATCCCTTAAGTTTCATCACTAATCCCCTCCCTCTTCAATGCATACATGATCCCTCTGGCTAACGTAAGCTATTCACAACATCAACATCCCCTCCAACACCAAAGTTTCCAACTGGATGAAAGCCAACTGGCTCAAGCTTAACACTGACAAGAGAGAAGTGGTGATCTTCAGCAAGAATACCTCACCATGTGTCTCTAACTGTTTGCTGACCAAACTCAGACCCACAACCACACACAGAATACTCTGCAGGAACCTCAAAGTAATCATCATCAGCAATCTTCACAGGGCCACACAAGTCAACGATGTCACTACATGCCGCTTCTACACCCTGAAGATGCTGAGGAAGACCCCCAAATGGCTCCTGAGCAAAACCAGAAAAACTGTCACTTGTGCCCCACTTACTAGCAATGTGGACTGTGGGAGCACCCTCTGCACAGGGATCATCAAGCAACTTGATAGAAGACTACAAACCATCCGGAACTTGGCAGCCAGAATCATCATCAACCTCCCACACAGAACTCACATCACACCACACCCAGGGGACCTCAACTGGATCCTGATACACAAACACACTCAATACATAATCCTCAAACACGCATTCAGGGAACTACAGAACTGTGGTTCCACCAACCTGAAAATGTGCATCTCGTTTCACCAACCACCCAAAAACCTTTGCTCCACAGGAGACACACTCACAAATATCCCATGAATATTTCAAACCAGGTCAGGAGGGCAGGCTTTCTCCTACATTGCTCCTAAAGCATGGAACAGTCTTCTCCTCCACATCAGAACACCTTCCTCTCTTCTACAATTCCACAAAAAGCTGTCAACAAGGCTTTTCAAGTAACAAAGCTGCCATATCCAGGCTAGGCCCACACCTGCTAAGTGCAAGGATGCCTTTGTGGGTGATCAAGGAAAAACCAAAGGTGATGATGGACGGAGCGTTGACAATACAAACATTCACCCCCAGTCAACTGATCTGGGTTTAATCCATCACCGTTCTTTAGCTCACTCCTCCACCCCAGCTCAGACATGGCCATATGCAAATCAGTCTGAACCTGTGCCTCATGGGAACAGTCCAGCCCAAACTGCCAAGCCATGTCTTCCCTGGACCGGAATCAAGCTTCCCAGGACAGGTTTCTGGCATTACAGCCATCTTCTGCCGGGCTTGCTTGACTCCAGTGGCAAAGTAACCGGTCCTCGGTAGCTTGTTTCCGGTGCAGGGAAGGCATGGCTTGGCAGTTCAGGCTGGACTGTTCCCATGAGGCACAGGGTCAGACTGATTTGCATATGGCCATGTCTGAACTGGGGTGGCAGAGTGGGCTTAAGAATGGTGATGGATTAAACCCAGATCAATTGACTGAGGGTGAGTACTTGTATTGTCAATGCTCCGTCTATCATTTCCTTAGATTTTTCTTTGTTCGCCATAAGTTGGCAGGGTATGCTCAGACGTGAGTCCCTTGCTCACTTTGCCACTGGATTCAAATAAGCCAGGCTGAAGAAAGCTGAAATGCCAGAAACCGGTCCTCGGTAGCTTGTTTCCGGTCCAGGGAAGGCATGGCTTGGCAGTTCGGGCTGGACTGTTCCCATGAGGCACAGGGTCTGACTGATTTGCATATGGCCATGTCTGAACTGGGGGGCAGAGTGGGCTAAAGAATGGTGATGGATTAAACCCAGATCAGTTGACTGGGGGTGAGTGCTTGTATTGTCAACGCTCCGTCCATCATTTCCTTTGGTTTTTCTTTGTTCGCCATAAGTTGGCAGGGTATGCTCAGACGTGAGTCCCTTGCTCACTTTGCCACTGGATTCAAGCAAGCCGTGCTGAAGAAGGCTGAAATGCCAGAAACCGGTCCTCGGTAGCTTGTTTCCGGTCCAGGGAAGGCATGGCTTGGCAGTTCGTGCTGGACTGTTCCCATGAGGCACAGGGTGAGACTGATTTGCATATGGCCAGGTTTGAACTTGGGTGGCAGAGTGGGCTAAAGAACGGTGATGGATTAAACCCAGATCAGTTGACTGGGGGTGAGTGCTTGTATTGTCAACGCTCTGTCCATCATTTCCTTTGGTTTTTCTTTGTTTGCCATAAGTTGGCAGGGTATGCTCAGACGTGTGTCCCTTGCTCACTTTGCCACTGGATTCAAGCAATCCGGGCTGAAAAAGGCTGAAACGCCAGAAACCTGTCCTCTGTAGCTTGTTTCCGGTCCAGGGAAGGCATGGCTTGGCAGTTCGGGCTGGACTGTTCCCTTGAGGCACAGAGTCAGACTGATATGCATATGGCCATGTTTGAACTGGGGTGGCAGAGTGGGCTAAAGAACGGTGATGGATTAAACCCAGATCAGTTAACTGGGGGTGAGTGCTTGTATTGTCAACGCTCTGTCCATCATTTCCTTTGGTTTTTCTTTGTTCGCCATAAGTTGGCAGGGTATGCTCAGACGTGTGTCCCTTGATCACTTTGGTACTGGATTCAAGCAATCCGGGCTGAAAAAGGCTGAAACGCCAGAAACCTGTCCTCTGTAGCTTGTTTCCGGTCCAGGGAAGGCATGGCTTGGCAGTTCGGGCTGGACTGTTCCCTTGAGGCACAGAGTCAGACTGATATGCATATGGCCATGTCTTAACTGGGGTGGCAGAGTGGGCTAAAGAACGGTGATGGATTAAACCCAGATCAGTTGACTGGGGGTGAGTGCTTGTATTGTCAACGCTCCGTCCATCATTTCCTTTGGTTTTTCTTTGTTCGCCATAAGTTGGCAGGGTATGCTCAGACGTGAGTCCCCTGCTCACTTTGCCACTGGATTCAAGCAAGCCTGGCTGAAGAAGGCTGAAATGCCAGAAACCGGTCCTCGGTAGCTTGTTTCCGGTCCAGGGAAAGCATGGCTTGGCAGTTCGGGCTGGACTGTTCCCATGAGGCACAGGGTCAGACTGATTTGCATATGGCCATATCTGAACTGGGGTGGCAGAGTGGGCTAAAGAACGGTGATGGATTAAACACAGATCAGTTGACTGGGGGATAGTGCTTGTATTGTCAATGCTCCATCCATCATTTCCTTTGGTTTTTCTTTGTTCGCCATAAGTTGGCAGAATATGCTCAGACGTGAGTCCCTTGCTCACTTTGCAACTGGATTCAAGCAAGCCAGGCTGAAGAAGGCTGACATGCCAGAAACCGGTCCTTGGTAGCTTGTTTCCGGTCCAGGGAACGCATGGATTGGCAGTTAGGGCTGGACTATTCCCATTAGGCACAGGGTCAGACTGATTTGCATATGGCCATGTCTGAACTGGGGTGGCAGAGTGGGATAAAGAACGGTGATGGATTAAACCCAGATCAGTTGACTGGGGGTGAGTGCTTGTATTGTCAATGCTCCGTCCATCATTTCCTTTGTTTTTTCTTTGTTCGCCATAAGTTAGCAGGGTATGCTCAGACGTGAGTCCCTTGCTCACTTTGCCACTGGATTCAAGCAAGCCGGGCTGAAGAAGGCTGAAATGTCAGAAACCGGTCCTCGGTAGCTTGTTTCCGGTCCAGGGAAGGCATTTCCTTTGGTTTTGCCTTTGTGGGTGATAGTACGCCTTACAAACACATATAACATAACAAGTTTTTAGAAAATGTAAGAGCAAAATATTTAACTAAATTACCACAAAAATGAGAAAAGTTTGTAATTTAAAAGCACCTGTCTAGAAGTCTTCACAATAAAGTGAATCAAACCAATAAGTAGCCTGAGAGTCAAAAGGGCAAATGACAGTCTACAGAAAAAGGCAATATAACAGAAAATGGAATGTAGATCAAAAGAGGTAATGACTGTAAATGGGGAAAGACAATATAGAAGAAAAATGAGGTGCTTCTACAGATTATCGGAAACAAAAATATTGTGGGATAAAATATCATGTCAAGAATATCAGGTACAAAAATATCATGATGGTAAGTTTCTATAGGTAAGAAAGGTTTTAATACATATAACCAAAAACAACTAAGTATCCCTTCTGGAACCAGGGTGGTTCCTTCCAGAGAAAATGAGACGGGAAGGGTTTTTTTGGGAGATGGCACTGTACTAAGAGATTCTATGCCAGTCTTTTGTCGAACCACAGTTGTTGGTGTGAAAGGAAAGAGACCATTTTCTTAATATAGCACTCACTCACTCTAATAGTGACATGCTTCATCATCTGGCTCACCCCAGCTCCTAAAAGTCGGTGTGAGCTCAACCATATTTCACGGAACACTTATGAAGATTTAGTGTATGGTGGCCTAACGTTTACAGATAAAATTCCTTATGCACTCCTAAAGTATCCTTTATTAGTGGAGTGGGAGGGTAGGTTGAAAATACTATAGTCGGGCTAGAGGATGTAATGATCAACCCATTCTATGGGCCTTAAGATGGACCTGGGCTTTCGTCAGAGAAGGATGCGATGAAGTCACTTCCCCCAAGGACATGAGTACAAAGTGGGCATGCAATTCACATGTGTCACATTGCAGGATTTTTGGGAACAAGTCTATACCTGCCACTGTTTTCTGAGTGGAATTACCCCTCATGGACAGGGCATCACCTCTATGTAGTCTGCTCCCATGCTTACTACATATAACACCACATTTATTTTTGGTTTTGTATTTAATTTATTTTGATGATTGCAGTAGAGGTGTAGCACAGGGTTTCAAATGCATACAGAATGCAAAAGTAAAGCACAACATTGCATGGGGTAATATAAAGACAGCACGTGGGGAGGAAGGGTGGGGAGAAACAGGGTGAAGGGAGAGAGGAGAGAGAAGTGACTCGGGTGTAAGGGAGAGGGAGCAGGTCAATAACGAAACAACTGGCATCAAGCCTTTTCCCCATTGCTGTATGCCGAACCTCAGCCGTTGATCATAGTGTTGTGAGCATTGACAATTACTCAGTGCTAGCAGTCGGCAGCCCTTTCAAAGTGTTGACTTGAGAGGCAGGGGAAAAGGTGGGAGGAGAGGGGATAGGTACCCGCTGTGGGCATGCGCTGCAGGTGTAGGGGTGAAGAGGTCAAGCCTGGGTAAGGGGAAAAGTATGTTGTCTGTGCCACAAGGTGGGGTGGACTGTAAATCCCAAGCCATGGAGAAAAGTGCAGCAACTGAAGGGGGAAGGGGAAAGGGGAAAGGGGAGGCGTAGCAAGATGGGTGCAGGGAGGTAGAAGGAATGGGGGTTGGAGATGGAGAGGGCGTTCTATGACCTTAGGGTGGTGGTGCACCCAGTGTGCAGATGTACGGCATTAGTGGCCTCTGCTAATGAGTGGAGATCCATTTGTCTGTGTGACCGGCGATGGGGAGGGAAGAGAGAGGTCATAAGGGGGAAGGGAGAAATGAGGGGAGAAGATGGGGAGGTGGGTGTGAGGGGTGGGATTAAACGAGGGGGAGATAGATGACAGGTGAGAAAGGGGTCTAGGTATGGAGGAGAGGGGAGAGTGGAGAGGAGGTGGTAGGTGCGACGGCTAAGGCGGGTGTGGAAACCGGAGATGTAACCAGGGGGGAGAGGGAAGAGGCCTATATAACTGCGCAGGGTGATGCACAGTTGAGGCACGAGATGAGATGGGGGGATCAGTGTTGGTGTGATCAGCATTAGGGAGCATCCTGAAGGAAAGGCACCCATGTCTGGGTGAACACTGTGGTCTGGTCCTGCATGCCATAGATGACACAATCATAGGACGCTTTCTGTATCATATCCATAACCTAGACATCCGGAGATGGAGGAATGGGTGAGCCTCCTTGGCAGAGAATGCAGAGTTTGGATGAAGATAGTGCTGTGTCCAGGAGGTGGCGTTGCAGTTCGCAATAGCTCAGTTTATTTCTCCTTGTTGATTCCTCTTTCCATAGATAGAGGGAAAAGCCTTCTAGGATTGTTTTTGCGCAGGAAGGTGCCCCTTCCTATAAATAAATAGTCCTGCTGACAACACTATGATGCAACTGTGTCTGTGTTGGCAATAGACTGTCAAAATGGCACCAGGGCAAGGGGAAAGGACATGAATGCACCTTACTGGATACATATGGTGCATTTCTGCCCCATGCCAAAACCCCATAAATTTACCCCTATGGAGTTTTACTTCCCTTTTTTTTATTAAATATTTTCCCCCTTATATTTGTACAGGGCACTGTAAACATAGGATAAAAGCAAAATCTCTATTTATACAAGAAAACATTTGAATATACATAACCATACAGAAATTGAAGCAGACAAGGGGTTTTAAACATTAATTAATTAATCATATATACTCCAAGTTTTTATCACATGATGAATCAATCAATCATTTCCTTCCAAGTATTTATGGGTTCCCATATTTGTAACCCTAATTTCCTTCCCCTTTTATCCCATCTTGCATAAATCGCCTTCTCAATGTTATAAACCGACAGGAGTTTGGCCAGCCATTGGTGAAAAGTAGGTGGAAGTCGATCAAGCCATGACGAGGCAATGCACATGTGGAAAACTGCCATAGCTACAAATAGAAAGTAGCCAAATTGAGCCTGCCTGATATCATTGTTTACCCCAAACAAGATTGTTGATGGCATTAAAGTGATTCCTAGTGCAAGTGACCCTCTAAAAAATGATTCTATAGCATCCTGGATTGGTTGTAGGTGCGGGCGTGTGGCAAATATATGTACTATGTCAGCTTCTAAACTGTCACAGCGAGGGCACTTAATTCCATTTGTTCCTCCCCATTGCGCGATCCTTGCAGGTGTTTAATACAACAAGTAGAGTGTTTTATAATGCTGAGCCTGAAGGATCGCTGAGCATAAAACTTTCTGACCCAGGTCTAATGACAAGCAAAAACCTGGCCTACCCCTAGCTTGTTTACCCATTTAAGTTCAGATTTCTCCAGGTCGTCTTGCTTACATTCCATCAACTCGGCATTAAATCTTTTGCTCCTGCAGTCGGCTCCACCTTGAATGATTTCCAAAACTGAGTTCTTTCCAAAGCCAGCTGGTCTACCTTTCTTAGCCGCAAAGAAACTGCTAATTTGTAAATATTTAAAAAAATTCCTTGAATCAAGGCCATATGATGTCTGTATAACAGAGATTGCCTCATTCCCTCTATCCCCATCATATCTCCCAATTTCATTAATCCCCACCTTTCCAGTCCAAAAAGACAGCATCTGAAAATATTTCTGGACGGAGGGAGTGCAGTATTACCAATCAGTCTAGTATACTCAATAAACCTTCCCAAACCAAATTTTTTCATAAAAGCCTTCCAAATATTATGTGCTGCAATCACAGTTTTAAATTTAGTTCTTTTGAAGTAGCTAGGGTCAGAATATTTCAAGAAGGCATTCCCTGTCTCAGCACCGAGCACCAATGCTTATATAGCTACATTTCCTAGCGCATTATCCGCCTCAATCTCCGCCCCCCCCTAACAGCCCCGTCATATATTGTAGGGCAGCTGCCCAATAGTACATCTTCAAGTCAGATAGGGCCCACCCTCCTCTCTCCCTAGAAAGTGACATGTACCTCAACGCTCTTTTAGTCTGGCCGTGCGCCCAGACAAACCTATTTATCATCTGCTCTAGAGTGATGAACCACTTTGTTTCAAACATAAGCGGAATGGCCCTGAATAGATAAAGAAACTTTGGGAGGAAAATCATCTTGACGATGTGGGTGGGCCCCACTATGGACAGATGAAGGTTGTGCAGCCTATCCAAAGCCTTCTTGGCCCTATGTTCATTTCCACTAACATGTCTAAATCGGCGGTGATGTTTACCCCTAAGTAAACTCCAGACTGTACCACTTGGGGATCAGGGCATTCTACATTCCCATTCTTAATGATTTGTGTCTAGGAGGTATTCAAGGCATATCCTAACACCTGCCCAAAATGCAAGGCTTCCACCTCCACCTGTCTTATAACCTCTGTGGGTGCTGGGGTAACAACTGCCACATCATCAGCATATGCCAAGATTTTACAATGTCCTTGATGAGTCTCTAGTGGGGGAATCCGGTCATTCAGCTCCATTTTACGAATTAAGGGATCCTTATACATGGCGAAGAGAAGTGGGGAGCACGGACAGCCCTGCCTCGTACCTCGCTTAATCTGCAAAGGTATTGTATATCCTGCATTTACTCAGATTCGAGCTGTAGGGGATATATATAATACTTGTATCGCTTTAATAAAGCCCTCCCTGTAGCCGGCGTACCTTAAAATTGACCATAGAAAGTCCCAGGAGACCCGGTTGAATGCTTTCTCGGCATCCAGTAGCAAAACTGCCATTGGGTCTCCCGGAGTTTTACTTTCCAGTGCAAAACGTATTTGTGCTTGTCATGGGGATGAGCCTTGCATTTACACTGCGTTAAGTCAGCACGAACTTATTAGAAGTTTAAACGCCATTTTTCATTTCTGCTGCCTTTGCACACTGCACACAGTATTATAAATGCTTAGAGTCTATCGGACTGTTTTGTTTCACACGAGAATAATATGTTTTTCTATACTAGCAGCCTTGCTTGTCTGAACAGTGAGTGCCGAGGCCTTCAAGGTTATTTCAACACAGTGGTTGTGCTCGGTCTAATCAGCGCACGTTCTAGACATAACATATATGCAGCTGTGGCCACCTCTGATTTTGGCGCGTATAATATTAGATTGCGCAGGCATGCTCACACTCACTTGGAGAACATTTGCATGCAGAGAGCTGGTGTAGAAAATGATGTGATCCATTTCTACTAGGACCAGAGGTATGGGGCCGCCCTTGTAAACCCAAGAGACCTTCTGAAGATATAAAATAACCTACTAGCAAGGGAGGGTGATTTCTAGGTGTAATCTAGTTTTTCTTCAATTAGCATTTTTAACATGCTTTCTCCCTTTGTATTGTATGGAATAGTAACTATGCTGATAATCTTGTTGCTTATAAGATGTCTGCTTGTATTAGCTAAGATACTGCGCCTGAGAACACAGCACTAGAAATAAATATTTCAAATTTGCACATGTCTTCATTTACTCGCCGTTTTGGTCTGGTATGAGAATGGATCTATGACAGAATTTCGACAGACAGAATTTCGACCTACACAAATATCGACGTAATTATATCGATTGCAAGAATATCGACGCCCTAGGTACAACATGGTAAGTACCAAAATATCGAAAAAATAATATCGATGTTAAAAATATCGTTGTCAAATATATCGGTTTTTTTTGGGTTTAAAATAACATGAAAAATACTGTAAATAATACTTATAAATTACTTAAACATATTTAAATATATTTATTAATGGTAAAAAAAATAATAATACATATTTAATAAAAAAAATAATATTAACAAATCATATATAATATATACTTACTTAACAATAATTACTATTCCCACTCCAGAGGGTGCAACAGTAGAGAAAGTGTTGGATAGCGTAGGGGTTAAAATTACTATTCCCACTCCAGTGGGTGCAACAGTAGGGAAAACTGACCCTGAACCCAAAAAATATCCCTTTACCCAATAACTGAAAACAGACCCTGAACCCTAAAAATACCCTTTACCCAAAAACCCCAAACTGACCCTGAACCCTAAAAATACCCCTTTACCCAAAAACTGAGAACTGACCCTGAACTAAAAAAAAACACCTTTACCCAAAAACTGAAAACTGACCCTGAACCCTAAAAATACCCCTTTACCCAAAAACTGAAAACTGACCCTGAACCCTAAAAATACCCCTTTACCCAAAAACTGAAAACTGACCCTGAACCCTAAAAATACCCCTTTACCCAAAAACTGAAAACTGACCCTGAACCCTAAAAATACCACTTTACCCAAAAAACTAAAACTGACCCTGAACCCTAAAAATACCCCTTTACCCAAAAACCCAAAACTGACCCTGAACCCTAAAAATACTCCTTTACCACAAATTAATTAATATTACAATTAAATTACTTCCCACCCTATTCCCCTATAAACCCACAACCCGCTCCAGTAGTAAAACATATAATTTAGTTAAAAATATACATAAATTATCAATTAATTATTCAATTTATCAATTAAAATAATTCATTGCCAATTAATATTTAATTGCAAAATAAATTAATCATTAAAAAATAATTATTTAATTACAAATAAATTACTTCCCACCCTATTCCCCTATAAACCCACAACCCGCTCCAGTAGTAAAACATATAATTTAGTTAAAAATATACATAAATTATCAATTAAATAATCAATTAATCAATTAAAATAATTCATTGCCAATTAATATTTAATTGCAAAATAAATTAATCATTAAAGAATAATTATTTAATTACAAATACATTACTTCCCACCCTATTCCCCTATAAACCCACAACCCGCTCCAGTAGTAAAACATATAATTTACTTAAAAATATACATAAATTATCAATTAATTAATCAATTAATCAATTAAAATAATTCATTGCCAATTAATATTTAATTGCAAAATAAATGAATCATTAAAAAAGTATTATTTAATTACAAATAAATTACTTCCCACCCTATTCCCCTAAAAACCCACAACCCGCTCTGGTAGTAAAACATATAATTTACTTTTATATCTTTTTTATTTATAAAAACATATTAAACACATATTATAACAATTAATTTAAATACTTAACTAAAATTTATAACACATATTAGTAAATCGAAATTACTTACATCGATATATATGCTATCGATATAAGTAATGTCGATATTACTTACATCGATATATATGCTATCGATATAAGTAATTTCGATATTACTTACCTTAGGGTCGATATTCTGGCCATCGATATTCTGGACATCCATATTCTGTCCCTTCGATATTAGCAACTCGATATAAGTGTAAGTCGAAATTAAAGATTCGATATTTTGACTGTGTACCATGAGAATATATTGAAAGAGTGTTCATGTGTTTTACATTGCCTGAGGTATTCTAAGTTCCATGTTCTGGGTTGTCCGATCATAGGGGGTATGGTAGAACCAATGAGGCACTGATTGCTAGTCTGGTAGGGGATTTTGGCTACTAAGGTGAGTTTAGGTAAACCCTAATTCACTGAGGTTCCAGTCTCTATTCACAGTTCTGTGTATGATCAGAATCCCTGCCACATGTTGTCTTCTAGCAGCAATCACATTGTTTGTTCTTCATTATTTTTCCATTGGGTTAAAGTGTTTCCTGAAATAAGCAGGGGCACAGGGTTCCATCCAAAAATCTCTTACATTATAACAATTAAAGAATAATACTCGGTTTTGGAGCTCCTTCCATACTGCTTTATGTAAAAAAATATATATAATCCAGGTTTATACCCCAGTTCTACATCACTATCGCAGGTTTTATGCACCTTGATGATCTCACTATTACTATTGAAAGTTAAAAGATAGTGCAACTTTTATCTTAGACTGCCATAGCAGATTTTGAATGAAAGAAACTGTCTAGATTCTGTTCACATCTACATATTACGTTATATGAAAACAAAACTTGTAAAGTGCCAGTGTGGGACAAAATGTATTTCAGCTCTGTAGCCTTGTTTTGAAAACTGACTGCATGACCTCTAGAGAACATAAAAGAATTACAAGCGAACACAGTATATTTTTCTTTTTCTTAACAACCTCCAAAATTGTACTTGAGTGTGTGTATTGGCCATTTCTTATTAAATGTAATGATTGCTCTGAAACCGAATGACTTACTCCCTGAGGCGTCAGAGCGCATTGGATTTTTTAGGCTAGACTTGAAGATACAATGAAATGAACTCCATTGCCGCGCCATCTTCTTTTCTGGTCTACAAATGAAACATACAAATATTGTGAGATCCAACAAATGTCACAGCTAGCCTCTCTGGAGCATCTGTTTTACATATCTAGAGGTTAAAAAAGCTAACTTGTTTACATTTGGCTGTGAATGTTCTTTGTTAACAAAGGTTTCATTCATATCACGGGTTCACGTTTCCCCTTCCCACTTTCCTTTTTTATCACATTGAACTGTCAATATATGTAATAACTGATTTGGTATATTACAGAATGTATAATGAATCTATATTTGTAACATCGTTTAGAAGCTACTATTTAGCTGTAGTACTTGCATTGATATGTTTAACATAAAAAAACACAAAATGAAAATAAAAGTGAAAATACATTTCCAAACAGTAAGCATAAGATCCTTATTCATTCATCAACAAGTAAATTCACATTTGTGAGAAATTGAGTTGGTGGTTGAGTGGGGTGAAAGTCTACTGAGATAACGGCCACAATCCTTTTTTAAAAAAAAGTTTCTTTATTGGTTTTTGTAAAATATGTAATGCTTATGTCGATACAAGTATTCATGTTATAGAACACAAATTCTATTGGTTATCAATGTATTATTGTAATTCCTTTGTTTCAGTGTGCAGCATTTTGCTGACACTATGCTTATGAATATCACTTGTGTTCCTGTGGTCCATCAGAATTACAACGCAGATGTATCTGCCATTTCAGCAAAGTTTGTAATCGACATGACAACAGCCACAATCCTCGTCAGGGTGAACAACAAAAAGTCCCTAAATTAACCTGGGCTTAGCACTCTGATACCTTGGCCCAAACGTAAGTCAAGCTTAACAAAGAGGCAATGTGTAAAGTATTTATCCAGCACTTAAACAATCATAAAGTGAAAACATAACACAAGAAATGTCCCACACCAATATAGCCACATAAAGCAAATGGTAATAAACCATTTGATACCAAAACAATAAAAAACAATCAGTAAAACTGGGCTTATGCGTTTTTAAATTTTGAAGTGTAAAATATCCTCTATTAGGTCAAAGCTTCAACTGTGGACATCTCATCATGCGAGAAAAGGACAAAGTAGAAAGTTAGGGCTGACCACACTGGAGTGCAGTTCTGTTACATGAAGTGGGTTGGGCTTGGTCTCTGCTTACCTTCAGACTTAAAACAACTTTTTTAATGAAAAATGTCTGAGAAGGTAAACTTCAGCAGAGCAAGACAGCCAGCGGTGTCTGAGGGTTAGGAGTCATCATTGGGAAGCCACTGGATGAAGACGCTGTGAAGATTTTTACTTTCGGACTTAGTCTCTTTTTGGAAGTCATAAATCTCCAGAGGGGCAAAACTAAAGGATGTAGCAGATGAGGGCTCTATGAGGTGGGATAACCCTTCTGTGAAGAGTGGCTGAACAGAATTTGCTAATGCTGAGAAGAATGTAGCAGGAGCTGTCACAAAGTCAGGCAAACCAGCGCTGCAGTTTGGTTGGATCGGCAGGCTGCTAGGTTCCAGTCTCCTCTTTGTTCTCAGAGCGCTTCTTTTCTGGAAATTTTCTAGTCCCAAGTTTTGGATTTGGTCTATCTGGGACTGTATAGCCCTTGCAGTCACTCTAGAAGTCTTGGGTTTAAGCAGGAAGGCAGGTCCCAACAAGGTGGGCAGTCCTCAGATGGCAGAGAGCAGGCATCAGGCAACTGCACAGCCTCTTGGTGCAGCAGGGCAGTCCTCTGAAGTACACAGCAGGGCAGTCCTCTAAAAGTGGGCATGACAGCCCTATTTTTATGCCTGGAGCTCCCTTTGAAGTTGAAGAAACTTTTGGAGTTTTCACCCCAAAAGATGTGTCTTGTCTGAAATTTCCTGTCTGTCTGCACTTATCTCAGTTTGTCCGCCAGCACAAGAGGCTAGTGTGAAGCTCTTTGTGTATGAGTCGAGACAGAGTCTTAGAAGTGCTAGTGCGGCTGTGCACAGCTCTGCCACCATCATTCCTTGGATTTCGCATCCTGCAAACATCTAGTTCCTGTATTGTGTTGCTTTCTGAAAAAAATACACAAAACCAGCTGCCAACTGCACCTAGGCATGTGACCCAGGAAACAACTGCACTCACCAAATGGTTAGAACAAGACATGCCAACTTTCTACAAGTGTAAATAAAGGCAGCCTAATGCACTCAGAAAAGTGAAAAAGTTATCTTGCTCGATATTTGTAAGCACTATGAAATAGTGATGTGTGGACCAGCAGAGGAGGTCCCGCCCAGACCTCCCAATTCAAATCAACAACAAGAAACCATGAACCAGGTCCTAGCCTGCGTGTGCACTACAAAAATACTCTCAAGGAGTATAAGGACAATGTTTACAATACTTAAAGCAATGTTATCAAAACTTAAATACTGGAAAACAGAATGTAAATGTCCATGTTCAATGAGATCCCATCTTCAAGGGAAAGCAACCAGACTCCTCCTTTGGCTCATCAAGTTCATGTTTATTCAACAACCAAAAAAAATCTATTTTCTTGCGAAAATAGGATGTTCCTCCCAATGCATTTCGGGCTTAGACTGATATTCCTTCGTCAGGGGATCTGTGAACAATAATATGTGTATTTATACATTCAGCTCAATGCTTAGTACATGAATTGCAACAAACATGTGTTTTAGTACAACTTTAAATTTAAAAAAATCACATGCTGAGACTACTGAGAATTTTAGCAGCAGTCAAAAAGCCCAAAGCTCCTGAGATGAAGAAGAAAATGTATGTAAAAGTCATGTGTCAAGATCCACATGCCAAGTTCCATGCTAAAAGTTAAGGTAGACCAACTGAATTGGTATTTGAATGTGTGGGAAAAAAACTGTAACAGATAAATCCATGTGCGTACGTGAAAAACATATGCTGAGCTACACTCCAAGCTGACCTTTGAAACAAACAAACCGTATCACAATTTAAATGCTGACTGGTGTGAGTCTACCCCACGTGAACAGTGCTGCTTGCCGAATGAACAATCTCCTGAAAAGTGCTGTGCTGATAGAATAACACATGCCTTATGACAAAAAGTCCTATAGAAAATCAGGCCGATGGCCGTAGGGACTCAGGTCTCTATGAAGGAACCAAATGTTAGTAGGCAAAACAGAAATTATTACATGACCATAAAGTCAGAAAAGCTGAAAATTAGGCTTACCAGCTCAACTAGAGTAACAGCAAGCCAGTAAACGTGCATTCCAAAGACTCAGCGTGCAACCTGCTGATCGTAGTCACTGTGAATAACAGTGTAGCAGTGGCGCGCATGCGCTACATGCAATGTGTAGTGCCCGGCCTGGAAGTGGAAATTAAAAAACTCGGGGAAGCTAAAAGAGATAGAAGATATATCCCATTGTGAAGAAAGACTGGACTACACATATTCAGTGTCAGGGCAGTGTCAGGGCTGCAAAAAAATGAAGAATATAAGTGTGACTGAAACTAAGGAAAAAATGAATTGCCAAATTGCAAAGAAGGAGATGCATTCGAAATTAACCTACAGTTTTTTGACTGTTTTGCGTAATAACTCATCCCTGTCCTTATTGTGCATGCGTCGCTCAACATCATCCAGAATTTCAATTGGATAACCCCGTTTGACGAAATTAGTCTTAGATTCTTGTATGATTACTGGAAGTCATGAGGCATCTGATTCTATCTGTTTAATTCGAAAAAATTGTGAATATGGAAGATGTGTCTTCAGGGATAAAGATATGTCCAAGCTATTAGCCCAAAGTAAAATGCATTGGATACGTTTTTTAGATACCATGTCTCCTAGAGGTTTAAATGATAGGATTGAATGCTCATGTTTTCTATAAGGCAATACTCCCAAAGATCATCATTGATTCAGATTTTTTTTGGTAAACTTATTCATTTCCACACATTAGTCTTTGTGTTATTTCCCATTGTTTATCAAGTAGAGCAACATCAATAATGTTAGTCAAGTATAATACATGGCACTTGAGTATCTCATTTGAGTGCTATTTGATATGTTATTAGGGTTTTTTTGCTTTTTGGTTTGCACTTTGCTTGTGGGTATTTTCTAGGGGTGGCCGGATTTTGCGTAACCACGTTACGCAAATCTACGTGCAACAGTAAAAAACTCTGCGAACATGCAGAGATCCTGCCATGACTGAGGAATGTCTGCCATGAGTGCAGGGGCTCTTTGTGAATCGGACCCTATATCTTTTGATTGTGAATATGAAAAATGGCCTGGGAAAATTTGGGAGAAAAATAACTGAAACAGGTAACTGAAACTTTATTGGTCATGGGGATTCCCTCTATGGTGCTAAAGAGTGGGAGTATAGTTATGTGTCTTTCCTCCAGCGATGGTTGTGCTGTGGTGCACCATGCTGAAATGTTTCCACATGGGTCCTCATTACAAGCAAATTGGAAAAGAGGGCGATATTTCTTCATCCCTCGACCTTTTGACCCCTATAAGTCATTGTGGGCTCAACCAATATTTCAGGAAGCACTTAACAAATAAATCTGGCCAGATTAAAAATCTTCTGGCAGACCCCAGTATCCCTTTATTCTTGGGTCCGACAGGGATATTAAAATCACAGGACAGTAGGGTTTGGTGCGGGACTTTCTTCAGGGCTACGACCCCCCTGGAAGGAAAGTGAAAAGGGAATTGCCCTATACTATTTATGAAAAGGGCAGATAGCTGCTCCGTTATTTTTTATTTTTTAGTTGAATCACTCCATCCTGTCTTGGGAAAAGGTATGACTCAAGTGAAATCACGCTTAAATGGGGATAGCCATACTGATCGGTCTACGCTGTTTAGAACCTGAATGGAGCGGATTCCATCGGCTTGTGACGGGTGGCGTAGCCCAGAGAAAGTCCTGCACCAAACACGATTGGGCACTCAAAGGACTGAAACATGTTGGCCTTAGGGTCTTAGGACCATAATATTCCAAACAACCATACGATACTGTAATTTTAATATCCCTGTCAGACCCAAGAATAAAAGGATACTGGGGTCTGCCAGAGGATTTTTAATCTGTATCCCCTGGCCAGTTTTATTTGTTTAGTGCTCCCTGAAATATTGGTTGAGCCCATCATGACTTATAGGGGGTCGTGGTGTCCCGATGATGAAGCATGACCCCACTAGGGTGTGTGAGGGAAAATAAAACAAGAGGTTTTTCCTCTACCACTTTCTAAGTGGTTGCTTCGGGTATGGACATTCAACCATCTCCCTCTATAGATTACTGTTTTTATAACATATACTTACAGTAGGACTAATAGTGGAGTACTTTAATGTGTATTGGTATTAAACGTTAGAAGGGTGTACTCCTCCCTGTTTCCTCTTAGCCCTTTAAATATTGAGATCTACGGCTCTTTAATATTTAGTGTGAAGTGAACAAGTTGGCTAGGCCCTTCTGCTTCAGTGGTAGCCATCCTATGAGCTTGTCTGGAGCGCCATGATAGAATGATCTGCGGCAGTCAGGCCATTATTTCCTTCAGGCCATGACTATGGGAATATTATGCTCTGTGGCAATGGTGGGTGTAATCTATATCAGAATTCTAATTTGCTAGGAGCGGGTGCTGGCTACTTTGGATATCTGGTGTGCCACGTAAAGGTCTGCATTAATCTAGGTGCCTAGGTCATAGATGACATTTGAAAAGAGCAGTGGTCATCATATGGACCAAGGCTAGCTTGAAGAACTCCATTTTCTAATGGTTTCTAGTAATAAAAAGCTCTGCTTTGCCAGGTTCACTAATAAAAAACTGGAGGCCATCCAATGATGACAGAGTGTCTTGGGTATGTGGAGAGGTAGACACTGAACGGAAAAGAGCTTGATCATCAGCTGTGTGCCATCTGCATTCATACATAATTTTATGTGTGGCAGTGTAAGAAGATGATACTGGCCTACGTAGAGACTTCAGGCTAGCACACTGGAAGAGCAGCACTAGACTGAAAAACCTGCAATCAGAGCAAGGTGCTGTAATTGAAGGAGTGGGAGCATTTTCTACTCAAGGGTCAGGCTGGGCATGATTATAAGAAGAAAAGTACGGTGGTGCTCATGAATGGATTTCTTGAGTCTACTACCCCTAACCCTAACCAAGAAGTTATAAAATCACTTATAATGGCATAAATAACTGCACATATAGATAAGGAATACATTAATGGGATATGAGAAATACAATAGATAAAATGTTGCCCTGCATGTATACTCTTGTACATAGAGAGAATGTAGACGTAATATTGTGGTGCATTTGTTAAATGAGTTTGTGTTGTTTGAATATCGTGATCATGGATAAACCACCATAACAACCAGCAAAAGTACCAGCGTAGTACACCATTGATGGTTTAAGGGTGTTGGAGTACAAGGTTAAGGAAAGATCCTTAAGTGCAACAGATGCATGGAACATGGTGAAAGAGGTGGAAACCCAAACACAACATCACTTCTTATAATTTCAATCTGTTCAAAATCAATAATGGGAAATCATTCCTCAATGCATTACGGACTGTATAGTCCTTCATCAGGAGATAATTTTCTATGAAAACCAAAAGAGAATAATGATGACATGTTGTCACTTAAAAAACATCAAATCACCCTATGCCAATGATAGATCATCTTCGAAATCCATGTCTTACCCTTAGTGGTGTATTGTGATTAATCTTATAGCTAATTCTCCATTTGATAATGATAACTGCTGTTAAAATGGAATGTGTTTCTTTAAACCAATCTCCATGCTCTCCGATGACAAGCATCAGTGGAAACCACCTGGGAAAATACATCCCATATTGAAACCAGTCGAAAAGTGAATGCTGAATATACAGTCTGAAACGTATTGAGGAATGATTATCTATTGGTGATTTTGATCATATCAAAATTATAAGCAGGGATGTTTTGTTTTGGAAGATATTAAGAAGAAGGGTCTGAATGAACCTGGATAAATAAAAATATATTTAACAACAAACAAAAGGAGAACATGTGATTCTGTCCAATTTGTGGAAGACTTTTGGTTAAATAATGATCTAACCCACCCAGGGGATGAACTGAGATTTCAAAGGGAGACACAGTGCCACGAGGGCTGAGTGCGGAGTGCTATCATTGATTTTCATTTACACCCAAACCAGAGGCTGATACCCTTTAGCACCCAAGGAGAATTTGAATTAGGATTGCATTATAAGAGTAAAGGTGGAGTGCACTGTAGCAACTTGCATTTGGTTATGTTTTATTTCTGGTTACACATTCACAAGCACCTCAAGATGTCATTTGAGAACATATCCAACTTAACAGAGAACAGAGCTGAAATTTCAGATATTCCAATGAGAAAGATCAACCAATGTATTCATTGGTAAATGGCGTAGAAGTCACCACAAAAAGCTCAGGGTCAATTGAAATAATGTGCAACAACTGGTATTTATGTGTAGAAAGGAAATTAATCAGTGATTACACTCAACAATGTTAAATAAATATCATATGGTGCAAAGGATACCAAGGGGTCTAAGGATTGCACTCAAGCCCTCAAGCCTTCTTTATGAAAAAACAATTAGAGATTCACGGAAAACTGTACGCAATTTTAAATAGGTGCTCATTGGATTTAATCTTACTCAGTATAGAAGAACTATCAAGAATACTGGAAAAAATAAAAATAAATGAAATTACACAAGTAAAATCTGAAATCAGGACACTAAAAGAATCTGAAAATGTAGACCAGATTATGGAAGACCTCAATATTCAGCCTGAACAATATATATCTGAAATTAATAAGAGATCAGGATGTTTAAGTGCGATACCATCAACTAACAAGTAGGAGAGTTATATAACTGTGCAGAAATATATGCAAAAAGGAGACAAGTTAGATTAACATACACACAATGGAAAGTCACAAGTCCACAAGTGATGAAGACATGGCCTCATAGAACTCACAGTCAAATCAGTGAACCCATTTCACAGACCGTGTTCACATCAACAGGGAGTACATCCACCAATGTGTTTTTTTTACAAGTAAGCCCCACCTCAAATGAAAAACCAGAAGGGGGCAAGGGAGTAAAGAGACGGGCAGATTAACCAGGAGCCAAACTAAGAGTTAACAACTGAGGACTTGATTATAAACATATCACAAAATCAGATTACTTTCTTATCATGAAGCATTCTTCAGACCAAAAGTGCATTCCAAGCACCAGTAAGCCACACGTACATAGACACATTTGAAACCTTGGTGAAGGAGGAGAAAATCAAGGAGATTTTTTTGAGTGAAAAACAAACTCACTTTGGGGGGCGTGGTCTAACCGCGCTGCAAGATGGTGGCTTGCTAAGTACACCCTGCAGGCCAAGACATTAACAAGGCAAAATCTGCACAGCCGGAGAGCCATCAAGGACCTTAAACTGCTCCTGGGCATCGACTGCGGAGCTGTGCTGAGACTGGGCTGTCCAGGGATTGGCAGTTGAACACTGGACCCCCCTGGTGTTGGTCACCCTAGTGTGCTAGTGTGCTCCCAGATCGAGGGTGGGGCAGCTACTGTAGATGGGGCTAAAGACGGACTGGTTCCTTCGGCGGTGAGGCCCCGTGGTGCTGCCCCCTGCAACCTATATGCTGTGAGGTGTGTCCCGGGCAGACGGTGGGTGAAGCAAGAGTGGATGAGTGACGAGGCAGCGCATGTAGCTCCAGATACCCCAGTAGGGCCTGCAGTTATACTAAAGAGAGGTCGTGGGTGCCAGGAGGCCTATCAGGACCCCATCAGGAGGGAAGGGCATGACAAGAGCCCTGGGAGCATACGAAACACTGAACTAACTTGTGCGCTGGTCCCCTGCGTTGCTCTGTTACACTGATAAGCAGATTTTGGACACATTGAGACTCTGCGGGCCATACCCTAGGAAGCATTGCCCCAGCCTGTTTTGGACTGGGACCCATGGGGGTAACTTATCTGGCCGAAGTAGTATCACACCTTACTGGGTCTGTTTTGTCAAGTATAAGTCAGAGCACGGCTCTGACACTGCTCACCGCACTATAGGTAAACAAGACACGAAGCAGCCAAAATTAATGTTTGAAAACCAAGCATGGGCTGAAAATTCGTTCCGCTGGCGGAATTTGCGGATTTTCCGCGATTTTGCGATCTGCGAATCTCGCGAAATCGCGGTAAAATCCGCGAATCAGCGGGGACGAATTTTCAGCCAAGCACTTACAGGGTTACAGCAGCATGTGCAACAGTTGAAGCTAATTTTTTGTAACCTTTTACAAAAAGGGTTACAAAGAAATTAACTTCAACTTGGGCACCTGCTGCTGTAAGCCTGTAAGTGCTTCCTGGAGCCTCGTTGCCTACTTGCAACTATTCTCTTACCCTGCTCTGACCCTTGAAGCAGGGTCAGAGAATAGTTACAAGTAGGCAATGAGGCGCCTGTCACGAAAATTAAACCTCAACAGGAAGAACTGACAGATATAAAAGCAAGCATTTGCAATGCAATAGGTCTCGCATTAGGAAAGTTTGAGCTATTGGTCTTGTAAATGACAATTTATTTTTATTTATGTGTTGGTTTTGAAAATAGCTAAATGAATAGCTTTGTCATTTACGATGCCAATAGTTATAACTTTCGCAAATGTGACACCTATAGCATTTGTAATGCAACATGTTTTGTATTTACGTGACTTAGATGTATTGATATTACAAATTACAATGTCTTTTAATTTTTTAAAATAATTATTACATAAATAAATGTGATTTTAATTTATATGGCTTTTTACTTCTTAGTTTTTTTGGCCTTGTCTGGTTTCCTTTCTCCGCCTCTTTATTTGCTTTTCCTGTTATGTTATGAGTTTAGTGTGCAATTCAAAGCATCGGGACACTATTTCGAGTAGCCGTACGCTATATAAAACCCCGGTATAACATAACATAACATAATGGCAATAGCTTAAACTTTTGTAAATAACGTTTGTGAAGATTATGTTCAGTGTATTTTATTGTGACGAAAATCCAAGAACAGAAGTGAAATATTAACATCTTTTTGTGACATTTGTAATAAAGCTTGAAACATTGAGAGAACATATTTGAACCAGTTGTTGTTGAATGGTTGCGCAGATTGATGCTGGGGTGGTGCTGAGTGGTGCTGTGGTGGTGCTGAGTGGTGCTGTGGTGGTGCTGAGTGATACTGGGATGGTGCTGAGTGATGCTGGGGTGGTGCTGTGGTGGTGTTGAGTGGTGCTGTGGTGGTGCTGAGTGATAATGTGGTGGTGCTGAGTGATGCTGTGGTGGTGCTGAGTGATGCTGTGGTGGCGCTGAGTGGTGCTGTGGTGGTGCTGATTGGTGCTGTGGTGGTGCTGAGTGATGCTGTGGTGGTGCTGAGTGATGCAGTAGTGGTGCTGAGTGGTGCTGTTTTGGTGCAGAGTGATAATGTGGTGGTGCTGAGTGATGCTGTGGTGGCGCTGAGTGATGCTGTGGTGGTGCTGAGTGGTGCTGTGGTGGTGTTGAGTGGTGCTGTGGTGGTGCTGAGTGATACTGTGGTGGTGCTGAGTGGTGATGTGGTGGTGCTGAGTGATGCTGTGGTGGTGCTGAGTGATTCAGTGGTGGTGCTGAGTGGTGCTGTTTTGGTGCAGAGTGATAATGTGGTGGCGCTGAGTGATGCTGTGGTGGTGCTGAGCGGTGCTGTGGTGGTGCTGAGTGGTGCTGTGGTGGTGCTGAGTGGTGCTGTGGTGGTGCTGAGTGGTGCTGTGGTGGTGCTGAGTGATGCTGTGGTGGTGCTGAGAGGTGCTGTGGTGGTGCTGAGTGATCATGTGGTGGTGCTGAGTGATGCTGTGGTGGTGCTGAGTGATGCTGTGGTGGTGCTGAGTGATGCTGTGTTGGCACTGAGTGGTGTTGTGGTGGTGCTGAGTGGTGCTGTGGTGGTGCTGAGTGATGCTGTGGTGGTGCTGAGTGATGCTGTGGTGGTGCTGAGTGGTGCTGTGGTGGTGCTGAATGATAATGTGGTGGTGCTTAGTGATAATGTGGTGGTGCTGAGTGATGCTGGGGTAGCGCCGAGTGATGATGTGGTGATGCAGAGGGCAGAAGGGCACAAAAAACCAGTCTAACAGAGGACAGAAGGGCAGAAAAACAAGGGAAAAACGAGTCTAACGGAGGGCAGAAGGGCACAAAAGTCGAGTCTAACAGGGGGCAGAAAGGCACAAAATCGAGTCTAACAAAGGGCAGAAGGGCACAAAAAACGAGTCTAACAGAGGGCAAAAGGGCAGAAAAATAAGGGAAAAATTGGTCTAACAGAGGACAGAAGGGCACAAAAACGAGTCTAACAGGAGGCAGAAGGGCAGAAAACAGGGGAAAAACGAGTCTAACAGAGGGCAGAAGGGCACAAAAAACGAGTCTAACAGGGGGCAGAATGAATCCCCCCCTGCGTGTTTGTCCACGAAGATGCCATCTTTTTGTGCAATACCTCTACTCAACTGGAGTACTTTCTACTGTCTAATCAGTAAGTGCTCCCTCATTGGCTAAATGTATAGGGGCAGATTTACAATAACTGGCGCATCCCCAGGGATGCGCCAGTTATTGTGCGCCGCAGCTCCGCCACCCATGGTGCACTGCATTTACAATGAGGCGCACCATGTGGCAAAAACGGCACAGATGCATCACGCATCTGTGCGGTAAAAGCAGCGCATTGCTGGAGCTGTGAACCAAGCGTGACACAGCTCCAGCAATGCTCTGGGGGGCCCTATCTCCCCAATGCTGCGTCAAGCCTTGTGCCTGCTTCAAGCAGGCGCTGGGTTTAACGCAGCATTGCCCTAAAAGTGACTGAGTGAAATCTTGTAGATTTCACTCAGCCACTTTTAGGAGGCGTTCCTGCGCAGGAACGCCCTCCCCTGCGCCGGAACGCCTCCTGATGGCGCAGGGCTTTACAACGTGACACATCTCTCAGATGCATCACGCTGTTAATACCCAGCACCATGGCGCATCTTTTGTGCTGCCGCTGCGTCACAAAAGTGACACAACTGTGGCGCAAAAGAGGCGCAAGTGGCTTGCAAATCAGCCCCATAGTGCTTTTACTACACTGTAGCTGCGTAAAGGGCCAGAAGATGTGTCTCCAGTGACCATGTGTGCCTGTGCCTGTGTTACAGGCACACATGGTCACTGGAGACACATCTTCTGGCCCTTTATGCAGCTGCAGTGTAGTAAAAGCATTATACATTTACCCAATGAGGGAGCACTTACTGGATTAGCCAGTAGAAAGTACTCCAGGGCAAATCGCAAAAAAATCCCCGATTTTGCGGAGAAATTCGCGAATTTGCAGATTTTTTTGCGATTTCGCGGGGAAATCCGCGAATTCGCGGAATGCGAATTCGCAAATTTTGCCCATGCTTATTGAAAACAAGAGATCCACCAGACTAACGGAATCTGAACAAGAAGGGGGCACTTATAGATCAACCAGTGGGCACTCAGAGGACCAGGGTGGGGACCTCCGTACGTTTCTGTTGGAAATTAGATCAAGACTCAAAACTAGAGACACTAAGTTAGATGTACTTACCTCTCAAGTAGACCTAGTTAAAAAAACAAGTAGACAGGCATGAGACACGGCTGGATCAATTGGAAAAGCGAAATTCGTACAATCAAGAGTTCCAAGTCGAAACTAATGAGCAACTACTACATATGTTATGTTATGTTAATAGGAACTTTTATAGCGCACGTTCACCAACGGTTTCTTGGTGCTGGAGGAGTTACTTTCCAGAAAGAGTTACTGGTAAGGATGGTCCTGGTCTAACTGTAAGCTTGGGTGAAGAGCCAGGTCTTCAACATCTTCCTAAAATGAAAGAGGTGTGACTCAACACTCAATGGGGGTGGAAGAGCGTTCCAGAGTTTGGGTCCTAATATTGAGTAGCGTGAGCCTCCTGTTCTTTTGCGTCTAAAAACTGGGCCCTCTAAGTAGTTCATGTGCATAGATCTTAAAGTACGGTGGGGGATGTACTTATGAATTGTTGATGAAATGTACTTAGGGCCGGTCCCATGCAAGACTTTACAAAGAATGCAGCCTGCTTTAAACTTGGAGTGTTGCTCCACTGGAAGCCAGTGCAACTCTTTTAACAGTGGCTTGATGTGACATTGTCTGCCTTGTTGGAATATAAATCTGGCAGCCTGGTTTTTTATTAGCTGTAGACGATGTATCTGCGCTGAAGACCTAGGCATATAGAGTTAGCATAATCAATTCTTGACAGAATCAAAGAGATGACAATTTGGATACATGCCTCTCTGCTGAAGAATCTTCTAATTTTCCTCAGTTTTCGCAGTTGGAGGAAGAAAGGTACTTAGTCTGATCAGGGCCAAAAATGACGATTTAGAGGCTAGATCTCATTGTTATAACCTTTGGATAACTGGAATCCCTAAGACTACCGTCATTTCCAAAATGGAGGCTTATGTAGATAAACTGCTAAGGGAACTCTTTGGCCCTGTTCTATCCACAGTGTTCACAGTAGAGAGAGCACACCGCATGCTGGGCCCAAGACCACCAATCGGGACAATACCTAGACCAATCCTAGCAAGGTTCTTAAACTATAAAGACCGGGACATTATATTGTGACTTGCTAGAGAGAGGGGCACCATCAACCATAAAGGGAATACAATGTCCATTTACCCCGGCGGTTTAGGCGACCTGTAGGGAGTTCCTGCCCCCAAAGAGTATCTTACTGCAGGCCAAGATTCCCTATTGTCTACTTTATCCTGCAAAGTTTAAAGTGACACATGAGAGCTCTGTCCATCACTGATGCTAAGTCCATTATGAAGTTTTCCAAGCATGCGTGGGAGAAACAGAATGCAAGCAAATCTGCTCATGGTCATGCTTCGGAGGCCGGATTAAGCGACAATGACTGATTTTTCTGTAATTTGGTCAGCTGATTTATGGTGACACTATTGGATTCAGCAATGTTTTGTTACATGTATTGTTGGGGAGAGGTACTATATTCTGGATACAGTTGAGGGGTGACTAAGATACCCAGTTCTTGACAACCATATGTTTGCTCTCTGCCTCTCTCTCAGCCACCCTGCCTCAAAGCAGGGTAGTATGCGTGTGACCCCATGCCGCCCAGGGAGAGCTCCCAGCAACCGCTCGTGATCTATAGCGGGAGTAAAATGTTGTGTTTGTTTCTAATGGGGGTTACACATAGCCTGATTGGGGGATTGGTGTGGGTGGGGGAGGGTGGGTTAGGTTCAAGTTATGGTTTAAGTGAGTGAAATGCCACATAGCTACAATCTCACAAGGAGACATGCAGTCCAAGCATGGTGTATATACGGTCCATGTTGGAAGCAGGAGACACAAATAGCACAACCACTCATCGGACTGATACTGAGGGGGTCAGGACAGCAGACATTCATCATACGATCTTGCATCTGTCAACACCAGACAACACTGAATCTATTAACCTGGAACATTCGCAGTCTCAACGACCATGGGAAGACCAGATTGATCCACTTCTATCTGACCAGACATCACATAGACATTAGCTTCCTACAAGAGACTCATCTGAACAATACCCCCTCCACCAGGCTAAAACACAGACACTGAGGACACATTTATTCCTAGATATATTAAAATTATGAGCGTGGCATGGCTATACTCATGTGGCAGGGGTTAGGATGGAAATTAAGTGAATCCCATCTCAACTCTGAGGGAAGATATGTTATATTGCTGGGGGTGCTGGAAGGGATAAATATTACACTAGAAGCAATTTAGAGGCCTAATACGATTAACTCAGACTTTTTCCAAACTATATGGGCCAAAATCAAATCCATTAGGTGCGACACTATAATTTTGGGTGGCGACTAACGCAGTGCTTAAAGATGTTGTAGACAGGAAGGAGCCTATCTCGTTCCTTTCATCCTAACACTAGCACTACACTAAATGCCATTCTCTCAGATGGCAACCTAACTGATATATGAAGAAGGCGCAATGAAAAAACGAGGGAGGGCACTTGTATATCAGAACTCCATGGGGCCTGATCCAGACTAGATTTCTGTCTGGTTTCAAGTGATGTGGTGATATGGACACGGGGGATCACCCTTCTTCCCTGGTCACTGTCTGATCATGCCCCCTGCCTTCTGCATCTGTCTATGCCCAAAACTCCAAACAGAATGTACAGGTGGAGGCTTCTTCCAAACGTCTTGCTTAACGAGACCTTTAAGGAGGCAATACGAGGTGACATTGATGAATATTTCACTCACAATACTCGTTGGGTCATGTCCCACGCCTCCCTATAGGAGGCATCTAAAGTTGTGATTAAGGGCAAATCCATAGCACGTCAAGCTGGGGTACTGAAGGAAATTAGGAGCACACTCACCTCCCTAGAGGCACGCATCTCAATATTAGACTACTGATGATCACAACTTTTAGCATCACTAAAAGAAAAACTTTTGGAATTTGAGGAAAAGGCACAGCGGGAGGTGAAATTCATGGGCAAATACACAAAGATTGGGCGATATGGGGAGGGCGAGAGGCCAGGTAAAACTCTTTAGAACATGATTTGTGCACAGCGGGTGGCCACTTACGTCACCGAGATCCGGGGAGAAAACCAGGCCTGCAAGACATTTTAGACCATTTAACACAATTTTATGGCAACTTATACACAGCCACCCACCGGTCTTTTCCGGAGGGTCTGCAACCTTTCCTGAAATCACTAGAACTACTCTGGTTGGGCAGGGGACATAGAGAGTATCTGGATGTTCCTTTCTCCGCTGAAGATGTCACCCAAGTGATCCGTAGCCTGCCTTTAGATAAAGCCCCCGGCTTCGATTACCTAACTACCGCGTTTAGCAAAACCTATGCTACAGAGCTAGCCCTGCACCTTATAAGCAGGTTATGAGGAAGTGCAGACTACTGCCGCCCTCTATACGCGAAACAATTATAATTTGATTGCTGAAGCCAGAAAAAACCCAACACAGAGGTTGATTCCTACAGACCTTTGTCACTAATTAATGTAGATGTCAAACTTTTCGCAAAATTACTCGCAAACAGAATACAGCCATTGCTCTCATTAATTGCCCATCCAGATCAGTCAGGATTTATCTCAGGGAGATCTACGGCGTAGAACCTTTGCACCTTTTTTACTGTGCTACACTATTTACACCCCCACATGCACACGATTGCACAAAGACGTTTGACATGCTAGAGTGGTCATACTAAATCGCTGTCCTGGAAAGAATGGGATTCATCCCTCTAATCCTGGACCTCATACACCTGCTCTACACAGAGCCATCAGCTAGAATCAGCATAAATGGTATGCTGTTGAGCCCTTTCCGCATTATGAGAGGAAAGAGACAGGGTTGCCCCCGTCTCCCTTTCTTTTCGCTATAGCAATGGGACCAATGGCGGCACGAATCAGCTAACATCCTGCTGACAGAGGACTTTGTTTTAGCACCAGGGACCTATTGATCTCGCTATATGCTGATGATATTACCCTATATATTAAAGATCCCGCCGTGAACATTGCCCCCATCCTCCGTGAACTAACAAAATTCGTGGGTTTATCTGGAATATCCATTAATTGGGCAAAGTTCACAATCTTTCCAGTTACTGACACAACCATTCCATTCCCTATTGACTGTCCTCTGCAATGGGCTGATAGCCCGGTGAAAGACAAGGTAAACGCATGGTCAAAGCTACCTCTCTCACTGGCTGGGAAGAGCACAATAGTTCTGCCTAAATTATTATTATTTTTTTTAATTTCAAAACCTTTATTCTTCATACAGCATAGTACATGGCATGTAACGCACAGCGCTGGTGCGTGCATCTAGAGATGTTCTACTCAGCTATGCAAGGTGGTCATGTTTAACACAGCCATTTAGCCGGCATCCCGGGGGCCCGGCGGCAATCAATTATCAAGTTGAACAGGAGCCCCTGGTCTCATATGCAGGTATAATGCATTATACACGTCTCAAATATCCTGTACAAATACGTATTTACATGCACATACATATATCATGGCTGTCGCAGTGAGTCACATACCGAAAGTCGTATCATTATACATTTCTTAATCCTTAAGGAAACATACTACCCCAACAAACCCCCACCCCCCCTGCATGCCAGCAGTTATGCTCCCTATTAGTGTACCTAGGTGTGTACTATTAGCTACTCCCTCCCACTACCTACCAACATGAGGAGCTTGTCCCTCCTTCAGAGTCCAACCTATCTTGACGTAAATGCGGTGCAGATTAGTTCTGTTCCCCGCTCAATCCCTTCACTTGGGGCATTAAAAGTGTAAGAATTTCCAGCACACAACTCCCTTTGTAAGCGGGCACCATACTTCCCCAGGTCCAGGGAGCTAGGTACATTTCTATCCCGTGACAAGGTCCCCTGCTACTCTTGCTCCGTCTGCTCCTCAAGGGATTCTAGGACATCTAGTGCCTCGTCTTGCTCTATTTCCTCCTCTTCCCCTGAGCGTGTGTAAGTCTGGTATAGGCCCCAGATGTTTTTAGGACGGCTCCTAGGTGGGAGCAGCTCACTGTATATTTCCGATATTGTACAACAATACAACAGGTCACCGGCCCATCTCTTTTTGGTCGGTAAAGGGCCTCTCATCCAGCACATTGCAACTACTCTCCTGGCTATTGGACGGGCCATATCCACTAGTCATCGCTAGGCAACCGGTAATGGTTTTGAGTATCCTAGTAGCGCTAAGTCCTGTGTTTCGGGTATCTCCGAGCCCAATATTAGATTAATTTCCGAAAAAAACTTCAGTCCAAAACTTGTTAACGCCCGGGCAGTACCACGCCATATGGATAAAATCTGCAACCTGGACATGACAGCGTTCACACTCCGCTGTTTTTCTAAGCCCATACCGGTGTAATCTCTCTGGTGTAGAGTAAACACGTTGGATAAATTTAAAATGTACCAATCTGTGTCTTCCGTTAAGGGACAGTTTTCTCGTGTTAGTGCAGCAGTACTTCCACATCTCTTCAACTATTTGTAATTGCAGGTCACGCTGCCATTCTGTCCTAGCCTTGGAGTACTGGAACTGTTTATGTTTGACACCTAGTTTATTGAGATTGGTGACCAGCTTGCGGGATGACTGCGTGTTAATTACGTATGTGAGCTCAGGGGCTTCTGGTGGTTCCTCCATATCAGGGCCTAAAAGGTCTAGTAATTCACTTCGGACCCTGTGGAATTGAAAACGCAATAAAAGCAAAGCTTCTGTCTGCGAGGGGGAGACCTGCTCCCAGGTTTTAACCACCCCATCCACGAATAAGTCCTCCATCTTTATAATTCCTAGTGCATGTAGCGCCCTGATGACACCTTTTTCTTTCAATGGCGCCAGCCACACCGCCCAGTCCGTCTGCATCAGTGGGGAATACAGAAGTTCGCAGTTCTGTGCCTGCATTAACGCAGGCCAAGCATGATTGGTGGGCTTGATGGAGTCTAGTTGGCCGATGGTGCGGTCTACCGGAAAGCAGGTAGTGGCTGGCAAGGGGGAAGGGTCAGCAAACCAGCGTTCAAGGGTTACGTGCGGAATGCGAGGGTCCCCATGTATCCATGTGTGCAGGTTGCCTGCTTGTGCAATTCTATAGTATCTCTCCATGTCTGGAGCGCCCAAACCACCCATTTCGTAAGGGAGCATTAAGGTTTTCCACTGGACTCTGGGCTGTTTGCCCGCCCATGCCAGTTTAATGAGCACCTGCATCAGTTGTTTGAAAAAGGCCTTGGATAGGACCACCGGGATATTTTTAAACAGGAACAGGAAACTTGGTAGGACTACCATCTTCATAATGGCTATCCTGCCCATTAAAGACAGTGGGAGCTTGCACCATGCGTCCACAACCTCAACTAGTTTTGCATACGCAACCCCATAGTTTTCCCTAACCAGTATGTCTGGATCAGTGTGGAGCTGTATCCCTAGGTATCTGACAGAGTCAGTAGTCCACTGCAATGGGTATTCCATCTCCCGAAAGGGCACCAAATCGAACAACTTCTCTCAGCACAGACGAGAGGTTCGTTTCTGGGTCCCGGGTATAAAGGAGTGTATCATCAGCGTATGTAGAAATACCAATTTTATATGTTGGGAAGCTAATACCCTCCAGACTGTGGTATTCCCTAATCGCGCACGCCAGAGGCTCTGCCACGAGCGCGTATAGGAGGGGCGAGAGAGGGCACCCTTGTCTAATTCCCCTACTTATGTCAAAGGAGTCTGTGACCTTGTCTCCTATCTTCAGTCTCGCTGTGGGTTTGTAGTACAATGCCCCCAGTATCTGGAGGAAAGGTTCCCCCAGTCCCAGCTCTCTTAGGACTCTGAGCATGAAGGGCCACTCCACAGAGTCGAAGGCCTTCTCCATATCTAGGAAGATTGTTAGTGCGCTGTTATCCTGGTGCACATGCTGCATAGTTCCCAGTACCGTACGAATATTGTACGTTAGATTCCTATTAGGGACAAAACCAGCCTGTTCCGGCACTACCAGTTCCGGCACCAACAGCGCCAGTCGCGTGGCTAGGACCTTAGCAAATATTTTGGCGTCTACATTTATCAAAGAGAGTGGTCTATAGGAACTACATGCAGTTGGGGGTTTTCCAGGCTTTAAGATGGTTATGAGCAACGCCTCCCTCATGGAGGCAGGCATACTACCCTCCTCACAGATATCGGCGAATAAGGTGATCAGGTGTGGGACAAGTTTGTCTTTGAATGCTTTTATTGAAGCCCACGGTCGGTCCGTCTGCCCCTGGTGCACTACCAGTGCGCATACTCTCCAATGCCTCCAAGATCTCATCCTCCTGTATGGGCGACATTAAGAATTCCCTATCTGAGTCGGGCAAGAAGAGCATTTTCATGTAGCTGAGGTAATCGTCAATTTCCTCCTCAACCTGTAACGATCTAGATTTATATAGATCAGCATAGTACTCTCTGAACTTTTGGAGGATCTCCACCTCATCAGTAATAGCCTCCCCTTCTGGTGTGATCAGTTCTTCTATCACCAGCGGTCGTCTATTACCACGCATCATTCTTGCCAAAAGTGAGCCAGGCCTCTCCCCTTCACCATACGTTCAGGCCGTGGTGTATTTGCCCATGTGTTGTACTTCCCTATCTGCCTCCTCATGATAGTCAGCAAGTAATAGTTTGATTTTCGAAGCGTTGTCAGTTCCTGAGTTGCTCTGTAATTGCCTCTCCATGTCAGACAGTTGGGTTTCTAGTTGCTTCAGTCTTTTCCGTATAGTTTTAAGTACACTCGAATGCTTGGACATTGCCATGCCCCTGATGTAGACCTTAAATGTGTCCCATACTGTCTGGAAACTATCTACAGATCCCAAGTTTGCCTCGAAAAAGGTGTCTATATCTTCCGCTAGCTCTCCCCTGAACACTTCATCCAGAAGGGAATAGGGAGGGAATCGCCAGGTGAATGGGGGGATTGCTAGCACCAGGAGTATAGGGGAGTGGTCGGAGAGGGTGCGGGGTAGTATCATGCACCTCTTTATACTATTAAGCAATGCCTGGGACGCTAGCCAGTAATCTATTCTCGTGTGGACATAATGATAGGCTGAGTAGTGTGTGTATCCACCTTTAGTGGGGTGTTTATATCTCCATACATCAACTAGGTCTAATTTAACCAGTTCTGACTGCATGTGTAAGGCCGAGGCTGCAGGTCTTCGCGCCGGCCCTGCCGACCTATCCAGGTCCGGGTCAAATACAAAATTGAAGTCACCCCCCATAGCATTCTAGAATTGACATGTATTCTACAATGTGCTGCCAATGCAGAGTAGAACTCAGGGTTATCATAATTAGGCCCATAAACATTCACCACCACAAGGTCATGACCCTTACCAACACACCTGGCAATAACAAAACGACCCTCCGGGTCCGCCACGAGGGGCGTGAGTTTAAGCTAAGATTTGGGATTGATCCATGTGACCGCCCCTCTAGAGTGTGTTGTGAACCCCGCAGCCAAACTATGTCCCTCGAACCCTTTGGCCAACAGCATCCTACTGTTAAGTGGGAGGTGGCTTTCTTGAAGCAGGGCAAGATCAATCTGATGTCTGTTTAAATAGCTGAACACTTTCCTTAGTTTACGATAATCATTTAGCCCCCTCACATTCCACGACAAGGCATTCAACTTCTGCAGATCAGGCACCGCATTAACCTCATTTGTATCGGTCATTCCAACTGTGAGATCGATAAGACACAGATAGTGTTATGTTGACTCTGCACGTTAGCGCCAGTAGCTTCGAGCCCAGCGCTGCAAGCACACAGTAGGTAGGACTAGGAAACACATTGCATGGCATACCTTTGAGCACCCCCCCCAGGACCCATCTCTACCCTGGAACCCGCTCCCTCCAACCCACCGCCGACCACCCCCAACCTTGTCAGACAGCCCTTGTACATGCCCCCCCTGCCCCCCCAAACTCCCCATGAACAAAACCTGAACCTGTCCTTTTAAGGACCATTTGAGCCAAAAGCACAAGGGCAGAGGTAACCAAAAAAAGCAAATGTACATACAACCACATTGTGCTTTGCAATACCGCCCCTGCACCATTACCCTATCAGTGTCTATTGGCCTGTGTCAATGCCCTTCCAACAAAGTTCTAAGGTGAGCGTTCTCTTCTCCATGCTATGACACACAAAACGGTATTAGGATTCTCTCAGTACTAGCAACATAGTACACTTTGCTTCCGAGATTTACATGAGAGAACAGGGGAACAGTTCTTTTGGAAACCCCCTATGTAAAAGAAAGATCTCACCAGGCCAATGTAGCATCAGAACCACAACTGCACCCACAGGGACCACAGCTCCACGTAGCCGGTTCAATGCGCAAAGCAAGTGAAGGGGATCAAAGAACGACTCCCAACAGCTCAAATCAGTAGTCTAACAAAGGGGTAGCGCATATGTCAGTACAGCGTTACTCGTCTTGCTCATCCAGTTGAGTGTCTTCGTCTTGTTCCCCTTCTTTGCCCCTCGTTTTGTTTCTCTGTTCCTTCGACCATTCCTTCAGGGATTTCTGTAATTCCCTGGGATCGGTAAAGTAGTGCGAGTGACCCTGTTTATTGATCCGCAATTTCGCCGGATACATCATCACATAATCCAGGCCCAGCTCACGGAGTTGTTTCTTGTATGGGGCAAAGTGTCGTCTTTCCTCCTGTACTTTCGCAGTGAAGTCTGGATACAGGGAGATGTCCATGCCTTCAAATTGCAATTTTCCCCTTGTCGCTGGCATCCCTGTCCCTGTAATTCAACAGTTTTGCTATTATCGGTCTTGGAGGCGCCCCTGGGCGCGGACGAGGGACTAGCGTGCGGTGTGCTCGTTCCACAATGAACATCAGTGAGAATACACCTTCTCCCAAAAGGGTGACGAGACGTTTTTCAACAAATAGTTCAATTTTTCCGGTTTGCTTCATCTCCGCCACTCCTGTCATACGAATATTCGAGCACCTTGAGCGGGCTTCCAAGTCTTCCGACTTATCTTGAATAACCTGAAGGAGCCTGCCAAACCTTTTGCGGTCCTTATCCCATTCCGTCTGGGCTTCCTCTACCTCAGTTATACGTCGTTCGGACATGTCAAGGCGTTCCGCATGTTTGTCCACCCGCTCTGACATACGATCCATACGGTACGTGAGGGCATCGATCTTAGAGCCGATGGACACCATGCTGTCCTGTAGGCCCTTCTCCATTGACACCAGCATTTCTCGAATGTCCGCACACAACAAAGTCTCTGGGGTGCAACTCCGTGGCGACGCTTCAGGTACCTGGGTCTCTGGACCGTTCGCTCTCCGGTGGTCGAATGTTAATTTAGGCTGGGTTTTGTCGGTCTTACCCATGCTGAGCAGATAGGTTGTCTAAGTCAGGGGAGCGCCCCCGACCACCTCTCACCCTGTTCATGGCGAATACAGGAATAACACTCTAGTAAACCTCACTGAAGCCCTTCACACTCGGCCAGAATGCACTTCACTCTGCTGCTGGTCGCTGCGCCATGTCGCCGGTTGAGTTTCCCAAAATGGCGGCGGGGGGGGAAGGGGCACCGTACCGGTAGAAGCGGGGATTTCAAGTTCTACACAGCCCCAGGTCCTCGTATCTCTACTATTTTGACACCAACGGGGTCCTGTCCAGTATGAAGTTTATGGGAGCTGAAGTTCAGAGGCGCCCACGCAGGATCGTTCCCGCTTCCCACAACACGTAGTTACCATTAGTCCTTGTCGTCGCCACAATGTAGGGTGGGCCGGGGTTATCTTGTGGCCTCCTGGAGCCCCAGGACAGGTCTGTAGAGTTAGCACAAGCCGACGCGCCGCCAATGGCCCGGCTCCTGTTAGAGGTCCTGCACTGGAAGGAAGCCGGGGAAACCAATGCGTCCAAGTTCGCTCTGCACAGTGATTGCTCTAACCCCCTCCAGCTAGGGCACACAACACCTGGTCTTAGTTTTCTTTCTCAATGCAGGAGTCCCGGCAGGGTCGGGTCCGCCACCGCTCCTCAAGCCGCACGCACGGTTACGTCAGTCGGGTCGCACTCCAGGATAGACCGGGGATCTCGGCCTGGTCCGCGGCTAAGTATAATCAGGCCAAAGTCTTGTTTCTGGATACCGCAAGGAGCCGGGAAAAGCCTCAGTCGGTATCAGCAAGGTCCCACTGGTCGAAGCCTCCGTGAAGCTCCGGGTGACTCAGGCAATAGAGGATATTAAACAGGATTAATGTGGGTAATGGCGCGGAGCTCCGCTCCTAGACGTCCGCCATCAACGCCAGTTAGCTCCGCCCCCCAAGGTTCTGCCTAAATTCTTATACCTCTTTGTTAATATTCCGATTCTCCTCACCCAAGCCTTTTTTAATACAGTACACTATTTATTAATATCCATGGTGTGGTCGGGACAACAGGCGCATGTGTCTTGGGAACTCCTGACTCTACCATTGACTCAGGGTAGGCTGGGTGCCCCAGACATCCAGCTGTATGCGCACTTGCTCAATTCTTGCAGTATTGGCAAAACCCCACTCCGTGCCAGCCACATACGGCAGTCAAGCTTGATGTGGTGGTGCTGGTTCCCCTACAGGTGGCAGTAAACCAGCTGTATCGAAGGCCACAGGATGGTATTGACACTGTCGAGACTGTGAGGTGGGCTTGGGACAGACTTCAAGATAGAGCTCACCTGCAAATATTTTATGCCCCATCCATCCCTCTAGCACACAACCCCATGATCCCTACAATGACGGAGGGCAGCAGTAGATCAATAGCCAGAAACATGGGACTGCACACATTTGCGCATCTATATCCTGAGGACACATTCAGATCTCCACCGAGAATGGCGGAGGGAAGGGCTGGGACCTTGTTAGAAGTGTTTCTCTATTGTAAACGCAACGCAACCTGCAAGCAAATACACAGGAAGTTCCCCGTCCCCCTCGCTGCTGGCACTTGAAAATATCAGCTGCCCCCCAGAAACTCATAACATGATTGTACAGCAACAGGCAGAACACCACTCCCCTAACAAGTCTGAAAGACCTTCAGGGCTGGAATTTGGAGCTTCACAACCAGAAAACGGAGGACCAGAGGGCTTTCTGTTGTAGTCAACTGAAGATGCTATCTCCTAACTACAAATTGCAGTTGATTTATTCTAAATACATTCATTGCTTATACAGAACCCCCTCTCAGTTACACCGCATTGAGATTAAGGCACATGATTGCTGCTGGAAATGCGGCTTTGCACAAGCCACGTTCATGCATATGGCGTGGACCAGCTCCCCCCTGACGTCTTACTGGGCTGCGTTTTTTTTAACACAATCCACAATATAATCAGTACATCCAATGACCCTGTGCCACTCATGATACTAATAGGTTTTGTAAAAGACACGCCCACTCAGACTCAGAAATTGCATACCATGTTACTGCTTTTTGCTAAGAGCAGGGTAGCCATTTACTGGAGGTAAGTGGAGGGTGCCCACTGTGGTGACTTGGATACAGGATGTCACTTTTGGCCATACATTTCAAAAACTTTATTCGATTCAAAACAAAAGAATCATAAAAGTTGACAATTACATTTACAAACATAATTTAAAATTCATTTTTAAAGAGAGTCTTACAGTTATAACACTATAAAATTCATTAGTTAATATAGTCACAAATAAAGCCCATAGTTTTACTTTCAATTAATTCAGATCGTTCATGAATTCTTCGTACCGGGGCATATATTAGAGGGCAGGTAAGATAAATAATAGAAAATCACAATGCGACAGTATACGATATACATAATCAAAGGGTCAGCTTCTTGGGGCCATATTTAGCCATACCGTTTTCTAATCAAGAGTGACACTTGTATAAAGTTTAACATTGCACAACAAACACCAGGTGATGACAAAGATAATAAATAATCATAACCCTCTTTGTAATGGCATGGTTGTTTTTCCTTGAGAATCGGCTTAATAAACCTGATTCTCGGGTCCTTGTATAGAGAACAGAAAAGAACAACATGCATCGTGCTTTGGCTGTCTTTGTTATTACAAGGACAGGGGGGCAGTTTCTCGCACCAGCCCCCCTGTTTAGGAAACGCATAAAGGAAGTGCAGGGTGTGTAACCTAAACCTTGTCAAATAAAATCGCCATTGCACATGATTTGTGAAGGTTAGATAAAACTGGTGCTGCAAAGTGGCCTTAGGAACATAAGGGCTAACCAGGGAGTTCGCAAGCGGTGATTTCCAATAATTTGTTTTAATTACAGTTTTGATATCTCCCTGTATATTTTCGGGATTGTCAAATATATCTCCCAAGCCTATTCTATGGAGCATTTCTTTTACATAAGATAGCCAGGGGATCTGATTCATATTTGCCAGTTCTAAGCAGTCCCGGAGGATATCTCTGGTAAGCTGTAAGTCCTCTGATAGCCATATTTTGCCCCATAACAATAAAGGGGAAAGGCGAATGATGTCACTCACATAGGTTAGACCTATTTCGTTATGGGCAAATCTGTTTGAAGAGCCTGATGGGATAGCCAATACACATTTTAAAAATGTATTCTCCATAATCTGTATCGTGTCAGGGCTATCGGTCCCCCAAACCCCTGCCCCATAGGTAGCAACCGACAAACATTTAGCTTTGTACAAGGTTTTTAGGTGTATGGCAGGTTTTTGGCCTAATTTGCCACAGAAACGAAACAGACCCTCTATTGAGCGACTAGCACTCTGAACTCGTGTCTTCATTAACGGGGCCCAGCTTAGTTTGTTGTTGAAAAGGTTTCCCAGATAATTAAAATTTTCAACCTTTTCAATAATGGAGTTACTTACTACAAACTTTCTACTTTTGGTGCCCTTTGGGCCACAGACCATAACAAAGGATTTGGCAAAGTTTACCTTGAGGTCTAGGTCCAACATAAATTTGTGGAAGGCATCAAGACAATGCTGCATACTATTTGCTGTGAGTGTTATGAGTACCGTGTCGTCGGCGTAAGAAAGCATTGGAATGCTCCTGCCGTTGACCTTTGGGAAATCATGACAGTGGTCCAACAGATATTTTTCTAGACCATTGGTGTATACAAGAAACAAAAAAGGAGCTAATATGCATCCTTGTCGGACGCCCTCAGTTGGGAGGATAGACTTAGTTTTCTCTCCCCCTGGCCCAAACCTTATGGCTACAGTAGTAGATTCATGGAGTCTACGGAGCAAAGTGACCAAGGGTTCCTCGAAACCCATGACCTCCATCATTTGCCACAGCTTGCTCCGACACACAGTGTCGAATGCACTTGAGAGGTCCATGAAGGCAAGATGAATTGAAGATTTCCTTGCCTTCATGTATTTCCCTATGATCAGGGCCAGGTTCAGGCACTGTTCGACAGTACCTTTGCCTTTTCTGAATCCATATTGGGAATTCACAATAAGGCCCACAGAGTCTGCCCATGATTCTAGTCTGGCTAAAATGACCCTACCCAGAATCTTACATGATGCATCAATTAATGAGATTGGGCGATAGCATCGGGGGTCTGATCTATCGCCCTTCTTAAAAATTGGCACCACTACTGCCTCCTTCCATGATGCCGGAATACGGCTAATGACAACTGCTCTAAAAACGTTTAACAGCACGGGGGCCCAAGCCTTAACATTGTGCTTAAAAAAGTCCAAAGGCACTAGATCAGGGCCAGGTGCTTTTAATGGTATGCCTTTCGACAGAGCATCTTCCACTTCTTGCAGGGTGAGCGATGAGCTCAAGGACAGGGAGGATTGAGAGACCACCGTTTCCTTTGCATCTCCTGGTGATAGTTCGTTGGGTAAAGTTCCATGGGGATTAAAAATGTTCCCGAAATGTGATTCCCATGTTTCACATGCAATCTGCATCACAATATTGTCCTTGCCATTATTTGTAAAAAGGGGGCGATTGATGACTTCCCAGAAAAGCCTGCTATCCTTCAGTTCCGAGGCCTTTTCTAGATCTTCCCAGGCTTGATTTTTTAAATCCGACTTTCTTGTTTTTATGGCTTCTTTATAGGCCAATCTGGATGCTCTAACCAGTTCTATATCCCTAGGTTTTTGTTTTAATGCTGCTTTCAGAGATCTGTTTGTTGCCGAACATGCAGCATCAAACCATCTTGGGCCTAGCCGTTTGTTTTTACCAATTGGTTTTGTGAGGCATTCGGCTACATGCCTACATAAAGATTCAAAGTTTCCTATGACCTTTTCTGGGTTAGTTGTAGGTGTTAGACATGCCTCGTATTCAGAGCTATATCCATTTAGGATCTCTGCCTCAAGACCCACCGCATCTATTTTACCCCATTTAAGAGTAATGCCTTGGTTCCTGCTATACTTTACAGGTTGCTCCCAAACAGGGTGTGTGGGTTTAATAGGACAAAGCAGGGATAGGATTAGAGGGTTGTGGTCACTGGCAGCATTAGCAATTACTTCCAACTTATCAACATAGTAAAAGTGCCCACTGGAGACAATTACAAAGTCAATAAAACTCATCGTACCTCTGGTACCCTGAAACGTCGGTATTGGAGTAGAATTTAGGCCAACCCAGGGCTCCGCTATGCATAAATCATTTAGAATAATGATGTTGATTAAGGCGTCCCCCTGGGGTGTATGTTTGAAGTGTAACAGGGGTTGATCATGGGAGTCTCTCAAGCCACACACCTTCGAGTCCCCATAGGTGCATAATGAACAGTTGAAATCTCCCACCCAGATGACAAATAATAGGGGTTGCTCTTGGCGTGCCCTGGCTATGGCCTCCTCCAATTTCGACATTACGAATGTCTCATTGTTGTCAAAGATGTTATAATACCAGTTAATCAGCAACAATGGTTCAGGAAACAAATTAACCAACATCAACACTTGAAACCATGGGGAGTCAACTATCATAGAAGTTACAAGTTTACATAGTTTTAAGGAGGTTGCTGTCATTAGGCCACCTTTTGCCCTACCCACTTGTGAAGGTATCACTAGGGTATTAAAGGCTTGGAAGCCCTCGATGTTCTGGGTGGATCGGCTCCATGTTTCCTGAAGGCACAAGATGTCAGAGTCACCCACAAAGTCTAACCATGCCTCATCCTCCAACCTTGAGGCGAGCCCAGCAATGTTCCAAGAAATTAGACGCATCCTTAGTTAATTTTGGTTCTTTCTGACTGGTTCAGGTAATACTTCCAGGTTATACCTTAAGATGATTGAACTTGGTTCACTTTCTTTAGTAAGGTCTGCCTCAGGGGCTTGGGCGTTAGAAGTACGATCGTCACCAATGGAAACATTCTCCCGTGAGTTATCGTTACAACTTTCTCCCTTCTCCCTCTGGCTGGGCTCACCTATTGTTAAGGTATTAGTAATACAGGGAGGATTTTGTGATGGTCAATCTATCTCTTCCATACCTGCAAGTGGATCAAAACGGTTTCTTAAGGGGATATTGCTTGGGAACCATCCTAGGTAATCTTCCCCCTGATATCTTGGTCTTAGGTCGTTGTGCCAAGTTTGCGAGGGGTTATTATTGTTATAAATTGATCCCCAGTGGAAGCCATCACTCTGTTGCGGAGGTCACCAGTTGTTTTGATTTGGCCATACGGCCCTATTTCTCCGGGCCCACCCAGGGTGTGTTTCACTGTTGAATGCCTGCCCAGTGTTCTTGTAAAGCAAAGTCGGGGGAGCAAAATTCAAATTTGGGTAAAAGTATTCTAGACCTATACATTGAATATCCCCAACTCTAGCAAATCTCGGTTTACAACAGATAATATTTTTTACCCAGGTATCACTGAAGTTGATCAGGATACAGGCCCCCTCTAGGTCCTTCTCACTTGGGCCCACCCAGGGGACTCTGCGCACACTAAGTATTTTTGTTTTGGAATCAGGAGGGAGTGGTCTGTTAATGTTAAGCCAGTATATTATTTTGTTTTTTAGTTCCTGAATTGATTCCGTTTTATTGGGCAAAACTGGGGGTACTCCAGTGAGTATTACCATAAAAGGGGCTGAGTCTGGGGGCAAGTTTACAGTTGGTAGTTTCCTTTTGTGTGCTCTCTCGTTGTCGTTACTTACTGCAGGCCCCTGTGAACATGTTTGTTTGGGCCCTTGGGTAGTTCCCTGCTTAGCGATAGTAGCTTCTGGTGTTGGTGTTGGTGTTGCACTACCCATATTTTTACTAGGGGGCCCCACAGAGACCGCCACTGCAGATTTAGTACGAGCTAATGGTACAGGTTTTGTGCGTACTAAGGGGACCGGTGCTGCCCTAGGGTCACCAGTTGTGAGTGCTTTAAAAGTTTTACTCACATTTTTATTCTCTCCCCCTTTTTTTGGATTACTAATGTTGGTGTTACCATTTTTATTGTTGTTATTAATGCCCCCCTCCTCAGGTAATTTATTCTTCAATGCTAAAGTTTCAAGGGAATTGGTGTTAAGAGAGATGAGATGTTCCAATTGGTCTAATTTTAAATTAACAATTTGAATTTTCTCTAGGACGGGCAGCAAGAGCATCTGCACTGTTTTCTCAATTTCTCCCAGAAGTCGGTCATTATTATTGATATTAAATGAGAAAGTTTTCTGACCCGCATCAACTAGGTGGGCGCCCTTTTGCTTGGGAGGAATTGTCAAAGCTTTAGGTGGTGCTGGCTTCGCTGACTTAGATCTAGTTCCTTTTCTATGGTTTCCCCCTCTTTTACGTTTATTTGGATTGTTAGGTTCCCGCTCACAGAGTACTACATGATCTTGTGGAAGGATAGGCCCATTGTTGCTCAAGTTACTCAAGTTGCCATCTAAGGCATTTTCCCCCGTAATACCTGATGGAATAGGTATAGGAGTGAGTATAGGTGCTTCAGCTTGAGAATCCCCTGGGTCTACTATCGTAGTTGTCTGTGAATCAGAAATTACCACTAAATTTGGGCTAGCCTCTAGGTTACTATCTGCACTATCTGCACTTTGCTCAAGAGTAGGTGGCTTATTGGGGGTGATTTTAGAGGCAATATCTCCCAGGGATGAGCGTTTTCCTGTTACTAAGTCTAGGGACAAACGCTTTTCTGTAAGGGCAATTTCTTTTTCTAAGATCACAGTTGCCCGACTTATAAAATCATCTAAAGTTCCAGTGGCTTTCCCATTGTTCGTTTTTACAGTAACCTGTCTACCCTTCCCTGAGCGCAGGGACATCATGTGAGTTCTGGGAAACAGCTAAATATATAGTGCTATAACTTACAACCAAACAGTTTAAAATATGAGATCTATGATCACTAATGAAAGGGAGTAGCCCCGACCCGACCTTGATCGGCCTTGGACGGCCTTAGACCGTCCCGCCCTTGTCCCGGGCTTCTCCCGGCGAGCTCCCGCGCAGCGGTATTCACACGTTAATTTATTACTCTTACGGTGATCACCCGGTCATTGGGGGCGGGGCGGGGAGGGAGAGCAGCCCAGGTGGAACGGGCGGGGTTACTGGGACTCCTGGGAAATGTAGTCCCAGCCCTCTTGCTCGCAGCCCTCAGCCCCTGTCTTACCCCAGCAGCAGCTAACAGCCCACGAAGGAGAGCGCCCCTCTGCGAAGCGGGACCCGCGCAGCGGGTTCCGCGAGGCGTTGGTGGAGATGCAAGGAATCCACGGGCAATCCAAACAGCAAGGCAGGTTTGTCAAGGTGTCCCACAAAGTGCAGGGCAAGCTGGTATTTGAACACCCGGTCGTTGGAGGCGGGGCAGGGAGGGAGAGCAGCCCAGGTGGAACGGGCGGGGTTACTGGGACTCCTGGGAAATGTAGTCCCAGCCCTCTTGCTCAGAGCCCTCAGTCCTGTCTTACCCCAGCAGCAGCTAACAGCCCACGAAGGAGAGCGCCCCTCTGCGAAGCGGGACCCGCGCAGCGGGTTCCGCGAGGCGTTGGTGGAGATGCAAGGAATCCACGGGCAATCCAAACAGCAAGGCAGGTTTGTCAAGGTGTCCCACGAAGTGCAGGGCAAGCCGGTATTTGAACACCCGGTCGTTGGGGCGGGGCGGGGAGGGAGAGCAGCCCAGGTGGAACAGGCGGGGTTACTGGGACTCCTGGGAAATGTAGTCCCAGCCCTCTTGCTCGCAGCCCTCAGCCCCTGTCTTACCCCAGCAGCAGCTAACAGCCCACGAAGGAGAGCGTCCCTCTGCGAAGCGGGACCGGCGCAGCGGGTTCCTCGAGGCGTTGGTGGAGATGCAAGGAATCCACGGGCAATCCAAACAGCAAGGCAGGTTTGTCAAGGTGGCCATACACAATTAACAACATTCTGGGAACTAATACCATTTAATACCAGGCGAATAGCCTTCTGGGGCACATTTCTGGACTGGACACGTTCACAGAAGGCAGCTGGGTAGGGCTCCTCAGGACAGGACTGCCCCCTGGGAGTATAGTCAAGTGTCTAAGCGACTAAGGAAGTCCAGAGAAGGTACTGGACAAGGGTTCCATAATTTGTTTGGTATCTGGAACCACATTATATAGCTATCAGGCTCTGATCCCCTCATATTGTAAATGGCCTGGCTCCTAGACTGGACTTGTAGACTTTTACTATGCACTCTTCTGCATTGCATTAGCAGGGATGGTGTAATGTAGCTGTCTCCTCCAGCCGGTAGTACTGCATATCATCTATGTATTACTTGTGTCATTGCTTTGCACACCTTACTAAGTTGTTATATTTATTTGTGTTGGTTGTTTTGAAATGCCAATAAACAAATAATAAACAAAAAAACTCACTTTAACCTAACAAGCAACTATTTGGGAATTTTGAAGCAGATGGATAGAGATGAATCCATAACATTTTGAAAGGGATAAGGTAGGGCCGTTGGTAGTTGTACATAAACAGTTCTACCAGGATAATGTGTGGAACCATATAATGGACTGCACAACATGCATGATGACTGATGTGAAACCCATGAAAGAATTTGCCAAGACATTAGAGAACTTACTGTAGAGAACAGTTGAGCAAGGAACAATTTCCAATGAAGACAGACAGTATTTACAATAGGAATTCCCATGGGTGCCATAATTTCATATGTAGCCCAAGATACAAAAATACCTGAGGATTCCACCATCTCATCCCATAGTATCAACCAGAGGATAAAACATGAGCCTAGTCGCAAATATATAGATTGGTATTTTACAATCCAGTGTACAAAGTATGAGATCATATGTGAAGGACACTACAGAGTTTTAGAACAATTTGGAAGAGGTCCATTAGGAAAATCATTAAGAGGCTTTACTATGTCCAGTATTTGTAAAGCGCGAACAATTACCGAATGGTATCAAGGCGCTGGAGTCCGTCGGGAAGATTAAGCGAGCTATTGCCCAGAGTCACATGGTGCTGGGCAGACCCCTGCTGTCGGAGCCGATGATCGAACTGTGATCCCCAGCGTCCAGCGTCTGTCGCCCTGGCCGCTGCGCCACACCTCTTCTATGCACTATTGATGTGAAATATTTGTACTCATCCATACCCATAGAACAAGCACTGAACAATTCCACTATTGGTGATGACTCGAAGATATTTCTGATGGAATTTATGCACTTTACACTCTATCATAGCTACTTCCATTGGGAAGGAAGGTGTCACGAGCCACTCACCTGAAAAACAGGAAGCTTCAATGGGGTGACGTGGGAAACCGACCTCCGCCAAGGACCTTTCCCTGGTAGCAATGAATGGTGTTCATACTGCCCCTATGAAAGTTCCCAAAGTGGAAGGGAGAAATGGAATGAGAGACAAACAAAGAAATAGATCTCACAGGCTCTGCACGTTTCTCAGGACACTAGGCTGCCTTGGCTGGATGGTGATGCTCTAGACTTCTGTAAAGAACAAGTTATGTTAATCCACAGTTTTTAAGCAAAACAGATATTGAGTAATTACTTTTTGCTGACTGGATAATTGATTACCCTTTCAAAATAAATGTTCTTTTAGCTGATTTCGCAAGAGGTTCAGCCTTGATCCAAACTAAACTTGTGTCTCATTCAATCAATAGTTCTTTATATTTTCAATGAAGCTGTCTTAACAAATCCTTAGATGGAGTATTGTCTATTGACCATAAAGATGTCTTTTTCAAAATTAATCTGAGTGATAAGCGCTTCCAGGAGTGTATGCAAGATGTGACACACTTGTGACCATTTATCTATCTGCTTCTTACAATTTTTATTACGATTCCCAAAACTCATGAATTGTCCTTTTGCTCCTTTTGTTACAATGTTTCTAACTCTTATGCTGATCCGATTGTACCTGCATTTAGAAAAGGAATTGGTTTACCTAAACTTTGGTTGAGATCTGATCATCAGTTGGCGGTTCCATGGTGAGTTATTCTTGTTATTTCTATTCATTCGTTGTCTTTGTCTGTAGAAAGATTGAGTCAGCATGGAGATGAGGAGCGAAGCTGGAAGAAGATCTGAGATCAGACTGCTGGTTGTGGAGACCTGGAAGACTCTGAGCCGGGCGACAATCAAGGCAACAGAAGTTTCTGCAATGAGAGGGGCTGAAGCTGCTGTGAGAAGGTGAGCAGGATTCAAAGCAGGAGAGGTCCGGAGTTCAGGTGAACAGGTTTGAGCGTCTAGTCCAAGCTCTTATTCCAGAGCCTGGAGGGTTTAAATAGATAGAAGGTTCAAGTGTGGTGCAGATGAATCATCGGAAATTAGCTTGGGGCAATAACCAATCAGTAATCATCAGTAATTACCAATCAGTGAGTCATTCACAATCACTAGCAGGAAGCTATCAGTGAGTCATCAGTAATTTTCCAGGAAAAGAATCAGTGATTCATCAAAAAATACTGCGCATGCCCTGGAATACCATAAAAAGATTTCCAGAAATGCGCAGTTCAAAAACATACAGTTTAATATTCAGCACCGTGCATATCTCACACCAGATAAACTACACCGGTACTATCCAGACACGCAATTCAAATGCCCCCGATGTCAGGCATTGGTGGCGAACTTCAGGCATATGTTCTGGGACTGCCCATCCCTGCAGCAATACTGGACCAAAATATACCATACACTCCACACAATAGTCAACCGGTTTCACACTACGGGAAGAAAAAACTGAAAAACTACAGTGGCGGTTCTCATCCCTAGCTCTCCTCCTAGCCAAAAGAAACATAGCCATGCACTGGAGAGCCCCTACGGGACCCCCAGAAGCAGCTTGGATAGGGGCGGTAAACAAGTGGGGAGCAGCAGAGAAAGAGACCTTGCGGGAGCAAGAGGCGAAAGGTACACGCTAACACCCAATGTCTATGGAATGGGCGCAACTGTTAATACAATTTAAGCGGGAGACGACAGCAGAGGAGACACCGGAGCCATCACCAACCCAGCCTTGCAGCCCCTACCAACACCCCAGTCCACAGGCCCCAATATCAGACAAGCAAAACCCCCCGGTAAGAGGATGACAGGGGACAGGCGGTCAGCACCACTGAGACTATCATCTACTTCTGAGACAGATCGCTCCCTTTCCCGCCCCGGGACCCTCACGACCCTACCCCCAAGCCAGTAGCCAGCCCACATCCCACCCAACGCAGCCACTTGCCCTTGCCTGCCATTTGTACTCCCCCTCCCCCTCTCTTTTGGAAGACATCTCTTCCCACAGTTTTCATGCAGCCCTAGGGACCAACAACAGTGAGACACAGAATCATGTAACGTGGTGACCTATTAACAAGTTCATGAGAGATGATGTGTAACCATAATTGGAGGAATGGAACTAAAATGCTGATGATGTATTATATTTGTAGTCGATGTGTAGCAATTGCACATGTGATGACTGACCTGTGATCTGTCAGACGTCCCACATGGGACCCTGAAATGTAAAACCCTAAGAAAAAGATTCAAACTCAACTGAAAGGAAACAATCAGTGAGTCAACAGCAGTTACTGGCAAGAAACAATTAGTGAGTTATCAGCAATAACTGCCAGTGTAGGGAATCAGTGGTGGTACAATAGCACATATAAAAACATGAATGTCTCATGATCCCACAATCTCAAGGGCTGTCCTGACCCACAATGACATGCCTTCTGCCCCGGAAAACATGTTGCACTGACTGATTTTATTAGAGAATCACTTACAAATAATATTCAGAGGCCTTGATGAAATTTTAACCAACCTAGACAAGGCACGAATGCCTGAGCAATCCCTTGCAAGAGCCTCTCCTCCGAACAACTCTAACTGTCTAAATTCCCAGTCCGAGCCTTGTCCCGTCCTCGATATCTGACCCCTGAGGCCCATAAAAACCGTCATGGAGATCCCGTTACAGACCCTCACTCGAACGTCCGAGCAATCCCCTACAAGGACCTCTCCCCCGACCAACTCTAACCAGCGAAAATCCCAGTGCGAGCCCTTTCCCGCCCTTGATATCCAGCCCCCGAGGCCCAATAAAACAGTTGTGGAAACCACTTTACAGACCCGCACTAGAACCATATCTCTCATGTCCAGGCAACTGAGTCCCCCAAGTATGGTTGCAGTGTCCCAGACGCATAGACCCTCCAGGGCCAAAGCAGCAATGTCCGAGGAAGAAGCAGCAAACCTAGCCTCCACTTACGACTCTCCTCCCATCGCCTCACTTGAATCCAATATTCAAGTGATCACAGGCTTCAAAAGAGAATAGCCCGCCTCTAAAGTTAAAAGACCCCTGCCCCCCACCCATCCATTCACACGGCCCCAACAGGAAAGTACCCTAGCAAAAAAGAGTCTATCCACTAGCTGTCTGCTCATTAACTGTAGATCAACTCCCAAACATGCAACGGAATTAGCAGAAGCCATCCTCTCCCATGACCTAGACATTGCGTTCATCACAGATACATGGCTAAGTGAGACCTCCTTCCCCTGTTATGTTATGTTATGTTATGTTAGGTGCCATTTGTAAAGCGCGCTGATGCCGAAGCCTCCTGGCGCTGATAGACAGAGTAGGAGAGGAGGAAACACGGGAGGTAGAGGAACCTAGCTAGAGGATGGGAAGAGATGGGTTTTTAATTGTTTTCTGAAAGAAAGGCGAGAGGAAGAGGATTTGATAGATAGGGGAAGAAGGTTCCAGAGAATAGGAACTAGGTAGGAAAAACAGCGGCCGCCAAATTTCTTAGTTTTGTTTCTTGGGGTGGCTAACAAGTCACAATGGGCTGATCGGAGGTTGCGTATAGGGCGGTAGGGAGGGATAAGGGATTTGAGGAACCCAGGGCTGGAACAGTGAAGAGCTTTGAAGGTGAGACATGCCACCTTGAAAGCATCCCTTTGGTCTATTGGGAGCCAATGGAGGCTATGAAGCAGAGGCTTGGCAGATTACCATCTGGGGGTTCCATGGATCAGGCGAGCTGCCTGATTTTGGACGACTTGGAGACGGTTTAACAGAAATTGTGGGAGACCGTGATAAATGGAGTTGGAGAAATCAAGACGGGAAAGCACGAGTGAGGTGACAGTTTGGGTAAGTGCCACGGGGGGAGAAGGTGACGGACTTTACGAATCCTCCGAAGTTGGAACATGCATGATGAGATTACCGCTCCAACTTGGGCTTTGAGGGAAAGTTCAACGTCGATGATTACGCCCAGACTTTTTATAGTTTTAGCTGGGGTGGGGGGGAGCCAAGCTCTGAGGGCCAGAACTGGGGGCCCTAGTGGGCGTGGCTGAGGCCAGGGAGAAGGAGCTTGGTTTTGCCGGGGTTCAGTATTAATTGATTCTGGTCCATCCAGAGTTGGATGTGAAGCATAACTGCGTGGAACGTGTTGATAACCAGTGGGGAGTTAAGTGAAAAAATGAGCTGTAAGTCTTCGGCATAATAATAAACTGTGATGTCCCATTTGAGAAGGGATTGAATCAATGGCCGGAGATATAAATTAAATAGAAGCGGAGAAAGGGAGGAGCCCTGAGGGACTCCGCAGGACGTGGGGGATTTTTTGGCCGTATAGGGGCCCAGACGGACCTGTGTTCTTCCAGTGAGGAAGGACCTAACCCACTCAAGAGCAGAGCCCTGGATGCCAGCCTGCTCGACACGGTGGAGAAGGATGTTATGGTCCACCGTGTCGAACGCGGCAGACAAATCCAGCAGGACAAGGGCTTGAGGACTCCCAGCGTCCGCATTGCTTCTAAGTGTATCAAGGACTGCCAGAATGACAGCCTCTGTAGAGTGGGCAGGTCGGAATCCAGCCTGATTAGGCTCAAGATGGCGGGAGGATTCAATGAAATTTGACAGGCAACGGGTGACATGGGCTTCTTAGATTTTAGAGAAGTAGGGGAGGAGGGAGATGGGGCGATAATTCGATGGCTCTGCAGGGTCAGCGCCTGGTTTCTTAAGGAGGGGCACTAGAATGGCCTCCTTGAAGGATGTGGGAAAATAGCCACTGCTGAGCGATCTGTTGAGTAGATGTAAGATGCAGTCTATCAGATTAAGGCAAATGCTCTGCACGACAGAGGGTGGACAACAGTCATTGGGGAGCCAGATATGCTTGTGCCTCTTGGCTACTCCATCGTCAACAAAGATAGGATAGATCAACGAGGGGAAGGTGTAGCCATCATTCACAGAGATGACATAGACATCACTACAACTGACTCCTGCAAGTACAGCTCATTTGATTGTCTCTCTGTGAACATTAAGACTAAATACAACAGCCCTTTAATCTGTCATCTTCTCTTTTACCCCCCAGCCAACCTCCCCACATTTGGGGAACACTTATCCAACCTGATTGCCCAGTGTACACTCAAAGACACTAACAACCTAATCCTAGGTGATCTCAACCTACGTTGGAATGAAACTAACAACTCTCTAATTCAATCTCTCAACCGCCTCCTCTGTGACAATAATCTTTCCCAACACTGTTCAGAAGATACACACAACAAAGATGCAACCTTGGATGCCATCATCGCCCACCAGGACGCAATTACGATCGACAACATTCTTCCAGTGAACTGGTCGGATCACCACATGATCTTATTCCACATCAACCAAAGACTTTTATCCCTGCCTCCGGTCCTTGACCCCCCAAATGGTCCAGAAATCTCAGCCAGATTCTCTTGGATGTCATGGAAGAGAGGTTTAATCTGCTCCTACCTAGCAACATGGAGCTCCCCACAACGGAGCTCACCTCGCTCTATAACGCGAACATGGTAACCTTGCTTGACCAACTTGCGCCCCTGAAATAAAAAAAAAGTCATCCTATTCCGTCCAGATCATGGTTCGCCTCAGACATCAATGATGAAAGGAGACAACTAAGAGCCACAGAAAGATGTTGGAGGACCATGCCCAGCACCACTCATCGCGATCAACTTAGAACAGTCCGGAAGAATTGCAACAGACATATCAAGATTAAAAAATCCTTGTATTTCCGCTCCGCTCTTGATAGCGCAAAAAACTGACCCAAGGAGCTCTTTAACATCATCAGACACCACATCTTCAAACCTGATATGTTCCTAGGGCCGGCTTCCAAAGAACGGTGCGACAACTTCGCCAACTACTTTAATGATAAGATCTCTAAGATCGAGCGATCTCTCGACACCTGACCAATCACGCCTCACTTCCCTATGCAATCAGGGTGAGGTGTTGGGTAGTGCACCCTCTCTTACTTCTAAATCCTGGTCTCTCTTCCAGCCCATCCCAGAAGAAGAGATAGTTAAACTCATCTCCACCCCCAAACCCCATCACATGTACTAAACCCTCTACCGGCTCAACTCACTACAAAGCTGAAACTCTCCCTAGGCCTCTCTCTGGTGCAGGATTATTAATAGCTCCCTTAAAACTGATAGCGTCCCAGATTGTCTGAAAGTGGGACAATTCACCCCACTGCTAAAAAAAACAGGCCTAGACATAAATGACTTAAACAACTTCAGAACCGTTTCCTACCTTCCTCTTCTCTCCAAAATCTCAGAAAAATGTGTACTCAAACAACTAACCCAACACCTGGACAACACCAACCTTCTCGACTCCCATCAGTTGGGATTCATCAAAGGTTGCAGCACTGAAACCGCAATCCTTAACATTATAGATGACATTCACAAATCATTGGACTCAGACCAATGCTGCCTACTTATTCTTCTAGACCTATTGGCAGCATTCGACACAGTAGACCACAAACTTCACCTCAAGGCCCTTGAAGAGAGGGCCGGTCTAGACGAGGTGGTCTGTAACGGCTAGATTTTCGGACCAGATAGAAGCAGCTCACAAAGACACCACTAACCGAGCCAAAACGTAACCACCTCGCTCCTTAGGACCTATTTACAACAGGTATCTATATTTCCTACCCAAGGATGGGGAATTAGCAATATACAAGCTTAGATCTTCTAAAATACCACACTCATACAATATAGTCTTGCGACCACATGGGCCCAGACTAATCTACCCTGGGGCAGTTCTGATTACTTACCATTACACACAGTGCTCCCTCAAGCCACAATCCTGTGGGTATACACATCGACCTCAGTCGATGCTCTCATTAACGCCTCTTTCTCTGGAGATGATCTCATTACACACCGGTTTCCCTCCCGATGCTCTTATTAACGCCTCTTTCTCTGGAGACGATCTCATTACACACCGGTTTCCCTCCCGATGCTCTCATTAACGCCTCTTTCTCTAGAGGCAATCTCATTACACACCGGTTTCCCTCCCGATGCTCTCATTAACGCCGCCTTACAACGACAATCACTTTCCTATGAATACCTTTAGCTCTTCATGTTGGGGAATCTCTCACTATCCACTAGAGGTAAAATACTACAATATTATGGATCACACAAGAATGGCCGAATTACACGTTGTATAACTCATTATATAATACAAGTTCTCCTCTCCCCCTCATTATTCAGTTACCATTTACCTGGCCGGGAGTTGCATCCGTCCAGGTAATAGCACCTGACTAGAAGAAAGGTTAACCCTATCATAAAACAATGAAACATACACACTGGTTCACTAAGAACTGGGGTTCCTTTATTATAACAATATCAATAATATCAACAATATAATGCTATACTGTAACATTTAGCCTAAGAAAGAAAAGGAAAGGTTAGAATGTGTGTGCACGCTAATAAGAAAGGGTCGAAGTCACCTTATTAATATTAAGTCTGGACTCAGCAGTCATCTGGGTTCCCTTCTCGTCTGTGCCTTGGTTCGTCTTAGGATCACCCCTCTGCAGTCACGGATACACATCTGCACCGCTATGCTCTGTCTCTTCCGTTTCCCTCCAAGTCACTGGAACCTTTCTCTCATCAGCTGATTTCTCTCTGGCTGTTCTGCACTACTCCTCTCTCCTCTCAATCACGGACTGTCTTCACTTCTCAGCTTCAATCTTATAACTCAGTTTCTATCACTCTGGTATTCGTTCTCTCAACTTAACTGCTTCACTCTGTATGCTCTGATCTTAATGTCAAAGCTCGCCAGCTGCTACAACTAAAATAGCTTCAATCTTTCTAAGAGAGTATCAGCTTCTCGGTCTTTCTCGGACTTCAAAATGGCGACTGTCCGCCTTGAAATAATTAATTGCATTGATGCTAACGACTAGCTGCCGCCTACAGACTGACTGACTCACTGCCTCATGCTTTCACTAATATGGAAGCTTGTCCCTTCATGGAAAGTTACGGCCAGTAACCTGCCGCCCACCAAATTCTTGTACCTCCCCGTACCAAGGACACGTTCTCAGCCGGTCGGCCTGATGTTATGTCTTCGGCATGGAGAAAAATACAGTCTTTCGATAAGGGCCAGCCCGAGCCGGTTCTCTCCAAGCGAACAACACCTCGTAACTAAAACATTACATTTGACCTAGAAGCATCTCAAGCTGTCGGGGCAGGAGGAAAGATGGAGTCTCTCCCGTTTGAGGCCTACAAGGCCCGAAATAAGCATAACTCCATCAGAAATATACTAGCACTCTTAAAAAAGGACGGATTACTACTCATACTAAGGAATCTATCCCTTAACATAGATTTATAAGCCCTAAACTAAAGAGAAGGGTATTGAATTGTATCAAACGCCTTGTAAATAGGCCCTATCTAAGGTTCTAGTCCTCCTAATAGAATGATAGCAGACTAAAGTCACCTTCAATCACCTTCACTCAAGAAAAGGGACAAAATATCGGTCAGAACATGGTCCTCAAATGGTTCTCCTCATGCCTTCAAAACCGCTTCCAGAGAATCAAAATCAAAAGCTTTGAGTCCGACCTTCATCCCGTCAACTGGAGAGTCCCCCAAGAATCAGTGCTCTCCCCTCAACTCTTCAACATCTACATGGAACCCCTCACCACCCTACTCAGAAAAGCTAACATCCCTTTCCACTTATATGCTGAAGATAATCAAATTTACTTGGAAATCTCATCGGCCAAAGACATTCAAAGACTCAACGAAACACTAAGAGAAGTGCAACTGTGGCTATCCAGTAATCACTTAAAACCGAATCCGGACAAAACCAAATTCCTCCTCGTTTCGAACAAATAAAAAAAAACACAAATGGTTGAGTGGATAAAAGCTATTGATGCGCTCAACAGGAATCTCACCTGTCTGATTCTGTTAAATCTTTAGGTATTACACTTAACTCAAAACTGGACATGACCAAGCACATTAAGATCTCAGCGAAGAGTGCCTTAATCAACCTGAAGCTACTAAACAAAATAAAACCTTTTATCCCGCCCAAAGATCCTAAACAAGCCACCCAAGCATTGGTGCTGTCAAGACTAGACTATGGAAACGCATTCCTTTCTGGAATAGCTAAAACATATCTTGCTCCCCTGAAAACAACTCTAAATGTGGCTGCCAGAAGGGTCACTGGAATAAAGAAATTTGATCATATCTCTCCTGCTCTCAAAGAACTCAATTGGCTACTGTGGGCGAACTTCAGAAGAGCCTGCCTCACCCACAAAACCCTTCACACAGGCAAACCAGAATATCTGGCAGCCAAACTCAAAAAAGCTGGACAGAACAGGACTCTCAGAAGCTCCAACACCCTACTTCTCACCCCGCAAAAATCACGAAAACAGAAAAACGCTGCCGGGTCCTTCGCCTGCAACGCGCCCAAAATCTGGAACTCTATTCCTCCTCACATCAGTAATACTCCGTCCTTCGCTAAATTCAAAAGTCAGCTCAAAATCCTTTTCCTTGACCGATCCCTAATTAACAGATAGGAGCAGCTGGAGCCTTTGAGATTCACATTTCCCTCATCCCAGATTCGATATTAACAGGACCTTGACATGGACCTCTTACCTCATTGTCACTATGATTATTATTATCTGAACTGTTTTGCCTTATTGTATTTTGTGCCGCTATCTTTTCCTCTGCTATGTAACTGATGCAAAGCCCTCCGATACCCTCCGGTAAGGCCAGCGCTATAGAAAACTTCTTAAATAAAATAAAATGTAAGAGCTTGATCTTATTTTCAAAGGTCAAGAGCCATCCTAGGGGCAACAAAAGCACGAGTAAAAAAAAACAGACATGCTTGGGTGTACACCCTCATTGCAGTTGGAGAATTCCTACTCCAAGTTATGACCTAATGGGGGAGGGGATCACACTAGGGAGAATGACAGGAATGAGCGGAGGAACAGGACAACTGGGTCATGACAGCAGGTATTACTTATAGTTGACAGCAGCTTCAATAGGAATCTGTGCAGTTCCATGCTACGAAAGGTATTTCATGTGGATGTTTGAGGATGAAGATGTTTACAATAATGAGAAATGGCCCACAGATTTGAAGTTATACCTTAGGTTTAGCGATTATATCTTTGTAATATGGATCAGAAACAGGACGGAACTAGAAGAAGCCATAACTGAATTAAATTCTACAAATATTCGTATACAATACATTCATTAAAACTTTATTTCATTTTTTGTTTAAAAAACACAAAAGTACAATATACAGCATCCAAAAGACAATAGTACAACATTAGCAGCAGTTTACATTAATACATGTTATAATAGGATAACTAAATACAGAAAAATTTCTGATAAAGTTCATTAGCAGTCCAGGCATTTTCTATATTTTAAAATTGATTTAAAAAATTCCAACACAAAAAGAATACTGTCACTATGCAAAAGTTGAAGATACATCATAGCAGGTCTAATCTGGTAAAAATTAAGTTTCTTTAAAAGAGAGACCAGATAATGTTTGCGGGGAAATTCATAATATGTACATAAAAACATAAAATGCAGCATATCCTGTGGAGACTTTCTGTCGCAGCCACAGGGTGCTGCAACATTGTTAAAACTAGTTCTTTGGGGTCTAACAAGCATGTGAGGTCAATGAGCCCATTAAATAAGGGTCAATAAATGTGGTCGTTTTTAACATGACATATGTTCTGACACTTGATTTCTGAACCTCTATGGCTTCCCTTAATGTTCTCCTTTCCATGAGGAATGCCATTTTGACTGCCTCCAGGTCCTTATTGGAAATACAATCAGGGGTTTCAAATAACTCTACCCGTCCTAGGCTCAAAAAACTGGTCTTTAAATATTTCAGCCAGGGTATAGTCATAGCATTGTCCATGGAGAGACAATCTTCTAAAATCAAATGCGTCAGGGAGATTTCTGGATTTAACCATAATTTCAGCCAGCAGGTCAATGGAAGTACCCCTATTTCTTCATGAGCAGCTAAGTTGGATGTACATTGCGAGAGACACAGTAAACGTTTTAAGAACATGTTCTCCACTTCCTGGAGCTGCTCACCCAGAGCATACCCCCAAATTTCGATACCGAATGTAGCCGTAGCATTATATAATTGCAGCATTGCACCAGTAGGCTTGTTCCCCAATTTAGAAGCGAAGCTGTGTGTGGGTGTACTTGTAAAGCGCACTGCAACTCCATGGAGTATCCTTGCGCTGACAACCGCTGGGAAACCCGCCCAGGTTTTCCCTGTGAGATGGTCCCTTTCTGGGTATCTCCACGGTGAAACCAGGCATCCCCGGTGTCTGTGGGGGGCCGTTGTAGAGATGAGGCAAGCTTAATGCCCACAGTTGCCGAGTGTGTTCCCTGGTTAGAGTAGGCACTGAGGTGAGAATTATCGAGTCTGTTTTGACCCTGGTCCACGACCCTGCAGCGTCGGGAATTGAACGCTGGTCCCGGGCCGTTCTCTGCTTACGAGTCTGCCGCCTCTAACCAGTGAGCCACACCACTCCTCTCCGAAGCTAAAGATTTAAAAAATTCACTCTCGCAACTTCACCCTTCTTTTTCAGAACATGCGGGCCCCAGTTAAATTTATTAGCGAATAGGACTCCTAAATAGGAAACAGTGGTAGATGTGGGGATTGTTGCACCACCCACGTTAAATTGGAAATTCCGTCTTGGCGGCTTACCTACTCGCATGATAAAAGATTTTGAATTATTTATTGTAAGGTCTCTATCTAAAATAAAGGACGTAAAAGCAATTAAAAGAGCTTGAAGGCCTTTTTCGGTCCTCGATACGAGGACCGCATCGTCCGCGTAAAGTAGGACCAGAATGCCCCGACGACCAACTCTGGGGCAATCGGCTCCCACCTCTTGTAAAACACTATCTAGATCATTTATATAAAAATTAAACAAAAAGGGAGCCAATATGCATCCTTGGCGGCCTCCCCTTTTAATGTTAAAATCCCTAGTTATACTCAGGTCCTGAGAAAACCTCATATTAGCTCGAGTGGATCTATGTAGATCTTCTAGGAGGTTCACAATGCCAACATCAACCCCCCTTGCCCTCATGGACCGCCACAGCGTCTGCCCGTTTACACAATCAAAAGCTGAAGACAGGTCCATGAAGGCAAGATGGATGGTCCCCTTATATGCCACTGTATATTTGGTTAATATTAAGTAAAGGTTAAGGCACTGCGTAGTGCTAGAGCATCCCCTGCAGAAACCTTACTGGGAGTCGGACAGAATATTATTGTCTTCAGCCCAAGTAATAAGTCTCCGCAGGAGTACCCCCCAAAACTTTCACCATCGAGTCCAAAAGTCATATGGGTGTATAACAGTGAGAACTGCTTTTATCCCCTTTCTTAAAAACTGGTACAATAGAGGAGACCCCCAGGACTGTGGGCAGCCACTATGTACTGCAGCATTAAAAACAGATTCAAGGATTGGTGCCCAAAAGGAGGGATCAGACTTATATAAGTCTGGAGGGTTTCCATCTGGTCCAGGGGCTTTACCAGCGGTTAGACCAAGAATTCCCTCGCATATCTCCCCTCTACAAATTATGTTTTTAGTACTATTAAGGTCAGGTGTTAGACTATCATACCCTTCCATGGGACAGTCATACATATACTCAAAGTGAGCCTTCCAGTCTTACTTAGCTATATGACATTCAAGTCCCTCTCCTGACTCCTGTACTAGAAATGTTTTTTTTAATGTGCCCCAAAACTTGGAACTATTCCTAAGAATTTCGGGATCCAAAAGTTAATTCCATGCCTCCATCCTAAGAGTTTTCTTCCGTTTAGCTAATGCTTGTTTATAGTTCCTGCGACAAACTATTACATCCGCTTGTACTCTTGGATTACAGGCTAGGACTACCCTTAAACTCCGTGCAGCTTTGGAACAACTCTCATCAAACCATTTAGGGCACACATTAGTCTGTTTTTCTACGTGCACAGATAACAGTTCCTTGACCCTATCTGAGATTGATTTAAAAGCTGTTAACACATTAGAATGATGCTGCCCATCTTGGGTACATATACAAATTTCTTCGGCGCAGACATATTTAATATCGTTATAAAATAACTCCGGGGCAACTTGAGTCCACTTAAGTCTGCGCTTCCCATCTGTCGTGCTTATTAGACCCCAGTTAGTATTTAATCCTACTTTTGTAATCCAGGCACCCATTATGTGTAATGAGAGGGGATTATGATCGCTCAGTTCATTATTCACCTCAATTAGAAAAGAGTCCACAAAGGACTGCATAGGAGACGAAATCAGCATAAAGTCAATAAATGTCCCCCTCCCATGACCCTTGAAAGTAGGTATCTCAAAAATAATATGAGGGTCCATCAAAGCCATAGTAGTTATCAGATCAAAATCATTAATCAAATCATTGAGCAACTCTCCCTCGTTCTGGTGCTCAAAATGAAATCCCTTAATACGAGAGCAACTCAAGTCCATCAAACATGCAGCTAGGGGATTGCCACAAGGATGTATATTCAAATCACCCATGATCAGAAGGTTATGTAAACTATGGCTCATGGATTTATCAATAAAAGCTTTCAAAGTAAGTAAGCCGCTCTGGTCTGAGTGTGGAACAAGTGAATTATAAAAATTTACTAGACCCGCCATACAGTATCTTTCGTTAGAGTAAGAGCAAGAATACCTGGATTAGATGTGTTAATTCTACGTACTTTACATGCCAGAGCTACCGAAACGTAAATAACCAAACCCCCCTTAGCTCTTCCCCTAGTAGAAGCGGCAGCTGGGACAAAATGTGCCGTATATCCTTCTAAATGAAGATTGCAGGTGGCGTGGCCAAGATGGCGGGCTGAGAGGTCGCACTTGCCGAGAGCCCCCGGACCCCTGAATCCCTGCACCGCTTGTAACCGCTGATTCCCCCCCGGATCACGCGGCGACTGAGCCTGGTGCCCACGGTGGAGGTGTGGAGCGACTGCTGAGCCCGGTTTGCACCGTCAGGGGTGAGATCCTGACCGGTGAAGCTCGGGTCGGGGCCCGCTGAATGGCCCGTGTGCGAGCTGGAAGCCGCGAGTCTCCCGACCCTCGGAGCGTGACGGAGCGCCCAGCCGCCTGCGTGTGAAGCCCGCAGCGCTGCATGAACTGTCGGAGTGGGAGTCGGCAGCGGCTTCGTGAACGGCTCAGAGTTGTCCGACGGCGGTTGTGCGGAACGGAGCAGAGCGGAGGTGAAGAGCGGAGGCGGAGTCGACATCGCTTCACTACGCCAGCCCGTGGATTGAAGAGGCCCGCTGGGAGAGGCCGCTCCGGCTGGTTGTCTGAGCGGAACAGCGGAACGGGGCGCCCGGGGCAGATCTCCCCCTGAGACTACGGCCCCCGGCGACCATCACACCGTGACTTTGCCCACTGGCCGGATTTTTGGGTCCCGGATCAGAGACGGAGAGGGGTTCTCCATATTGGGCGTTGGCCCCTCGACATCACAGGGCGGCCATTTTGTGGTCTTCGGCCGGGCAGCTCGGCCTTCCTGGTGCTCTTTATGTGGCGCTGCCCCCGGCTGGCATATAGCTGCTTTCTTTGCCTTCAACGTCCTCTACTCAGCTGCAATGTCGAACGCTAGAGGACAGCGAAGGGGCGACCGAACCTTGCCGGACATGCTGGGACGCGGCGCCCTACGCAGCGGTGGAACCCAACCCGCCACGACCTCCCCGGCCCCGACCAGGGGTGCAGATGGCGGAGAACCCCCGGTGACGAGATCATTCCTCGAATCGCTCTTTAGCTCCCTTCGGGAGGACTTTCAAACGCTCAAGCGTGAGGTGGCCGGGGAGGTCCGCGAAGTAAGGAGAGAGATGGACTCCCTGGGGGAACGTGTGAACACAGTGGAGGAAGCGGGTCACTCCAGGGATGAAGAGATCACCCATCTGCAGCAGGAGGTCCTGCGACTGCGGGAGCAACAGATTGAGCTACAGGCCCACGCCGAGGACCTTGAAAATCGGTCCAGGCGGAACAACATACGGGTCCGCGGTGTGCCGTCCGGTGAGGAGGGTGAAGACGTGACTGCTTATCTGGTGGCCCTCTTTCGTGCGATCCTGGGAGAGTCGGAGGACTTTCGGATCCGCATAGACCGAGCACATCGGGTGGGCCGCCCCCGCAGAGCTACGGCGCCCGCCCCGGACATTCTGGCCTTCCTCCCGGACTTTCCCTTGAAGGAGCGAATCCTCCGAGAAGCACGAGGGCAGCAATCTTTCCGATTCCGGGACCACCCTGTGACCCTGTTTCAGGACTTATCTACAGTCACGCTGCAGAAGAGGAAATCATTCAAGATCGCCACTGACTTCCTCTGGGAACAAGGGACACAGTACTCCTGGGGGCACCCCTTCCGTCTGATATTTCGATGGAACGGTGTTCTGCATCAGCTTCGGTCCCTCCAGGATGTCTGCGCGGTGTTGGGCCTCACAACATCGGATACAGATACCCCGGCTCCGCGGCGGAGGCGAAGCACTCGTGACGGATGGCAACAAGCTGGAGGGGGGACCTCTCCTCCGTCGGAGTGTCCGGGCTCGCCCGTGATCAGGGCGGACATGGCGGCCGCCATCCAGGAGGCCTCCAGAGTGGCGGCAAACGGCGAAGTGGCCCTGACGGCCTGAACTCACTCCGGGGGGAGTCTACTTTAGCTTATTCCTCTTGCAGGTGCGGGGATCCGGGGGGTGGGCTGGGAGGTATGGCGAGTGCTGGAGGAGGTGGCTGGACGTCCACTAGACTGATTTACCACGGCCCTGCCCGTTACGGGCCGGACTGGGACAATGTCTTTTTTGAAAAGTTTGAGTAGCAGGGAATGGGGTTGGGACAGGCGGGCAGATGTTTTGATTCTGGGGACTAGAGGGGGGGCCAGTTGTGGGGGGCGGTGTAGATTTAGTTGTGTGGGGACAAGGGGGGTTTTTCTAGTTGTGGGGTGTTGGGGTTCGGGGACTGTACTGTGCCAGTGGAAGGTTCAAAGTTGCTCTGTTTTGGAGCCTCGAGTGGTGCCTTCTGTGTTTGCCTGCGGGGCTTTGCCTCTTGACATGTGCTCCATTGATCCCCCTCCTTGATGGCTCTTAAGGTGCTTACTCTCAATGTGAAAGGGCTGAATAATCCGGTTAAGAGGCGGGCAGTGTTATCCTTGTTAGAAAACTCACAAGCGGATATCTGTCTGTTGCAGGAGACCCATTTGCTGGCTAAGGACTGCTCGAGGATGCGTACCCCTAAGTTCCCCACGCAGCTGTTCTCCTCTAGCGCCTCCAAGACGGCAGGGGTGGCGATCTTGTTTTCTAGGGGGTTCAGGGGAGAGGTCGTGTGCAAGGTAGCAGAACAGAAAGGGAGACTTCTAGTGTACAGGATCAAGATGGGGGGTTTAGCACTGACTGTTGGTACCATCTACTGCCCCAATGATCACCAGGACCACTTCTTACACAGGGCTTTGGAGGACGTAGCATCCACCTCTGATAGGCACATAGTGTTGGGGGGTGATTTGAACCTGGTTTTCGACGCAGCGATGGACAGGTCTGTGCAGCGGCGCCACCATTGGGTGAGCTTTCGGGCTCGACTCGAGCTCGACTTGAGGAGCTGGATCTGCATGACATGTGGCGCCACCTCCACCCCACCACCCGCGCATACTCTTACTTCTCACATGCCCATAGATCTTATGCGCGATTAGATCATCTCCTTGTGTCGGGCCCAATGCTCCCTTTGGCTTCGTGTGTGGACATGGGGGTCCTCTCTCTTTCTGACCATGCCCCGGTGGAGGGCGCTTTCACTCTGCCCCCGGTGGTTCGGCCGAGAGGGGTCTGGCGGCTCCGGGACACGCTTTTGCACAGGCGGTCGGTGGTGGATCAGATCCGGGCGGCCATTTTGGATTTTCAGACCATAAATGATACTGGGGATACTTCTCGTGCGACACAGTGGGCAGCCCTGAAGGCGGTGCTCCGAGGCGAATTTATAGCGATTTCCTCGGCCGAGAATAGGGACCGACAGCTCAAAAGAGATGAGCTCACCCGGCAGGTGAGGGAGCTGGAGCAGGTTTATCACAGGACAGGGGCCCCCAGGGTGTGGAGGCAGCTGAAGGCGGCACGGAAACTCCTGGCGGCCCTTGACACGGACCGGGCGGAGTATGCGATGCTTCGCCTGAAACACAAATATTATACAGGGGGCGATCGGTGTGGGCGGCTCCTGGCTAATAAACTTAGGGTGCAACACCAGCAGCACCGTGTGAAGGAACTGGTGGACCCGACCGGTGGTAGGGTCACTGCTGATGAGCAAATAGCAGACGTCTTTCGCAGCTTTTATGCTGACCTCTACACCGGGGAGGCCCCCTCGGCCCGGGCTGAGATGGCCTATCTGGACTCGGTCCCGCTCCCGTCGTTGTCTCAGGAGCAGGCTCAGTATCTGGAGCGTGACATCCGTATCGAGGAGGTGATCACGGCGATATCCCGGCTCAAATTGGGCAAGGCCCCGGGTCCGGATGGCTTTATCCCGCTGTTCTATAAAACCTTCTGTCAGGAACTGGCGCCTCTACTGACCCGCCTTTTTAACTCCTTCGCAGAACCGGGAGCCATCCCCTCCGAATTTCTCCAGGCCACGGTTTCCGTGATTCCGAAGCCGGGTAAGGACAGGACCGCCTGTGGGTCCTACCGTCCCATTTCGCTACTGAACACAGATTTGAAAGTGTTCACCAGTATATTAGCTGCACGCCTGGCGTTGCACCTCCCGGGCATGGTTGACTCGGACCAAGCGGGCTTCGTGCCCGGTAGGCAAACAGTAGATAACACAAAGAGGGTGACGCACATCCTCGAGAAGGCCTCCAGGATCCCTGGGGAGAGGATGCTCCTGTCCATAGACGCGGAGAAGGCTTTCGACAGGGTGCACTGGCCCTACCTAGAGAAGGTCCTGAGCAAATTCGGGATTGGGGAGAAGTTCCGTCATCTGATCTTCAATTGTTACCGGTTCCCCTCTGCGGTAGTCCGGGTGAACGGCGGTAGCTCTCGACCCTTCCCCATTGGGCGGGGTACGAGACAGGGGTGCCCTCTCTCCCCTCTGCTCTTTGCCCTGTACATGAAGCCCTTTGCTCAGAGGGTTAGGCAGAACCCCGACATTGTCGGTGTCAAGATGGGTGAATTCCATCATGCGATCAGCCTGTACGCGGATGATGTCATTCTGACGCTGGATGACCCGCGGAGATCGCTGCCGGCCTGTGTGGAGGAACTGAACTTATTCGCCGACGTGGCGGGCTTCAAGGTGAACCTGGGGAAGTCGGCCGCCCTTGACATTTCGCTTACTAACGCCACTAGAGCGGAACTACAGAGGCTTTACCCTCTGAGCTGGTCCAGGGACCGGATCCCGTACTTGGGGATCCTATTGGCGCCCTCCCTCCCGGAGATGGTCACGGCCAATTACGCGGCGCTGGGCGCGAAAATCAGGGAGGAGTTGGGCCGGTGGGATAGGGGCACGCTGTCGTTAATGGGTAGGGTGGCCGCGGTGAAGATGACTCTCCTGCCTCAGGTGCTTTACCTCTTCAGAGCGTTGCCGCTCCAGCCCCCCACGGGGTGGCTTGCGGAGACACAGGCTGCAGTTGCGCGGTTCGTGTGGCAGGGCCGTAGGCCGAGGATCAAGAGAATCATCGCTATGCTGTCACCGGAATCCGGGGGGCTGGGGATACCGGACTTGCGGAAATATTTCCAGGCCGCTCAGCTCCGCTATCTAGTGGAATGGAGCCGGTGGGAGTCTGATAAGCACTGGCTGTTCCAGGACCAGGCGGTGGTGGGTAGGACGCTGCAGGAAGTACCATTCTTGAAGCGGGCCCATCGACCCCCCAATCTCTATGCGTCTCTGGTAACGCGGGTCCCGCTCCGGACGTGGGACTCGGTGGCTGCCAGGTGCGAGCTTACCACCTCTCCCTTTACGCCGCTCGTTGGCAACCCGGACTTCGGCCCCGGGATGGGGCAGGGCGCTTATGAGCGATGGCGGGTGGCCCGCTGCTGCACTCTGTATCACTTGTATTGCCCTGAGGGGGTTGTCCCCTTCCTGGACCTGAGGAGGGTTTATGGCCTCCCGGAAACGGAGCGCATGCGATACATGCAGGCGCGCCACTGGGCATTACAACCCCAAGTGCGCGACGCGGCACACCGGGAAATCACGGCGTATGAGCGTTGGTTAATTACTCGCACGTCGGACGCTAAACTGATCTCAGACCTGTATAAAATGCTGCAGCCCCCCTCCTTTCATATTCACAACCCCGGTCGGGAACGTTGGGAGCGTGAGCTCGGGCGCGTGTTGAGCCATAAAGAATGGGAACACATCTCCTTCCGCGCACGTCACTCGGCCTACCACACGGGTCTTACGGAGACCTTCACTAAAATCTCGACCTACTGGTACCGTACTCCGGAGAAACTGCACGAGATGGACAGGGCAATACCAGGGACGTGCTGGCGCAACTGTGGCATTACTGGTACACTAACACACATACTATGGGAATGTCCCCTGCTGGCTCCTTACTGGGAAGAGGTTTTGAGCGAGGTAGACAAATGCTTTGGGATAGAACTGCCTAGATTCCCGGCCTATGTTCTGCTAGGGTTGCCGAATGGGCTGATGTATCCCCTCAGATCTAAGAGAGGTAGACAGATCGCAATTGCGCTGGGGTCAGCGGTGCAGAATATTCTCATACACTGGCGCACTACCACACTTCCCTCTGTAGTTGGTTGGCTGCACAGATTATGGCATGTCCTTGGAATGGAGAAGATGTCCTTAGTAGCCTTGGGGGATACTGAAACCTTTGAGGAACTGTGGGAGCCCTTTCACAGCCTGTTATGTTCCGAGTTTCGGGAGTTCACCTGCCCTAGATACCTTAGGTTGTTAAGGCTGACACCGCCACCGGACCCGCCTGCTTGATTGGGTGGGGTCGGTACTGTATAGTGGGGATTTTCGGAGAGTTGCATGTAGCAGAGACTGTAGATATTGGCACAGTACAGGGGGAGGGTTAGGGTTCGGTAGTTGGGGGTTCTGTTTGGTTGGGTAGGTTCTTGGAGCGGGGTTGCTTCTCCTCCCTTCACCCCTCCCCCCTTTTTTCCCTTCCCCTCTTCCCCTCCCCCCCCTTTATTTTATTTTTTTTCTTTTCCCTTTTTTTTTCTCCCGTTCTCTCTTGGTCCCCCACCCCCTGATTTTCTTTCCTCCCCCCCATCCCGTCCCTCCCTCCCTTTCTCCCCCCCCCCCTCGTTGTTTATATGTGACCACAGGTGAGAAAGCTATGCTCCCGAGTCGGATGGGGCCTCTTACGAAATTGTAATTGCATTACGGTACTTGCTATACAATGCGCATTGCTGTGCGGTTCCTGTGGTTTACTTGTTCCTTGCCCCTTTGTGTCCTACCCCACCCTGCTTCAATAAAATACTTTAAACCTAAATGAAGATTGCAGTCAACCGACCAGGTTTCTTGCAAACAAATTATCAAGAATTGCTTGATATAGATAATCCAGGTAGGATCCTTTAGTTTCACAGCTAGCCCTGCAATATTCCATGAAATAAGGCTATTTGAACTTCCCTTGGTTGCTGCAGCCACTACAGCACCTGTGGCATATGCTCTCCCTCCAGCTGTATCTTCAATTACTTCATGTCAATCGCAGGTTTCCAGGCCCGATAAAATTTCATACCTATTATGGACTGGTAAACTGTGTCCCATGATAGTTGAGTTACTGTGTGTATTTTGGGGAAGCTGCGGTGGAGCATGATGGGAAAAAGTTCTCGCCCTATTCCAGTCTCCCATCCGTGAGTTTTCCTCAAAATTAGATCCACCCATGTTCCTCCATAGTGAAGGCCTATAGGAAAACCCCAGAGGTAACAGTTTGATATCAGTACTCCGTGGCTACTGTGGACTGGGGCCTCCTGAAAACAAACGGGCCGCATTATGAGAGTTGTCAAAAATTATTATAATGCAATCCCAATCCAACTGACCCTACGTACCATTATTATATTATTAATGATGTTCACACCCTCAAAAGTATTTTGGGTGAGCCAAAACACAGTCTTATTAAGTAGTTGTTCATAACTTTCAGACTCTCCTACTGAAAGGGCAGGGACGTGGGTCAAAATAGCAACATAAGGAGTGGCCTGAGAAGGAAGATCAATTACCACAGGTCTTTAAACCGTCTTGGATCCCTCAGCCAACCTCTGAGCTGACCTCTGAGCTGAGTCTAGTAAGGGGGGATTCTTACTGGTAGATACTGGTCCCACAGTGGGAGATTTATTACTGGGAGTTTCTAACGTTTTGCTTGGACCCCTTGTCACAGTCTGCCTAGTGCTAGTAGACGCAGGAACTGCCACACTATCACCAGGACCGATTATCCTATCCGTCACACCCACTCGAGATTTAGGGTTTGGTGCATGTGCTGTACAAACAGGGCTTGAGAAATTGGTCAATGAAGATTCCAATAACTCTAACCTGGATTCTACCCGCACCGTTTTGTTATGATAGGTTCTAGCAAAGATGTTACCATACTCTCCAGTTTCACCAAGAAATTACCTAATCCAGACCCAGTAATCATTATGTTTCCATTACCCTGGACCGTATTGAGCAGATCCCTATGCTCCTCCTTATCGGCATTATGCATGTCCACAGATATTGTTCCTTTGTTCCCTAAACCTGAGCGTCCTTGTTTGTTTGTTTACATACCCTGGTTTTTTTGGGATAACACTAGGTTTCTTTGGGCGAGTAGAGGCCAACTGTTTTTTCTGAGTTCTTTCCCGTAACTTATATTTAACCGGACTAGATATTGAGTCCGAGGTCCCAGAAAGCGTACTGTCATTTAATTGCAATGTATCAGCCACTTTCTGGGGGGACCTATCTTGTCCCAAGGGAGGTGTAGTTTGGTTCTGGGTGTCTAAAAGTACTGTGGTAGTGGATAACCCACTATGAGTGGGATCAAGGGATACCCTACGATCAGTCAATAAAATTTCTTTATTAACGGCAGATTCTGCCCTGGTCAAATATGCATCTATGGTCCCAACCATCCCAGGGCCAGCACCAGCTTTCCGTCTTGCCATTTAAAAACCACTATCAGCTCCCACAGAGATCCAATACTCACGAATCAGTAGCAATATATAGTTCTAATCTCTCAAAAGAAAACCAACTATTCAAAACTTCTCTTCACAACATAAACAGATCAGCTATATATAAGTTTGTATCTTTGTATAAATGGATGCTGTAACTAACAATAAAAGAAAATAAATAAAATATAACAAAGAAGCTAAAAATGTAATCCTTGATGAAATAGCTATAGAATTTATGCCAGTATAATTTCAGATCATACTATGAGTCATCAGGGAATTATTCAATGGTATAAAAACAGTCACTAATGCCTGATTCCAAGTGTGGCTCTATAAACAGTCTGTCTGATGTTCATGAAGCATACGATTACTCACATTCAGGTACTCATCCAAGCAAAAGTCAGAAATTAAGGGGGGGTGGCCCTGCCCGGCTTCGTCTGGCCCCTGACGGCCACAGACGGTCCTGCCCTTGTCCCGGGCTTCTCCCGGCGCTGCCCACACGCGAATCCGCAACACGGGGGCTCTCTTCCGATTTTAAGCGCCTCCGGGCGCGATGTAGGCGGCGGCGGCTTCCGCTGCAAAGGCACCTGGGGTTTGAAGTCCCTCCTCGACCGCACTGCACTGATGGAAGGGTGCTGCAGCGGTAGGGAGACCAGCAGCGGGACACAGCAGCCAGGTAATGCCCCCAAAACAATGTTCAGAGCCCCGCTCCACCGGGGCTCTCTTCTGATTTTAAGCGCCTCCGGGCGCGATGTAGGTGGCGGCGGCTTCCGCCGCAAAGGCAACTGGGGATTAAAGTCCCTCCTCGTATACAATACACTCATGAGATAGGCGACACCCCTATCACATTTTTGGATTTCAATGTGACCATCAACAACAAAGTCTTCATCACTGATATCTTTGTGAAACCCACTGACTAAAACAACTTACTGCATTTAACAAGCTTTCATAAATTTTCCTTGAAGAGACATTTACCATATTCACAGCTTTTACACATTAGGAGAATGGCATCAGACTCTGAGGCACATAACAGAGGAAGAACAATGATTTACGATGAATTCAAAAACAGAGTTTATCCCTTAAATATCATTGAGTAGGCAACACAGAGCTTAGAGAAAGGAAATAGACAAGAATTAGTGGTCACAAACCACACACTGAGGCTTCCCCAGACTGATATTTATCTCGAAACTTTCAACAAGGAGTACGAAAGTTAAGAAGATCATTTTCAAACACTGGGTGATTTTGCAATCAAAACCACACTTTAAGGGGATATTCAATCAGATACCAACATTTTACACTCATAAAGTACTAGCCATGAGGACAACATATTCAGATGGCTGTTCCATGTTACAATTGCACTAATTGGAGCAACATTATTTACGAATCAGAGCGAAATCACCCATCTAGGGGTACTAATGTCAAGTTGAAGGTAAATGTAACTTGTGAAACCAAAAGTGTTATATACATGATAAAATGGCCATGTGGACTTGCTTATATGGGAACACTGAACAACAAATTAAAACAAGAACTGAGCATATGAGCAACATAATAATGAGAAATGAAACATCAACTGTGGCTACACATTTTAACAGATTTTAACACTACCTCAGGCAACTAAAGTTCATGGTGCTTGAACAAACACAGATCAAAGATGATGTGCACAACAGAAAAACTTTACTCAGAAGAAACCTATTTTGAATAAAGAAACTGACCGTAGGGTTTAAATGACAGATTGGCATACTCATGCTTTCTTTGATAACAACACCTCTTGGGTGATAAGATTTCTCTTCAGACAAAGCAGAATCAATTTATTTGGGAATCCTACATAAATATGCATAACTTGAAAGGTATTATGGGTTCACCCATACAATGTCATCCACATTGCTAATATGACACCTATACGATATATGTGAAACATGTGGTATTTAATTTATAGTTTTATTGTATCTGTATATTTAGGAACGGTTCATGTAGAAACTAAAAGGATGTAAAAACTAGAAGAGCACTGCTGACCCATCAGATGCTTACATCTGGGATTTTTCAGACACAGCACCATATATTATTACACTCACGTCATATTACTAACAATACACACACAGGCAACCCACTACAAAATGGCGCCATCACCGTAGTATCAGTGTGAGATAGTCTGTTTTTTAATGTTACTTTGCAACACCAATTTTAAGGGGTATGGAGAACATGTCGCTCACAGAACTGGCTAGATGGTAGATCGGGGACCGCATTATAACACATTTTTGTAAGCACTACTAATCTACACTTTAATGCTTAAGCATTCTGTTGAAGGTAGAGTTTAGAGTCGTAAGGAATGGGACTGCACGTATAACACAGACTCAATCAGTGTTTATTTAGAGCGATCACAAACACTGGCGCAGCATGTGAATCACTGATGGATGTTAACATATTATTGGGGATCACCACATGAATGGTAATGCATGCAGAACACCTGGTGACCCAATACACGATTTAGAATTGACTAACACTCTATATGATATGTTGATTCTATGAATGACGAGTCACTCTAGTTTATTTATGTGACATGTTGCATACTTTAATCACCCCCCTTGATTTATGGTATATGGTGCACATTGTGCATGGCATAGGGAGCACAGTCCATTCACTTTTTGACTGATTTCAACATGGGATATATTTTCCCCGGTGGTTTGTACTGATGCTTGAAGTCAGAGAGTGTGGAGATTGGTTCATAAAAAAATATTATATTTTGACAAACAGCGATCAATATCAAATACAGAATTTGCTATATGATGGAACACAATACACCACTATGCTGGGACTAAGGTTGAGATATGGATTTTGAAGATGATGGATCATTGGCATAGGGTGAGTCTACTGCATGTGAAATAGTGGGAAAAGTCCACACTTCCGGAAGTGGAGGACTCTGCAGCATCCAAATGGGAGATACCATTCAAGCAGCATAAAAGAGAGATTTTATCACAGCACAGGATCTTAGATGCAATCTGTGAAACCACCACTCAGAGCCTTAGAGGCAGCACTGACATTTGCCTATCAATGGCTCCTCTAACTGAAAATGGAACTAGTGTCCTCAGCCAGGCCACAGGCCTCAAATATATCCATCCTAGGCTCACAGAATCACCTATTCTCCACCATGCATTCTTGTCTTGTTGGATGATGCCCAATGAAGTTCTCCTTTTGTACAACACCTTTGACACAACATGCCTGCAACTATGAGGGTTTTTTGCCAATGTCCGAGCCTGCTTCAACTCCATGCATGTCTGAGTTGTGATTTTGATCAAATATAATTGAACAAACCATCTTTTGTCATAACCTTATAGTGAAAGTCGTTGTTCTTGAGGAATATGCTTCAAGCTCTCTGGAAAAATATTCTCAACTAGTGGTGAGTTAAATTAAAACTTCACTTATAAAGTTGACCGGATTAGGAACCTCCAAACTAGAGCTGGGTCGAACTCACAGAATTTGACTGTGGGGAATTCTGTGGAGCCAAATAAAAACTCCATAGTTTTCCACAGAGTTTCGCCGACCGGCAGAAGTAGGCACGTTGTGCTGCTCATGCTGTGATTTAGTACCGGTGCCGAGTTCTGTTCTGAATAATCAGCCCAAACGGCACCACAGGCCGGGCCAGAAGGCACAGCTACTCAAGAAAAAAAGTCCACCACGCAGAGGTTGGCAGAATTTGGCCATAACTTTGAAATACAAGAATAACACAGAGTAGCCAAAATTCCACCAATTCTGCAGGGAGAATGGAACATTCATCCATCCCTACCCAAAACTATGCAAAGCAGATAAAGTTTCCTAAATTTATCTGAGGTAAGGTTTATCCTTTTGGGCATTCCTGATGTGACGATTTCCTGATGCAAAATGTCTCAAGTAGGCAATCCTCCAACAAAAAAGATTTGTGTGTGGAGGCTGGACATCTAACACCAAAGGTTAGAGTTGTGGGAGGCAGGGCTCAAATCTCAACTTATGTTTTTTTTAAAATAATTTGATACGCTGTGCTTTTCACAAAGTAAACAGTTAGGAAAATACAAAGCTTTGCGCGACAGCCTATTTACAAACTTACACCCTTCTATTTTAAATCCCATCTAATTTATAGAATTTAAAGTTGAATTGTGAAAAATTGATTGAGTGTGTTTTAACATGTACCTTAAAAAAATACACATATTCCTTCTCATAGAATGACACGGTGTGACCATGAATATTAAAACCAGAATGTCAATGTCACAGAATATTGGGGGGAGAATATTGAAATCCAAAATATCCAAAATATAGACCAGGGAGGGTACTCTGTATCAGTCTTTCACATAAAACCCTTTATATGTCAGTTGATGTAGGGAACGCTAGTACCCATACATTCTTATAATCCCCCAATGGCGCACCAGGGCATATATTGTATCAGCTAGAAAAACGAAAGTCTAGTACCATTCAAGGAGGTCAGTCATCCGGAGGAAACTCAGTCATCCGGTGGAAACTTCAGTTTGTTGGTCAACAGATTCCAGAGCTCCAGGTCTTCCTTCAGCTTTTCATCCCACCTCACTAGTTTCCTCCTAATTTCTTCTGCTATGCACCACTCCCTAACATCTTTCCCCCAGCTAGCAATATCAGGCACCAATGTATCAACAGCCGCCTACAAGGCAGTAACAGTGTATAAAGAATAAACACATGTTTCCCTTTTTTTTTTTATTACAAGTTCCTATACCTATAGGGCAGGCATGCAGGTCATTAGGCAGGTTGACCTAGAACTCCGTCCAATAGCCGTCGGCTATCGGCACCCAGTATGTATGTACCCGCGGGTAGTCTCACATCTGACTGTAATACGTGGCCTACATCTTGCAGCATTTAGGACATTCTCACCCTCTAGTGGAGTCTATTTTATGCCAAATGGCTAGGGTGACAGAAGTTCTATGTAAAAAGTTAAAGTGAATCGGTCGAAAGCGAGCATTATTAGTGATGGTGTGGAGGAGAGCCAATGCACTCCTCCATTGGGCATCAGGAAAGTCCAGGGCACAATCTGCTTCCCATGTTGCCCTAGGCCTGAGAGGGTAGGTTCGAGACATCCACCCTTAGGTATGTATATATCAGAGTTCTTATTCCTCTGCTACCATCTGTGCTGATCAGTGGTGGTGTTGTGAGCAAAAGAATAATGGAATTAACCAGATCCTTGTGATTGCATTGTCCAGCATTCCGTCCATCAATTGTTTCTTTTGCATATGTCGCCCTAAGTGGGAAGGGTATACCCGGACGTGGGTCTCGTGCTCACTACACCACTGTATTCAAGCCAGCCTGGATGATGAAGGGTGATGCCCTGAAAAGGTCCCCAGGATTCTTGTTTCTGGTCCAGGGAGGACCTGGCATGGCAGTTTGGGCTGGACTGTTCCCACAGGAACAGGGTCAAGACGGATTTGCATATGGCTGGGTCCACACTGGGGTGGTGTGGTGACCAAAAGAATGATGTATTTAACCCAGATCCTTGTGACTGGGGATGAATGTTTGCATTTCCAGCATACCATCAATCAATTGTTTCTTGAGCAGTAGTTCCAGCATTTAGGACACTCGGTGTGGCTTACTGTACTCCACATTTTCTGAGCCATGGGGTATATTGTGTAGTAATGAAGATATTAACCTTGCCCCAAACCGAACTGCTCAACAGCCTGTTGCAGCGGGAGAAAACAGCCACCATAGTAGAGACCTTCACACTTTCTACAGCAGGGGTCATTTTGTGTAGTGAGAGCTACTTCTGTTCAGTGAAAATCTGTCAGCTACTGAAGGCTAATTGTTACCAGACACCTTCACACCCAGCTCCATTGACTTTAAGCCTAATGTTCATAGAGTCAGATACTATGGTTTGAACAAAATACTATGACTAAGGGCACTGTGAAAGGGCTGCCAATTATGTCAGTGCAGTCTTTGCTGATGTATCAACATGTATACATATGAATGGGACCCTGTGTTATCTGTACTTGCAGCCAAGGACTTACATTTCACCTTATGTTGCATTGGTACATTTATAACACAAGCCTACAATATTTTATTTTTAATGGGAGAAATTTAAAATGCAGACAAATATTCTGCAAACCAGTTCATAATATAGAGATCATTTCTCTGCGCTTTAGATTTCTCTTTTAAAAAAATGGCTGTATATTTCCAGCATACTTATGGCACAGTGTCTACTGGCCACTGGGAGTAAGGGGCCTACTGTTTGTAAATGCAACACTTTGAAATGGAAGAAAATTGAAAAGTGAGAGTTAACTTAATTATTGGGGTAAATCTCCACTTCAATTTTTTTCCATTTTAAAAGCATTCAGAAACATAATTTTGTTCACAGCTCTAATATTGAGTTGACAAGGACTTTTATTTAGGAGTTGAATGGCCTACAATGTGCATGATTAGGCTAACATAGGGCAAACAACAATGCACCATGTGAGAAACACACAACAGTGCTACAGCATCCCGACTTCCATGGCATCATTCCTATAGGGTTGTCCTTGCAATGAAATGACAGTATGTCTAATAAAGGCACAGCACAAGCAAATGGGAGTTTGTTTCCCCATCTGGTTAGATACATTTGCCTTGCCCACAGAGTAATTTGTACTAAACATGGATCTGCCACCGTCATGTGCCCTCCAGCATTCAGTTGTTTAGTGAGCAGACCCATCACCAGGGTCCCATCTTACAGTCTTCAATCTGTGCTATTCTGCAGGTCATACCACCCGCCACAAACTGCAGCCATGATACTTGATAGTAGGGCTCTATATCGGGAACCAGAGCCCTCCCAACTCTTAGGTGCATTGCGGTGAGTTTATATTGACTCTACTACACTTCTGACCCCAAACTATGGCTATCACCAAAAAACTCAAATGTTTCAATATTTCGAGCGCTATGGTAAACAGTGAACGTTTGAAGAGATACACAACAGTGCAGGAGAACCAACATTTTCAGAATGGCAATCCTGCCAGTCATCGACACGGCTAACGACAACCATTAGTCAACACTCCTGTGGATATCAGCCAGTAACCATAGCGGATTGAGGTCTAACCATTGCTGTTCATCCTGTGTAATTTTGATCCCCAAATATCAGAACAAGATTTTAAGAGATTTTAACTTTCATGTTGATATTAAGGATCACCCGGACACCAAAGTCTTTCTCGCGGACCTTGCTCTCTTAGGTCTCCATCTTAGAAACAGTGAACCCACTCACTCAGGTGGCCATATTTTGGACCTGATTTTCACCTCGCATCCGAATGTTCACTGTTCTTCCCCTAAACACATTTTCTGGTCTGACCACAAACTGATTAATTTCTCCTTCACCCACCTTACTAATCCTATGACTCGCTCGCATTCCCAGCATATTAAACGCAGACCCTGGCATAAAATAACTTCTGCTAAACTCATGCAAACATGGGAACAGCCAACATTCTCCAACTCTGACAACATCAATACTGCTCTCTTTAAGTTTAATTCCACCCTGACGATGGCTATTGACACTCTTGCCCCTCAGAAAAACGTAAAGAAACCTACCATGGCTAAAAGGGAAGCTTGGTACACCGAGGCCCTAAAAACTGAAAAGCAGGGATGCAGAAAACTAGAGAAAATTTGGAGACGAACAGGCAAGGAGGAAGATAAAACCCGTTATCTGGAAGTAATGACCTCCTACTATAAAAATATCAAAAAGGCCAGGAAAGTAGGCCTTACAGCCCAAATTGAAGAGGCAGGTAACTCTACAAGAGAGCTTTTTAAAATCATCCAGACTTTCACTAATCCTGAGGTGTGTGAGAGCCCAGACACTTTCACCCAGGCCTTGTGTGATGATATATCTCAGTTCTTTGAGGACAAAATAGAAGGGATATACAAAAAAATCACTGCAGTCTCAGATCCTTTGGGAAACGAGGTCCCTGTAATGTCCCCTATACTGACCCCTGTAACGACCCTTCGGGTAATCCCAGCTATAACTTTTGAGGGCCTGACCATACTCATTCATCAAGTAAAGACTGGCTCCCCCACTGATTTGCTACCTGCCAAACTCATTTCCCCTCTTATTGACATAGTAGGACCTTCCATCCAGAAACTAATTAATCTCTCTTACACTGAGGGCTTGCTCCCATCAGCCTGGAAGGAAGCGGTGGTGAACCCCATACGCAAAAATTCCATCTTGCCCTGGTCTGAACTCTCCAACCTTCGTCCGATTTCTCTCCTTCCTTACATCAGCAAACTGGCAGAGAAGCATGTAAACACCATTCTTTCCAGTTTTATCGAAGCGACAGGGGGCCTGGACCAATCACAATCTGGGTTCAGGCCCAACCACAGCACTGAATCAGCCCTTCTTTCTGTGACTGATCAGATCAAAATGTCACAGGACAGAGGTGGCTCCATGATTCTAGTGCTGTTGGACCTGTCAGCAGCCTTCGATACCGTGGATCATAACATCCTTCTCAGCCGTCTGCAAGGAGTAGGAATCGGAGGCCCTGCACTATCTTGGTTGGAGAGTTTCCTCTCCGGGAGGTCACAATCTGTCAGCCTGGGCCCCTTCCGTTCCACCTCTAGGGGGCTCACAAAGGGGGTGCCACAGGGCTCGTGTCTTAGCCCAACATTGTTTAATGTATACGTGGCCCCCCTTGCTGAGATTGTGCGGAAGTATGGGTTCACACCGATCTCCTACGCTGACGACACCCAGCTCCTCTACCCTTTTAATTCCCTTGACTCTAGAGTCAAAGAGAATTTTGCTGAGGGTATGAGGGCGGTGTCACATTGGATGGCGACGAACTGCCTCCAATGCAATGTCACAAAAACTGAGGTCATGCTCTTTGGTAAAGCAAGCATTCTCTGGTCCCCTGACTGGTGGCCGGTAGATCTTGGCCCTGCACCCACATCTAAACATCATGTAAAGAATCTCGGGGTGAAGTTGGATCAGAAGTTAACCCTGAAGGAGCACACCAACTACATCGCAGGATTGTGCTTTTATACTATTGGTCTACTTAGACGTGTCTTCCCCTATCTCCCTGCCACCTACAGAAAGACACTTGTGCAGGCTCTAGTGACCAGTCGTCTGGACTACTGCAACGGCCTGCTGACACTAGCAAATGCTGATGCAATAGGTCGCTTGCAGGTGGTCCAGAACACGGCAGCAAGACTGGTCATGGGCGCACCAGCTAGAACCCCCTCCAAACCCCTGCTGAAGGAATTACATTGGCTTCCCATACGACAGCGCATTGATTTTAAGATCTGCTGCACGGTCCACAGGTGCATTTATGGTGTAGGTCCTAAATACCTGTCTCAATCTCTGGTGTTATATCAGCCGAGCAGGTCTCTTCGCTCAAGCAACCAAATGCTTTTAAAACCTCCGGTCACAAAGAAATCCAGACAAGGAGACCGTGCCTTTTCATCGGTCGGACCTGCCTTATGGAACAATCTGCCACCTGATGTTAGATTAATTACTAACTACCTACCTTTCAGGAAAACATTGAAAACCCTTCTTTATCAAGAAGCATTCCTGTCCACTTAATTCCCCTAGATGTACTGACTGAGAACTCTATAGCTGGCTCAGCGCGGAGATACCCTTACGGGATTGATTCCAGCGCTATAAAAGAAATTAAATAAATGGCAGTGTCTCATGAGGCACTCATTGTAAGCGCCTAAGAGGATTCAATACAGTATTTTGTGGGTTCACTGATACCCCTGACTGTCCTCCAAAATGAGTCAGGTTAGCCAGTAGTAGCCCCAGTGATCGGCTGGAGTCTGAGAAATACACCAGTAGATCATCGGCATAAAGCTGATACTTCACTATATGCACTTACCTTTCAATATTCTGTCCTCGATATTCTTGCATCACGATATTCTCAGGGTTGATATTTAGTAATACAAAAAGCATTTTGGAAAGAATGCACTTACAGAATATAGACTTAATTTTTGTTCATAGCTGAGTGCCATGTACGCCTAAAAATACACTTCTTGCTTCTGCATCGTGCATATTGTAGTTTTCTGGTTCGAATGCCTAGGGAAATGAAACGAGCAATGTTGACAATATTTAGGTACCACATATGCAGTCTCAAATGTGGCAGATGCAAATCCATTTAAATGCCGTAATTCCATGCATATCATCGAAGAAGTAGTAGGCATATCCCTTGGAATAAAAGCTAAGCAGTGACTTTTACTCAAGACACACATGAAGACAATGAGGAAGAGAAAGGCAATATGGAGGTTGAGGAAGATGGAGGAGTGTGGAAAGGCAAAGCTCTAGCCTCCATTCCCACCCCATCTTTGAAGTTGTCTATGCCCCATCATACTAATGTGCAGTACAGACTCAGAACCACTCAGCCAGCATAACATTCATGAGCTGCACAACCGCAAACACTAGGTAATTCACATCTCAGGCACAGAGCTGCCATCAGGGCAGAGCCTATGAGGGCCACTTGGGCATATCAACCATCACGGCCTTTATGGCATTGAAGATATCACTATTGATGGTTATTTAGGAATGTCAGAATTGGGGATCTCTGGGGGTCTCTAGTTGGTAGGTTATTACCCTGTCCGAGTAGGGACCCTTGTTTCTAGTCAGGATAAAGGGATACACTACTGAAATAACCCCTACTCACCTCCTTGGTAGCCTGTCAACAGCATTCAGGCTTATCTCATAGGCAGTGTGTGGAGCCTTTGCACATATCCAATAGTAATACAGTGAAAACACTACAAAAGGACACACACGTTTTAGAAAAATACCCAATATTTTAAGTGTGCACAACTAGACCAAAAGTGATAAGAATCCACCCTGCAGTTCTTAGAAATGTCATTAAGCAAAAAGAGATTTAAAACACTGTTCCTTGAGGTCCATAGCTCTGTCCAGGGCTATCATGGCGTCGTGAACAACAAATCCAAATGTTTCTGACTGACTGCGGTGTTGCGGGCCAGCTACGGTGTTGTGAAGACCCGCAAAACAGTACCTTTAGAAATGCAGACTGTCTGCAGGTTGTCGTTTCTGGAAGTCAGTGCAAGAGTCATCAGGCTCTTAAAGTCACACGTGTTGCAGAACTCCTCGCGGTTGAAGTCAGGAGTGCCATCAGGGCTGCACTGCAAAGTGCAGCGGTGCGGCGTGCGGTTCCCTCTGGTCGCTGTTCAGGCTGACGTCATCCACGGGCTTTGGTGAGACCAGGGCTGCGGTGTGAATTGATGCCATGCCTGTCGCGGTGGTGATAGGTCACAGTGCTAGCAGCGGTGTCATTGTTGCTGAAGCGCAGTAGTCGGCAGATGAACTGAATTCAATGGCACGGGCATCGGTAGGTCAAGGCTGCGGTGTGGGATGAGGATTGTGCATCATGTAACTAGCAAGCAGTGCCATCAATCCCCGGTGCAAGCAGTGACGTTGATGTCGGCATGGAGCAGAGGTGGTGGAGATACCAGGGTGGTGTCATGTAGCAAGGGATGGTGTCCACAGGTCATGGTGCAAGCAGTGGCTCTGTGGCAGCGGCGAATGGTGGTGTTGAACGCCATCATTGGTGAGACCACGGTTGTGGTGCGAAGTGTGGCTGTGTCCTCTGTGGTGCCTTCAGGACATAGAGCTGGCAGTGGCGTCATTGGTGGTGTTGGGTTGTTTTTTCTTCTGATGAAGCACAATACACACAGTTCCCAGTGCTGCTAGCAGATGAGATTAAAATCTTTGCTGTTCCTGTTCCTTTTTGGCAGTTTTCTGAGTCCAAACGAGTTCTAAAGGTCTTGGCCCCAATATTCATACCACGTTTCCCTTTGTTCTCTTGTGACAGAGAGTGTTTGTGCTCAGTCCAAACCAGCTCAGTCCTTTCTGACCCAGCTTCCTGGCATGAGGAGACAGCATTGTCCAAGGCAGACCAGGCCTATTCTGGTGCAAAGAAATCTCCTCCCACTCCCCTAAATGCAGCACAGGTCTATTCAGCCCAGCTCTGACTCATCCACAAGGGGTAGGACACACCTCACCCCCCTATTGGCTGCCTGAAGAGAATGTACATCCCCAGCCCCTGTCACGCCAAAGCCAGACAGTCAATCCACAACCCAGCAGAGGCACATAGGATGGCTAAGCAAGAAAGTACCCACTTTCTAAAAGTGGTATTTTCAAACACACAACATTAAAATCATGTTTACTAAAAGATGCATTTTTACATTCTGAGTTGAGGCATACTAAACTTCATTTCTCTGTCTTGTCCCAGTGGGTAGTTATACGTGTAAATTGTTACAAACTATCTCTCATTATATCCTACTGGACAGATAGTCTTTCAATATTGAAAAACAAAATACACTGTATTTCACTATCAGGACATGTCACAGACACCAGATTATGTCCAACCTTTCACATACACTGCACCCTGCCAATGAGAGTACCTAGGGCCTACCTGAGGGGTTTCTTACATGTAAGAAAAAGGAAGATTTTGGGCCAGACACTGCAGTGGCAGGTCTCAGGTATCTTTATAGGGCTGCTTCTGTGGGTGGCACAATCAGGGCTGCAGGCCCACTAGTAGCATTTGATGTACAGGCCCTGGCTTTTTCAGTGCACTTTACTAGGGACTTAACAGTAAATGAAATATGTCAATAATAACACCAATCCATAACATAATTTACAGAAGGAGCAGTTGCACTTTAACACTAAACAGCAGTGAGAAAGTGCACAGAGACACTAAACCAGCAACAACAGGGTCAAAACCAGGACATCAGAAAGCATAAAGACAAGGGAAACACGCCAAAAGATTTCAGGTCTAAAAAGGTCCTAGGAAAAAAATTCGGAGGTCTGGAGAGTAGGCATAGAGCAGAATAGACAGAAGGAGTGAGGTTGGTCTCACGGTTTTTCACTTTTATGTGACATTGCCTTCAAATGTGTAGGCTGTCTTACTCAGATTTGAGGACCAGCCTGGACTTGTTACTGTTTTGTTTATTTTTCATGCTTATACTGTGAATAAATAGAAATGTTTTGTTACACAAACACACTGCAAATTTGCATTTAGTAAAACTGAATGAACAGCGCAACATTTACTTCAGAAATGGATGATGGTGCTGTCTGTTCCGTAAGCCATGCCTTCTGCTACATTAGTGGCATCTTGACCTCTGTGTGCATGACAAAGAGGGGTTCCATAATTGTAAGAGTGATCATACTATGTGCTTCTAAAGAGGCATCTCCTCATTGCAATCTTATGCAAGATAGTGCAACATGATATCATCTTACAGAAGGTCTCTGCTGCATACTGCGTGCTCCCCTACTTTTATGAAGACACAAGAATGAGAAGAAAGTTTGCTTCCCTACAGATTGTGTTAATTGCCCTTGTTGATTATGGATGCAGGTAAGGATGTCTAGAGCCAGGGTTGAATGGTATACACACTGTAACCAATAAGAGATGATGTATGAGATTTTGCAATGCATCATGCTTAGTGGGGACAGTGTTATTCCTTATCTAACAGTAAATCATTCCTAAACTCACTTCCTTTTAAATGGCTGAATACGGGAAATTACTAGAATATGTAGAAATCATGAGTACTGGCAGGGCAGCATGTATTAGGGTCTATTGTAAGGTGTTCTATGCTGCCTACCACCTGTACGTTCAAAGAATGCTGCGTTCTTCAGTTTCTGTACAGGGCTTTGATAACTGTGAGTGACAGCTTGTCGGTCAAATGCTTTGATGGCCTTCAACTCTGCTTGCCTGTTTTGAAAGACTATCTATGTCCTTGATAATAAAGCATCTAGGAATACAAAATGCAGCGGCCAAACTGGTGTGCAACAAGGAAAGATACAGCTCAGCGACAGAATGCTTGAGGCAACTCCACTGGCTGCCCATGCGTGAAAGAGCAAGATTTAAGCTCCTAGGGCATGCACACATGGCACTCCATCATACCGCCCCCAGGATTCTGCGGAGTAAAATTAAATTTTACACCCCGTCCAGGTGCCTAAGGTCACTCTTTCTGGCGCTAGCTGAGACAAAAAGGATCAGTAAGAGTAGGGCAGGCGGATGCACTCTTTCGTACCTTGCAGCTTTGCGCTGGAACAAGCTTCTGATGGAACTAAGGCTGATTGAGGACTACATGGCGTTCAGGAAGAATCCTAAAACTCATTTATTTCCCTAGGTTTGTTGCCACCGACCTCAACAGACCAGCTCAATTCACCACCCTCCCGCTACGCTAACGCTGTGATATCCCTATGAGATGATTGTTGCGCTTTATAAATAAATAAATATATATAAATGCTAGCCTTTGTAAAACGCAAGCTGTAATAACTACTGTGCTCTGGTACATATTGAATGCTTGTAGATGCAGTGCGCATATGACCTGCGCTTGAGTGAACATTCAACAGATGAACTTAATTTGCTTTTTACAATTACTTATTCAAAACAGACTTATTATGACATGACTGCTTAAACAACACTTCCAATTATCTCCTCTCTGTGAAAAAACAGTTTGACCCATAGCCAATAGACCATCTATCCCTTCCCTTCTATTGGGCTCCCTAAATTTGTATTTTTCTCAGCATAGCATAGTAGACTGCCATTTGGAAAGGGATTACTGCATCATGGATTTTTTTTATGGTTTGCATCTTTTTTACACTTGCTCCACCACTTGATGGAAATCGGCATGTGCAAATTATCAAGTTCACAATTCAAGCCAAATACTAACTAGGGCCCAGAAGACCTTGAAAAGTGAAGTGAATCGCATCTTACGTATCTTCGTATAGCGGCCTTCTTCTCCAACTGCGAAATCCAAATATAGAATGCCAGGGATAATTTTAGAAAGTTGATCTGGCATTTCAAAGAAAAAAGAACTGTGACTTCTAGGCTCACCTTCTGTTTGCAAGCAAGAAAAAAACTCCATACAATTCTGGTCGATGGTCAACCAAGCAAAAACCAGAGGCAAGAGGGGTACCAATGCAAACATCGCTGAAATTGCTTGGGATTTATTTTTGACTTCACACTTTTCAATCAGCATCAAATCTGGTGCTCTGCCACCCCTCGAACAACCGTAAAGTGATCATCCTGTTACTCCAGAAGTAACAAAGATGCCTTCAACTGACATGCCAGGTGAATGCTTAGCTAATTAAATCTTAGAATTCCGTACAATTAGCCGATTTGAGGAAGGGTGTGGGTTGAAATTGGCGAGTCTGCAGAAAAATGGGTCACCTGGCCCAATTCGGCTTCCCACAGCATTTTTTGCATCAGATTCCATATTCTGGGCTAACACAATATGACCCATGTTTGGATTCTGACTGGCTTCAAACAGCATTACAGATTCCTGGTGTGAACTTTTATTTAGCCAATTTTTAAAGTAGGGAGGAAATCCGATCCTCACCATTGCTGCCTCATTGCATTTATCAATAATGAAGCTGAGTTATTTGCTAGCCATCTACTTGATGACTTAAGAGCTTGGGCAGAGGAAGTCCCTATCATCCCTAGAAACCTTTGTGGTTTTATGGATAACTGAGGCCCTATCTCAAACCTGAAGGTGCTGGTCCTTATGTGCGATAAATCTCTCAGAAGTAGATGAGTACTTTACTCCTAATTCGTAGACTTCAAATCTGCATTTGATAGCATTCCCAGAGGCCCTGTGTTGTGCAAATTTCAGGTCTGGTGTCTTCCAGTTGACCTATTGAGACCAATTGAGCTGCTGTACACAAACACCAGGGTGCGGGTCAAACAAGGGAACAGCTCATGCATCCCAAGGTAGATCCCCAGAAATAAAGGGTTGAAGAAAGGATGCGTGCTTGATCCTTTACTCTTTATTTTATATGTTACTGATCTGACAAGGAGCCTTGGCAAAGTCAACTGGAAGGCCAATGAATGCTTTATGCAGATGACCTTGTGCTGCTCAGCCAAACCAAGACTGGCCTTACATAACATAACATAACATAACATTTGTATTTGTAAAGCGCACGTTCACCCAGCGGTTTCTTGGCGCTGAATAACAGATGTTTATTGTTACCCAACTCAATGGTACTCATTTTATCGACCTCAGATGGATGAAAGGCTGAGTGGACCCGCCGGGATTTGAACCTGTGACCATGAGGTCGAACACAGGCCCCTGCAGTGGACGCATTAGTCCACTGAGCCACCAGACCTGTATATAGTGTCCGGAATAGGCTCGAGATAAACCACACAAAGACCATGATGGTCACATTCGAGGAGAAAACGGTAGGGTGCAGCAGGTGGCATCTCAATGGTGAATGACGCCAGCATCGCCCTGAGTATAAATATTTGGGCATTCACCTGGACAGCCAAAGTTCATTCAAATGTAATCTGTGTACTTTGTAAACTAAAGACACTTGCCTCATGTTTGCTTTTATGTCTGTTGCACAGAGATTACTAGATAGAGTCTAGATCCCCTGCTTCTGGTGATGAAATCAAATGTCATATCCTGCAATATCTCATGGGAGCAAAATCACTCTGGGCATGGGGGCACCATACTGGACAATCATGTCACTCGAATTTACAAAGCCGCCCTTGGTCTGCCAAGGAGAATGTTCCCGATGCAAATAAATTCTGAGTTCAACATAGGGAACAGCACTGGGCCAGAAGCAGTTCGTGTGTAAACTTCTGTCGCAGGCTTGGATCTTCCCCACAAGTCTGTATGCATGGCTTAATCTGGCTCGAATCAGCAGGTGCGGGTTCCACCCTGACTTACAAGCAATACCTTGTGGATAAACATTTAAAAAGCTCACAGCAGCCACTGCAAAAAAGCTGTCAAAGCTAGAGGATATGGCAGTACTGAGAAAGCGTTCTCCCGCCTGGTCAGTAATTAAATCCTACACCTCCAGTGAACAAAACAATTACATTACCTGCATTTATCTATTATGGACCTTGAGACCCTCACGGGTGAGTAGTGCGCTCTACAAATTTCCTGATTGATTGATTGATTGACTCAGTACCCATGGAGATTTATGTGGAGATGTTGATTAGTTCCACCCTTATTTATTCTCTGTTAAACCAGATGTCCCAAAGGTTAAAGGCTCACCACTCACTACGCTCCTGAATGACTAGGGAAGTGGGCACGGCAACACACAGAAACCCATAATGTAATGTACCAACTCTGCAGGTTGGGAAAGGAAACCATCGATCAAATGTAATGCATTTGCCCCTCCTTTCTACAGTAAAGAAAAAGTCTCCTCCATAGTGATTTTGTTTGTCAAGGAGTTTGAACCGGTCGTCATGCGGTATTTGCTAGCCTGGACCCGGTTAATGCAAGACTGAACATCAAAACAGTTAAGTTCCTCCTGATGGCCACAGCAAAACTAGGCTCTGCAAATACCATTTATGCTGTAAAACCTGATCATTAAAATCTGACCATATTAAGAAATTGTCCCAATACAACATCTGAGAGATGTTTGGGTTAATTTGTGATGCAAGTTCTCGAGTATGTTTGTGTGATATATTTCTGTGTTCCTGCCATTTTGGGGCATCCCCTACTTTCTCTTGCCCTGTGCCTTTTTCTTTTCTCTGCCAACATCGACCAATCAATGCTTGATACATTTCTGTGCCACCGTCATTTAATTCTGGGATAATTATCCCTCTTGCAACAGCACTTTCCACGCCTGACAGCATCTTTGGAATGTGTTTCTGAAAAGAGTTCTGAGATAATTTCCTGAAGCTACCACAGGTCACTTCTCTACGTCTCTGCACACTGGACTTGGCGGAATGCCCAGAGACTGCGTCTGAGGCAACCTTGTACATTCTTCTACTGCCCTTTGTGCACTGCGCTTCTCATCTTTGCATGTCAAAAAACACAACTCATAGGGGCAGATTTACAATAACTGGCGCATCCCCAGGGATGCGCCAGTTATTGTGCGCGCAGCTCGGCCACCATGGGGCAAAAATGGCACAGATGCGTGACGCATCTTTGCTGTAAAGGTGGTACATTGCTGGAGTTGCGTCGCAAGCAGGACGCAGCTTCAGCAAGGCTCGGGGTGCCCTATCTGTCCAATGCTGCGTCAAGCCTTGCGCCTGCTTCAAGCAGGCGCAGGGTTTTGACGCAGCATTGGCCTAAAAGTGACTGAGTGAAATCTTGAAGATTTCACTCAGCCACTTTTGCGAGGCGCACCTGCCCCGGAACGCCCACCCTGCGCCGGAACGCCCACATGTGGCGCAGAGCTTTACAACATGACGCATCTGCCTAGATGCGTCAGGTTGTAAATGGGTCGCAGGGATGCACCACGTTTACGCCGCCGTTGCGTGACGCAACGGCGGCGCAAGTCCGACATAAATCTGCCCCATAATACTCCTGTCATTCCTGTTGTATGCTGCAGCTTTGTAACATTCCCCCATTGCTCTTTGCACACTTTCCTTTGCAGTGCCCTCTGAAAACAGTTTCTAAAGTAATCGTAAGTCATTCCTTTTACAGTCTCATCGTAATGCACTTTGCGAATGCTAGGAAACAATTTCTGAAGCAACTTTTGCACACTCCTTTATTGCCTTTTGCACAGTGCAGTTTTTTTTGGCGCCAAAATGAATGCCATAATATATACATGTCATATTTAAAAAATGCTGTTTTGCACTTGGTACTTTCTTTACCGCCTGCTTTTACAATGGGTATCCTTGTTTAAATTGCTACTTCGATCATCTACTAATGAGATGTTTGTTTGTTAGGGCTTTAATTAACTGTACAATAAAAAATAAATTGTAATATTGTAAATTTCCACAATTATGAATGGTCATTTGAAAATTCCAATTTGAGAATGCATTTTGGTAATCACAAAATCTATCCCAATTTGCAATGAGTTCCAGTTCACTTGGCTACTTAACAAAATCCTTATGTTTCTGCCTTTCATTCATTGATTCTTGCCCATTTTGCATATGGTTTGTAACAAAACATTCTTTTTAAATAATATGCTTGCGTCATAGTAAGATGTCATTTAGGATACATAATTAATTTCTAAGAGTTAATCCAGGGAAATTTCCATTGACTTTGACAGCCAACCTTGCTACAGTGAAAATAGCTTTCAAAGTTTTTTCACATTAAGGCAGTGTTCTTCAATCTGTGGGGCCCGCCCCCCTGGGGGGGCGCGACACCTTCCCAGGGGGGGCGCGCACTTCATGCTGACCTTTGTTCCCTGCTTTCCCTGTCTTCTTGGAGGACGCCGGTATTTGAAAGGGGGAGGGAGGGGAGATCGATGGCATCTTTTGTGTTGCTAATGATTAATGATTAATGATTAATGATTAAGGGGATGTTTAACATTCAACTATTACATTTCCTACTTTCAAATAGCATGCATCCTGCCGTGTTGGCAAAGAGGCCAACATGCAGGTGACTTATTGATATTTAAAATTAAAGTTTAGTCTTCTCAAAAGGGGTTATTTTGGCAGGCCAAATTTACAGTTTTAAAACTGCACAGTCAGACAACAATTGTAAGCCTGTAGACTTGCTTTACAGTGTCACTATAGGGAATGGCACAATGAGTTTCGCAGTCCACTGGTCGCATTTAATTTACAGTCCCTGGGTACACTTGGTACCATATACCTGGAACTCCTATACAAATTAAATAAACCAATTGGGTGTTTACCAAGTTTACCAAGTTGAAAAGAGGAGCGCATGCACTTTACCAGCAGTAATTAGGGGTAAAATATACGGAGGTCTGTAGCCAACAAAAACAGTGCAAACACATCTGGAGTGACCCTGCAGAAAGGGACATTTCCAACACAAATCACAGCTACTAGCTTACTAGATCCTGATAACTAGGCCCTCATTTCAAGGATGATTCATTAACCTGCAGAATTAACCTTTTCCTGGGAAACATTTTGTTGTCAGTTTGCATTTCCAGCATGTAAGAAGGTACTTTAAGAATTCTTAAGGATGTAATTAATGCCCCCAGACCACTTAATTGTGGGGCACTCTCTGATGATCTTAAGTTGCTCAGCTTTGTCATGTATAAAAAGAAATCCTTTACATTGGAAATTAGGGGCCTATTCACGAGAATGTCAAGCAGTGCAGCGAATCACCTTCCTGTGCTCTGTGACACGGAAAGGGCAGGACTGCACCATATTTAAGATAGTATGGCACATTCCTGCCTTGGCCCCTGCACTAAGGCTCTTTTGACAGCCTAGTGCCAATGCAGACATTCTTGCACTACGGTGCAGGGGTGCCTTTGTTGCATGTAGGATTGATTTTGTGAAGAGAGACGTTACCATACAAAAACAATCCTGAGAGGTATATTCCTCTATCTATATGTGCTGGAGAATGCAGCACACATTGAAAGAGGCAGTAACGAGGAGAAGACATATCTTTTTGGCGCATTCCCAGGTTTACGAGTTCTGGTAAATCTCGGAATGTGTTAAAAACAATGACAGTTGCGTAGCAACACCCGCGCAATGCCCATGGAATGCCTCCCTTGTGCAGAGTAAAGCAATGCAGCAATTTGCACTGCATTGCTTTGCACAAAATTTATGGAGCAATTCAGGACCATGGAAAGTGGCCTTGAGTGGCTTCATAAATCACATTTAACTCCTTCGACGCTCATGACGAGCTCAGCTCGTCATGAGTTACGCCTGACGTACGCTCATGACGAGCTGAGCTCGTCATGTAACGCGGGTTTTTAAAAAACTCAGCACACAGCGGGAAAACGGCCCGCGCGCATGAGGTTAAGGTTTGAGTCGCTCATGCAAAACGGTGCGTGGTGCATACGAGACGCAAACCGGCTCGTAAATAGGCCCCTTAATACACAGCCAGTCCAGAGACATTTATGCAGATTGCACTCTATTAGATTTTGTCATGTTAATCTGACATTATTCTTTTAATCCCACTGAAAGTAGAAATCCATATTTTTCGTAACATCATTGTAAACCGTGTAGGGGATTCTGTTTATTTTATTTTTAATTAAATCTAAGTTGTTATGAAAACAGGCATTTACTAAGAAATGCAATTTTACATCACATGTGTTACTCAAAATTGCCAAGAGTATGCTATTATGCCACATTTCATAATTACACTTCGTTCAAAATGTAGCCACTGGCATGGTATCAATGCAAGTGACAAGGACGCGCAAAGCTGCGGTCTAGGGTGCATGGGAATTTTGTGCTATTGTTTTTTTAGCACAAAATATGTTCTGATGTTCCAGATGGATGCAAGGACAGACTTTCAGATTTTGAGCTAAAATATAGCCAAAAATGCCGATTTTTGCATTTTGCTAAATTATGGGTTGCCTATTTTTCCTGAAATTGTCCGTAATTACGCAAATGTAAATAATCCATATTTTGTACATCACTAGTGACCTCAATACAACTCTGTCCTTATTACAAGTGCCCCTGAGCATGCGATGATATGTATCGCTCCCCGTAAAAGTTAAATACTGCATGGTTCTGAATTTACCAGCATAAGTATTACCTATTCCCAGATTCTCTTTATAAGTGGAATACCATGCAGGTTCTGGTGCATTACTTCTTGTAAATTGTAAATACCCGTTTTAATGAGCTTCAATCCAGGATTGATGGGGATCACATATATAATTGATGCTGTTGTCCTTTCGACTACAGATACAAGAGGACCTCAATGATCAGTATGTTTCCAAAAAGTATGAATGAGGGGTTTGCCCAATGAAACCAATAACACAATACTTATTCATTCAGATTTAGTTATGATTTAACCCATGCTTGCAAATTCTCCAAAATCTGTTTATACAACAGATCAACCTATCAGATTCAAGGGTAACTTCAATTAAGTTTTAAGTGTCACACAAGTGGCATTTAACCAGCAAACAGAAATATGTTCACTTTTAGTACATATCATTCAAATCTCTTCTCCTCTACTGTTTTTGGTATCATAGGTGGCTTCATGGTATTATGGCTGGCTCTAGTACTGGCCCTGACTGGAACCAGAAACATACAGAGAATCATATAGTAAATAGACACCGAAGATCAAAACCTGTATGGGGAGGCTTTTACCATTTTAATACCCAGCTGTACAAAGAATATTATTTAATCCGAGGAATGTCAATCTTCAGTCCTTCTCTTACAGTTACTCCTTAAAAAAAGTCTTCCAATGGGTGAACCATCTCCTTTCAATCAATCAAACAAAAAATGTGTATAGCGCGCTACTCACCCGGAGGGTCTCAAGGAGCTTGGGGAAGAGGGATTCGCTACTGCTCGAACAGCCAGGTCTTCAGTTGCTTCCTGAAGGAGAGGTGGTCTTGGGTAGGACGGAGGTGGATGGGGAGGGAGTTCCAAGTCTTGGCTGCCAGGTAGGAGAAGGATCTTCCTCCCTTGGTGGCTCTTCGAATGCGTGGAACGGCGGCGAGGGTGGGGCTGGTTGATCGTAGCTGGCGGGTTGGAGTGTAGAAGGTCAGGCGGTTGTTGAGGTACCTGGGGCCCAAGTCGTGGAGGGCCTTGTGTGCGTGGGTGAGGAGTTGGAACTTGATTCTCTTGCTGACGGGGAGCCAGTGTAGGTCTCTCAGGTGTCCGGAGATGTGCCTGTGTCGGGGGATGTCCAGGATGAGTCGTGCGGAGGCGTTCTGGATGCGTTGGAGTCTTTTCTGCAGTTTGGCTGTGGTTCCGGTGTAGAGGGTGTTTCCGTAGTCCAGTCGGCTGGTGACGAGTGCCTGGGTGACCGTCTTCCTGGTTTCGGTAGGGATCCATCGGAAGATCTTTCGGAGCATGCGTAGGATGTTGAAACACGATGAGGAGACGGCGTTGACTTGTCTGGTCATCGAGAGGGAGGAGTCCAGGATGAAGCCCAGGTTGCGTGCGTGGTCCGTTGGTTTGGGTGCGCTGCCCAGGGCAGGGGGCCACCAGGAGTCGTCCCAGGCAGAGGGTTATGATCCAAGGATGAGGACTTCTGTCCTGTCTGTGTTCAGTTTCAGGCAGCTGTTCATCATCCACTCGGCTACGTCTTTCATCCCTTCGTGTAGGTTGGTTCTGGTGGTGGCTGGGTCGTTGGTGAGGGAGAGGATCAGCTGGGTGTCGTCGGTGTAGGAGATGATGTTGAGGTTGTGTTGGCGTGCGATGGCTGCGAGGGGGCTCATGTAGACGTTGAAGAGGGTGGGGCTGAGTGATGATCCTTGTAATTTGCCGCAGATGACTTTGGTGGCCTCGGATCTGAATGGGGGGAGGGGGACTCTCTGGGTTCTTCCGGCGAGGAACGAGATGATCCACTCCAGTGCCTTCTCTTGGATTCCGATGTTGCTGAGGCGTTGTACTAAGGTGCGGTGACAGACAGTATCGAGCGCTGCGGAGAGGTCCAGGAGGATGAGGGCTGCTGTTTCCCTGTTGTCGAGCAGGGCTCGGATGTCGTCAGTGGCTGCGATGAGGGCGGTCTCAGTGCTGTGGTTGGCTCGGAAGCCGGACTGAGTAGTGGTCGAGGGATCCGTTCGTCTCGAGGAAGGCGGCAAGCTGTCTGTTGACGGTCTTCTCTATGACTTTGGCAGGAAACGGGAGGAGCGAGATGGGGCGGTAGTTCTTGAGGTCGGTGGGTTCTGCTGATGGTTTCTTCAGGAGGGCGCTGAGTTCAGCATGCTTCCAGCTCTCCGGGAAGGTGGCGGTGTTGAAGGAGCAGTTGATGATGTCCCGGAGTTGGGGTGCGATGACGGAGTCGGCCTTGTTGAAGACGTGGTGGGGGCATGGGTCGGTTGGCGATCCGGAGTGTAGTTCCGTGGTTTGTGGGTGAGGTTCGGTGGTTCCAAACCCGTTCAATAAAGGTCGTCAGAAATAGACGATTTTGGTGTCAGCAGACCGCAAATCACAAGTGTAGTGTGTAAGAGTGTTTTCGCATTAATCGATCAATGAGAACACTACGTATTTAGAGACTTCGTTCAAACCCTTGGGTTCCATTTTGTGTGTGGCAGCCATTTTGTGTGGTTGCCCTCACATAGGCCGATGACTGCGGCCGAACTAGTCTTTGGGACACGTACACCTTAGCTGACTTCTGAGTGACCTGGCCGAACTGACTCTTTCCCCGAGGCTGACCTCGCTGAACCAGTTCCTTGTTAAACAGCTGGTCAGATAAAGATCAAAGGGTAGGACATGCCGAAGTTTATAGTACACTGCACCCACCTTTCTATCTTGCCACTAATCTGTTTCTGCTCCTTCCTTTACGACATAATCATTGATTTGGGTTGAGGGTTTTATGATGGGCCTGTCCGGCCTGAGCGAACAAGAATATTGGAATGTGCTTGGTCATTTCTGGTGGGCTGGACAACGGAAAGTGAGATTGTCGTCATACGCTACTTTCAAAATGTCACATTTCTATTGGTTAGTTTGTATGAACCCAATGCTAATTTGGAATGTTGCCTGAGGCTTGATTTTTGGCATAAAAGACCATGCTCCGCTCATTGAATTTGTACAGTCTCTAGCAAACCACCTGTGTGTGCTTCGTAGACCTCTTTTCCTGGTTGCAGCCTATAAACTTTGGTCTTTGACGTCATCAAGAAGCGCCCTGTGTCTCTGTTTGCCAAGGCAGGGGAACTCGAAGGAATCGGGCGTTTTCCCTGACGCCGCTGGATTCTAAAACCCGGTCCTTCAGTTGGCGCCCAACATGGGGCGACTCCAGCGGTACCGGTCCAAGCCTGAAGATCGTGGAGAGCTTCGTGTGAAAATTCTGGAGGAAGGCCAACCACTTCATCGACCCCTGTATGTCGTCGTGGTCCGAAAGTCTTTGCAGCGAGGTTCCCCGCTTTCCGACGGCTACGAAGGACCGCTGCCCTGACTGTCGCCCTGTCTTGGAGCCTTAGACGTTTGTAGAGCGAGACGATTGACGGGTCTCCTGGTGACGCCATCGACATTTCAGTTAAGTCCTAGTCCTTAGTTTGTTTTGGTATCCCTTTAGTGGATCGCTTTGATTTGGTACCTGCAGGCCCCAAAGCCAAGGGACTTGTGTATTCGCGAGACTATCGTTTTGAGATTTCCCTTGTAGTTTGAAGCTAGACTAGTGAGCAAGATGCCTAGTCTTAGCAGACTTGGAAAGTTGTTTAGTTGTGGTTGTTCTAAGGATTCCCGGTTAGAGGATTCATGTCCGGTTCCTCCAATTGGAACTCCTACATATGAATTGTACATGAAGCATGGTGTGGGCCCTATTGGTTATAATGAGGTCTGGGTGAAGTATACGAGAAAAGACGGTGTCTTACAGTGGCCCCGTTACAGTAGTTTTGAAGCTGAGATTTTAGACAATCTCGAAGTGAAATTGTTCAAGAAGAAAGCCCGGCCGGCAATATTTGACTCTTTCCGCATATGGCGCAAAGAAGCCAAACAGAAAGAAATTAAATTAGCGAAGAAGAATAAACGAGAACGAGGTTGTCAATGGTGCAAGCTGCTGTTGCGTATAGGGATAATGAGGAAGAGCAAGAAAGCGAACAGATGCTTAGGGTTAAGAAGTTAGCGGTAGATAGATGCTACCCAGTTTTGCCGCCTAAAGAGCAGGAAGAAAAGAAAGATCTTGCGAAAGATCCCTTAATGTCGCATCTATTGAGTTCGCCACCCCCTTATGCACAGAGTGCTACGGCACCACCGACACCAGTTGTGGCTGTGCAACATCCAGTTGTTGTGCCACCTGTGATTCCTCCACAGCCAGCTCCTCTTCCGTTGGCTACTGTTCCTTTGGGGCAGCCTCCTCAGGGGCCGCCAACTTTTCCTCCCCCTTTGTCTGCTACTCCTACGCCTGTTTATAATACTCCTTCTTTTCCGATTTTGGAATCTTCTACTATTGTTTCGTCTTCCCTTATTCTTCCATCTTCTCCTTCTACTAGACAGCGAATGACTGCTGCAGTTTCTGGTTTCTTTTCTCCTTTGTTGGGACAATTGGGTATGTCTCCAGTGAATGAGCGTAGACAAACACGTAGTCAGTTGCCTGCTACGGACGAGCGTACAGTTTTGGATCACATGGCACGTAGATGGGTTACGTATACCTCCCAGTATGATCTTGAGGGTATTATGGAAGTCTTCCATCAATGGAAAGCACCAAAGCAACGGTACGTCTTTGAAATGATGTGTGTGTTCCTCCATTCACAATGGGTTGACGAGGTAGGTAAGGCTCCCGAAGAATTGTATCGAGTGCGTTCCGAGTTTGCGAAAGGGACCATTGTGAGTCTCCATGACGTTGAGAGAGCAATTGCGACGTTGTTGTCGTTCCGTAATAATACCCCTTCTGAGCGATTGTTTGAGCCTGATTCGTCAGTTAGGAGAAAAGCGCATCAGTATCCGATGCGTGAGGTTCCTCCGGTATGGAAAGAAGCAGTTCAGTATGATGCTGGGTTGGGTATTGTAGCTGCGCCTGCGCACTTTCAGCGAGTATGGGTACATGTTCCTTGGAAGCGTGTTGAAGTTTTGGCGATTAAGCAGACTTTACCTGATCCGCGCAAAAATCCAGCGGGATATTATAAAGAGCTCACTCAAACTGTGGGTTTGTGTATCATGAACTTAGCGGACATAGATATGTTGTTTGGCAATGTTGTTCCACAGCCTATCTGGAATGTGATTCGACATACGGATCATGATAATGAATTGGTTGATACATGGGTTAATATTGTTGCTGCAAATGATAGACAAGTTGGAGGTGCTAAGCCTGAAGATCTAATTGCTCAACTCCCTGGTAGGATTATTAACTATAGCAAGACTTTGATGCCCGAAGTGCGTGTTAATTGGGACAAGTTGTCTGCATGTAAGGAGAAGAAAGACGAGACTGTGTCCGACTTTTTCACGCGGTTCGAAGAGACTTTTGTAGATCATAGTGGTCAGGATATGGCTACTGAGGGTGGGCAGAGATTGTTCGTCGACAAATTTTTGCATAATCTGCTTCCTGAGATGTGCACTAAGTTGAAAGATTCCGAGAGTGCTTGGGCTGTTTCCACGTCAGCACAGATTTTAGCTATGGCCCAGTACTATAAAATAGGCGCAAAGATGAGTTAGAGAAAGCGGATAAGAAGACTAAGGAATTGAAGACTAAAGTTCTTCTAAAACAAGCTTATCCACCCTGTACTAATAATCAGCGCGATTATCAGCAACCTCAGCAATATACGAGAAACTCGCAAAGGAACGAGTCTTCTCAATAGCGTTTCCCGTATGGGCCTAATCAGTGTGCGTATTGCAAAGAAGAGGGCCATTACAAGAATAGTTGTCCGGTTTTATTACAGCGCACGAATGGTGCTTCTGGTGTACGAGGTCGAGGTGCTCAACAAGCGCCTAGAGGTAGAGGTCGCGGACATAACGTATGTTCTTTGCCTCCACAGAACTCAATGAATAGTTTTGATCAACAGCAAGGTTTGTCTGGTAGGACAGCACAGTACTATAGGGATGATTACTATGTTGAAGGTGAGGAAGTGGATGGAAATGATTGTTAGGACAGCCATGGACAAAGAGAGGGAGTTGTTTCAGTTCCAGTAGATCAGAGTGGACCCTATGTTGAAGTGATTGCATCAGGTGTGTCAGAGCCTTTTCTGTTAGATACTGGTGCTACAAAGAGTTCTAAACTCCCTGGCGCACCTTTGTCTGGCTTTGACAATGTTTGTGTAGGTTTTTCTGGTGCCCCCGGTTACAAATCCAATTTCTGCTCCATTGTCTCTTTCTGTTGGTCCTCGTAAGTTCGAAGCACCCCTTCTTTTGACTACAGGTTGTAATGAGAATTTGTTGGGATTGGATTTATTGAAGAGATTGAATGCAACACTGTATTGTTCTCCGTCAGGAGTACATCTTACCTTGAGTGAGAGAGTGATCTCTCCGATGTACATATCGAAAGATAGTCTTCTGTTAGACGGGACCTGGAAGGTCGGCCGAGGACCAGGGGAGAGGCCTCCGTGGAGAGCCGTCTCCTAGCGATCGTACAGACAAGTAACTTCCCCCCCACAGATGGACACCACACAAAGATAGGGTTTACGCTTTTTATATGCAGTTCTTGAAGTAAGGTAATACGGTACAGTGAGATCAGGATACGAGGATCCTCTCAATTCTAGTTTCTGGCAGGGAAAGGGGGTAGCGGGACAGTCTTGTTACCAATCTGGTATTGAGATGGAATGATGGTAGCTCACAATCCTCGAGCTCGGCGTTCTGGAAGGTCGGGCCGCGGCAACGCCAGCAGGTCCCGAGGAGGTCATAGGTAGCAACGGGCCGCGGCAGCGCCAGCAGGTCCCGACAAAGATGGTGGTTGCAAGGGGGCCGCGGCAGCGCCAGCAGGTCCCGACGAGGACGTAGGTTGCAAAGGGCCGTGGCAGCGCCAGCAGGTCCCTACGAGGATGAAGGTTGCAGAAGGCCGCGGCAGCGCCAGCAGGCAGGACGACAGTTCACAAGGCAGGGCTGTGGCAGCGCCAGCAGTCCGTCCAGGATGAGTTCTTCACGGTGTCTCTCGACTCCAGGATACAACTGCCTTCCTGCTCTGGAGCTGCCTCAGTTATAGGTCTGGCGCCCTTTGATGTCCGGACCCTCGCACTTGGAGGTCAGGAGGTCCGGGATGAGGGAGTCCAGACACCCAGCAGGGGGGTGGAGCCAGCGCCCGGGGAGGCTGGGGGCGATCGGCACCTGGCGGGGGAGAGCCATCGACACTCCTCTCTCCCATTGACCTGCCAAGTGGTCCGTTCACCTCCTGGGTGGATGGTGGTGCCGGGATGTCGGGGCCTGGCCAGGCCCAGGGTTGGGGTCGAGCTGAGGCCACGCGGCCTCGTGGTGCAGTGTCCAAGATGGCGGCTGGGCCCGGGCAATGGTGCTGACGGTGGCCCGGGCCAGTGATACAGGGATGTTTGGGGCAGGCGTCCCGTAGGGGACGGGTTGTGGGTTGCTTCTGGGGGTAGCACCTGGAGAGCCGATGTCCGGGCTCTGTCATGCGGGGAGGGAGCGAGCCCTTCCTGGGGCCTGTCCAACATGCGTCCCCCCCAGCTGAAGGCGGGGAGAGTCACCCATCCTCTTGGGGACTCTCCTCGTCGAGGCGGAAAAAGCGTGACAGGCCATCCGCGTTGGCGTGGTCTTGGCCAGGGCAATGCTCCACAGTGAAGTCCATCCCCTGCAGGGAGATGGACCATCGCAACAGTTTGGGATTCTCCCCCCGCATCTGCATTAACCATTGCAGGGGGCGATGATCTGTTTGTACCCGAAAGTGGGTACCGAAGAGGTAGGGTCGGAGCTTCTTGAGGGCCCACACTACTGCAAAGGCCTCCCGCTCGATGGCACTCCAGCGCTGTTCTCGGGCCAGCAGGTGTCGGCTGATGAAGGCCACTGGTTGGTCGACTCCCTCTGGGTTCAGTTGGGAGAGGACGGCCCCAATGCCATGGTCTGAGGCATCAGTCTGGACGATGAACTCACGGCTGTAGTCGGGGGCCTGGAGCACAGGGGCGGTGAACATGGTGGCCATCAGCTTCTCGAAGGCCGCTTGACAGTCTGGGGTCCAGTTGACTGTTTTTGGGTGTTTCTTGGATGTGAGTTCCGTGAGGGGCCCCACAATGCTGCCATAGTCCTTCACAAACCGCCGGTAGTCCGGTGAGCCCCAAGAAGGCTCGGACCTCGGTTTGGGTGACGGGGGGCTGCCAGGACTGGATGGCAGCGATCTTGAGCTGGAGAGGGGCCACCAGACCGCTCCCCACTAGGTGCCCGAGGTAGGTCATGGACCCCTGGCCAATTTGGCACTTGCTGGCCTTGATTGTGAGGCCGGCTCATTGAAGGGCCTGCAGGACCTCTCGGAGGTGGTGGAGGTGGTCTGACCAGAGGCAGCTGTATACCGCAATATCGTCCAGGTAGGCGGCGCTGAATTCTTCGAGGCCCGCCAATACCTGGTTCACAAGTCGTTGAAAAGTGGCTGGAGCGTTTTTCATGCCGAATGGCATCACTTTGAAATGGTAGTGTCCATCCGGGGTGGAGAAAGCGGATCGTTCTTGGGCCCTGGGGGTGAGGCCGATCTGCCAGTAGCCCGCTGTCAGGTCGAAGATGCTTAGGTAGCTGGCAGCCCCCATGCGGTCAACCAGTTCATCTGCTCGGGGGATGGGATGAGCGTCGGTTCGGGTGACAGCGTTCAGACCCCGATAGTCGACGCAGAATCGGAGCTCGGGGGTGGTGCCCGCGGCAGCCGCTTTGGGGACCAGTACGACTGGGCTGGCCTAGGGGCTGTCTGAGGGCTTGATAACTCCGAGTGTGAGCATTTTGGAGACTTCTTCTTGGATGCAGGCGCGCACCCGATCTGGTACTCGGTACGCCCGTTGTCGGATAGGGGGACTGTCCCCAGTGTCCACGTCGTGAATGCACCAGGGGGTGACCCCGGGGGTGAGGGAAAACAGGTTTGCAAATTGCAGCAGGAGGGCCCGACAGTCTTGGCGCTGCTTCGGGGTCAGGGCATCGGAGAGTCGGACCCCGTCCACCGAACCATCTTTTTCACGGGTCCTCAGTAGGTCAGGGAGGGGCTCGGAGTCTTCTTCCGCCCCACTGTCTGTAGCCATCAGTAGGCTGAGCTCCGAGCGCACGAAGTGTGGTTTGAGTCTGTTGGCGTGGAGGACCCGGAGGGGGTTCCGGGGGGATTCCATGTCGATGAGATAGGTGACAGGGCCCTTGCGTTCGACCACCTTGAAGGGTCCTGTCCATTTGTCTTACAAGGCACAAGGCTCGATGGGGGACATCACCCATACCTGCTGACCAGGCTCGAACTCGATGGAGGAGGCATGTTGATCGTACCATTTCTTCATGTCCTCCTGACTGGCCTCAAGATTGGCTTTAGCGATCTCCCTGAATCGCCTGGTCTGATTGCGGAGGGTCAGGAGGTACTTATAGACGTCTGGAGGGGTTTTCAGGGGGGGCCATTTCCCATTCCTCTTTAACTAGGCTGAGGGGCCCTCGGACAGGGTGTCCGTACAGGAGCTCGAAGGGGCTGAAGCCGAGGGACTTCTGAGGGACTTCTCGGTAGGCGAAGAGGAGGCACGGGAGTAGCACGTCCCACTTGCGGCGTAGGGGTTCCTCCAGTCCCATGATCATCCCCTTGAGAGTGCGGTTGAACCGCTCGACCAGTCCGTTTCCTTGTGGGTGATAGGGGGTTGTGAATCGGTAGGTGACTCCGCACTGCTGCCAGAGGGATTTCATATATTTGGAAATAAAGTTCGTGCCCCTGTCGCTGACGACCTCCCGGGGGAAGCCCACTCGAGAGAAGATCCCCATCAAGGCTCGGCCTACCACTGGTGCTGTCACAGTTCGAAGGGGAACGGCCTCGGGATAGCGGGTGGCGTGGTCCACCAGGACCAGGATGAATCGGTGCCCTTGTGCTGTCCGGGGGTCCAGGGGCCCCACAATGTCTATTCCCACCCTTTCGAACGGGGTGGTGACGACGGGGAATGGTTGCAGGGGTGCCTTGAGTTTTCGGCCGCTCTTTCCGCTGGCCTGGCAGGTGGGGCCGGCCCGGCAGTGGTTGGTGACGTCATTTCGCATCTTTGGCAAGTAAAAGTGGGTTACCAGGCGGTTGTAGGTTTTGTCTTGCCCCAGGTGCCCAGCCAGGGGGACATCATGTGCCAAGTTCAAAAGGAAGTCTCTGAAGCGGAGGGGCACCACCAGCACCCGACTGGCCCCCAATTCCGCGATTCTTTGCTCGCTGTACAGTAGGTCATTGTCCCAATAGATCCAGTGGGCCCCTGCGGTGTCTCCCGCGCTCTGGGCGAGTGCTGGCTGTCGGAGTCCCTCGAGGGAGGGACAGGTCTTTTGCTCCTGCCGGAACTGTTCCTGGGTGGGTCCCCCCTCTTGACGCCACTGAGCCAGGTCTGGAAGGTCTTGGGGCTGAGCGGGCCCTTCCTGGGTTTGTTCTGGGGGGTCAGTATGGACGGTGTCTTCCTTTGGAGTGATCGGGGGAGGAGGTGCTGGCCATTCGGGTTCTTCGGGTCTGGGGATGGCGCGGGCGGCCATGGACCGGGTTGTTACGCACGCCCAGTCCGGGAGGCCCAACATCCCTAGGTGCTCTCTTCTTTCAACGGCCGCCCACGGGGAATTCTCGAGATCGTTCCCCAGGAGGCAGTCCACGGGGGCATCATCGCGGACAGTCACTTTTAGCATGCCGGATGTAGGAAGGTGGATATCTGACTATGGTTACCCCCAAACGTTTTGCCTGGTGTTTAGCTGGTTTTTGACTTAGTTGGCCTGGGATCCTGCTATTCAGGGCCCCAGGCTGATTGCTCTCTCCTTAAAATGGACTCCATGTACCTTAGGTGCATAACACAATTGGAATTGGTTCACCTTATAGGCCCCTGTAACAGTGTACCATAGGTACCCAGGGCATAGGTGTAGCCAAGGCCTACCAGGGGCTGCAGCATGTATTGTGCCACCCCTGGCCTGGCCTCCATATTTGACACAACTGGCTGGTCACTCAGCTGGGGTAAGTTGGTGTAATCACCTCTTACTTAGGTACAGTATGCCGGTGCCTAACCCTAAACTGGACACATATGTTCCTATCAGCCACTCCTATGGAAGGCCTCATCAATCCTGGAGGCAGAGTGCTTGGAAATATGTGAGATGGTGCTCTAGCATGAGCTGAGCCTGTCTGCAGCTGTCGGGAACCACTCCCTAAGCTGTTCCGGGATATTGCCATACCATATACTCTTAAGTGCATTATAATCCTCGCGGTTAAATGCTATCTTTGGTTTGGCTTTATCAAAACATGTCGAGTAAGGTGTCATACGAATTGGAATACTATCCCCTCGCCAGTTCTGGCGACGGGGATAGCATTCCACCCTTCTAGAGGGACACGACATGTGTGTAGCCTTAACCCCGGTTAAAGTTAAACAGAGCCTCAGCATCACAAAATGGATGCTGCCACCACAGACACATGTCTGACCTCCTGCTGCTGGGAGTCCTTCCAGCGAGGAGGGCCTGGACAAAGGGTTTCCTGCCTGGGGAGGTGCGAGCACCACCCCAGACAGGGTTTTGTGTATTGGGTAGGACAGGGCTGAATAGATTGAGACATGCCTGGGGCACACAAGGTGTCCCTGTGCATAAGCCAGCCCAAACCGGTTCTGGGGCTTTCCAGCCCCAGTCCTGGCGAGGAGCTGGACAAAGGAGAGGGGGTGTAACCATCCCCCTTCCTGGTCCCACCCATAGGGGAGGGACCTAGCAGGAGATCCACCCCTCAGATTGGAATAAGAGTGGGAGCAGTGCCATTGCACAGCAGATCATCCTGAATCAACTTTACACGAAGAAGAAGACTGGAATTCGACATTCTGCTGCACAGAAGACTGAAGAGAATCTCCCTTGTGGCCTAGGAGTGGCCACCCTGTGAACACAGGTACCAACCAGCGACTCGACGTCTGCTTTGCCGCCGCCTCCCGCCGGAGCCCGAGCCCAGAGCCCAACAAGATCCAGACTCCCAGACCTCTCAGAGCCCGATCCACAGTCCCTGCAAAGAAGGGACCTGTGGAGGCACCGAGTGACGTGGGACCGGACCTCTTGGAAGACACTCGAAAAGCTGACTGCGCAGCTTCTGAGGCATCCTCGACGTTGTGCTTTGGGGACTGAGAACCCCCACCACCGAGCAGCCCTTGCACCGAAGATCAGCCCTCCAGCATCTCCACGATCTGCGTGGGGCCCTTTTGCATTGTGCCACTCGACGCGCCATCCCGGCCACTAGCCACGTGGTCAGCGGCCATCTTGGCAACGAACCCGAAGATTTACACAGCAGGTCTGGTTGCTCCAGACCTACCCAAGCTCCTGTGAAAAGGAGCACCCGCTCTGACCTTGCTGGTCCGAGTGTTAAGCATCTTTCAACTTCTGCCTGGCTTGCCTTTGCCAAGGCCTGTTTGCTCCGATCAAGGTGCCGACACCGCCAACAGCGAGAAGCCTGCGTGGGACAGCTCGTGACCGACTCCTGGACGTCCTCGACCCCGGGTATCCACGTGGCTGCAGAAAGAAGCTACCCGACAACGCCTGTTTGCACCCGACATCGCCTGGTTCCAATCTGGTTCCACGGTAGTCACTGGCTAGTGACTTTGAACACTGTCCCCTCTGCTTTCAGGTCTTCACATCTTCAGATCCACCCTTGGATCCACCGGAACTCTTCACATCGAGCCGCCTGCAGCATCTTCAGCTCCAAGCACCATCGACCAGCGTGACGAAACCCGACACTACTTCGACCCTGTGCACCCGCTTCCTGTGGGTGAGGTAACTCAGCTCCGCCGGTGCTCCTGCACTGGTACACATCCCAAGGGCCTGTGTTTTAAGTTTCAGCTCCGTAGGTCACTCGGAAGGTTCCTAACTTTCTAACTTTGTACTTTTTACGCACCATAGACTTTGTATTGGAAAGTGCGTGCACGTTGAACACTGCACCCGAGTCCCGTGGGCCTCTCCCGACTTAGTCACTGCTAGTCTCGAATAGCTCCAGCGATTCCCAAGGCCCTAGGCCTCTTCACTTTCCTCCTGGTATCTCTTATACCACTTTCTTAGTATATGGTTTAGGTGGCCCCTAGGGCTCATCCATATTGTGCAACTTTTGTGTATTTTAAACTGTCTTGTGATTTAACGCTTGTGATTCTGTGCTCATAAAGAGTCCAGGGGATTTTAATAGTTAATAAATCAATATATATTTTCAATATATATCTGTGTGGTGTCCCTTTCATTTGGTATTCAAGGGGGTTGTGTATGGTATAACAGCTGGCTTCACATGCCTTTCAGAGTTTAGCCTAAGACTGCTTTGTCCACGTTACCACTAGGATAACTGGTCTACAAGGTTGAATTACAACCATCATCATAAGGGTTGCTTGGCATGGTACAAAGTGATCACTAGAATTAGTGAGCATTATATACCAGGCCAACTTCTCACATTGGTGAGCAGCGGATTGGGATCTGAGCTTGCTGTTGTTTTACCATTACAATCTTTGAGATTATCATTTGAAAGATCATACAGGTACCTGCTAGGTACATATAAAACAAGACTAGTATACTTAAGTTCTACTGAACTTAGTTGTTGTAGAGCAAAGGGAGTAGCACACCCTAGCTACAACTACTAGATAGGTTTAGTAGGTAAACACCAGTGTAGGTAGATTGCAACACATCCACCCACACTAGAGCAATGTCTGGAGCAGAGGGGTCCAGTGGACTTACTCCTGTTGAGAGTGACCCTCCAAGGGCACCATCCAAATTTGCAATTTTTTCCTTTAAGGAATTAAGACAGCTTTGTGTCTTAAGGGGTCTGAAGACAGGGCCTTCCCCTACTACAGACCACCTAAGAGAGCTCTTAGACCAGTCTGAGACTCTAAAGCCCTCTAAAGCAAACCCCACAGGGAATGCTGAAGGAGGCCATCCTTCAGAGGATGACACTGTAGACACCCCTGCCCCTATCATCCTGGTAGATGAGGAAGCCTCCACCACTGGAGCTCCTCAGGTAGATGAGGAGGAAGAGGAAGAGGAAGAGGAGGAGGTGGAAAGCAGTGAGTCAGATGATGACAGAAATAGTCAGGTGCTGGTCAGTAGACTGAACCAGGCTAACTTAAGCTTACTTGGGAATGAATCAGGTAACAACCCATTCAGACCCCCAGGTGGACTTAACCAGAAGCCTAGGAGGAGAAGGACTCACTCAGGTGACTCTGACAACTCCCATGCTTCTAGAGGTTCTCATGGTCACTCCAGGAAGGAGATGACTAGCCCTCAGAGAAGGGAACATGAGGCCAAGATGAGAGAGGCTGAGCTTAGGATCCAGAGGCAAGAGTTAGAGGTTGCCCTGGCCAAAGAGAAACTTGCTAGAGCAAGACAGCCTAGAGAGAGTGGGGTAATAGAACCCACTGGTGGCAGCAATATCCACAAGGATAAAGGCAGGTCTTTTGATACAAGAAACCTGAGTAAGATTGTGCCCCCCTACAAAGCTGGGGATGATATCCATAAATGGATTACTGCAATGGAGAGAGCCTGCAGAGTACAGCAGATCCCTCAGGAGCAGTGGGCAGCAATCTTGTGGCTCTCCTTTGAAGGTAGAGGCCGAGACAGACTCCTCACAGTTAGTGATGGGGATTCTAGAAACTACATGGTCCTGAAGAGTGCTCTGATTGATGGGTTAGGCTTAACCACTGAACAGTACAGGTTAATGTTCAGAGATACCCAGAAGACACAGACTCAGGACTGGTCTAAATTTGTTGAGCGTGCCACTAAGGCTCTGGAGGGCTGGTTGCTGGGAAGTAAGGTTACTGACTATACAGGATTGTATAATTTAATTATGAGAGAGCAAATCTTAAGTAATTGTCAAAATCAGCTTCTACATCAGCACCTGGTTGACTCTGATCTGACCTCCCCACAAGAATTGGGTAGGAGGGCAGACAAATGGGTCAGAACCAGGATCAGGCCTAAGAACCAGGGTGGTGACCAAAAGAAAGAGACTACCAAGCCTCAAGAGAAGGGTGGGGATAAAAGTAAGGAAAAGACTTCCCCAGGGCCCCAAAACTCCAAGAATGGGGGTGGGTCCCAAGACACTTCTACAACCCAGAAAAAGCCTTATTGTCATACCTGTAAACAGGTTGGCATTACAAAACAGATAGCTGTTGTCCCAAGAATGGCAATAAAGAGAATATACCTCCAGGTAAGGCTCCAACACCTCCTGTCACTGTTAGCAGTGGTCCCCCAGGTGGTGGGAGCACCCCCAAGAATTTGGGTGGGTTTACTTTTGGAGGACAGGTGGACTCTGGCCTATCCAGGTCCCCTAACTCAGATACTCTTGTCTATGAGACTGGCATGGGGTTTGCCAATTTCACTGCTTGCCCAAACACTTTGAGCAAGTATAGACAGGAGCCCCTCATCAATGGTTTGAAAATTGAGGCCTTCAGAGACACAGGGGCTAGCATCACCATGGTGGCTGAATGTCTAGTCCCCTCAAGGCAACTTTTACCTGATGCCAGATATCAGGTGACAAACATTGATGGCATAGAAACCAATCATCCCATGGCAGTAGTCAATCTTAGCTGGGGAGGTGTCACTGGCCCAAAGAGAGTGGCAGTGTCAGCAAACTTGCCTGTAGATTGCCTACTGGGTAATGATTTGGAAATCTCAGCCTGGGCTGAGGTTGAACAGCAAACCCATTCTAGAATGGTAAATCTCCATGGAAAGGTTAGATAACCTCCCTCCTGAAAAGAGTAGCAGGGCTGTACTAGTAACAGCCCATACCCAAACTGAGTCTCCTCCTGAAAAGGTTGGTGAGGCTGTGATGGCCACAGCCCAAACTCAAACTGATACATGGGTAGTGAAGCCTGAAATGATGGATCACTCAACCCAAAAAGAGAGCATTGAGGAGGAAGAGAAATCTCCCTCCCCCCAGACATTAGGAAAGGATCAGCCTCCTCAGGGAACTGATCTTACCCCTGATGAAGGAACTGCCCCAGAGGTTGTTAGGCCTGGCCTGACAGAGCCTCTGCTGGCAGTGGACCCTTCTCAGGTGGGACCCAGTCTGGAGCAGGTAACCTGCCCCTCTCTACCTTGCCTTACTCAGCCCAGGGCTGCAGAGGACAAGAAGGACAGTGAACCCCAAAGGGCCCCCTGTCAAATAAAGCACCCCCATCAACAGATTAGGGGCACCGAAACTAGTAGTGTCAGGGCTAGGGTGGCCTGTGGTCTAGGGCCCGCCCCACTCAACATTCGGGGTCATCTGTGTGGCAAAATGCATCAAGCATCTATGGGAGGGCGTTGGTGGTTGTGGTGTTTTAAACCCGCTTGTCTATCTGTTCTGCGTCCCTCCTAGAGTGTCTGTGCCAGTTTCCTGTTCTTTGCTTGCTGCCTAATACCGTTCCGCCTAATGCGTGAGGTTTGGCATGTCCGCCTAATGCGTGAGCTTTGGTAGCCCGGTCGCATACGTGGGCGCCGTAGGCACGTTAGCTTACGCGACCGCGCCCTGTCTCCAGTGCTCACTATTCTGGTATCTTCTGGGGATTGGCTGTGTTCTCTTCTTGCTCCCTCTCCTTTTTGCACAGTTCCAGTTGTTTGAAGAAGGATTCCATCGGAGGCCTTTGCAGATCGTTTCCAGGGGGCGTGGCAGTATCCAGCTTGCTCAGTGTGCAAGGTTATCGGTTGGAAGAGCCGTTTTGAGTGTCCAGAGGGGACGTCTTGTCCTTCAAGGTAGTAGAGTAGGTCGTACTCTACAGGTAGGAAATATCAAACCTAGTTCTCAGCGCTAAAACTTCAAAGTATACTTTTCTGATTTATAGGTGATAAATCGGGTTGTTAATTTTATGAGGAATAATCAAGAGCACTGAAAGCTCGAAATCATTGGTGTATTTTGTTCTTTGAAACTGTGTTTACATCTCGTTGCTGGCAAGGGATGTTTAACTTACAAGTGCAAAGTTTATGAAAGTGCGTGCATTCATTCCAAATGCAGATTGTTTATGCGCAACTCGTTCTTTGAAATGTTTTTTGGGAGAAAAGGCCAAAAGGAGTTTAGTTATAACTCAAGACAAAGATAGCAGAGGGATTTTGCATTGGATTGTTCGTAAAGCTTTGGTAAAGAGGTTATTTACTAAGGAGTGGAGTTTGTTATTGTTTAAGGAGAATCTGTCGCAATTCACAAGAGAATAACAAAATTGTGACAAGAATGTTTTGTCGCTATTCACAAGAGAATAACAATATGGTGAAAAGAATGTTTTAAAAGATTTCGTATTTATTTTCAAGAAGTTGAATGTATCTTCAGTGACTGTGATTAAGCACTAGGGTTCTGCTGAATATTTCAGTTTTGGCTCAAGGTCTTATGGTCAACTTAGAATTACGGAATATTTTGTTACTAACTTTTCCTTTCCAGATCTCCTTCCCTGCTGTCCCCTTCCTAATTCCCTTTTCCCCCCCGCTTGATCACTCCAAGATTCTGTGTAGTAATTACATTCGGAATTGGAGGTATCGAGAGGTGGGTCCTTATAACTTCACGACAGATCCTGAGGAAAACGTCGTCTTGACAGAATAGTGAGCCCACGAATTATTTTCCTCCTGGTCTGTACGTGAAGTCATAATGACCACCATCAATGATTTAATGTCTGCAATTATGCGTATACAAGCAGACTTAAAGGAAACCATGGATGTAACTGCTTTGTTAGCAGCTAAGGTAGAAAATATTCAATTACAGAGTACTCCTCTTCCGGAAGAGGTTCAAGAAACTGGTGCTAGCAGGGGAAATACAAACATAGCTGTTACAGTGCCCCCCCAAATTCCTTTGGCAGCTCCTGAAAGTTTTTCTGGGGACCCCTCTAAGGTGCAAATCTTTTTGACCCAGATCGAGTTGCATTTTGCTTGTAGACCAACTGCGTTTCCAACCCCACAGTCTAAAATTGCGTTTTTAATTTCCTATTTGACCGGAGATGCCGCAAACTGTGCAGTTCCTTTGGTCAGACAAGATGACACTTTGCTTTACAACTGGAAACGATTTGTGGAAGAATTTGAAAAAAATTTTGATCGCAGAACTGTTACTTTATCCGCAGATCGAGAACTACTTCAGTTGAAACAAGGCAATAGGGACCTTGTTTCTTATTTGTCTCTCTTCAACAGATTAATCGCTGAAACTTCTTGGCCAGAGGAGAAAAGAGCAGCCCTCTTTTATCAAGGTTTAAAGGACGATCTAAAAGATGTTCTGGCACAAATTGATCCTCAACCTGTAATTTGCTCTGAATTGATTAATCTAATGCTGCGTTTAGACCATAGACTCTCTGAACGGAGATCAGATAAAAAAAGAACAGACAAACCAAACTGGAGATCAGAAGCTAAATCTAGGCCTCAATTTACAAATTCAGAAACTGGTTCGGAGCCTATGGAAATAGGAACTTTAAGACAACCATTGTCAAAAGATGAGAAAGACAATCGTCGAAAGAATGGACAATGCCTTTATTGTGGTCGAAAAGGTCACTTTGTGAAGGACTGTTTAACTAAGCCAAAGGGAAAATTTCCTAACTCTAGTAAGTCAGCAGCTCTGGAAAAAACAGATCCAAAATCGGAAAACTAACTGGCCCAAGATGTTTGAAGGGAGATCTCTTGGGTACCATTGCCTTCCCTTCTGTGAACTCATGCGTTTCTAACTACAAAGCTCATTTTAGATTAGCCGTACAAATCAGGTTAATTCATGAAACATGCCAAATGGAAGTTTTAGTTGATTCTGGAGCTACAGGAAATTTTGTAGATTTAGAAACTGCCCAACGCTTAGGAATCATCTGTGAACAAAAAGAGACTCCAGAAATAGTGCAAGCGGTGGATGGAAAAATTCTAGCTGGAGGTCCAGTAACCATGCAAACATCTAAGGTTGTTATGTTTTGCGAAGATGCTAAGCAACAGATACATAAGGAGGAGCTTCAATTTGATGTTATCCAAGCACCTCAGTATGGTTTTATTCTAGGAATGCCTTGGCTTTGCTTACACAATCCAACCATAGATTGGCGAAAGAGAGAACTGGTTTTTCTGTCTGATTTTTGTCATTCTTCTTGTCTTAATACCTCAAAACCAACTCTAAGTCAATTGGCCACAGCTGAGGAAAAAGAAACATTGTTACCTAAAGTTTACAAGGACTTCGCAGAAGTTTTCAGTGAAGCTAAGGCAGCCATCCTTCCTCCTCATCGAAGCTATGACTGTCAAATCGATCTTGTACCTGGATCTAGTGTCCCAAATTGTCGCATTTATGCTTTGTCTGAAAAAGAGAATCAACATTTAAGACAATATCTCGATCAATATCTAGAGAATGGATTCATCCGCCCCTCCAAGTCTCCGGCAGCGTCTCCTTTATTCTTCATTCCGAAAGCTAATGGGGAATTGAGGACTTGCATCGATTATAGGGCGTTGAACAAAATCACAGTCAAAAATAAGTACCCATTGCCTCTCATCCCTGTTCTATTGGACCAAGTTAAAAGAGCAGAAATCTACACTAAATTGGACCTCAGAGGAGCCTACCATTTGGTTCGTATCAGGCAAGGGGATGAATGGAAGACTGCTTTCAAAACCCGATATGGATTGTTTGAGTACTTGGTGATGCCATTCGGGCTGTGCAATGCACCAGCTGCTTTTCAGTTTTTTTTGAATGATGCCTTGAAAGAGTTTTTGGATCTCTTTGTTATTGTCTATATAGACGATATTTTGATCTACTCTGATTCTGAAGCTGAACATGAAGGTCACGTCAGAAAGGTTTTGAGCACTCTGCAATCTCATAATTTGTACTGCAAATTATCTAAATGTGATTTCCATGTTCGTGAAGTTGAATTTTTGGGAGTCCTCCTCACTCCAACTGGGATGAAAATGACGGACAGAAAGATCAAAGCTGTTGCTGATTGGCCCACTCCGACATCTGTTCGAGACATACAGTGCTTTTTGGGATTTGCAAATTTTTACCGCCGCTTCATTGATCACTTTTCTGCTGTGGTAGCTCCCATCACACGGTTGTTAAGGAAGAAGGTGAACTTTGAATGGTCCACAGAAGCTGAACATGCATTCCAGAAGTTAAAAAGAGCCTTTACTGAAGCTCCTGTTCTCATGCATCCCAATGTAGAGGAACCCTTTATCATTGAAGCTGACGCCTCTGATGTAGCTATAGCAGCCATTCTCTCTCAAAGACATCACACTACTGGTCAAATGCATCCGGTTGCCTACATGTCTCGAAAACTAAATCCCGCAGAGCAAAACTATGTAATAGCTGAAAAAGAACTACTAGCTATTCTAGAAGCCTTCAAAGAATGGAGACATTACATAATGGGAGCAAAATTTACTGTAACCGTGTACACTGATCATCGAAATTTGCAGTTTATGAGCTCGGCCAGAATGTTGACCCCGAGACAACTCAGGTGGATGATGTTCTTTGCCGAATATGACTTCATAATCACCTTCCGTCCAGGCCAAGACAACAAGAAAGCTGATGCCCTGTCCAGAAAAGATTCTTCTTTGCATCGCTTTGAAGGAACTCCTCAACCAATAATCGATCCAGGCAAAGTAATTAATGTACTCTCGGCAGATCAATTTTTGGAGAACATTCATGAAAATTTTCCTTCTTCTCAGTGGAAATCATGGTTGAACTCCAATGTTAACCAAACCATCAAAGAAGGGATACCTTTCCATGGAAAGCAAGTTTATCTGCCCTCTTTGCAATTACAAGAAACTGTGTTCAACTGGTTACATTCACATCCTATGGCCGGGCACCCAGGCCCTCGAAAGACTGTGGAGAAAATACAAAAGATGTTTTGGTGGCCAACGTTGCAAAAGGATGTGCTGAAAATGGCTAATGAGATGGACAAACTGAACGATTGAACCAATCTTTGAAACAATATTTGAGATGTTATGTTACGGACTCTAAGAAATCTTGGTTGGATTTACTTTGGATTGCTGAATTTGCGTATAACACTTCGTCTCATTCATCAACCGGTTCCTCTCCGTTCAAGGCACTCTATGGCTATGAACCCAACACCATTCCGTTAACTATAACCAATGATGGTAGTGGTGTGCCAGCAGTTAGAGACTCTGTACAACTCATGCAAACTATCCACCGTCAAGTTCAGGAACGCTTGTTACAAAGCAAGAAGAAATACAAAGAGCAGTATGACAAAAAACATCGTTCAGGTCCTACGTATGCTCCTGGAGACAAAGTGTGGTTATCCACAAAGAACTTAAACTTCAAACACAAAAGTATGTTTCAACCTAAGTACATTGGTCCTTACCCAGTTCTTCGACAAGTGAACCCTGTGACATTCAAGTTGTTGTTGCCTAAGTCTCTACGAATTCATCCAGTGTTTCATACTTCCCTTCTTAAACCTGCTAATCAGAATCTGGCTCCCCGTCCAGCTCCAATTTTAGTTCATGGTAATTGGGAATATGAAGTGCAGGACATTTTGGATTCTAGGCATCGGGGTTCCAAGTTGTGGTACCTTGTCTCCTGGAAGGGATACGGTGCTGAGAATGATTCCTGGGAGCCGGCTGACAATGTTCATGCCCCACGCTTGGTACGCCGTTTCCACCTCCTCCACCCTCTAAAGCCGGGCCCTAGACCACTCTTGGGAGGGGGGAGTACTGTCAGGGCTAGGGTGGCCTGTGGTCTAGGGCCCGCCCCACTCAACATTCGGGGTCATCTGTGTGGCAAAATGCATCAAGCATCTATGGGAGGGCGTTGGTGGTTGTGGTGTTTTAAACCCGCTTGTCTATCTGTTCTGCGTCCCTCCTAGAGTGTCTGTGCCAGTTTCCTGTTCTTTGCTTGCTGCCTAATACCGTTCCGCCTAATGCGTGAGGTTTGGCATGTCCGCCTAATGCGTGAGCTTTGGTAGCCCGGTCGCATACGTGGGCGCCGTAGGCACGTTAGCTTACGCGACCGCGCCCTGTCTCCAGTGCTAACTATTCTGGTATCTTCTGGGGATTGGCTGTGTTCTCTTCTTGCTCCCTCTCCTTTTTGCACAGTTCCAGTTGTTTGAAGAAGGATTCCATCGGAGGCCTTTGCAGATCGTTTCCAGGGGGCGTGGCAGTATCCAGCTTGCTCAGTGTGCAAGGTTATCGGTTGGAAGAGCCGTTTTGAGTGTCCAGAGGGGACGTCTTGTCCTTCAAGGTAGTAGAGTAGGTCGTACTCTACAGGTAGGAAATATCAAACCTAGTTCTCAGCGCTAAAACTTCAAAGTATACTTTTCTGATTTATAGGTGATAAATCGGGTTGTTAATTTTATGAGGAATAATCAAGAGCACTGAAAGCTCGAAATCATTGGTGTATTTTGTTCTTTGAAACTGTGTTTACATCTCGTTGCTGGCAAGGGATGTTTAACTTACAAGTGCAAAGTTTATGAAAGTGCGTGCATTCATTCCAAATGCAGATTGTTTATGCGCAACTCGTTCTTTGAAATGTTTTTTGGGAGAAAAGGCCAAAAGGAGTTTAGTTATAACTCAAGACAAAGATAGCAGAGGGATTTTGCATTGGATTGTTCGTAAAGCTTTGGTAAAGAGGTTATTTACTAAGGAGTGGAGTTTGTTATTGTTTAAGGAGAATCTGTCGCAATTCACAAGAGAATAACAAAATTGTGACAAGAATGTTTTGTCGCTATTCACAAGAGAATAACAATATGGTGAAAAGAATGTTTTAAAAGATTTCGTATTTATTTTCAAGAAGTTGAATGTATCTTCAGTGACTGTGATTAAGCACTAGGGTTCTGCTGAATATTTCAGTTTTGGCTCAAGGTCTTATGGTCAACTTAGAATTACGGAATATTTTGTTACTAACTTTTCCTTTCCAGATCTCCTTCCCTGCTGTCCCCTTCCTAATTCCCTTTTCCCCCCCGCTTGATCACTCCAAGATTCTGTGTAGTAATTACATTCGGAATTGGAGGTATCGAGAGGTGGGTCCTTATAACTTCACGACAGATCCTGAGGAAAACGTCGTCTTGACAAGTAGCCCTAGTGAGGTGAAAACTTTAAAAACTCCTGAGGGATCCCCCTTAAAAGTAGTTAGGGACCTCCCCCAGATGGATATTGTTGGGCACAGCCAAACCTGGGACCCTAAGGGCCCAAACCTGACCTGTCCCTCAAGTAAGCCAAACAAAGGGACCCAGCCTCCAGCTGTAGGCAGCCAGAGGTTGACCCTGAGAGCACAGTGCAACTCAGTCATGGAAAGAAAGGCACACCTGGTGGAGAGTGATTGGAGGAAGCTGAGTCCTACAGAGGAAACTCACTTCAGTACTCCATCTCAAAACCAGCCTTTAACTTTGCCAAAACACACCACAGGTAGAGATTCCCTATGGTGGAGACCCTCAGATGCCCTTAGGGTGAGGAATTGCTTAGTGGACCATGAGACAGGGGGTTACCAAGCCAGAGCTGGTACTTCCTTATATGGCCACTTAGGCAATATAGGCTTACCTGGTCAAGGATAGCCTTATCTCCTTTCGTTGGGGGGGGGGGGGGTTATGTAGGAAGGTGGATATCTGACTATGGTTACCCCCAAACTTTTTGCCTGGTGTTTAGCTGGTTTTTGACTTAGTTGGCCTGGGATCCTGCTATTCAGGGCCCCAGGCTGATTGCTCTGTCCTTAAAATGGACTCCATGTACCTTAGGTGCATAACACAATTGGAATTGGTTCACCTTATAGGCCCCTGTAACAGTGTACCATAGGTACCCAGGGCATAGGTGTATCCAAGGCCTACCAGGGGCTGCAGCATGTATTGTGCCACCCCTGGCCTGGCCTCCATATTTGACACAACTGGCTGGTCACTCAGCTGGGGTAAGTTGGTGTAATCACCTCTTACTTAGGTACAGTATGCCGGTGCCTAACCCTAAACTGGACACATATGTTCCTATCAGCCACTCCTATGGAAGGCCTCATCAATCCTGGAGGCAGAGTGCTTGGAAATATGTGAGATGGTGCTCTAGCATGAGCTGAGCCTGTCTGCAGCTGTCGGGAACCACTCCCTAAGCTGTTCCGGGATATTGCCATACCATATACTCTTAAGTGCATTATAATCCTCGCGGTTAAATGCTATCTTTGGTTTGGCTTTATCAAAACATGTCGAGTAAGGTGTCATACGAATTGGAATACTATCCCTCGCCAGTTCTGGCGACGGGGATAGCATTCCACCCTTCTAGAGGGACACGACATGTGTGTAGCCTTAACCCCGGTTAAAGTTAAACAGAGCCTCAGCATCACAAAATGGATGCTGCCACCACAGACACATGTCTGACCTCCTGCTGCTGGGAGTCCTTCCAGCGAGGAGGGCCTGGACAAAGGGTTTCCTGCCTGGGGAGGTGCGAGCACCACCCCAGACAGGGTTTTGTGTATTGGGTAGGACAGGGCTGAATAGATTGAGACATGCCTGGGGCACACAAGGTGTCCCTGTGCATAAGCCAGCCCAAACCGGTTCTGGGGCTTTCCAGCCCCAGTCCTGGTGAGGAGCTGGACAAAGGAGAGGGGGTGTAACCACCCCCCTTCCTGGTCCCACCCATAGGGGAGGGACCTAGCAGGAGATCCACCCCTCAGATTGGAATAAGAGTGGGAGCAGTGCCATTGCACAGCAGATCATCCTGAATCAACTTTACACGAAGAAGAAGACTGGACTTCGACATTCTGCTGCACAGAATACTGAAGAGAATCTCCCTTGTGGCCTAGGAGTGGCCACCCTGTGAACACAGGTACCAACCAGCGACTCGACGTCTGCTTTGCCGCCGCCTCCCGCCGGACCCCGAGCCCAGAGCCCGACAAGAACCAGACTCCCAGACCTCTCAGAGCCCGATCCACAGTCCCTGCAAAGAAGGGACTTGTGGAGGCACCGAGTGACGTGGGACTGGACCTCTTGGAAGACACTCGAAAAGCTGACTGCGCAGCTTCTGAGGCATCCTCGACGTTGTGCTTTGGGGACTGAGAACCCGCACCACCGAGCAGCCCTTGCACCGAAGATCAGCCCTCCAGCATCTCCACGATCTGCGTGGGGCCCTTTTGCATTGTGCCACTCGACGCGCCATCCCGGCCACTAGCCACGTGGTCAGCGGCCATCTTGGCGACAAACCCGAAGATTTACACAGCAGGTCTGGTTGCTCCAGACCTACCCAAGCTCCTGTGAAAAGGAGCACCCGCTCTGACCTTGCTGGTCCGAGTGTTAAGCATCTTTCAACTTCTGCCTGGCTTGCCTTTGCCAAGGCCTGTTTGCTCCGATCAAGGTGCCGACACCGCCAACAGCGAGAAGCCTGCGTGGGACAGCTCGTGACCGACTCCTGGACGTCCTTAACCCCGGGTATCCACGTGGCTGCCGAAAGAATCTACCCAACAACGCCTGTTTGCACCCGACATCGCCTGGTTCCAATCTGGTTCCACGGTAGTCACTGGCTAGTGACTTTGAACACTGTCCCCTCTGCTTTCAGGTCTTCACATCTTCAGATCCACCCTTGGATCCACCGGAACTCTTCACATCGAGCCGCCTGCAGCATCTTCAGCTCCAAGCACCATCGACCAGCGTGATGAAACCCGACACTACTTCGACCCTGTGCACCCGCTTCCTGTGGGTGAGGTAACTCAGCTCCGCCGGTGCTCCTGCACTGGTACACATCCCAAGGGCTTGTGTTTTAAGTTTCAGCTTCGTAGGTCACTCGGAAGGTTCCTAACTTTCTAACTTTGTGCTTTTTACGCACCATAGACTTTGTATTGGAAAGTGCGTGCACTTTGAACACTGCACCCGAGTCCCGTGGGCCTCTCCCGACTTAGTCACTGCTAGTCTCGAATAGCTCCAGCGATTCCCAAGGCCCTAGGCCTCTTCACTTTCCTCCTGGTATCTCTTATACCACTTTCTTAGTATATGGTTTAGGTGGCCCCTAGGGCTCATCCATATTGTGCAACTTTTGTGTATTTTAAACTGTCTTGTGATTTAACGCTTGTGCTTCTGTGCTCATAAAGAGTCCAGGGGATTTTAATAGTTAATAAATCAATATATATTTTCAATATATATCTGTGTGGTGTCTCTTTCATTTGGTATTCAAGGGGGTTGTGTATGGTATAACAGCTGGCTTCACATGCCTTTCAGAGTTTAGCCTAAGACTGCTTTGTCCACGTTACCACTAGGATAACTGGTCTACAAGGTTGAATTACAACCATCATCATAAGGGTTGCTTGGCATGGTACAAAGTGATCACTAGAATTAGTGAGCATTATATACCAGGCCAACTTCTCACACCGGACACTCCTCCCCATTCGAAGGGGACGCAGGCCATCCGACACAGGCTCTCAGAATTGTCGGCCGATCGGACGGGGCAGAGAACGTTTGGCAGGATTTGTTCTGGGGTCACCAGGTGACAGCGGACAGCCGTCACACTGGCCCCCGTGTCACGCAGGTCTTCGGCCTTGCGCCCATTTATGTTCACCCACTGGCTGTATTTTCTGGTGTTGGCGGGTAGGGGGACCCGCGGGATCATGTCTCTTCCCCCTAGGCAAGCTAGGACCATGGCGGCAGGTTCCCACTCGGGCTGCTCCTGCTCGTACTCTTCATGCTCTTCGAAGATTTGCTCTTCTCCTAGGGCGGCGGCAGCGACCTGGCGGGGCCCGGGAGTCTGGTTCTTTGGGCAGTTCGGGTCGCTGGCATAGTGGCCGATGCGCTGGCACTTGTGGCAAGTAACGTTGGCTCGGAACCCTGGGCGCATCGGGGGGTTTCCCTGACCGGCCGGGGGCGGGGTGGTGTTGGCGGGAGCTGCCGGGACGGCATCTCTGCCCCGGCCCTGGCCTCCTCCTCCTCCTCGGGGACGATGGTGACCCTGGTTGGTTCTGTTCTGCTCGTTTGGCCCACTCCGGGCCACTCGGGTGCTTTCCCATCGGTCAGCCTCAGCGGCGAGCTGCCGAGGTTCAGTCAATTTACTGTCGAGGAGGTGCTGCCTGAGCTCAACAAAGCAGTTGTTGGAGAGGTGCTCCCACACAATGAGGTTGAAGAGTTGCTCGTAAGTAGTTACATGGCTCCCCTTTATCCATCCCTCGAAGGCTCGGCTGAAATAGTTCACATATTCTACCCAAGTCGTACCCGGGATCCGTGTGCAGTCGCGGAAACTCTGGCGGTACATCTCGGGCGTGAGCCCATATCGAGTGAGGAGAGCGGCCTTCATGTGGTCATAGGACGTCATCTGATGGTCCGGGAGCTGTAGCAGGGCATCGCGGCCTTCATTGACGAACCTCCCCCATAGACCGGCTCCCCAGTCACTTCGATCGATCCGGTGGGAGGTCATGGCGATCTCGTAGGCCTTGAACCACTGTTGTATGTCGTCGCTCCGATAATATTCTCGGACGACATCTTTAGGGATGTGGACCTTTGGTTCTGTAGCGCCTGGGGTGCGCGGTTGCTCGGGTACCCCTAGTTCTTTGTTCTGTTTCCGCATTTCTATCTCTGCGAGCTTGCGCTCGTGTTCGTATGCCAGTCTTTTCTCTTCGAGTTCTCTTTGTCTTTGCTTTTCTTCCCGCTCTTCTCGGAGCCGTAAGTGTTCTAAGTTTATCTTTTGTTCTGCCAGTTTCAGCTCTCCGTCCAACTTGAGCCGTGCCAACTCTTATTCATGGAGTCTGCTTTTTTCTCGTTCCTGGATCTCTTCCTGGGAGAGACCCACTCTTCTTTCTTCGGTCGGAGTGGCGTTTGTCTCTGGTGCTTCGACGTTTTGGTCCCGGGGTCTGGCGGTTTCTGCCCAAGATTCTAGGGCGTGTTTGAAGTCCTCTTTCGTGCTCAGACTGGTGGTAGCAATGCTTAGTTCTATACAAAATTTTTTAGCTCTCGATGGCTGTACTCTTCTAGTTTTTCCATCTGGAATTTCTCTGTGGATCCGCTCTCTTTGGTTGTCATTGTGGTTTAGTCGTGGGGTGAGTTACTCTCTGTACGATTACGCGTTGGTTCGGATCGCGCCGCTGGCCACCAATGTTAGAGGGGACCTGGAAGGTCGGCCGAGGACCAGGGGAGAGGCCTCCGGGGAGAGCCGTCTCCTAGCGATCGTACAGACAAGTAACTTTCCCCCCACAGATGGACACCACACAAAGATAGGGTTTACGCTTTTTATATGCAGTTCTTGAAGTAAGGTAATACGGTACAGTGAGATCAGGATACGAGGATCCTCTCAATTCTAGTCTCTGGCAGGGAAAGGGGGCAGCGGGACAGTCTTGTTACCAATCTGGTATTGAGATGGAATGATGGTAGCTCACAATCCTCGAGCTCGGCGTTCTGGAAGGTCGGGCCGCGGCAGCGCCAGCAGGTCCCGAGGAGGTCGTAGGTAGCAACGGGCCGCGGCAGCGCCAGCAGGTCCCGACGAAGATGGTGGTTGCAAGGGGGCCGCGGCAGCGCCAGCAGGTCGCGACGAGGACGTAGGTTGCAAAGGGCCGCGGCAGCGCCAGCAGGTCCCTACGAGGATGAAGGTTGCAGAAGGCCGCGGCAGTGCCAGCAGGCAGGACGACAGTTCACAAGGCAGGGCTGTGGCAGCGCCAGCAGTCCGTCCAGGATGAGTTCTTCACGGTGTCTCTCGACTCCAGGATACAACTGCCTTCCTGCTCTGGAGCTGCCTCAGTTATAGGTCTGGCGCCCTTTGATGTCCGGACCCTCGCACTTGGAGGTCGGGAGGTCCGGGATGAGGGAGTCCAGACACCCAGCAGGGGGGTGGAGCCAGCGCCCGGGGAGGCTGGGGGCGATCGGCACCTGGCGGGGGAGAGCCATCGACACTCCTCTCTCCCATTGACCTGCCAAGTGGTCCGTTCACCTCCTGGGTGGATGGTGGTGCCGGGATGTCGGGGCCTGGCCAGGCCCAGGGTTGGGGTCGAGCTGAGGCCACGCGGCCTCGTGGTGCAGTGTCCAAGATGGCGGCTGGGCCCGGGCATTGTTGCTGACGGTGGCCCGGGCCAGTGATACAGGGATGTTCGGGGCAGGCGTCCCGTAGGGGTTGGGTTGCGGGTTGCTTCTGGGGGTAGCACCTGGAGAGCCGATGTCCGGGCTCTGTCATGCGGGGAGGAGCGAGCCCTTCCTGGGGCCTGTCCAACATCTTCCATCTGATTGTCTTCTTTACCAGATTCATTGTGGGCTACTGGTCCGAATGATGTGGGCCTACTGAAAATTCCTCCATATGTTGTGACTCTGAAGGCGAATGCTAAGTTACCGCGCATTCCACAGTACTGTATCTCGAGTGATGGTGAGCGTGCACTTTTAGCGATCATTTATGATCTGATCGACAAGGGTGTAATTGAGGAAACTAGAGGTAATGTGTGCAATAGTCCCGTTTTGCCTGTTTTGAAGAGAACTGATTCTTCACAGCCTCCTGTATATAGGTTTGTGATCGATCTTCGCGAAGTAAACAAGATTGTTGTTCCACAATTTCCTGTTGTGCCTGATATCACTGCATTGTTGACTCTGATTCCGGCTACAGCCACATGGTTTTCGGTGATTGACTTGAAGAATGCTTTCTTCAGTAACCCGATTGCCATAGAGAGTAGGGATATCTTTGAATTCTCATTAGGAGGATGAAGTTTCCGCTTTAAGCGCGCTCCTCAAGGCTATTGCGACAGTCCATCGATCCATAGTCAAGCTTTGAAGACACAACTTGATCTGTTGGTTTTACCTGATGGTGCAGCCCTTATTCAATATGTTGATGATTTGCTAGTTGCCGCTGATACTGAGGAGATTTGTAGAGAAGCCACTTTGTCATTGTTACGCCACTTGTCTGATTTTCATCACAAAGTTTCTCTTTCCAAGTTGCAATAATGTCGACAAGAAGTAACCTACTTAGGTCACCTCTAATCGAAGGAGGGAAGGAAACTGACCCCAGAGAGAATTCAAGCTATTGCGAAAATGAGTGTGCCTACGACACAGAGATAAGTACATGCGTTTTTGGGTATTACGTCGTACTGTAGACAGTGGATTCCTCATTTTTCTTTGTTAGCGAACCCTTTGATAGCTCTTACTGTTAAGGATACTCCAAATCCTATTCCTTGGACTGACGAATGTCAGAAGAGCTTTTCTGAGTTACGCAATGCGTTGTGTTCGGCTCCTGTGTTGGGTACTCCCGACTACAGTAAGCCTTTCACATTGTATGTTCAGGAGGGAGAGGGATGTGCATTGTCAATCTTGACTCAACAGTTTGGCGATAAGCAGCGCCCATGTGCGTACTTTTCATCAACTTTAGATCCGGTAGCTAGAGCGTTGCCGAGTTGCTTGAGAGCTACAGCAGAAGCGGCTGTTTCAATTCGACAATCTGCTGGTTGGTTATGGACAATACGTTAGTGGTAATGGTTCCACATGCAGTGGATACCTTGTTGAACCGTATGAAGCCACAGCATTTAACTAGTGCTCGGTTGTCGGGTTACGAGTTGACCTTTTTAGCGAGTCATGTGCACATTAAGAGATGCAACACGTTGAATCCCGCCACGTTGTTGCCACTTTCAGTTGAGACAGATATTGAAGAACAACATGATTGTTTTCTGAGAACTGAAGAAGAAACGAAAGAGAGAGTAGACTTAAGAGATACTCCTCTTCCAGAGTGTGATGGTACTTTGTGGGTTGACGGTTCGTGTTTTAAGTTGCCGAATGGTGATACGACTGCGGCATATGCTGTTACGACTTTACATGCGATTGTTGAAGCTGCACGTATCCCACATAATTCAGCACAAGCAGCGGAGTTGATTGCATTAACGAGAGCATGTGTGTTGGCGAAAGGAAAATAAGTGAATGTGTACACTGACAGTCAATATGCCTTTGGTGTGGCTCATAGCTTTGGGTGTTTGTGGCGTGAATGTGGGTTTTTGACTTCGCATGGAACGAAGATCCAACATGGGCAGTTGGTGAATGAACTTCTTGAATCTCTTACTTTGCCATTGCAAGTAGCGATTGTGAAATGTAGTGCCCATAAGAAAGTTACAGATGATGTTGGTTGCGGAAATGCGTTTGCGGATGAAGTCGCGAAAGAAACTGCGACAAATATGATGAGCCGAATGTATGTTGCAGGTCCGGCGAGTATGTGTGAAGATACGATTGAGAGTGTGAAATCCATTCAAGCCGAAGCTACAGAGAAAGAGTTGAATGAATGGAGAGAAAGTAAGAGTAGACTGGATTCGAATGGTTGTTGGACTGATTTGTCTGAGCATCAGAGATGGTTGTTGCCTGACGCGTATGTGCTTCCAGTTGTTGCAATGGCTCACGGCATGGCACATATTAGCGTGAAAGGGATTTGTAAGTTGTTGGCTCCGGTTTGGCAGAATGCGGGCATTCCAAAATGTGCCGAGAATTTGGTTAAGAACTGTATGGTATGTTTAATGTATAATCCTGGTAAGGGAACTCCAACACCAGCTGGTCATTTTGCTCCTCCTACGTATCCGTTCGAGGCTTTGCAGCTAGATTTTATCCATATGGAGAGATGCAACAACTTGAAATATGTTTTAGTGGTTGTTTGCTCCTTTTCTAGATGGGTAGAAGCTTATCCCCTTAAGGACAATACTGCCTTGTCCACAGCGAAAGCTTTAATCAAGGAATTTTTGACAATGGGAGTGAATTTGTGGGTCTAGTTATGAAGAGAGTGTGTGAGGGAAGTTCCATGCTGCAAATCACCCCCAATCAACTTGTTTAGTCGAGTGCTATTATGGCACTTTAAAGCTAAATTTAGCTCAAATCCAAGCGAGCACTGGTTTGCAATGGCCAGATTCTTTGCCTTTGGCGCTTTTGTCCACAAGAATGACTGTGCATTCGAGAATGGGTCCGAGTCCATATGAGATTGTCTTTGGCCGCCCAGCGAATATTTGGGGCATACCAAGGCCAACTAGGTTTAGCGAAATTGAGTACCCTGTGTTGCTTGATTACTTGCGCGAACTGACGACTACATTGCGTGTTTTACACCAACAGGTGCATGATAGTATACCACAAGCTTCTGAGGATCCAGACCACGCAATTGAACCTGGCAGTTGGATCTTCATCAAGAATTTTCAGCGGAGCAAGAATGATCAGCCCCGCTGGACAGGACCCTATCAAGTGCTCCTGTCTACACGTTCTGCATTTCGAGTGCAAGGCAAGAAAAACTGGATCCACGGCGTACACTGTAAGTGAGCACCATTGCCCTTACCGTACGATCAGTGGACCCAGGAGGGACTTCCAGACTCTGAAACCAAAACTGTTCCTCGATTTTTGCCATTCAGCGATGCTCGTCTGATTGGTACGAACTCTGAGAGACAAAGTGACAATCTTTTACAAGAATCTGTGCCTCCTTTGAATCGATTGAACACTACTGAGCCTGAACTCTTGTTTAAAGATCAAGAATTGCCTGGAAAAAGCTGCTATAATTTGCGACAGAGAGTCATGGACAAATAAAAATAAGTAAAGTTTTTATGATTTTTCTGTTTGCAGGTTAACTCTCCACCGAGGATCTACTCATTTTTGTTTTTCGAACCGCCATCCGGGTTCAGCAGTAGGGTCGCGGTGCCAAGTCTTTGGAGTGCAAGCCTGAGACACTAGGTCGAAGGTTCTGGTTGGCCTAAGGGAGTTGCCCTGGGTTGACAGAGGCATTCCTTAGCATAGAACACCCTACCATCGTGAGCAGCATATTTAGTTAAGGATGGATTTCTTTGAGTTGGAGAGACCTGCAAGGACAATGATTTTTAGAAAGAAGATATGCAAACTGATATCAAAGAAACGTTTTATAATACCGTGTTTGTTTTTGATATTGAGTTTAATGATATTTATAATTGGTTATGTGACATTCTCTTTTAAAGTGACATTTAATCCCACTAAGCAACCTACACCTACACCCACCATTTCTTCTCATTCTTTTCATCCTTTGCCTGAACATGAGGTAGTTAGACGACTGGAATTTGCTAATAATTCCTTTATTCAACTTTTGCACCAACACCAGTTAGTGATGAACACGACAAACTGTTGGATTTGTGGTCTAATGCCCCATACAACCGATAAGGGTATTCCGTACTTGGTTTTGCCTTTTAGTTTAAATGGTTCTATTTAGGCTTACAGAACGATGTTTATCTATGCCCATAGTGTTTATCCCCAACGCTCACCGAAGGACAATCCGAAGAACAGTGCTATTGCTAGAGGCATAGTCAACATGGTCAAAGGGACTAATGCCATTGAAACTATTCCGATAGATGAGAAGCAACCATATAGTGGTTGGGATATTACTGGGTATGGAGTTAGTCTGAGTGTTAACCAGCGAGCGAAGAGTTCTCCACCGATTTGGATAGTGCCCCATCAGGGTCGCTATTGTCTGCAGGGTAATGGCAAGAATCCGAGAGCTCAGCTAGGGAAGAGCGTTTGTACTGATACTTACGTATTTACGTCCCAGTCTTCCCCAGCATTCTTAGCTGCTAAGGGTACCTACTTTGTTTGTTGTGACAAAGCATATACATGGTTGCCCCCTGACTTTTCGATTCAGAAAAGGGGGTGGTGATGGACAGAGTATCTGAATTGAGCAGAACACTCCTACCCAGTCAACAGATCAGGGTTTGATCAATCACCGTTTTTTAGCTGACTGCACCATCCCAGCTCAGAACCTGGCTACATGCAAATTAGTCTGTCCCTGGCCCAGTGCATCATGGGAACAGGGCTGACCAAACTACCAAGCCAATTCTTTTACTGGAAAGGAAACAAGCTTCCGGGGACCAGTTTCTGGCATTACAGCCGTCTTCGGCCCGGCTTGCTTGAATCCTGAGGGTGCAGTGAGCAAGGGACTCATGTCTGAGCATACCCTTCCACGTTTATGGTGGACAAAACGATTCAGAAAAGGGGGTGGTGATGGACAGAGTATCTGAATTGAGCAGAACACTCCTACCAAGTCAACAGATCAGGGCTTGATCCATCTCCGTTTTTTAGCTCACTGCACCATCCCAGCTCAGAACCTGGCTACGTGCGAATTAGTCTGTCCCTGGCCCAGTGCGTCATGGGAACAGGACAGACCAAACTACCAAGCCAATTCTTTTACTGGAAAGGAAACAAGCTTCCGGGGACCGGTTTCTGGCATTACAGTCGTCTTCGGCCTGGCTTGCTTGAATCCTGATGGTGCAGTGAGCAAGGGACTCATGTCTGAGCATACCCTTCCACGCTTATGGTGGACAAAACGATTCAGAAAAGGGGGTGGTGATGGACAGAGTATCTGAATTGAGCAGAACACTCCTACCCAGTCAACAGATCAGGGCTTGATCCATCACCGTTTTTTAGCTCACTGCACCATCCCAGCTCAGAACCTGGCTACATGCAAATTAGTCTGTCCCTGGCCCAGAGCATCATGGGAACAGGGCAGACCAAACTACCAAGCCAATGCTTTTACTGGAAAGGAAACAAGCTTCCGGGGACCGGTTTCTGGCAATACAGCCGTCTTCGGCCCGGCTTGCTTGAATCCTGATGGTGCAGTGAGCAAGGGACTCATGTCTGAGCATACCCTTCGTTGCTTATGGTGGACAAAAGGATTCAGAAAAGGGGGTGGTGATGGACAGAGAATCTGAATTGAGCAGAACACTCCTACCCAGTCAACAGATCAGGGCTTGATCCATCACCGTTTTTTAGCTCACTGCACCATCCCAGCTCAGAACCTGGCTACATGCAAATTAGTCTGTCCCTGGCCCAGTGTATCATGGGAACAGGGCAGACCAAACTACCAAGCCAATTCATTTACTGAAAAGGAAACAAGCTTCCGGGGACTGGTTTCTGGCATTACAGCCGTCTAAGGCCCGGCTTGCTTGAATCCTGATGGTGCAGTGAGCAAGGGACTCATGTCTGAGCATACCCTTCCACGCTTATGGTGGACAAAACGATTCAGAAAAGGGGGTGGTGATGGACAGAGTATCTGAATTGAGCAGAACACTCCTACCCAGTCAACAGATCAGGGCTTGATCCATCACCGTTTTTTAGCTCACTGCACCATCCCAGCTCAGAAACTGGCTACATGCAAATTAGTCTGTCCCTGGCCCAGTGCGTCATGGGAACAGGGCAGACCAAACTACCAAGCCAATTCTTTTACTGGAAAGGAAACAAGCTTCCGGGGACCGGTTTCTGGCATTACAGCCGTCTTTGGCCCGGCTTGCTTGAATCCTGATGGTGCAGTGAGCAAGGGACTCATGTCTGAGCATACCCTTCCACGCTTATGGTGGACAAAACGATTCAGAAAAGAGGGTGGTGATGGATAGAGTATCTGAATTGAGCAGGACACTCCTACCCAGTCAACAGATCAGGGCTTGATCCATCACCATTTTTTAGCTCGCTGCACCATCCCAGCTCAGAACCTGGCTACATGCAAATTAGTCTGTCCCTGGCCCAGTGCATCATGGGAACAGGGCAGACCAAACTACCAACCAATTCTTTTACTGGAAAGGAAACAAGCTTCCGGGGACCGGTTTCTGGCATTACAGCCGTCTTCGTCCCGGCTTGCTTGAATCCTGATGGTGCAGTGAGCAAGGGGCTCATGTCTGAGCATACCCTTCCACGCTTATGGTGGACAAAACGATTCAGAAAAGGGGGTGGTGATGGACAGAGTATCTGAATTGAGCAGAACACTCCTACCCAGTCAACAGATCAGGGCTTGATCCATCACCGTTTTTTAGCTCACTGCACCATCCCAGCTCAGAACCTGGCTACATGCAAATTAGTCTGTCCCTGGCCCAGTGCATCATGGGAACAGGGCAGACCAAACTACGGTCCCCAGAAGCTTGTTTCCTTTCCAGTAAAAGAATTGGCTTGGTAGTTTGGTCTGCCCTGTTCCCATGATGCACTGGGCCAGGGACAGACTAATTTGCATGTAGCCAGGTTCTCTTGACCTCTAAATGCTGCTAGCAGCACCAGCTGGTGTTTAGTTGCTGAGCACTGATATCTAGAAAAAATGTTACATAAATGAGCAAGCATTTATTAACCTGCAAGTAAATGCTTGCCTGTTTATTTAACATAATTCTGAACCTCCTTAAACAATCCATGATCCGACCCAGTCCCCCTACCGCCACCCTGCTGGCATCAGTGTGGCCCTCGGTCACACCACAAACCGTACTTTGTGGCCCCTGTGCAAATGTTTGTGAGTACCCAAGGCCTAAAGCATTGTGGGTGTTAAAAACGTTTCGGTTTTTTTCCTCAGAGTTTTATATAGCGCAAACTTGACCGAATGTAACAGGTATCAGAGCACGAAAGCATTACACAAGGTCACATTGATTTTTGTTAGGCGCTGGGATTAAGTGATGTCCCTGGAATCACAGGATGTTGAGTGTCATTGCCAAGACTCAAACCAAATTCGCCAGATTTGAGATCGAGGGCCCTAGCCATTAGGCCACACCCTATACCCAATTAGCTCTGATTTTGCTTCCATTGAACTAATTAAGTCCACACATCTGAAAACAATGCTTTGTAGGTGAAAAGTTCAGGACTGGAGAGTGAGACAGGGTCTGCAATCACCTGGAGCGAGACAGACACCCCTGTGGAAGCTCAAATGATTTAGTTGTGTTTGACCCCCTCTCACTACGATTGGGAACGTCAATCTGTTTTAAGGCCCCGCCCCAACAAGCGAACGCAATCTACGGCCCTGACGTTGCCGTCAAGAATCAGTCAAACTTTATAAATAGATCGAAACAAATCCAGTCGTTTCTGCCTGCAGCCCTTCCCAGCAGGGTCCAAAGACGCGGAACATGCTAATTGTCTAAAACCCGATGCACCATGGGTGCTGGTCATGGAGTCTCCGCCACGAGACTCCTACGGATTCTAATTAAGCATGAGGAAATGACAGGGTGTGCTTAAGTGGTTCATTTTAGCACTCTATGGGTGCGCTCCAAGGCATGAAACTGAAGGCTGAGTGACTGCTGCTTTCAGAGAAATCTTTAAATGGATCATTTGCGCATGAATCCTGGAGGGCTTTATTGCCATCACGGTAGAGAAAAATAGCAAGACAATTAGGTTGTTCTTTTTACAGTTGCTCATTATATTGTGCGGTGGGTTTAAGTGTACAGAATTGCTCCTCCGTGCGCTCAAACTTCTTTATTTTTATGTTTCCTCTAAGTTAGCTTAAATTTCCTTTCTTGGATTTCAGAGCAATTTAAAACAAAAAAATAGATAAATTGCCCGTTCCACTCGTGTCATCTCCTAATCAAGAGTTCTAAAATACATACCTGTCAAACTTCATTTTGTTGGGTTTTTTAATCATGTTTTTGCTGCCCCCTGATGTTTCATTTTCTGCATGTCGTTCACAAAATGATTACTCTTTCTTTCACAAATACAGTCATTATGGGCTTGTAGCTGCAGCTCGCTAAAGTTATCCAAGGAAACCTTTTGTTCTGCAATATAATCATGTAGGAGTCGTTGAAAAGAGCCTAATTTACTGCACCTTTTATTTTCCCTCGAGTAATGTCTCACTTTGCACATTACCGGAAACCACTGCCATCCCATACCTCACTGGCTCGGAAGGTGTGGCTAACCGGCTCCAGCGGCCTACTTTAAATCTGGGGAACCGGGTTCGAGTCTCCCTGGAGGCTCAAACATCCTGTGGTCCTGGGCAATTCACTTCATCTTCCCGTGCCTAACAAAATGAATGTGTCCGTCTGTAATGTAACTGGTGCTCATGAAAAGTGATCTGATACCTTCCGGGAAAGTTCGCTCCAAAAAAAAAATGCTGCAGTGAATTTAAGAGCATTCCTTCTTCTATCCATTGACGGATTTCATTTAGACTTTCCACTCGGCATGCCAGATGTTTTTGGCTCATGTCAACAAATTGAAGCAAGTTAGCAAGGTAGGACAGGCCCTGTTTCAAAGCTTTACACAAGCATTTGCAGTGCAATAGCTATCGCATTTGCGAGAATGTAAGGTATTGGTATTGTAAACGACAATTCCTTTTATTTATCTAATTAGCACATAAATAAAAGACATTCAGGTAGATTCATCAAAGACCCGTTTTGCGAGTCTGTAATAGCGATTCATAAGGAATCGCTGTTACAGACTCGCAAAACGGGATTCATGTAGGAATCGCAAAAGAAATTGCGATTCCTACACATTCCTTATTTGCGATTAGCAAATTGCTAATCGCATATATGGAATAACTCCCCATTCATTCCTATGGGCCTAAAGGCCCATAGGAATGAATGGAGCATATTCCTTATTTGCGATTAGCAATTAGCTAATCGCAAATAAGATAGCGATTTCAAGGGTGCCAGGGGTGTCCAAAGGACACCCTGTAGCACCCCTGAAATGCGAATTTACACAGGTGTTGCGCACACACATGTCCAAAGGACATGTGTGTGTGTAACATGCAACAGAGAAAAATGCACTAAAGTGCTTTTTTCTACTTTTTCGCTATTTACCACGAAGTCAGACTTCGTGGTAAATAGCGACCAAATATTGCGAATTCGCTATTTAAAATTGGTTCATGAATTGCATTTAAGGAATCTCTAATAGAGATTCCTTAAATCCAATTCCTCGCAAATATGCGATTTCGCAAATAGCGATTTTTGCATTTGGGATGATGAATCTCAAATGCAAAAATCGCACTCGCAAAGGGCCAGATTCTGAGAATCTGGCCCTTTGCGAGCGCAATTTCGTTTCATGAATCGGGCTGTTAGTCATTTACAATGCCAATAGCTCAAACTCTTGTAAATGCGAGACATATTCAAAGAAGTGACTGACATTGTCCCGGGCTGCTAGGAAAGTGAAAGCGAACATGGAGCACTGAATGTTGCAAGGAAGCATGTTGTGCCTGCAGTTAGAGAAACTCATTGAAGAAAATAGTGCTTATAGACTTAAAAAGATATGCTGTGTAACAACCGATGTAAAAGGGCCAGTCCTCATGGGAGGTTACAAATGAAGACAAGGTAGGATTTACGAGGGATTAACAAGCCTAATAACCCGTTCACCGCGGCAAACAGCGGGCGTTCCACGGAGTGGGCGGGGCTGCGTTTCCCGTTGGCCGTTCGCAGCACCAGAGAGGTAGTGCTCGCGACGGCCAACGGTCGACGGGAGCACGGAAGTGGTTAATGAATCAGAAGTCAGCATTTACCAAGGACAATTACACAAGCCAAGACAAAGATGTGTGGAGAATGGGCGGGGCTTCTGTTCCATACTCCAATACAGCATGGCTCACACAGCAGTGCATGCGCTACAGGCATGACCTAAAAAACATGTCTTGCAGAAAAAGGGAAACCAGGCACTGCAGATCCAACATGTGGCGCCAGCCAAGTTAGCTACCTGTTAAATATAGGACATTCATGTTTTAAAATCTAGTATGGATCCCTGAAAAAGCGTGTGGCCTGCTGTGCTTTGACTCCTCTAGCTTTGCTCTGTCCCTTTTGATGGGTCTTCTATTATACATTTATTCCTCACTGAGGTTTTGTTTAGTGGTAGCTGGGGTGACAATGGTTCCCACATCCCTTGTTGTTGTTGCTGCCTCCTCTATATGTTGTTTCACTGTTTGAGATTCAGCCAATATGACTACTGATCGTTTATGAGAATCTTTCTTAATGTATTCTTAAACTTTGAGTTAAAGGTGTGTTTACAACAGCGGAGGCTCTGGACTTGCAGCGGAAAACTCTGCATAAAAAAAGTAGGCCTGTCTTATCTTCTTCTGTGCAGAGTTCTCCTCTCAACTGCAGAGTCCCTGCAGTCCGGGCCACTGCTACTGACCCAATAGGGCAGGACAGCAGATCTGCCCATTAATGCAAAACTATCAAACTGGTGACTACTGAGATTCATCACCTCACTTCAGGTCTCCAGACCTGAACTTTTCAACTACAAATCATTGGTATCAAGCATGTTTATCTAAGTAGTTGAATAGAAGCAAAACAAGGCCTTAGCATCCAGTATTAAGTTAGCATTCAAAAGTACAGGACTTGAAACAGTTCCAGTAATGTCCTAGAGGTTGGAGGTCCCCCCCTGACTACACCATCAACTGGGATGTTGCACCAAAGACCAAATATTACACTGAAACCATTCCTGTATGAGCTGAGATTCTAAAGTAGAAGTTGCTTACGTACGCACATGATAACTTAGAGTTGGAAAATAATCTGACATCCATCAAATATTGACAGCTGTTGTTTAAGGTTACTAAAATTGTGTTCTTTTTTATGCCTTTTCCTTTTATGAGTTAGAAATCTGTGTAATATTTCATATAAGAATATATTTCTTGGAAATAAAGTTCTTTTGACTGACATCTGTCCCCTCTGTCCGCTTTATAATTCCCCCACATCATTTAGAGATGGGGAGCGTTGTGTTTCCAGTGTTGGAACCAAGGATGTGTCTCTCACCAGAAACACTCAACTGTTGACGGATTTGAGGTTGGGCGGTTTGTCCTATTTACAACAGGCCTTCCGATGCCAGGAGAGGTGTGTTTTTTAATGTCCAGGACCATCAAGCACAGCATTCTGTGGAGAGCAAAATGTTATCACTGTGCCAAACATACTAGAAACAAAAACTCTCATTAGATAAATGCCATTGAGTTTTCAATTCCCAAACGTAAGCCTCCATTTTGGGCATTTGTCTTTGGAAAATTACAAAATTGCTGGCTAGTTTGCCATGCTGAATGCCTTGATGGACCAGACAAGGCTTGTAATTTTCACAGAAACTATTCTTGCCTCTTAAGAGGGAGTAGGTCTTGCAAATAATAGTCATCACAGCTGCAGCAATCTCAAAATTTGCCAGGACAGCTGCGTTGAGAGAAATTGAGGTGATGTCTCGGCCATCCAAACAGCAAATCGAGGCCCAAAGATGAGTGTTTGCAAGATGAACATCCAAATTCATGTACACTGTGTGAACTATCCCAGGTTGCATGTGAATTGTAAGTGCAAGAAATACCCATCTATCAGTCACTCTTTATTGTATGTACATCAGTTGCAAAAGATGTGGCTGAGAAGCAGGAGGTAAACATGCCTCAACAGAGGGTGGCATCGTTAGCAATTTGAAGTTTTGTGGCCATAGAATTTAGACCCATAATATTTGCTCGATTTAGGGAACTGGGAGATTTTGGGCTCACCACGTTATAAATATGGAGTCAATGTCAAATATGCATGAGGCGGTATACATCTCAAAAAAGCCTCAATATGTATAAAACCTTCTCACAATCTCAGGGGGCCAAAGAAGATTCACAACTCCCCAGGTTCAACATCAGTCATTCGCAAAAGTTAGTTGCAGCTGCAATCTGGAACTTCCTCCCCGTTGACCAACATTTCAAACCTTCCCCATTGTTCTTCAGAAGACTTTTAACCCCTTCGATGCTCATGACGAGCTCAGAGTGTACAAGACACTATTTTAATTTCCCAAACCCCTAAAGGACTCCAGAACCTTCTTAATAAATTTAGGTTGTATTGCCAGGACAAGAAGCTCGAAATTAACTCGTCCAAAACTAAGGTCATGGCAATCAACCCACATAAAGGTTTTAACAAAACTTTTTATATAAATAATAAAAACATTGAAGAAGTCCAAAGTTTTAAGTACCTGGGTATCACTTTAGATAGTAAAATATCTTGGAAATCTCAACTAGAAACCTCAAAGATCAGACTAGTTCAGAATCAAGCTCCTATTCTAAGGAAACACAAAAATAGTCACTATAAATCAGTTACTCCAGCAATCACTTTGTTCAAATATAAAGCACAATCTGCTTCCCTTTATGGTGCAGAACTCTGGGGACATATCTCGAAAGGCACTTTCTTGGTCCAGGAAAACAAATTTATCAGACAGTTGCTAGGTATATCTATCTCTACTCCCCTTACTCCGGTTATATGGGATCTTAATTTTCGCCGATCAGATGACCATGCTGCATTGTGCCTGTTGTTATATTGGGTCCGTCTCTGGTCCACTGACGAGCTAGTGGACTACAGAGAGGCTCTAAAGGAGATAATGGCAATAAAAAACTCTACATGTTTAATATGGCTGGCCTACATCGAAAAATGGTTAACGAAGCTGGGTTTAAGTAGCTTATGATCAGATCCGGATTTGATTACCAATAACTCTAAGAATTTTTTAAAGAATAGGTATTGGGAATACATTAAAGATTCTGTGTTGAGAAATCCTAACCTGGGGACTCTGACCCTTGGGTTCTTCGAATTAAAAATGGATATGAAACTAGAATCTTTTATGGACGAAATCTACCCACCAATGCCCAAATCTTTATATCTAAAATTTCGCTATAGTGCCCTCCAAATTAAATCTAGGACTTCGAAATGGCACTGCAATAAAGGACCAGGAGGTAGCACTGGATCCGATTTATGTGAATTATGCGAAATGGGCCTGAGGGAAGACGAGTCTCATGTGGTATTTATATGTCCCGCTTACTGATATGCAAGGAAAAAATGGCTAAAACCCATATGCCAACTCCTGGGCCTTTGCCATATTAAAGTTGGCGAAAGAGTGTTTAAAGGTGATACTACACGCCCAATAGTATTCAGTCTAAGCCGCTTCCTCCTATCAGTAGTGATAGTCAGGAAGAGAAAAGGCTATAAAATGTAATGTAAATAGAGAGATGGCATGACTGTAGTTCAGCAGCTGAATGTATCCTGACTTGTGCCTATTGTATTTGAACTAATTGCGCGTACGTAATCTTTACTGGAACATGTGTGCATTATGTAATTATCTAATGTAACCCAACTGATATTATTATTACCAAGTGGTGCATGTAACTGAATATGATCTAGGCTTATATTGTAATTGAATACGATCTATGGGGCGGATTCACAGAACTAACTTAAGACAAAATCCTGAACTTACTACTTTTGGTATTCACAGAAGTTAGGATTTTGTCTTAAGTTTGTCTTAAGACAGGCTTAAGACAGACTTAAGACAAAATCCTAACTTAAGTCTGTCTTAAGTCTGTCTTAAGACAAACTTAAGACAAAATCCTAAATTCTGTGAATACCAAAACATACAGAAACCTCTGAGCTGCACCTCAAATGCTACATTTTTTGCTCCAAGATGTCATTTGGGTGGGACATCCCACAGTAGGTTATTGTGGCAGCCTGCTGTCCTTCCGTGGTCATCTGGTTAGAGGTGGTGCAGGGAAGGTCTACAATGAATGGTGCACAATATGGAGGAGCAAATAGGCAGATATAGGGACTGAATGAAGATGAGTAGGCTACTGCATTAGGCCATTTTGCAATAAGGAAAGAAGTTTTGCTGGGCCATGCAAAGAGTGGTGAGAACGCAAATTGTTGCAGCGGATGTCCTCACAGTACGGGTGGGGGAGTACAACAAAGCCGGGTTTGCTCTTCAATGACTGCATCAGCCCCTTACCACTGTAGAAGTGTTTCCAATTGTTGCAAAAGGATCCTGAAGCTTCGGTTTATTTAAATTTCATTGTTTTGCAAACTTGATAATTCATGTGTGGTCTAACAAAATAAAGTGGAAAGATACGAGTAAGTAGACTGCAAATTTTCAGACTGTACCCATGAACTGGAGTGGCATGATCTTAGGCTGGGGCTACCAAGTGTTTATGGTGTGTTAGGGTTTCCTGAGACATTTATATCACACACTGAGTATAACTAAATAGACATAATGTTACATGTTTGTGGTACCAAATCGAGAATTAAAAGCTCACACTTTAAAATCTCGAAGCCACGTATGAGATGCCTCAATGGATGATCCGTAAATAGAGAATTATGTCCAGGATCTCACAAGAGTCACAGCAATCCAAAGGAGTGTGTGGTAAGCAATTAGATTTGCAATACTTGAAGTGATCACCAGGTAAGTGCCAAGAACGGTATACAGTTCTGTTGGCTATGGAGTGAGGTTCAGGGAAACAAATGGACAGTCCTGCTGGATATGAACTAATGTTGGCAAAGGGGCAATGCTAAAAAGAGATCGCTATGTTCTTGCAGAGAGCAAATTTGAGTTGAAATGAGGCAGGTACACAATGAGTTGGTGAGACTTGTGATAATCACAATGGTCCCTTTAAAAATAGAGGTTACATGCATGGAATTTTGGGTCTAGAGTCTGTTGATTTGGAATCAGCTCTTGTCATTTTTTTTTTTAGTTTTCGTATAATCTTACCATAGTAATACTCCATAGTTGGTGTGCAGATCTCGGCATGGCAAAGTCTGGGGGGGAATCAAATGTTTATCTGACTAGAAAATAAATATTATTATGTTATATATGAATGTAAAATCCCTTTAAATATGTATTTTAAATGTAGAATAAAAGAAAGAAATGCTACAGAACTTTAAAATAAATTTTGGATTAAAACGTTTATTGGTTGAAATCTATTACATTAAATTATCATTATTTTTCTCAAGCTTGACTAAAAAATTAATTCCCACCTAAAGAAAAAAATAATAATGTTTTAATACATATTAATAATTATTAAAAGTGATATCTACAATAATTAAAATTAATTAACATTTAATTAAATACATTTTTGATAAAATGTTTTGCTACATTATATTTTAAAGTCAAAATGGTGTGGTAAAATATGCTGTAATTAAATAGTAAATATGTACTATTTATATATATTTCTAACGTTAATTGATACTTATTTTGTTTTTTTTACAATTTTAAATAATTTATTTTAATTTTACATTTCATTTGGGGTTTTATTTTAAGTTTCTACTTCCATTATTTTCTATTGTGACGTAAAGTCCCCAAGGCCCAACTCCATCTTGAACGGGCTAAAACTCCATTTTGTCTATCTTTCTGACTAATTGACATGCCTGCCTCTGATGCAGATGTTGCCTGTTTTTATCTTTCCAGGACCCTTTGAAATTGTCACGTCACTCAGACAATGACATTGATAAGACACTTTATGCACAGACAAAGACCTCGCTAGAACACATGATGAGACATCAGTCTGAGACATGTGCCTAGTTATTGCTACTTCAAGGTCAGATAATAATAACAACATAAACAGTGAAGTATGAATTGACGTGTTTTTACCGCATTTGTTTACAAGAATGCTTTTAAGACTAGCAGATTGATGCACATGGGTTACGTTACACTTTCTTAAATTTATGTCAGAAATTCCAATCTGAGATAATATACAGTATAAAATGCTTGCCAATCGACCACTTGACATAAGAGATTAGTGTGCAAAGCACTGCCTGAAGATCTTCAGACTACCATCATGCTGCTGCATCGTGTTCTGCACCGAAAGCTGACACCAAAAAAAGTCCTGGAGCAGAAAAACTACCGCTGATATGTGCTTTTCTCTTGAGGCAACACTTCCTCCTGACTGCTGAAAACGACAGCGTTTTGCTGTAAACAGGTAAGCAATCTATTTGATCATTCCTAAGAAACTATAGATGAAAGTCCTGCTTCTTCATGCTCTCATAGTATACTGCATTAAAAGTAGGTTTTAGGGTGTTAGGTTACTAAATGACATATTATCTATGGTAGAATTGTTCATTTTAATGTAAAAGTTTGTAAAAATGCATTTATACTGTTTTAATCATATTTTGTGTGGTTATTTTAGATGTGCTAGGCAACAAAAAGAGACTGTTGAAATAAAACAATTTGTAATTATAGTGTAATATTCTTAGTACAGTTATTGTGTGTGATATTTTAAAGAACAACATGTGGGTTTTCAAATTAGTACTGCATCTCTAAATCCCTGTTTAGAGACCATTAGTAACCTAAAAACATGGACACCATTTCAATTATGTATTGGATGGGATTATGTGGGGCTACAACAACCTGCTTCTTAAAATTCAATCACTGTGCATTGACCTAAGTTGACTTATGACACCTGTGTGTGTGTGAAAGCAATCCTTGTAGGGCTAAGCCATACTCTTAGTTTATGCAATAGTAGGAGGGTATTGCACTACCAGTGGTTTGCCATATGTATTGGTAGACTTACTACTTTTTAGTTCTAACTTACATCAAAATTTGTGAATTACTTAAAAATGTAAACTCACTCAAAGGTGTAAGTTGCCTTGGTGAATCAGTCCTATTTTCTACCAATCAGTTAGTCACCCATGCAATTGCTCACTCACACATTTACTTATTCAGTCACATACTTAAAAAAAATGTATCTGAAGCTAGAAGACTATCAATGATATTGGTCTGCCTGACTAACTTGGGAAACATTTAGAGCTAAGTACATTGGATAGGCTCTTCCTTAATGAAAAGTATTGGGATGAAGTACCAATGAAAAGGCTGTTTAGATCTATGTCCACTTCTGATAGTAACATTCATGGTGATCTTATACCAGAATCTAATTCTGAAGAGAATCCAGGAAACAAGTAAATATATGCTTTCAGATCTCTATGTGACTACAACTAAAATCAAAATGTTATTTTTTAGAAATCTTATTTGGTGAACTATAGGGCAGCAAGACCAATGAAAAACTGTTTCTTTCAACTCAGTTTACAGCAGGACATCTGCCTGAAAAGTTAGCAGTGACTTATTCTTGCTGCTACATCCAGATGACCAGGACTATCAAAGATAAGTAGAGTGCATGCATACTTGTACTGTACTGTAGCTTTCATGCAATATAGAATGTGTTTTCTGAAAATACTGTTATATATATGTACTATGTTTGTTTGTATGTAAATATGCAGGTATGTTGTATTTCTGTAGTGCAATGGAGCACTGTGCAGGGTCAAAAATAAGCTTGAAAACAATATGTGGAAGGACCAGAGCTGGTTTGTGGACTGTTGGTGCATTGTAAACTACTACAGCCTTTCCTGCGGAGTGGGCTATACCAGCCATTAAAGGCCTGCACCTGCACTAAACAAGTGAGCAAGCCTTGAATGGCTGGTTTAGCCGTGTGTAGGGCCACAGCTGTTATCTGTTGAACATTCACAGCAATATCTGTGAAAGAAAGCTAAAGTCAACCTCTGGTTTTCTCTGTTTGAAACTAAACAGCTTTACATCATACAGCCAAGCCTGGGAGAATCAGCACCTGAGCAGCATCTCCCCCTCCCTCCTTTGGAGGCCCCAGAGACACTGTGAGATACAGGAGGAGGGAGATTGGAAGGCTCCTGTGTGCCCTGCTTCACAGGGTATGCCTTGCACTTTTCCCTGCCCAAACCATATACTTTGGAGAGGCAGGGGAAAGAGAGAGGCAGAGGCTGTGTACTAGGGTATTGCAAAGCTGACAGCAGCAGGCCTTTACAAGTTTATATAGGCCAATGCTGCTTCATTCTCTTCAATGGAGCTCTCAAAATTGCGGTGCTTTAACATTATTTAAAGAGGTGCATCTTCAACTCTTTTTTAAATTGAAGTAACGTTGTAGGTATACTGATAGATATGGGGATGTTGCTCCAGATCCTGGGTGCAAAAAGGGAAAAGTCCAACTGACTCAATGTTTTTTTCCTTGCTAGTCTACAGTCATATGGTTTCCTAGATGTGGATGTGCAGGGAAACACTTGTGATGGTGCAGTGGTCTGCAAAAAAAGCAGGGGTGGTGGTTGTGATAGCTTTTTAGGTCTCGCTGAGTCAGCGGGCATGTGCTACTTGGAGAGACATTTAGTAGCTGCTTTTGGAAGTGCTCCCAAAGTGGCACCCAGCTTGCAAGAACTCGCAACAAACACGCACGCTTGCACGTGCATCCCTTTAGTGTTTTAGATGATCATAGCGATCAATTTCGCTTTCACAGCAATCGTGATCGTGATCGTGATGACTTTCGTGGCCAATGCTTGTTTTCTGTGTGGGTAGGTACAAGAAACGCCTACTCCGCGTCAGTTCTGTTAAGAGAAGATGGCTTTGGGCCCTTACTGGATTTTGCTTGTTGTGGGTTAATGTATCATGAATGTATTTGTGCATGTTTGTGAAGAATGGAGCTGTGTTGGGTCCTATTTCCGGATGGTATACTGACTTTGTGCTACTTTTAGAGTGGAAGGGCATGCGTCTAAAACAAATGACAGTGTCTGTACCAGAAAACACCGTCGTCGAGAGTGTGCTGATGCTTGCTTCGCGGTAAAATGTGCAGTTTTTCCTGATGTGTCCTGTCCGTATGGCACTGAACTGGCTGGTAAAAAGTTCTATATGGAATGTTGTGCATGTCATCTTTGTTTGTCTCTGTGTATCCATGAGATCAGTTTGAGAGGAGGTTGAGAAATGAATTACCTACTAGCAGACGAACACAAATATTTCACTCACTTTTTTTCAATAAACCGATCAGTTTGTAAAATAAATATATATATTCGTACTAATTGCACAAAATATGCACGTTATTAAAAATATAAATAATGCATAGCTCGTGTAATATTTTCCTATATTGCCGTCTTGTGGTTCCGGTGACGTTTACAAACCAAGACGCCCTAACTGGCTACGGTGTCTGGGTGGCCATATATGACAACAATCAATGGTGTCTGGTCAGCACACCCTAACTCCATGGAGGGCTTGGCTCAAACCCCTTAAGGTGTAAAATATAGCTCCCCCCACCACATTACATATTACCATATAATGTTACAAACACACCTAGAAAGGTATACAAAGTCTGTCTTTCAGTAAAGTGACCGAAAGGAAGGTACTGGGGCGCTTTACAGAAACACCAGTTACACCATACATTCATTTATTATTAGGCACAGATGGGCAGATTTATGTCGGACTTGCGCCATGTTTACGCCGCCGTTGGGCATTCCCTCGTAGAAAAGCGCCGTAAAACTGACGCAGTGAAATCTACAAGATTTCACTGAGTCAGTTTTACGACGCTGCTGCGTCAAACCCTTACGCCTGCTTGAAGCAGGCATAAGGAGTGACGCACCTGTATGTATGGGTGGCCTCTGTACATTGCAGGAGTTGCGTCACACTTGCGACGCTACTCCAGCAATGCGCCGCCCGTACACCACAAGATGTGTCAAGCATCTGCCCTTCCTTGCACCATGGTTCGCCGCATTGTAAATGCGGCACATCTGTGGTGCCGCAAGGAGGGAATTGCGTGACGCATCAGTTCTGGCGCATCCCTGCTGATTTGCAGATACGCGCCAGAACTCATAAATCTGCCCCACAGAGATTAAGTTATTGGCTCAGAATTACAGTGTTTTGAGCCAGTGCTGAGTCCCCTAGCTCTGAGGTCGTAGCTCGAGCCATTACACCACACCCTGCCATTCTACATGTGCGGAGTACTTCATGTGGCAGTAATTTATTTTATCCCGCATCGAATATACGCAACTAAACCGCACTCTTGTATTCAGCATGCCCCTCGGGTGCAGGGTTCGTCAGGAGGTGTTGGCAGGCCCTGGGTGAGGCAAGACAGGATGTGTGACTGCGCCACAGCCTGGCAGTGCCTTTTGGATCACCGCAGGCCTGCCCACCGCGCCTCGCCTTTTCTAACTCTCGCTCTTTTCTCTCTGCTATCCATCTCTCAAGCAGACTTTATTCCGGGTGCACAAATAAGTGGGTGCGAGCTCCCTCATATACCAAGCTGCTCCTCTGTCTTCCAAGGTTAGCGTAGAAGCAAGCAGATGCCTCCGCCCTAAGGATCACAAACCCCCTATCATTTTCCTCTGCTTCCTTCCACATACCCCACTGGCTGTCCTCAGCTTTCCAAGGTCAGCACTGCAAAGTATCTTTAAATATGGCGGCCATGCCTTTCTTTTGCTATGAAAAAACATGGGTCGCCCAACTCCATTTTGATTAATTTAGAAGAGACTTTAACACTCAGGGCTGTGCCCTTTTCATGAGCGCCCGTGCTTTTTTTCCAAAACTCAGTTTAGTACACTGGAGCAATGCACAGATGGGCTTTCAAACAAAACAACTTATGGTTCGCAGCTGTGGATGGTGGAGTGAACCGAGTTGGTGTGAACCCATGCAGGAGGGCTTAGCTGTTCATCCTTTTTAGAACTCAGCGATGTTTCCAGAAGGTGCCTCTCAGCACTTAAGCCTACCAAGTGACACGGCATTGAGGGAAAGAATGCCCCTCGCAGCCAAACGCTCAGCTTGTTTACCACATTAATGACAGGGCATATTTCAGCAAACAGGCCAATGGGGTGTTCCGGCATGACTGTCTGCTTCTGGAACAACCCTGAGCTGGTCGATGCCTCAGAGAACAAACAAACGCGGAGCCAGTCAAGACATCACTAAGTTGAAATATAACCTTAGTGACAATTTAATATTTCTAATGTAACTGTATGCTGGCTGTTTTTGATTAGAGAACTTTCCTGTCGCTTGATGGGGGCTCTTTCAAGGATCTAATGATTCAGTGAGATACAAGGTTGCTAGTGACATCTGTGTGGGAACTGTGGGTCACCCGTTGTGACAGGGCCAGTTCCCCCTTAAAACCTCCTGAAGTCGCTGTGTCGAGTGCCATTACATTGGACAATAATAGCTCTTGTTTCTATTTTTTTGAGCCCAGCAACTGCTATTTGCTGGTGGGACATTCAGTTTTTCAAAAGCGCTTTTTTTTTAATACCTTTAAATTTTGTATTGTTTTTATTATTTAGTTAAAGTACCACTCTAACAATTGTGTCCACCACCATGAAAGGTTCAATAAAACAAAGTAGAATCGTGACTGTTTCATGCTGTTTACATCATCATGCAGAGCAGCTATAGAGGCATGTCATCCCAATCTCCTTTCAGTTTTAGGTCTCGCCTGTCAATACGCATGCGCATTGAGCTTGCAAGACTATGGGGGCTTAAACAGACTTTAACCAACTTGAGATTCCATGGCGATTCCTTGCAGTGCCCGTCAAATTGAAGCTCAATGCGCAAGCACATTGACATTAAAAGCGCGTGCACATGAAAGCGGCAAGGCTCCCTCCCACGGCTATCCCCACCCCCAGCTGCAAGCACCTCCCCTCTCTCTCCCCGCACACAGCCATGCTCGCATTTCTTCTCCCCCTCCCCAGCTGCCAGCACCTCCCCTCTCTCTCCCTGCACACAGCCAGGTTTGCATTTCTCCTCCCCCTCCCCAGCCGCCAGCACCTCCCCTCTCTCTCCCTGCAGTTTCACGGCCGTGTCTCATCTTAAACCCGCATTTGAGATCTTCGCATTCAATTCTAAAACCACCGCCTCAGCCTGCACAACTCACTTAGCAGAAAGGAACAGGCTGCAACTTGCAAAACTCCACGACTCCAAGCGCCACCGCCTCAGCATGCACAACTCATTTTTTGCCCAGTGAAACAGACTATTTTTTAAACAAAATTCGCCAGCCTTCGCCATCTGTTCCCCAGCCCCCAGCCGCCAGACCCTCCCCTCTCTCTCCCCGCACACAGCCAGGCTCGCATTTCCCCTCCCCCTCCCCAGACGCCAGCACCTCCCCTCTCTCTCCCTGCACACAGCCAGGCTTGCATTTCTCCTTCCCCTCCCCAGCCGCCAGTACCTCCCCTCTCTCTCCCTGCAGTTTCACGGCCGTGTCTCGTCTTAAACCCGCATTTGACATCATCGCATTGAATACTAATAGATGTTGGAAGCCTCATGTTCTTAAAAGAATTTGTAACTAACACACATTAATTAGGCTTGTACCGAAAACAATAAATACACTACCCTAAATGTGTGGTAGTGAACAGCAGCGTTTCGTGTGCCTTGATGGGGTGGGGGGCTGAGGGGGCTTTGAATGTGGCTTCCCTTTGCAGGCTCAGTTTGAAGCCCTGGTCTTAACTATGCAGCCTCAACACTCGGTACAAACGGAGTAGCAGCAGAAAGGAACGGGCTGCAACTTGCAAAACTCCACGACTCCAAGCGAGCCTGCACAACTCAATTCGCCAGCCTTCGCCATCTGTTCCCGAGCCCCCAGCCCCCAGCACCTCTCCTCTCTCTCCATGCACACAACCAGGCTCGCATTTCTTCTCCCCCTCCCCAGCCGCCTTCACACACTCTCACAACCTCACACACCCTCACACCCTCAATCACACTCACACCCTCACACACCATCACTCACCAAAACACCCTCACCCACAACCTCAACACCCTCACCCTCACACACCATCACTTAACATCACCCCCTCACCCCCTCACCCTCACACCCCCTCACACACCCTCACACACCCTCACCCTCACCCACAGTCACACACTCAACCTTCAAACTCGCACACCCTCACTCACCTTCACACCCTCACAACACTCACCCTCACTCACCCTCAAACTCTCACCCTAACTCACCCACACCTATCATCACACACTCTCACACCCCATTATCCTCACCCCCTCATCTTCACACACCCTCACCCCCTCACTCTCACAGCCCTCACACCCTCACTTATACTCACACCGTCACCCTCACTCACCCTTCCACACCATCACACACCCTCACACCCTCTGACCCTCACATCCACTCACCCTCACACTCACACTGTCCAAGTCCACCCTCACACCCTCACTCATACTCACACCATCACCCTCACTCACCCTCACACACCATCACACACCCTCACACCCCCTAACCCTCACATCCACTCACCCTCACACTCACACCGTCCAAGTCCACCCTCCAACTCCAGCCTCCAACACCACCGTACAACTCCACCCTCCAAAATGACTGCACAACTATGTTAATGCAAGCAAAGCTTTTGCAGTGCGAATTGATGTGTACCTTACAAAAAAAATAAAAACTTTTTACATGGATAATATAAAAAAAGTTACTGATGTGTTTGTTTTTTGATTCAGCACTAACAACAGCATCAATCAACATTACATAGGTCTCTATTAGCTTCTGAAACAACGCTTCACAACATTAATACATTTGAAGTGTACAATATTCACGGAGAAAAAATGAACACTTATAGGCATCATCACAACAACTCACACTCACACCTACTCACACCCTCACCCACCCTCACCCTCAGCCTCACACACCCTCACTCATCCTCACCCTCCCTCACACCCTCACACACCATCACTCACCAACACACCTTCACCCACAACCTCAACAACCTCACCCTCACACACCCTCACTCACCCTCACACCCTCACCCCCTCACCCACTCACCCTCACACACCATCACTCAACATCACCCCCTCACACCCCCTCACACACCCTCACCCTCACACCCCCTCACCCACAGTCACACACTCAACCTACAAACTCGCACACCCTCACTCACCTTCACACCCTCACACCCTCACAACACTCACCCTCACTCACCCTCAAACTCTCACACTCACTCACCCACACCTATCATCACACACTCTCACACCCCATTACCATTACCCCCTCATCTTCACACACCCTAACCCCCTCACCCTCACACCCTCACTCATACTCACACAGTCACCCTCACTCACCCTCACACACCATCACACACCCTCACACCCCCTGACCCTCACATCCACTCACCCTCACACTCACACCATCCAAGTCCACCCTCACAACCCTCACACCCTCACTCATACTCACACCGTCACCCTCATCCACCCTCACACACCATCACACACCCTCACACCCCTTGACCCTCACATCCACTCACCCTCACACTCACACCGTCCAAGTCCACCCTCCAACTCCACCCTCCAACACCACCGTACAACTCCACCCTCCAAAATGACTGTGCATCTATGTTAATGCAAGCGAAGCTTTTGCAGTGCGAATTGATGTGTACCTTACAAAAAAATGAAAACTTTTTACATGGATAATATAAAAAAAGTTACTGATGTGTTTGTTTTTTGATTCAGCGCTAACAACAGCATCAATCAACATTACATAGGTCTCTATTAGCTTCTGAAACAACGCTTCACAACATTAACACATTTGAAGTGTACAATATTCACAGTGAAAAAATGAACACTTATAGGCATCATCACAACAACTCACACTCACACCCACTCACCCTCACCCACCCTCACCCTCAGCCTCACACACCCTCACTCATTCTCACCATCCCTCACACCCTCACACACCATCACTCACCAACACACGCTCACCCACAACCTCAACACCCTCACCCTCACACACCCTCACACACCCTCAATCACCCTCACACCCTCACCCACTCACCCTCACACACCATCACTCAACATCACCCCCTCTCCCCCTTTTCCTCACACCCCCTCACACACCCTCACCCTCACACACCCTCACCCTCACCCACAGCCACACGCTCAACCTTCAAACTCGCACATCCTCACTCACCTTCACACACTCACACCCTCACAACACTCACCCTCACTCAACCTCCAACTCTCACCCTCACTCACCCACACCTATCATCACACACTCTCACACATCATTACCCTCACCACCTCATCTTCAGACACCCTCACCCCCTCACCCTCACAACCCTCACACCCTCACTCTTACTCACACCATCACCCTCACTCACCCTCACACACCATCACACACCCTCACACTCCCTGACCCTCACATCCACTCACCCTCACACTCACACTGTCCAAGTCCACCCTCCAACTCCACCCTACAACACCACCCTACAACTCCACCCTACAACTACTACTCCACCCTCCAACTACTAATCCACCCTCCAACTCCATACGTAAATAGTGTTAGGCAACATTTAATTCAATAACTAAACATCGGATTACACACTTGTAGGTATTCAAAAATGAAAACGTAATGCATCGCGAGGACAGTGCACCAATTAATACATAAAAATGCAGAAAGGGATTGTAAAATATAACATTTTTTTTCAAAAACAATAAATCCAAACAAAATAGGGAAACATCTGAATACACAGTGAGTAATAGACCAATTTAAAAGGGGACACAGACATCTAAAGGACACAAATTCACAACATAAAGCAGTTACTAAAGTAAGGAAAAATAAATAAACCATTAAACAATGGCGGGAAGAATCCACAAAACAAAGAAAGTGCGTAATCACAAGAGCACGCGACCTCACATCCTAATTGCAATTCTTCCAGAAGTACAATAAAGTATTCCGCTCAAACTACACAAAAAAAAATACAATTTTTAAAGGTGGCTTCATACGTATACTTTGCCAAAATGAATACGCATCTGTAGTCGAAAATTTAAAAGGAGGTAAACATTGTCTCTAATGAGCAAACACAGACAAAATGACTGCGCATCTATGTTAATGCAAGCCAAGCTTTTGCAGTGCGAATTGATGTGTACCTTACAAAAAAATGATAACTTTTTACATGCATAATATAAAAAAAGTTACTGATGTGTTTGTTTTTTGATACAGAGCTAACAACAGCATCAATCAACATTACATAGGTCTCGATTAGCTTCTGAAACAAAGCTTCACAACATTAATACATTTGAAGTGTACAATATTCACGGAGAAAAAATTATCACTTATAGGCATCATCACAACCACTCACACTCACACCCACTCACACCCTCACCCACCCTCACCCTCAGCCTCACACACCCTCACTCATCCTCACCCTACCTCACACCCTCACAAACTCTCACAACCTCACACACCCTCACACCCTCAATCACACTCACACCGTCACACACCATCACTCACCAACACACCCTCACCCTCACACACCCTCACTCACCCTCACACCCTCACACACTATCATTCAACATCACCCCCTCACCCCCTCACCCTCACACCCCCTCACACACCCTCACCCTCACACACCCTCACCCACAGTCACACACTCAACCTTCAAACTCGCACACCCTCACTCACCTTCACACCCTCACAACACTCACCCTCAAACTCTCAGCCTCACTCACCAACACCTATCATCACACACTCTCACACCCCCTTAACCTCACCCCCTCATCCTCACACACCCTCACAACCCTCACACCGTCACTCATACTCAGACCGTCACCCTCGATCACCCTCACACACCATCACACCCCCTCTCACCCCGGACCCTCACATCCACTCACCCTCACACTCACACCATCCAAGTCCACCCTCCAACTCCACCCTACAACTACAATACCACCCTACAACTCTACCCTCCAACTACAACTCCACCCTCAAACTACTAATCCACCCTCCAACTCCACACGTAAATAGCGTTAGGCAACATTTATTTCAATAACTAAAAATCGGATTACACACTTGTAGGTATTCAAAAATGAAAACTTAATGCATCGCGAGGACAGTGCAGCAATTAATACATAAAAATGCAGAAAGGGATTGTAAAATAAAACACTTTAAAAAAAACATAAATGCAAACAAAATAGGGAAACATCTGAATACACAGCGAGTAATACAACAATTTAAAAGGGGACAAAGCCATGTAAAGGACACGAATTCACAACATAAAGCACTTACTAAAGTAAGGGAAAATAAATAAACCATTAACAATGGCGGAAATAATCCACAAAACAAAGAAAGTGCGTAATCACAAGAGCACGAGACTTCACAGCCTAATTGCAATTCTTCCAAAACTACAATAAAGTATTCCACTCAAACTAACCAAAAAAATCAAAACAATTAATAAAGGTGGCTTCATACGTATACTTTACCATTAATTAACATACATACTACTTTATAGTCATTCAAATGGTATTGAAAACATAACATTTCTTTTTGATAAAAAAATACATGTTTTGAAAAGTATAAGCTTACACTCCATAAGTATTGCTTTAAAATGTTATGGTACTTAAAAAAACATAGATAAGGAATTGCTGCTCAAAAGCATCAAAACATGTAGGTTTCAAACTATACAGCAAATATAGCTTTTACGTACCATTACAATAAATACGAATATTTAAAGGTGGTCGAAATTCACAAAGTATACGAAAAACAAAAAAAAACATAAATACAATTTAAGCAACACAAAAGCACAAGGAAAAATAAAAGAAAGTACCGTCTAAATACCACATTGTCAACTAAACAAATATAGCAACATGTGGAAAGAGTACATCCCAAAACTTTTTCTTTATGACATACATTACATAAAAGTAAGCAAAAATACATTAAATAAGGAAAATTAGAAACATTCCATAAAAGTACAATAGGTACATACACAAGCCAAGTACGATCACAAAGTACATTCTTTAAAAAACATTACTAAACATTACAAAACTTACTAAATATATATATAGTAGAGAAACACTAGGTAAACAACACAAAAAAAATATTAGATTGACAACTTACATGTCAAACGACGCGGCTACAACGCGGGAAGCACGACGCGCCTTACACATACGCCGGTTCCTGAAGATCTGGAAGTTTCCCAATTAACGTGACGCAATTGCAACGCTACGTAAGAAAACATTGCAATTTGATTGGTCGGAATACACGTCAATCAAAATGCAAGGTAAATCAGCAAAATAAACTAGAATGCTAACCTAAAAAATATAGGTAGCGTTATGGCACAGGGTAGCGTCCACCATTTTTACGCGCAAAAAAAAAGGGAAAAGGGACTAATTCTAGGACTATGCCAAATTCCGTACTCAAAACGCACACACATACAAACTCACACACACACAAGCTCACAACAACACAACAACACACACACTTACAACACACTTACAGTCACCCCCACTCACTCACCCTCACACCTTCACTCACCCTCACACAATTACCCTCACACACCATCACTCACCATCACCCCATCACCCTCACATCCCATCACCCTCACACCCCATCACCCTCACACACCACTCACCCTCACACACCATCAATCACTCACACAATAACCATCAAACACACTCACTTACCCTCACCCAATTACTCTCACACACCATCACTCACCATCACCCCATCACCCTCACACCCCATCACCCACACACCCCATCACCCTCACACACCTCACTCAATGCCACAGCATCACTCAACACCACTGCACCACTCAACACCACAGCAACACTCAACGCAACAGAACCACTCAATGCCACAGCATCACTCAGCGCCACAAAATTACTCAGCACCACAAAATGCCACAGCACCCCACAACACCACTGCACCACTCAACGCCACAGCACCACTCAGTGCACAGCATCCATCAACGCCCCCAAAAAAATGCCACAGCATCACTCAACGACACAGAAATAACAAAAGCCACAGCATCACTCAACGCCACAGCATTACTCCACACCACAGCATCACTCAATGCCACTGCATCACTCAACGGCACAGCATCACTCAGCACCACCACAGCATCACTCAGCACCACCACAGCATCACTCAGCGCAACCACATCATCAATCAGCGCAACCACAGCATAACTCAGCATCACCACAGCGTCACTGGTTCAAATATGTTCTCTCAATGTTTCAAGCTTTATTACAAATGTCAAAAAATATGTTAATATTTCACTTCTGTTCTTGGATTTTCGTCACACTAAAATACACTGAACATAATCTTCACTAAAGTTATTTACAAAAATGTAAGCTATTTGCATTATAAATTACAATCACTTTTATTTAAGTATTAATTATTTAAAAAAGTTAAAATCCATTGATAATTAAAATATCAATACATCTAAGTCACGCAAACACAAAACATCACTCACCATCAAACTATCGGCCTAACACCCCATCACACTCTCACACCATCACCCTCACACACCACTCACCCTCACACCCCATCAATCACTCACACACCGTCAAACACTCACACACCTCACCCTCACATCCTCATAACACCTCAGCCTTACACCCTCACCCACTCTCACTCACCCTCACCCTCACACATCCGCACTCACCCTCACACACTAAAAACCCTCTAGCGCACTCACACATCCTAAACAACACAAACACTCATTTCCTCAAAACCTCACTCAAACACTCACACTCGCCTACCCTCACACCCACAAGCTCCCTCACACACCCTCACTCACATTCACACCCTCACACCTTCACACCTTCACACCCTCAACACCTCATCCTCACACACCCTCACTCACCATATACACTCACCCTCACCCTCACACATCCTCACTCACCCTCACACACTAAAAACGCTCTAGCACACTCACCATCACACATCCTAAACAACACAAACACTCATTTCCTCAACTCCCCACCAACAACTACATCCTCCAACTCCACCCTCAAACACAACACCCTAACGCCACAGCACCACTCAATGCCACATCACCTCTAAATGCCACAGCAACACTAAATGACACTGCACCACACAATGCCACAGAATTACTCAATGCTACAACATCGCTCAATGCCACAGCATCACTTAATACAACAGCATCACTCTATGCCACAGCAACACTCAATAGCACAGCATCACTCAATGCCACAAAAAAACAACACCACAGCAACAGTCAACGCAACAAAACAATTAAATACCACAGCACCACTCAATACCACATCAACACTCAGCGTCACTCAGCGCCACAGCATCACTCAACGCCACAGCATCACTCAGCGCAACACCATCACTCAGCGCCACAGCATCACTCAGCGCCAACACAGACTCACTAGTTCAAATATGTTTTCTCAATGTTTCAAAATTTATTCAAAATGTCAAACTAAATCTTAAAAATTCACTTCTGTTCTTGGATTTTCGCCACAATAAAATAAACATAATCTTCACTAAATATATTTAATAAAGTTTAAGCTATTAGCAATATAAAATAAAATCCATTTTATTTACGTATTAATTATTAAAAAATTTTAAAGCCATTGATTTTTTTTATATCAATACATATAAGTCACGGAAATACAAAACATGTTGCTTTACAAATGCTAGAGGTGTCACATTTACAAAAATTATACCTATTGGCTTTGTAAAGAAGAAAGCTATTAATTTAGCTATTTAGAAAAAACAACACATAAATGAATAAATAAAAATAAAAACACCTATAGCTCTAACTTTCCTACTGCGAGACCTATTGAATTTCCAATGCTTGTTGAATTCTTTTTGCCAGTACTGTACAGCATCAGCAAAGAACATGCCAATAGGTTGAAAAGGCGAAACCTATTCGCTTTGCCAATGATTACTCCTTTTAGGTAAGGTAGGATGGTCCTGAGTGGAGATCTTCAGGATGGTTCTTTTAAGTTCACTGTGTCGAGACATTGCAGGGTGCGTGAGACCATGCAGATTCACCTGCATTGGATTCGGAGGCCATTTACCTAAGCTAACACAGGTCAAACCCTGGCAGTACTTCCCACTGGTCATAGCCTGAGAAGATTAGCAACCCTGCTTTCACAATACCTCGGCCGGGGGTGGGGTGGGAGGGGACACTGCATGTTTTGCCCATCCACTGCTTTGTCCAGTTCTCTAAGCAGTGTCTGCCGCAAGTGCAAAACCCAGCTCACTCGCACCATTCACATATGGCTGGATGGGCAGCACAAGCAGCAAGGAGTGGTTTGTGTTCAGTGGTCCATAGAGTATCTACTCTAAAGGACCCACTCAGACCTCACAGTTCAACTGCTCCCATCCCCACTGCCCTCTGGGTCCACACATGTCTACTTGAGGGCCCGGCCCCAACAGGTACAAGATGCTCAGGGGAATCCCAGACCTGTCTCGTCTGACTGCAGTTTGAGGGGGGCACCTGTGGTCTATCTGGAAGCACCCGGGAGGATCCCTCAACTGGTCTCCCCCTGTCAGTGTGAAGGCACCTAGCTTGCAGATCCAGGCGTGGTCTCTAGTCCAAGCCCCTCTCGCTAGGCCGCCTGTGGACAAGCTCACCTCCTTGTCCCATGGCTTCAGCAGGGCTGTGAATGGAAAAGCCTCAAGTTCAGCTGACTTCAAAGCAGAGGCCGGGAAATGATTTCTCGGCACTGACCTCCTGACTGGCATTCTCAGTTCCAGGTGCTTACATCTCCATGTCCCCTAAGAAGGGGCCACAGCTATGTCTGCCAGACATCGGTCCCATGACCGGCGCTCTCAGCCCGGCACACACCAGGCAACCCTCGCAGTGTTCTGCACAAAGGCCGCACAGCTCATTGACACCCAACTGTGCCAGACTGTGCACAGCCAGCCCCGTCAGGATACCCCCTAGGCCTCTGGTAATCAGCATAGGGTCAATGATATCAGAATTGCAGGATGGCAGAGGACACTTGGGAGCTTGATCATGGTGCGCTTATCATCTTGGGCTGCTAGGCCATGCCCTAGATATCTTTCGTTTTACTGAAAAAGGCTAATAAACTAAGAGTAAGGAAGTTATCATGGTGGGTAGCTTCACAGTGCCTTTGCTGTTATTTTATATAGAAGAAGCAATAGATCACTAGGACAAAAGTCAAAATGAGAGCACATTATGTCTTCATTGATTTAAGATACAACATGAGGTGCCCAAGGCAAGCTAAACAAGCATTGGCATAGCCAATGAGTCTCGCCTTTGGGAACTTATAAGTGTTTAGGCATGCAACACTTGATGTTGTTGCACCAAGGATATTGTGCTGGATAACTAAACACTTATAAGGTCCCAAAGGCGAGACCTATTGGCTATGCCAATGCTTGTTAAATGATGCAGCTAATTTTAAAGAAGGTGAGAACCTGCAAATTTAACCAATTGATTCCCACCAGGATAGGGTGATGTGAGCAACTAATGTCAGACCCTGGATCAGAAGTGTGGTGGCAAGTAGAATACTCTTAAGGGATGCCAGTGTGGAGTCTGGGAAGCCATGCAGCAGGGTATTACCATCATACAGATGCAACAGTGCAATGGCTTGAACAGCAGTTCTGAAATTGCTTTCCGTAACAAACAATTTCACTTCACTTAGAAGACAGAGCTGTTACCAGGCAGTGTTGGTTTGTTGAGATATGTGATCCTTAACCCGTTGGCTGTGCCGCCGATTTTGCGGAAGTGCAGCACTTCTGCAAAACGGGCGGGCCCGCATCAGCCATTCCCCGACAGCAGCACCAGCAAGGTAGTGCTGCCGTCGGCCAATGGCCGGCGGCAGCATTGAAGGGGTTAAGGGTGGGGTTAGTGTCCAGGATGTACCCAGATGATTCGCCACTCAATTGAAAGTTAGGTCCAAAGCTATCAAGGTCCATGCAATTGAGCTGGGTTTCTACTGTTTCTTGTTCTTGGCAAACAAGAGGAATTCTGTCTAGGTTTGGTTGAGCTACTGGTAGGAGCTGGATATCCAGGCCTTGATGTTGTGAAGATAGTGTTTGAGGTGCTGTATCTCTGTAGCAGAGGAGACTTTCAAGTAGAGTTGTGTGCCATCAGTGTAGTGGGGAATCTTGATACTGTTATCTGTATTTAGAGTTCCAAGAGACTCTCTGTAAGGTGGAGGATAACAGGGGTGCGCATGGACTCTGAAAGCTTCCACAGATGACAGGGATCCTTTGGGATCATGAGGTACCCATGAGAACAAACTGATGTTGGTTGGAACGGTAAAATGAGAGCCAGTGAAGGGCATTGCATTTCAAGATTAACAGGATGGTGAAACAGGTTGGCCATTGTTAGATCTGGGGGTCTCTAGTTGGCAATGGTATTCACCTTTGTCCAAATAGGGACCCTAACTTCTAAGTCAGGATAAAGGGATTACACTCCTTAATAACCCCTGCTTACCCCCTTGGTAGCTTGGCACGAGCAGACAGGCTTATCTCAGAGGCAGTGTGTTAAGCATTTGTGAATATACACAGTAATACAGTGAAAACACTAAAGATGGACACAACACAGGTGTTGTAAAAATAAGAATCCTTTTATAGACTTAACACAAGACCACAAACGACAAAAATCCACAATACTACACTTAAGATTGCTTAAAGATGATAAACGTTGCTTAGTTCAAGTTGATGATAAATGCGACAACGTTCTCAACAAAGTACCTGGATGCGTAATGCAAAGTAAACAAAAGGCTCGCAAAAGGGGAGATGCGTTGGTTCCGTGATCCGGGGGAGATGATGCGTCGTGTCTCAGTGCTTGCGGAGAGAAGGGGATGCGTCGTGATCGTTACCGATGCAGAGGTGATGCGTAGATATTAGGCCTGTGGGCCCGTTGCAGTGCCCAAGATGGTGCCTTGATGCGATGCGATGATCCGGTTGCGATGCAAGAAGATGGCGCCCTTGATGCTGCGATGCGATGATGATGCGATGACGCCCTCGATGAACACATGCTTCCAGGGAGATGCAGCAAAGGCTCGCTTCTCCGGCAATGCGACCTTTTCAGCAGCGGCGGCGACAAGCTTCTTCTCGGTGCGTCGCGCTTCCAGCTCCAAGCGACACGCAAATGTCTGGCGTTAGAATTCCCAGCAAGGAAAATCAGTGGGGAGCCAGAGGTGAAGTCTTTTGTCCCTGAGACTTCAGCAGGAGGCAAGCACAGTTCAAGCCCTTGGAGAATATTCTGAAGATTAAAGTCCTTAAAAAGTTCCTTCTCCCTTCCTTGGCAATGAAGCAACCACTGCAGGCTAACCCAGCAAACAGCAGACTGCACAGGGGCAGTCAAACTCGTGCAGCTTCCTTGGTTCTCCCCCTTGGCAAAAGATTTCTTGTTCCAGAAGTGATCTAATTTCTTGGGATCAGGGTCCTAATTATCATACTCCAAAATACTTTGTTCTCTGAAGGCAGAGAGGCCTCTGCCTAGTCCAAACCAGTTCCTGAGCACTTTGTTTACATGACTCTCTTCTTGCTTTCACTGTGCAGGGCAGAGACATCAGATGTCCCACAGGAGGAGGAGCTAGCACAGGGGAGGGAAGATACAGCTCTGGAGCCCTCCGTTGACATGATTCCTCCTCTCCTTTCACAGTGCAGGCCAGAGACATCAGACATGCCACAGGAGGTGGAGCCAGCGTTGTAGAGGGAAGGCCCAGCCCTATTCAGGTCCCAGGTACAACTCTTCCCTCCCATCTAGATGCAGATCTCTCTATTCACCACCGGGCTTCCCCGACCTGTCTCCTGGAATCCCCCAGCCCTGTCACTCACAAACCCAGACAAGGAATACACAACCTAGCAGAGGCAGGCCTGGACAGTTAGGCAAGGAAATACCTACTTTCTAAAAGTGGTAATTTCAAACACAGAATATTAAAACCAACTTTACTAAAAGATGTATTTTATCATTCTGGGTTCAGGCATACTAAATTTGAATTTCTACCATGTTCCCTGAGTCAGTTAGGTTGATAAGAATGTAATAATCTAACTGCCCATTCTTGCTAATGGAGAACAGGTAGCCTTCAATAGTGAAATACGAAAATGGCTCTAGTTCACTAGTGTCTAACATGAAGCAAAGGGAAGGTTTAGGGACTGGCAAGTGAGTGCACTTCGCCAAGTCGACATGGCAGTGCTAGACTGCCCATGGGCCTTGCAATGGCAGTCCTGAGAGTCACTTAAAAGCTGCTTCTGTGGGCGCCACAACCAGTGCTGCAAGCCCACCAGCAGCATTTGATTTACAAGCCCTGGGCACACATGGTGACTGTAATAGGGGCTGACAAGTGAATCAAATAACCCAATCAAGGAATAACCAATTACTACATCCATTTAACATAGAGAGCATTTGCACTGTGGCACTGATTAGCAGTGACAGAGTGCCCAAAGCATACAACTAGCAGAAAATATCAAAACAGAGGAGGCAATCAGTCAAAATGGAAGGGAGACTCACGCCAATGACGCCAGGTCTAACACGTGTCCCCTCCAGCGAAATGTGGGGAGAACTACCCTTCCCCTTGGGAGTTCTCTTCACTAAGGCGGAAAAATCTAGATAGAGCATCAGTGTTGGCGTGTTCTGTACCAGGGCGTTTTTCCACCATAAAGTTCATACCCTGTAGGGAAATGGACCACCTCAACAACTTTGGGTTCTCACCCCTCATCTGCATCAGCCATCTGAGGGGCCTGTGGTCGGTCTGAACTAGGAAGTGAGTCCCAAACAAGTATGGTATTAACTTCTTCAGTGCCCAGACCACAGCTAATGCCTCACGCTAAATTGCACTCCACCTCTGTTCCCATGGATGTAACCTCCTACTGATGAAGGCTACAGGTTGGTCTAGGCCCTCTTCATTAATCTGTGATACAAAAGCCCCCACACCATGCTCTGAAGCGTCTGTCTGTACAATGAACTCTTTTGAAAAGTTGGGCGCCTGAAGCATGGGTGCTGTGCGCATGGCAGTCTTCAGGGCATCAAAAGCTTTCTGACAGGTGTCAGTCCAGTTCACTTTCTTGGGCTGCTTCCTGGAAGTCAGCTCAGTCAAGGGTGCAACAATGTTGCCATATCCCTTGACAAACCACCTGTAGTACCCAGTGAGTCCTTATAAGGCTCTCACCTGGGTCTGTGGGGGTTCCCATGCCAGGATGGTATCAATGTTGGGTCGTAGGGGCGCCACCTGGCGGCTTCCTACCTGGTGACCGAAGTACACCACGGAACCCTGCCCGATCTGGCACATACTCACCTTGATCGTGAGGCCTGCCTAGCGCAGCTCCATCAACACTTTCCAGAGCTGATGCAGATGTTCCTCCCAACTGGCGCTGAACACTGTAATGTCATCCAGGTAGGCGGCACTGAAATCCTCCAGTCCAGCCAACACCTGGTTGACCAACCTCTGAAAGTTGGCAGGTGTATTCTTCATCCCAAAGGGCATAACCCGGAATTGGTAGTGCTCATCTGGTGTGGAGAATTCTGACCTTTCCTTAGCCCCATCAGTCAAGGCAATCTGCCAGTACCAGACGTCAAATCAAACGTGCTGAGGTACCGTACAGCCCCTAACCGATCAATGAGCTCATCAGCTCTGGGGATGGGGTGTGCATCAGTCCTGGTGATTGAATTGAACCCTCTGTAGTCCACACAGAACCAGAGTTCAGGTGTGGCACCCGGCGAGGCAGCCTTTGGGACCAAGACCACTAGGCTGGCCCAAGGACTGTTTGAAGACTCAATCATGCCAAAAGCGAACATCTTGGAGATTTCCTCCTTGATGTAAGCCCTAACCTTGTCAGTCACTCTGTAAGCCTTGTGCTTCACAGGAGGACTGTCTCCAGTATCCACAACATGGCCGCACCACTCTGTGACACCGGGAACCAAGGAAAATAGATCAGAGAATTGCCCCAACAGTTGGCGACAATCTTGCTGCTGATCAGGGGTCAGTGTGGCAGAGAGGCTGACACCATCCACTGACCCATCTTGCTCTGTTGCAGACAGGAAGTCAGGAAGAGGCTCGGTCTCCTGCTCCATTCCATCATCTGTCGCAAGGAGCATGCCCATTTCGGACCTCTCTAAGTGGGGCTGCAGAAGTTGATATACAGGACCCTCAAGGGGTTCCGGGGAGACTGCAAGTTCACCAGATAAGTGACATCACTCTTGCGCTTCACCACGTCATATGGACCGGTCCACCTGTCCTGGAGCGCACAAGGATCCCCAGGGGCCATGACCCAAATTTTCTGTACAGGCTGAAAGCTCAATCAGAGTGGCATCCTGATCATACCACTGCTTCATTTCCTCCTGTCTGGCTTCCAGATTCACCTGAGCAAGATCTCTGAAACCCCGAGTCTGGTTCCAGAAGGCCAGCATGTAAATATATACATCCTGGGGAGGTTTCCTGGGAGATTGCTCCCAGCCTTCCTTGACCAAACTCAAAGGTCCTCTTACCCGGTGACCATACAAAAGCTCAAAGGGGCTGAACCCTAGGGACTTTTGTGGCACCTCATAGTAGTCAAACAGAAGGCATGGCAAGAGGACATCCCACTTATGCCTCATTGGTGCCTCAAGACCCATGATCATGTCTTTAAGGGTCCGTTGAATCTTTCAACCAGACCATTACCTTGTGGGTAAACTTGTAGGTAACACCACACTCCTTCCATAGAGACTTCATATAATTAGAAAAGAAGTTTGTACCTTGGTCAGACACCACCTCTCTGGGGAACCCCACACATGAGAAGATCCCCATCAGTGCACATCCCACCACGGGGGATGTCACTGGCCTGAGCAGAATGGTTTACGGGTACCGGGTAGGATGGTCCACCAAGACCAGGATAAACCTATTGCCCATGGCTGTTTTGGGGTCCAGTGGCCACACAATGTCAATACCCACCCGTTCAAATGGGGTACTGACTACAGGGCAAGGTTGGAGAGGGGCCTTGTGCCTACTTCCGCTTTTCCCACTTGCCTGGCAAGTTTGACAGGTCCTACAATGAGTATCTGAACGCTTCCGCATCTGGGGCCAATAAAGTGGGAGACAAGCCTTTTAAAGGTCTTGTTCTGCCCCAGATGACCAGCTAAAGAAATATCATGAGCCAAACCCAGTAGGAAGGCTCTGAAGTGCTGGGGTACCACCAGCACACGGGCTGACCCAGGCTCAGAAAACTTAGGCTTGCAATACAGGAGACTATTCTCCCAGTAGATCCAATGTGATCCAGACTGATAAGCTGCTGCCAGGCCTGTTGCCTCAAACCCACAAGAAAAGGGAACTTCTGCTGCTCTTTACAAAATTCCTCCCTGGAGGGACCCCCTTCTTGCTGCCAATGGGTCAGCTCAGGCAGGTTCCCCAGTTGAGAAACGTGCTCCCCTGTAGGTTCCAGGGCATCCCCCTCAAGGCCTGCCTCCTCCTGGACCGTGGGAACAATGGGGGCTGGTTTCCCATGCCCCCTGCCTCTTCTCTTTAAGGCATGTCCCTGGGCCATACTTTCAAGCTCCAGGGTCTCTTGAACACCCTTAGCTGCCATAGACCTAGTGGTCACACCTGCCCACTCAGGCAGACCCAACATCTCTAAATGCGCCTTCCTCTCCATCTTAGCCCACGGGGAGCTTTCTAAATCATTGCCCAACAGACAATCAACAGGCATGGATGGCTTCACAGCTACATGAAGATTACTAGAGACCCCACCCACTCAAAGGGAACTTGAGCCACCTTGCAATGGCTCTCTGTGTTGCCAGCGGCAACAACTGGTAAGAATGCATGAGCAACAACCTGCTCTTCAGACACCAGATGACAGTTGACAGCTGTCACACTGGCTCCGGTGTCTCTCAGAGCCTTAACGCTATGGCCATTTATAGTCACCCACTGCCTGTATGTCTTAGTGTTATCAGGCAGCTGAGTTCTAGGGACCATCTCAAAGTCTCCTAATGAAACAAGGGACATTTATGCTTGACCCAACCTACCTTGGGCACCCATCTGCTCCCCACCCAGGGCTACACTGGCCATCTGACGGGGTGGTGCAAGGGGATGGCACATACTGACACTTTTGGGGAGACTGGGGATCATACCAACGGTGTCCCACCTGCTTACACTGAAAGCAGGTAATAGGCCCCCTATGAACAGGTTTACCTGTCGGGGGTCCTGATTTCTTCTCAGGGGGAGGCTGGGAACCCTTACCTTAGTTCCCTTGGGAATTACTTTGGTGCCCTTTCTGGAACTCCCTCTGTTTATCCTTGTCCCCCCCCACTCTTCTGCTGTGGATCCTGCCCACCTTTGGTGGAGTCTCCCACAAGACCCTAGTGGGCCCTGGTACTGACCCAGTGGTCCGCCTCCTCAGCAACCTTCCTAGGGTTAGTCAACTTGCTATCAATAAGGTGCTGGCATAGCTCTGGAAAACAATTAGCAGACAAGTGCTCCCTAGCAATCAAATCATAGAGCGCTTGAAAATTATTAACAATTATACCCCTCACCCAACCATCCATAGCTCTGCAAAAGAAAGACACATATTCTACCCAAGTGGTTCCCTCCAGCTTCTTACAATTCCAGAACCTCTGTCTATAGAGCTCTGGAGTTAACCCATACCTTGTCATCAGTGCTTCCTTCATGTGGGCATAAGACATCCTATCATCACTGGCCAAGTCTAACAAAGTATCCCTACCTTCAGTTAAAAAGCGGCCCACAACCCCGCTCCCCAATCCTTCTCAGGGACCCGGTGGGCCAACATTGCTATCTCAAAGGTTGCAAACCACTGCCCAATATCTTCATTTTTGTGGAAAAATATGATGACATCCTTTGGAATATGTACCCTGCCTTCTGAAGGCACAGATGATGTGCTGCCACTAGAGGGATTGGTTTCTAAGCCCTTGGCCTTGATCTCTAACTCCCTCAACATCCTCTAATGCTCCATTCTCATTCTTTCTCTTTCCAAAGACAACCTATTATTCTCTGTTTCCCTCTGACTCTGCATCTTAAGCTTAGCCAACTCCTGTTTCAGTGCCCTATTTCTCTCCCTGTCTTCCAACTCTCTGGGGGACAGGGCTTTGGAAGAGATACTGGCACCAGGTGGAGAGAGTCCCCCTCCCCTAGCTGAAAACACTGGCCTCTCAATAGGCCCATCTGCATCCACAACTGACTCCACCACAAGATAAGGGGAATTTCTTGCTTCTACACAGGCCCTCAGCGCCTTTTGGTAGTCTTCCTTTTTAGAAATGCCTGGTGTAGCAACTTTCAATTTCCTGCACAGATGTTTGAGCTGTTTCAAAGTGTAGGTATCCAACCTCTCTTCCTCAAATTCAAGATCCATAGATGCAACAGATGCTGGTTTACTCATGGTAGTAAGAATTGGTAGTTTTCAGGAAAAACTAACAGTCCGAGAAAAAGGATTCTAAAAAAAGTATGTGGTTGGGTTTGGTCGGCACTCACTAGTAGTGTACACCAATCACTGTATATGCTGTGGTGAAATTTAGGCTGTCAAGCACCAATTCCCACACCCTTGTGCAACAGTGAAAGTGTGTGTGCATTCTGTTAGAACAGTTTCTGTACCACTTTGTATGTGTGCTGTACAAATCAGCACACATGCAAAGTACAAAAAACAAGGAGAAAGGAAAACATTTCTCCACCTTACACCTTCCTCGAACAGGCATTCGATTTTGGCACTAATCCCTGGGTACCAATGTTTGTAGTTAATGATTTTCACCAAAACCTATGGTTGCAGGGGAATTCCAGTGTACCACTCATGGAATGTCCCCTTGACCACAAAGCAGTGCATAGCGTAACTTTGAGTTACTTTTGGAAACTATCTAATGCAAATCCTTGTGTGCGCTAGACAGGAAATCCTAGAATAACTCTTTGCATTGGATTTGCATTGCAAAAGTAATGCAACCCCAGAGCAAAGGGTTAAATGATTTGGATCCAAATGCTAATTACCTTTAGTATAGTCTTTGAAATCAGCTTGTTATCTTGATCCTTAGTAAAATTACAGAAAACATAATACAATAAATGCAACATGAGAAAACGTTTTATCAGAAAGTGGCATCCTAAAATCTACATGCTAAGTGGTCCTAGTCATGATTTTGTTAGCTACAAATTCTAGTGTCTTTAGGGTTAGGGCATTAGAATACACTCACTGTTGGATATCCCATGACCCAAAAGATCGATCAATGGCTCTCTGTCCATAGAAGATAACATTGATCAATGAAGTGGTGGTGGGACAGGCACTTCTCTGTCCTCAAAGATAAATGGGGTAAAATGGCAAAAGGGTCAAATGCAAAAACCACATAGGGCCATGTCAAATTTTAGATCATGTTATCAGACATCGCTTGGCATAGTTCGGGAAGCACACTAAAAGAAACACACAGATGTTTTTGGAATAACCTGGTTGGTGACATGCTTTATCATAGGGTCCCCACTGGATCAGCCGAGTGCCGTTCTGGTGTGCTACGACACCTGCAATTGCAGCCGAGCGGGTTGTGATTTAGTGCAAGTGATGTAGTGCAAATTAAGAAGTAACCAAATATTCCCTGAAAAATACTTTATTTTAGGTGATCTGGTTAACAATAAAAACAAATGACGGATCAGTACCAACTGAACAATGGAGCTGGGAGATCCGATGGAATGTGAAAATTGGTCGACATGAACATGTTTCTGCTTGTATATTATAAGCACGTTCTGCTAAGCATTCATCAGGACCTTGTAAATAGTGAGACCATGGCGGTATACGCTCGCTAAGGTGTACCCTTACCTCTGGTCGTGTGTGAAAAACTCAGGTTTTATCATAAACAATGGTCTTTAGGTAGTTCTCAGACCGGTGGTAACCTGTAAGAAAGAAAACATGGGGACAAGTTGCTCCTCATAATTTTATCACGTCATCAACTTTCTCACAAAAGCGGTTTATAGGCATATCAACATTGAGTGTTTCTTTAACCCCTTCGATGCAGCCACGGGTGACGTGTGCGGATGACGAGCTGAGCTGAGCTCGTCATGTATCGCGGTTAATTGAAAACAGCCGCACAGCGCAAAAATCACCGCAGCAGCGATGCGGTTAAAAAGAAAAAAGGGGAAATGCACGTCCCAACCGGGACCGCTGCTCTATTCAAAACTGTGGGGTCTGGTCGGCTCATTCCTGTCCATCTTGTGATGAGGCAAAAGGAAATACAAACTTGGCCCTGGGATATAGCTTGAAGTATTAGTTGCGCAATTAATAAGGACATGCATCATCAGACATCGCATTCTGACCTGCCAGCTAATACGAATAGGCTTTCCAGTGCCGAATTCGCATATATGACCCCCTTCCTTTTTTTGTGATTGTGGAACTTTGTTTCCTTTCGAGTATTGGCCGGCAAGATAGTGTCACGCATAGCTGTGGCCATTCTTGCTTGCACTTTTTAATGAGATCGCGTCTAGATCTAGAACCAACCGACATAAATATTATTGTTTGCACTCTTGAGGTATACTCAATAAAGTTTTTTGAGAATGCTTTATCAGTTTAGCCTTGGAAACATCATGAGTATGGAGGTTAGCATTCTAGTTTTTGAATGAAACAGTGACGCTATGTAGTGACGCTCTCAGCAACGCCGACACACGTGACTCGGAATGATGCCCTTTTCTTCCGGGTTCTTCCGGCAGAACGACAATATTCGGAGCCAGACGTGCACGGCTAGTCACCTGGTGGGTCCCTGAAAACTTGGAAGTAAGTGCAGTCCATTTTTAGTGGGGGAGAGGGGATCCTTTCTCCCGACAATCTGTAGACTTTAAACTTGCAACTGTTTGTTCCACAGAACTTCCAATCGGGCTCCCTGTCTGTGTTCCATGAAGTAATTTGTGCATTTGATCCAAGTAAGCCTTTTTTCTCCATAGCCGACGATTTTATAAGTACATTGCTCTACCATAAACACAGGGCGACCATTTGCCTATAATACGTGTGGCGCCTGGGTTGTTTCTTTTTAAGGGCTACAGTTATGAATGTTTGAGCCGCCATTGACAATACGAGGCAATGACCTGCCGGTTGTATTTCCTTTTGCCTCATCACAAGAGAAGGGGGGCAGTGGTAATTACCTAAAAAATAGTGGTGGTTGGCCTTTTTTGTACAATGGGCAGAAATGAGCCGACCAGACCCCCACATGTTTTGAATAGAGCAGCGGTCCCGGATGGGACGTGCATTTCCCCTTTTTTCTTTTTAAAGAAACACTCAATGTTGATATGCCTATAAACCGCTTTTGTGAGAAAGTTGATGACGTGATAAAATTATGAGGAGCAACTTGTCCCCATGTTTTCTTTCTTACAGGTTACCACCGGTCTGAGAACAACCTAAAGACCATTGTTTATGATAAAACCGTGAGTTTTTCACACACGACCAGAGGTTAGGGTACGCCTTAGCGAGCGTATACCGCCATGGTCTCACTATTTACAAGGTCCTGATGAATGCTTAGCAGAACGTGCTTATAATATACAAGCAGAAACATGTTCATGTCGACCAATTTTCACATTCCATCGGATCTCCCAGCTCCATTGTTCATTTGGTACTGATCCGTCATTTGTTTTTATTAGTAACCAGATCACCTAAAATAAAGTATTTTTCAGGGAATATTTGGTTACTTCTTAATTTGCACTACATCACTTGCACTAAATCACAACCCGCTCCCCTGCAATTGCAGGCGTCGTAGCACACCGGAACGGCATTCGGCTGATCCGGCGAGGACCCTATGATGAAGCATGTCACCAACCAGGTTGGTGAGTGAGGGTCCTTCCAAAAACATCTGTGTGTTTCTTTTACTGTGTTTCTAACAGTCACTCTTTTGTTGTCATTGAGTATATTCCCTTGGGGGAATAAGAGTGCCTCTCTCCCTCACTCTATTTTTGTTTGGAGTAATAGTTCAGGAAGCCCCAGATATGGCCAGGTGGACATTGTTTTGATGAACAACTAAATGAGGCTTGTGTTGATTTTGACTTCAAGGCCCCACTGGAAGGGGCAGAGAAACGGTAAGGTGTGGAGTACCCCACAGATAAAAACATGAAGCTATACAGTCTCCGCAGACAAAGAAGTTTGGAGTTGTCCTGCAACCAGATATGATTATCCTTTATAGGTGCACTCGAGACAATCATGACCATTTTCAGCATGCAAACATCTTGATTATCTCAATCCGTATAACAATGTAATCATTGACTAATTTTACAAAAAGCATATTTGCATGGGTCAAGCATGCAGCAGCCCAGTTGCCCTACGGTCCAACAAAATCAGGATTATACAGTCACCAGTCATGACCAAATGAAAGGGGTTGTGGGGGTACCACCTCAAGCCTAAGTCACAGGGGGACCATTTTAATATTGCGCCTGTCATAATGGTTACTAAGGACCACACTGGAAAGCACTAGATTGCTATTTAGGCAAGGACATGCCAAATATAATTAGAATGAGACAAAATGAGTGGAGCTGCTGGGAACCTCAAAAGGTGGTTGAGTGGGACAGCTGGGGAATTGTTTCACAGTGTTAAACAAATTAAATAGCAGGGGCCGTATTATACATTGTGCCCTGGGGGGGCACAACAGGTGTGTGCACCCGCTTTGTGCGCCCCGGGGTACAAAGGTATTATAAAAGGGGCCGAAGATGCTGGTGCAATGCTTTCTGTAATACAGTTTGCACTGGTGCACATGTAGCACCATCGCTATCATGAGAGGGATTGCCCACATTTGCGTGGGGCGTGACCCCATGCAAATGAGAGAATCACTTTGCCTCTGCACCCACGCAGTATTACTGAAGAGGGCGAAGAGCCAAGCGTGCCAGTAGGAGGCATACTGAAAGTGTGCCACAAAAGAGTGGGGCATTCTTAGTGTACGTTCTGAAGGCAGCCCTTTGGGGGGGCAGAAAGGGGGTCCCATGGACTCTCAAGCATCCCCATGCAAGTGGGTTCAGTCACTCACTACACACACCTGCAAGGGGATCTCTCCTCTTGAAAGTACAGGTGGCATGCCACCTGCGCCGTGAAATACAGAGTGGGTTTGTATCAGGCTCTCACGTGAATATGCTACCCACATTGCAATGTGTGTTCGCAGCTGCCCTGGGGACAGCGATTTCTGCATAATACCTTTTGAAAGGTGCGCCATGGCGCAAACAGGGAAAGTGCTCCGTATATATTAAACGGCCCCAATTGTTTTGTTGCTCTGTTTGCATATCTCTTGATGTTTACCAAAGTAAAATGGGGATGCAGAATACACATATTTAAAGGTATAGTAGCAGTAGGCTTTGATCACGTTAAGTTTGAGACTAGAGTGTCTATGCAGCATATGCAGGTCAGGTGTTGCAGAATACAATCAACTCCATGAAAGACAACTGCAGCTCAATAATCTTGGAGGTTTCCAGGCCTGAGACTTAAGAGCAAGATGGCCTTTTAAACAGGGATGCGTTCTTCATTGTGGGCAGTAGCAGCAAATTCTTATTCTAGCTAAATTTGTATATGATCTTGGGGATTTTTTATTTATTATCAAGAGACGTATTGCTTAAACATTTTACAAAAAGTGTTTGTAGTCCACACACACACATTGTAGAAGATGGAATTTGATTCTATATTGAATTGATAAAAATCCATAAAAACAAACAGTAAAAACACATTCATACACATCATGCCACGTAATCAACAAGAGCTACACAAAATTCTACACAGTTCAAGACCTTATAAAACGAACATCTGGCTGTGGCCTCCAAAAACAAGCCCCAACAGGGTTGCGATCACAAAAAGACACGGAGAGATGTCTGGAGCCAGCCTACAGAGTGTCGTTATGCATCCCTTTTCCCAAACTGGATTTCTTGATACACACTGACAGACGGTAAAACACATGTTATGATCTAGTAATGAAGCCAAGCACTGGTGTACAGACCTGGGGCCTCATTTATGAAAAGTGACACATCGCTGCGTGAAAACAGCGATGCGTCACTTTTCACTGCACACTCCTTGCGACACCAATGATGCGTCATATTTAATGTATGACGCATCATGTCGCAAGGACTTACAGATACGTCAGTATTTCTGACGCATCTGTAAGCGCAAAAGTGACGCATTGCTGGAGTGTGTCACAAAAGTGACGCAACTCCAGCAATGCGTCCTTTCACATGGGGCAGACCCCATGTGAAAGGGCTTGCGTCAGTCTTACGCCTGCTGTGAGGCAGGTGCAAGGTTTTGACGCAACAGCATCCTAAAAGTGACGCAGTGAAATCTCATAGATTTCACTGCGTCACTATTACAAGGCTTTTTGCGGGGGAACGCCCCCTCTGCATACATTATACCTGACGCAGGTATAATGTGGCGCAGGGGTTGAAAAAGTGACGCATCTACCTAGATGCGTCACTTTTTAAATATGGCGCAACAAGGCGCATTTTGTACGCCGCTGGTGCGTCACAAAAAGTGACGCACCGGCGGCGCAAAACTGACGCAAGGCCTCATAAATAAGGCCCCTAGAATGTCCAGCATTTGGGGCTTCTAAAGTGAGAATTGCATTCAACCTAAATTAGCGGCAAAGCAACAGAAAATAAGTAAGTTCTGGTTTCTAAAAAATCTTGTCACAGATTTATAGGGAATTGCCAAATTCCGCTTATCCTAATAGCTCCTGTTTCTCATAGCTGGCAAGTAGCAAAAATAAACAATTTGAATAGGTGCAATACGAAGGCTGAGATGACATTTTGTACATGCATTTAAATCCTTTTCTAAAAGATTGGCAGATGTGTGTCTGGCTTGAGCAAAGTAACACATTGGGTGCGCGGTGACTCTAAATGACCCAATTTGTTTACAGTGTGTGAAAAACTATACTAAGACCTTAACAAATATAGTTTTAATGACCTCACACATTTACTATAATTCTTGCTCACAACTGAATATCAGTAGAAAATGTCACATTTTTTCGTTAAAGCATGGCAGCGTCTATGTTTCTTGGTTATCTAGTTTCTACTTATTGAAGTATTTGTAAAGCGATCTGATACCCTTCTAGAGTCAAGTTTGCGCTATATAAAACTTTATAAATAAAAATAAAAATAAAAATAAAATCAATTCTCTGATTTATGTCGAAACCCATGCAAATGGTCTGATCTACATACATAATCAGTAGTAATTGTAGTCGCTATTACTTAATTGTAGAAAGAATCTTTGGGGTATATTACCAAGCAATAGCGATAATTATCGCTATTGCTTGGGTAGAGACACAAAAATTTGTCGCTGACCTGCGGCGATTTTTATCGCAGATAAACCTTGGTATTACCAAGGTTTATCGCAAATGCGATAAAGAACGGCCGCAATGCATGAATATCGCTGAAAAGTCAGCGATATTCATGCATTTGCGAGCTAATGCTCTTAGCCATGTTATCCACCTCCCATTAGATAACATGGCTAGGAACTGCTCAGGGCAGGTGTTAGCTTTTGGAGATATTCGCGCTTAGCGCAAATATCTCCAAAAGTTGGTAATAGGAGATAGCGATGTTAGCGACTGTTTCCAGTCGCTAACATCTTGGTACGCCCACTTTGCATGTCATTAGTGATAAATATCACTGGCATGCAAAGTGGGGCCCAAAATGGTCGCTATCTCCTACTAGCTGTCGCTAACTGGTGTTAGCGACAGCTAGGTTATAGGGTGATAATTTTATCTCCGCTTTCTTGGCTTTTAAAGCCAAAAAAGCGGAGATAAACCCCCTTGAAAATATGCCCCTTTGTTTCCACTGCAAGTTTCAGACAGCATAGCAAAGCAATCTGTTTTCTATGTTCTTTGTTGATGTTGTAGAGAAGCCAGCGTAGATCAGGAGAATTTTTTTGCAGCAGCTCCAAGATCTGCTGCGAATAATACCAGCATTTCCCAAGGAGTTACTAGGAGAGAAACAGAAGCAGGGGAGGCAGGAGACATCAGAAGCAGAGCCGCTGGGGAGAACAGCAGAAGAGAGATAGCCACCAATGATGGAAGAATGGATTGGTAATCACCTCCTGGGGTGGAGGGAGCGACCTGGGAGCTGCACAGGAGATAGAGACATGGGAAAGGGAGACAGAGGCTGATGGTAACACTGGGTTTGCAGAGAGAGGCCAGGGTGCTGCACTGCTAAACCAAAGATGGAGGAAGTGATCCAGTGGAATGGGTAGAAGAGTATAATCATTAATCACACCCTCTGCTAATCACCCCACACTGAGTAGACAGTGGTTGCTAGGTTTGTATATGCAGAGGGGGCTAACAGGCCTGTCAGCATTATCCCTTGCCAGAGCATTTCAGTGACAGAAGCCTCTGATCTAGACCCCAACTAAATGCATTGCCCGTCTTTGAATGGTGAGTGTTCTAAATTTGACAGACAGAAAGAACAGGATGCCTATCCCTGAAATCTTGAATGATGGTGCCTCTTGGGGCAGCCACCTCAAACCAGGCTCTTTTAAACAGCTATGTTATGTCAGCCTCGTTCGTACTCAATCACTGACAAAAGCATTTAAAATGCTCAGTGCAATATAAAACTACAATAAGGGCTGCTTTGTGTATACAAAGCATGGACGAGACAAAAAATAAATATGATGAGTGTATTTTTATTTGTAAAATAGTCCCTCTGGAGATGGAATGACAGACACTTACACTCAAACACCTAGTCGAAAGAAAATGAGTCTAAACTAATATCCAAAGCTGATCTGGAATGGGATTGACAATGTCACCGACTGAAGTGTCGTCAGCAAATTGACTTAAGGAGACTGACCTAAACCACTTCAAACATAGGATACAATATATTTGACTTGCGTAGCACAAGCTCCAGTCACGTCAAAGTTTATTACATACATTTAAGTTTCAACCTAGCAGTCCACGCCTTTTGTCAATAGCCTTGCTCAGACGCTTTCAGCTTGTTTGTATACTTCACTATCTACTGCATCACCATAGCTCATCATGCTACTACTTCTGTCCGTTCATGCCAATACAAGACAGCAATGCTTTCATCCATCAGAAGGAGCAGCTTAGCAGAGAGCTGCAGAAGCAGGGTTGAGGTTAGATGCAAACAGCCAATAATGCATGAAGAGGGAAAAATCGGCGGGATACACATTCTACAGGATATCACATACTGAGCATGTGAAGTGCTTTTTTTCTGCCCTGACAGATCCCAGTCAAAACGCAGGTAAATTCATAGGGCTGATCACCGCTGTGTGCTGCTGGTGGTTGGCAGCCTTCAACCTTGTGGCATGCCTATCATGCAGCTCTGGCCTGGCAGGACTGCGAGATCCTGCTGATAGTCCAGGGAGCCGAGTTGGCTTGAATTGCACATTAGTAGTAATTGTGGTGCCTATAATAGATTCGCTTTTGCAAGGCTTAACTCATTTTTGCTAATGTACTTTAGTAAAACATAGCTGGTTCTGTCTTTTTATTACTGATAGTTTTGTACTCGAGACTTGCTCTTGCCATGACCCCTGCTGCTAGGCTCACCCCTCACTCTGAAAGGGGTTTAGCAACTGTGAATGAGTTTCCATTTCTGGCTGCCGTTGTTTTTCAGTAACAGATACCTTTTGTCATAAACTCGAACACATTTGGGCCGCAAGTCACTTCAGGCTATGTACTCTCCCCTGCCCTACATACAATACCAGAGCAAATATGCAGAATACTTGGAGAGCAGCTCAGCTGCGCTCAGTCGCTCTGAGCTTTTCATATCTAAAGCTTGGCTTCTTGTACCAAACAATGCTAATGTAGCTCATGCACACATTCTGTCTCACTTCTTTGTGGTAGTGTTCGGAGCAGCATAATGACCCACGTAGAGGGCCTCAGCGCCTCTCCAAACGCACTGCGTGTGACATGAATGACATTATATTAACATGCAAGTATGTGTGCTTCTTTCACTTTTTAGAGACAAAAGAATGTTATACAAATTTAAGAAAAATCTCCTAACAAAATAGTGAAATTGCTGAATACAAACCCTGAGCTGAATGAAGAAGGTAGTGGGTTCTTATGTCGCTATCTTATTCCATTACAACTCCATCTGGTGAAATGGGCGGATATTACTGTCACAAGATGTTCATAGCACAGTACTCCTTTGTTTTGCTTTAGAAGCTGATTTTATAAGAAATTATTTCAGAAAGAAAAAGAAATGTAAAGTTTGATTTTGGATGTGCGTCTTTCAATGCAAAATTTGACCTTATTAGTCGCAATCTGCAAATTCAGAAGGAATGTATGAGAAAACCGTGGATTTTCTCAGAAGGCCTAAATTGCAAAACATCAGCATCTCCCACACATCTTGCTTAAGGGGCAATGGGCAGTGCCCTGGCACATCATTCCAGGCACTTTCTGTTAGTCAGACATCCCCCCCTGTTGAAGGAATCTGACCTTGGGGTTCCAGCACCACCACCTCACCACCTCAGCATCACTACCTCAGTCTGCTTTCAGAATATGACATCTGTTGATTCTCCCCTAGTGACTGTTCGCGGTTTGTGTTGTAATTCAGGTACTATTTCCCAACCTCCCAGTATTTATGTCCCCCCATAGCAACAACAAAAATTCATACCAAGCACGCATCATAACAGGCAGGAAAAAGTCACCATCTTTTGAAGGACAAAAAAACTAGAATCTTTTTAAATGTTAATTAATTGTTTAATAGGTTAGTTAAGTTGTACGTCCCATTGGCTGTATGTAAAATAACGAAAATGCTTATAACACTTTTTATTACAACTTTTTAATATTCTGCACAGCAGCCACACTGTCTACAACATTGCTGAAAGACGCTGGCAAAGCCAATAGCTCTGGCTAAACACTTATAAAGTCTCAAAGGCGATACCTATTGGCTATGCCAGTGGTTGTTTAAGAGTAGGCAGTGGTCCATGGGAACACTGCCTGCTCTTTAAAATTATTTGTTTTCCATTCTCAACAGGGAAGGAGTTCACTGAGGACCACCTTCCATTCGGTCACAAACCATTCCTATATCCCATTCACATTTGATATTTGGCAGGGACGCCCTTAACACACCCCTTCCAAAAACACAATTGTAAACAGAAATTGGGATTCAGTAACGTGTTACTGAATCACAATTTGTGTTTTTTACATATGTAAAAGCATTTTTGTGGTAGGAAAGAGCATGATCGGCAATTTCCAACTGCAAAAATCCTTTGTACAAGTGCCCCTAGTTTCTTTCATGAAAATATGAAATGAAATGAAATTAAGATTTATAACACACACTAATTCCAGAGGGTGTCTAGGATGTCGATACTGCTGTATTGGCCAAACAAAAAGGGATGCTAGAGAAGTGCGTTCAGACTAGATTTGAACATCGACGTTTTAAAAAGTTTGTGGAATGACCGAAGATTGATTTCCTTCTTAAGTGTCAGAGGGAGAGAGTTCCAAAAGCTATCAGTGCCTGCCACAAAACACCCCCCGAGGCAGTTTTAGCCCTAAGGATTACCAGATTGGAGGAGGCCACTGATCAAAGCTGCCTTTCTGGGATGTACCACCTGATACTCTTTGTAAAGTGTTGAGGCCTAGCCCATTAAATGCTTTAAAGGTGATACACAGGGCCTTGCATTCGATTAATCTTTTAACTGGTAGCCATTGCAGAATTGGAAGAGCATGGGCTACTAACTGATGTTTCAGGATAGCAAGCAGCAGGCGAACTGATACATTTTGGAGGACCTGCAATTTATCGAGGTATTGTCATTGTATATTGAGAAAGATCCCATTTCAGTAATCAATTTTGGACAGGATGAGTGCTGCAACCACAACTTTCTGGAGCTCTAATGGAATGAAAGGTAATATTTTCATGAGAATCCTAATCATAAAGAAACAGGAAGAGGTGATTGCATTGATTTGTCCTCCGAAGGACAGCTTGGTGTCAAGATAAACTCCCAAGTTTTTCACCTTCATGACTGGCTCAAGGATTTCTCCCAATTCCTGTGGCCACCAGCTTGGTGTCCTGAAGGAGTCATCTTGTCTGAAGAGAAGCTCCTCAGTTTTACCTGTATTCAGCTTCAGGCAGTTTTGGGACATCCAATTACCAACTATATCAACCTTTATTTTCAAATATTAACTGGGAATGGGTGAAATTTTAATTATCCCAGTGAAATTTTGTTAATTTCACGTTATAAAATGTAAATGAAATGACAAATATTATCTCATTAAGGCACATTGCGTAATATTGAGGAGAACGTTTACGGTGAGATGTACTGTTCAGGTAAATTTTGAAAGGGAGCAGCATTCCAGGTAGATTTTTTACCCAAGCGGGCCATTCATGTAATTATTTTGCGTGAACTACTATTCCGAACAACAGCAGGACAAACCTTTTGGTACATTTTTTGATTGTCAGATTCATTTTGCTTCATTATGCACAATTACGATACAGGGAATTACACGAGTTCTGCACACCCCTGATATTAACAAATGTGTTTTTCTTTTGGTTACTGCATCCAGTTTAACTTTCCTTTCTTTGATTTAGCAATGTGTTAATAAGAGCTTTTTCCATTGGTCTGTTTTTCTTTTTACTAAGAGTTTACTTGACCTTTCAACAGGTTATCACAATTTCAAAGAGCACAAACTGGACAGATACAGGATAATTGCCCATCTTTCCTTTCCAAAAAGTATGAATCTTGTTTTTACATGAATGTGGATTCTGTCCTGATTTGTACTATGGCTTTTGCCTTTCAGGACAAGAACTATGAAGAAGGTACAAATTGTCTAATAGACATATATCAGATAAGTGCCACTCTCTTTAATTTTCTATATTCAGAGTTTTGTTGCTACCTGAAAGCCGGTTCTTTTCTGATTCGTTCTTGTATTTTGTCTCACCACAGGTACCCGATTATTTTCTCCTGGAAGGCTGAACATTAGGGGTCGGATTTACGAGCCCTTTGCGCCACTTTTGCGTCACTTTTAACATGGGAAAAATGGCGCAAAAGTGGCGCAAGGGGCTTGTAAATCTGCCCCTAGATCTCTAAGGACTGAAGACTGACCACCAAGTAAACTGCAATGCTTTCAGGTAAGCGTAACGCATAAGGTTTTCAGCATTGTTTTCAGGGCCAGAAGGGAAAAACACAAAGATTGCAAGATGTCATTCGTAGAGCAATGAAAATTGTTTTCTATGAAGTATGTTTATGAAGCATTTCACTACACAATTCATTCTGTTAAATATAGCATATCAAATGACTTGATTTTGCAGATCATTGTCTGAAGGTTTGGGAATTCTACTGCTAAGAAATTCTGCAAGTGTGCAAGGGCCAACTGAAAACAAACACATGACTTGCAATGGCTCAGAACCAGTGTAATAAATATATGGATCTACCTTCCCCAATGACAGGTTAAGTTGCCAAAAGAAAGAAAAAGACTGTCTGAGATAGGAAGGAGGGTAGACCAGTAGGTGAAGAATGAAGAGGCTTTATTCAAGTGTCTACTTCAAGGTCGGCATCAGAAATTTGGTTACTGGTTGAGGGTAGTAAATCCCTACTCAAGCAGCAACCACAATTCTTGCCAGGAAGAAACCCCTAATTTGCCTGTGCTTAACCCGCTGGTATCTTGGCGCGAAAGCAGTCAGGCTTAGCTAGGAGATAATGTTTAAGGTATTTTTGCAGCACATCAAACTGTAATAAGGTGAAAACACAACACATGTTTAATCCCATACATATTTTTAAAAACAAGTGTAAAATGTAATAAATAATTCAAGACCAAAGCAACAGAAATCCAATCAGGGGAACCGGAGATATGCAATTATTAAGATTTCTGTGATAATAGTGCCAAAAAGCACAGAGCGTTAAGAAGAGGGGGTCCCAGTAAGGAGAAAGTGTTTATTTAGAGACAATTCAAAATAAAGCAATTGAGAAAGTAAATGCATCCATAATGTTTTATTCACATTATAGGAGAAGGTAATCAAAACCAATTTCACAAATGACAGTTGTATTAGTGCCCCTGGGGGTAGGGAGGACGTGCAGTCGTGAGGATAGTGTAAGGAGGGATAGTGATAATAAAAACACGTATTCATCAAACAGTAGTATTAGTTCAATATCGGATAGGCAGTAGAATGATCATAAATCAACATAAACGTTCACAAAGCACATGCCTCAATGTCCATACTATGCAGAAATTATGGGTAGGAGGAGGCTGTGTAAAAGGGTGAAGAAGTCGACGTTTCGACCCAAGCAGAGCAGGTATCAGTGAAATCCTTGCATGAGGGTCTTCATCAGGACGAGAGGGGTAACGGGGCAAACAACCTGAATAAATCAGAGTTGTGTAAGATTCAATTGAAGAATCGACAATGAGCATTCAATCTTGGAAAGTAACGTTATCCCAAAGGGATAAGGTAAAAACGATCCGGGCACTGGACTGGGAGGGACAGCTTTACATATCGATTTAAGTAGAGTTAATGTGTCCCCAGATGTAGGATTGCGTCCGATTAAATCAGGATAAATATCCGGTCAGTTCGTGATTCAGTACAGATCAAGCGTCTCTCTCGGCTTCCTCGAAAAAAAAGCACAGAGCAGCAACTGTGGATACATGGTCGCACCGTCCAGGGCAAACCACAAGTTAAGGGCAACCGTGAAGGAGCACTGGTAGGCTACAGGGACCAGGTTAGATCTTCTGAACAAGAGTACCTTTAATCTTGGTTGCAGAGCAGTTTTGAGTCCCACCTCAAAGATGCGTTGCACCATGACATATCCTAGGAGCTGCAAACCTGTGATGCGTGGTCGTGCATCGTTGCTGAGTGTTAGGATTCGGTCCCCAGTCCTCTTTTGATGACCATGTCTTTGCTGTCACATGACACGCCAGTTGCACATAAAAGGTAGTCCTACCATAGTGTTGGTGCTTGTTATTGCTAACCTGTGGGTTCCCGCTATCCTGGTTCCTGTGTAGCTTGTTGGCTGTTGCTGATTCTCAGGGGCTCGTGAGAATCGTTGGAGTATTGCCTTCTTCCTTTTCCCTCTTCCCTTGTCCTGAAGTCCCGTTGTTGTTACTTTCCTGTTCCTTCCCTCCTGTTTCCTGAACGCCCGTTCCCTTGTACTTCGTAGTTAGTTAGTTAGTGGACTCCCCCTTCTCTTTATAGAGACTTGCCAACGACATCCAGGGGCTGCTGTTTGTCAGACACCACAGGGGTGTCTATTTTCTTTTGTACCCGAGACGTTGTATAGAAGACTGACGGACGCTAGGCGTTCGTGCGGTAAACACGTCTTGTGGTAACCGTTCCGCCTCGTTATGGGCGGATATAACGTTTGAGTAGAATCCCGGCTGGATATTGTCAATCGGTCCTCCCGAGAACCGAGTCGGTATCGATTCTCGGCTCCCCTGCTTTTCCCCCACAATCCTTTCTGAAGACACAGGGGTTTTTTGTTCATGCCCGCTATTTAAGGCATGTTTTTTACCCTGTGAATACATACACGCCCAAACCAAACACCCGAATTACTAGTCCTGTTTTAAGGCTATTACAAGAGAAGTTATCTTGGAGTTTTTTATACCCTGGACTAGACCCCCCTCGAAGCAAACCCTGCATTCATTTCTGGTAAGTGCATGTGTGGTGAATTGCTGGATATGGTCATTTGATACAGAGGTAGGATTGGGGACTGAGAGGGTATTATGAGGTGTATTTTTGTCTCCCTGTTTATGCAGGTGCGGAAGCAGGGAGGAGGGTGTTATTTGAACTACGCTCTACAGGGGTGGAAGGTTTGGTGCCTTCATATATATTCCACCCCCTTTTCTGGGTCATCGGTTTACTCATCTGTACCATCTAGTGAGTGACCGGTGAGTCGGGGAAGTGGGTTGGGACATACCTCGTTCCTGCAGTGTGTGGGTTGGGCAGGAGCCTAACAGAATAACAAGCCCACATTTAAGTACACTGCCCGAACTTGGATGGACGTGGAAACAGGGGCCATGGCAGGGGCTGAAGCCCCCACCATGCTTAATGTAATGGATGCCCTGGCAGCCTTGCAGGCTCAAGTGCAGGACTTACGACAGGAGAATGTAAGATTGAGACAGGAGTTGGGCGCAGTAAGGGCGCGTGAGCACGTACAACCAAGAGTTCAGGCGCCCATTATACAGCCAGCTACGTTCCAGTATGGAGGGGTGGGACAGAGCAATCCTGAAGGCGGAACCCCTGTCACTATCACTGTGACATCCCCTGTTCCTGTTCCCCTGGCTCAGCCTGAACGATTCTATGGAGACAGTGGGAAATTCGGGATGTTTATGAATCAGTGTCAGTTACAATTTATGTGTAGGCCTGGTGCCTTTCCTGATGATGCGGCGAAGGTAGCCTTTATGCTTTCATATTTGGCTGGTACTGCTGCCCAGTGGGCTATACCCTTAGTAGAAGGCAAGGATCAGGTGTTGCGTGATTATGAGGCTTTCAAGGAGTTGATGCGAGGGTTAATTGCTAAACATGCATTCATGCAAGCCAGTGATTCTGAATTGCTAAAATTGCGACAGGGCAGACAGGACCTACTAACATATATAGCGACCTTCAACCGGTTGATCTTTGAGACTCACTGGCCAGCGGAAAAGCGGACCTCATTGTTCTACCAGGGTCTTAATGATGATTTGAAGGACGTGGTGTCGCAGGTGGTGGATCCACCAGAGGAGTGCGCCGCGTTTATAGACCTGGTGGTTAAACTGAACCACCGGCTTTCAGAGCGACGTGGGGATCGTGTATGTTTTCAGGTGTCCCGAGGAAACTTTATGAAAACTGAAGTTAAACAGCCCCTTGGGGAACAGAAGTCTGTACCGGAACCAATGGAGATAGGGGGAGTAAGGGGGCCTCTGACCCCTGAAGAAAAGAAAAGGAGAAGAGACAAGAATTTATGTCTCTATTGTGGACAGGGAGGTCATTTTGCCAGGGAGTGTCCTGTTAAACCATCAGGTGTAGGGTATGGAAAAAAGGTGGCATATGTACAGGTGGGAAGGTCCCAACTTACTGAGCACTCAAGGGGTCAGTATGAGGTGTTGGGGGCAGTGGATTTGGCGCCCAGACATTTTGTCATTTCTGCCCAGCTCTTGTTGGCAGCGCAAAGACGGGTACCAGTATCGGTGCTATTAAATTTAGGTGCCACTGGTAATTTTATTGATATCTCCCTAGCAGAGAAGTTGGATGTTCCTTGCCATTATAAAAAGCAACCGGAGCCAGTAAGAGCGATCGACGGGACTGAATTGTCATCAGATGGCATTACAAGACAGACTGTGCCTCTGCGGCTGTTGTGTGAAAATGGACACTCGGAGCGGGTGGTGTTTGATTTGATTGATGCGCCTTCCTTCGGTCTGGTGTTAGGGGTGCCTTGGCTTCAGGAGCACAATCCCAGGATCGATTGGGTGCAGCGTCTAGTAACATTGGATTCGCATTACTGCTTGAGGCATTGTTATAGCGAGGCCAGTTAGAAGGTCCCTCCGTTGTTCTGTGCAGCCATGGAGGAAAGTGGGGTCCCAAGACAGTATGCTGCTTATATAGATGTCTTTGACAAGGGCTATGCACAGAGCTTACCACCACACCGGTCTTTTGACTGTAGGATCGACCTAGTGGAAGGGGTTCCTTTGCCCTGTAGTCATATCTGTGCACTATCCGAACCTGAGGAGAAACACCTCAAGAAATACCTGGATGAGATGCTAGGACTGGGGTTTATCCGTCCTTCTTCTTCGCCCGTGTCTTCAGCGATCTTCTTTATACCGAAGAAGGAGGGGACGTTAAGGGCTTGTGTGGATTATAGGACATTAAACAAGGCCACAGTGAAGAACAGGTACCCTCTTCCTCTCATCCCCGTGTTACTGGATCAGCTCCGCAAGGCCACTGTGTTTACAAAATTGGACTTGCGTGGAGCCTACCATCTGATTCGTGTGCGGCCTGGGGATGAGTGGAAGACTGCTTTTAAAACCAAACATGGCTTGTTTGAATACTGTGTGATGCCGTTTGGCCTGTGCAATGCGCCAGCGGCGTTCCAGTATTTCATTAATGAAGTTCTGAGCGAGTACCTGGATAGGACCGTAATTGTGTACTTGGACGACATCCTTATCTTTTCGGAGACAGGAGTAGACCATCACAAGCATATGAAACAAGTGCTGCAGAAATTGAAGGAACATCGGCTATATGCCAAACTCGAAAAGTGCCAGTTTGATGCGGTAGAGGTGGAATTTTTGGGGTTCCTGATATCAGCCGAAGGAATACGTATGGACCCAAAAAAGATACAGGCGATCGTGACCTGGCCTGTGCCATCCACTGTTAAGCACATACAGGTGCTTCTGGGGTTCGCCAATTTTTACCGGCGCTTTATCGCTCGTTTTTCTGATATTGTGGCGCCTATGACTCGTCTGTTGCGAAAGGGGGTCCCTTTTTCGTGGTCCCATGAGACTCAGAGTGCCTTCCGGTTACTATTGAAGACCTTTACGACCGCTCCTGTACTGGCCCATCCTGATCCTGCCTTGCCGTTCTATGTAGAGACAGATGCTTCAGCTGGTGCGGTGGGTGGGGTACTGTCGCAGAGAGAGGAGGGTACGGGCCATATGCATCCTATTGCCTATTTTTCGAAAACATTGTTGCCTGCCGAACGCAATTACACTGTGGCGGAACGTGAGTTGTTGGCCGTGAAACTGTCCTTTGAGGAATGGCGTCACTATCTGTGGGGGGCCAGACATACGATCACAATCTATACGGACCATAAGAATCTGGAGTTTTTTAGATCAGCTCGGGCATTGACACCAAGACAGATGCGATGGGTTTTGTTTTTCAACGAATATGATTTTATCATAACATACAGACCCGCTGCTCAGCAGATAAAATCTGACGCACTGTCTCGGATTCACATTGACCCGGAGGAGGTGAGATCAGGGAAGGAGAGTAGACCTATGATCGATAGTGGGAAGATTGTTGGAGTGGCTTCGGTGGAAGAGTTCTCCTCTTCTGTGAAAGACCTGTTGCGCAGGATGGATTTGGGCCCATGGTTACAACTGTCTCAGGTGGCGTTCCGGGATGGGTTGTTATATCAGGGGGATAGGTTGTTTGTTCCACCCGATCTGAGAGGAAAGGTGGTGGAGTGGTGTCACTCCTCCTCATTAGTCGCGCATCCTGGAATGGGTAAGACAAAGGAGTTGTGCTTGAGGTGGTTTTGGTGGGAGACCGTGGCACAGGATGTTCAGCGATATGTGTCAGCCTGTCCTGTTTGTGTTATCAATAAGCCCTCACATAGTAAGCCCTCTGGTCTGTTGCAGCCGTTGAAGGTTCCTCCTTCCCCTTGGCATACTGTCAGTATGGACTTCGTCACTGACCTTCCTTTGGTGTCCGGATTCACAGCCATCCTTGTGGTGGTGGACTTGTTCACCAAGATGGCGCACTTTATACCACTTAAAAAGATTCTGACAGCAAGGGAGATGGCCTTGGAGTTTATGACTTCGGTTGTAAGGTTACATGGATTACCTACAGTAGTAATATCAGACAGGGGGGCGCAATTAGTGCCCCATTTCTGGACGGAGCTCTGTCTGGTGCTCAAGATGGATATACGATTGTCATCTGCGTATCATCCTCAGTCAGACGGGCAGACGGAGCGTACCAACCAGACAATGGCACAATATTTGAGGTGCTTGATTACGTCTCTGTCGTGTGATTGGGTGACGGCTTTACCCATAGCTGAATTCGCCTATAACAATAGTGTACACACGGCCCTGGGAATGACACCGTTCTTTTGTTCTATGGGATACCATCCTAGAGCTTTAGCTATCCAACCCACTGGGCACATGCCAGCCATTGACGAAGTGTGTAAACGATTGTGTGACATCTGGGAAGTGGCAAGGGTTAAGCTACAGGAAGCCAAGGCGGCTATGAAAGTACAGGCGGATCGTCATAGGGTCTCGGCCCCTGGTTACAAGGTGGGTGATCAAGTATGGTTGGTTTCACGTAACCTGCGACTACAGGGGTCACGCAAACTACAGCCCCGGTATGTAGGCCCTTTTCCGGTAGTACAGGTGGTCAACCCTGTGGCTTTGAAGCTGTTATTGCCATCGGATTATAAGATCCATCCAGTCTTCCACCCCTCGTTGTTGAAGCCCTTTGTTCCGTCAGATCAGGTCTTGCCCCCTCCCGCCCTTGTGTTGGTGGATGGCCAGGAGGAGTTTGAAGTACAGGCTATTCTTGACTCTAGGCGTAGGAGGGGAAGGTTGTATTACCTGGTGGATTGGAAGGGCTATGCCCCGGAAGATAGGACATGGGAACCAGCTGGGGGGGTGCATGCGTCTCGTTTAGTGAGGCTATTCCATAGACAACATCCCCGGAAGCCCCGGCCCGTGGGGAGGGTCATTGGGGGGGGGGGGGGGTACTGTTAGGATTCGGTCCCCAGTCCTCTTTTGATGACCATGTCTTTGCTGTCAAATGACACGCCAGTTGCACATAAAAGGTAGTCCTACCATAGTGTTGGTGCTTGTTATTGCTAACCTGTGGGTTCCCGCTATCCTGGTTCCTGTGTAGCTTGTTGGCTGTTGCTGATTCTCACGGGCTCGTGAGAATCGTTGGAGTATTGCCTTCTTCCTTTTCCCTCTTCCCTTGTCCTGAAGTCCCGTTGTTGTTACCTGCCTGTTCCTTCCCTCCTGTTTCCTGAACGCCCGTTCCCTTGTACTTCGTAGTTAGTTAGTTAGTGGACTCCCCCTTCTCTTTATAGAGACTTGCCAACGACATCCAGGGGCTCCTGTTTGTCAGACACCGCAGGGGTGTCTTTTTTCTTTTGTACCCGAGACGTTGTATAGAAGACTGACGGACACTAGGCGTTCGCGCGGTAAACACGTCTTGTGGTAACCGTTCCGCCTCGTTATGGGCGGATATGACGTTTGAGTAGAATCCCGGCTGGGTATTGTCAATCGGTCCTCCTGAGAACCGAGTCGGTATCGACTCTCGGCTCCCCTGCTTTCCCCCCACAATCCTTTCTGAAGACACAGGGGTTTTTTGTTCATGCCCGCTATTTCGGCATGTTTTTTACCCTGTGAATACATACACGCCCAAACCAAACACCCGAATTACTAGTCCTGTTTTAAGGCTATTACAAGAGAAGTTATCTTGGAGTTTTTTATACCCTGGACTAGACCCCCCTCGAAGCAAACCCTGCATTCGTTTATGGTAAGTGCATGTGTGGTGAATTGCTGGATATGGTCATTTGATACAGAGGTAGGATTGGGGACTGAGAGGTTATTGTGAGGTGTATTTTTGTCTCCCTGTTTATGCAGGTGCGGAAGCGAGGAGGAGGGTGTTATTTGAACTACGCTCTACAGGGGTGGAAGGTTTGGTGCCTTCATATATATTCCACCCCCTTTTCTGGGTCATCGGTTTACTCATCTGTACCATCTAGTGAGTGACCGGTGAGTCGGGGAAGTGGGTTGGGACATACCTCGTTCCTGCAGTGTGTGGGTTGGGCAGGAGCCTAACACTGAGTATGCTATCGACGAGGGGCTTCAGATGTGAAGTCCTGCATCGAAATGAGTCACACACCGGCTGGTTCCGAAGAAGCTGTGGGGTTGGGGTGCGAAGTCTTGCGTCATTGTTGAAGATGCTTTCGACGATGGGCTTGCATCGAGGATGCGTCATGCAGACCAGAGGCTGCAGGTGGTGATATGATGTCTTGCACCAGACACAAACTACGCAACAATACTGATGCAGAGTTTGGTGAGTGGTTGCACTGTGCACTGGCTCAGACACACAGTCTCTGGTTGGCAATGTGACACGCTGCAGCTCTGATGAATCAGTTCTGCTGGGACTAGAGCCCACTTCCATAGGTCCTGGCCTGGGGTGGCACCACTTGGGAGGGTAGGACTCAAAGATGGCAGAGTCCAGGTGCTGGGTTGAAGATGGAGAAAGCCTCTTCGGACCCTGGGGCTTCTGATCAGGAGGCCAGCTAACTAGCCCTTGGATTCACTCTGGTAATACTTGGTTCAAGATGCAGTTCCTGTCCTTCACTCAGGCAGTAGGGCAGCAGGTCAGCACAGCAGTCCTTCTTCTGAGTTTTCCACAGGTCCAAAAGTGCACTAAACAGTTAGGGACTGAGGTCCAATAATTATACCTGGTGCCACTTTGAAGTTGGAGACGCTTCTAGCGGTTTCCACCCTCCATAAGTGTTTGGAATTTCCTGTCTCCCTGCCCTGGCCCCAGATTGTCTGGGATCACAATAGACTAGTGTCAAATCCTTTGTGGGAGTGTGGGAGGTGACAGCTTCTCACCCCTCGATAACTCAGAGCGGCCCATCCTGTTAACACTTTGGCTCACTCTCTGGCAGCAAAACACAAAGACCAACTGCCAATTACACCTAGTCATGTGACCCAGGATACAATCAGCAGACACAAAATGGTTGGGACAAGATAATGCCAAGTTTCTAAATGTATGAAAGTGTAATGGGGTATGATCCAATAAGGCCTACGAAGTGGGGAGGGATCAATATAACACAACACAAAATCTATATAGGACCCCACATGCTCATTATTCGATATTAATCTAGATCGAACACAACATACATATTAATCCAGTGTGTTTGATTATTAATCACATTCTAATTTAAAACTATTTTATCGCAGTTGTGTTTATCTGCTTACAAGACCTAGGGATAGGGCTCTGCTTTAAAGGTATATACTGGTTAGGTATAATACCAATTGGCAATGACATATCCTTTAGGTCCCTAGTATATAATAAGGCATGGGGGATTCAAACTACCTATGTCCCTATTTTATAATAGGGCAGTGAGGTTTAGAGGCCAGTAGATATCCGGCAAAGAGTGTGCGCTGTTGAGTTGCCTGCTGTCATTCCGGTCTGGGAAAGACATGGCTTGGTAGTTTGGACTGGACTGTTCCCATGAGGCACGGGGTCAGAGCTGATTTGCATATAGCCAGTGTCTAGCCCAGGGTGGTGTGGAGTGCAAAAAAAGCAATGGATTTAGGCCCAGATCCTTGTACTGGGGTGAATGTATGACATTGTTCTACATTCTGTCCATCAACTGTGTTTTTTGCAATTTTCACCCCAAGTGTGCTGGGTATACTCAGACATGAGTCCCAGGCTCTCCACACCACTGTAGTCAAGCTATCCAGGCTGATGAAGGCTGATGGCCAGAAACCGGCCCTTGGATGCTTGATTCCGGTCTGGGAAAGACATGGCTTGGTAGTTCGGACTGGACTGTTCCCATGAGGCACGGGGTCAGAGCTGATTTGCATATAGCCAGTGTCTAACCCAGGGTGGTGTGGAGTGCAAAAAAAATGGATTTAAGCCCAGATCCTTGTACTGGGGTGAATGTATGACATTGTTCTACATTCTGTCCATCAACTGTGTTTTTTGCAATTTTCACCCTTAGTGTGCTGGGTATACTCAGACGTGAGTCCCAGGCTCTCCACACCACTGGAGCCAAGCTATCCAGGCTGATGAAGGCTGATAGCCAGAAACCGGTCCTTGGATGCTTGATTCCGGTCTGGGAAAGACATGGCTTGGTAGTTCGGACTGGACTGTTCCCATGAGGCACGGGGTCAGAGCTGATTTGCATATAGCCAGTGTCTAACCCAGGGTGGTGTGGAGTGCAAAAAAACGATGGATTTAGGCCCAGATCCTTGTACTGGGGTGAATGTATGACATTGTTCTACATTCTGTCCATCGACTGTGTTTTTTTGCAATTTTCACCCCGAGTGTGCTGGGTATACTCAGACGTGAGTCCCAGGCTCTTCACACCACTGGAGTCAAGCTATCCAGGCTGATGAAGGCTGATAGCCAGAAACCGGTCGTTGGATGCTTGATTCCGGTCTGGGAAAGACATGGCTTGGTAGTTTGGACTGGACTGTTCCCATGAAGCACGGGGTCAGAGCTGATTTGCATATAGCCAGTGTCTAACCCAGGGTGGTGTGGAGTGCAAAAAAACGATAGATTTAGGCCCAGATCCTTATACTGGGGTGAATGTATGACATTGTTCTACATTCTATCCATCAACTGTGTTTTTTGCAATTTTCACCCCAAGTGTGCTGGGTATACTCAGATGTGAGTTCCAGGCTCTCCACACCACTGGAGTCAAGCTATCCAGGCTGATGAAGGCTGATAGCCAGAAACCGGTCCTTGGATGCTTGATTCCGGTCTGGGAAAGACATGGCTTGGTAGTTTAAACTGGACTGTTCCCATGAGGTATGGGGTCAGAGCTGATTTGCATATAGCCAGTGTCTAACCCAGGGTGGTGTGGAGTGCAAAAAAACGATGGATTTAGCCCCAGATCCTTGTACTGGGGTGAATGTATGACATTGTCCTACATTCTGTCCATCAACTGTGTTTTTTGCAATTTTCACCCCGAGTGTGCTGGGTATACTCAGACGTGAGTCCCAGGCTCTCCACACCACTGGAGTCAAGCTATCCAGGCTGATGAAGGCTGATAGCCAGAAACCGGTCCTTGGATGCTTGATTCCGGTCTGGGAAAGACATGGCTTGGTAGTTCGGACTGGACTGTTCCCATGAGGCACGGGCTCAGAGCTGGATTGCATATAGCCAGTGTCTAACCCAGGGTGGTGTGGAGTGCAAAAAAACGATGGATTTAGGCCCTGATCCTTGTACTGGGGTGAATGTATGACATTGTTCTACATTCTGTCCATCAACTGTGTTTTTTGCAATTTTCACCCCGAGTGTGCTGGTATACTCAGACGTGAGTCCCAGGCTCTCCACACCACTGGAGTCAAGCTATCCAGGCTGATGAAGGCTGATAGCCAGAAACCGGTCCTTGGATGCTTGATTCCGGTCTGAGAAAGACATGGCTTGGTAGTTCAGACTGGACTGTTCCCATGAGGCACGGGGTCAGAGCTGATTTGCATATAGCCAGTGTCTAACCCAGGGTGGTGTGGAGTGCAAAAAAAGAATGGATTTAGGCCCAGATCCTTGTACTGGGGTGAATGTATGACATTGTTCTACATTCTGTCCATCAACTGTGTTTTTTGCAATTTTCACCCCGAGTGTGCTGGGTATACTCAGACGTGAGTCCCAGGCTCTCCACACCACTGGAGTCAAGCTATCCAGGCTGATGAAGGCTGATAGCCAGAAACCGGTCCTTGGATGCTTGATTCCGGTCTGGGAAAGACATGGCTTGGTAGTTCGGACTGGACTGTTCCCATGAGGCACGGGGTCAGAGCTGATTTGCATATAGCCAGTGTCTAACCCAGGGTGGTGTGGAGTGGAAAAAAACGATGGATTTAGGCCCAGATCCTTGTACTGGGGTGAATGTATGACATTGTTCTACATTCTGTCCATCAACTGTGTTTTTTGCAATTTTCACCCCAAGTTTGCTGGGTATACTCAGACATGAGTCCCAGGCTCTCCACACCACTGTAGTCAAGCTATCCAGGCTGATGAAGGCTGATGGCCAGAAACCGGCCCTTGGATGCTTGATTCCGGTCTGGGAAAGACATGGCTTGGTAGTTCGGACTGGACTGTTCCCATGAGGCACGGGGTCAGAGCTGATTTGCATATAGCCAGTGTCTAACCCAGGGTGGTGTGGAGTGCAAAAAAAATGGATTTAAGCCCAGATCCTTGTACTGGGGTGAATGTATGACATTGTTCTACATTCTGTCCATCAACTGTGTTTTTTGCAATTTTCACCCTTAGTGTGCTGGGTATACTCAGACGTGAGTCCCAGGCTCTCCACACCACTGGAGCCAAGCTATCCAGGCTGATGAAGGCTGATAGCCAGAAACCGGTCCTTGGATGCTTGATTCCGGTCTGGGAAAGACATGGCTTGGTAGTTCGGACTGGACTGTTCCCATGAGGCACGGGGTCAGAGCTGATTTGCATATAGCCAGTGTCTAACCCAGGGTGGTGTGGAGTGCAAAAAAACGATGGATTTAGGCCCAGATCCTTGTACTGGGGTGAATGTATGACATTGTTCTACATTCTGTCCATCGACTGTGTTTTTTGCAATTTTTACCCCGAGTGTGCTGGGTATACTCAGACGTGAGTCCCAGGCTCTTCACACCACTGGAGTAAAGCTATCCAGGCTGATGAAGGCTGATAGCCAGAAACCGGTCGTTGGATGCTTGATTCCGGTCTGGGAAAGACATGGCTTGGTAGTTTGGACTGGACTGTTCCCATGAGGCACGGGGTCAGAGCTGATTTGCATATAGCCAGTGTCTAACCCAGGGTGGTGTGGAGTGCAAAAAAACGATAGATTTAGGCCCAGATCCTTATACTGGGGTGAATGTATGACATTGTTCTACATTCTGTCCATCAACTGTGTTTTTTGCAATTTTCACCCCAAGTGTGCTGGGTATACTCAGATGTGAGTTCCAGGCTCTCCACACCACTGGAGTCAAGCTATCCAGGCTGATGAAGGCTGATAGCCAGAAACCGGTCCTTGGATGCTTGATTCCGGTCTGGGAAAGACATGGCTTGGTAGTTTAAACTGGACTGTTCCCATGAGGTATGGGGTCAGAGCTGATTTGCATATAGCCAGTGTCTAACCCAGGGTGGTGTGGAGTGCAAAAAAACGATGGATTTAGCCCCAGATCCTTGTACTGGGGTGAATGTATGACATTGTCCTACATTCTGTCCATCAACTGTGTTTTTTGCAATTTTCACCCCGAGTGTGCTGGGTATACTCAGACGTGAGTCCCAGGCTCTCCACACCACTGGAGTCAAGCTATCCAGGCTGATGAAGGCTGATAGCCAGAAACCGGTCCTTGGATGCTTGATTCCGGTCTGGGAAAGACATGGCTTGGTAGTTCGGACTGGACTGTTCCCATGAGGCACGGGCTCAGAGCTGGATTGCATATAGCCAGTGTCTAACCCAGGGTGGTGTGGAGTGCAAAAAAACGATGGATTTAGGCCCTGATCCTTGTACTGGGGTGAATGTATGACATTGTTCTACATTCTGTCCATCAACTGTGTTTTTTGCAATTTTCACCCCGAGTGTGCTGGTATGCTCAGACGTGAGTCCCAGGCTCTCCACACCACTGGAGTCAAGCTATCCAGGCTGATGAAGGCTGATAGCCAGAAACCGGTCCTTGGATGCTTGATTCCGGTCTGAGAAAGACATGGCTTGGTAGTTCAGACTGGACTGTTCCCATGAGGCACGGGGTCAGAGCTGATTTGCATATAGCCAGTGTCTAACCCAGGGTGGTTTGGAGTGCAAAAAAAGAATGGATTTAGGCCCAGATCCTTGTACTGGGGTGAATGTATGACATTGTTCTACATTCTGTCCATCAACTGTGTTTTTTGCAATTTTCACCCCGAGTGTGCTGGGTATACTCAGACGTGAGTCCCAGGCTCTCCACACCACTGGAGTCAAGCTATCCAGGCTGATGAAGGCTGATAGCCAGAAACCGGTCCTTGGATGCTTGATTCCGGTCTGGGAAAGACATGGCTTGGTAGTTCGGACTGGACTGTTCCCATGAGGCACGGGGTCAGAGCTGATTTGCATATAGCCAGTGTCTAACCCAGGGTGGTGTGGAGTGCAAAAAAACGATGGATTTAGGCCCAGATCCTTGTACTGGGGTGAATGTATGACATTGTTCTACATTCTGTCCATCAACTGTGTTTTTTTGCAATTTTCACCCAGAGTGTACTGGGTATACTCAGACGTGAGTCCCAGGCTCTCCACACCACTAGAGTCAAGCTATCCAGGCTGATGAAGGCTGATAGCCAGAAACCGGTCCTTGGATGCTTGATTCCGGTCTGGGAAAGACATGGCTTGGTAGTTCGGACTGGACTGTTCCCATGAGGCACGGGGTCAGAGCTGATTTGCATATAGCCAGTGTCTAACCCAGGGTGGTGTGGAGTGCAAAAAAACGATGGATTTAGGCCCAGATCCTTGTACTGGGGTGAATGTATGACATTGTTCCACATTCTGTCCATCAACTGTGTTTTTTTGTCATTTTAAAGGCAGCCATGCTCTGCAGACTGTCTTTTTTTTAAAAAGATTTTTTTATAATTTTATTTAAGTTTATAAATACAAACAATAGGAACGATGGGTTCCAACAAAACCAGCCAGCATGACATTGCATTGACACAAAAAGCACTATAGTTCGAGATCTGAAAGTTTCATATATAGCATGTTGCAACGGGTGAGCAGCTCGCACAATACAGTAATCAATTTGTTCATTTTCATGCCACAATCTACAATTTAACTTATCTCAGACCTGAAGTCCACATAAACCATCAAAGTCGAACAATGAGCAGATCCTAGTCAATCATATCACATCAGAGATACACATGTTAGATATTATGTAATCCGAAGGCATTCCACATCAACATCTGGGGGCAGCACAGCACTAACCCTCCACAGTGGGACTGGGTTCAGGGCAGTCAGACCTGTTTCGCACCCAATTTACGAATGGTTCCCATATGTCATGTGGTCTCGAAGTCGGGGGCATTAAATCCCAGAAATTGCTGAGTTCTGTGAGACATATGTAACATCAGTTAGCCAGTCCTTGATACAGGGTACTTGCTTTCTCCGCTAACGAATGGCAACCTGTTTTCTTGCAAACAGTAAGTGAAGTGCATGTAGTTTGCACTGTTTTAGTGGTGTGTCTTTTACATAGCCCAGGTGACCAAATTCAGGGGAAGGAGCATCCGTTCTGTTAACAATTTGGTTAACTGTAGTAAAGATCTCCTGCCAAAATGAATAATGTGTGGGCAATCCCATGCAATATGCAGAAAGGGCGCAGGAGCATAGCCGCAGCGCCTGCAACTCGCATCCTCCCTAAGCTTCAAGCGATATAAACTGATAGGTGTCCTGTAATATCTATGCACAAATTTAAAATGGATCAGGCAAAGTCTATATTTGCAGACAGTTCAGTGAGCTGCCTACAGCAGAATGGCCACTGTTTGTCTGTCAATTGAGGGTCAAATTCGCTGTTCCACTGCTGGAGTGACTTTGGCTTAACCACCGGATTCGTATTTAGCATATTGGTATTCAGGCGTGTAACTAGTTTACGGGGAGAAGATGATTTCAGAAGTTGCTCTAAAGCTCGCAATGATGGGGGGGCCTCAGGGAATCCCTTCCATAGTGCACGACATGCAGCTCTTAGTTTGTGATGCATGAATAGCTCAGCAAATGTCACAGCCCGATCCCCAGTCCCTTCAGGAGGGGGCCTAAACTCACCATTTGGGTATAAATCAGCAAATGTGTATAGGTGAATCGATCTCTACTGCTACATGGGGCTGGTATGGCATTGGGTGAACCCAGAAATAAAGAAATTTGGCCTGGGCGCATAGCCCCTATAGTTGCATATCTGGGGCACCCAGTCCGCCCTGCCGTAATGTAACCCTGGCCTGACCTCCAGCCCAGACAAGGGACAGCAGCTGCGATCTCAAGTGTGAGAAAAAGTGTTGCGTGAGGGGAATTGGAACATTGACAAACAGCTACAGAAACTTCGGCAGTATGACCATTTTCGACAGCGCTATCTTCCCAGCAATGGACAAGGGTAGTTTAGATCAAAGTTCAACTTTACCTTCAAGCCACTTGGTGCCCTGCTAAAGTTTAGGTTCCAGATCTCCTGTAGGTCTCGACTCAGCCACACTCCCAAATATTTGACAGCCTCAGCCTCCCATCTCAAGGGGAGATCAGATGTATTACGGATGTACCATCAGTTAGTGGGAAAATTACTGATTTCATCCAGTTAATGGAAACGCCCGCAATCCCCCCAAATCTCATAAATTCTTGAAGGACCGGGTCTAAATTTTCTTCTGAGTTAAGAATGTACAAGGTTACGTCATCGGCATAAAGCGTGATCAGGAGGCTACGCGTGCTGAAACCGATACCCCACGCCGTATGGTGTTGTCCGACTCTGGCAGCCAGGGGTTCCATAGCAATAGCAAAAAGTAGGGGCGAAAGAGGACACCCCTGTCTGGTACCACAGGTTATAATAAATGGGTCAGATAGCAAGCCATTCACCCTTATTCAGAGCCTCAGCATGGTGTACAGGAGCTGAATACGGTTTATGAACAAGGGGCTCAGTCCCATGCGTGCTAGTATGGTGAATAAGTAGAGCCACTCAAGCGTGTCAAATGCTTTTGTTGCATCTAAGAAAATAGTGGTGGCATGTACGTCTGGGTGGAGATAGTGTAGCACTGAGAACAGTGTGCGGAAGTTGTGTGATGTCGATCTTCCATCGATAAACCCCGATTGGTCAGGGAGTGCAATCATGGGAAGTAGTGGCTCCAATCTATTTGCCAATAGCTTAGCGCATATTTTTACATCTATGTTTATCAATGATAACGGCATGTAGGACTCTACCTACGTTTCGGCCTTCTCGGGTTTCAATAAGGTTATAATTATGGCTTTTCTCATTGACTGTGGCAGAGCTCCTACTTCCAACGCCTCCTCAAAAACCGCCAGCAATTCGGGAGCTAGTTCATCCACATATGTCTTAAAAAATGGCAGTAGTCAGGCCGTCAGGCCCAGGGACCTTGTCAAGTGATAGACTTTTTAATAACCTGAGCTACGTCTTCCACCGTGATGGGGAGGTCTATGTATTCCCTATGTGTATTGTTGAACCACACCAGGGCAAAGGTGTCTAAAAAATCTTGTAGGCCTGCTGGGCTGGAGTCTTGAGTTGCAGTGTATAGGAAGGAATAGAAGGCGGAGAACTCATGAAGGATCTCTGATTGACCCCGGACGGTGCCCCCGCTAGCGGTGTTAAGCTCACGCACAAACATAGTAGATCTAGATGGACGGATCATATAGGCCAGCGTTCGGCAAAGTCTGTCGCCCTCACCATATCTCCTCGCCTCTGCATACTTGCCCAGGAAATTAATCTCCCATTGCGATTCCTCAGCAAACTCCAGTAGTTTTGCCTTTAGGAGAGCTGTTGTTTTGGGGTCGTTCGTCGAGTAGAAGTGTTCCTCAAGTTCCTTTATCTGACACTCCAAGGTAGCAATAGTACCCCTAATAGCTTTCAAAACCCCAGCCTGCCTGGCAATGCATTGCCCTCTGATAACCACTTTAAAGGCCTCCCAGAGCGAGGCTTCAGTGTCTACTGACCCAGCATTAAGAGTAAAGTAGTCAGTAATGTCAGAGCGGATTTCCTCCTTAAAGGCCTCGTCTAGAAGCGCATGGAGGGCAATCTCCAAGTGAAAGCCCGAGGGGGTGTACCCGGTAGGCCTAGCTTAAGCAGACAAGGGGCATGGTCTGACAGCGAGCGCGCCAAGTGTGCCACCTCCAGCGCCCAGATAGCAATGTCATGTGAGATCAGCCAGTAGTCCAAGCGGCACCAGGCACTATGATGGCTAGATATATATGTCCCCTCTCTGAGTTTTGGGTGATGAGTCCGCCACATATCCAACAGGTCCCCATCGGACATAATTTCCTGCAGTGCAGCACTAGCCTGTGGGTGTAAGGTGTGAGCTGTACCCTGTCTATGCATGTCAACATCTAATATTGCATAGAAATCACCACCCCAAAGAACCATACCACAGCCGATTGCCCTGATCCTAGACCAAAGATTACAGAAGAACTCAAGGGAGTCAACATTTGGGCCATACACTGCCACAAGCACCATGGGCACGCCACTCAGTCTCCCATGTAAGATGATGTACCTCCCTTCCGGATCAACATAGACCATTTCTTCCCACCAGTACATCCCTTTACAAAGCAACACAGACACACCCGAGCATAGTTTGAATAAATAGATGAGTGTACCGTTCCCCACCTACTGTGCGGCAGTCGGTGTAATGGTTTGACATTTAAATGCATTTCCTGCAATGTACATATATCAACATTGTGTCTAGATAGATACGCATGCACAAGCCTGGCTTTCTTACCATCGCTCAGCCCTCTAACATTTCATGTGAGAACATGCAATGTGCCAGCGTGTGGTAAATCCTAAAGTGCATGTATCCACCCACTGCATGTAGGCAGAGCTCCCCCTTGCATCTGTTAAACACTCTCGTATTCTCTGCATCTGCATGCTGGCACAAAAACAAAAAAACAAACCCCATCTCCTGCCCGCCACCCACTCCAACCCCCAAATCAGGTTGTAGCATACCCTTCTCAATTCGAACCTGTGAAACCAACATAGATAATAAAGGGAGACTTCCCTTGAGGGCGATGCAAAGCCGGCTCAATCCCCTGTCTGCACAGGGTGGCCGGGAGTAATGCGGACAGGCAAGCAGTAATAACCAATGATCTTGAAAGAACAGTACGTTCACGTGCCTCAAGGCTGCCAGGCACCAGCGTCCAAGTACAGGGAATCAAAGAGTTAGGAACACATCTAGAAATGAGCATTCTTAAACAGGAAAGGATATCTTCAGAGCTTGAGAGTACATTAACGAATAGACACAGGTAGTATTGAATTAATGAATCAGTCATTGTCGCCTAGGTGGCCTCCCAAAGTTCCTTTCTTCAGCACTGGTGGTCTTTGACTTCTTCCCGCTGACATACTTAGCAAACTTAAGGGCGGATTTCACATCCGTAAAGTAGTGGGCAGTTCCATCATGCGAGACCTTTAATTTGGCTCGATAGAGCAAGGAATAAGGAATTTGCACCTGCATGAGGATTCGCTTTGCGGGGAGGAACTCTCTTCGTGCCGCCTGCACTGCCGGAGTAAAGTCAGGGTAAAAGGAAATGGTGTTGCCTTTATGTGTAATTTGCCCCCTCTCCCTCGCCAATTGCAGAATAAGATTCCTGTCCTGATAGTTCAGAAGCTTTGCCAGGATTGGTCTTGGCGTCAGGAGGTTTCGGCCCCCGGGACCTGGGGCCCTCTCAATCACGAAGACCAGTGACTGGTGAGGATTAAAGAGCTTGTAAAGGAGATCCGTAACAAAGACCTCCATTTTAGAAATGGTGGTGGTCTCTGGAATGCCAGTAATTCGGAGGTTATTCCTTCTAGACTGCGCCTCCAAATCATCATTAGTAGCTCTTATAACCCCAAAAAAACGTATCCATATGTAGCAATTGTTCCTTAGTTTCCACCTGGAATTCGTGGAGTTCTGTGTGCCTGTTCTCAAGTCTGTCCAATCTGGTCTTGTGGGTAGACACCTGCTCTTTTACGGAATCCAGCTGCGTGGTCAGGGTGTCCAATTTTGTATCTATGTTCCGCAAGCTGGAGCGCATTTTCAGCATCAGGGTCCGTATGTCCTCCCCATGATCATCAGCCTGTGAGTCTCGATAAGCATCGCTCTGAGTATCGGGTCGGGATCAGTATGCCTTGTGGAGCGTTGATTGTCAAAATTTAGCTTGGACTGCTTTGCATCTGGTTTACCTATATCGTCGGTAGCCAGTAGGTTTTGAAGGGCCCGCTATCTCACTCGTGGATTGCTGCCCATACACCGGCTCACTGTGAGTGGCAGGCCAAGCTTTGTTCCAACACACCAGAGATCCTCACATTGGCAATATCCTCGGTCACGCCCAACCACAGCCTGTTCAGAGACAAGCGTGAATTGTCCCACTTGTGTGGGCAATTAGGGCACAGTTACACCTCAGCCACCGCCAACGTCACTCATGCTGTGCTTCGCTTTCAATATAGTCAGCAGGACAGGCCATGCATGAGCAAGGCCGAGGCATCAATCTTGCGATTGCACTTCACCGCACAATCACCCTTGTTGTTGCATGTATAAGTGCACGGTGCCCTGGCACACGCCCCTCTCCTGCGTGTCTCATGGCAGTAGCGGGCGCTTCCACACTGGTCTGAGCAGCTACCCTCCGCCTCACTCAAAAAGCCGCCTGTGTGTTGCAACGAGTGAAACAGCCTCCCAGGGTCAAATTATGGAGTATGGCCCAATCTTTTATGCTGGGGTTTTACGCATCCTACAGCCTTCCGGTCAGCGCTCATCCGTCCCGGGTCCATGCGCACTATGCGGGTTTCACAGTTCCACCAGCCACCTCCTCTCTCCATGCTGCCGGGCTGTTCCACCAACCTGCAAAATGGCAGCTGCGGCCTCCCGGGTCTCTCCTTTCCCAGCCCCACCATTGGGGTGTTTCCTCCTGATGCCACCACACCACACCTCATACCTGCATGGGAGGCCGCCTATTCGGTTGCAGCCCTCGAACTCCAGCTCAGCCCTACGCCTTCTCCACTCTGATTTCAGTGAGCCGCCGCAGGCACTGCCTCAATTTGCAGGACGGCCCAGCCGTCGCGGGTGCCGGGCTCCGGCAAGTCAGCCGCCTCTCCACTCGATTGCCTGTAGCACCGTCAGGCAATTCTCCTCGCTCTTTAGAGTCACAGCGATGTTTTTTTTTTACCTGAAGCAAACTTTATTCGGTTAAAAATGTTAAAACCATCAAAGCACAGTACAAAACAAAATTTCATGGCATTAAAATTCACCACATACATAAGGTAAATACGATCAACAATATACAAATATACATATTTTGTAATTACCAAAAAAGACAATTTAAATTCACCTAGCCCCACAGCGATGTAGGAGCGGGTGCCCCTGCTGCTTCAGAGGCTATTTTCATGATGCTATAGCCCTCCGTGTCTAGGATTAATACAGGATTTTCTCCCAGCCAGCGGAGCTCGCTTACAAAGCGGCCATTCCGCGGCTTGTTTAGCCACGCCCACCTGCAGACTGTCTTTAAAATTAAATTGTATGCAGATTCAACCTTGGAATTAAAGGTACTTCCAAAGTAGTAATCTACCTTATTGTTACGTATAAGTCATCCCTAAGGTCTCATTTGGTACCCCATTTTTAATAACTATCACAGAAAAGAAGTTCTTAGAATTTCTTTACTGTAAGCCAAATTCCAGCCTTCCAGCTGCTCTCTCCTGATTGGCTAGTCTCTGCCAGGCTGAACCAAGCTGTCTTAAAGAGGTGTGAAATTGCCTGCTAGAGAGACAATGGAGTTCCTCTGGGTAGAGAACTGCAGCTGCAGAAACCACAATGAGCCACACACAAACCCCTATTATTAGATTAGGGAGAGGAATGGAAAGGGAGTGTTAGGGAATCTTGGCCACACCAATGGGATGGCTTACCTGAACTTCATGTTGTATTTTGAAAGAATAGGGCTTTCTGGGACAAGAATATGCCACACTTCAGAGGAAGTGGGCATATATCTGGGTGGCACCCTGCATCTCATTGGTCAGGGGCGACCCCCTGCTTGACACCCAGGAACACAGCATACATATGGATGAGTTGCCAAGCACCTCAGATCTGCTGCCTGAAACTAGAAGAAGAATGACTGCCCTGCTGGAAACCTTATCTACACCCCACAAGTATGTACTCTGAAGGACAGCACCTGCTGCACATTCTGGAACTACAGCCCTAATGACTTTGTCTTGCTTCAAAAAGGATTAAGTAGTGGACTGCTAGCAAGCTACAGGTTAACTGAGCCCACCTGCATCATCTCCACCAAGAAGTCCCCATCCCGGAGTGTATCCAGTGGGCTTCCAAGGATTTGGTCAGGTGCATTGTGGGAATTGCAGTTCCAACATCCCAAGGACCATCTCAGAGCTTCTAGACTCGTGGATTGGTGTTTGAACACTTTGAACCCACAAGCAGAACTTCAGGAGAAGTTCCAGAAGTTTGGAGCAGTTTGGCGCAACTTCAGGCAAAAGCTCCAGAAGTTGACCAGGTGCATCATGGGAGTTGTAGCCCAGACCCCAAGGAGCAATTCAAAGCTTCTGGAACCTTGGGTTGTAATGTGGCCACTTCCCTGCATCAAGAAACACTTCTGGAAGTAAGTTTAAAGAACTCTTGACTTTGTCCTGGTGCAGCACAACCTTTTTTTTAACCCTTAGAATACTATTCTCTTCTAAGCTTTAGTTTTACTTTTAATCTTTAAAAATTCATATCTCTGATTCCCTACATTAGATGTTTATCATTTTGGTGTCTATTTGTTCATAAAAAATATCATCTGTTTTGTATAAATTGGTCTTGGATTTTTATTTTATGTTGTGTCTAACTTAACTAATGCACTGGTGTTTTAAATGCTTTACACACCTGTCTCTTAAATTAAGCCTGTCTTCTCATTGCCAGCTAACAAGGGTTGAGCAAGGGAATACTTTATTGAGACCCCCAACAGAGCCTTTATTGTATTTGTGGCCCTAGTACTTATGGTAAGTCACTTCTTATCACTACTAATAAGCCACTTCGCAGCAAACAGTTAACGGCAATAACTGACAGACCTGTAACGCTCGCTCACAACATTCTAGGCAGGCGAAACTCGGGAACCATGGGGATAGAGGAAAAAGAACTAAGAACTTTAAACAGGGCTAAACCATAATATGACAAAGACCCACTGTCAGAAAAAACTAAGGCCAATTCCTGTGAAGTTTTCCACCAGATATTCTGGATTGTAACTGATAGTCTATTAATAGATTCCTTGAGGTGTACAGTACCTGTAAGCATACTGCTTAATCATATTTTGATGTGGTGCTTGAACTGACATATTACCAAACAGTGCCTCTATCAAACCTGCTTTTATAGTGAAAGGGTGTGTGTTTGCCCAAGGCAGCCAAAAGTGTGCCAGCACAAGGCCTGAGAAAAACAGCACCATAATGTAATAGATATGGTGCTGATTTCCTCTTTCCTTTTGACTCAAAGCAGCACAGCAACTTTGCTTGCTATGCTGCATTGCATGATATTTTAGTAAATGTGTCCATATATTCACTCCAGAGTTTATTTTGAGCAGGTGGTTGCAGGTGCTGCCCACCAACACTTATTTTTGGGAACCAGCAATTATTTTTTACCTCATCAAACTTGGACCCAGACCGAGAGAGAGAAAAACATACAAGGGACCGAAAGGCGAAAAACTGTGACAAGGGGAGAAAGCAAGAACCCCCAAAATTGATATAAAGGGATAGGGATTGCATGGTGATGGATGAAAGAGGCATGAGGCGAAATCAAGACTAGGAAGCCTTTGTATTCCGCACACCAGCATTCAAGGCGCCTGCAACCGGCTTCCGAGCAACATTGTTTGCCCAGGTACTTGTTCTTTTCCAAATTAAGAACTGGTTCATTCTCTTCTACCTACAGACAGAGAATAGCTGAGTTTTAGTCAATTTATGCTCTTCCAAATACCCAAAGCAGTAAGAGTTGGTAATATTGTTAGGTGTTTTCTTTCTCATTTTACAAATATTTCATAATATAATGCTGCCTGGCACTGATTCACAGAGATAAACGTATACTTTTGTGTTTTCTATCCACAAAAGTATTTTACTAGTAGTATCTTTATGACTGGAAAGTCTCCGTACATAAAAATATGGGACAGTCCTATCTTTTTATGTGTTGAGACACATTTGTAAAGATTCCACTAGTAATATACCTTTATGAATAGCAAACAATCATAAGCTTACACAAAAGTGTAAGTTTACCTATGTGACAGTGGTGGCTCTCTGCTAAGGCAGAGAAGTGTCAACCCACTGATATTTAGCAGTGCACAAAATAAAAAGAAAATGATAATAACAGGACATTATTATTATTCTATTTTTCTATGCGGCACACAGAGCCAGGTGGGGGCGGGGCTGGGCTCTGTCACACTGAGCAGAGTGAGGAGTGGTTTGCACTCTAAGTGCACATGAACATTTTGCTGGCACTTTCGGGCCAGCCAAACTGTCATATGCACTCAGCATGTTTTTCATTGGGCTGTGTTGCACAGCCCTGTAGATAACATGCCCAGGCACCCCAAGCACTGCGTTAGCATCCAAACAGGATGCTTCAGGCCAATCAGAACGCTGCCAGTGCAGTGTTGTGATTGGCCGGGAGAGCCCAGAAGCCTGGGTGCTTCCGGTGCTATATCAGGCCTGAAGAGGATGGAGGAGAGGCTGCGGTGGCACGGTGCGGCGGCAAAGTAAAGGTACGTTTAAGTTTGAATTTTTTTTTTTATCCATTTCCACCCCCCCCCGCCTGCCGCACCACCCCCGTTCTGAGGCAGCCGCCACTGCTTTGTGAATCCTTCCTTCAGCATTTACAAAGAAGCCAACTTAGAAGGAAATGTTGAATTAATGAGCTGTGGCTTAGGCCTGCAATTTTGCACTTTTCTTGAATTCAGAATACTCCTATAGTATGTTCATGGAAATTTATACAAATCATAGGTTACTGAGCATAAACTTAAATCAATGAACTACTTGTCGGTTTTCAGATATGTCAAAGCGGCAAATGCAGCTCAATATTTCTTTTTTTCCACACATGGTAAATATTTTTTTCAACTTCAAGGACCTTGCATCTCTTATAAACCCATAAAAACAAAAGAGTTCCTCTTTTTCTTCATGGAAACGACTAAACTTCTACCTTTTTAGGAGGAGATGTATATGTGGCTCCAGGTAATAAACAACGTTTTAACATGTTTGTAAATACTAGGGTTAATACCGAGCGGCTTTTTGCTGCTCTGATGGATGAGTTCATGTCAAGACCGGTAATAGAAGTAGGAAAATCATCCAAAAATATGTCTTTTGTCTCCTTTTCTACATGAACCTATAACTGTATAACAGCAAATACAAATAGAAAGCACTTTCAAAAGTATTTAAAAACAGCAAAATGTAAACTTAAACGAATATAGATGAGCATAGATTCAGAGTTTTTATAAAGAAGTTTCAATTTTCAGTCTGTGTCTAGGATTTTACTAGATGATGAAATTGGGGTAACTATGGTTAACACAATTGCTGTTTTGCTTATTATCTCCACTACCCCAGACTTGTATATGCCACAACCTTTTATGCACTCCACACAGTTCTGGCTTTTTAAGGCTGGATTACACGATGCAGGCCAGTGGTTCTTAACTGTTTCACTTCTCTGATCCACCACTGAATCACTACTCGATGACGGGGAACCCCCCCCCCCCCCCCCCCCCAGCAAATTTCTATATTTAAAACAAAATAAATCATCCAAAAAATACAGTTTAGTGTGGAATATTTAATTTGATTTACAGGCAAAAAATACAAAAATCGTAATTTTAAAGGGAAGGTCGAACTTTTTCAAAATGTGTTTTTAGTTTTACATTGCAAAACATGCCTTAGTTTCTAGTGTATGCCTTTGTCCTTTTTACTTCTAATGCATGCTCTACATTTGTCAACACATACCAGTGAATGTGAGGCCACCAGTGTCCATACTAAATTCTGTTGGCTATATTTGGAATTCTCCAATGACTGAAGCTTTGAAATCCAAATAAATATGTAGCCTCTGATTTCAAATTTCTTTTCATTTATAGAGGGGTTTACATTTCTCCGTTGTACATTTAATTTTAATAATCTGATGATTTTATTTTCAAAATGTTATTAAAATGTTGTAGAACTCTTGAAAAGGCACCATCCACTGCAAGCGGTCCACTCATTCCTGGCTAAGAACCACAGCCGTAAGCAATTCTCGTGAATGGGAATATTTGGCTATCCTCCCCCTATTTGTGCACCATTACAATGGAGGACACAATTTTCCTGAACAAATCAGCATTTGGATATATTGTGTATTTAAATGTGCTTGAATTTGCTGTTTTAAGCTCAAGTCTTACTATTGTGATATGCAATGCAATTCATTCATTAATGTCACAATTATGCATTGAAATGTCAGTGCACATGCCTTTCCAAATCGCCTTCCACATTGCTCGCTTGGTGAAATGGTGACTTTTGATTCCTCCTTGAAGACGGACTTGGCTCACAGCTGATTTCTATTTATTTCACATTGTTGCCTTTGAAGTGTTGTATGTCTGCTTTAGCATTAATCAAATTCAATAAATATCAGATAATAAATTAAAACATAATGTTGTGACCTCAATTGAAGACAAAGAAGTAGTAGGGGGCAATACTGGCTGGTATAGACCTTCTGCTTCAATAAAGCAATGCTTGTCTTTGTTTCTCCCTCTTTATTATAGAACAGTCTACCCTCTGTGGGTGGAATGTTCTAAGAGCATTATAACTCCTTCTGTTTTGGTATATACCACTTGTTAAAGACCCTCTCCCTTGCTATAGGTCCTCACTTATTAATCGGGCCTATACTTTAGGTAGAGGTTTATTAACAACCTGTAGAATCTCCAGCAATAATGCTATATTAGAACATTGGAATTTTGAGAGCTCCATTGAAGACAATGGAGTAGCTCTGGGCTTATAACGACTAGCATAAGCCTGGAGCTTCAATATGCCAATTTTTGTCTTAATGTTTCTCCCTTTAAATTTTTAACATTGTAACATTCTTCCCTTAGTGGGTGGGATGTTCGAATAGTCTTGCAGCCCTTCTGCCTTGGGATATACTGGTTGTTAAAGGCACTCTCCCTCGTTAGAGTCCCTTGACTTCGTCTCAGGCCACTACCTCAGGTTCAGGGCTGTTAACAACCAGTACAGCTTTCAGCATGTGGCTATAAGGGTATAATAAATAATGGAAATCAGAGATTTCATGGTGAAGCATTTTTACATTGTACATGAGGTGCCCCCTGACTGTCCAGGAGCTGAACAGCTAAGGATATATATTTACAATGTACTGTATACACAAATAATAACTGTGGGTCTAAAGGAACTCAAAATTCTGTGTTTCAGACCATGTCGTATCCGCCACTTGATACGCTTGGACTATCACTGTATGGTACAGAATTCCATCACTTACACAAACTGGACCGCCCTTTCATCATTTGGGTCAGTCTCAACAGGTGGTATGTCCACAGCGTACAGTAAGTACTCTTAGATCCAAGTAACTGAAAAGCAGTGCAAATAAGAAAATCAGTGAAGGTGAGTGATTAAAAATGGATAGTGGGTGCAAAATTGACTTTAATGAAGAGCAGACCACTTCCAAGATTAAAAAAACGTGGAGTGCAAAATACCAGTAGTTCAAACAAATATCTACTGCCTGTTATATAGAGGTCGACATGTTTCTGCAGTTATCGATACAGTGAGTATCACCTGCTTCTACAGGACCAAAGGTTAGATTTTGCTACTGCTATAAACAGTGAGTGTGTGTATAACATAAATCAAAAGAACATACAAGATGTCACCTGGTTAGGCCTTCTCAATGCTCCTGTTTAGTAGAAGCTGTTGATCAAAGGCAAAAGGAATCAAGTGCGGAAGACATATATGAAAGAAAACAGAAAGAAACATTTTAGTGAATGTTCTCCATCATGAGTTCCAATGATTAACATTTATTGTGTTCTTTGCATATTGCAATACCCAACCATTATTGATTAACAAACGTCTCTCACTCATCTAGAGTTTGAGAGACCGGCGCCGCTCCTCACCTGGCCACAGCTCAGGAAAAATAGGGGCACCGCTCTAATGTTTAAGAAAAATAGACCACAAAGACAACAGTAAGACAACCTCCTGGAGAAAGCCCACTCTCTCACAATCAGCCGTTACATCTTAGTGTTACAATGTCACATAATAGCAAACTCTAAGGAAGATTGTATAATGGAATAACAAAGCCAGGACTTTAGCTACCATTAGAGCAGCAAGTACAATGAAACTGGGGCTGAGGGCTGTAAGTTCCCAACTGTACCCATATAACAGCTTTCTTTTACCTCCTAATCAAGGGTCAGGAGCCCAATTTCATAATTGCTCTGGGGCCTATGGCACCCCTTCTACACCATTCAACAAAGAAAGCTCTGTTTAGCCTGAAGGTACATTGCTTGATGCTGAGAATCAGGAACCAATATTTGAAGCCATCTAATCCCATTAAAATGATGAGCAAGCCCAGCGGCCTACACACTTGTAAAAGAAAAATCAGTGTAAAGATCATAAATGGTAAAAGCAAAGGCCCAAGATAAATAATAACTGCTTACAACTCATTTTTGTGGAGATCTGATGCAGAGGTGTTTGGAGATCCATAGTTAGACTTTAATTTCAAGTCAGGTAGAGTGGAATTATCATATGGAATTCTGCCACACCTGATCATGATTGACCCAGAGTTCCAACACCCGGATTCCCCAGTGTTGGAGCACCGTACGCACTTTTATTGGCAATCATTGTATCTAGTATAACAGCATGAGGGCTTGGCAGTAACAGCAGACAAACCTCATGCCCAAGGCCATGGTAATTCTAACCTTTCCCTCCTTTATCATCCCAGGCCCTTCCCTACACCCCTGAACTTGCAGGAAAGTCAATGCTTTCATGTACCAGCTGCTCAGAGGTGGAGGTAAATGGAAGGGTTAAACCCCTCACATAGGAAATATTGTTCATAATTCTGCATGGTAATTCCATACCTTCCCAGTTATTTTCATTTCTGATGGGTCTAACTCATAGTAGTCAGAATTCCATGTAATGGTCATTTCAGTCAAACTGAATCTTCCAATGGAGTTCTGCTTAATTCATAATCAGTGTTGCGGCAACAAATGAGGGACGGAATGCTGAATGAATCAAACATTCACCCCCAGTCAAGAGATCTTGGTTAAATTAATCCTGCTCACCATGCCGCTGGCGGCAAGCTAGCCAGACTGATGAGGGGTGATACCCAGAGACGGTCCCAGGATGCTTGTTTCTGGTCCAGGGAGGACCTGGCTTGGCAATCAGGCAGGACTGTTCCCATAGGGAGCAGGGCCCTGATTGATTTGCTTGTGGCTGGGTCCAAACTGCGGTGGCATGGTGGGCCCATCAATTATTCTTTTTGCATAGTTCATAATCAGGGCCTAAGTAGCGATAAAGACCCTTCATGAACTTTAGAAAACACTGTTTTGATTTACTAGGACAATGGTGCTCCTCTTTACATTTTTCAACACATTCTTGCTCTTTACATATTTCGCTTAATTAACAGCTGCAATAAAATCTTCCTATGTTGTGTCTGCAGATATTGCATCATTTAACAAGCAGAATTTAGCAGCTTATGATACCATTGACCGCAATATAAATGTTTTAACACCATTATTTATACTATTGTGAATGCTAAAAGATCTGTGCATTAAAAATATTAAACTATCTCCTCGCAGCAGCGAGACCTTTAAAAGGCTCAGAGGTGGGTGGGCATATATTTATGCGATTAAAAGCCAGAAATTGACAATTAACTGTTTTGCAGGGATATAAATCAGCATTGCAAATGTGCTGTACATGGATTGTCATCTTGCAGTGAATAAATTGCTAATGCCTGAGGAAAGTATAATGTGTGTTCAATATCCAGCTGCAGCTTCGACTTGCTGTCATGAGTCATGCCACTTTCAACTAGCAGTGCAATACATACGTTCGTTTACAATGAGGTGGCGGCGCACTGTGCGGAATCGTCAATATGCAGGAGACTGTAATTATTATTGTAATAAAATATAAACAAAATGTATTGATATGAGTACGGTTCATGAGGCAGCGTACTTCAAGCACGTGGCTGGAGAAAGTGCAAGCAACAAGTTTGCTTGAAGTAGTCCACCACGCAATGTTTAAAATAAAGAAGATATTTATTTTATAGGTTTATTTTTTGTTCAGAGGTTCTGTTATAATCGAAACAATTAACATTATCACAAGAACCAAAAGTTACAAGTTCATGAATATCTAGCAATCCTAGTAAATAAATACGGCTGTAAGTTCTCCAAAAATATAGCCCGGTTTTAAAATTTAAAATGATCCAACATAACAATAAACATTTTGAGATACTTACATTTATCATGATTGCCGATGGCAAACTCCCTAAATCATTCCACAGTACAACATACAATTTCTTCTCACATGACATTCTATTGTGCTGGCTTATTGTAAAGCATCCAAAAATGATCCCACCATATACAAAACTAAAAGAGGGAATAAACTTTGTCCTCCATCTCTGCAATAAAGGTGATCGTGCCACCAAAATCGATGTAAAGATAAACTTGTGATAACTTTAATGGCATTTCAGGCATTAGGTAACAAAAAAAACACAACACAAGAGCAGGGCTGCGTGGAATTTGCACCTGCTACTGATCTTCCGAGTATTTAAAAACAGAAGTCCAAAAATGAGATAATTTAGTACATTACCATATGATGTGGGACCAGTCTACACTAATTGTAGATTCACACCTAAAACATTGGTTGGGGCAGCCTCCATTAACCTTATTAAAGAATTGTGAGGTCCGATATATTAACCACAAGGATAAAATTGCATTTTGCGAAAGTTCGCTCTCTTTAAATGCCCAAAAATTAAATAAATTGCATTTAGGCCATATTTCCCGGTTAAAAAACAATGTCTTCCTCTTTTGCCCATTTATTGGACATCTCTTGATAGCTATCGACTTTATCAATGTACACAAATATTAATTCTAACCTCCCAATTTCTTTGAATAAAGGATATCGATTAAATTTGCCACCAGTTCCTTATAACTGGTTAAAGGTTTAGGATCTATGTTTTGTAGCACAGTATAAATTATAACAACCACTGTAGCGGAGACTTATTGATAGTGATCAGGGGTTCAATTTCAGTCTAGGACTTCAATTTATCAATTGTTAAAATGTTAGTTTCGCAAAGCGTTTCACCATCCTCCTGCTGACTACAGCTGGTTCCAATGTGCAGCCATTTTCCCATTCCATCGGAGCCAAATAAGCTTTCAGTCTAATATAGGGAATTGAGATATATTTTAAAAATTTAGCTTTGATTTTGAAAACCACCGTAGTGAATTATATCGTACCTTTTAGAGGATTTTCTTAATTGTAAACTATTTCTTATATGGTCTTCTCCTAACATCATATCCATCAGGACATATTAGAAATAAATACATGATATATGAACCATTGTAAACCTAAATGCATCCTGTGCAAAGTGCACATGATGGTACATTTTCAAATTAGGCAGTGCTAATCCTCATTCTTCCTTGTTTCTATATGAAGTGCTTAGTGCTAATCCCAGGCTTAATTATGACTATAGTAAGGATGTAATCATAGATTCAATATGCCTTAAAAATAATATAATATTACATGGCATGACTGAGAACAGAAAATTACCACCATTTTTCTTAAAATTATCTTAGTACAGAGTCTGCTCTGGTGGTGATTACCGAGGGGATTCAGAATATCATATATGATAATGGTGGAAAGGCAGCAGTGGTGCTATTGGACCTATCCTTAGCCTTTGACACTGTGAGCCATTTGGTTTTGAAACAGCACCTAGCGGCGGCAGGTATTGGAGGATCAGCTGCCAATCTTCTATGCTCTTTTCTTAGTGATAGAGTGCAATTAGTCTCCTTTGGAGACTTTACTTCCAAACATTTTCCCTCACCATCTGGTGTCCCGCAAGGGTCTTCGTTGAGCCCCACACTGTTCTGTTCTGTGGCTCCCCTCTCAAAACTGATCAGACCTTTTGGCTTCTCAACAATCTCTTGCATGCACGACATGCAAATAGTAGTGAGGTTTACTAGCAGCGTGGAGGAGGTAGGTTTCTGCTTCACCAACTGCATGAGAGCTATTGTGAGTTGAATGAATAGCCAGTGTCTTAAATTAAATTCTGAGAAGATGGAGGTGCTCCTCTTTGAGTATGACATGTCTTTTTGGAACAATTCCCGGTGGCCACTGACCTTGGCCCTCTTCCCAGTCAGGTTTCCAAAGTGAAAAATCTGTCATTTTTGACTTGAAACTCACTTTCTCCAACCAGACTAATCAGCTGATCTCCTCTTGTTATTAACTTCTAGAAACATTGAAGGAAACACTGCCACACATTTTGTATGATTTTCAGAACACAGTCACTGTCTCTCGTGTTCTGTCAAGGTTGAACTACTGAAATGACCTATATTTGGGCATGAATCAAGGCTTTTTAAAGAAAGTTCAGTGGCTACAGTATGCAACAATACGCCTCCTTAAAAACAGCAAAAAGTTTGAACCAGTCTCGAAAGCATTGGAGGAGCCGCATTGACTCCTCATCAAAAAGAGAGCAGCTTTTTAAGCACTTTGCATTGCACATAAAGCCCTCTACCATGCAGGTCCAGCATACCTTGAAAAATATGTTCCTGGTATTCCCCTAGAAGAGGTTTTGGTTCATTAGGTCTTCAAGACGATGTTGGTTCCTAAAATGAACAAAGCCTCCTTGGTCAGCAGAAGCTTTGTTCATGCCACTTCCCAGTTATGCAGATTTTTAGAAAGCGTCTTAAAACCTGCCTTTTTTACTGTTCCTTTATAGACACCTCTAATTAGGAGCACTCGGTAGATCAGTCTCTGTGGACATTAGCGCTAAGAAACATTTGGACATTTGCTGCACTTTATTAAATTTAAATACAATTTTAAAAAATGACATTGTCTACATACAGCTTAATCCTAGTCATAGGGCAGGGGAGCCTGAAATATCTTATCATTGCGAATAGCTAAGGGCAATGGTTTCATAACAAAGGTGAATAGCACAGGAACAGGTGATAGCCTTGTCTCATCCCCCACTTTACTATAAAAATCCCTACCCCGGATAAAGTTACAATTAGCTTTGTCTCTGCCTAATAGTTTCTCTGGAATGCACATAAGAGTTTCCCAGACCATAAGGTCAAAGGCCTTCTTTGCATCCAATAAAAAAGTTGCTGCTGGAATTTGTTTTGTAGCAGAATTTGTTTTGTAGTGATTTGATTAAGTAATTTGCTTTGGTATAGAGCTTAAAACCAGCAAAAAAAATGTTGGACTGTTTGAATGAATTTTGAGGTCTCCTTGTTAAACCTATTCACTAATAAATGTATGATAATTTTACAAACACAATTTAAAAGTGCAATAGGGCAGTATGCATTCAGTTTTGTAGGATCCTTCTCCTTCTTTAAGACACTTACAGCATTCCCAGTGCCAAAAAAGGGTGAGACTATATCTCCACCCAAGATATAGTTAGTTAGACAAAATATATAAGTATAAAAGATGCCAGAAAATGAGGTATAATATTCGGAGGTGAAACCATCAGGTCCACATACTTAACCTCCCCCCACCAGTGATTTATCAATAATTTCCTCAAGCTCCAGTAAAGTAAAAGTATTACCCTTAAATCTAATATCTTCTTCTGAAATCCCTGGAATTGGGGTTTGTCTTAAAAAGGTTATTTAATTCATTCATATTGACTTGTTCCTCCGAGTGCTATGAACCCCAGTCCTTGGACATTTTAAAGAGTTAATAGTTCTATTGGATATCTGCTCTCTAGCTTGCCATGCCATGAATCTTTCTGCATAATCTCTCGACTCATATATTTCTTGTAGGTAAGTAAAATCATTTATAGTTTTTGGCCTAACAGTATCATTTTAAGCACATTTCACAATTTCAAGAGCCTTTCTTTTTCTGCTGTATTATGTATCAAAATCTCTCCTCATCTCTTCTAATTTGACTCTCCAGATTATTCTTTTCTTCTTTCATAGCTGTATTTGTGGCTATATTTTTAGCAATTCTTTGAGCACATAGGGATGCTTTAAATGCACCCCACATCATGTTCATCAATGCTGTGCCTTGATTTATTTAAAGAATTCTATTCCCACTCTAAACCGTCTACTCATTCTTTGTCTTCCAAATACATTTTATCAAAAATGTATCGCTTATGTTTTAAAATTATTCAACCTCCCATTATGTGCAGTTTAAGTGCTGAATGATCAGTAAATGCTCAATAGTTAATGAAACCAAAAACGAATTGATGTAAGTAGCTGTTACAAACCTTGCACAGGTGCAGGCAAATTTGATCTTATATGGGAGATCCATTCTTAAAGAATCAACCAATCTAAATCATTTATGATACAGAAGATCTTAGCTATCCTATGTTTATACTGTCTTTTAATAACTGTTGTGGTATCAATTTGTGGGTCTTGTAAGAAAAATAAAGTCTCCTCCAATTACTATTTCCAAGGAATTGTAAAAATGTATGAAGCATTTTATTAAACGGCCCTGGATTATCTTCAAATGGAGTAATGCAGCACATTTACCAGCTTGGGTTACTCATAAACTATTATACTCACCTGGACCCATAAACATTCACACATAAAGCTGGTAATTATTACTGCAATCAATTTTGATATTCTTGTGTGATGAATTTACCATTACCGATACTTTTACCAATCCTATCACCTAGGTTTTAATTTCCTCTGGTCAATAGATCAGGTTGTTAGATGAAATAGGTAAAATGTCTCTAAACTTTATTCTTCGAAGGACCACAGACTGGAGAGAGAGTTTGAAAGTTTTATCTAATCAAAAATGTTGTGAGTCAAATACCAATACACGTCATACACCGTTCTCTTGAAGGTAACAATCAAAATAGAACAAATATGTCTCAGTTAAAGATCTCATGATGACAGAACCTGGAAAGGGTGGAAACAGAGAGCAGTACAAGGACATTCTACACAGAATTATGTTTACCTAGAATGGTCTGAGGACCAACCCCTGGCCAAGGAGCTGGATAGTGATCCCTGAGTCTTTCAGGAGCCAAAGGATCAGGACAGGGTTAGGATAGGACAGGCAACCTCTTCTCGATGCAACACCAGTGTCGCACCCCTCTCTGGCACTACTCTCTTCACTTCTTCCCCTTCTTCAGATGTGCCTCAGCAAATTTCGTCTGCGCTCCCATTCTAAATGATCGGATTCTTCTTCAGAAGTATCTCCGTTTCTTTTCTCTCTATCGTGTCTCCTATCAGAGTGCTCGGACAGCATCTCTGAGCTCTGTGGCATCCGCCGTCATCTGCATCAGTTATGGGTCTCTGTGACATATAACTGACTAAACCTACCTTAGTTATACTATTCTATGTGTATGTAACACCCCCAATGTTTCAATATTCGTGAAAACCCCTACTTCTGATTGGACATGGAGATGGGTAGAGGTCATCACACCATACTAATGCAATGCTTTTTCTTTAGTTCTTTGTTCATTATTACTGCTCCTTTAATTTACTTTCCCAAGCTTTATTCCCACCCGCATTTCACATTATGATCAATACATTGTATACTAATGTTGACTTCTTTCCTTCCCTCTTTGGGTCGAGAGGTGAGGTTCCCAAGTGCTTCTAGCAAGTGTGACCTTGGCTGAGTTTCAACTTGTCTCATCATGGTTACAGGCGGGCTTTGGGTGCACTTGCGCACAAGTCAGGTGGGATAGGGATTCAGGCACCCTCCAGGCCCAAATACGAACTAATAATAAAGTTAGAAAAAGACATGTTAGAATACAAAAATAAATGAATGCACTATATACCACTTATTCCGACTCTAATCCCACTAAATTATTTAACCCTTTCGCATTAGCAATTTTAAATAAATGTGCAAGGTTTCGTTTAAGCATAGCATGTGCATTAACATGTGAGTTTGAAGCAGCCATCTTAGTAGCTATTGCGCAGCTGCAAAGTTTTCCCACCAAAGCAAAGGACGTCATACTACTTAGAGGCAGTAGACTCATGCGCAGAAAATTCCAGCGTTTTTGGCAGCTACTTTAAGTCACTCGGGTTACTTATTAGTAATACACATAGGTAAGCTTCCCCTAGAATCTGTATAAAAAAAGTAATGCATTATTAGTATTTATGAACATGTTGATTAAAGTATTACACGTTATTTGAGAGGATTGCATCCAAGCAAGTCTCTTTCATACAAAACTTTGCTCCATCAGGAGCATACAACTGTCCAGTGTTAACCTTGCTAAGGCAATTGTATAGTTTACCCTGGATCAGCTTCCTTCAGTGCCACCCTGCCAATTGCGAGTTTCAGCATTATCATTTTGAGAAATAAAGGTGGCAACCCCTCTGTGTGCAACATTCGTTGTAGAAAAGCATTTAAACCCAGCCCATGTTTTAAACTTTTGGAAATTTAGATAAATTGGTAGAAGCTGTATGGGTTTACTGTAGAAAAAACACTGTTGGGCTATGCCCCATCAACAGGCTTCAAACACTTGTGTTTTCCACCTATTGTTTAGACCATTAACATTCAGTGACACTATCATTAGCAATCCAATAAAATACATTCAAAAAAATTGTAAACTAACGCCTGCTGAACACTATGCCTACTGCTTAAAGCATGCAACTTGCTCTGGCTACGTAAGCGCATCCGTCAATTGCTTAAAGTGACCTATTTTGCTGGGCCCATCATATAAAAATTAAAGAACCACATTGTACAAAGTGCATATTCACACATATTCAGAACAACATTTATCCATAAAGTACTACTTGTGCAAACATTAATTCAAAGTGCGCTCCCCATGTATTGCATATGTCCAATGCAAGGTCTGCTCAACAAAACTTCATGGATAAGTTCATAAAACCTATACAATACATTAAAGATGTACAACAAAAACTTGTTATCAATCTGCAGTTTTTTTTGCCCTGCTCTTCCTTCCTCTCATCTTCCATGACCTCAAATCCACCCTCGAATCTGAGCGCTTGAGCCAGTGTTCCATCCAACCTTCTACTCTCTCTACTCAAAATCACCAGTTGCCTAATACATCTAGGCACCATGAAAGCATGCCTGTCCTTTCACCGCCTGGGCTAAAATGACTATTTTCCTGACAACCCCCTACCCGTCTCCCCCTAAAATCAGCTCCTTAATAATACATTCAACACACAGGCTTCTAGAAACAGTCAGCATCTTTAATCAAGTTGAACATTTAAAATGTCCCTTTATATAGCACTTTTACTCTAGAAAGTTATGCTATAATGCCAGTAATCCCTTTGTTCAAAACTGTTGTGTCATGTTCTTAAATTCTTTCCATCTATCTGCAGTTTCCATGGTAATTTAAGAAAGGTGGTAAAACAAAATTTGTTCTTGGCAGAAAACAACTTTTCCTTGAATGCCTTTGTTTTAGAAATTGATTTTCTAGTTGTCTAAGATATACATCCAAGTCAATGCGGCAGGCTACTAGACTTGGCAAGGAGAGCTGTTTGGACATGGCGAGAGCCTGGGAATTGGTGGTGCAAGCGTTGCGTGATTACATGGTGGGAGAGGATGAGGAATGATAGTCCATGCGGATTCCATGCACTCTTAGCGATTGCGAGCAACTCCTGGTATGTGGCGAGCCCCTGAGATGGTACGGATTTGGACGGCCCGCATTAGCAGCAGCAGCAGTGGTAGTTGGGGGGGTAGGGGGGGGAGGGGAAGGGGGTCTTGAGGGAGGTTGCTCGACATAGCGGCCTGGAGTACTCTCGGCAGATAGTATGTAGGTCAGACCCGGGTAAAGGGGGCTCCTGAGATGGTAGGCAGGCATTCTGGCAGTCATACTTGGGGGACCTGGGAAGGGGAATGGGGAATCTGGAACGGTATGGTTTGAGCTATGTTGGACCGGGTATGAGCTGACGGCGGTTTTTCCAGGAGCATTTTGAGTTCGCTTGTTGATGCATGGGGGGGGGGAGTTTTAAGGGGGTAAAAGCAGATACTAAAAGGTGATGCTGGTCGGATCCTGGGAAAGGGGTACACAGAAATATCTTCCTGGGAAGGATAGTCCTGAAGCGCCGCCCAACCTCCGGGATGTGGGCTAAATGGCTGTCTCTGTCGTCTTTAAGGCTGTTATGCTGCAAGTGTAATGATTGGCCTATGATGTGGTCTTGTTTCTAATTCTGCAATAAAAACACATTTAAAAAAAAGATATACATCCAAGTCAGACAGCACCCAACACTCTAGTAAGGATAAGCTAGATACACTAATAGGATAACCTGTGTTCATCCCCTGATAGCTTGACATAGAGCAGGCAGGCTTATCTCAAAAGGCAGAGTGAAAAGTATTTGTGCAACACACACATACAGTAACACGATGAATACATCACAAAAAGACTCCACACCAGTTTAGAAATATAGCCCATTATATTCTGAAAAAAACAAGACCAAAACGATAAAAATACCTTATATGTTTCTCAAGATATGAGCTTTTAAAGATAATACTATTTGTTCTGATGTAAACAAGGTTAGCGTGATAAAAGTCGGATGTGCAGTTCTCAAATTATGGGCGTGTTTATAATGCGATCAAAAGGTTAGTGCTCTACGGTTCCGGTTAGATCCCCACTAAGGTTTGGCAATTATACATGAATAAATTACTATGGGTTCTGGTGGGCCCAGATCATGGGCACGGGAGATCCATACTGAATTACAAAAGGTTGGCATATGGAATGCTAAGCAGCGGTCTCTGAGGGGCACAACACAGTTGACTGGAACCGCTCGGTCCGTTTGCAAGACAGTCCCATCCAACAAGGCCGAAGGGTTGGGACAGTCTCCAGCGTTGTCGATCTCTAGGACTGATCGTCCGAGATGGTGATTTCCTCACTCTGGCCTCAGCGGATCCTGCTGGCCGGGCTGAAAGAGGCTGGGCTGTAGATGACACTGTTGCTGTACTTAGTGTTACCCTGACAATGTGTGAGGCTGGGAGAGTTGATTTCAATCAGCTCACAGCCCCGAGTCAGTTGCTTCTCTCCCATGGTGTGCTTGTCCTCACAGCATTGGCTGCTTGTCTCCTGCACCACGAGTGCTGGATGTAAGTAAATCAAAGTGCTCAACCTTGTGACAAAGGTAGCGCTGATTCTGGTCACTCTTCAGCTGTCAAATGGCGATACAGCGCGCAATGTAATTCATTTTATTTGTTTACTTAGTTACTTAACTCTGTTCAGTCGTATGCCGTAGTGTACTACCCCCAACCCTGCTTTGCCCCACCCGCCAAACAGCACTCTCTTCAGGAGCTGCTACTGGACCTGGTAAAAGTTGGTGATGGCCAGTCAGCAGCGCAATAGCACCGGCTTCTGGGGTGCCATAAACTCACCCCTTTTTCATGAAGACCAGATTAACAAGCAGGCATGTACCATCCCATCTAAGGCCTGGGTGGATCATTTCAGGGCCATTTATAGCCTTGAGGAAGAACTGGAGCCTGTAGAAGGCCCCCAAACAGACCATAATCTAACTTTCAGCCTCTCTGAAGTTAGAGATGCCATTTCCCAGTTGCCTTTAAACAAGGTTCCAGGGCCTGATGGGGTACCTGACTACATATACAAGGATTGTAAAGATCTGTGGGCCCAGATACTGACACTGCACTTAAACTCTGTTGTATCTAGTCATCGTCCCTCTACATGGTCTAAGTCTATAATAGACCCTGTCTTTAAAAAGTGGCAATAGATCAGACCCAGCCTGTTTTAGACCCATTTCCCTCATAGACTTAGAGGTGAAAATTATTTCACGGATTGGGCTGATGCACGAGGCTTTTTGTCTGACCTCCAGTATGGGTTTAACCTTGGTCGGAGAACAATAGAACAGACCTTGAACCTCTACCTTTGAACTTGCAAGTATACTAAGGCCAAGAAGGGGGCCATCCATCTGGCCTTCATGGACCTCAGCTCGGCCTTTGTTAGAGTTAACCACTCTAAGTACTGGTCGATGATGGAACAGATGGAGGTTGATATAGTTTTAAATAATTGTTTGCGTGATTTGCACAACGGTCTCTCTGCCAGCTTTAGGTATGGCCCCAATGTGGAATGCACTGAAAACTTTAAACTTCCGCTAGGGGTACAGCAGGGTTGATTTTAGCTCCTTTTCTATTTATATCTTATATCAACAGCTTGGAGAAGGTCCTGACTGTTGCGGTTGTTAATTTCCCCAGAGTAGGTGGCTGTCCCATTCCTGCCTTACTATTGCAGAAAGCCTAAATAAGCTTCTCTTCCTTTTAATTACTTTTCTGAATAGTCTTGACCTATCCACTAATTTCTCTAAATTGCATGTCATGAACTTTGGCTCATCAAAAATAAAAACAATGAAATAGTTGGCTTTTGATAGATTAATCTTGCAAGATAGCTTACAATTAGACAGGCCCCTACAGATCCCTTGGTTGGCGTATGTGGCATCCAGTTTGCGGGCTATAGGGAGGCTGGATATGTTTGTTAACACCACAAAAGTAACCCGTGCCGATGGAAAATGGGTTGAATCGACACTTATGGACAAGTTCAGGTCAGAACACAAAGCTGTCGCTCTAACATGGCAGCCAATTGTGCACCAGCGCAGGAGAAAGCACATAGATGTGTCATTTTGTTGTAAATCCCTGTGCTTTGAAAATGACCCAGCACGACGCAGCTAAATGGCTTGCTGTGCATCATTTTCTAGTAGATAAGGCCCTTAGGAGCATATTAGCAAGGTCCATATAGCCGCTTTAGCAGCACTTTTTGCGATATTTTTATTGCACTATCAGCAAGCTGTCGCTAACAGCAGTTAGCGACAGCTTTTAGGTAATGGTCACCGGTTTGGGGCCCGCTTTGCATGTCAGCGATATTTATCGCTAATGACTTGCAAAGTGGGCGTACCCAAACTGTTAGCGACTGAAAGCAGACGCTAACACAGCTATCGCCTATTAGCAAGGCAGGCTTAGCGATAAAAAAAAATGCGCTAAGCGCGATTATTGCTATAATCTAACGCCTGCTAAAAACATGACTTACCTGTTTAACCAATGGGAGGTGGATTGTCAGGTTAAGTCCCCATTGGCATTAATGCGTGAATATCGCTGGATTTCCAGTGATATTCACGCATTTCGCCGCTATCGCTGGATATTTTAGCACAATGGAGAAAAACGTTTGCTAATATCATGTTTTCTCCGCTAACGTATCCAGCGATAGGCAGCGATTAAAAAAAATGCGCTAAGCGCATTTAGCAATAAATATTACTATTCCTTGCTAATATGCGCCTTAGTGTCTACATTTAGCTCTAGAAAATCAAAATGAAACCTCATCTTGGTTAAAAAAATTAAGTCAAACAGTTGCAAATCATTTCTGCTCAGTACAGATAGTGCCGTAGGGGTTTCTGGGCAGTTAATGAACTGCATTAAAAAAAATATTCAAGTTGATTTTAGTTCTCTCGGGGTAATGGTAAATTGTGTCTATTGGATTCACTTCCTTTGACTGTTTAACCTGTAGAATTATTTCTTTTTATTGCATATGCGTAGTCCAATGCACCAAAATGTCCAACAATACATATGCACAACTGAATCTGAAAAAAAACAATTTTCAATTTAAATGTTACCATGCGAGATTATTCTATTCACAGTACACAACACTAAGTATAGATAAAAGGATTTTCTTTCATACATAGATAAATGGCTGTTAATAATTTACATTTTTCTGAACATAACTGTCCAGCAGCACAATTCCATGGTGCACAGAAACCTCCTGATTTCAGTAGTGATTATGCAGTTGACACATGCGGGGGGGAAAGTCTTTCTCAAAAAATCATTAAAATATGTCGTCTGTTTCCTTCCAACTGTTGGCCATCGGGCAAACCCTTGAAAGCTTCATAATTAGAAAAAATGAAGGATGGGGTTAAAGTAGCCTTTGGAGAGTTCAGTGTATCTGACATAACAGACCCTGGAGCTTGCTAGCATCTGACAGCACAACACGCAATGGTGCTTAGAGCAACCCAGACCTTGTTAACTACTGCTAGAAGCCTGCTCGGATTAACATTCTGCTTTGAGTCAATGTCATTCAAATACCATGAAAGGCAAAGGGACAACATGTGCTGTGCTGAACCCACTCTGTTTCCCGTATTTCAGTATCTATTTTAAGCTGTAGCACTTTTGTGCTTTCAAAAAGTAGGCAACATAATTATAAGACTTTTGTCATTTTACATTGAACCACTTCTTGCGTGCTGGCCGAACTGCACAGCATTTATATATTTGTTTTGCCCTCTATTTTTTTCGAGGTGACCACAGAGCCAACACCACTCATACAGACATCATATCAGATTTATTGTGGTTGAGATGCAATGTTTTTGCATGTATTATTGTGTTATTGTGTTATAGTGACTTAGCGGGAGCACATACCCTCACTCAAATCGCATTTGCACTACAGGGAATATTTATAAAAATTGTGTCGCAGGGTAGCGCAGTGTCACCTTGCTGTACTGCCCTTCGTCACAGGGACAGGGCAGGAATGTGCCATATTTATCGAATACAGTGCATTCCTGTCCACTTTCCCTGCACTGGTGCTGTTTTGACAGTCTAGTACCAATGCAGGCCTTCTTGGACCATGATGCAAGGGTGCCTGTGTTGTAGGCAAGATTGTTTGTGTGCAGGAAGGGGCGCTTTACTGCACAAAAACAATCCTGAGAGGCATTTTCCTTTCTATGTGGGTTGCAGAATGCAGCCCACATAGAAAGAGGAAAAAACTAAGTAAAATGAAGATAGTTCTCCTCTTTACACCTCCCCTGGGTAGGCGTACAATTGTGGCTCATGCCCAGGTTCACAAGTCCTTGTAAATCTCGGAAGACGTCAAAATCCAAGGGAGTTGCGTTGAAACAACCACCGCAACGCCAATAGAAGCCCTGCCCTGGGCAGAGTAAGGCAACTCAGTGATTTGTGCTGGGTTGCAATTCTCCAGATTTAGGAAGGCACTCAGAGCCACATGAAGTGGCTCTGCATGGCTTCATTAATCTGTCGTAGAAGTTTGCGTCATGCATGTACCACATTGCAAGGTTCAAGCTTGACGCAAACCTCTCATAAATAAGCCTCGGTATTCACAAGAATTTCACTCAAGTGCAAATGAAATGCACACACGCATGTTGATGTATGTGCACACTCTACTCCACTCACAGATCTATATGCACTAGTATTTACAGGAAGATGCCCACGGATGGTCATGCAGGAGTCCTGATATAGTGCAAGGGGAAAAAGCAGTGGAGAGGAGACAAATGTGCTCCCTGCCTGTTCAGTGGTGCCCAGCAAACCAACGCTCATGCATCACTAGCTGCAAAAACCTTTAAAAACCCTATTGAGGGTTCCTGCTCACACCAGAGCAGCATCCTGCCCAAATTCCCGCTTGCCCCATGTGACCCAATGACACAATGAAGCACCGAGGGCACCAGCTGATTTAAAGTTCATAAAGGGACAGGCACAGAAAGAAAGCCCTGCTCATTTTCCTGGATTGGAGGTAACGTTGAAACCAGTTACATGTTTTCAAACTCCAACACCTACGGAGAACAGAACTCTCCTTACAGTGATAGCAGTTTTTTTGGTGAATCCAGGTTGAGCATATGCAATATTTATTTTGTTTCAAAATAAAAATTGTCCCTTTTATCATATTGTGTGTTCTGTTTTCCATTTTAAAGATGCTTGTACATTTCATATTTATTTCATAACATAAATAATCTGAAGCATAATTAGTATGACTTAGTGCCTCAAACTACGAGCACATTATTGAAAACCAGGCTGTTCAGTCCTTCATTACTGCATGCAGGTGGCTTATTTTGTTAAGACAGCAGTAGTACAGTGTGTTCTGGGTCAGGCTTGCAGTCTCCTGTCCTGGAAGTGAGGTAATTGTTAACTTCTGTATTTGTGTTCACCTTTTAGTGGGTGAGATGAGTTGAAAAGACTGACGGACTTAATAGTGCTTTTAAATTTGAAACATAAGGCCCTATCATGGTAGTCATTTCTGGCCCTGTGCAGAGATGAGCCCCTGTGTTATGCACATGCAGTGGGTACAGTGAAGACATGTAACACGCTATTTCTCCAAGTTTGTGGTTTGTTTTCGGATAAAACAGTGAGGAAGGTTTGCCTCGTTCTGTTTCTGAGCTGTGCTATCTGAAAATAAAGCACTTACTTGGAGAAATATCCGGTTAAATGAATTCAGGAATGCCGTGCGGGCGTGTTAAAATGCATTTGCTTCTGCGCCGCACCAAAAATGATCCTCATAATATAGCCCTAGGACACTTTTTCCATCCACATATTTACTTCAGGAACAAAGAGGAATATGTACAAGGAGATGGTGCAGCAAAGTGGCAAAATTTGAAGCGCCGTGCTGCATCATTTAAAAAAATGCAGGGATGTGTTGTACTTACAATAATACAACATAACCTTGTGTTTTCCCTTGCTTTGGCGCTAAAAAGAGCGGCCTAGTAGCAACACAGACACCATTGCGCCATAGAGCAAGGGTCCCTGTGTTTCGGGTATGATTTTTTATCTGCAGGAAGGTGTCCCTTCCTGCACAAAAATAGTAATTATTTACTTTTTGCTCTTTCTGTGTTTGCTACAGAATGCAGCACAAATAGAAAAAGAAAAAAAGAGAAATACAAGTTTTTCCCCTCGTTGCACCACTCTAATGCCGGCTTTTGCATGGCGTTAGTTTTTGCCTCTGCCTCAGATTTACACATCAATGTAAATCTGGGCCAGTGTTAAAAAGCAATGTGTGTTTTGTTGGAATGCCCACAGTAACACTCATTGCACGCCCCTTTCACACAGATTCCAGCGTGAAAGGGTACAATATTTACAAAGCGACATTAAGCCATGCAAAGTGGCGTAGCGCCGCTTTCTAAATATAGTGTAGGGCATTGCGCCACCAGAATGTTAAAAAACATTGACATTCCGGGGGCACAATCTGCTTGTACATATGCCCCAAAGTGTGTGACTTCAGCCAAATCATGTATTCCCCTCATGCCTTCATCTAACATTAGGAAGGACTGAAAATACTATTACACACTGTAAAGCTCTAGCTTGAATTTGCAAATATTTTATTATTTTAGTCCAAGCTTTCCAAGCCCCTAAAACAATCTTGAATTTGACTTTTTTATAATATCCAGGGTCAAAGTGTCTGAGTGGAAGTCCTCTGGCTTTAGAACCAAGGGCCAGCTGGTATATTGATGGAATGTCCGCCCCTGTTTCATCCTGTATAGGACTAACCATGGTAGCAAATTGCTGTATATATGCAGCCCAATAATATAGGAACAGCTGAGGGATAGCCACACCACCACGATTGTATGGCAGGGACAAGTATTTTAGTGATCTTCTGATCTTGCCATACGGCCAGACGAATTTGGAGATTTGAGAGTTGAGAATTTTGATAAATTTATCATCTACTAATAGGGGAATACTACGGAATAAATATAGGATTTTAGGGAAAATAGTCATTTTGATATAGTTCCCCCTACCTATGATGGTGAGATGAAGACTGTTTACCCTGGCGAGATCCTGTCTTATTGTATCGATGAGGGGTTCATAGTTGAGTTTGACAATGTTTTGAGTTTCGGCAGTAATATGCACTCCGAGATACGAAACCTTATAGGCCTGCCTAGGGTCAGAGCAAAGCGTGTTTTGTGTACATAAAATTACTGTCTTAATTCTATTTAAGGAGTATCTTGAGTAAGACCCAAATAAGAATGCAGTTGCCTCTATTTCTGCTAGGGCTGTCTCCGGGTCGGGTGTTAAAATGGCAACATCGTCCGAGTAGGCAAGGACTTTAGTTTCAAAAGTGCCTGTTATCACAGGGTAAATTCTAGGATTAGCGAGGATTTTCAGAATCATGGGATTAATATACAAAGCGAAGAGAATTGGCGAGCATGGACACCCCTGTCTTGTTCCTCTTGTGATATTTATCACGCCTGATTTCTGCCCCATTAAATGTAATTTTGCTGTTGGATTACAATACATAGCTTTAATTGCTCTTATAAATAAACCCCAAAAATTATAATGTTCCCGAATGGCCCACAAGTACTCCCAGGGGAGAGCTATGGTATTACATCTCTTTTTGATCTTCTAGGTCCCGAGAAAAAGCTTAATTTTAGTCTCCTCCAGACTCAATATGGCATACCTAGCAGCGACTATCTTAAATTTCTTCAAGTTAGATCAAACATTAATCATTTGCTTCCTAACATAAACTGGAACAGAATACCCCTGTTAGAAGTTATCCAGAAATCTTCCTCTAGAATAGGTACATTCTATAATGCTTTACTCGCCAACGCACCAGATGATACTGAACGTACAGAAGCAACCTGGGCTAGTAAATTAGGCAATCCAGATGTGGATTTAGACAAGGTATTGACAACGGCCTCCCAATTTCTACTTTCCACCAATCTTAGGGCTCAGCTGTATAAAACAGTTTATAATCTTTATTATACACTGGCCAAATTGCATGCTTGGGGGAAAAATGACAGCGACCGCTGCCCTAGGTGCAAAAGTGGACCAGCGACTCTTGTGCATATGTTCTACGAATGTGACAGCTTAGGGCTTTTTAAGAAAATGATTTGGGAGTTTTGGAGGGAGGTGTTTGGACGAGATCTGCCGGAATCACCTACAATTTTTATGCTGGATTTTACGATTGCACTTTGAGACTGCACCACAGTGAGGTAGTAATGCTATTTATTCGTTCTGCTGTATACCGCATCATTTTGGCTACCCGCTGGAAAGAGGAAGATCCTCCGTGCTTCCAAAACTGGCTCGCTAGATTCCTGGCAGTCTATAACTATGAGTCAGCGATTTATGCTACTAGGGGGCTTAAGTCCAGGATGCGGGGGGAAAAGATTTGGTCTCCCATCACGGCCTGGTCCATTCTGTCCCCGTCTAATTGATATGTATTGTTTCCTAATGTGTTCTCCCTCTTTCTTTTATTTGTCTTTTTTTTGTCTTCCCAGGAACCGTGAGTCAGTGTGTTTGATCGACTTATCTAGTGTTAACATTAGTGATCAGTATCTTTTTGCTTCCTGTATGTAATTTATTCCTATCCGTTCTTCTTGTTTTTTGTCGCCCTCTTTGCTAGCTGAACAATACAATGTGTTTTCTTTTTTATCTAAAATATATGGATAAATTGTAATGGAATTGTTTTCTAAAAAAAAAAGAAAAAAAAAAGGAAAGCTCTAGCTTGAAACTGAACACTTACATTTAATGATTATATTTATTAAATGGGTATTATTTAGTTAGGGAAGCAAACATTTTATCAAAATGAAGGTTAATATTTAGATTGAGAATTTGAAAATAATTCCTTTTCGCAGGTGATTGTGAAGCAATTTCATCCCTGCTTCATCCCACTCTCACTGTTTGTACGTCTTTTTGTTGCTCTTTCCCTTCTTTATGTTTATCTCTTTCTTGCTCTGGATCAAAGTCTGATGAGAAAAAATACGTTTTGCTCCCTAAAATGAGTGTCACTGGGCCCCACCTGCAACCACCACCTCAACGTAATCAGTGCATAGACCAACTGACCCACAGCAGCCTCAGGCATTTGTCTTTCTAATGAGATGAATAATACTTTGACCCACAACTTCTCAAACAGAGTTTGTAGGGCCTTCAGGTGAAAGTGAACCTTCTATTTGTTTACCTGGAGACGTTACTCTCTGTTAAAAAATCCATTAACTCTTGCTTCCCGGCCATTTTCCTTCCACTTGCAAAGTTGACAAATCTCACTTTTAGTTCATGCAGCCACAAAGATCCCCATCCAAATAGAGCCTTGCCTCATCTAGCAGAGGCAGATATTAGGATCTTCTTCAATACTACAAAGGGATATCCCTGAGAGAAAGGTAATGTCGCCTAACCATAACTACCTTGGTAATTTTTAAACCTTGATTGGGGGTGGGGGGACTAAAACAACACTTGCATCTCATAGCAGCAAACATTTGTACTTAATAATGGCTTGGCACTACATTTGAATACAGCCCTCAATAGAAAGGTTATATTCTAGATCTCATAGCTGCTAATGAAGAATCCATCAAGGCTGATCCACCATTACCTATAGATTGAATAAAACACGTCCCCGCACTGTTGTCCCTCACATCCGCCTTATTAATAACCATAGGTCTATGGAGGAAAACAAAATAATACATGAGAGTGTAAATATAAAATCTAGATTCCATTTTTGACAAATTATTTTAGACTTCGTGAAATATACCTACAATGTTAGAGTCACTAGAATGATAGAAAACAATGGAAAATAAAGAAATACAAGCCTTCAGCACAATGTTTCACAACACAATGAAAAAAAACTGCAGCAGGAAGCACAAGCATTTGCAATGCAACAGGTCTCTCACATTTTAGAAACTTCGACCAATTGGTATTGTAAATGACAATGCCTTTTATTATTGCAGGTTTTTGAAACACATAAATAAAAGGCATTGTCATTTACAATGCCAATAGCTCTAAATCTCTCATTTGCGAGACCTATTGCACTGCAAACTTTTTTTTTAAGTAAACAGCATAGAAGCATTCCTTCCCCCATAGACATCACTTGGTCAAAATGCACCCAGATCACAATTTATTTTGTATCACTTCTACACTCCACCCCTCTGCTCCTTAATCTGTTTTGAGTGTCAAGCAGTAAATGTTAAACTTAACGTTCGAACTATAACATCCCCAATCAGCATTCCCGTTTGAGATACAAATACATAAAAAAACACATGGACGCCCCTACAATAACCTAAACTTGAGTATTCCCTTGGATGGGACACAGTCTGTGCCAGTGGTATAAATTTGGCATTTCGAATGCTCCTTCTTAATTAACTGACAGCCTGACAAGTTAGAGGCAAGAAAAAAACACCCTCCCCCACCAAAGGAACAAATCTGTTTTGTTCTCAGTTGGGAGAAAACCTGCTCTGTCGGGAGAGGCAAGCACGGCATAGATAAATGCAAGGTGCTCGGGAGACTGCCCTGAGCTGCGTACCCATTAGTTAAATTATTCTTTTTACGTGTGTGGTGTTTGTTATGTACTTTTTTTCAAATATATTCTGCCAATCATTACAATAAATCAGTTTCAGAGAAAAGGGAAAACGTTTCCACCTTTCACTCATTATGCTACTTCCCGCTTTATGTACTTAATGGATCGCGAAGGACTTGATAGGGTTTGGAAAAGGAAACCACTGTCAATTTTACCATATACAGAACAAAACATGAATGCACTGAATGTTGCAGGAAAGCATGTAGTGCCTGCAGTAGGAGTAACGCATTAAAGAAAATAGTGCTTACAGATTAATAGAGATGTGCAGTGTAACAACAGAAGTAAAAGGGCCAGTCGTCATGGGAGGATACATTTAAGGCAAAGCGGTACTAAGGAGGGACTAACAAGCCTATTAACGAATCAGAAACCCGGATTTACAAAGGACAATCACACAAGTCAATGACAAATATGGGCGGAACTTCAATTCCATACTTCAACGCCTCGAAGAGCAGTGCATGCGCTGCCGAGGCTCGACCGAAAAACCTCCATTAAGTAGAATGAAGCTGGCCCGCAAACCCAAAGGAGGATAACCTTGCCAAACAACAAATGGAAAGAAATAAAATACAAAAACGCATTGTTGTGGTCAGAGCATACATACTTCGTTAGAGCACAAATACAAAATGTGAACAATTGTGCTGAAAAATGCTTAGATTTGGACAAGCAATAACCAATCCTCTGCCACATTTCATGACTACCAGTAACACAGGTAAAAACTAAGAAATCTTCGCACTTTTCAACAAAGATAAAAATAGACAGGATTGAGCTGTCACTTGCCAGACCATCCCGAACCGTGCATACTTGGAATCTGTTTATTGATGATTTGCAATCTAGTCTCAGAATGGGTCGCACCGCTGAGATGGCAATGCTTCAAATTGTAAATGGTGCGCTCTTAGTGCCTGAGAAAGGTGACACCTGCTGTCTTATCCCTCCATTTCAATCTACATTATTTGACAGGGTCAAACGTCCTAAGCCTTTAACGACCTTTGAAGAGAGAATGGGTTTCAGAGGGCTGGCTCTAAGCTGGCTCAACTCATATCTTGAAAACTGCTATCTGTCTATAAAAATCTCAGTTTCTTGCTGTACCCTTTCCTTCTATACCAGGATGTACCTCAACGCTATATATTTCTACTCATCCACTTTAACTCATACAAGGAACTCATTGGCTGTGTTTCCAAGAAATTCTAATATCTACTACTTGTACGCAGATTACTCAGCTGTAGTTGGAAGTAATTTACTCATAAGACATTGCCCTTCTCACTCATATTCTAGAAGTCAGTCAATCATAATTCAATATCATAAAAAGACGGTGAAGAATACTATACAATCAAATACACTTTAAAAAACATGTACAATTCATATATTTAAAAATATCCCACAGATTTCATAAAATTGTTAAAAAGAATCATTTTACATAAATAGAGCTGCCATATTACATCACTCTATAAAAAGACCAATATATACAATGCAGAAAATCCCACTTTATAAAAATACAATCATTTACAGTTTATCATTCTCTTGTTCCTGACCCTAACAGCACCCACCAAGTAGCTGGCAACATATTCTAGAAGATATTCAAACCTGTATACCCTATCAGCTAAAATTAAACTCCACAATGCAGATTTTCTACTGACTTCTGTGCTCAAACTGCACAACAGCTGTACAAGCATGGGGAAAAGTTCTCAAAAGTGCTACTAACCATTGGACTTTTCAAGAACCTTAATCTCCAGTGTAAATCGCAATTTTACTGCTTCATAAAATGAATTGTTTCATAACTGATGAATAAATTCACCAAGAAACCTAGTTAGAAATATCAACCATTCTACCCACAAACAAAGTAATTAAAGAGGTGCTTTAATCCAAATTAAAAATCAAAGACGTTGTAAACAGTAACCTTACTTACACATTCATAACAAATTCAAGAAAAGGGGCGGAGAGAGGTCATTGTGTGGTTGCATCAGGGCCCTGAGGCTTGGACACAGATCTTTAAAATGTATCTTGCACTAGCCAATTAACATTAGCAGCAGTCAAAAATCGTGCTTCTATGATCCCCTTATGTATGGCTGCCCTGCACAGTAGTACTGAGTGGTGAAAATATTCTTGTGGCCAGGACTCATTTTATCATCTCCTTCAGTACACATGAATGTGGAAGCTCTGAGTGAACTCTGTTATGACTTTCTGGGGGTACCTGTACCTCCGCTTTCTCAGGAAGAGTGCACTGCTAGGGTTTCCCTCTATGTTTCTTTTTCGGATGCCTTCGATCATGCTGCAGTCAAGACGATATGAACCTTCAATGTATGATGTATGGCCCTAAAGTTATAGGGGTAGCAAATTCTGATGTAACCCTTACCCTAAATTGGACTACCACCTACGCTGCAGAGTGAAAATTAATTGAAAGGGTGGCTGATTGTTCAGTATCCCAGACAACATGAAATGCCATGAACCAAACGCAAAAATATAGGTCCTTGGATTTAGACATTACCCTTGGCTGCCAACCACTAATGATACCCCTGGATCAATGGTACTCAGAACATTTATTTTATTTATTTATTTATTAAGTTTTATATAACGCGAACAAGATCCCGAAGGATATCAGAGCACTTTACAATAAGTTGGTAGAAAGGACAAAATGAAATATACACAGCAATTGTGGAAAGGAAAAAAAAAACAATGCTAAACAGTAAACAATGGTACACATATAAGGTATAATATTATGCAGACAATATGATCCGTGCCTGTTAGATGTGCCATGGAGCTAGGAACAAAGATATTTCCAGTTTAAACTGCAGTTTTTTTTAATGTTGTTTTATTTGTGAAGATAACCTGCAAAACATGTTTTAATTATCAATGTTGGAACTAAGTGAAACATCTGTAAAACCTAGATTTTTTTTATAATATTGCCTTATGATTCAATAACTGGAAATTCCCTATATGATTTGTTAAGACTCACATTTTCTTTGAAGCCCCTGGTGGTTTCAAAAGCACTTTGCACCCCTGTCCAAAGAATAGCATGGCAATAGATTCCAAAGAGGTATTAACTACGAATAGTCAACATTTTCTGCTGAAAAGCAGATAGAGCACAGTCACGGTACTTATAGTATGCCTTTTTAATAGACTGTGTTTGAAATAATGTCAAAATGCACTCAGTCAAAAAAGGATGGGATGAATTCTCTACCTAAACACCGGAAAGAGGTTGTTTCAGCTGCCTGTGTTTTTGCCTGCTCCACAAAACAGTTTATTAGTGCATAATCTACAAAGACGTATCCTGATTGGGTTCTCAACACTCAGTCAGAATGATGTAAAGGCAAGACCCTAGTCAGATTGGTTGAAGGGTAGCCTATCTGAATTGCTTACACAACAGGTTGTTGCAGCGTTTTTTTAACCAGTGTCCAACCAATCAGAAGAGATTTCTGAGTTTAGACTACTTTGAGTGGTGGCCACTGGGCACCCTAGGAATTGCTCAGCCTTTCTCAGGAATCATCTATCAGGGGGAGGGCAGGTAAACAACTTCCCAGCAGTCCCAGACCCACTGAGGAGTACCCCCTGCTTTTCCATTTTTTTTGTTTTTATGTATCTGGACTTAGACCCATCCAGAGCAATAGATAATGGTTTAGACCATTGGTAAGCATTCTTCCCATGACTTTTTTTGTCCTTCATATAATGTCCTAAAACTGCTATTCGAGCAGTAGCAGCACCCCCCCCCCTTCCCCCTGAGCGCCTTGAGACCCTCATTGGTGAGTAGTGCGCCTTACAAATGTTCTGATTGATTTATAAATGGGCAAGGTATGTCCAGACATGAGTCCCTTGATCGCTGTGCAAAAGTATCCAAGCTATACCACACTAAGATCGAACAAGGTTGAAACCAGAGTGGGTTTGCTTGCCTTTCTTCTTGAAGGAGCCTCGCCTGCCACTTTGGGATGGTCTTTTTGCATGAGTGGTAGTCTCAGTACGGATTTGCATGAGACAGCCCTCTTTCTAAAATGGCATAATGGAGGGAAAACATTTGATTGAGATGCTACCCAGAGGCATTACCAGTTGTTCAGACTATTTACAAGCAAGCCTCCAATCGCTTTTTGTGTGTTCAATACAACAGCAGTGTTTACATTTGGCCTCTCTCTAGTCAATGATTAAAAAAAAGGAAAGATGAACAAAAACAACATTGTGCACATTACGAGGACAGGCCAAGGGGGGAAAACATGGCGGCCAGCTAGTTTGCCATTCGCGGGTGGCTGAGATGGAGGTGGCGTGCCAGGAGAAGCGGTGCTTCTGTGCGGCGAAAAACGTGGCGGAAGGAAAGGCGGGCAGGTCTTACCTGACTTGTGTGGTTCTGCGAGCTATTCCGGAGTAGTTTGAGATCGTGTTGTGTAGCGGTGCATGCAGGCAGTGTATGGCGGCTGGGAGCGGGGAGAGCTCACTGGGGAAGGCGGAGGCGGAGTCAGAGTCACCGGCGGGGAGCGAGCTCTGGAGCAAAGCAGCAGCAGAGGTAGGGAGAGGCAGGCGAGCTGTCTCGAGGATCCTGTTTCGTCAGAAAGCAGCAGGGGAGGTAAAGAGGGCAGAGGAGGGATAGACAGTTTGGCTGCAAATAAAATTGGGAAAATTACACATAGAAAGAGGCAACAAGATATATTTTAAGGAGTGCAGGCAGGGGGGCAGGAGGAGTAAATCTAGCCAATTCAGTTAGTCCACAGACGAAAGAAGTTGGGGTTTGGAGCACCAAGGCGCAGGTACTGGCGGAAGGTAGTAAGGAAAGTACAGGAAATACGGGAACTAAGCCTAAACCTAAGAACACCATTAAAAGATACACCAAGCAAGGCAATACGGCTAGCAAGTCTGGTAAGGCGAATATTCTAGACCAGAAGGTAAAAATTACCCCCTCCCTTACTTCCTTTTTTAAAACCCTGCCCAGAACTTTGATTTTGCATAGAGAGTCTTTATCTGCCGCTCCAGCTGCTTTAGAAACATCTAAGGGCAGACAGAAAAGTCGGATAGAAGGGGGGGTTTGTGATCAACAGGGCACCCTGGCAGAAATAAACCTGTCAGACTGGTCCAGCCATTTGTGTCCTAACAGATATCAAGCCCTCGAGACGGATATGGAGGGGGAGAACCAAATCGCTGTGAACAAGGCAGACCAGCGGGAGAGTATGGAAGGTATCATAGAGCATTTGGTCATGGGTGATGAAACCTTCCCACCCCCTGGAACACCCCCTGGAACACTGGGAAGCAGGGGTATATTAGGCAGTGAAGAGAGAGTATTGAAGAGTCCCTCAGAGCAGGAAGATTTGGACATCTCGGTTATTGCACTTTTAAAAAAGTTGGACATAGACATGCATAAGGGTTTTGAGGAATCTAAGGCAAATCAGGAAGGGATCAGAGAGGCTTGCAGCCTATTGGAAGCTAAATTTGACGAGCTGAACCTGCGTACGGTGGCGTTGGAACTGGAGGTTAAAGAGATCTGAGGAAAAGTTTTGGAAAATAGCAAAGAAATGGAAAACGTCAGGTTCAGAGATAGGGAGCATGAGGAATGGCTAGAAATATTGGAAAATATGCAACGCAGAAACAATTTAAAAATTTTGAAAATACCAGAGTGGAAAGAAGGATCTGATTTAAAAGGGTATATGGTACAGCTGTTAAAGAAAGAATTGGAGCTAGAAGAAACTGAGGCGTAGATTGCAACGGATATTCAGAGGATACATTGTGATCCCTTTAGGTTGAACACAAACCACTCTAAGCCCAGGAGAATTTTGATACATTTTCTGACATATCATTTAAAGGAGAACATTTTGGTGGCTGCCCTGAAAAAAAGTGCTATAATGGTGGATGGAGGTAAAGTGAAGGTCAGGTCAGACCTGTCAATTGTAACTGCGAACAGGCAGTGGGAATTAGGCAAACGGATTGAGCCTTTAAGGAGCCTGAGAGCCACAGTGCATCTGAAATTCCCGGCTTTCTTAAAAGTTATGTGGAAGAATAAAATGCACACGTTTCGGTTTGTTGAAGATGTGGATGGCTTCCTGGAGCAGTGTCAAAGTGAGTGTATGTAGTACAGGTAGTTAAGGCAGGTTAATGTGATAAACTAATAGGAAGTATGCCACGCAGAAGTATATCTTTTAAAGTCGTGAGTATAGGTTATAAGAATTGTCCACCGTCCGTAGTAGGCACCCGAAGGGCCAAGGTAGGGCCATAGGAAAGTTGGTTGGGTTTTCCAGGGAGGGGGAGGGGTGCAGGGGAGCAGTAGGGTAGGGGGCAGGGATGGTGGGGGGGGGTGGGTAGAGGGAGAAAATGTGAAAAAGTCCTTAGAAGCTCTCTCTCCGCTAGGCAGTTTGAGATTAGTCACTGGGTGTGTTATGAAAGGGGGTAGTTTGTCGGAGTTAACACTTCTGTCATAGAATGTGAATGGTCTACGAGTAAAGTCAAGGAGGGACCTAATTTTGAAGTATTTGAGAGACTCCTCAGCTCATATTATGATTTTGCACGAAACGCATTTAACTGGGGCGGAGAGTGGCCACCTGGCAGGGCCCATTAGTTTTGTGCGGCGATTTTAATATTTCACTAATACCATCACTGTTCAATACCACCTCCAAATTAAAATATAATGGTCGCAAACCCAGAGTGTATAAAGCTGTTAGGAGGCTTATAGCTAATTATAGATTAATTGATGTTTGGCAACAAAACAACACTCACGACTTAGGATTTACTTATTTTTCGCATCCCCATCAAAAACAAGTTTGAATTGACTACATATTTGTTACTGGAGATCTTGCATCACAAGCAACTATTAACAAACTCCCAAGAATAATATCACATCACAATGCATTGATTCTTGGGATTACAGTCAACCCACAATTCACTCAACAGCGGTCCTGGTCGTTTGATAGGAAACTCCTGTCCAATAAAGAATTTATTGCCTACATTAAAACTTGGACCGAGGAGTTTTTTAGTATAAATCGGTTTAGTGCTTCTAGAAATATAGTAAGGGACACGTATAAATCTGCTTTAAGAGGAGAGATATCTAGCTTTCAATATGCTGCCAGAACCAAGATAAGAAATGATCATAAAGCAAAGTTATCAGAGTTGGCCAAAGCTGAGCTAGAGCACACTTCCTTAATAGTACAGGGCAGAGATGCTAGCAATCAATGGCTTCAGGTAGCGGTTTTAAAAGCTGAGCTCAATACTAATCTCAGCCAGAAAGCCGCTCAAACTTATAGAGCTTATAGAAGGAAAACATATGAAAGCGGTGAAAAAGTGGGTAAACAGCTTGCACTTCGAACCCGTCAAAAAAATGCACCAAACAACATTTCAACAATTGTAGACGGCGGGCAGACGTACGTGCAAGCTGCTGATATTATCCTTCAATTTCAACGATATTATCAAACACTATGTTCTGAAGAAGTTTTCACTTCTGAAGAAGATATTGATAATTTTCTGGCGAGCTTTCTCAACAATCCGACAGCCGCTAGGTTATTAGACGATATTGCAAGAGAAGAGCTTGAAGCTGAGATCACGTTGGCTGAAGTAGAGTCTGCTTTATTACTGTTAACATCGGGCAAAGCAGTGGGCCCAGACAAACTGCCGATTGAAATTTATAAAATTCTTAGCCAAAAATTAAGTCCCCTGTTATTGGATTTATTTTTGGGGGATCAATACAATGGCATTCCCCCATGTTCTTGGGATGAGGCTAGCATTATAGTATTTCCTAAGAAGGGAAAATCACCCGAGCAATTAACATCCTATCGCCCAATATCTTTGAATAATTCGGACTCCAAACTATATGCAAAAGTGATGGCTCTCAGACTCAGCGGGATCATAGGGCATCTGGTCTCTCCGTGGCAGCATGGCTTCGTTCCGGGTAAAGGGACTACAGATCACACTCGTCGGGCTATTGCCCTTTTTGACGCCATGTCTGTCAAGGGGGGGCCGGATGTCAATGATCCTGCTCGATGCTGAGAAAGCCTTTGATCGTGTCTCCTGGAACTTTTTGTGGGTTGCCTTGGCACGTCTTAATTTTGGCCCTACATTTTTGAAATCCATAAAATCTATGTATCAACATCCCAAAGCTAAACTCTTAATGTTAGGTTCAGAGTCTGGCTATATTAATATTGCAAGAGGTACAAGACAGGGGTGTCCTTGCTCGCCCCTTCTCTTCGCTCTTTACATCAACCCCCTAATTCTTAAATTTTTGGAAAGTAACGTTATTTAGCCAGTTCTCTGTAATCAATATGAAACAAAAGTTCTAGCCTACGCTGATGACATCGCGGTGCTAACACCCCAACCGACCGAGGCGCTTCATGGAATTGAATGATTGGCCTTAGAGTTTGGCATTTACTCGGGTTATTCTCTTAATAGAGGAAAGACCATTATCTTATGCACTGATAACACTCCCTGTCCAGATCAAAGAAGAGCAAAAACAGCTACCTATCTTGGAGTGATTATTGGCATTAATACTAAGACCCTAGTTGAAAATAATTTTGATCCACTCATAGACAAAATTAAGACGGATTTGAATAGAGTAAATGGTCTGTACCTCTCCATTATAGGCAGGGTGAACTATCTAAAAATGAATATATTGCCGAGATGTTTATATCTTTTTCGAACCATTTCTTTATTTGTTGATCTTAAAATCCTCACGATGATCAACACACTTATGTCTAAATTCGTGTGGCAACACAGGAAAATTAGACGCTCACTTTCCTATTTATCACTGCCATTAGATAGGGACGGGCTTATGGCACCAAATATCACGCTTTATCATTGGGCAGCTTTTCTTAAACAATTAAATCCTAAGGTATTAGATCCATCTTTAACCACTGGAACAGCTACTACCCCAATCCCCTCAATATATGAGCTTGTAATTGGCCAAGATGCCATTGGCCTATTACTAAGAAAGACTGAAGCTAGTTATTATAAGAAAAACAAGGGTGAAATTTTAAAAAGTGCCTGGATAATTTGGAATAAAGTAATAAAACACATGCAGATTGGGAAAATCACCCGCTATACACCTTTGCTTCAATCCACCATTACACTTGGTCTTGACTTCGACTATACTGCAAAGAAATGGCAAAGGTTGGGTATTAAAACAGTTAACGATGTCTGGTTAAATGGTTCACACACTGTTTTTCACGACCTAAAAGCAAAATGTGGTCTTTCTGAAGGGGATTTTCTTAAGTTTGCTCAACTGCACGCCAAACTAAAAGCAAAAAGTGACTCAATCAGTCTTACAAAGATTGACTTAATTGAGGCATTTGCCACTCAAAAAACTAAGATAGGAACATTCTATGACATACTTTTAATTAATACAAATGAGGGTATTGAACAAATAGAAACTAAATGGGCGGTGAAACTCAACAACCCAGATGTTGATATAGACAGAGTCCTAGAGATGAGTAATAATTTGTTGATGGCTAGCAATTTAAAGGCTCAGTTGTTTAAAACAATATTCAATCTTTACTTTATCCCGGCCAAACTCTTCGCATGGGGTAAAAGAGAGACGGATCGATGCCCGCGATGTTCACAGGGTCCCGCTACTTTAATTTACATGCTTAGCAATTGCTCGGAACTTCTTGTTATAAAAAGTATGATTGCCTCATTTTGGGAGAAAAATTTTTGTCACAAACTCCCAGAGTCCGATACCCTATTTGTCTTAGGCTTTGATGATTCTTTAAAACTTTCTAAATCTGAACAAAGATTACTATTCATTGGTACAGCTGTATTGAGATTAATATTGTCTGCCCGTTGGAAGGAAGTCTCACCTCCTAGTTTTCAAATGTGGCTAGCTCGCTTTCTTGCGGTTTATAGTTATGAATCGGCAATATTTGCCACCAGAGGAGCTAAAGCAAAGCTTTGTGATGAAGTGTTATGGTGCCCAGTCTCTACTTGGAAAGCTGGATTAACTCCTAGTGGAATTGGTTGAGACTAACGAAATTTTATGATCGAACTTATTGTTGTCATTTTTTCTCCACAGCTATACATTGTATTTATATGATATCTTATTCATTTTTGTATTAACTTGCTTTTAAGCTTCTTTCACCATATCATGTGTTATCTATTTTTTGTATTACTTGCTTTTAAGTTTCTTTCACCATATTATTTGTTCCCCTTGCATATATTTTACTTAATGAGTTAAACTTTACTTGGATTGTTTTATGGTGATACTGGTTCTTTAATAAAAAAAAGTTTAAAAAAAAGAAAAAATAACTGGGGCGGAGAGCAAACAATTTTTTTCGTCACAGCGCTGGCTGATTCATGCGTTTTATAATCCACAACTGGCAGTCACTAGAGGAATTGCAGTTTTGGTCAGACATGGTGTAGACTGTTTAGTTAATGGTGAGGTGGCTGATGTTAAGGGTAGATGGTTGATTGTGAGTCTTAGGATAAAAGGTCAGTTGTATAATATTATTGGATACTATGGTCCAAATCAAGATGATGTGGGGCCTTTAGATGAATTGGCCAGGGAAATATTAGGTTTTCCGGGTAACATTGTTTTGGCAGGTGATTTTAACACAGTGCTGGACCATAAGTTAGATCGATCATCTAATAGTAGGGCGTTGATGAATATGAAAATGTCGAACAAAGTGAAGGGATTGATGGTCCAGTTAGGACTGTGTGATATATGGAGACAGAGGTCCGGACAGCTATTAGGTTATACCTATTATAATAAAAAGTACAGTCATAATTCACGGATAGATTATTTTTTGATAGATCTTAGATTGATGGACAGCTCATGTAGGTGTTCACCTCTCGGACCATTCAGCGGTCACTCTGTCTCTAAAGGTGGAAAGCTGTACTCTGGGCTCAATCTGGAGGTTGGATCGCACAGTTCTTTATGATCAGGAAGCTTTGGATAGTTTAGATCTGGATTGAAGTTTTTTTGGATAAGAATGTGGGGTCAGCAAAGATTGATATTGTCTGGGAGACATGCAAGGCTTTTTTGCGAGGCAGTCTAGGTGCTTTGGGAGCAAATAAAAGGAGAATATATTTTAACAGAGTAGATGAACTGGAAAAGATAATCCGTCAGCATGAGGCAGAGGTAATAGGTGCGGGGGCCTTGAAGCAGAGGAAAGGATTGTGCAGGAGTTGGCTGAGTTAAAAGCAAAGCTGGTAGCGGTTCTAAGTCATAGGGTTAAGGAGAAATTGGACGCAAGCCAACTGGCGCATTTCGAGTACGTAGAGGCGACAAGTAAACTGCTAGCTTGGAAGGCGAGGAAAGACCGGGTTCGGAATTTGATTAAGGAAGTTAAAGAGGGGGAGTCAGGGCGGGTTGTCACAGACACTAAAGACATTGCGGAAGCATTCTTTAGATACTTTGAGGAAGTATATAGAGAGGATCTTAATCCAGATGCACAGGCAGTAGGGCAGTGGGTGAAGGCATTGAAACCACTGTCGGAAGAGCTTCAGGAAACCTTTAATCATGAGATACTGCAGGGAGAAGTGGGAGGCGTAATTAAGCAGGTGAAGAAAGGGAAGGCACCAGGACCTGACGGGCTTCATGCGGAGGGCTACAGGGAGCTTAGCACCTATATTAAAGCATTATTTAATGAGGTTTTTTTGGGAAAGGCTTCTCTCTCGCCATCATGGAACGAGGCGAATATTATATTATTGCCCAAACCTGGAAAATCGCCAAAGTACATGAACTCGTACAGGCCGATTTCGCTATTAAACAGAGATTACAAGCTTTTTGCAAAGATTATGGCGGATAGGCTTAGTAAAGTTGTCTCCCAGCTAGTAAACGTAGACCAGAAAGGCTTTATCAAGGGTAGGTGCTTGAAGGAGCTAACTTTCTCCCCTATAGGGAGTATAGATGTGGCTTCTACACATAACCTTCCCTTGGCGGTAATCGCGCTGGATGCAGCCAAGGCGTTTGATCGGGTGAACTGGGCGTACCTACAGGACCTGATTAAGCATCTTAAGTTGGGTGTAAATTTTAGTTCCGCTTTGGCACTACTATATCACTCCCCTACATCCAGGGTTTTAGTGAATGGGATACTAACTCAGCCAATAAAAGTAATGAGAGGTACGAGACAAGGGTGTCCCCTTTTCTCCATTTTATTTGACCTCTACATTGAACCCTTAGCCTGTAGGATTAGGGAAGCAGAGAGGATCCCCCCGTTTGAATTTGAGGGATGGTCAAGGAAGATTGGGCTATACGCCGATGACATAGTCATTTTAACCTCCAAGTTGCAGCAGTTGATGGGTTGTTTAAATGAATTAACAAAGGAGTTTGGGGCTGTTTCTGAATACCTTATAAATGCTAATAAGACTGAGGTTATGTCCTGGAATCAAACTGCAGAGGGTATAGCCTGCAAATCGGAGATACGTTATCTAGGAGTGAGGATAACACAAGATATAAGGGAGCTCACTAAAGTCAACTTTGTTAAAGTTAGGAAGGAGATCTCTGCTGCTCTGCGAGGGTGGGCGCATCTCCCATTAACACTGTATGGTCAAGTCAATCTGGTGAAAATGATGGTTTTACCTAAGATAACTTATTTGACTCACTGCCGCTTTTATTTGAGATAGACTGGCTCGCAAGGCTGCAGAGCGAGATAGGGTCATTTATTTGGGCGTCAACAGGGTCCCGCTTGTCATGGAAGAAGATTAGGAGAAAACTTTTGAAGGGAGGGTTGGCGGCCCCGGAATTTCAGATCTATTCATGGTCTTTTCTGCTGAAGAATTGCAGAATGTTGTTGGGTACATAAGGGAGTTCAGTTATAGGAAAGCTGTTGTCTGCATTGCTTAGAATGGGGAATGTGAAGCAACATGGTTTTATGTATAAATTTGCCGATCCAAAGTACTTAAAAAAAATTAGATTAAGAGTGTTGAAAGATCTAGCGACGGCCTGGTTTAAAATTAGGAGGGCAGCGAAAATCCCATACTACAGTTCTATGGCCCTGATCTGGGATAAGCCAGGAGCCCCCCTTTGCACCAAGGATGCGTTGGCAAAGGCAATGAGAGTGGATGGTCCGCAGAGGTAGGAAGATCTGTTTTTGGAGGGCACCCTAGCTCCATGGGGGTATTGTGAGCAGGAGTGGGGCCAGATATTTTCCAGGTTTAAATATTTGCAGATCCAAAGCTGGGCGGCGGGAAAGGAAAATCTAATTGGTCATCATAATGACTTTGAAGAGAAGTTGGGGTTCGATTTGCAGATTAAAAAAGAAGTCGCATTGTGGTACTGGTCAATAGTGGGGTTGGAGGACGGCTCTTTTACGCTGCCGGAGACCCTGTGGGGAGAGTGCTTGCCAGAGATTGCTTTAGAAGACCATTGGCAAGTAACAATGTCGATACTGTACACAGTGGTTAAACCTTCAAATTTAAGGAGAAATTACTTGTTCACCCTCCTCAGGGCATACTGGTCTCCCAGAAAACTTGCGAAGTTCAAGGCTGGCGGAATTGTGGTGTGTCCTAAATGCAAGAGTCCTAATGAGGACAACCTAGATATGTTTGTGACCTGCCCGGCGATAAAAGAATTTTGGGAGGCCGTAAGTACGTGTTTGTCATCAGCAGATCAAGGTAAGCCCTAAACTTGTCATGACAGGAAGATTGGACTTACCAGGTAAGGGCTTGGATGACAATGCAAAACTCGTGTTTTATGCCACACTACTGGCTCGGAGAGAGATATGTAAAATGTGGGTTTCTGCAGATCCCCCAACAGAACTGCATTGGTTAAGTTCGATGAGAGCTATTGCCAAGTTGGATATTGTGGATTGGCATAAGAAAAGATATAGATTTTAGACTCCCTTTCTGTTATGTTTTGGGTGAAGGGTTGGGTTGTAGAGATAAAGGTGTGTGAAGTCCTATGATTAAGCTTTCTCCAAATCTCGGTTGGTTCAAGTCTCGAGGAAGACCGGTTAAGGTGGTAAACTTCCTCCTAAGAGCAAAGCTAACATATGAGATGAGTAGCCCAAGGGCGGTATCGTGAAACTCGGGGCGAGGAGAGGGCGAATGAGGACAATATAAAATATATATATTTTTTTTTAAAACATTGTGCACATTACCAATAAATATATTTTTAGGTCAGTAGAAGGATCTTAAAAACAAGCTATTTTAAAGTTATAATTTTAAACACTAGGAATTGGAGCAAAAAATTTTAATATGGCACTATGCTTAGCGTTCCTGCATATATTCGAATTTATGACACAGTGAATAGGTTACAGCTATGGAAAAACAGACCCAATTGATCAGCGTTAAAAGTACTGTTAAAGCACTTACACCAAGACATAGTCACTAAAATCAGGATTAAACTGTAAGAGTACAAAGCATTCGAACAGAAATGGTGATGGTATCAAACAGTTCTTCACCCTGGCTGATGTATCATTTTTAGCACACAAGCGGGAGGGATGGCAAGTTTTTTTTTTCAATACACCCCCAGGATATTTATAAAAGTAGCATGACAAAATATAGTGAACTCAAGTGACACAAATTTCATGTCAAGAATATTGCGGTCAAAAGTATTGTGCTCCTATAATGAAAATTAAAATGACAAAAATATAGTTCCAAATATATTGTGGAACAGAATATCGACCAAAAACAGATAAGAATATCATTTGATAAAAATATAACTAGACTTTAAATGTATTTATTTAAATATTTTAATTTGTTGACAATAAATACATAAAAAGCAAGTAGTTGTAACCAGTCTTTTAATTGTGTGTGTGTGAGCGTACAGGTTGAGAGTGTGTGTGTGTGGGCATGTAAAGCCCACACTGTGGGGACCGACTCAGTCTTCTCAGCATGGGTTAACCTTGTCACAACCTAAAAAAAAGCTATTTTTGGAAAGACCATTGCGTTGTAAGTACCAGTTTCGGTAGTGTGTTTAGGTAATTTCAAGTGAGTGTATCAAAAAACCTAAAAGCCAGTAAGATTTGCCTCGGTTCACTTTATAACCTTCCCTACTATCAAAGCCAGAGCGCGCTTGGAGTTAGAATCGTAATTGAACACTTCATTACAGTCAACGGCCGGTCCTCATAATAATAGGTATGTTATGGTGTGTGGGTGTGTGTGGTTATTTGTGTGTGGTGTACATCAAAAATCATTCGTCGCCATCCTTGTATGGTTGCTGTGTGATGAAAGGCGTGAGGTACCCTCAAGTCAAGTCCAAAGTCTGTCACATCAACAGAAAGATGTGCACTCCAGGATCACAGTGCCAGTAAGGGATTTAGTAGGCAAGAAAAGAAAATACCCTATGGGTTTTAGCCATGCAGGCTTGGTCTCCGGACCCGGTGATGATCCTAAACAGTCTCCCATTAAGTAAACATACAATGTGAACACAAATTAACAATGATCAAAACGTTTTGGAACCTCTCTTTAAACATAGGTGCCATCTTAAACTTCCTTGGTATACAAAGATGAAATTCAAAATACCTGAACACATGCAAATCCCTGGTCCCTCACCCATAAATAAAACTAAAAATAATGTCCTAAAATAAAAAATTCATACAATTCCACTGTTAGTCCTGACCCTTTTTGGCTTTAGGACTGTTTACTTTACCCTTGCTATTCAGTGTTACAGTGCTTATGCTCTTCCCCTAAAATGTGGTAAAATTGGCCTTCACCTGAATGACATATTTTAATTTACGTGTAAGTTCTTGGTACCAGAGGGACACACGACCTGTAAATTAAATAGTATTGGAGTCCTGCACCACTAACTAAAGTAGCACTTTCAAACATGTCTCAGGCCTGCCACTGTAGACAGAAGTGCAGTTTTAAACTGCCTTTTCATCTGGCAAAACAAACCTTCCTTTCTAACTCTTATAAGTCACCCCCAAGGTAGGCCATAGAGTCTCATAGTGCATTGTATTTAAAAAGTATGACATTTGCGTTTAAGTTGGCAGTGAAAACTTCCTAAAGTTGTTTTTCACTGCTGAAAGGCCTATCTCTCCTATAGCCTAACACTGGGTTACCTTATTACATTTATAATAGTAGCTCCAGATTGATGTAGAAATTATTTTTACCCTCAAATGTATTGCAATTTGAAATCATCTGTAATGCTAAAGTTGGATTTTAGATTACAATTTTAAAACTGCCAATTTTAGAAAGTTATACTAAAATATACAAAAAAGTGATGATGAAATGCTTGATTTTATCGTAGTCACTGATAATCACTTGGGCTGCATTCCAATCCATCATTATTGTCCACAGTATGCCAACTTAGTTTGGATGCAGCCAAATGGGAATCAGTCTTGACACTGCTCCATTGGGAACAGTCCATCCTGAATCATCAGGTCCTCCCAGAACCAGAGAACAAGCCACCCAGGACCAGTTGAGCCCTGTGCAAATCCTTCCTCCCTCTCCCATGCAAAGCTCCTTTGTCTATGCAGAGATGTGACCAGGGAAATGAAAAGCCCGGCTTTCCAACCACTAGACTGAGAGTCATTCTTGTTAGTATAGGCCTGGGGAACAAAGGTTTTCCCTTCCTTGAGTCTCCCTTTGCACTAAACTATGAATGGACATACTTCACCTCTGTCCCTTTGAAGGTAATGAAGTTCTTGAAACCTCACCAGCTGTCTTTTATGAGCTTATAGAGATCATATGCTCCACATACAGGCTATCATTTTGCAGCCCTGAGCCATTATCCTGCTCTGGGAGCAGTCTTCACTCCTAATGGCAGCCGCCGGCACACTAATGAAAATTAGCCTCCAAGGGCTTAAGGCAGAGAATAGATAACTTTCTAAAAGTTACTTTTCCTAAATATTTATTACTGATCTAAATTTTCTGATTAATTGGATTTTTTATATTAATTAAAAATAGACTTTGAATAACTATTCTAGTAATTTCCTGACAAAAGTAAAAGAATACAATTTATAATCTGTACTTTGACATTTTCCGAAATCAAGCCATAGCCTTGCCAGTGAAAATATCTTTTTGGGGCTAGTCACTGACTGGAGAAACATTCAACTTTAATTTCGCACATATTCCACTTTCAAATAGCAGACACCTTACATTGTTGCAACAAGGTATACTTAGGGGAAACCAAACAATATTTAAACACAAGGTTTCCTGCAGGTCAAAATGGGTTCTTTTGAGAGGGTTAACTGCAGACTTTTAGGCTTCTGCAGTGAGGCTACATGTGGTAGGCCTGAAGTCATGTTTTAGACACCAACCCTAAGAACGGCACAAGCGGTGATGCAGCCCACAAGAGGAATTTGACTTCCAGTCCATGGGTGCATTGTCTGGACCATTGGTGGGGACTTATAGACAAGTTAAATATGTAAATCAGGAGAAAGCCAATTTAACCAGGTTTAAAAGAGGAGCTTATGCACATTATGCCTGTTTAGCAGAGGTTAAGTGCAGAGAGTTATAAGTCTAGCATACACATTTTTTTTTCTAATGGCCCTAAGCTATGTAGTCGACCCCCTACTCGAGTTAACTGGTCAGACCATTGTCTTGTTGAATTCACTCTTCCCGGATTAGCAAAACCAATTAAAAAACAGTCTGCTCCTCCCATATGGCGCAGACAATGGCACAAGGTCACATTAGAAGAAATCCAGAAGGTATGGAAGGAACCACTTATCACAGCAATAGATAATGCGGAATCAGCTCTTTTCAAATATAAGACAACCCTTAAAGAAGCTGTTGATCTCATCGCCCCATTGAAGCTTAAAAAACAATATCCCATGTTGAAACAGGAGACATGGTATACTGAACAACTGAGGATTGAAAAGCAAGGCTGCAGGAATTTAGAAAAGGTATGGAGAAAGACACACATGGAAGAAAGCTGGAAAAATCACTCAGAAGCTCTAAGCTCCTACTATAAAAATATTAGGCCAGCTAAAAAGAACAGCTTAACATCACAGCTAGCAGAAGCAGGGAACTCCTCCAGAGAGCTGTTCAGGATCTTACAGACCTTTGTAAAGCCCTTGGCCTGTGAGAGTCCTGATGAATTTACCCAATCATTATGTAATGATATTTCCCTCTTCTTTGAGGAAAAAATTGACACCATCTATCAAAAGATCACAATGGCTAAAAACTTTGGGACTAGCATTAAAAATACTCTGAGGCCCTCTGATAATAACCAACCTAAGTTAACTGAGTTCCCTGAAACCAGTCAAACAGAAATCTTATCCTTGATTAGTAGCATTAAGACCGGCTCCCCATTAGATCTCATTCCAGCAAAAACAACGGCCCTAATAAGCACTCTTCTGTCTCCCATTATACAGACGATCATCAATCTATCTCTCAAAGAGGGACGAATCCCCCAAGACTGGAAAAGGCGGTAGTAAACCCCATCCGTAAAAACACGGCCTTGCCTTGGTCAGAAATATCCAACTTGCGCCCTAGCTCCCTACTACCATTCTTAAGCAAACTGGCCGAAAAACATGTAAACACTCATGTGTCACGGTTTGTTGAGGCTACAGGGGGTCTGGACCATTCTCAATCTGGGTTCAGACCCAACTACAGCACCAAATCTGCACTCCTCTCCGTGTCAGACAACATCAAAATGACACAGGATAGAGGAGGCTCCATGATTCTGGTGCTGTTAGACCTGTCTGCAGCCTTCGACACCGTGTCTCATGAGATTCTTCTCGGCCAGTTGCAGCAGGTGGGGATCGAAGGCGTAACTCTGTCCTGGCTGGAGAGCTTTCTCACAGGCCGCTCAAAAAGCGTCAGCTTGGGCTCCTATCATTCCATCTCTAGGGAGCTCACCAAGGGGGTTCCACAGGGCTCATGCCTAAGCCCCACATTATTTAATGTGTATGTGGCCCCCCCTTGCTGACATTGTGAGACAGTATGGGTTTACGCGTATGTCGTATGCTGACGACACCCAGCTCTTGTTCCCCTTTCAGACCTTAACCCCAGAAATTAAGAACTCCGTTGCTGAGGTTATGAGAGCGGTATCACACTGGATGGCTTATAATTGCCTCCAGTGTAACGTGGGCAAGACAGAAGTCATGCTGTTTGGGAACGCAAATCTTCTGTGGTCACCAGATTGGTGGCCTCTGGAATTGGGACCTATTCCTTGTCCAAAACAATCAGTTAAGAACTTGGGAGTCAGACTAGACCAGAACCTGGTACTAAAAGAACATGTGAATCTAGTGACTGGATCCTGTTTTCGGACAATCGGTCTTTTGAGAAGGGTTTTTCCCTACCTATCAGATGGCTACAGAAAGACCTCAGTCCAGGCGCTTGTAATAAGTTGGTTGGATTACTGCAATGGCCTCCATATTTCAGCAAATGAACATGTAATCAACCGACTCTAAGTGGCCCAAAACACTGCGGCCCGACTGGTTCTCAATGTTCCTTCAAGAACTCCATCTAGGCCCCTTCTGGAAGAGCTTCACTGGCTGCCTGTACGCCAGCGAATCAAATTTAAAATTTGCTGTATCATTCACAAAAGTCTCTTTGGATCAGGTCCCCATTACCTGACTAAGATATTTAAAATTTACAAATCGGAAGGCCTTCTGCGTTCCAACAGCCAATTCCTACTAAAAATTCCATTTATAAAAAAAGCAAGGCAGGGTGGCCGTGCCCTCTCTTATGTAGGACCTTCCCTTTGGAATAAACTCCCTTTGGACATGCGCCATAACACCAATCTTCTCTCCTTTAGGAAGGCACTAAAAACCTACCTCTTTAGGGAAGCTTAGACACCCAACCGTTCAGCACCCAAGACCCTATTCTCTTATTTACAGCATGCGAAGCGCGGAGATACCCCTCAGGGGGTCAAGTCCAGCGCTATAGAAATAAATAAATAAAAATAAATAAAATAAATAATGAAAATAATGGAGAGAATTAAAATCAAAGATAGTAACTTTCTACAGACTCAACACTGGGGTTATTAAAGTACAATATCTCTTTGTGCTGCTGTGGCTGAAAATATGGAAATATGGTCTTTAGCATGTACTGAATGGAAAAGGGACAGAGCAAGGTCACCTCCTCAGCAAATATAGGCTCCACATCCCAAATTTTGCTGTTATTGATTCCTTCTGCTGCTGGCCAGCAGGGCAGTGGGGATTTTGTATTTCCATAGTATTTGTGATCTGCCTTTCACCTCCATTTTTTTCTAAGCTTGTTTTTTGCTGGTATCAGGACTTTGCACACTTTACCACTGCTAATCAGTGCTTGTTCTCCCTCCTCTAAACATGGTAATTTTGACGTATCCCCCAATTTTCATATTTTATTTACTTATAAGTCCCTAGTAAAGAGGTACTACATATACCTAATGCCTATAAATTAAATGTTTCTTGTGGGCCTCCAGCACTGATTGTGCCACCCACATAAGTAGCCATTTAAACATGTTGCAGACCTGCCACTGCAGAGCCTTTGTGTGCAGTTTTAAACAGCTATTTAGACTTGGAAAAATAAACTTTTGCCAGACCCAAACCTTTCTTTTTATTATATACACATAACCCCTATGCAAGGCCCTGGACAGCCTAGAGGGCAGGGTGCAATATATTTTAATAGTAGGACATGTACTTTTACGTTTTACATGTCCTGGTAGTGAAGAACTCTTGAATTCGTTTTTTCAGCACTACAAGACCTTTCTCCCCCCCCCCCCCCCCATGGGATGATATTGGAGTTGCCTTACTACACTTTATATGTGTAATTTTCAAATGGAAAGAGCATACCAGTTAATGTTTGGTATCTCTGAAATCTTAATTTGAAATCCTTCCTTATGATGAAGCCGGATTTTAAATTACAATTCTGAAAATGCCACTTTTGGAAAGTTGTTTGCCATGGTGGGGAGTAATCCAGCTGTGGTTTTAAGGGCTAGGATCAGACTCATGTACTAAACGTATGTATACCTCCTACACCATAAATTCATCTTCCTTTAAGGTGACAGAGACCAGGTTGTTACTCCATGTGTCATTTGCATGGACAAATGCTTGTTATTTCATATAATTTAACCTGCTTACCCTCACACATCTGTAACATTACATTTTAGTAGGCAACAATACTGCATCACCCTACATCTTTAAGGAAAAGCTGTGTATATAACCCAACCACACAAATGTGATGATTACTTCTGCTACTTTCATCAGGGTAGCTTTTATTTCAGAACCCACCATGAATCAATTGAACAGTGATAGACAATAAAAACAATGCACAATAATAACACATTTACATGAACTTCACGTAGAGAGATACATGACATACATTCATTGCAACAGTTCCAAAGCATAATTACTTGTTTAATTTACTTATACAAATATCTAACATATATGTTCACACGTAATAGTCTTTGTGAAATGGTGTCCGACAGTAACCACTGAATGATAACACAATCAAAATGCTAATGTCCTCTTGTTCCCCTCAGCGTTCAGGTCCTAAAAGACCATAAGCTATGGGCAGCTTCTCCATAATGGCAGAGAAGCTTTGCCCCACAGCCTGTGCCACAGGATGTTGAATAAAATGACAATAATACAAATATTGTCATTTTATTTATGCTGTCTGAGCCGCCCAATAACTATAGGGTGGGCCGGGGATGTCAGGGAGGAGATATTGCGTGCACTCATAAGTGCACATGCATGGTTGGCTAGCCAAACACACATGTCCACTTATGTTTCTCCAACCCGGCTGTGTTAGATAGCAGGGTTGGAGAAAAGGCACAGGCTCCCATGCACCATATGAGTGGCAAACGAGACCACTCTCGCCAATCCTGGAGCTGCTCATGTGAGAGCAAATTCTGGATTGGGTGTGTAGCCTGTGCCCTTAGGGCCCATCATGTTCTAGTCCGACAACGAGAGGAGCAGCGAGTTGGCCATCAGTGGGACCGGAGCTGAGTGGCAGGTAAATCTTTTATTTTATTTTTATATTATTTCAACCCCTCCTCCTCAAACCCCTGCCCTCCTCCATGGCCGCCCTACCACTTAAGATAGGTGGTGGTCACCATTGGCCCTGGGTGGTTGGAGTTGACTCATTTGGTCTTTGGATGTGTCAATACTTCCGAGGATTTTCCTGTGTCTGTACTTGTCTTAGGGAACAGATCTGTCCTGGCCACATTACTATATCCACAGACGCATTTTGACCTCCACGGTGGGCCTAAGATACTTTTAACAAAGGCCTTCCTCAGAGCAGGTTGTGTACATTTGTGGTACACCTTTATTGTACGTAATATACTCTCATAAGCTATCCTTCAGTATGTATAGATTTTGTAGGTTGTTTTCCAGGCACTACTTTATTTGTGGAGAGTTACTGTTCGTCTATCAATGTATTCACACCTTTTTAAGACTTCAGGATTCTCACATTGCAAGCCCCATCGACGGGATCCTCTTCATCAATACAATAGGACCTTGCACCACAGCCTCGCCGCATCTCGGAACTGACACATTGCCTCAGCTATGCAGCGCATCTTCAACATGGATCCACGCAACGCTCCGCAAACCAGGATTTAAAGTACTCTGCACAGGGGGCGTAACCGAGTCCCTGTAGCCGGCCTGTGCTCCATTACTGTCAGCCTGAACTTGTGACTTTGTCCTGGTTCCGTGTGACCAGATGTCCACAGTTGACTCTATACATCTTTTGAAGTTAGTTTGTTCGATACTTTCAAATTAAATATCTACTGTACTTCTAATTTAATTTTTATCATTGTGGTCTTGTTCAATTCATTAAAAACGACTCTATTTTTCTAACTCTATTGTGGGCTCCCTTTGTTTTGTGTGTTCACTGTGTTTCTGTTTGAAGTGTTGCACAAATACTTTACACATTGCTTCTCAGTTAAGCCTGACCGCTCAGTGCCAAGCTACCAGGGGGTTGAGCACAGGTTAATTTGGGGTTTGATTGTGCATCACCCTGATATGGGTTGTGGTTGCTGCTTGACCAGGGCTCACACCCAGTCAACAACAACCCAATTTCTTACACTTAATTCTTTGTCTGGGAATAGGAGTGTGCTTCAGCTGGCTTTCGGAAGTGTGAATCCCTATTAGTGAGGGATAAGCAGGTCAAAGCAGACAAGAGAGTGATCGGCCCAGGTGAGGGGGTTGGTGTTTCCACTGTGATATTGGGGAAGTTGGTGAACATCTGGGTCAAAGAATGATGCAGAGGTGTGGGTATGGTCCTCTACTCGCTGGCTGATTCCAAGTGTGTTAATGTTCTCCGGCAGGATGTTCCTGTTCAGTTCAGGTCTGTGTATTCTTCCAAAACAGGCAAATATCCTATTTCACTGAAAAACCAGGTCCAACCAATCTCTTACCAACCTTATCTCTCAAAAAAAACAGTCAACACTTGCTGCACTTTTGCACTTATCACCATAGACAACCTGGTCAAAATTATAAAACATCTCAACCACATGAACTGCCACCATTAGATCCTTCCTGCAAATATCATCAAGTGAAATGTTACCACTTTAAAAATGATTATTGGCTAAAGATCTAAGCATCACTCATACAAGGTGCATTTCTAAATGTCTGAAAATGGTTCAGATTGCACAGATAATGAAAAAGTCCAAACGTGATCCTATCATATTAGCTAAATACGGGCCTGATTCAAACTTACCATGTGTGGAACACCGTTAAATGTAGTTTCAAAGCAACTAATCAAAAATATCGATGAAAACGACCTACTCGCCGACTAGCATTCTGGGTTTTTTCTGGCTTATGCTTAATCTTATTATTTGGTTAATTGTTAAAATTGAACACTGTTGGGCACCTCATTCTGCTAATAATGCTGGAACACAGAAAGGCGTTTTCAAGCAATCAAGCCTCACACACCTCACCAATCATGTGTAATGGTCCCACAGCTTTCTATTAGGACTGACACAATTTAACTTGCATCATCTGGAGTCACTACCCACAGGTATATGGATGGCACACAGCTTTACGGTAAGCTAGTAAGACCCTGACCTCCGGTCTGGGCAAACTCTCCCCCACAGCTATGAAGTCTGGTTGCCTCACCTCAGCGCTCAGCTCTCCTCCAGGTGAGGGTTCGTGCCTGCAGCCTCCAGCTTTCCGCATTCCGCCTCCTGCCTCAGCGCTGTTTCTCGCCCTCATTGGACTCTTCTCCATATTCGGAAACAGACACCTGGAAACTTTGGGAACAAGCTTGTTAACAAGAAAAACTCCATATTCCCCACAATTCTAAATTGGCACTAATCAGAATTATTAGCAAAAATGTTACTTGTCCCTGAACATTATTTGGATTTTTCTTGTCCCCTGACATCGAATGGTCGGGAGTGTCTGACGCTTTGGCCGCCCTTCCTACCGGTCATAGCAACACAAGACTTCTGGAGTAATTCTCACATGGCGTTTTAACCTCAAGATGGCACCTGTGAAGAAACGGACCTGCTTTTTGAATGCCTCGCAGCAGATCCATGGGAACTTTTACCGAACTACCTACCCCCTACCCCTTCCTGCTCTACTCCTCTCCTCTTTCCTGCTCCTAACCTTTGTCCCCACCTGTCCTTGCCCTAGTCCCCACCCTGTTTACCTGTTAATTTCCTGTGTCATTTGAGAGCTAGCTATTTTGTCTGATGCCTGATGGAGCTACCTGGTGTAGCTAGCTATAGGGGAGACAGGTCGGGAATTCCCTCCATGGACGTCACCTAACCAGTCGGTGTTTAGCCAGACTTCCTTTCCTCTCTCCTGCCGTCTCTTCCCGCTTCCTGCCTCTAATTATATCTCTACTTCTCTCCTCTCTCAATGTATTGAGACTGAACTTTTTTGTCTGATGCCCGCTGGAGCTACCTGGTTTAGGTATAGGGGAGATGGGCCGTGGATTCCCTCCTTGGTCGTCACCTACCCAGTCGGCCTTTAGACAGATTTCATTTCATCTCTCCTTGTTGTCTCTTCCCCTATCCTCCCTTTCTTATCTTCCCTGTTTCCTCCCCTCTACGCTCCATTTGTTTTGCCCTCCATGTTATTTAAATGTTTCACATTGAGACCTAGCTATTTGGCCAAAGCCCGGTGGAGCTACCTGATCGCTATAGAGGAGATGGGTTTTGGGACTTCCCCCTCGACCGTCACCTACCCAGCCGGTCTTTGGGTAGACTTTCCTTCGTCTCTCTGCCGTATCACCCTCACATACTGTTTTTCTGCGAACCTCTTCCCTCGACACTTGAGACCGAACCACTTTGTCTGATGCCCGATGGAGCTACCTGGTTTAGCTATAGGGGAGATGGACCGTGGATTCCCTCCTTGGTCGTCACCTACCCAGTCGGTCTTTAGACAGACTTCCTCTCGTCTCTACGGTTGTCTCTTCCCTTATCCTCACGTTCTCACCTCATCTACCCCCCACTTCCTTTCTCTCTCCTTTCTCTCCTCTCCTAATATATTGCTGATTGTTTGATGTAATGTGTAATTGTTGATCTTTTTCTGTTATACTGTTAAACCACATTGTTGCACTTCCTTTCGTCCCTCCTGTCGTCTCCTCCCGCATCCTCCCTCTATTTATGTCTCTCCTTCGCCCCTCTCTCAAAGTATTGAGACTGAACTTTTTTGTCTAATGCCGATGGGGCTACCTGGTTTAGCTATGGGTGAGATGGGCCGTGGATTCCCTCCTTGGTCATCACTTACCCAGTCGGTCTTTAGACAGACTTCTTTTCGTCTCTCCGTATTGTCTCCTCCCTTATCCTCCCTTTCTCACCTCCCCTGCCCCCTCCACTACTTTTCGCTCTCCTTTCTCTCCTCTCCTAATTGTATTGCCTATGTTTTGGGGATTTACTGTGTAATTGTTGAACTTTTTCTGCTACATTGTTGATTCTCATGTAAAGCAATCTGATACCTCCGGGTCTAGCCAGTGCTATATAAAACTCTTTAAATAAATAAAATAAAATAAATAAATAAATACAATTCTCATAGAAGCCCATGTTCTGGCGTGTACATGGGCTTCCATTGGAATTCTCGAAGACATATTAACAAGCCCATTATCCTCGCTTTAGCGGCAGTTTCCTACTGCTAAAGCAGCGATAATTTTAACGCCGTTCTTGATAATATGCCCCTCCATCCCTCAAAGACATCCTGACCCTACGATCCTGTCTCATGAAAATCCAGATGTGGGTGACTGACCCTTCAATCAATCAATCAGAGTACTTGTACATCGCCCTACTTACTCGTGAGGGTCTCAAGGCGCTGAGGGGGGTGGGCGGGGGGTGCTGCTACTGCTCGAAGAACCAGGTCTTGAGGAGCCTTCTGAAGGCGAGTAGGTCCTGGGTCTGCCTTATGTGGGTAGGGAGGGTGCTGCAGGTTTTGGTGGCAAGGTAGGAGAAGGATCTGCCGCCAGAGGTCGTCCGTTGGATGTGGGGGACAGCGGCGAGGGCGAGGCTGGCGGAGTGGAGCTGGCGGTGTGGAGGCTGAGTCTGCTGTTCAGGTAGGCTGGTCCGGCGTTGTGGAGTGCTTTGTGTGCGTGGGTGAGGAGCTTGAAGGTGATCCTCTTGTCGACGGGGAGCCAGTGTAGGTCTCTCAGGTGGGGGGTGATGTGGTTGCGGCGAGGGACGTTGACGATCTGTCGGCCGGAGGCGTTTTGGATGCGTAGTAGTCGTCCCTTGGGTTGTGTGATGGGGTGGTTCTTAGCTACAGCTCCATGGAAAAATCTGGCAAGTCACATTATGAACTTTGGGGTTTCTTGTGATTGAGTAGTCTGGCCTTCTTTTATTGCTGCTGCATTTGGAGTTATTGGTGAAAGTTCCTACCTCTGAACTGTGTTCGTACTATGTTTTCACAGCTAGGGGTGTGTTGTCTGCCGTGTGGCTGTTAAATGTAAGAGATAGGTCATTAGATTCTTTGGGGGTAGCTGTGACATGAGTGGCCAGAAAGGGCCTTCGTCAATATTGTAAACTGAAAGCTGAAGGGAAGCTATGTGCAGGTGTTAGCAATTCACAGCAAGAATGTGAGCTGTAAATCATGTTGGCATTTGGTAAAGATGAGAATTGCACTTAGTATACCACCGTCAGATACTTCTTTATTTGAGTTTGGTGTGATATCCTGTAGGGGTGGGGAGAATTTCATCTTGGTGAGAGTAGTACTGCAGTGGTAGTTACTACTTTGCATCCATCCCATGCCACTTATTGTTGAAAATGCATCAGGCAGGGCCTATAGTCCTTTTATACTTGTTTCAGAGTTGTACGCAAGGGTGTCACCTCTAGCTTTTGTGTAAGTGTGCAAATGCGAAGGCTGGTAATAGTAACATTATAAGGATATTGATACATGATAAATGTGAAGGGTCTTTGGAAAATATCCGTGTATGTGTGCAGGTCTGTGTGTATGTGGGGGGGGGGGAGGGGTGCGTGCGCGCCCCGCATGATTGCGTGTTTTGGTCTGTCCATACTACATTAAGGTTTCTAATATAGATTCTACTTTTATGTTTCCTTAGTACTACACCACCGAACACGTGAGTGCACATAGTTATAGTGTCTGCGGGGTAAACAAATACTCACAATTATTGTAGAGCACAGAGGACAACATTCACTGCTTATAAATACGTTAGTTATGCAAAATATTATGAAAATAATGACTAATCTTCCATGAGGCAGGTTCGAATTGGTACATTCAGTTCTCCTCTGAGCCGAAACTGGGTCGTAGTGTTTCGGCAGCGTGACTTCAGCTTCTTTCATGAGAAGGAGTTTTCATCAACAGCTGCAGAGAGCAGAGGAGGAGGAATGACCCGCTGTCATGAAAGAAAACAGCGCGGGGACACACACAAATCCGTTTTGAGTGGAACGCAGATAATGTCAAATCTCGGGCGCCCCCTAGCGTCGCGCGCCGTGGCGACGAGTGTGCACGCCACGAATAAATGCCGTGAAATAGCGCGGAAAGGCCCAGCCAGTCATTTGCGGATATTTACACCTGTCTAAGTCCCTTCTATGTGCAAAGAAATCGCCGAAATTGACAAGAGCAAGCGATGAGCCATTTGCTGGCAATGTCTGCAGGGATGTAATCTCTCTCGGGTCACAGAGTGGCGCCTTCGCTGGGAATTGCTCCCCTCGCGATCCGCCGTATCTGGAAGCCTGGAGTACAGAGATAAGACATTAAACCCAGCTGGAATTATACGCAGTAGAATTGGCTGTATTGTGCAGCTGTAAACCCTTTGGTTCGCATCCCAGAATGCCCCTGGATAGGACCTGAAATCTCTTCCAGATGGAGTGTTGGCCTCCGGCCCGAACACAAGACAGCTGTTAGTGATGTCGAGAACTTTTCTGGACTGTGAACAATCACATAAATCCTATATGATTTGGTGAACACTGCTAGTCACTCACAGTGATCTCTTGACCGAAACTCATGTTTCTTTGAAAACAAAAAATACCATGCAATATCGCAAATGTGATGTTTAAATCTACGCATTACCTTAAAAATACTACCTGTGTGCTTTTAAACAAAGCAATTGAGCAAATCGGATAGCTAACACTGACAGAATTTATACACATGTATTGCTTTTTTTTGCATTTTTTTTTCTTTTGTTTGTTTTTTTATTATTTTTACTGTAATGATTTTAAATAATTGAACGGTCAACAATAAATCAATCAAGTGTGCATACTAAATATCGAAGTCAGAATATCGAGGGGACGAAATTTCAAAAACACAAAATGAAAAAGATATCGAAAGGTAGCGTTGCCCGACTGCTCCCTGAGCAGTGCAAAATAAAAGCAGTGCAAAATAAAAATAAAATGATAATAAGAAGAAGTTATTATCATTTTAATTTTCTTTGCGGGACTTCATTTTATTTTTATTCCCCTGTGCCTGTACTTGCTTTCTTGCCTAGACTTGTTTTTATTCCCCTGTGCTTGTATTTGCTTTCTTGCCCAGACTTGTTTTTATTCCCATGTGCCTGTACTTGTTTTGTTGCCTAAACTTGTTTTTCCTTCCTGTGCCCAGTTCTCCCACGGCCCGCCCATTTTTCCCGCTGCTGCATCCCTGCGGCCTGCCCACACGCAATCCCATTCGCCGCCCCGCTCCCGCCTCCCAGCTGCTCCTCCCTCCCACATCCGCTGGCGCGCCGCTGGCGCACCTAAGGAAACCCCGTCTGTGCCCGTCCGTGCCTGGACCGCGCCCAGCGCCAGGAACCCTGGACACCACGAACGCCTTGACGCCCGACACCTCTACAATGCCAGAACCCTCCACGCACTCAACACCGGACGATCACACACCTGCTTCCTGGCCGCCCGAAGCGAAACCCAGGGAGCTTTCACCTGCCGGAACTGAAGCTTCACAAGCATCCACCCCACCATGCGGCCGACCAATAAAGAACCCAACCACCTCAGATGCATCCTTCTAAACACCCGCTCCGCCCGAAAACATGCCGTTGAACTCTGGGACCTACTCGACTCAACCTCCCCAGACGTCGCCTTCCTAACGGAGACCTGGCTGAACCCAGCCTTGGCACCGGACATAGCCGTCCCGGAAGGCTACAAGATCGCCCGCAAAGACCGCACCAACAGAGCTGGAGGAGGAATCGCCATCGTCTACAGGAACACTCTCAGAGTCTCGACCAACACCGACGACACACTCAGCACCGCCGAACACCTGCACTTCCAGATCCACACCGACCCCAACACCACCCTTAGAGCAACCCTCATCTCCAGACCGCCCGGAGCCCGACCACAGTCCAGCGACTCCATGGCCGATTTCGTCAGCACACACGCCCTCGCCTCCATGGACTACATCCTACTCGGGGACCTGAACTTCCACTTTGAGAACATTGACGACACCAACTCCACCACCCTGATCGACAACCTAGCCAACCTCGAACTCAGACAACTCGTCACAACACCCACACACTCTGCCGGTCAAACGCAACCATACCACCGAACTCCACTGGACCGACCACCGCTGCATCCACTTCACCTTCAAGACACCTACCTCGCAACACTGCACCCAACAGATGCCTCACCGCTGCTGGAGCAAAGTCACAGAAGACCAGCTAACCACCACCCTCGCCCAGATCCCACCCGCCGATCATACCAACCCCGACACGGCCGCCCGCAACCTCAGACAGTGGATCAATGACTACGCCAACACCCTCGCACCGATCAAGAAACCCTCCAACAATCATACCAACAAGAAAGCCAGCTGGTTCACTGAAGACCTCCGGGCCTCCAAGCAAACCTGCAGAAAGCTGGAGAAGATCTGGCTCCGTGAACGAACACCGGACAGCCACGCCGCCCACAAGAATGCCACCCGCAGACACCATCACCTCATCAGATCCGCCAAAAGGGCCTCCTTCAAAGACCGCCTGGACAACAACGCGCACAACAGCAAAGAGCTCTTCAACATCGTGAAGGAACTCGCCAACCCTAGCTCCAACACCAATGACGTCCCATCCTCGCAAGACCTGTGCGACTCGCTGGCCACCTTCTTCCACCGCAAAATCACAGACATCCACAACAGTTTCAACGCCACGATCGCCACAACAACCACTGAGACCTCCGCCCCCACGACCACCATCCGCACCAACCGCCTGCTCTACTGGCCAACATCAATTACGATGACACCATCAAAATCATAAACACCATCCACTCCGGATCTTCGGCAGATCCATGCCCACATCACATCTTCAACAAAGCCAGCACATCCATCGCACCCCATCCCCGGAAAGTTATCAACACCTCCTTCGAGACAGCAACCTTCCCGGAGAGCTGGAAGCACGCCGAGATCAACGCCTTACTCAAGCAACCCAAGGCGGACCCAAAGGACCTCAAGAACTTCCGGCCCATCTCCCTGCTCCCGTTCCCGGCAAAGGTCATCGAGAACAAACAACTGACCCGCTACCTCGAGGAGAACAACATCCTGGACCCTTCCCAGTCCGGGTTCCGCAGCAACCACAGCACTGAGACTGCCCTCATAGCCGCCACCGATGACATCAAGTCCCTGCTGGACAATGGAGAAACGGCGGCCCTCATCCTCCTGGACCTGTCAGCCGCCTTCGACACAGTCTATCACCACACACTATGAACACGCCTCCTTAACGCTGGGATCCAAGAGAAGGCCCTGGACTGGACCACCTCCTTCCTCTCCGGCAGAACACAGAGCGTCCGCCTTCCCCCCTTCCACTCAGAAGCCACTGAGATCATCTGCGGTGTACCCCAGGGCTCATCCCTCAGCCCAACTCTGTTTAACATCTACATGGCACCGCTCACCCACGTCACCCATCGGCACGACCTCAACATCCTCTCCTACGCCGATGACACCCAGCTGATACTCTCCCTCACCAAGGACCCCTACACCACCAAAACCAACCTTCACAAAGGAATGAAGGCCGTTGCTGAATGGATGAGGAACAGCCGACTGAAGCTGAACTCGGACAAGACAGAGGTCCTCATCCTCGGATCCAACCCTTCGGCCTGGGACGACTCCTGGTGGCCGACTGCACTGAGAACTGCTCCAACACCCACCGACCACGCACGCAACCTAGGGCTCATCCTCGACTCCACATTCTCCATGACTAAACAGGTCAACGCCGTCTCCTCCTCCTGCTTCAACACCCTCCGCATGCTCCGTAGGATCTACAAGTGGATCCCGACTGAAACGAGAAGAACAGTCACCCAGGCCCTTGTCAGCAGTAGGTTGGACTATGAAAACGCCCTCTACGCAGGAGCCTCGGCCAAACTCATGAGACGGCTCCAACGCATCCAGAACGCCTCTGCACGCCTGATCCTCGACATGCCTCGCCGCAGCCACATCACACCCCACCTGAGAGACCTGCACTGGCTCCCGGTCAACAAGAGGATAACCTTCAAGCTCCTCACCCATGCACACAAGGCACTCCACAACACCGGACCAACGTACCTCAACAGATGACTCAGCTTCTACACCCCCACCCACCAGTTCCGCTCCGCCGACCTCGCCCTCGCTACAGTCCCCTGCTTCCGAAGAGCGACCTCCGGTGGCAGATCATTCTCCCACCTCGCCGCAAAGATCTGGAACACCCTCCCCATCCACCTACGGCAGACCCAAGACCTGCTGACCTTCAGAAAACTCCTCAAGACCAGGCTTTTCGAGCATTCCCACCCCAGTGCCTTGAGACCCTCACGGGTGATTAGTGCACTTTACAAATGATATGATTGATTGATTGACTCCAGCCAGGTTGGGCTGGGCTGGGCTCGCCCTCTCAGGGAGCAGGAGTGGTTTGCACTCCCTCCCTATGTGCGCATGACGGCTTGCCGAAACAGTCATGTGCACTTGGCATGTTTTCCACTGCGCTGTGATTCACAGCCCAGTGAAGAACATGTCCAGCCTCTCAGGTTCTGCCTCAGCGACCACACAGCCCGCTCAGACCAATCATGATGCTGCTCTGCAGCGTCGTGATTGGCTGGGAGAGTCCCGAAGCCTAGGTGCTTCCGGTGTCTGAGATCGAAGACGGAGATGGGATGTGCGATGACAAAGAAGGTACGTTTATATTTTAATTTTTTTTCAATCCTCCCCGCCTCACCACCCCTTACAGAGGCTGCCGCCTGTAAGTCTAACCCCTAGATCCATCATCGGCATGTTTTGCGGGTCTGTAATAGCGATTAATAAGGAATCTCTATTGCAGACTCGCAAAACGGGATTCATGTAGGAATCGCAATATTTATTGCGATTCCTACAGCTTCCTTATTTGCGATTAGCTAATTGCTAATCGCAAATAAGGAATAACTCCCCATTCATTCCTATGGGACTAAAGGCCCATAGGAATGAATGGGAAAACTTATCAATGTGCGAATCGCTATTAGCGATTCGCATTTTGAGTTTGCGATTTCAATGGTGCAGGGGTGTCCAAAGGACACCCTGTTGGACCCCTGAACTGATATTGGATGCTGGTGTTACGCACACACATGTCCCAAGGACATGTGTGTGTGTAACATACAACTTGGAAAAATGCACTTAAGTGCATTTTTCTAAGTTTCCGCTATTTACCACGAGGTTTGACTTCGCGGTAAATAGCGGCCCAAAGAATTCGCAATTTTTAAATGTTTCATGAATTGCATTTAAGGAATCTCAAATAGAGATTCCTTAAATGCAAATCCTCGCAAATTTGCGAATTCTATAATAGCGATTTTTGCATTTGGGATGATGAATCCCAAATGCAAAAATTGCGCTCGCAAAGGGCCAGATTCTCAGAATCTGGCCCTTTGCGAGCCGATTTTCCATTGATGAATCTGGCCGCTTCTTTTCTATACCTAACTCTGCATTTATGTACCTATGCAGTAAATGTAGCTTAAAGGCACGTAGATGTGGAGTTATGAATAGTAAATCTATATTTCTCTATACGCACTTAAGTTTTTATATTTTGGCACTCAGTATTCTGTCCCCGATATTCTTGTATTTCAATATTCTACATGGTGATGTTCAGTCGTACAATCATATTATTATCTTGTGTAAGATCTTTAGGCTTAGAAGTGAAGTGCCCTATTGAGTAATGCAGATCAGTACTGTTTGAACCATACGGAAGTCACAACATAAACTTTTGAAAATATTTGACAGAGTGGAATAACACAATAGTGTCAAAAAAGCATAAATATGGACAGTGATATCCAAGAGAAAACCTAAGTTCAAGGAGTCACAGTCCAGGTGACAACTGTATGACACATACAAGCCCATTATCAGAATTAATTGGCCAATACCATGACCACAAATCTCCTATCACGCAAGGACCCCCACACCACCAAAACCAACCTTCACGAAGGAATGGCATCAGTGTGCAAATATGACCACATGCACCATGAAACAAATCAAGGAGATAATGAGTCATAATCAGGAACATTGAATGCATACACAAGATCATGGCCCCATTAAAAGGCAATTTCGTGAATGAGTCACTTATAACCATGCTTCTGTGTTATTACAAAATAAAAACATACAGCTCATGCAGACAAACCCAAGCTGTTATGGAAGCATGAACACGAGAATATCTGGCCGAACAACAGCATTCCAGCTGATTCCAACTGCTAGACCCGTCCTGCAAATGAAACACTTTTGACAACCATGATTGGATGCAATGAGTGGAATAAACTCATTTTGCTTATAAGTAAGTGTTTGGGGCCAGGTCACAAAACCTTTGTGGTCTGGCGTTATGTTGTGCCCCAGTTTGTGAGAAATCTAGCTTGTGAAGGAAACACCTTTTAGTAACCCATAATGAAGGGAGATATGTTGAGGATGTATGTAACATGTGACCAGAATATTAGTGGATATTTCTTGGGTTGCATGTTGTCCCGGGTGGTAATGTGTTGTTTTTTGTGAAGTTATGTTTTTGTGCTGCATTACTGTGTTGTTGTACTGTGTTTGTTGTTGTGTTGCATTCTTTTTTTACTATTTTATGGATATCATTTTATGTTCATGCTACGTTCATATTCTGCTTTATGTTGTTACTGTGTTGTGTTCTGTAACTACTTTAGCAATGCCAACAAATTCTGAAATACTTCAATCCCAAATCAGTACTTTCCTTTACACGTTCAGGGAAAAAACAGACATTTGCCACTCAGGTAGTAGAATACCGCTGCTCCAGCTCTCGAACAATTTAAGACACCTGCTAGCCCAAAAACTGTGGCACATGCCCAGGGGGCCACTTCACAAACCATTTTTGACTGGCGCAGTTTCACGACATTAGTGGTAACATAAGGCAGGGCTTTAAATCATAGTCACAACAACTGCAACTAAGCCTCTCTACTGGGACAAAATACACACAACAAATATGCACAAATATTCTTGTCACACATTACCACCTCCAGGCATCTGTTTTATACTATGACTACACTATGATGGTGAAAGGTGTTTGATTTATTTTTTATTGTATGATTACCAAAAATCATTTACAAATATGGTGCATGATACATCATAAAACATACATCTGATTATTAAAGGGTCTATAAAATTATAAAAACATGTGTTCCATATATAGGCGAAGGAGAGTCACCAGACAAAACTGAAAGGCATGGGTGCGTTACCAGGGGATAAGCTGATATATGGGCATGCATGTGATTATTATGTGCGTAAGCAGATATATGGGATAGTATTTACAAATACGGTGCATGATACGTCATAAAACTTGCATCTTATTATTACGGGTCTCTAAAATTGTAAAAACATGTGTGTCTCATATAACATTTTAGGACTTCTGCGGGTGCAGCAGAAAAGCGAAGACGAATCACCAGGCAAAACTGAAAGGCATGAGCATGCAATAAGGGGTCATACAGGCATGCATGTACTTATTGTATATGTGGGGAGGCATGTGGGATAGGTTTTCAAACAGTACTCCTCCAAAAATAAACTGCACAGTGTGGAAAAGATAAACAGTGGTGCAGGTAAACGGTATAAAGAATCATATAGTGCCAGTGTAACTGCCACAGTAGATGATCGGTGGCTCATGTTTTGTTTGCTTACATCATCAGCTCTTGCGTTGCTCGTAGAGTCCTTCCAGCTGCTGCATAGAACTTCCCATTTCGGGCAAGGTACATCAGCACTTTGTGGTGTAGAATAACTTTAGAGCCTCCTTGCATGAACTTACACCGTTTTGAAGGAACTAAGGCCCACATTCATCAACAATGCCATTTGCGATTCCTTATTAGCAAAAAATAGGGATTCGCTAGTAAGGAATAGCAAAAGGCTATGCATGTAGAAATTGCTAAGAAAATAGCAATTTCTAAACATTCCTTGATTACGACTCATAAATTGCGAGGCGCAATTAAGGAATACCTCCCCATTCATTCCTATGGGCCTCTAGGCCCATAGGAATGAATGGGAAGACATTCTCAATTTGCGATTAGAGAATCGCAAACTGAGAATGCAATTTCAAGGGTGCCAGGGTGTCAAAAGGACACCCTGTTGCACCCCTGAAATCTGCACATGAGTACATCTTACACACACATATGCCCCAAGGACTTGTGTGTATGTAAAATGGAACTTTAAAAAATGCACTTTAGTTCAACTTCATGGTAATTTGCTCCCCCTATAAGCGAAACGCAAATTTTTTAACTTTGATGCATTGCATTTAAGGAATCTCAATTTAAGATTCCTTAAATGCAATCGCAATTTAAGTAAACGCAATTTAGCGATTTCTTAAATTGCGATTTTTGCATTTGGGATGATGCATCCCAAATGCAAAAATACTGTTAGCAAAGGGGCAGATTCTGAGAATCTGCCCATTTGCGACCGTTTTTTCCTTTGATGCATGTGGGCCATAGTTCTTAGATATAGTCGCCACAGCTGGGCAACAACAGTTGATATTCTCTGCTGATTCTATATGATATTGGCACAAGTAACATCCACTGCTTCTTGGTAATTATTAGACCTGGCATCTTTGGCGTGGTTTCCCCTGACTTTTTGCCTCTACCTCCTGTATTTTTGGCGCTGTGCGGGATTTTGTTTTTGCTGGTTTAGATGCTTTGGGCACTTTGCCATTGCTAATCAGTGTCAAGGTACACGTGCTCCCTGAGTAAATTGATATTGTAATTGATTATCCATGATTGGCATATTTGTATCACCAAGAAGTCGCTAGTAAAGTGCACTAAGTGTGTCAGGGCTGGTGATACAAATGCTACTAGTGGACCTGCAGCACTGCTTGTGCCACCCACATGAGTAGCCCTAAAATGGTGTTACAGGCCTGCCAACGCAGTGCCTGTGTGCAGTCTGTGAACTGCCATGTCAACCTGGCCAGTGTCCCCACTGACCAGGCCTAACCCTTCCCTTTCTGTACACATTGGACACCCGTATGGAAGGCCCAAGGTACCTCCTGGGCAGGGTGCAGTGCATGTGAAAGGTAGAGCATGTACTAGTGCAGGTGACATGCTCTGGTAGTGAATTACAGCCATTTTTGTTTTTCACTATTGTAAGACTATCTTGCCCATAGGCTATCATGGAGAATGCTGTGTACAGTGGTTACCTGCATATCTTCCCATAGGAGCAAGATAGGACATACAAGTCTGGTATCCCTAAACTCAGAATTTAATAACCCATCTTTTGGCAAGAACTGTGCGACTCACTTTCCATCTTCTTCCACCACAAGATCACCGACATCCACAACAGCTTCAGCACCATGACCGCCGACCACGCCTGGCTCCACCCCCCCTGCAAACTCCACCCGCGCTATCCGTCTGACCTCCTGGTTCAATGTCAACAACGACGAGACTCGCAAAGTCATGAACTCCATCCACTCAGGATTACCGTCAGGCCCGTGCCCACACCACGTATTCAACAAAGCAGACGCAACCATCGCAACCCAACTATGGAAGGTCATAAATCTCCTTCGAGACAGCTACATTTCCGGAAAGCTGGAAGCACACCGAGATCAACGCCCTCCTCAAGAAGCCCAAGGCGGACCCCAAGGACCTCAAAAATTTCAGGCCCATCTCCCTGCTCCCGTTCCCAGCACAGGTCATCGAGAAAATCGTCAATGCGCAATTGGCCCGCCACCTCGAAGACAACAACAACCTAGACCTGTCCCAGTCCGGTTTCAGATGAAACCACAGCACCAAGACAGCCCTCATCGCCCCTACAGACAACATCAGGTACCAACTAGACAACGGCGAAACATCAGCACTCATCCTCCTGGACTTGTCAGCAGCCTTCAACACAGTCTGCCACCATACCCTAAAAACACGCCTCCAAGAAGCTGGAATACAAGAGAAGGCCCTCCCCTGGACCACGTCCTTTCTCTCCGGCAGAACCCAGAGCGTCCGCCTCCCGTCTTTCTGCTCCGAAGCCACCGACATCACCTGCAGCGTCCCCCAGGGCTCATCCCCCAGCCCTACCGTGTTCAACATCTACATGGCCCCCCTCGCACAAGTGGCCCGCCGGCACAACATCAGCATCATCTCCTACGCCGACGACACCCAGTTCATCCTCTCCCTCACCAAGGACCCGCACACCGCCAAAACCAACCTCCACGAGGGAATGAAGGCCGTCGCCGACTGGATGAAGAGCAGCCGCCTGAAGCTGAACTCGGACAAGATGGAGATCCTCATCCTCAGACCCACCGCCTCAGCCTGAGACGACTCCTGGTGGCCGACCACGCTGGGAGCAGCACCGACACCCACTGACCACGCACGCAAACTCGGATTCATCCTCGACTCCTCCCTCTCCATGTCAAAGCAGGTCAGCGCCATCTCGTCCTCCTGCTACAACACCCTCCGCATGCTCCATAGGCTCTACAAGTGGATCCCGACCGAAACAAGAAAAACATTGACACAGGCCCTGGTCACCAGCAGACTGGACTACGGCACCTTACTCTGTGCAGGAATCCCAGCCAAGTACCTGCGTCAACTACAACGCATCCAAAACTCCTCCGCCCGACTGATTCTGAACATCCCCCACCGCAGCCACATCACCCCCCACCTGAGAGACCTACACTGGCTCCCCATAGACAAGAGGATCACCTTCAAGCTCCTCACCCACGCACACAAAGCACTCCACAACGCCGGAGCAGCCTACCTGAACAGCAGACTCAGCTTCTACACCCCCACCCACCAGCTCTGCACCGCCAGCCTCGCCCTCGCCACTGTCCCCCGCATCCAACAAACAACCTCCGGCGGCAGATCCTTCTCCTACCTCGCCGCCAAAACATGGAACACCCTCCCCACCCACCTACAGCAGACCCAGGACATACTCGCCTTCAGAAGACTCCTCAAGACCTGGCTCTTTGAGCAGTAGGAGCACCCCCTAAGCATGGGCGGAAAATCCGTTCCACTCGCGAATTTTACGGATTTTCGGTAAATTCGCAATCCGCAAACGCTCGCGAATTTACTGAAAATCCGCAAATTCGCACGCAGCGGATTTTTTTTTCTTGGTGATACAATTTTGCGGCGTGCGTTGTAAGTTCGCAATTGCGAACATGTAGGCAGCAACAATCTCGCACTCGCAAAATTACAAAAATTGCAATTCTGCACAAGAAATCCACTAGCAAGCAGCATAGACCTTCTGAAAATGATTATTTTTATCAGAATAACTCCTCAGGTTGACATTTGCCTGCACTTTTTTGGATTTGAGGCCTTTTGACTTTCTGTGGATCACTTTTGGATTAGAAATCAACTTTCACAAGTATGCTTGTTTGGGGCATTACAGTTGCTGTAATGCTGTTCTGCAGAAAAACGAGTTTTGCAAAAGTGAAAGCATTCAGCAGGTTCAAAAGTTCAAACTCATCATTAGTACCCATTCCCTGTCGTGCTTCCTGACTGGGGCCCCTCCAGAGTTCAGTTGCTAGTTGCAACAATTGTATGACCCTGCTCTGACCCTCACAGCAGGCACATAGAATAGCTACAAGTAGGCCATAAAAGGTCCTGGAAAAAAAAAATTGCACTGCAACAGAAAGCAAATTACAGATAAGGAAGCAGGTGCCAGACTGGAATTTTAAAACAGTGACACATTAATAAATCAACCCCAAATTAATTCATGTCAGTTGAAGCAGGGCTGGTGTGCTTGCTTTTTCCCCCCATAATCTACAGTGATGATGAACCAGAGGGTGGCATTGATGTACCAGAGGGTGGCATGGGTGAAACAGAGGGTGGCAGGAGTGAAATAGAGGGTGCTGGGAACCTGTGATGATGAACCAGACGTAGAAACAACATAATCGTGACCGTTGCGAGCCGACATGTAAGTTCGCAATTGCGAACTGGTACAAAACCCTCGCGAACTGGCAGAAATCCTTGCGAACACAAAAACAAAAAAAAATCCGCAAATTTGCGAGAAGTCGCGGATTTTGCGGATTGCGAGTTCGCAAATTCACAAAATTCGCGAACGCCAGATTCGCAAAATTCGCTCATGCTTAGCACCCCCTCCCGCCAGCACCTTGGGACCCTCACGGGTAAGTAGCGCGCTTTACAAATAACTGATTGATTGATTGGTTGATTGTATTTGTTTACATACACAACAACGATTGAGAAGAGGGTCTAAGGGCAAGTTTAACGACTAACCAGGTACACGCCCTGAACTCAATATCTAAACACCAGATTGCACCTAGTAGTCAAAAAGAGTGAGTTATTCACCAGGAATCACAACGCGAGTACAATACAGATAACACCCGTGGGAACACACCATGCAAGCTTAAATGTGATGTTGGCCGAGTAAGGGCTCAAGGACGTATGGAAAAAATTCCCATCAGAAGCCACACTGTACTGCCTCTTTTGCATCATTTGGGTTCTCCTCGCCCAGGAGACAGAACAAAACGGCCGGTCAGATGTTACCGTGACCGAAAAAGAGATGTGAGAGGAGAGTATTGCATGATTTTTTGGTTGTTGAGGTGGCGACTGAGAAAAAGCAGTGTGAGGTGATAGGGGTGAAAAAGTGAGTGATTATAAAAGTAGGTGAACTGGGTAGAGATCATAAATTTATTAGTGTCTCCCAGTCCGCGGTGCGATAACAGGTCATGGTTGAGCACACAACCTGGACTTCTCAGGTGATATCTTTGAATTATTTTTCACGAAAAGCAGTAGTTTTTGAAACAACAGGTCCTGAAGAATGCATGGAAACTCTTTTCTTTATATGCAGAAACATGTTGACCACTACTGATTGCGGATATTATTTCAAACCCGCACTTGCACTTGTCTTTTAGCCTTAGGGACTGGGAGACACGAATAAATTTATGATCTCTACCCAGTTCACCTAATTTTATAATCACTCACTTTTTCACCCCTATCACCTCACACTGCTTTTTCTCAGTCGCCACCTCAACAACCAAAAAATCATGCAATACTCTCCTCTCACATCTCTTTTTCGGTCACGGTAACATCTGACCGGCCGTTTTGTTCTGTCTCCTGGGCGAGGAGAACCCAAATGATGTGAAAAGAGGGCAGTACAGTGTGGTTTCTGATGGGAATTTTTTCCATACGTCCTTGAGCCCTTACTCGGCCAACATCACATTTAAGCTTGCATGGTGTGTTCCCACGGGTGTTATCTGTATTGTACTCGCGTTGTGATTCCTGGTGAATAACTCACTCTTTTAGTGATTGTATTTGTTAGCAGTAGCAATCCTTAATGGACCGAGATGCCAACCCAATAATGATTTTTTTAGTTTCTGGTCAAAAACCAGCACCTTCGCTTTTGTTGCGCTGGCTTGAAGTTTATTCTCCATATTATAGAGGTGTAGTGACTCCAATGCCCTTTTCATGCCTATTCTAGTTTGATCCAGTCGAACAAGGTCGTCTGAGTACTGCATAATCGGAGGAATGAGATGGCCTAGTTTGGGAGGAAAGATATAGGTTTTTAGGAGTGCCCCTCTCAGATCCACAGTGTTTAAGTTGAACACTGTGGGGGCGATCACACAGCCCTGTTTTAGGCCTTTATTAGTGTAGATCTTAGCCATTAACACATGCCTGTGTGAGCTTAGTACAAACGCAAGTGCCGGTGTGAAGTGTCATGATGGATGCTAGAAGTTTCCTTGGGATACCCGACTTTGCAAGTTTTGCCCCAAGTATGTTGCTGTCAATGCCATCAAAGGTGGCACTATAGTCGACAACACATGCATAGAGTGGAGGGGTGGCGGCCTCTGTGGCCTTGCTTGCCAGGTATGCTAGCGCAATGGCAGAAACAATCGCAATGGACCGCACACCGCCAGCCCCTCCGCCGGATCGCCCCTAGGGACTCTGGTACATGGAGTTCTTGAGTGGTTCACCCCAGTGGGTGCAAATAGGTACTTGTTGAACTGATGATCTCTAGACCCGATACATGTCCCGGGTTTTTGGATATCGCCCGAGACATGGCTCGGGTTTCGGGATAACTTCCCTCATCAGTAGAGAAAATAGTTTGGGGTGGAAGAAAAGGCGCCAAGCAACCGTCAAAGGCCTCGATGCCTGAACCGGCACGCAGATGCGTCGTCCAGGAGCTCGTCAGCTCAAAGCTCAAGGGAGACAATTTGTAGAAACAATCGCAATGGACCGCACACCGCTAGCCCCTCCACCGGATCGCCCCTAGGGACTCTGGTACATGGAGTTCTTGAGTGGTTCACCCCAGTGGGTGCAAGTAGGTACTTGTTGAACTGATGATATCTAGACCCGATACATGTCCCGGGTTTTTGGATATCGCCCGAGACATGGCTCGGGTTTCGGGATAACTTCCCTCATCAGTAGAGAAAATAGTTTGGGGTGGAAGAGAAGGCCGCCAAGCAACAGTCAAAGGCCTCGATGCCTGAACCGGCACGCAATGGCGTTGTCCATTGAAGATGAATTGTCCCAAAATCCTGTCTCATATAGTGGTATAATTTGTTTTTTTGTTATCCATGCCTCTAGCTCTTTCTGGAGCTCTTTTGTGAATGCCTTCCCATCAACGTCCAACAACACGATCAGTCTGTAGTTCTCCAGGTGGGAAGCATCCCCTTTTTTATAAATGGGATGCAAGATAGAGCCTTTCCATGAGTCAGGGACTGCCGAAGTATTGTAGCATTGGTAGAACAGGCTATGCATGTGTGGGGCCCAAAAAACGATATCTTCATTGAAGATGCTACCTAGTAGCCCCTTAGGCCCTGGAGCCACATTCTTCCTGATTCCATTGAGCGTGGTTAAGGTTTCTTTTTCTGTCGGGGAACAATGCCCTGCCTCATTCTCATCGAGGTGAGTACCCTCTACTTCCATGGTTTTAGCCATGAGTTGAACTTGATTGACATAAAGCCTTGTTGCATGGGCTGCCAATTTGTAGGCGGGTACAGCATTATCTGTATGGCCTCCACCATTTAGACCGTTAACATAGCTCCAAAACTCCAAGCTCTTATTGGGTGCTAACAGTGCATAAATATGTTCGAATTTTTTTTCTGTATTGGTTTGTTTCAGCTGCCAGACAGTTTGTTTATGCAGTTTTCTTGATGTTTTCAAGATTTTTTCTGTCCGTCGGCACTTCTCTCTCCTGTAATGAAGCTCTGCCAAACAGAACCTATTTTTGCTCTCTCTGAATTCTTTGTTATTGAGAAGGTAAATTGGCCCATTTCCAGTGGGTTTGCCTTCATGTGTGGGTTGCCTTCCTGCGCTCAATGAATGGGTGAAGATGCCTTCAAGGGAATTTATTTTATGCGTGCTTAATTATTTAAACTAATTTTAGGAAGGATCGATTAGTGATCCTTATTAAGAATCAATCAAACACTGTGGAGTTTCAATTCAGTTTAAACAATTTGTTTCAACAAGACACAACATACAAAAAACACAATAACAATAAGGATAACTAATCGATCCTTCCTAAAATTAGTTTAAATAATTAAGCACGCATAAAATAAATTCCCTTGAAGGCATCTTCACCCATTAATTTTCATTACCCAAGCCCTCAAGGGTATTCTTGGGTTGCTCACTTTTTGTAAATCATTCCTGCGCTCAAAGCTTTAAATAGTGAATCCATGATATCTGACCAACTTTTCTGCTGACCACTTGTACAAATATCCTGTTTCCACTTGTTATATCTGGTCAGACTTGGGGTTCCCATTTAATTCATTTTATCAATGCTGGTTCACTGGTTGGATTAAGCATTTTACCAACGGTGAGATGATCCTCATGCATCATGGTAATTACATTGACAAGAATGGATAATGGATGATGATTGCTGGCAGTGGTATGTGGCACCTTATATTCTTCACATCTCTTCACTAGATTCTTACTCAAGAAAATGTAGTCTAGAGTGGAGATGTTTTTAAACGTAGGTTGTAATTTCATGTGTGGCTGCCCCATTTGGTTCGCATACTCCAGGATAAATTAAATATTGCAGGCTTCCATGATATTCCGCCCACGCTCCCCTTTGCTTTGTCTGGGTGGCACAGGTCACTCATGTGAAAGTCCCCGGTAATGATGCATACATGCCATGGGTTCTTGTAAAGATATTCTCTAATCAGTCCAGTGATCTTCCCGATGTTTGCAGATTTTTACTTCTTTTTCGGATTTATATAGAGGTTAATTAATGCGATTGTGATCGGGATGCCCTCTAGTCCAATTCCTAATAAATTTATGATCTGAACGTCAGTGGAGTGTGTGGGCCATTCCTTGATTCGTACTTGCTGGCTTAGTTTTGCCAAGATTAAGACTCCACCAGTTGGTCTTCCAAAGGTGTTTTTCTTATTGGTGATTGTGTGGGTCACCTGGAAATCTTTAATAGAACTTGGTGGTATTATCCATTTGATATTTGATATTTGATATTTATTGGTTTGTATAGCGCTGAATCACCCATGAGGGTATCTCGGCGTTGGGGACGGCGGACCATCAGAACAGGAGGGAAGAAATTTAGAAAAGGTGGGTTTTTAACATCTTTCTAAATTGAATCAGATTGTTTCCTGAGCGTAACTGAGGAGGCAGGCTATTCCAGAATCGGGGGGCAAGATAAGAAAATGCCTTGCCACCACTGCGAGCCTTTTTGTTTCTGGGAATGGTAAGCAAATGTTCGGTGCTAGACCTGAGAGTTTATGACGGGATATAGGAGGAGAGCTTGTTGGTGAGATACATGGGGCCCTTGCCATTGGCTTTGTGAATAATACAACCTATTTTGAACTTTACCCTTTTCTTTATGGGGAGCCAGTGAAGTTGATTGAGTAGGGGTCCAGAGGGTGTTCTAGATGGGGCATTGTTGATGAGTCGGGCAGCAGTATTCTGCACTACCTGGAGTTTATTAATGGCACTTTCGTTGGCCGAAAACAGGAGGGCATTGCAATAGTCAAGCCTGCTCAATATTAGGGCCTGCATGGGTGTTTTTTTCTTTATAGAAGAGGGTAAACGTTGAAAAATCCTACGCAGAATGCCAAGAACATAGTAGCAGAAACCTGCGGTGGTATTGGCATGTGCGTTATGTGTGAGTTTGTGGGCAATCTTGACACCTAGGTTCTTCACCACTTCTTTGGGAGAGGGGACGGTTCCCAGCTCATCTGGCCACCAAGTAGGTGACCAGAGAGTGGTAGCTCCTCCAAACAACACGATTTCTGATTTGCCCCCGTTGAGTTGTAAAAAGTTGTTATGCATCCAGGCAACAATAGATTTCATGCCTTCGGAGAACAATAGGTCAGTGTTAGGTGTATTTTTATCAAATGTTAGAAGGAACTGGGTGTCATCTGTGTATGAGATTGGAGTGAACCCCAAGGATCTCATAAGTCTGGCCAGGGATGTGACATATATATTGAAAAGGGTAGGGCTTAGGCAGGATCCCTGTGGGACCCCCTCGCTCACTTTGGTAGTGGCAGATGTAAAAGATCCCATGGTAACTGTTTGAGTTCTATCTGTAAGAAAGTTGGTGATCCACCCCAGTGCTAGCCCCTGAATGCCTATGTCTTGAAGGCCTTTCAAGAAGGATGTGATGTGAAATGGTGTCAAATGCTGCTGACAGGCCAAGCAGCACCAAAAGTGCTGCTTGACCGTTGTCAGTAGCCATGTGTAAATTATCGGTAACCTCAATAAGGGCGGACTCGGTACTATGTTTAGCCTGAAACCCAGACTGAGAAATATCTAGTAGTTGGTGAGTTTCCAGATAATTAGACAGGTGTCTATTGATGTACTTTTCAATGAGTTTGGACTGAAAAGGTAAAAGAGATATTGGTCGATGATTAGTGATTTCGGTGGTTGGGGCCTTGGGGTCCTTACGTATGGGTTTAATTTGCGCATCTTTCCAGGCCGATGGAAGGCGGCCCTACCTAAGGGAGCAATTCAGAATAGAGCAGATCGGGAGAGCTAGTCGTTCCGCAAATTTAGCATAAATCCTGGCTGGGATGGTATCCAAGGGTGAACCAGATGTCATTGCTTCTATAAGGGATATCACTTCCTTCATATGAAGATGGGGAAAGGTGTGGAGTTGGGCAGATGTGGTGTAAGTGTCAGGAGGGCAGACCATAGGGGGAAGGGAAGAAGTGTTAGCAGCAATGATTTTCTGGTGAATGGCGTCAATTTTGAGGATAAAATGCTCCGCGACATCATTGCATATGGACTGTGAGAAAGATTCCACAGTGTCACACGCTGATGGGCTAGAGTAGGCTTTTACTATTTTAAATAGTTCCCTGGAATTGGATCCAGCCTTCTCCAATAGATGAGTAATGTGCATTTTGCGCGCTGTTTTAATGTTATTATGATAAACTGCTAATGCGCATTTGTATTTAGTTCTATATTGTTCTCGGTGTGTGAGTCGCCAGGTGCGCTCCCGTTTTTTACATTCCCTCTTTTCAATACGTAGAGCCGGGGAGTACCATTCTGTAGTAGCCATAGAGCTTTTGAGGGGTGAGTGGCCGGCTTTAAAGGTGCTGCTTCATCCAGTACGCTGGAGATAGTGTTGTTAAAATGGTTTAGTTTTTGTTCGACATTGAAATTGCGGGTGTCAATGTCCCATGTCAAAAAAGAAGAGGCAAGGTGATGAGCTTTGATTTTATGCCAGGGTCTGTACCACTTACCTGTAATGGGTAGGGAAGAAGGTGAGATAGGGGGGCTTGTCAGATGGAATTTAACTACAGAGTGATCCGACCAAGTAAGCGGTGGAGTATCTCTATATTCAATGAATTGAGAGTTGGAAAGAATTAAATCAAGGGTGACCTGCTAGATGAATGGGATCACTGTTGAGCTTGAGAAGCCCCTGGGAGGCCCAGTTGTCTAGACAAGTTTTTGCGTCTAAGTTGTTAAAGTCCTCACTATGAATATTAAAATCTCCTAGAAGTAGGAAATTTTGGGTAGCAGCAATATGGGGGGCGATAAATTCTAAAAGGTGGCCATTAAAGTCGTTTATTGGTCCAGGGGGCCTATAAACCAGTGCTCCTTTCCAACTCTGTTAGGGATGTAGTTCAATTTTAAAAATAAGACATTCGAATAATTTCTAACAGAACTGGTCAAGTATGGTAACTGGTATATGTTCTTTATAAATTATGGCTATACCTCCACCCACTCGTTCTAGCCTATCAAGTCTTTGAATGCGAAAGCTGGGTGGTAGAGCTAGAGCTATCGCAGGAACCGCAGATGGTTTAATCCAGGTTTCCGTAAGATATCCCAGATCTGGGTTAGTATCCTCTAAGAGATCCCAGATGGCGGTGGCATGTCGGGGGAGCGATCTAACGTTTGCTAGGAGGCTTATCCATGTAGTATGGTGAGGTGATTCAGCGGGGGGCGTTTGTGTAGGGCCGTGCCTCGGCAATAGAAGGTGGTCTGGTAGTGATAGAATTAGCTATTGTTTTTATATTCTGCAGGGGGCTGGGCTGGTACTTACACTTATAGCAAGAAAAAGGTCCTTCGGGCCATCCTCCAAGGGGACATAATTGGGGGGCTGTCAGCATAGAATATCTCCTGTTTTGAGGAATTCCATTGCTTGTTTATTAGCAAAAGTCAGTCTGAGCCCAGCCACATTCCAACTTATTATTCTTATCTTGGTTCTTGTTGTCAGCTCTTTTATGCCTTCAAAGTTGTTTGTTTGGGATTTCCTTGGTATCCAATGATGTTGGGATCTGGGCAGGATCGAAATCTTTCTTATACTAGGAATTTGCCTTCCCATTGGTATACATTGCTGTTGAGATCCAGGCCCAATTCTATGATGTCATTGCATCATGAGATGCTCTTACCTCCATGCAATGTCTAGTTACGTTGCCCTTGTAAAACTGGATTTTAATGTTATTATTGCAGGTTTGGCTCGGGGTCAATTTTGTACCTCTTAGTATGCTTTTCTGTGGTTCTTGTGCCACTTGTTTATACAACCTCATTAATAGTACTAAGGGGTACGCGGATCCCTCAGTCCTTAAGTAGTTCTTTTTTTGCCATGATGTTTTGAGTGTCTAACCTGCTGGTCCACTTTGTTAGGGTTGACTCCCTATAGCTTATCCAGGTGTAATTTTTAAAGTGCACTGATGCAAGATAAGCTGATGTTAAATAGGCCAGTGAGGGTATGCTCAACAGGAGATATAGAATATTTGAACAATTTAGAATATCTCCCGGGCCTTTTGCCTCGAATTCGGGAATAAAAATCATTGTAAGCAATGAATTAGCAAAAGGTTCTTTTCCCATGTCTTTTCCATCCATTTCATGTCTTTGCTGTTGGGCGAATTTGAATGATCAGAAATCCTCATCTGGCTTTATTCCAGCACGGTGCAGCTTGTGTTATGTCATCTGGTTTAATGCTGAAAGGGTGCTTGAGCATCTGGGCCCTTTGATCGGGCGATGCCATCTTCCATGCTGTCGTTGTTTGTGAAATTTCAGTATTTTGGCCTTTGCTTTGTGTTTCCATTAGTGGTGGATGTACCTTTGGTGTACAAGAATCCTGCTCAGGTACCGATGGTAACATCTCCAGCTTCTCGCACGGTTGCATTTCCATGGACCTGTGTCCTGTTGTTCGTGTTATAGTGCTTCTGTGGGTCTCCGATGATACCCTTGCCTGCCAGCTTTCTTTTCCTTTAGACGCATTTCTGTGGTTGGTGTTCGCCACCTCGGCGTAGGAATGTACCTGGGGGTTGGGATCGAGATGCTTTGACTTCGTCTTATGTGGACTTTCTGTGTTATTACATTCAAGGTTTTTGAAGTAGAAGCTTCCTCGCAGTTTCTCGCCTGGGCCACTTTATATATGGTGCTGTTTCTCACTGGAAGATGGGATAATTAAATGGGCCCTTGTCAGTGCTCTCTGTGCCAGTGTCAGACTGGTTACAGACTTGGTTTGGGGGAGTTTTCCTTTCACACTTTTTTTGTGTGAATGTCATCCCGCTTTTCCTTTTATTTGTTTTCAGCCGTATTTTTTTCTTTTGCCATCTGGAAAGCTGCCTTTCAATTACTCTTTGGCCTGTTGTCCTGGTTTGTTGTCAGTCATATATGCTTATTGCTGGGCTGTCACTTTTACCCGAGGACTTGCCCTTTGTTGTGTCCGCGGTGCCAATTATTGCTTCTGGTTCCGTTTTTCTTATCTTGTGCTTTGTTTTTCCTTGCTTCCCTGCATTGATTTATTAAGGTTATGAGCATGTCAGGCAGTGTAGTTAGTGTTTCCGCTATTGCTTCACTAACGTTCTTTACTGGGCTTTTGGTAGCTCCATTTACTCTAGTAGTTCACTGGTCAACTTTGGAGTTAATCATGTCCACCTTTTTATTAATTGTCAAGATCCTTTGTGCTAACATATGTATTAATTCCACCTGTATCTCTAATTTGTGGGTTTTGCCAGGTACATGCTTTACGGCTGCCAGCAGAGAGGCATTTATTGTGTTCAAAACAAGTTCCAGGCCATACTTATAAGTCGGATCTTGATCGTTACAATGGGTTACGGGATCTTGATCCATGGCGACTCCTATATGTTCCTTTGCCATTGGTTGCAGTTTGCTGGCTGATATTACTGTTGTTTCGATAGACTCTGTGCATGGTATATCTGGAGTGAAAAAATCACCAAATTGTTGTTGTATGTGGGCCCTTCCGGAAGTGTTAACGGGTGTGGAACAGTTCTGATTAGTTCCCCGGACACAAGGGTTGGTAGAATCATCCAGTATATCATGTTGCTGATTGTTAGTGTGGTGAATGAGGCCCTCAATTTCATAGACATTCTAATTTTGACTGGGTCCAGAGAGTATTAGACCCTGCGTCTTGCTTAGTAGTGCGCCGTTATTTATGGTTATCAATATCACAATGATCCCAGTTTGCTCTAACCGATGATCTGCTGTATTATGATTAATTTGTTTACTAATGGCATTTTAGGTGCTGTTACTGTCCATGGCAATATCTGCTGTCTCTGCGAGTCTCACCATCTCTGTAATTAACAATTCTTCTAAACTGTCACAAATTGTACAATTTGGGATAAGAGTGGCAGCCTCCTGACTGGCTGGCAGGGGGCTTGGGCTGGTGTTCACTGAAAACCCCTCATTCCCCACAATACAGCCCGTGTGATCTTCTGGGGCTTCTGTCTTCAGCCTTGTAAAATATTGATGTATCGGGAAGCTTCCTATTGCCGGTTTGCGAATTGCCTGGCTTCTGGTGGTACCATGTCCTTCTCCCTCCGATGCTGTGGTAGATAGACTGTGCAGCTCGATCCCTGTTCCTTTCTTGCCCCGGTCTTCCAGACTTTTATGTCCCTTACTAGTTCCCCGTTGCTTTTACGCTCTTGTGACTTTATTGTCGGATTCTGCACTCCTCATTTTCCTAGTGGTGATTCTAGAGGTAGTCCTATTCCTGTGAGCCTCAAAGACCTTGTGCGAGTATTTCCAATTGGTGAAAATGCATTAGCCTGCTGCCTGGCCCTGAGCACCCAATCTCTGGCCTGCTCTCCTGACTTCTGCTGCCTGGTTTGGCTATGTCAACTACCTGTTTGGACTTGTGCCGGCTGTCCTGCTTGGGGCATGTATGTCATTGCTAAGGTTGGATCCCTGCTGGCTGGTGGCTGGGCCTCCCTATCCGGCTGTGTGAATGTAAGTATTGATGTTATAAGCTTGACCAGGGGTCCCGGGGATGTACAAATGTAGTGTTTGTGCCTGTATAGCTTTATGATTGCTGTACAGTGCTGTACCCTATCCTGGGCGCTCCTGAACCCCTTGGCTGTATCTCAACCAGAGATGATCCGCTTGTTTGATTGTTTGTTTGTTTGTTTGCTATGAAGGTTGTAATAGTCATTAATTCCTTCTTGTAGGACCACTTTTGGCTGTAGTAATCAGTGAGCTATTGTCAGAAGAGCTGTAAGGGGCTTTAAGGGGCCAAGTTGTTCTAACGTGTAGTCCTGCTGGGCGGAACATGGGAGGGGGGGAACTGTCAGTCACAGAAACCATAACGACAGGGCCACTGTGCGGTGGGTTAGCCCCCCCCCACCACCACCACACAGCAGCAATCTTCCTCGGCTCTGAATGGCTCTGGATGGCTCCTTCTGGGTCTGGGATTCTGGTTTTATGAGTCGTCCTCTTGGGTCTTCTGGGTCCTGCTGTATGTCCGAGGAGCTATTCCACAGCCACTCAAAACCTAAGAAGGGTGTGTCTGCTGTGGCGACAGTTAATGAGGCAGCTGTGTGTTGCAGGTACAGGAGCGGGCACAATGCAAAGTGGTACTGGGGCTCCCCGACCTAGCTCCCAGTACTCAGCAGTCCAGCAGCAAGATGAAGATGAAGGCACTGATGGAGCGAGATATTGAATGAAATTTCGTTCAAACTCGCAAAGTTAAACTTCCATAATAAATGTAACAAGTACTAATAGTATGTGTTGAAATAATTAACCAACTTAGTTTAAAATTGCAGACATTACATGTCGGACTAATGTGCTTCTATGTTGCATTCGCAAGTGTGTGGAAAAATAATAAATTAACCTTGTCTATTGTCTTTTTCAGTATTAAATGCGGCTGTTTAATGAATGGCATGTGCTATATTTCTGTGCAACATGTTTTGTTGTGTCTTTTCTGTGCAAAAGCTCGTGGAGGATCCTTATTGCCTAAAAGAAGAAGGTTAATATAAATGCTGCTATTTGTTCTTTGGCTAGGTAACATAATTAACCCGGTTAATAATTAGAAGAGGGGTGGGTAACAGAATGAGTCTCATTTCTGTAATTAATTACTGTTTTATGTTTGTTTGAATACTAGTTTCCGTGAGAGGCTTTTAGGCCTACAAAAGATGGCGTTTTTGAAACCTGTCCTGAGAAGAGCCTTGCACACACGAGAAGTGGAAAGTTTTACCACGTCGACAATTCTGTCAGAAATTACTGTTGGATAAGTCATGCATAATGTGCTCATGAAGTTTGTCCAAGGACAGGAAGCGGCAGGATTGCCAAAGCAAGGAAGTTATGAATTGTAACTCAAATGAACTTATTTTGAAACATTTTCTAGGAAGCGAAATGACACGAACAATAGGGCGAAAGAAGAGTCCGTTCTTGGTTTGAAAACGGTGATGACATGGAATGGTCTGACATAAGTCAGCCAATGGGACCTCTGATGGCAACGAAAAAGAACATTTTTGAGAAGATTAGCTAGTTAGAAAGGTATAAAATCTGGCCCTACAGGCAGGAGGGGGCTCTTGCTTCCCGATTCCTGATTGATGTGCTGATGGACTTTGGCACACGTATGGACAGCAGTCTTTATTGAAAATTCTTTTAGGTGAGGAGAGTTTTAGACAGGGAAATAGAATTTAGGGATGGAAACTTTTATTTTGCTTTAATACATGCTGATTGATTTACCTTTTAAAATGTCAGACTAATGTGCCTTTCCTTGAATGATGCTTTCACTTTGCTAATAAAATAATGATTTCTGAATAAAAATGCTCTTTCTTTGAATAAAATAAAGTTAATAAAATTAGATTTTTGAAATGACAAGCTGGTCATGTTTATTCATGGTCTAGTTATCATTATTAGATCCATTCGCCTTAGTGACTTAATTAAATGTCATATGATTAAAACCATGATAAGAAATGATAAACTGCAGTTGTATATACATTTGTAAATAGTTTGTGAATCGTTCTGATTAATTAGGTCACATGATTCAGTCGCTCAAAAATAGTCTCATTAGTTTATGGGCCTTGGTAGTGATTTATGAATAATGGTGAGTATTGTGGAGATGAGTAGCGTTTGTGAGACAATTTTCCATTAGGAGCGCTGGATCAATTACTTGGTAGCAGAGGATGGTTACTATGGTAACTGACATGTTACATGATAATTACATAGGATACATGTCTAAAATTTCTGGTTTGCCGGCAAAAGTTAAGTGTAACAAGTGAGGTTACACAGTGCATTTGTTCTGTTTCAAAATAGTGGTATTGTCATATATCACTAGTGTTGTGGACGTACAACACAAGTTTAGGGATCTTAGGTATGTTAGGTAGAATGTATAGTGAGGATTGTCTATGAAATCGTAGCTTTTGAGTATAGGGACACCTGTCCTGTTTTAAAACTCACTGTGAAAAGAGTAGTAGATTTTATCAAAGCTTGAGTGAAGGGTAAGGAAGCGTCGTCTATTCTTACTGGCAAGTGAGGATTTTTATTGGCGGGTTAAAGTCCTACCACAAATGTCATGTATGAATGGTTAGGGATTCTTTCCGTATGATTGCGTAAACTAGAAGGGTAGAACAAGACTATTTGTTTTTATCAACAAATTTAAATATTCTGTGAAAATAGCGGCGTCTATTTCACGTGAAAGAATACTTGAATTATTGAAAAAGCTATCTCTTTATTTTAGCAAAACAGACAAATGGTTTGTTTATGTGAATTTACTAACCAAATTTCATTGAGATTTTTGTAAAATATGGCGCTGTGAAAATATTTTGGTTGGCTCATTCTGAAATTCAGTAATTCTATTGGCTGAACAGACTAGTGACGTGGATTAATCTGATTGGCTTGTTGGTGAGTTTCGCGCACGGATTGGCTAGAATAGCGGAACAAAAAGAAAATATTTACAATCTTTTTGAAGTAAGCAGATTTGTTTAAAAACATGAGTTATTATTACATGTATGAGGAAAAGAAGACTTCATGGTTTCAGAAATTAAAAAATATTTTCAAAAGTGACAAGAAAATTGAAACGTGAGGTGGAAAATTACTTAATAAGTACAAAACACCTGCAGCTTATATGGAAGGTGAATATGGTTATCATACTTGCCTTTGGATGGAGAATTGGATGGAATATACCAAAAATGATGGTGTACTGGCATGGCCAGAAGATGGGTCATTTAACATTAAGGCGTTGAAAAACTTGAGAGAAAAAATTATGACTCTTGTACCAAAACCTAGACCAACACAATTTGAGGCTTTAGCTGAATGGGAGGATGAGATGTTTGAATTGGAACGTGAAAACAGAGGCGTAACAAAAGGCACTAGATTAGACATTAATTGAGAAACACATGAAGATTGAATGCATCGTTGGAGACGAGCAAATATGTGTGATGGTTTGTGCCCACCAAGATTCAGTGAGGAAACAGGTGGAAAGAATTCTGCAAAGAAAAATAATATTGCTGAAGATAGTGAATTAGAAGATCCAGTTTTAGAAGAGATTTACATTACAAAATCAAAACGACTGCCACCTTATCAACCAATTTGTTCATGGTCAACCCCGAGAATTACTCAAGGAACTTCTCCAAGTGCTCCTCCTAGAGAAATTAATGATGAGTCTCCACTTAGATTAAATCAGAATAATGCAAAAATTCCTGAAAGAGTAGAAACAAGAACTAATTCTAGTACATCTGGAGTAAGTAGAAATTATGCTGAAACTCCAGTTCAGAGAAATGAAATTCCAAGAAATGTAAAAAGAACAGAAAGACCTGAAGATATACCAGATATTTCAGAATATTTAGGATCAAAAGAAGAATTAATACAGCAGTTAACTAAAGGCATGGAAGCAGTAACGGTTCCAGTAACAATTGGACCTGTTGTTCCAGTTTTTGATCAAAAAGAAATTAGACATTAAGCTCTGACTGTCCCTTTAAATGCAGAAATTCAAAAAGTAGCTGAAAAATGTTATTCAGATTTATCAGAAATCCACTGAGAGAAAAAGATGCCAGATTTAACTTATAATCAAATTTTTTCAAATGATCAATCTCCATTTGTTGCAGGATCTGATTCTGGAACTCCAGAAAAGAGCATAAATAAAATGGATTTAACACAGTCATACATTCACCCCAGTACATAGATCTGGGCCTAAATCCATCATTTTTTTGCACTCCACACCACCCTGGGTTAGACACTGGCCATATGCAAATCAGCTCTGACCCTGTGCCTCATGGGAACAGTCCAGTCCGAACTACCAAGCCATGTTTTTCCCAGACCGGAATCAAGCATCCAAGGACCGGTTTCTGGCTGCCTGGATAGCTTGACTCTAGTGGTGTGGAGAGCCTGGAACTCACGTCTGAGTATACCCAGCACTCTCGGGGTGAAAATTGCAAAACACACAGTTGATGGGCAGTTCCCATGAGGCACAGGGTCAGACTGATTTGCATATAGCCATGTCTGAACTGGGGTGGTGTGGAGTGCAAAAAAACGATGGATTTAGGCCCAGATCTCTTTACTGGGGTGAATGTATGACATTGTTCTGCATTCTGTCCATCAACTGTGGTTTTTGCATTTGTCAAACCGAGTGGGATGGGTATGCTCAGACGTGAGTCCCATGCTCTCCACACCACTGGATTCAAGCAAGCCGGGCTGAAGACGGCTGGAATGCCAGAAACCGGTCCTCGGAAGCTTTTTTTCTGGTCCAGGGAAGACATGGCTTGGCAGTTCGGGCTGGACTGTTCCCATGAGGCACAGGGTCAGACTGATTTGCATATAGCCATGTCTGAACTGGTGTGGTGTGGAGTGCAAAAAAACAATGGATTTAGGCCCAGGTCTCTGAACTGGGGTGAACGTATGACATTGTTCTGCATTCTGTCCATCAACTGTGGTTTTTGCATTTGTCACTCCGAGTGGGATGGGTATGCTCAGACGTGAGTCCCATGCTCTCCACACCACTGGATTCAAGCAAGCCGGGCTGAAGACGGCTTGAATGCCAGAAACCGGTCCTCGGAAGCTTGTGTCCGGTCCAGGGAAGACATGGCTTGGCAGTTCGGGCTGGACAGTTCCCATGAGGCACAGGGTCAGACTGATTTGCATATAGCCATGTCTGAACTGGGGTGGTGTGGAGTGCAAAAAAACGATGGATTTAGGCCCAGATCTCTGTACTGGGGTGACTGTATGACATTGTTCTGCATTCTGTCCATCAACTGTGGTTTTTGCATTTGTCACTCCGAGTGGGATGGGTATGCTCAGACGTGAGTCCCATGCTCTCCACACCACTGGTTTCATGCAACCCGGGCTGTAGACGGCTGGAATGCCAGAAACCGGTCCTCGGAAGCTTTTTTTCTGGTCCAGGGAAGACATGGCTTGGCAGTTCGGGCTGGACTGTTCCCATGAGGCACAGGGTCAGACTGATTTGCATATAGCCATGTCTGAACTGGTGTGGTGTGGAGTACAAAAAAACAATGGATTTAGGCCCAGGTCTCTGAACTGGGGTGAACGTATGACATTGTTCTGCATTCTGTCCATCAACTGTGGTTTTTGCATTTGTCACTCCGAGTGGGATGGGTATGCTCAGACGTGAGTCCCATGCTCTCCACACCACTGGATTCAAGCAAGCCGGGCTGAAGACGGCTGGAATACCAGAAACCGGTCCTCGGAAGCTTGTTTCCGGTCCAGGGAAGACATGGCTTGGCAGTTCGGGCTGGACTGTTCCCATGAGGCACAGAGTCAGACTGATTTGCATATAGCCATGTCTGAACTGGGATGGTGTGGAGTGCAAAAAAACGATGGATTTAGACCCAGATCTCTGTACTGGGGTGAATGTATGACATTGTTCTGCATTCTGTCCTTCAACTGTGGTTTTTGCATTTGTCACTCCGAGTGGGATGGGTATGCTCAGACGTGAGTCCCATGCTCTCCACACCACTGGATTCAAGCAAGCCGGGCTGAAGACGGCTGGAATGCCAGAAACTGGTCCTCAGAAGTTTGTTTCCGGTCCAGGGAAGACATGGTTTGGCAGTTCGGGCTGGACTGTTCCCATGAGGCACAGGGTCAGACTGATTTGCATATAGCCATGTATGAACTGGGGTGGTGTGGAGTGCAAACAAACAATGAATTTAAGCCCAAATCTCTGTACTGGAGATGAATGTATGACATTGTTCTGCATTCTGTCCATCAACTGTGGTTTTTGCATTTTTCACTCCGAGTGGGATGGGTATGCTCAGACGTGAATCTCATGCTCTCCACACCACTGGATTCAAGCAAGCCGGGCTGAAGACGGCTGGAATGCCAGAAGCCGGTCCTCGGAAGCTTGTTTCCGGTACAGGGAAGACATGGCTTGGCAGTTCGGGCTGGACTGTTCCCATGAGGCATAGGGTCAGACTGATTTGCATATAGCCATGTCTGAACTGGGGTGGTGTGGAGTGCATAAAAAAGATGGATTTAGGCCCAGATCTATGTACTGGGGTGAATGTATGACATTGTTCTGCATTCTATCCATCAACTGTGGTTTTTGCATTTGTCACTCCGAGTGGGATGGGTATGCTCAGACGTGAGTCCCATGCTCTCCACACCACTGGATTCAAGCAAGCCGGGCTGAAGACGGCTGGAAAGCCAGAAACCGGTCCTCGGAAGCTTGTTTCCGGTCCAGGGAAGACATGGCTTGGCAGTTTGGGCTGGACTGTTCCCATGAGGCACAGGGTCAGACTGATTTGCATATAGCCATGTCTGAACTGGGATGGTGTGGAGTGCAAAAAAACGATGGATTTAGACCCAGATCTCTGTACTGGGGTGAATGTATGACATTGTTCTGCATTCTGTCCTTCAACTGTGGTTTTTGCATTTGTCACTCCGAGTGGGATGGGTATGCTCAGACGTGAGTCCCATGCTCTCCACACCACTGGTTTCATGCAACCCGGGCTGTAGACGGCTGGAATGCCAGAAACCGGTCCTCGGAAGCTTTTTTTCTGGTCCAGGGAAGACATGGCTTGGCAGTTCGGGCTGGACTGTTCCCATGAGGCACAGGGTCAGACTGATTTGCATATAGCCATGTCTGAACTGGTGTGGTGTGGAGTACAGAAAAACAATGGATTTAGGCCCAGGTCTCTGAACTGGGGTGAACGTATGACATTGTTCTGCATTCTGTCCATCAACTGTGGTTTTTGCATTTGTCACTCCGAGTGGGATGGGTATGCTCAGACGTGAGTCCCATGCTCTCCACACCACTGGATTCAAGCAAGCCGGGCTGAAGACGGCTGGAATACCAGAAACCGGTCCTCGGAAGCTTGTTTCCGGTCCAGGGAAGACATGGCTTGGCAGTTCGGGCTGGACTGTTCCCATGAGGCACAGAGTCAGACTGATTTGCATATAGCCATGTCTGAAATGGGATGGTGTGGAGTGCAAAAAAACGATGGATTTAGACCCAGATCTCTGTACTGGGGTGAATGTATGACATTGTTCTGCATTCTGTCCTTCAACTGTGGTTTTTGCATTTGTCACTCCGAGTGGGATGGGTATGCTCAGACGTGAGTCCCATGCTCTCCACACCACTGGATTCAAGCAAGCCGGGCTGAAGACGGCTGGAATGCCAGAAACTGGTCCTCAGAAGTTTGTTTCCGGTCCAGGGAAGACATGGTTTGGCAGTTCGGGCTGGACTGTTCCCATGAGGCACAGGGTCAGACTGATTTGCATATAGCCATGTATGAACTGGGGTGGTGTGGAGTGCAAACAAACAATGAATTTAAGCCCAAATCTCTGTACTGGAGATGAATGTATGACATTGTTCTGCATTCTGTCCATCAACTGTGGTTTTTGCATTTTTCACTCCGAGTGGGATGGGTATGCTCAGACTTGAATCTCATGCTCTCCACACCACTGGATTCAAGCAAGCCGGGCTGAAGACGGCTGGAATGCCAGAAGCCGGTCCTCGGAAGCTTGTTTCCGGTACAGGGAAGACATGGCTTGGCAGTTCGGGCTGGACTGTTCCCATGAGGCATAGGGTCAGACTGATTTGCATATAGCCATGTCTGAACTGGGGTGGTGTGGAGTGCATAAAAAAGATGGATTTAGGCCCAGATCTATGTACTGGGGTGAATGTATGACATTGTTCTGCATTCTATCCATCAACTGTGGTTTTTGCATTTGTCACTCCGAGTGGGATGGGTATGCTCAGACGTGAGTCCCATGCTCTCCACACCACTGGATTCAAGCAAGCCGGGCTGAAGACGGCTGGAAAGCCAGAAACCGGTCCTCGGAAGCTTGTTTCCGGTCCAGGGAAGACATGGCTTGGCAGTTTGGGCTGGACTGTTCCCATGAGGCACAGGGTCAGACTGATTTGCATATAGCCATGTCTGAACTGGTGTGGTGTGGAGTGCAAAAAAACGATGGATTTATGCCCAGATCTCTGTAATGGGGTGAATGTATGACATTGTTCTGCATTCCGTCCCTCAACTGTGGTTTTTGCATTTGTCACTCCGAGTGGAATGGGTATGCTCAAACGTGAGTCTCATGCTCTCCACACCACTGGATTCAAGCAAGCCGGGCTGAAGTCGGCTGGAATGCCAGAAACCGGTCCTCAGATCCTTGTTTCCGGTCCAGGCAAGATATGGCTTGGCAGTTCGGGCTGGACTGTTCCCATGAGGCACTGGGTCAGACTGATTTGTATATAGCCATGTCTGAACTGGGGTGGTGTGGAGTGCAAAAAAACGATGGATTTAGGCCCAGATCTCTGTACTGGGGTGAATGTATGACATTGTCTGCATTCTGTCCATCAACTGTGGTGTTTGCATTTGTAGTGAAATGTACAGCACACCAAAAAGGAAATGATTATATGACCAAGGGAAATGCATATGCTGATGAAATCGCCAAATTCTGAGCGAAAAACAATATGTCCAATGATCGGGAAAAGAACAATGAACATGTTTTGAACTCACTTATGCTAACATCTGTAGTTGAGACATGGCAAGGAGTGAAAGATTTACAAGATGAGGCAGATGATGAGGAAAAAGACTCATGGTTAAAAGCAGGTTGCAGGGAGCGAGAAGAAGATGACATTTGTGTTTACAAAGATGACAGACCAGTAATGCCAAATTGGCATGATTGCTGACATGGCCCGAATGTATTATGGTCCAGGACATTTAGGCAGAGATTCGATGATTAGGTTGTTCAGACAAACATGGTATAATCCAAAATTCTGGATAATTGCAGAGTCCTTTTGCCAGAGATGCTTGATCTGCCAGCAGATCAATCCAAACAGGAAAACAGTTGTAAGCTTGGGAACCATAGGACGGGAGGGTGGTCCTTTTACCAGGTTACAGATGGATTTCATTGATATGCCTCCACATAACAGATTGAGATATGTCTTAGTGATAATCTGTCTGTTTTCAAGATGGGTGGAAGCGTTTCCAACTCGTCACAATGATTCAGTTACTGTGGCAAAATTGCGTTTGAGAGAAATCATACCTAGGTATGGTTTTCCAGTGACGGTCGAAACTGATCGTGGCACACAGTTTGAAAACAGATTGTTACAGATGATTTATAAAGCACTCAGTATAAAACAAAAGCTACACTGTGCTTATAGACCAGAAGCATCAGGTGTTGTTGAGCAAGTCAATGGTACAATCAAGAATAGACTTGCGAAAATGTGCTTGGCTACAGGAATGAAGTGGACTGATGCACTTCCACTTGTCTTGATGTCTTTGAGAAGTACTCCAGATAGAAAAACAGGTCTAAGCCCACACGAGATTCTCATGGGCAGAGAAATGAGACAAGCATTTGTTCCAGTTGATAAAGTACTAAGTATAAATGACAGTGCAATTATGGACTACTGTAAAGATTTGTCTGACATATAGACTTCTGTGTTCCATCAGGTAGGAACTGAAGTCCTTACAAGAGAAAAAGAACAGGCTCATGATCTTTTGCCAGGAGATTGGGTGAGGACAAAAGTTCATCGAAGAAGAAATTGTCTAGTGCCCAGGTGGCAGAGAGCAAGACAGGTGATTCTTGTCACAACAAATGCAGTAAAGTGTAGAGGTCTGAAAAGGTGGATACATGCTAGTCATACCATTCGAGTACCACCACCTGAGAATCCTGACGAAGAAGGTGATACAACAACTGATTCAGATTCTGAAGAAGAACCTGAAAGAAATCCAGATCCTGAAGATCTACAAGAAAGTCGACATCTGGAAGATTCAAATGCGAATGAGGCATTGCATGAAAAAAATCTAGAAATTGTGGTAGTAGATTCTGAGAATGATGAAGATCTGCTAGAAAAGGAAGCAGAAAAAGAGTCTGATCAAGAAGTAAATCAAGATCAGGAGAGTATTGAAAAGCGGATTGGAAGCTCTGAAAGAAGGAACGAAAATTCTGAAACTGATAGATTGGAAGTAATTCAAGAAGAAGAAGATGAATTACCAAGTACCAGCTATAAGGATGATGTTCCTAACAGAGTAAAGCTGCAGAGTAAAGAAGTGCCTGAATCTAAAGCTGATATCACTGAGAGCGAATCAGATGAAAGTGATGATGAATCCAATGTGAGAAAATTAAGAAAAAGAGCCTGGAGAGTTGAGTGCAATCAAACTGAGCCAAAGAAGAAACTCTCAAGAAAAGGAGATAATTGGCCAAATGAAAATGAGGGCCTGAAATTCAAATTAGTGAATAAATCAAAAGAACAGGTTGATGACATTTCAAGTCAGAAAAGTGATTTAGAAAAGAAAAATCAAACAGGAAAGAAAATAGAAGTGATTAGCAGTAAAGCAAAAAGAGTGTTAAAGCCTAATCAGAAGTGTAAATCTCCTGAGTGGACGTACATAATCATTCCACCAGTGGTGGAAGTGAGCAGTAGTAGCCAGTAAGATATAGATGACACAAGTGACATTGATTGAATTTGTTTTCATATAAGGTTAAAAGTTGTAGGTGACATAAGGTCAAAGAAAATGTGTTAGGTGACACAAGGTCGAAGAAATTGTGTAAGCTGGAAAAACACATTGATGTAAGACGTAAGGTCGAAGAAAAGCTGTTAGAGGATTCTTTAATTTAAAAAAAGTGAATAAGGGGGGTATATTTAGTGATTTTAAAATGTTTGTTTTTGTTTTTTATGAAAGGCTCTTGTTTCAAGTAAAAGATGCCTAATTCTAACAATAATTTGAGATGCTCTATTTTGAGAAGATGTTGCAAAATGTCTTCTATTTGTGTGATTCTAATAATTTTGGTTTGGTTAATTTTAGCTGTCATTTTTCCATTTGGAATTGACAAAGAAATGTACAAAGCTAATATGACTAGTAAAGTTGAGTCTAAACAAGTTATTCATGATGTAGAGGGTAAGACTAATAGAGTCATTGAGCACAAACCAGAGATCCACCAAGATAGATCTGATGGTGATTTTTCTAGTAATACCTTTTCTAGACTTTTATCTGAATATGTTAAGGTAATGAATGTGAAAGACTGCTACATCTGTGTGAAACTACCTGCTTCTGTTTCGGAAGGGGTGACATATAATATGCTTCCTCTTACTTATGGAATTTCTTGTAGTGTGATAGCTAGTTTGTTTAATAAAACAGGATGCCTGGAGTATTATTACTCTGATTATGATGAGATCTTTGCAAATTTAAAGATTGACAATAGCTTAAATAAACTGAAACATGCTAAACAGATGAGGGAATTGTTCATAGTGACTAATGAACTTACATATGAATACGCTTTTAGAAACAATTTAACATGCACATTGAGAACAGAAGAAAAGTCTGTCTTAAACATGGTTGAGGAAAGAAGAGCGATTTATAAAAGACACGAGATGCTGAAACCAACCAAATCTAAGTTTTGGCAGAGTGAGGGTGATAAGCTTAATGGTAGAAATGAAAATGAAGCTATACACATAGATAAACCTGTTAGTGGAATATTGTGCATAAGGAAAGATAACACTCAATTCGATAACTATGTTGTGGGTGCTAGTCAATGTGAATATACCTATCGTATCCTAGGAGGGTAGGGATTTAAAGGAGGAAAAGATCCAATTTTTCCTGGAATTTATTTTGTATGTGGGAATAAAGCTTACTTCAGTCTTCCTGACCACTGGTATGGGACATGCTATATTGGTTTAGTTTTTCCAAAGATTTTTCACATAGATAGAAATTCAGAAGGCTCATTTGAAATTGGCAAACACCTGAATAGGTACAAGACGGAATGTTTTTCAGAAATAGTAGGAGATATATTTGGTGCAATTATACCTATGGTGGGAATAACCCTGAATGCAAATAAAATCAGAAAAGTGTCTACAATTGTGGACAGATTGTCAACAGATACTGCAAGTGGATTTCAATTAGTTGATACAGAGCTCATTGCCATGCGCTCAATGGTTATGCAGAACCGTCTTGCTCTAGACATTCTGCTAGCAAAAGAGGGAGGAGTTTGTGGAATTTTACATGACCAGCATTGCTGTACCTATATTCCAGATAAGAGCCAGAACATAGAGATGTTTATCAGAAATATTACAGAATTACACTTAGAGATAGAACCCTTAGAAGAAGATAATTTTTTCAGAACGTTTGAGCAAAAGATTTGCAGCAATCAGAAACTGGTTTCATGAGATTGGTAGTTCAATCATTGGTAAAAAAACTTTATCCTGTAATAGTTATAGTTACAGTGACACTTTTGCTAAAAATTAGTTGCATGACACACAAGAGAAAGAAATATGTGAGGGAAAAGAAAAGAATGTATAAGCTCAGAGAAGAACGAGAGAAGGAAATAGAACTGGAAGAGTTTCGTAGAGCTCAATAGGAGAGTTGCAGACAAACAGCTGAATCAAAGGTTTAGAAATACTGATACAGTGAATGTTCAAAACATGGTCAATAAAGATAAAATTTTAGCTGAAATTTTTGGGTGTAGTTTGGTGATTATGAAATCACCAGATGAGGGAGTTGATGGAGCGAGATATTGAATGAAATTTCGTTTAAACTTGCAAAGTTAAACTTCGATAATAAATAAATAATAGCATGTGTTGAAATAATTAACCAACTTAGTTTAAAATTACAGACATTACATGTGGGACTAATGTGCTCCTATGTTGCATTCACAAGTGTGTGGAAAAATAATAAATTAACCTTGTCTATTGTCTTTGTCAGTATTAAATGCGGCTGTTTAATTAATGGCATGTGCTACATTTGTGTGCAACATGTTTTGTTGTGTCTTTTCTGTGGCAAAAGCTTGTGGAGGATCCTTATGGCCTAAAAGAAGAAGGTTAATATAAATGCTGCTATTTGTGCTTTGGCTAGGTACCATAATTAACCCGGTTAATAATTAGAAGAGGGGTGGGTAACAGAATGGGTCTCAATTCTGTAATTAATTACTGTTTTATGTTTGTTTGAATACTAGTTTCCGTGAGAGGCTTTTAGGCCTACAAAAGATGGCGTTTTTGAAACCTGTCCTGAGAAGAGCCTTGCACACACGAGAAGTGGAAAGTTTTACCACGTCGACAATTTTGTCAGAAATTACTGTTGGATAAGTCATGCATAATGTGCTCATGAAGTTTGTCCAAGGACAGGAAGGAGCAGGATTGCCAAAGCAAGGAAGTTATGAATTGTAACTCGAATGAACTTATTTTGAAACATTTTCGAGGAAGCGAAATGACACAAACAATAGGGCTAAAAAAGAGCCCGTTCTTGGTTTGAAAACAGTGATGACATGGAATGGTCTGACATAAGTCAGCCAATGGGAACTCTGATGGCAACGAAAAAGAACATTTTTGAGAAGATTAGCTAGTTAGAAAGGTATAAAATCTGGCCCTACAGGCAGGAGGGGGCTCTTGCTTCCCGATTCCTGATTGATGTACTGATGGACTTTGGCGCACGTAAGGACAGCAGTCTTTATTGAAAATTCTTTTAGGTGAAGAGAGTTTTAGACAGGGAAATTGAATTTAGGGATGGAAACTTTTATTTTGCTTTAATACATGCTGATTGATTTACCTTTTAAAATGTCAGACTAATGTGCCTTTCCTTGAATGATGCTTTCACCTTGCTAATAAAATAATTATTTCTGAATAAAAATGCTCTTTCTTTGAATAAAATAAAGTTAATAAAATTAGATTTTTGAAATGACAAGCTGGTCTTGTTTATTCATGGTCTAGTTATCATTATTAGATCCATTCGCCTTAGTGACTTAATTAAATGTCATAAGATTAAAACTATGGTAAGAAATGATAAGCTGCAGTTGTATATAAATTTGTAAATAGTTTGTAAATATTTCTGATTAATTAGGTCACATGATTCAGTCGCTCAAAAATAGTCTCATTAGGTTATGGGCCTTGGTAGTGATTTATGAATAATGGTGAGTATTGTGGAGATGAGTAGCGTTTGTGAGACAATTTTCCATTAGGAGCGCTGGATCAGCACCGAGCCGCTGCACCGCTACCACTGCAGCCACCACTGCCTGCCATTTAGCTGCTACATTCCACGGTCCGTGGTGAGCCGCATGTAGAACTATTTTTCTGTCTGTCAGAGTAAAATGATATCACAGTTACATCGAGTTTGGATACAAGTCAAATAGAACTGGAAAAGGTAGAATTGTTTAAAAAGAAAAGCGATCTGTCTCAATGTGATTTTGAAAGGGAAATTAGAGAAGAGAAATCTAAACCCAGCTATGAAGGTGTGTTTTATTTTACTGTAAGATTACAATGAGTTTATTTCACTGTGAGTAGAAAAAGTTCATTACTACTGGTATCTAAGAGATATAACTAGTCCCTGATAGTGGTGACTTGTCAATTGGGACATTGGAGTTCCTGCACCTACAATATGGTAGATCACCTACATTTAGTTTTTTATGCATTGTGCCTTCCTCTTTGCTGTAGTGCCCAAGAGGCCTACTAACATGCTGCCTGCTGACACAAAACTGCTACCAGACCAAAGTCAAATTGTAGATGGTGTAGCAAGGGAATAGATATCTAGGGCCCGATTCACAGAATGAACTTAAGACTCAATCCTAAACTTACTACTATTTTGGTATTCACAGAATGCACTTACTCATTTCGGTATTCTCAAAAGGCACTTACTCATTTCAGTATTCACAGAAGTTAGTAGTCCTAACTTTAGGATTCCTAAATGCCTTCTGTGAATACCGAAAGTCTTAAAATAAGGATTTTTCTCAGTTTAGTAGTAGTAAAGTTAGGACTCCTAACTTTAGGACTCCTAAATGCCTTCTGTGAATATCGAAAGTCTTAAAGTTAGGATTTTTCTCAGTTTAGGATTAGAAAAGTTAGGACTCCTAACTTTAGGACTCCTAAATGTCTTTTATGAATACCTAAAGTCTTAAAATTAGGATGTTTCTCAGTTTAGTAAAGTAAGACTCCTAACTTTACTACTACTAAATTGAAAAAAATCCTAATTTTAAGACTTTCGGTATTCACAGAAGGCATTTAGGATTTCTTAAGTTAGGAGTCCTAACTTTACTACTGCTAAATTGAGAAAAGTCCTAATTTTAAGACTTTTGGTATTCACAGAAGGCATTTAGGAGTCCTAAAGTTAGGACTACTAACTTCTGTGAATACCGAAATGAGTAAGTGCCTACTGTGAATACCGAAATGAGTAAGTGCATTCTGTGAATTCCAACATAGTAGTAAGTTTAGGATTGAGTCTTAAATTCATTCTGTGAATCGGGCTCTTAGCCAATAGAAAAGTACTACTGGCGTCAACTGGAAAATATAAAAACATTTACCCACAGAAGCACAAGTCCCATGGCAAGGTAGCATCTTGTGTCAACCCATATAACACATTCACAGTAGCAAGCCATAACCGGTAGGGGCCATCCGCTATTCTTTTAGCACTGGCTTGGTTACAAACATGCAGATGCTTAAAGCATGAAGAGGAACTGCTAATCTATGCTCTGTTCCCTGCATCCTCCTTTTAACTCTCCCTTTTTCCCATGTAACAAGGTATTGTAGAGTTATTCAAGTTTGCTGACCTGATGCTGCAAGTGTCTGTGCAGTGTGAATGGCTTTCTTTGAAGTAAAGGAGAGGAAAGCAGAAGTAGACTTTGTAAGTGTGCCTGCTTGTGTGCGTGTGTTTGCTATATGTGTGGGTGTGATATAGAGGTTTCCTGGCACATAGTTGCCCACCCGATGCACATCATGGTGTTGACTGATTCATGTAACATTGCTCTGGCATTATATGATAGTGGATTAATTAGGCAAGTAGGTTGATATTAACTGTCTGACCACATAATAAGAAACTTTTCATACAGAGCGTGGGCGGGGGGCAGGTAGGCTGAAGGGTACTCCCCTCAAATCCATACTTGAACCAAGAGTAACCAGGTAACCAGTGAACCGCTGAGCTAGTGAGGCAGATGTGCAGTGATCTACTAATCTCCTCTCTTAAGGACAGTTGCTTTCAACCACCATGCTGTGCCATGTCTTTTCCTAGGGAACCTTCTCACACTGGTAACACGTGTCACCAGCGCGAGCTACAACCCTGTGAAGTGGGAGCACCTTTGGATGTATCCTCGAGCACTGGGCCTATGATGAAAAGGTGTAGTGGGACTACCCCATATGAATAGGGTTGGATGTAGCACATCGAATTCATCATCTCTGGCCAGACCTTTTGTCTTAAGCATTTCCCTATTGGCTGATAGTTCTCACTCTGTGTGTTCAGAGATCTGATTGTATATTTTGACACTACTTGCAGCTTTGACATTCCTAAGGCTGATTTGTGCTCCATCTCAAAGTCCACTCGTAGACTGACACCCCGGTTCACCAGTTCTGTCTGATCGTAGTGTAATATGCAGAACAAAATGGTAAATGAATTGCTAATATGTATATATACCCACAAAGTCTTGACCTTGTGGGTGTTCAACACATGTATTACAGTTCCCTGGCTGTCATTGTCACTCTCTGCTTAGAACACTCAGTTCTACTCATCCAGGAACAATACAAATAAAAAGGTATGCATTCTTTTCACAATTGCCTTACACTTTCGCAAAGGAAACTTTGGGCCCTACTTACAGTTTGGTGGACAGATTATTCCATCACAAACATGAAAGAGTAACATGTCTGTTAATTTCTAATAAAGTCCCCTAGACATTTCTGTCCTTGAAATAACAAGGGATTTATAATAGCAGGAACGATGGTGTTTTCCATGTGTAATCTTGAACTATGTTGTTTAAGAATTCCGCATTTGCTCTTTAGAAATTATTGTGAGACCAAGTATAAAGTACTGTTAAGCATAATATGTCTTGTATAGAGTATCCAGCCAGCACTTTAAAGCACTTGCACTTTTGTTATTGACTAGGGGCTAGATGTATCAAGATACAATTTTGCGATTCTCAAATAGTGATTTTTAAGGAATCGCTATTTGAGAATTGCAAAATGGTATGTATGTAGAAATTCTCTATTTTTTAGCGATTTCTTAAAATTCCTTAATTGTGATTAGCATATTGCTAATCGCAATTAAGGAATAATCCATTTTTTCCTGACACACTCTTTTGAATATACGTCCAATAGGTAGTTTTCGGAAGTATTATTTTCGCTTCCCCTCATAGCTGAAGGCTGAAGAAAGTCATTGACGCTTCAACAGAGAATCCAGTTTTAAGCTGCATATCCTGAGAAGAGAGAAAACCAGAGCTAAATGACACTAGAAAATTAATTATTGAACTGAGTATTGTGAAAAAACGATTAAAAGAACTTGCTATACTTACTGTGGACAGAAGAAAGGTGTTGGGGCAATTGTAAAGACCTGTAAAGAAAGAGAAGACAGTTTTAAAGGTACATTGAGATGCATATATCTTTTATAGTACACTGTAAATAATAGAAGAAGAGTAGAAGACATAGAAAATAAAATTCATATAAGACTGAAGGCACAGAAAGAGAAGTAAGTAGGATATAAATGTAATTTGATAAATAAGAAATACAGAGGAAGATAGATAGTTACAAAGTGAAATATCTTGTTTTGTAGGATAGGTATCTAACTGTGTTACATAACAATTAAGAAAGAGAAGAATCTTAGAGAAATAGAAGAGAAGCACAGATCCTGGAACAAGGGGTAGATAACATTAAGTAAGAATAGAGTAGGGATAGATAGAGTAGAATAGGAAGTTAACCTCTTGTGTTTATATATTTAGGTTCACATAGAAAAGAGCAAGTCTGCCGGTCGGACTAGAACAGACAGAAGAAGCAAGAAAAACAGTTCCAGGGCCAGTCTCGTCTTGTTTATTATTTTATCCACTCCCCTTTCCCCCAGGTTGGTAGTCGAGAGTCTGGGTAATTAAATCTGGATCTCTGGAGTATCTTCTAGTGGGAATTGGTAAAAGGCCTCTGTTCCCGTGCAAGTACAAGGTAAGAATATTGTAAAGTCTGACACTTACCAAGATGCAGAATGCTAAAAAGTCGCTGCAGAGGTGGATTAAAGGTCCAAGCAAATCAGTCAAAGTTACCTGGGGGGTAACAAAAGTTGGATCAGTATCTACACGCATATTAACTAAAGCATCAGGCAGTGGTCGATAAGTAGACTAACCTTAGTAGAGTTCTTCCATAGACGTTAGATCTCCGCCAATCGGTTGGAGTCTGTGGCCAGTCGACACAAATTTACTGAAAAAACATGGAGGTGAATGCCTCATGAGTTAAAGAGATATTAACAGCACGGGACCGCTCTGCGTGATTTAGGGCAAATGGGTGCCGATCATTAGTTAATGTGCCAACTGTGCGAGAGATAAGCCTCTGTCTTGCTATGTCAATGCTCATTAGTTAATGTGCCAACTGTGCGAGAGATAAGCCTCTGTCTTGCAATGTCAATGCTCAGCCTGAAGCCGCGTTCATAAGGGGGTCATATGTTTGAGCAACGCGACAAAGCTCTTCCTGAAAGTATGTTACCCACAGGTGTCCTGGCGCTAGTTACCTTTCCTTTTGGCAGAGCATTAGATGCAAAGTTACTTATCAAAAAGCCAAGTCTTTAAACCCCTCCTAAAGGATAGAAGATCAATGGCATTTCTCAGGTGAAATGTGAGGTCATTCCAAGCTTTGACTGCCCGAAGACAAAACTTCGGCCTCCCCATGTCACCTTTTTTATAACTGGGACTGTAACCAGCTTGACTACAAGGGAGCGAAGATTTCTTTTTGGTATCTACCAGTTAAATTGTTTTCGTAGGTAGTCGGGACCTATTCCTTGGAGTGCCTTAAATACAGTACACAAAGATTTAAACCGCAACTGATTCCTCACCGGGAGCCTGTGTAATTTTTTGATTCCTTTGGAAATTGAGTCTAACATGGGCGTGGCTCTGAGAAGCCAGGCCGCCTCATTTTGCAGCCTTTGGGGCTGGTTCATAAGAAGTTCCTGAAGATTCAAATATAGACTGTCACAATAATCCAGTCTGGATATGACTAGGACGGTAACCAAACAACCAATAATAGTGTAACGTAGGGGAAAAAGAAGGAAAAGCCCAAAGCAGTAGATTATTACAACTGTTATGAGAGTTTTTCAAAACCACTGGAACTTAGTAATTCAAAACAAAATGGTATATCATGTGCAATATCAGGGTAGTCTGGAAGATAGAGGAATTAAGTAGCTACATTTTTTTAACTCACAGTGTGTGCAAGTAACGGACAAAAGTTCCAGTGGGTCCAATGCGAATAATTCAGGGCCAAGAGAAGTGGCCCAGCCCAGCATTAGCCAGCCGCAGACAGGCGCAGATGGGCCCGTTCTTGGCCCTTTGCCCGGGCTAGCCATCGAGCGTGAGGCACCTCCAGGCGCAAATAGGAAGTGTTGCCTGCATCCTCTCCGCAAAGCAGGCTGGGGGCTGTGATTCCTGCACCCGCAGGTAAAACAGCGAAGGCGGCTGGTGGATACTCACAGCCCCCCCCCCCAGCAACAACAGTGGCTGAATGCTGGAGTGGGTTCCCGCACTGCAGGAGCCCCGCTGGCTATTAAGCGCTTCCTGACACGAACAGGAAGTGTTGGTGGCGTCCTCGCCACAAAGCAGGCTGGGGGCTGTGGTTCCTGTCCCCAGCAGGTGAAACAACAAAGGCAGCTGGTGGATACTTACGGGCCCCCGTGGCAACAACAGTGTCTGGCTTGCTGGGGCAGGCTTATTTTATTCATATCTTATGGGGGGTTCTCAGCCTCTTGAAACCATTCGATTATTATTGATCTTTCTTCAGGCAAGAGATTCTCTGTCTCCTACTATATTGTCTTGCTTCTTATTGCTGTTTGCCATCAGTTCTGGCGCTTCGTGAATAAAGCAATAATTTCAAGAACTAGGATATTTTCTTCATGATTTTCCCTCTTTCGTATTCATAAATCTGGTTTCTGCGTGGACACCTGCTCAGAGCCCTCTCTCCCTCGGCCTGGGACAGTGAAGATGACGATCCGAGGCCTGGGGTGCTATTTGGGGTCAGAAGATAAAGGTCACCACACAGACAGAGGATCCTTCCACCCCTACAGCTGCTGGGCAGTTACATTTAGGCCTCCCCCTGACTCAGGATCCGTCTGAGGCAACGACGGACAGAGCGGGGCCTCCTAATTCCTGAGCCTGGTCCAGGAGAGGTGAGGTCTAGTCCCCGGTCAATCTGGGTATGAGACATCTCAATTTGACTCGGAGGAATAGTAACGGGTTCCGGTTTAACTATATCCTTTTCAATATAATTTTGAGTGCTTCTCCATTTTTGTATTATTTTACACTTTAACTGTGAATATCACTTGCAGGAGCAATAATAAGGTTAGAACAGAGGCCCTGAAGAAAGCCTAGGGTAATTTCCCTGAAGGCTGAAACATGTTGGTCCTTATGCAGCTATTTGTTAGTCTGCTTTTTTTGCACTGTTCTTGTTTTTAACAAGGAAGAGGTCAATTTCCAATAAATTTACTCTTTTCATTGTCCTCTATCCTGTTTTAAAATCACCACTTTTTTGTTCTTGCACTGCACATGGTCCCATCCATATCAATGTTGCATGGTCGCTGAGTGATTGTGGGTTGGAACCCAACCCCAACTTAGGGAATGGTATTTGTCTCAATGATCTAGAGACACACTATCCCTGATGGATGACCAAGTGATAGAATTGATCATTACAAGACTTTGATGGGAATCCAATGTATATCTTAGAGTTTAACCTACAATCACCAGTGATTCTGTGTTTTAGGTAATGATCTACCATATAGTTAGATAGATTTTGGCTTTTGATTTGTGATACACTTTGTGAGGTATCAATCGTATTTAGAGGTCCTTTACCCTCTTGTTAGACCCATAGGTTTCTAGGTTGTGAATACAGTTACATTTAGGCCCATAAACATGTGCCAATTAAACCAATACAATGCTAGAAAATAAGCCATGACATTGAACACTAAATGAGCTTCAAAAAAGCACCAGCTTTGGACAAAATAAAAGCAATATGTCTCCATGGATATGGTGTGGAATTGTTATTATCCCATTATATATGCTATTTTGGATGCTTTGTAGAGATTTACGGAAACAGAAAAGGGGACCCTTCTCACTGGATTCAGTAATCCCTCATTAACTTAAGTTGTTGATGCACTGCCTCATGGCCTAGAAGCTCCATTTCCACAATATCTTCACATTATTGTAACACTTGCCGGTGTGAAAAATTAATTGTGTTATTGAGTCCAGTGAAAAGGGTCCCCTTTTCTGTTTCCTTGATTCATACCCTGTCACTTTTCCCTATATGAGGGTAAATCCTTTGTGAGTTTGTGATTTCTTGTAGAGAGTTACTCCTCCAAAGCGTATTGAAACGAGCAAAAACAATCGAGAGGGTAAGCAATCTTTACACATGATCTAAAAAAAGTATGATATAGATCGAGACATCATCATACAACCAGATGAGAATTACATATTGTGTCAAAAGAAAGAAGGAGTAAATTAAAATTACCAGCACAGGAGGGGCAAGATGTAGATGAAGAGATCAAAAGAATTCAAAAGCAGAGTAAAGACGACAGGGAATTACTTTGAGCATGAGGACGTATGAGAAAAGGAGGGTTGGTGTGAGGTAGTCCAAAACATAAGTCATGGTTAGAAGTTGTGGTAAAAGTGTGAAAAGAGGTAGAGGAAGGTGTGCTTGGTTATTTGGGAGTATTAGCATGAAAGTGCAGAAGCTAGGGCCAACAAAAAGTATTGTGAATCTACTCTAATTTATTGAGAAGTTGCAGTGTATATGCAGCCAGGCTAATGCTTTCCACTTTGCGGAGTAGTGTGGACAATGTGCCCATATGTACACCAACTTGAATCCCATTCAAACAACGGGACCTGGACTGTGTACTTTTACATATACTGCTGTGGAATGTTGGGACGTGTATTTGTTCTGAAATGGCATTGCCTTAACATAAAAACACATTGACTGGCTGGAAAGGGTAAAGCTCTTTAGCCCATTTCCTTTTTCTTTTGCCGCGGATACAGAATTCTGACTGGGGCATCCACTTCTCTCTTTCACATTGCACCAGTGGTTATGAGAACTTTATAGTTTATTTAAATCTTTACAATAAGAAAACCCTTTATGATGAACAAAAAGAAAAATGAGCCATTAATGCAAAAGTTAAAAACTGATGTTACAAATTTACATTGGGCCAGAGAATCCAAGATTTGAGCTTACATGATTTTTCAACGGCATACATTATTTTTAAAAGGGTATGTGCCAGGGAGTACAGAAATTTGTTATCCAAAAGGGTGCAGCTCCATTCAAACACTTACAAAAGAGCAGACTTTGCACTAGTACCTAAGAGTACGGCTATCCAGTATAGTTATAAGTATGTATTCCTAGAAAGAAAAAAAACAGGGATGGGATTACAGTGGCTCCTGCTGCATTAAACATTTGTCAGCTCTTGAGACAAACTTGGTGAACCGGATGTTGAGCATAGTGTTTTCGGGATTCCTGGCTGCTATAATGGCTTGACTATCGGATCAAACACTGAGTTTGTTCCATTCGCCCCATAGCAGCATTCTTCTGTCGTTAAGTAAGGCAGGACAGACCCATACCAGGTGCTCGATTGACTCTGAGGTGCACCCGCACCCCCTGCAAGAAGTATTGTCGCATAAGCGGCGCCAATCTGGTAGATGGTGCAAGAAGGACCATTCACCCATCTTAAGTGCCAAGAATCATTTTTCTGTAATACTGCATGAGTGCATGATACATATGGCACAGCAACACCGGGCTTGAACTCTGATAGAACCGTCCAGGCGTGTTTTCATGTTGCCAGTTGTGCCTTTTCTGAGTGATAGGACCAGAGTCAGACTCTTTTTTTTTTTTTTTTTTAATGTATATTTTTAGAGACTGCTGGGGTGAGTTGGTTCCCTAGTATTCATTTGCGCCAAGCATTTGTAGTGAGTGTTCTAGATAACATCTATTTTTTGTCCCACTTGGCTAGATGATATTTCTTGCCACAGCTTAGCATCCAAGCTTCCTTCCCTCGAGTTACAAATTTTATTGCACAGCTTAATGAATGCGCCTACACCATGGTGGTCTAAGAGGCCAAACTCGAGTCTTAACTGAGCTGGGGATGAAGATTTCAGTAGATGCCATACATGCTTAAAAATCTTGTTGTTATTTTGTTCTCCATGTGGGAATCTCTCCCCAGCACAATCTCCTGGCCATACGATAAGTAATTGGACATTTTGGCTTTCATAACTGTTAAGAGCTAGGTTAGACTTGAGCCAGATAGCTACCTTTCGAGCTTTGTTGAAGCTGCCTCGATTGACAGAGCCTTGGCCCCAACCACTTCCTTCAGTTTGGAGAGGGAGCACTTTGAGTCCATGGAGACCCCTAGGTATTAGTAAAATGATGTTCTTTCAATTAACCCTGGGCTGAGTTCGCGTAGCCGCGCTACGCGTAATCCCACGAAGTTGCAGAAAATCTCAACTCGCTACATGGAGTTCCGCAAAGCCATGGAATTGCTTGTTCCGCACATTTGTGATGCGTTTTTGATGTTCAGGAATGCGTATTGCATGTTCAGGGACGTTTATTTCATGCTGTGGGGAAATATCACGCGAACTTCACCACACAGTCGCCAATGGGTGCAGCCATCTTGTTTTTCACTTTTTGCTATGGTTCTGGGCCTGTTTTTCTATCCTCCCCATATCTTTTCAATCCTTTGTTTCTAGAAACTTTTTTCCGATCTTTTATATTTATTACTAGCTGTACCCTGAAACGCATTGCTATGGCTTAGTCTGGTTAAATGGAAGAGAAAGAAAAGAATAAGCGCTTGTTTCTGATATGTTCAATTTCACAATGCTTGTGGGTATATAATATGTTTTTGTCCATCCTAATATATGTAGACTATTGTCTATATGCATCCCTTGTATTTGTTGCGCAGCAACCAAATCAATAGGGTCTGTGTGTGTTGCAAAGTGAACCACCTCCTCTCTCCTCCCTCCACCCACTTCCCGGTCTGCCATCCTGACACCAACTGTCCATCCTAATATATGTAGACTATTGTCTCTATGCGTCCTTTCTTAATGTTGCCAAGTGACCCCAACTCCTCCCCCTCCCTCCACCCACTTCCCGGTCTGCCAGCCTGACACCAACTGTTCATCCTAATATATGTAGACTATTGTCTCTGTGTCCTTTCTTAATGTTGCAAAGTGAACCAACTCCTCCCCCCTCCCTCCACCCACTTCCCCATCTGCCATCCTAACACCAACTGTCCATCCTAATATATGTAGACTATTGTTTATGTGCGTCCCTTGACTCGATATGGTCTGTTCGGCCTTTCGATTAAAACACGCGCGTATTGGACACGAACGTATTCAAAACCAAGGTTGTGTGTATATATAAACACGTGCTAATGTTGCAAAGTGAACCAACTCCTCCCCCTTCCCTCCACCCACATCCCGGTCTGGCATCCTGACACCAACTGTCCATCCTAATATATGTAGACTATTGTCTCCATGCGTCCTTTCTTAAGGTTGCCAAGTGAACCAACTCCTCCCCCCTCCCTCCACCCACTTCCCGGTCTGCCATCCTGACACCAACTGTCCATCCTAATATATGTAGACTATTGTCTCCATGCGTCCTTTCTTAAGGTTGCCAAGTGAACCAACTCCTCCCCCCTCCCTCCACCCACTTCCCGGTCTGCCATCCTGACACCAACTGTCCATCCTAATATATGTAGACTATTGTCTCCATGCGTCCTTTCTTAAGGTTGCCAAGTGAACCAACTCCTCCCCCCTCCCTCCACCCACTTCCCGGTCTGCCATCCTGACACCAACTGTCCATCCTAATATATGTAGACTATTGTCTCTGTGCATCCATTGTAGTTGTTGCGCAGCAACCCAATCAAAAGGGTCTGTTCGTCTTTTAGATTAAAAACACGCGCGCATTTGACAAGCGCGCATTCAATTCCAACGTTGTGTATATATAAAAACGCGCTTATTCAAATTCAACGTTGTGTCGAAATTCCAAATCAATAGGTGAAGAACTTAAGTAAATTTAAGATTTTTATCAAACGCACATTGACATTTGTATGTGTCTGTTTGTGCTTTCGATTAAAAACACGCGCGTATTTGACACACGCGTATTCAAATCCAACGTTATGTATATAAAAACACTTGCGTTTTCTAATGCAACGTTGTGTCCAAATTTTAAAGCAAGCGTTGAAGAACTTTCGGAGATTTGAGATTTTGAGCAAACGAACAGTTACATTTTTATTTATATAGATCTATCCCTCTCTATTCCTGATTTTGTGTTTTTTTTTCTACCTTTTGTATGTTTTTAGTGTGTTTTTCACTCTTGTTCTATGACTTGCTTTTTTTTTTTTTTTTACTTACTTTATAACTTCCTATATTTTCTTTTCCACTCCCCGCCTACCCAGAACCATAGCGAAGAGTCTTAAAAAGACTAGGGGTCAGTGCTGAGGCAGGTGCGGGAGCTGGAGAGGCCTCCCTCGAGCAGCAAAAAGTGACCTCAGGCGTAGATGGCTCTGTTGCCAGCCCCAGTAAGTCTTCCTGGTGTTGTTATATTAATTTTTCCCTAACTTTTACAGCTCTTATTTCCATTTCCTAATTAAACATTTTTCAAAATCCTCTTAAATCTATCTGTTTCTAAATTCTTGTTGATGCTCCATTACCTACTTCTACTAGTTCTAGCATTGTTTCTAGTGTCTGTTTTTTAATATCACATCAAACTGCCTCTGATTAACCTCTGACTCTGTATTAGTCTGTCTGTAGCTTGCTTTTTTCTGGGTTTACACTCAGCTTTCCCTCTTCCCTTACATGTGGATTGCCTAGTAGTCGTACTGTAAGAGTAAGAGAACCCATTGGTCCGAGGTAGCTACTAGTACTGGTAGTAGGAAGGACTCCTTACTAATATTAGTAGCAGTAATCTGCTGGGCAGATTGCATGCCCAAAAAAGGTATTCTACACAGGTTTGTGAGATGAGAAGGTTTTCTTTTACTGTCTCATACTCAAACAGTAAGTGATGGTAACTCACATTGTACACCCCAAAGTTGTGTATTTTACTTTTTGTAATCCAGGCCAAGTAGTTTTTTTATTACTAGCAGTTGATGGTGGACACTGAACAACTGATTACCGTGCACCACGGCATGAAGTAAGTGTGAGGAGGAGAACAGCACCATTATTTTTTTAACCAAGAGAGACTTCATGTCCGCCCAGTTGGCCACGCTTTCTTCTTTTAAAAAAATGTGATGTACCAATAGCTCTAGCCACTGAGTCCAGTCCTTTGGGTTGTCCTCTTATTGATAGGCTTTTCAAATATTGCTACCAACAAAATGCCCAAATGGATATAATTTTGTTATTTTTGATTGAACATACTGTCTCCTCTACTATCGTATCCAAATTGTAGATAGTGATGTGTGTGGTGTATGCATTTTTAATTATGTATTTTCAATCTTGCTAATGAAAAAAATAAATAGGGGAAGCGTATGGCATCTAAAAAATTCAAAATGTTTTTTCTAGGAGCACCGACCACCAGTGCTGGAGCCAGCGGTGAGGGCCATGCCACTCCAGAGGGAGTGGATGCGGCAGCTGCAGGGGGTGAGCCAGCAGTATTGGCCTGCAGTGGTAAGTCATATTCCTTACTTAATGAGAATGATGAATACACTCGCTGCAAGTGTGTACATACTCAGTAGTACACTGTACCTCTGCTGAGACTAAGTTGTTGTGAACACTAAACAGTTGAAGAAGACACCCTTTACTTAACAACATTAGCATTAGCGGTGGGGGTTGAGTAACTAATGGACTATTCGATTCTATCTTCAACTTAGCAGAGAAACTTTCATGACATAGACAAAGAGTCAGATGACATGTAATTTATGACTGGCATGGAAGGAAACGTGGGTGAAGGAAGTGGCCCTGGGATGCATATAGGTGGCTGATGATAGGATGCATGGGTAGTTAAAGGAAGGGTGAAAGAAAAGAAAGCAGAAAGGATTCCTGGCTAGGTAGGTGAAACTGTATGAGTAAAAAGAATCCTCCTGGGGTTTGAGGGGTCAAACTCAAAGGCAAGCAAGGACGCATGAGTGGTGGTTGGTTAGTTATATCTATGATAAATGCTATGTTGTCTGTGTAAGATTTATGAAAGTCATGTTTGGATGGATGGATGGATGCCTGCATGGTATCATGGTAGGTGAGAAGAAGAGTCAGACTGGATGAAGAGAATGTAAAAGAAAATGAAACCGTGGCAGAGTACCAAAGCCAAGGGCGAAGAATAAACTTATGCTAGAAGAGCAATGGAATGATAAATGAAAGAAAAACTCTGGGAAGAATAAGGACTGTTTTTTTGCAAGGTTTTTTAATCTGATTTAAAGGTTTGAGGTTTTATTACAGAATGGAATACTCCCTTGACTCACAGTAGTTTGCAAGCACAACATATATATTGTTGTGCATGATTACTACATACCCTGCCCACCCATCATTAAACGCTTACCTCCGACTCCAAGGCCCACTTCCGCTGCAGTCCCTACCCATGTCCTTTTGACTGTGTCAGCCATGGGTGGACTATCGGCTGCATGGTAACTACTTACAAATCAGTATGTCGTCATCATCATCATCACGTGACTGACGTGATGTTGTGCCGTATATCATCATCATTCATAAGCATGTCATGTTGTGCCTTAATTCAGTAGTCAGGATATAAGTCCCGAGGGCGTGACCAGAGGAACATGGCGGAGGGCTGACGCCGTCCGTGGGAGCTCCGATCCGGTCTAGCGATTTCCCTGCATAACGCGGTTTACAGAGGCATCCTAACGGCATCCTAACGGTGAGCAGATGCTTGAAATTTCCCTCCACCGTGGGTGACTTATTCTCTAAACATTTTCTTTTTTCTTCTTGCCGCTTTTTCTTCCTCCTTCCCTGTTTCCAACTACTCCGCTGTGGTTTGTTGTGAACCCCGCCTGCCTGCGCTGTAGCGGGATCGTCTGACCGGCACTAGGACCACAGGGAGGCGAATCTCAATGACAGTTGCAGCTTCCAGAGGCCCTGCGGAACCGGCCGCCAGAGCGTTGGAAGGTGGCAGAGGCAGCAGTATCCGCGGTATCGGCAGCGGAATCCGAGCGCAAGTCCTAGACCAAGGGCAGGAGTGAGAGAGCTGGTCGTATTGTCAGTCAAAACTCTGGCGCAGGGTAAGGTCGGTGCTCGCCAGGGTCAGCCATCGTATCCCCACTGGAAACTATGTGATAAGGTCAGTCAAGGAAGGGAGGGGTGGCGTGCTACAAGCCCCAGGAGGCGGTAGACATGTTCCAGGGTATTTTGACTTTGGGCTTTGTATAAGTGAGGCTGACAACAAGACCCTTTATGTTGTGACAGCCCCCACCTCCTTGCAACTGGAATTATGGAGGGTGATGAGCGCTGACATCCCCCATTCCACTAGTTTACAACTACCAGCCCACCCCTGTGAGAAGCAGCAAGGTGACAACAACCGCGCCGGCCCCTCCTATCTCTACAGCCCCTACTGTAGGGCTTACTAAAAATAGATATCAGCTTAGGTCCAGGGCCAGCTCAGTGCTGCAAAAGGCGGGTTTCCTAGGAGCGAGCACCCCAGTAGAACCAGGGATAGTTGCATCTTCCCCCAGGGTGCAAAGGAAGGAAAAGAAGAAGAGGAATACAAAGGAGCCCAAGCGAAGATTGCAAAAGAATTTGCCCCTCCAAGGTAAACCAACCCCTTCATTGAAATCCTACTTTAAAATCTTGGAGCAGGCCATGGATTCAAGGGATGGTAAGCCATTTTCTCCCCCTCCCCCCCTATACAATCAAAGGGCCTCACCCCTCTACCCCTGGACTGCGACTTGGGAACAGAAGAGATGCTCCCAGTATCCGAGGAGATACCCCCTCCTGTCATAGTGGCTGGCCTTTCAGGGTCCGGGCTCTCTCAACTAGAATCCCTGCTACACACTATGAAGGAGGATTTACTATCCAAGTTTGAAATATCTGAGGCAAACCAGAAAAGTATACATGGACAATGCACAAATCTGGAGGCCAAACTGGAAGACGTATCTAAGCGGACCGCTGTATTGGAAGAAGAGGTATCCCTGCTCTCAGGGGCTTCCCTCCGTCACAAGCGAGATCTAGAGGCTCTCAGAACACAAAATAAAAACCAACAATTGGATATCGAGAGGCTTGAAATACATTCCAGAAGGAATAATCTGAAATTTTTAAAGATCCCGGAGGGAGCCGAGAATGGAGATGTTAAAGCATTCATTTGTAAACTCCTTAGAGAGGGGTTATTAAAAGATAGACCAGACTTAGACCTTGAGGCAGAAATTCAGAGAGCCCTAGAGATCCGTTTAGGCTACACAAAGAGAGGAAAGCACCACCGAAGATTCTGGTGAACTTCCTCACCTACACAGTAAAGGAGCTAATTCGGGGCAGAGCACTATCGGACACATCCCTTCAGATAGGTTCCACCAAATATTCAATTCGGTCAGATGTAGGGAAGGCCACAGCGCAAAGACAGTGGGAATTGGGGAACCGAATGCCCGACCTGAGGCGCTTGGGTGCTCAGGTCCAAATGAAATTCCCGGCATTTCTAAAAGTAGTCTGGAGGAAAAAAACTCATAATTTCCTATCACCCCATGAAGTTGACTCCTTCATTACTTTAATGAAAGAGAATCCTTAGTAGATTTTCTCAGCCGATTTAGAATGAAAGAGAAAGAGGAAAGGGTGAAGGGGGGTAGGAGTATAAAGAGAGCATGTTCAGAGCATTCCTAGACCTCCAGGGAGGGAGGAAAGAGAAGAAAGAGAAGGAAATGGAAGAGAAAGAAGACGAAGAAAAAAAAAAGAAAGTAAAAAGAATATATATTTACATACTAACTCGAGACCTGGACCGAGGGAGAACGAACACGTCATGCAGATCAAAACGAAGCTAATTACGGATACCATACGAATTGGTTGTGAATAATGGCACCATTCTGATGGCCTATCTGCTACGATGTACACTGAATAGGAGGAATTGACTATTTTCCTTTATAATAAGGCTATTAATGCCACACATACTTGAAGCTTTGAACAAAAAAGTCTTGAGAGAAAATCTACCGACAAACGTCCTCAATATATTTCTCCCTGAAGAAGTCCTTCGGACGAAACGCGTTGGCTACGTTTTTGCATGAAGACTTTGAATAAAAGCAAGAAAGAAAACTTTAAGTCCTACTGAATTGATTTTCTCGATTGTTGTTCTGACTACTCTTATCTTTTTGTACTTTGTGGGGTGCTGAACCACTGTGTTGCATATATTTACATACTGATTTAGAAACAAAACTTTACCACAGGATAAGACATGGGAGAAAGCTTTGGGAATAAAAAAAATAAAAGGGTAGCTACTAATTCTTCACATAGGTGCCTGACTTTCCTTCTAAATGGCGGAAGTGATCCTGACCGGATCAGGGGAGCCCTCAATAGGCGACAAGATTGCCAATGTAGGTATGGGAGGGGTTCCTCCTGGGAGGGGGGTAGGTAGTTGGGTGGCAGGGGACAAAAAAAAAGGGAAAATAAATATTCCTCATATACATATTCAGAAGCATAGCGGTTATGGAAGGGAGCAGGGCAATTGACCTTAAAATTAGCTGACATGGTCATTATGATAAACTTAATTTTGTTAATCAGTTGGAACGTTAACGGCTTGAGAGACAGGAGGAAACTGTCCAGGGTTAATGAATATTTATACACGTCTGGGGCACATGTGTGTCTGCTCGAGGAGACTCATTTAGAGAGACGGGAGTGCGAGTCCGGGTTGGGAAAGCAAGGATGGGTCCAAGATATCTTATGTTCCGACCAGAGTGGTAGCACGAGAGGGGTGGCAATATTGATCAGAGCCAATGCAGGTATTAAGGTGGATACATTTGAAATAGACCATTCAGGGAGGTGGTTGGTGGCGTCCCTACATTGCCAGAGCACTGAATTTGTTTGCGCTGTATATTATGGTCCCAATCAAGATGCGCCAGGGGCAATTTTGAAGCTTAAGGCAGGCCTTTTAGATCACCCTGGGCCTGTTATACTAGGGGGCGATTTCAACCTGATCTTTGACGAAAAGTTGGATCGCACATCTAGAGTTAAATTTACACCCCCTCTGAGATCCCGGATGGAGCTTAAGAACCTAATTAAAGATTATAATTTCATAGATGTTAGGAGAGCAAAAAACAGCACAAAAAGAGACTTTTTATTTTACAGCCGCAGGCACGGTCACCACTCCAGAATCTACTTTTTCCTCCTAGACCAGTCGTTACTCACCTCTGTAGATACTATCTCCTATATCCCTGCTATATTGTCAGACCACTCGACTGTTGAGTTAGTAATCAGTTTTAAACAAACAGAACTGCAGAGGAGGTGGACTCTAAACAGAACCTTATTATCAGACGAAGGGTTGAGGCTGGAACTGACAACCCTGACTGAGGATTTCTTTAGAAACAATGATGGTTCAACTGCCCAGCAGGTGATATGTGAAACATTAAAAGCTTTCCTGAGAGACTTGCTGACTACCTGGTCGATCAGAAGGAATAAACTGAATAAAAAGGAGGAAGAGCTCCTCAAACTTAAACTAAATGAACACGAGCTGGAGGCAGCCTCAGCTAACCAGTTAAATACTACACCACAGCTGCAAAAAGAGTTGGACAACTTGCAGTCAGATTATCAAGCAGGTCTGGTCAAGGTTCTTAAAAGTAGATGGGATGCCAGCAAGCTCCAAAATTTCTCATATGGGGAGCAGTGTGGTCGCCTCCTCGCCTGGAAATCGCGGATGGATAGAAATAGAAACCAGATTAATAGCCTACTCCTGCGAAACACAGGTATAATCTCCCATGAGGATGAGCAAATTAGGGAGGAGGCTGAATCCTTTTTTCAAATGTTATACACTGCTAAAACAAACCATTCCCCTCAGATGGTAGACAGCTGGCAAAGTAAAATACAGCTTCCCTGTCTATCTGAAGACGATAATACCTACCTCTCCGCTGACATAAGAGAAGGTGAGATAAGATCTCAGCTAATGAAAATGGTTAAAGGGAAGGCAGCCGGGCCCGATGGACTCTCTGTGGAAGTCTATAGGATAGTTGTGGATCAAATATTACCAGTTCTCACTACGTTGTTTAATAAAATCTTTAAAGGGGGGAGAGGGCTCCTGACTCTTGGGCAGAAGCCACAGTTACCCTAATCTTGAAGCCAAACAAGGACCCTACCAAAATCGAATCCTATAGACCGATTTCTATGTTAAATTTAGACTATAAGGTCTTTGCTGGAGTGCTAGCAGCTAGACTGGCCATAATAGTTAAAACAATTATCCATCATGATCAAAGGGGCTTCATTCCGGACAGACAACTTAACGAATTGACATTCCAAGCTATTGCAGCGATAGACGTTGCAGTCAATAGGAAGCTCCCCCGACCTTGGCGGCGGTTGACGCCGCCAAGTTGTTTGATCAAGTAGACTGGCTGTATCTATGGAAGGCTCTGGCTGGTTTTGGTTTTCCAAACAACTTTATAATGGCTATGAGATCTCTATACTGTCTCCTGCGTGCAAAGATTTTAATTAATGGTTTCCTAACTAATTGGGTACCAATCGCCCGCGGGACTAGGCAAGGCTACTCACTGTCACCTTTGTTGTTTAATTTATATATAGAGCATTTTGAATGTTTGCTTAGATCTGATTTGGTGTTTAAACCTTTAAAAATTTATAATTTAGAGTTAAAATTTGCGTTATACGCAGATGATTTGCTTATGTTTACCTCAAACCCGGTGGACTCCCTGCCCAGACTAATTGATCTAGCTGAAGAGTTTGGAGAGGTCTCTGGCTACTCCATCAATAAAGACAAAACTGAAATTATGGAGTGGAACCAAGAAGCTGGGACTGTGGGAGCTAAGTCCAAAATGAGATACCTGGGGGTTCTCTTGGCAAATAAAATTTAAGATATAACAAAAATCAACCTAGACAGGGTTTCAAAGGATGTCTGTGCCCTTCTGCAAAGATGGTCATCTCTCCCTTTAAACATCTTTGGGAGAGTAAATCTAATTAAGATGATCATCCTCCCTAAACTCACTTTTTTATTTAATTCTATCCCTCTATCATTCCATACACCATCTATTAAAAAGCTGCAAGGGAAGCTCGGCTCCTTCATTTGGAATTCAAAATTGCCAAGAATATCTTGGAAAAAGCTCAGGAGAACACTTAAAACACGGGGACTGGCCTTACCCGATCTACTGGTCTATTGTCACGCTTTCCATTTTAAAAACTTCAGATCACTGGCGGGTGAAATTGACGCATCATCTTTAGGCTTATTATTTCAAGCATTGCTGCAGGATGTGCCACAGGGTCAAGCACACTTTCTTTTTAAATATGGGGACCCGAAGTTTAAAAAAAAAAGTAAGTCTTAAGATTCTGGGGACAGCTTTAAGAAATTAGGCATTTGTTAGGCAGAGGCTTGACATTCCTTACTATGCAGAGCAGGCCCCGATATGGCAATCTCCCGGTACGCCGGCTTGCCTAGAAGACCAACTATCTCGGCCTCTTAGGATAGCGGGGATTGAAAAGTGGGGAGACCTACAGGAAGACTCACAGCTCCTAAACTGGGAGGTTCTATTTAGTCTGACTGGGGGAAACCCTCACCAGATTCAAATATTACCAGCTATCCAGATGGTGGCTATCTAGACCTTGGAATCTTAGAATCTTGGAACCTTAATAAACCTAATTGACCTTATATTCAGGACTGGCAGGTAGGAACACCAAATTTCTTACTGGTATGCCGCCATGCTAGATGCTGAAAACATCGCAGAACCTGAGCTACAAAAACTTTGGGATAATGTATCAATCTTGGACAGCGAAATCTCCGTGGGCCTGTGGACTGATTCCTTTACCATCCTGCAAGCTGTGGTTAAGCCCGCCACATTGAAGCGGAATCAGCTCTACACTATGTACAGAGCATACATAACTCCCAAAAAACTAATGAAATTCTGCAATTTAGAATACTACTGCCCAAGATGCAGACACCTGGCCGCAGACGATGTACATATGTTTGTAGTTTGCCCTGAAATAAGAAACTATTGGGACATGGTTCAGGGCTTCTTGGAAGATGTTCTCCAACTACCGTTGGAAATTACAACTAGCACTATTCTTTTTGGGTTGGGCTCTGCCTACAATGTCAATGATCCCCATACAAGGCTTATTTTTTATGTTATGCTTCTGGCAATACGTGAAATCTGTAGAGCATGGAAAGACCCCATATCCCCCACCTTTTTGAACTGCCTTAAACATGTTATTCTCACCAGTAAATCCGACATGGTGTGTGATCCTACAAGTTTTGATAAAATCTGGGCACCCCTCACGGCATGGCAGGACAGGTGAAAGGTAATATGGTCTTACTATGATTTATCCTGGGCCCTGCCGGTTCCTTTATCTCCCTAGTAACACAGGGTGTCAGGTACGGTGTGAACAGGAGTGGATTGGGACAGCAGTGGCAACTTGAGGGATCTGTCACTGCTCCCTACTAATCATGGTCTCTGCCATCAGGGCCGGATAAGGTTGACCAATCATCTTGAGCTGCCTAGTTTCCCTTCAAGAATTTCACTATGATATATGAGGAAAACCCAAAAAAAAAAGTAGTCAGGATATAAGTGAAATTGAGCATTTGCCATTGTTTTAACAGAGTATGGCCGTAATGGTCGAATTGATAATTGTGTAGGACATTTGCCCCACCTGCAGACAGTAGTAAAGTAACGTGAGTATGTCTGTCTAGGGCACAAGCTGACTGAGCTGGCATACCTACAAGATTAATTATGCTAAACAAGAGAGATGAAGAGGAATTCTTGCCTACTGCATAGTGCCTAGTACTTGAAAGTCTTATCATCACATCCAAATCTAAGGGGCAGAGGAAGTGAGGAGGATACCACAACTGCTAGTGTGCCACTATCATTTTTTTGTGTGTAATTTTGTATTACTGTTTTGCTAAGATTATTGGTTACAATTGTCTTCTTTCTTTCTTGATAAAGCTACGCCTTTCCAACACAACAGGCAGGAGTTAGCAGCCAGAGCCCAGCAACGGAAGCTGGAGGTAATTCGGCAAGAATATAACTGGCTGGTTGTCTTGGCGGAGGAGGCAGCCGATGCAGCTTTCCCCAATGCCCTGGGCCCTAGCCAGGCCCCCATGTGCCTCCGGTGTTACAGCGCCATGCTCTGGCAGCCGCCCACCGCCCATCACATTCATCATCATCTTCTGCTGCCCACCATTGTGGTTCCTGCAGGAACTTTCGGCGCTGCATGCTCCTCCAGATGGCATGCCTAGAGGCCAGACTGGAAGAGGTCCTGAAACACACTAGCTGGCACCCCCGCCGCTAGACCTCAGTCTTCGACCCTTTCCCCTTTTTTAATCTGTTTTTGGTGGGTGGGATGTTGGGAGTTGGGGAAAGTTGGGGTTTTCTTGAACTTCTTTACTTGGACAATCATGGACCTTCATTTAATTTGATGGACATTTGGTTGGGGTTAGGGAGAGGGGTGTGTCGGGTGTTGTGGGTTTCTTCTTGTAGTTTATATTTGTTCGGGTAATACATTATTTATAGTTTTACAATACATATGATGTAAAACCTTTCTGAGGAGGTTACTCTTTTACGTTGCCTTGTTCATTTTCTCCTTTTGCTGCAGGGCCGCAGCCAGCTTTTGACATCTGCCAATAGTGTAACACACCAACAGATATATACTGTACCCTCACTTGTCCTTCTACTGTCAGTCTCTCCTCATAGTCTATGTATTCTGCAACTTAAACCCCTTTGTAGTATGTACTGGGAAGGATGGGGGTGTGTGAATCAAGTAATTTTGATAGTATATACATTATTGCCTCCCACACTTCTTCTCTTACCTGTGATTGATGTGTAGGCCAAACAATGGCTACATGGTGATGGTTTGGTTTCCTAAGGTACAGTGGTGGGTGAGAAACTAGGGAACGAGTAGTAGAAGTACAGTACACAAGAAGAAGACTGCCAAACAAGAAACCTTGATGATGAATGATAAGCAATCTTAAAGTAAAATAAAACATAATGGTGGCAGGGATAGCCTTGAGCAAGTTATCCTCACCCTGCCTTGAGTTAGTGTTGTTTTCACCACATCCACCCCAGTAAGTGTGTGATCAATAATTGGTGTTCATTTAATTTAGTCACACCTCAATATTATAAATCACACAGCCCGGGGAAAGAGGGTTAGGGTTTGATGAATAGTTGGGAAGGGGTATTTGACGGAAAGGTTTGACAAAGACAAACACTACAACATGGACAACACACAATCTTGGCAGACAGCCATCATAAATATGTTAAGGGAGAAAAAAGAAATGCATGCATGATGATGACTTGATGATGAAGAGTAGTATTAGATTAGTAGTACAGTGCAGCAGTATATTATTAATTATCATTATGCAATTGCCTTGCCTGTCTGCCCCCAGAGAGAGTTGAGAGAACCAAATTACATACACTTTATGTTCTGTTGTACCGGGCTTCCTTTTAAAGCTAGCAAGGAAAATTTGAATGAATCAAATGAAAAATAAAAGATAATACTATATGTTATGGTCAAATTGGGAGTTGCATCTCGGCATTCCTCTTGGTCCTTTGTTCCATGGATGCTCCGTCTGTCAATCTTGGGTGCCCCTGCCTGCCTGGCGGATGCGGATTGCTGAGGTAAGTATGAGTTGTTTTGCCCAGTGTAGCACAGGGTAAAGACCAGCCTGTAAGTGTAGATGGAAAAACAAAAGGGATATTGAAAAATCAAGGAGAAAAGTACAAATGCATAAATTCAGGTGAAGTGCAACAAGAACACTTTCAGAGGTGGCATGGCTAAATCATGTCTACTCTGTTTTGAGCATAAACTTACAACAACAGCACACAGCTCCCACCAAACCTACACTGAGCTTCTATTTTTAGTCAGACTGCTCTTAGCACACATACACAGCAACATAGTATTTTTCCAAATTAAGTAATGAAATCAATGTACCACTGTCAGTCATAACACTACACTCTCCACCACTATACAGATAAGAAGATCTGGTGTGGTTGTTGTTGACTTGTTTACTACTTGGGCCACTTCCTGAAACTTCCTGAGTTATTCGATCAATCATCTCCGATTCTACTGACTGACTACGAGTATGGTATGGTCACCATGGTGTCCAACTCTGTAGTGTACCAAGTGAGTTTAGAATAAAAAATGCAATGGATCGTCCTGCAGTAGTTCAATTTTGTTCTTAAACAACAAGAAGGAACACATTGGCTTGAGTCACTTTTTTGTGTGTAGATTAAATACTAGTAGACCTTATGCACACCAACGAGACAAACACCAATCACTCAGCGTCCAATCCATGCCATCATTTACTTGTTCTTACAGGGCAGTCCGTCTTGGCTCAGAAAGGAGGATAGCTATAGTCAGGTTCTTTGGAGGGATTCGACAAGGCAGGCACACATTTCTTGTACTAGTATTCTCCATCCAATGTCTGGCTTGAGGGAAATGGATTTAGGGTGAGTCAGAACTCAGGAGTGGACTGGATCAGGACTCGGAGGAGTGTACTTACTTCTTCACTGACTGCACACAAATGCAACTCCAATCCAGCAATAAAAGAGTAAGCTGTAGAGATGGATTTGTTGTGATTCGAACCAGAAAGACAGGGACACACACAAATAATAAAAGTAAATAAGCAAGAAAGAAAGTAACAAGTCAAAAGCCTAGTTGTTGTCAGGGAAGTAGAGCTTGTCCTCAAACTCTGGTGGTTCACCAAGAAGTAAGTCATCTAACAGACTACTTCCATGGCCTAAGTCGCCGTTCTCATCTTCCTGCTGTGCTACTTCAGGTATGGTGTAAATCCGGTGGTATCAAGTGCTGATTCATTTTGATCATGGTTACCTTTTCCACATTTTGGAGCGAGAGGCTGGTCCTTCTCACTGTCAGAACGGCACCAGCAGCACTGAAAACACACTCAGAAGGGACACTTGCGACAGGGCAAGCCAGATAGTTTATTGCCAGCCTGCTGAGCAGTGGCTATTGGTGCCTTTTCCCCATACCAGTACAGCAATGTGTTTTGATCAATGAAGACGTCTGTTGGGTCATCCAGATAGGCCTGGACCATCCGCTCAATGCTCAGGGGTGCTCCCCTTTGCTCATCCTCTTTTGCCTTTGCCTCAAAACTGGACCTAACAAGCCCTTGCTGTAGAAACCATTTCTGTGCCAATTTTGGTGGGGCTATTGCGCCTGTTCTTGTTGTTATTGATATTGTTCTTGGTGTTGTTGTTGGTTTTGACTGCTGTGAGCCAACTACACTGTCCTCAGGCTCTATAATTGAACTTGACGCTGGCTGCCCTGCAGTACTTGTTGTGGCCTGGAGTAGCAGGCTTCTAATTCCCAGCTGTTCTTGTTCTAAGTGACTGGCTTCTGCAGCTATACAAGTTTTGTACTTGGCAACATCCCCTTCTAAAAAAGGAATAAATGAGTTCAGTACTGGTTTTACCATGATATAGAATTGTGGCAGAAATGTAACGGTTGGATGACACTGATGTATTATAAAAATAATCTATTGAGCAGTCAGTTGGCAGTGAAGAAGGTTGAACCCTTTATTAAAATAAATACTCTATAGAGGAGCTTCTCTGTCCTCACCCATCCGGTGCGCAGAGAAGACTGCTGGCTTACAGTCAAAACCAGACAGATATACTTTCAGTTCAACACATGAAGTTACCATACATGGAAAAATTAAAGTGGGTTCAGGGGCCCTTAAGGAAGGACAATATATGGCACACATGATTAGTTCAAAGCTTAGCTATTCATTACTGGGGAGGTCAGGAATGTTGACTCCCTTTCGTCTTGGTGCTTGGGAGTGTAGGGACGGAGCCTCCAGGAATGTACTTATCGCACCCTAAAGCCAGATGCGACCTTGGGTCCCAGGAGAAGGGAAAATCTACTTTCAGCTGCACTCGGTAACTCAAATGATGGGATCCTGTCTGCTGAGCAGAAAGAACACGTGACTACAGCTCAGAATAGGACATGGCCAACAAAATGGCGTCTACTTGGTTTTCGGCCTAGTTCACTAATACAAAGGGGAAAACGCTAAAATGCTCCTACTTAACTGAAAGGAAATACACAAGTAAACGCCCATATATATAATAGAAAAAGGATATATAGGTACATCATGCTAACAAATATATAACTATGTCTAATGCTGCAGAAAGGGGGAAAGAACTGGATTTTTACAAAGCCTCTTTGCACCCTTGTATTTTCAGGTATGCAAAGGGTTAAGCTCTCCACCAACTTATTTGCTTATTTTTTCCTCCATACCGGAGTACATTGCAGACACCCCCCCTTCAGCTGTTCCTGTAGCATGTACAACAATGGGATAGCTTGGCCCATAGTATAGTCCTCCTTGCTGACTTCACGTATGAAGAGCTCAACAGGAAGTAGCATCTCTGTCAGGCATTTAACTAGGCCTAATTGGTCCAGCTCAAGGATAATGCCTGTCACACTAGCATCCCCTAGTCTTCGCATGGCATATTCATTGATTGGTCTGTACTGCTCAAACAGAAGTTCAAGCAGTATTAAGTTGAATTCCAACGTGTTGGCACCTTCTGGATGAGTGCTTTAACTGGCATTCTATGTTCACATTGAAGGATCCTAAGCTAATTCCAGGCTTTAAAAGAATGGCTGAAATGTGTGCAGATTCTTCTGCTGGTGGTCAGTAAGTTACTGAATCGGTCTTCTTTTTTCAGAAAGTCTTGAACAATGATGTTAACGCAGTGCGCCAAACACAGGACCCTGAAATATCCACCACCGAACATGGCCTTAACTATACTACTGCCATTGTCCGTGGCAACAAAACCAATGTTGAACCCTCTTGGGCGCAGCAATATAAATACCTTGCTGTCAAAGTCTTCCATAATGTTTGCAGCAGTATGAGATTTCTCTATGGGGAATAGGGCTACAGTTGCATGTTTCCGAGTGGCATTAAACACCTGTAGCAGATATCTTTTCCCTAAACCCCACAAAAGAAATCAAGTGTGCAGTGATGCACATGTAATCAGTGGCTTGGCAACTGGTCAACATGTCTGTTGATAGGTGGTTAGTGTGAACAGCACTCTGCTGCAAAGCTTGTCCAAGCAATTCCAGCATGTAGTATTGTGATATAGTTCTGGAACAGCAACTCTGGTGAAATAGGACCAGCTCGGAACCTTCCATTTTGGGCCAATGGCTGTTACAAGTTCAAGGAAACCCACCCGTTCTACCAAAGAAAAAGAAAGGAGGTCTAGCGCTAACATTTTAGCCAGCCTCGCATTGTACAAAGGTTCCGTTGGGTGGTTGCGTTTGTACTGCCCCTCCGACGTAAACATGCTGAGAATGGTAGGCTGGATTTTTTTCTTTTCTGGTACCACTGATGCAGGTGACTTCTTGACGCCAGATGTTAGGCTCAAAGCATGTTTTTTCGTTGCTGTACCTTTTTGCCTGGACCCCTTGGTGTCTCAGCCTGACTCTTACTCTTGTGCCACTGTGTTGTTGCTGATGAGCATGTGGGCAGTACCACTGAACTGCTGGGGACAGGGCTACTTTGTGTACCAGAGAAAATGTTACCCTCTTGTTCACCTTCCACCACTATTGTATCTTCTACTACTTCGCCACCAACAGCAATAGGTGTAGTTTTTTTGTCACTTAGGTGCACCACCTGAGGTTCTGTAAATTACGAATTCGATTATGCTCAGCCTCCATTTTATGTTGCCCTCACTCAGGAAGCTCGGCGAACGCGATGTGTTTGTTGTTTCTGCCTTTGCGTGTCAGGTGGCTTCTTTGCCTATGTTTACTAACAAGTGTCCGGGTATGGCCGAGTACACTAATTCCTGTCTAAGCTGATTAATCCCCATCCGGACTACATGTTGGTTCACCCCATTGTTTCCTTTAAGTTATCTTATCTGCTGTCCTTTGCTACATGTCTCATGCATTCTCCTGTTTCACGACTGTCCTTCTATAACACGCAGCTGTGTTTTCTCTACTTGTAAATTGAACTGTGTGGATTCATTTGTAATTTACTTAAGGGGTCGAGTGACAAACAGAACCGGGAACTTAAGTTGCTTTGGTCTTAAAACATTGTCTTTAACAATTTCTTATAGCTCATGCTCTTGTGTGATTGTATTTTGCATTGTATTGTATTATTTATAAATCTGTGCGCCACGGAGTTAAGGGGCAGTCTCTTTTGAACCTCGTTATACTGACGATTTCTAAGACCACTGTACTAGCTGCAACTAATAAATACCATCTTCAACGCCAGACGAAGAGTCTGTGTCTCTGTTTTCGACAAGGCAGGTGAATCCTGGGGATTTCAGGCGTACCCTGGCCTTAAGGCTGCGGTTCTCCAACTGGCGCCTAACGTGGGACGACTTCAGTGGCAGCGGTTGAGCCCGAGGGTCGTGAGGAGCCCCGCAAGAAAATTCCGGAGGAAGCGCACCACGTGATCGACCCCTGTATGTCGGAAGTGGACCAAAGGTCTTTGACAGCGCGGCTACTCCTCTCCGATGGCTGCTGACGACTGCTGCCCTGACTGTCGCCCTGCCTTGGACCCTTCTGATGAGTTTTGGTAGAGCGAGACGATAGACCGACCTTCGCTGGTGCAGAACGATTCTTAGTTATGTATTTGGTGGGTCGCTCCCACAGACCTTTGTTTTGTTTTGGGGTTTTTATTCAGGTATTGCAATAGCTGAAGCCAAGAGGTTAGTACGTTTGTACTGTTTCATTGATCTACACCCCTTGTTGTTTGTGATCAGTCTAGAGAAGTGACGATGCCTGGGCTGAGTAAGTTCAAAAGATTTTGTTGTTTGGGTTGTACAAGGGATTCCCAGTTGGAGGAATCATGTCCGATCCCTCCAGTTGAACTCCTACTTATGAGCTCTGTTCGAAACGCGGTATTAGTCCCATTACCTTTAACGAGACATGGGCCCGATACACGAAAAATAGTGGAGTTTTGAGATGGCCCCAGAATGGTAGCTTTGATCCCGCTATACTAGATAATTTGGAAACTATTCTGTTGAGAATAAAAGCCCGGCCGGCTATGTTTGACTCCTTTTGCCTTTGGCGTAAAGAAGTCAAACAGAAAGAAATTAAACAAGCGAAAAAGGATAAGAAAGCACAAGATATGTCGATTTTACAAGCTGCCCAACAGTTTAAGGATAACGAAGTAGATGGTGCGAATGAGGTACTAGAGAGACAACATCGCATGGCGATAGATAGATGCTATCCGATGCTGCCTATTTCCTCTTCAGATAAAAATAAGGAATTAGAAGAAGATTCCCTAATGTCTTGTTTATTGAATTCACCTCCGCCTTATGTCCAAAATGCTAATAGACCTCCGTTACCTCCCCCTGTCGCTCAGGCAGTGGTTGCTCAATTGCCGATTGTCCAACCACCGGCTCAGCCTATTAATGCTTCTTTGCCCGCTTCTGCTCCGTCCTTCCAGTCTGTAGTTCAGCCCCCATCTTCTCCCGCTCTTACTCTTCAGTCCGCCACGTTTCAGTCCCCGTTGCCTTCTACATCTGTAATGCCTCCTATTCTCTTGAGGGATTCTCCTACTTCACAGAGGAGGATAGCAGATGCTGTTTCAAGTTTCTTTTCTCCTCTTCTTGGGTCTTTAAATATGTCTCCAGCTTTCTCCAAACGACAATCTCGTTGTCCACTTCCTCTTACAGACGAGAAAGTAGTTTTGGGTTCCCTCGCTCGTAAATGGATTAAGCATGGATTAGAATATAGTACTGAAGATATAATGAGTTGCTTTTATCAATGGGGGAGCCCACGCAGAGATGTTTTCAACGTTATGTGTCAAACTCTTATTAGGGGTTGGGAAAATATGGAGTCAGATACAGTTCCTTCGGAACTACTGAAATTGCAAGCTGATTTTGATAAGGGCTTTATTGTAGGATCTCGAGTTGAAGAGGCAGTGAGTAGACTCATTGCATTTCGAACAATGTTCTTGTCCCTGTCCTTTTCCAAGACTGATCCCGCCAGTAAACAAGGTAGTAAGAATTATCCAATGCGTGAAGTTCCTCCTTAATGGAGAAAAGCGGTGATTGGTCCACCTCTGGTCCCTGCTCATTTCCATCGTATATGGGTCCACGAACCCTGGGAAAGGTCTGAAGTATTGGCACTTAAGCAAACTCTTCCTGACCCCCATAAAAATCCTGCTGGATATTGCAAAGAATTGTCCCAAACGGTTGACGCTTGTATTATGAATTTGGCCGACATTGATATGTTATTTGGAAATGTTGTTCCGCAAGGCATATGGCACGGATAAGTAAGGAAAACCATGTGGCTGAATTAGGTGGCGATTGGGCTGCTATCAGAGGTGCGGATGCGGATCAGGTGGGTGGTGCGAAGCCCGAGGATTTGATTACGGCTCTTCCAGGTAGAATAATTGAATTAATGAAGACAATGATGCCTGTGGTGTGAGTAAATTGGGATAAGGTGGCTGCATGCAAGCAAAAGAAAGATGAAAGTGTCTCGGATTTCTTCACTCGCTTTGAAGAAACGTATATTGACCACAGTGGTCAGGATTTGAGTGTAGAGGGTGGTCAGCGGTTGTTTGTGGACAAATTTGTATATAATTTACTTCCTGAAAGTGCATGGGCTGCCTCTTCTCCTGCTACCGCACAGTATTTCGAGAATAGGGATAAGGAGGAGAAGGAGAAGCAAGAGAAGAAAAACAAAGATTTGAAAACAAAGGTTCTTTTGCAGCTGGCGTATCCGCCTCGCTCGAATCAGCATCAGCAAAACTCTCAGTTTCAGCAGCCACCACAGTTTCAGAGATTATTGCAGAAGCCTGAGTATTTTACGCCGCGACCTTTGTTAGGTCCTAATCAATGTGCATATTGTAGGGAAGAAGGACATTTCAAGAATAGTTGTCCGGTTTTATTACAGCGTAATAATGGGATGTCTGCTTCCCGAGGTCGTGGTAATTTTCAGACAGGATCTAGAGGTAGAGGACGAAGGTGCGTCCTCTCAGGAGCAGCGTTATTTTCCTCCATCTACTTCGAATTACTTTGATCTGCAGACAGTTCAGTCCACGCAGTATTACAATGATGATTATTACGTTGAAGAGAGGGCTGACAATTTTCAGACTGAATAGGTCAGCCCTGGACGAAGTAAGGGAGTTGTGTCGATTCCAGTAGATCAAAATGGGCTGTATGTTACTGTCAATACTATGGGTGTTTCAGAGCCGTTTCTTTTGGATACTGGTGCGATGAGAAGTTCTATCATTCATTCAAAACTCCCTAGGGCACCTTTGTCTGGCTTAATGAATACCTCTGTGGGATTTTCTGGCGCCCCAGTCCATAATCCGGTTTCTTGCCCTTTGCCTGTTTCGATTGGCCCTTATGATTTGGATGCTTTACTTATCTTGACAACTGGTTGTGGTGAGAATTTGCTGGGTCTGGATTTGTTGAAAAGACTGCATGCAACATTATATTGTTCTTCTTCTGGTGTACATCTTACATTGGGAAAGAAATTAACGTCTTCCATGTATTTGTCCCGAGACCAGTTTCCACCTGAGTTGCTTTCTCTCCCTGAAAGTCTTTGGGCCACGGGCCCAAATGACGTGGGTCGTCTTGCGATCCCACCGTATGTTGTCACAGTTAAAGATAATGTTAGAATGCCGCGCATTCCTTAATATCGTATTTCTAGTGACGGAGAGAGAGCACAATTGGCCATTGTTGATGATTTTATTCAGAAAGGTGTGGTCGAAGAAACAAGAGGCAATGTTTGTAACAGTCCTGTTCTTCCGATCCTTAAGAGAACGGATCCTTCAAAGCCTCCTGTCTATCGATTTGTTATTGACCTGAGAGAAGTCAATAAAATAGTGGTGCCACAGTTCCCTGTTCCGGACATTACAGCTTTGTTGACGATGATTCCTACTTCGGCAGCTTGGTTTTCAGTGATAGATCTCAAGAATGCTTTCTTTAGTATTCCTATTGCTGAAGAAAGTAGGGACATCTTTGTTTTTTCTCTAGGTGGCCGAAGTTTCCGATTTAAAAGATCTCCTCAAGGCTACTGTGAAAGTCCCTCCATCTATAGTAAAGTTCTTAAGTCTCAACTTGATGCTTTCTCTTTGCCTCCAGGCGCTACGCTTATTCAGTATGTGGATGATTTGTTAGTGGCTGCTGATACAGAAGATGTGTGTAAGAGTTTGACTGTTGCGTTGTTGCATCATTTGTCTGCTTTGAATCATAAGGTGTCACCCTCTAAGCTGCAATATGCCCGCCAAGAAGTGACCTATTTAGGTAATCTATTGTCAAAGGAGGGAAGGCGATTGACCCCAGAACGTATTTATGCTATTTCACAGATGTCTGTACCTACCACACAGAGAGAAGTGCGTGATTTTTTGGGTATCACTTCCTACTGTAGACAATGGATTCCCAATTATTCACTTTTGGCGAAACCATTGGTGGCACTTACGTTGAAAGATACGCCCCATCCGCTCCCTTGGACGGATGAATGTCAGAAAAGTTTTGTTGACTTACGTACTGCTTTGTGTTCTGCTCCAGTGTTGGGTACCCCAGATTATAGTAAGTCCTTTACACTGTACGTTCACGAGAGAGAAGGTTGCGTGTTGTCAATTTTGACACAGCAATTCGGAGATAAGCAGAGGCCATGTGCCTATTTCTCCGCCTCATTAGACCCAGTAGCTAAAGCTTTGCCCAGTTGTCTTAGAGCTACGACAGCTGCGGCAATTTCTATTAGACAGTCTGCAGGATTAATGTTGGATAATACACTCATTGTTATGGTTCCACATGCAGTGGATACTTTGCTGAATAGAACCAAGACGCAGCTTCTCACGAGTGCTCGTTTGTCTGGTTACGAGCTGACACTTCTAGCGAGCCATATACATATTAAAAGATGTAACACGTTGAATCCAGCCACACTGTTGCCACTCCCAGATGAGAAAGATGATCCGGAAAAGCATGATTGTTTTCTTCGAACAGAAGAAGAAACGAAGGGTAGGATTGATTTAAAGGACCCCCCCGCTCAAGGATCCGGACGGGATCCTATGGGTGGATGGTTCTTGTTTCAAGCTTCCAAATGGAGAAACTACTTCGGCCTATGCTGTCACCACCTTATGCACAATTGTTGAGACTGCACGTATTGGACATAATGCAGCCCAAGCAGCTGAATTGATAGCCTTGACTAGAGCGTGTGTGTTGTCGAAGGGAAAGAGTGAATGTGTACACAGATAGTCAGTATGCTTTCGGTGTTGCACATAGTTTTGGCAAGTTGTGGAGGGAGAGTGGATTCTTTACCTCCCACGGGACAAAGATTCAGCATGGTCAGTTAGTGACTGATCTTCTTGAGTCACTTACCTTACCTGCACAGATAGTGATCATAAAGTGCAGCGCACATAAGAAAGTCACATATGATGTGGGTCGTGGAAATGCGTTTGCAGACGAGGGAGCGAAAACTACAGCTAGAAACGCCACTAGTCGAATGTATGTGGCAGGTCCTGCAAACTGGGTTAGGGTAGTTGGAATATGTGAAGACACGATTGAGAGTGTGAAAACGAGTCAGGGAGAGGCTACTGAGAAGGAAGAAAGTACGGGAATGTTAGATTTGACGGGTTGTTGGACGGAGTTGTCGGAACATCAGCGATGGTTGTTACTGGACGCTTATGTGTTACCAGTCGTGACTATGGCTCATGGTCCAGCTCACATTAGTGCAAAAGGCATATGTAAGCTTTTGGCTCCTGTGTGGCAGAATGAAGGTATTCCGAAATGTGCAGAAAATGTGGTTAAGCATTGTATTGTTTGTTTAATGCATAACCCAGGAAAGGGTACCACAATTACGGCAGGTAATTTTGCTCCCCCATCATATCTATTTGAAGTGTTGCAGATCGATTACATTCATATGGATCGTTGCAACAACCTCAAGTATGTTCTGGTGGTGGTATGTGCCTTTTTCCGCTGGATAGAGGCCTACCCCTTGAAAGATAACACTGCTCTGTAGACTGCTAAAGTGTTGTTTAAGGAGTTCTTCCCTAGATTCGGTTTGCCGCGCATTGTCTTGAGTGACAATGGAAGTGAATTTGTGGGCCAGATTATGCAGAAAGTATGTTCTGGTCTTGGTATTAGACAAAAATTCCATGCGGCAAACCATCCACAGTCAGCGGGTTTGGTTGAGTGTTACAATAGTCACTCAAGCTTAAGCTGGCAAAGATTCAAGACAGTATGGGTCTTGCTTGGCCTGATGCGTTGCCCCTAGCTCTTTCGTCGACCAGAACTACTGTGCACTCTTGTATGGGACTTAGCCCATATGAAGTGGTATTTGGATGCCCAGCTAATGTTTGGGGCGTCCCCCGCCCCAAAATATATTAGACATACCATATTCTCTGTTAATTGACTATTTGCATGATTTGACGACTAAATTAAGTGTTATTCGCCAACAGGTACAAAGTGTTTTGCCGGAAGCCTCCACAGACCCAGGTCACACCATCTTGCCCGGTGCCTGGGTCTGTATAAAGAATTTTCAACGGACTAAGAATTTGGAGCCTCGCTGGTCTACGCCTACGCAAGTTTTGCTCGTCACCCGCACAGCTGTGAAAGTGGTTCGCAAGCGTAACTGGGTGCATGGCGTGCACTGTAAAAAGGTGCCACTGCCATTACCCTTCGATCAGTGGATTCGCAGTGGTGTAAGGGAAACAGATACTGCAGCGGTTCCTTGTTTTGTTCCTTTCAGTGATGCTCAAATTTATGGGACTCAGTCTGAAAAAGCAAATGATGATATTCTTCAAGCCGCTGTGCCTGTGCATCGTCGAATAGACACCACCAATCCACAAACTCTGTTCAAGGACCAGACCGTGCCAAGCAAAACACGTTACAACTTAAGACCGAGAGCTAACAAGGAAACCTGAACATTTTGAACATTTTTATTACTTAAAGACATTCCTTTTTGGGTCCCCTTTTTGCCTCCTTGTTTTTTGATGTGATACTAGTATTAGATGTGCCATCTGTCTCCGTCGCAGGGTCACGGTAGGAGACTCAGACTGTAACCTGATTTTTGTTCTTTTAGTAAGTGGCTAGTGCCTCAGGATATACAGAAGTGAGTAGCTGAGTGATTAAGGAAGATTGCCGTGAGCGACACTTTTTTTAGATATGGATGGTACAACAATTGTAGGTGGGGAAAATAGGAAGCAGGAAATGAGATCAAAGTATTGTAAATTATTGCGTAGTCGATTTGGCGTAACTTTGTGTGTTCTTATGTTTTTGTGTATTTTATTAGCTTGCACAGGTTGGATCGTACATGTTTTGCAATCAAGAAATGTTGCTAATTCTACAACCTCTTTGCCTTCTCGTCTTTCTGTCTTTTCACACAAAATGCATACTCTACCCCCTCATGAGCAGATAAGGAGAGCCGAATAAATGAATAATACGTTTATCCAGTTATTGCACCAACATCAGTTGGCTATTAATATGACTGACTGTTGGGTTTGCGGACTCATGCCACACAATACACAAAAAGGAATGCCATATCTGGTTCTTCCTTTTTCATATGACGGTTCAGCTTGGGCCTATTTGTTTTCAGCTGCATACCACAACAGACTTAGAAGCCCTGTAAGAACTTCTGGGAATGGATTAGATTTCAGTCATAGCTCTTTAATCAAAGGTATAGTGATAATAGCTAAGATTATAGAAAAGAATAAGATTCCGTTAGATGAGAAGAGAGCTTATGACGGATGGAATGTTACCCACTATGTTTCTATCCTTGGTGACAAAACTAAGAAGGGTGAGCTTCTCCAGTATGGACTGTACCCCATCAAGGTAATATTTGTCTCCAAGTTAATAGCAAGAAAGCTAACATCGAGCAGAAATGTTCATACAAGTATATTTTCTCGTCTCCTGATTTCCCTCCGTTGGTTCCGTCTCAAGGAACATATTTTGTCTGTAACAACCGAGCGTATACTTGGCTCTCTTCCAACTTTTCTGGAACTTGGTACATAGCTTTTCTCCTCCCCCCTACATATACAGCTCCATCAGACTACCACAGAGTTAGACATAGCAGAGGTGTATTTGATGCCAAAGACACAGCAGAACAAGAGGGAGGAGATTTCCTTAAAGGATCCCTTCCCTTTTGGGGCCCGATGGTCAACAGCAGGCACATCAGGCAACTGGTTCGAGTGGTTGAGACCACTATTAATGTTACTGCAGGTGCAATAGGTAGCATTACAGCAGAGCTTCAGGCCGACCGTCTTATGACGTTGCAAAATCGGATTGCGCTAGATGTGATCTTGGCAGACCGAGTAGGTGTCTGTAGATTGATCGGATCTAGTTGCTGCATTTATATTCCAGATGACGCTCCGGCAGTATACCAAGCCATTTCCAAATTGCACACTGTCTCCGAGTCGATTCATCAGGACGAAGGAGATTGGTCATTTATGGGATGGTTTTGGGGAATATTGTCAACTTGGGGATGGAAGATCTTAACGTTCCTTGGAGCAATTTTGGCCATCATATTCTCTTGTTGCTTATGCGTTCAGTGTGGTCCTGCAGTTTGTGGCCTGTTGGTTACTTTATGTGTTCCACAATCTGCGACTCAAAATACAGAGAATATTAGAATGATGGTACAGCAACAGCTTGAAGATCTCATGAATATCAGTGTTGATTCCGACTCAGATTAGCATGAGTTGGTTCATTTATTGCCTGAGTAATGGCAAAAGGAGGGGCTGAGGTTCTGTAAATTACAAATTAGTTCGTGCTCAGCCTCCATTTTGTGATCACCGCCATTTTATGTTGCCCTCACTCAGGCAGCTCGGCGAACACAATGTATTTTTCCTTTCTGCCTTTGCGTGTCAGGTGGCTTCTTTGCCTATCTTTACTAACAAGTGTCAGGGTCTGGCCGAGTACACTAATTCCTGTCTGAGCTGATTAATCCCCGTCCGGACTACATGTTGGTTAACACCATTGTTTCCTTTAAGTTATCTTATCTGCTGTCCTTCGCTACATGTCTCATGCATTCTCCTGTTTCACGACTGTCCTTCTATAACACGCAGCTGTGTTTTCTCTACTTGTAAATTGAACTGTGTGGATTCATTTGTAATTTACTTAAGGGGTCGAGTGACAAACAGAACCGGGAACTTGAGTTGCTTTGGTCTTAAAACATTGTCTTTAACGTTTGCTTATAGCTCATGCTCTTGTGTGGTTGTGTTTTGCATTGTATTGTATCGTATATAAACCTGTGCACCACGGAGTTAAGGGGCAGTCTCTTTTGAACCTCATTATACTGACGGCATCTAAGACCACTGTACTAGCTGCAGCTAATAAATACCATCTTCTACGCCAGACGAAGAGTCCGTGTCTCTGTTTTCGACAAGGCAGGTGAATCCCGGGGATTTCAGGCGTACCCTGCGCCGCCGGGCCTTAAGGCTGCGGTTCTCCATACCCATTGGATCAAGTGGTGTTTATTCAGATAGGTTGTTTGACCTCCGATACCATAGTTTGTACCAAGCTTACCCCGACTGACACCTTGTCCACAAATGGAGCATATAGCAATGTTCACCTCATTCGTGCTAACAGAAAGGAATTTCCAAACTGGGGAGTTTCTGGTGCTGCTGCCACTTGCAATGCCGGATGAACTGATAGGTGGGTATGAAGTTTGACTCTCTGCAGTACCTACTTCTAGTGAGGTGGTACTTGTGATGGATATACATGGCTGCTGGCAAAATATAGAAGCTTGAGGTGGTGTTGGTGGTATGATCTGTGTTGGTGGTATCCGTGCCACATCCCTCACAGCAATTTTGGATGGGGTAATGTTGGTCTCCACTGGGGCGGGACTAATGTCCATGATGATGACTGGCTTGTCATCAACCTCCTCTTCTACATCTACCTCCATACCTCTAAGGCTTTCTGGAACCTTCCTTTTCCCTAGCCTTGTCCCATGGCATGTCTCATTCTCAGACTAAGGTGGTGGAATCCATGTGGTGTCCAGATCATCAAATGGGGTGCTTGCAGAATAAGTTGATGGACTACCCTCCCTCCTTTTCCTTTCTGGGGATCTGTAACACAATGGATCTTATGAAAGAGTGGCTTGTTCTTCTTCCTCTGCAAGAAGCTCTATCTCTTGAACTGCCCCTACTTCAGGAGGAACAACCACTATAGGGGGCAGTTGTGGCTGTTGTTGCCCACTTATCTCCGTTCCCTGCATTGGGTACTACTTTGCGATAACGATAAGTCAATTTCAACATCACTGCTCATCGGCGTTGTTGTGATTATACTGGCTTCCTCTGTGACAGACATGGGCTTGGGCGGGTGCTGCTCCCAGCTTTCTCCCTGGACACCGCTGCTACAGGCATAATTTTTGTTTGCCCCAAAACGATCCTGGGCGGCATACCAGTCTTGGTAAGTGGCAGTTCCTTCTTCTCACTGGCAATTTTCTTGGACCTGAGGACCTGATACCTTTCTTTGGGGCCATCTTCTTCAGATGTCAGCAGCACGCAGTGGCACAAGTTGAAGAGGTGTCTGTGGTCACACGTAACATGTTGTTGTGCATAGCAGGACTTCTATATGGCAGTACAATGGCTGATGACGCCTCCTCCTCTTTTATGCACCTAAACGCAAAAAAGCTAGAAGAAAATCAGTGAAACATCAACGTGGTGTTCGTTGTTGTGGTTCAATTACTACTAGTACAAACATAGAAATATAATATATCACTTTGTGTGTGGTCATACTTATTAATATTATTATTAAATGTATTACCTCATTTAAAAAAACATAACAATACAGTGTAGACATTTTTTAGACTGGCAAAAACAAGGGCTTTCATGGTTTGTATACTAGTGTACTATACAGTACACTGAGGAAGGATAGGAAAGAATAAGAACAACCACAAAAATACAAATGTAACGAACCCTGTTGGCATTGTGCATCACGTGGGATTCGGCATTCAGGGAGCTGCAGATGACAGTAGATAGAAACAATAAGCCAAGAGGAAGAACGGAAAGAGAAAGACAGGCAGGCCTAATGCAGAAGCACACTGGCTGCATTCACAAAATGGCTGACAGCCACATAGCCAGGTCTCAACACCAAGAAAGGGAAGACAGAAAATATAGGCCTATGGCAAAAGCACACTGACTGCATGCCACAATACTTTAAAAAACAATGAAAAGAACAAAAAAATGTAGGTGCAATGCCCCAATCAAACAAACAACACTAATTTTGCAACTTACTTGTGAAATCTCAAATCCAAAAGTCCTCAAATCCAATGATATATGATGTAGTAGACTAAAAAAGGGATCCTTCCAGCTCCAAATCCAAATGAAAAGTGAACAGGAGATGGACAAACACTGGGAGGAGCCTGCTGGACAGAAACCGGACGTTGGAGACACTGGGCACTTCCTTCCTCTTAAAAAAAAAAAGTAAAAAAGAAAAAGGATACCTTGCACAAAAAAGTACAGCCAAATGTCAAACTGGGGAGCTTTTTGATCCAAATCAGCATTTCAAGAAGGTTTTGATGCTGCTCGAGAGAGATTCTTCTCCAGATTGCAAATTCTGCGTGTTCGGGATCGCGATCTTCACTTCTGCCGGAAGTCTGATGGGGCGCCCAAATGAAGTGTTCGTGATCGCACACTCTTGCGGGACCATGGGGCCGGCTACCAAATCTCGTGGTGCTCACAAATAGATGTGAAAACTCTTCGGGGATCGCAGGGCTCCCGATAAATCGCTCCTGTGTGCATGAAAATGCATTTTGCGCAAACACAAAAAAAAAACGCTGCGAGTGGAGCACGGAGTTTTCGGTAACTGCATTCTATGCGGAACGCGTAGTTGCCAAATATCCACAAACTCCACAAGCGAAGCAGAGTTTAATGCCCGTGCTTACTTTGGATGCTTTACGCCCGGGCTTACTTTCGATACTTTTGCCATTAAATTGCCACCCGACACTCTAATTTTATGTTGTTACTGATTGTTTAAGGAAGCAGTTGATCGAGAAGCCTCTGCAGGCCGACCATTGTGTGACTGAGTAAAACAAGATCAGCAGCGTATAGCAGATTGCTTATGTGGATTCTGCCTAGTTGTGGAGAGTGCAAGTTGACGTTGTCCAGTAGCTGTGATGAATCTGAGATAAAAAGTTTAAAAAGAAAGGGGCCAGCACACATCCTTGTTTTACACCACAGGTTGTTTGTATTTTTCTTGAAATATGAGAACTGTCCCCAGCTTTATGTGAATCCAGGTAGTGGAGTGAAGCTGGATTATAGCCTTTAGGAAAGCAGGGGGATTTTCCATTTCTGCAGTTTGAGCTATAGCAGACCTATTGGCACCTGGTCGAAGACTCTCTAAATTTGACTAAGCAACAGTGGAGTGGCATTCTTGGGGTTAGTGCTTTCTCCACCAATACGGATAGTGCAAGCAGGTTAGTTGTAGCTCTGGCTTGTGCCATAATACCAGTCTGATTGAAGGGTAGACAATGGTTATTATGTGCCCAGGACGACATCTCTTCAAGCAGCATCCTGGGATAGTATTTTGATTCAACATCCAAGAGAGCTATCATCCTGTATTTTTGGGGTCGGCTCTCCTACCTCCTTTAAAGGTTGTGTGGATGATAGCTCCCTACCAGGACTCTGATAAATGCTGACTAAGCCAGCAATAAGAGAATAAAAGTCCCAAATGTTCTGACCACAGATTGATATCTGCTTTATACAAAGCCTGAAGGAAACCATTCGGCCCAGGAGCCCCGTCCGACTGGGCGTTGCTTATAATTCGTGCTATTATAGGTACCTGAAACAAAGCTTTGGGTTAGGGTTTTTGCTGGCATGTACTAATTTTAGCCAGAACTGGTCAGAAATTTTTGTTTGTCTCAATTGTGTGACTGCTTTTTGATCTTGTTTATAGCTGCTAAATAATTGAGCGTCCCCCAAACACTTCCAGACATGTCGTATAGCTGAGTTGCATACAGTTTTTAGTTTTTTGGTCTCAGCTGAGATAAGTAAACAGTTACTGGTTGGTTGTTTTCAAAAAGTAGACAGAAATTTGCTGAACAATTTATTTGAGAAGGACTCCCATACTTCAGTGGGTGCAATATCGACTATACTCCTTGCACCTAGAAGAACTCTGAATTTTGTCATTATGGTGGGAATGGAATGGAATGATCTGACCATTTTAAGGTTCACTGTATAAATTCTGGTTGTTATGCGACTTGTTGGCGCATGCCGGGCGGCACTTAGAGACAAACTGATTACTTAGGGCTGATGATCGCTCTCTACCTTTGATGCAATAAAGTAATTTTCTGTCAGGGGGAGCATTTTGTTGTTACTTAACTTGTAATCTAAAAATGATTGGATAAGTCCGTTCGTTGTCCAATATGGCAGTGTGTCCATAGGGAAACAGCAATTCAGTATTGTGTAACCCAAGCTGCTGAATTGTTAAACAGTATATTCTCCTAGTTTGCTGGGCCTGTGAACGGCAGGCTTTGATTTCTCCATGAGATGTAGAGCCCCCACTGGATATATATCAGCAGGCTCTTCTATAGTTTTTTGGAAAAGGTTTGTATTGAAGTCTCCTGAGAGTAAACAGGGAATACTTCCGTGTTCACTTATTAGATTGCACACAGTCCAAATTAGAAGTTCCAATTTAGCCTTTTTTTCTTTAGCATTTGGAGAAAGGTATACACTGATCAGGAGCAGTTGTTTGGTGGAGTGTGGGCTTCTGACCCTGATGCCGATAATCCAGTCTTATTCGAATTCAAGCTGGTTGATATTTAAATTTAACTTGCATGCAATGTAAATCGAAAGCCCGCCCCGGGGTCAGCTGTGCTTATGCAGTCTTGGGGTTGGAGACCTGAATTCCAGGTAACCTTCTATTGGAATGTTTGCCTCTGACCCTGTTTCCTGGAGGAATATGATGTCATGCTTTTTTATCAACTTTAACGCAAATAAATGAGGCCCTAAGTTACTAGTTGATCGTTTTTTTCGGAGGGTCGGCTTTGAGCTGATTTTAGTATTGAAAAAGGTGGATTTCCAGAATTACGGGGAAAAGCCAGGGGACTTACAAGTATTGGCCAGTACCGTGGGTCAATAGATGTAGTCACTTTAATGCCTCAGCTATTAAATTGGTCGGCCTTTGATTGGACCAATTCCTTTGTTGCCTCTGTTGCCTCTGATGCTAATATCATTAATGTTGTTTCAGTTATCGTCAATTATCGCCCTGTCTCCCTCCTGCCTACTATTAGTAAGCTTGCTGAAAAACATGTGAACTCCCTGCTAGTCACCTTCCTTGAAAATAATAACTCCCTACACCCCACCCAAACTGGGTTTAGGTGCAAACAGGGCACTGAAACCACCCTCATTACGGTAGTAGAGGAAACCAGAAAGATTGTGGACATGGGAAGCTGTGCAGCCATACTGCTTTTAGACCTCAGCGTGGCCTTTGATACTGTCAATCATTCCATCCTGATTCAAAGACTGAGCAATATAGGAGTCACTGGGACCGCATCAAGGTGGCTGCACTCCTTCCTCTCCAATAGAACTTTTGCTGTGTTTGAGGATGATGTGGCCTCCCCTCAGATGTATCTCCAGTGTGGCGTTCCCCAGGGCTCATCCCTCAGCCCCACCTTATTTAACATCTATATGAGGCCATTGGCTGAGGTGGTGCTTCCCTGGGGGGGTGCAACTGGTTACCTACGCTGATGACACCCAGCTAGTCATCACCCTCTCAGGGCAGGACTCAACCTCTGACAACTTCTCCTCTTGTCTTAGCAGCTTCCGTGAGTGGATGGATGAATCCTTCCTAAAACTCAATGGAGCAAAAAACGGAGGTCATGATGCTGGGACACAATGCTCCCTCCTCGGTGGAGGTATGGTGGCCGGGTCGCCTCGGCCAACCTCCTCTTCCAAAAGAACAGATTAAGAGTTTGGGAGTCTGGTTGGATTCAGCTCTGAATTTCTTGGTGCAAGCTCAGAAGGTAGCAGCTACCTGCTACGCTTTGATTAGATTACTCAGGAAAATCCGTAGGCTCCTTCCGTTCGAGGCGAGGCGGATCCTAGTACAGACCCTGATCCTATCACGCCTTGACTACTCCAATGCGGTTTACCTAGGGGCCCCACAGCGGACAGTCAAGGTTTTACAGACCGTACCAAATTGTGCCGCCCGGATTTTACTAGACATCCCGCGAATGACCTCGGCCAAACCAGTGCTGCGCCAACTTCATTGGTTGCCACTTCAACAGAGGATTGAGTTCAAGGCCATGACCATTGTACATAAAGCCATGACCAAGGCTGGTCCCGCCTTGATCCAACCTATGTTTTGCCCTTACCAAACCTCCCGAAACCCTAAGATCAAGTAATAAGAACTTACTGGCGATTCCTAGGATAAAGAGAGCCCGCATGGGCGGCAGACGCTTTTCCCTACAGGCAGCAAAGCTCTGGAACAAGCTTCCCGACACCATTTCACTGGAAGCGAACCATCTCAGGTTTAGGAAGCTGCTAAAAACCTTTCTGTTTTCCTAAACCACCGGAATGAATGGGTCACTGAAGCGCTAGGATGCCTCCGGGTAGCCATGCGCTATACAAATATGTAGTCATTCATTCATTCAGTTATTGCACTAGTGTTAGGCTGATGTCCATACCAATATCACACAAAATGGTGTTACAGGATAATACTGCTAAGGCTGAAACATATCCATGTGTTTGGGCTACTTAATTTCAGGCCCTGGCAAGTCATGCAATTGTCCATTGGCAGCTGCAGCATTGTCTATCCTTGTGAGGGGTATAATTGCGAACAGTTGCTAAGACTCAATGATGGTTACCCAGGCTTGGGACCAAAGAACATATTTCTTGGAAAAACTGTTCAGAGCTCCAAAATCTGAGTTAGAAATATGTTGGCAGAAGTGGTGCAACTAACTGCATCTCCCAGAATCCATAGTGGTGGATGTTGAAGCACCTGCCACTGGTGAACTTGTTTTTTTACATTATTTTTTTTTATAACAACCCCCTGAAGCTCTATTACATTATTTGTTACACAGTGACATTTTATTAGATTGGATAACAAACTTCTGGGCTCTTTGTAGCAATGCAGTTTGTTGTCGTTGTAAGGGATAGACAATGAACATATGTCTACGAGAATTACTTTTTATCAGGGTCCTTCACAGTTCTGTTAATTGAAATCTTTAGGGAGCATATACAATAAAAAATAAATAATAATGAGAAACATTTACCTGAGTTGTAACAAAATATGTATCTGCGTGTTTAACTATCTGTAATGCAAACCTGTCTATAAAGTTATGCAGCACTGAACAAGGTGGGTCATATGCATATGAGAAAGATAGGTCTTGTCAAGGGTAAATCGAAAGGAAGTGAGAGGTGATGAAATAGCCTGAGATGGGAAGACACAAGAAGGTAGGGGGCTAGTAGCGAGGTGCCAGTCGTGTGGGCCTCTGAAGGGACTCTGTGAGTTGGCTGGGTTGTGCATTCTAGGGGGCTGGAATTCGTTTGTCACTTTGGGGCATCCAAATGTGCTATCTCCAAATGTATTTCTAATTATTGTAGTGGGGACATGAATTAATCAAAACATAAACAAACCACACCTGACTGGTTATTTTTTATGTTTTTCTACAACTGGAACTGACAGTCTGATAACAAGATCATCTTCTATTATGTTAAGTTTTGCACACGTATGTGCCAAATGCCTAAATGGGATAGTTGTTTGTGATAATCTGTCACCTGCTCACTCTAAATCATCCAATGAGTTCATTGTGCTAACTTTGTTCAATTCCTTTATCGAATAATCCATTCATCCTTTCACAGGATACACCTGGAGGTCAGATTTCTCATTTTCTATTGCATTTATAAGGTATGCTGTTGTTTGCTAAAGTTTGTTGTTTTGCTCAATCATGCCCTTCCAAGTGATTGATGTAGCTTCCTTCAGATTAATGACAGGAAATTCACTCGTTTTTCAGAAAACAGACAACACTTTCAGAGCAAGCTAACAATGAATGTTAATTTCTTGCTTGCTGCTACAAATCACTCTGTTCATTGGCACCAAGGAATAGATTGGAAATTAGCTTGTGAAAGAACCTTATATGAGTTTAGCATGTTGATTAAATGTGAAAAATGCTTAACGAGAGAAGCCTAATCTCGAATTGGTATTGATTTCACTAACATCAGTACTACATCAGTATGGCTAAATTACATGACCCTTTATGTCTTCGAACCCCAATGTTCACCGAATACCATGTCACTTCCATTCAACATGGACACCAACCTCCCCCTCAAAGATCACATTTCCCCCCAAAAAATGGACTAGTACCAACTCCCTCTTCTAAAGAAAGTCATACCATTTCTTCCAGAAAGTGAGTTTAGAAGTGCTGTCCAAGCCTTTGTACTCTTGCATCTGATTGGCTGTAATGCGCTACTACATGGCCTCCCAGACTCCAAACTGGCGCCTCCAAGGGTCATTCTATGCACTGCAGCACTTCTCATCCAGGACCTCAAGAAACATGATCATATCACCCTCTTCCAGATGGAACTCAATAGACTCCCTTTGGTGGCCCACATCATCTTCACAATCTGCTGCATCATTTTCAAAGCTATCACAAGCAACACCCTTTTTTATATTGTAGACATGTACACCATCTCTGGTTGATCTTGGCACGCTCACAACCAGGACAATATTTGACTGCAGACTGAAAGTGTAAAAAAGAAACAATAAGGGAGAAGACCTTTTCCATCTATGCATTCAAGATCTGCAACAAATTTCCCTTATCGATCAGGCCCTCCTCCACACTGCTCCATTTTAGGAAAGAATTTCCCATCTACATCCTAGCTTCCTCTATACTTACCCGCTGACTTTATGTTTGTCTTTGACCATGTAGACTGCTCTGTGATCCCTGTGATCAACAAGCCTGAAATAAGCATTGACTAAGCTGAGCAGACTGACCATAACATGCTTGTTGTATACTTTTTTCGCAGACATATGCAATAAGCCAAAACTTTGGCAAAAATATGCAAAAGGAACCCCATCCACTGGCAGTGGTATTAGGGGAGCTTTGTCTTGCCCCCTGCCTTGCCACTGGCCTGATAAGTGACACAGGAGCTGCAAAACCCCTTTACCTTTTCAGACATATGGGGCCAGTAAAAATGGTTCACCAACCGGTTCAATGTCTTTGTCTGTCCCAAATGTCCTGCCAAGGGAATATCATGACCCAAAGTCAGGATGAACTCTCTGTAATTCTGGAGCACCAACAACCTCCTGGTGGCCCCCTCCTTGAGGTTTCTGGCCTCAGTATAAAGCAGTCCATCTTCCCAGTGGAATTTGTGAAACCCCCTGTCATCCCCACCTCTTGCTTAAAAGCAATCCCCCTCAAGCTCTCAAGGGTGGGACAGTCTCGCTGTCTCTTACTGAACTCCTCTCTGGAGAGTCCACCTGCTCCTGTCAGTTCTCCCAAATCTGACAGCTCTGGCAGGGATGGAGTCCCTCCCCCAGAGGCCAGATCCTCCCCATAAGGGTTAGATTCTTCCTGCACCTCGGGAGTTCCCTGGGCTCGCACACCAGGCCCACTACCCTTGTCCTTGGATGCTTGGCGCCTTGTTCCAGGTTCCAGCCCCTCCCTTCTGGCTTGTCTGTGACCTAGTCACAGCACATACCCAGTCAGGAAGCTCCAATATTTTCATATGGAGTCCTCACTCCACCTCTGACCACTCAGAGGCTTCAAGATCATTGCCCAGTAAACACTGGACTGGGAACACCTTTGACACAGCTACCTTCATAAGGCTTGTCACGAACAAAGAACACAAAATCGATCTAAAAGCTAAAGCACAGTCCCTGATCTACGCATACCGGCAACTACAAAAAAAACTAAGTTGTTCAAATTATACACACCTGTTGAAAGTGATAAAAGCACAAACCCTACCCACCTTGTCATACGCATTGGCCACCTGGTGTGGCAAAGAAGCAGGGCTGTTAAACAGCTTACAAACAAAGGTATACAAGGCAGTCCTAAACCTCCCAAAATCATCAGCACCGACGCAGGTTCGTCTAGAATTCGGTCTTCTGAATCAGAAGTTTGGCAGTATAGGAACCTTTGTGAAACTCTGTCATAAAATACGATTGTCAGAAGACGGCTCATTGGACTACCTGTGCTGGAAAGAAATCGACACCCAGCAGAAACTGCACGTGCCGAACAGTTGGGGAGGTTTCCTGTCCCAATCCCTGAACTGTATAGGAATTCAAGAAATTTGGGACACAAGGCCAGATAGACACACTTTTGACAAAATAGCAAACAACGCGGTCAAATGGGAATCCTATCTGGAAGATAAAACAAGTACCGCAAAACGACGACACGGGTGGACTGTGATAAATTCATATTCCGGGATAAAGCCACAGACCTATCTGGAAAGCCACTTTAATAGTTCCCTAAAACAAAGATATATAAAACATCGTCTAGGCTTACAGTTTTCAAAGGATTTGTTACCATCCTGGAAAAATTGTAACACTGACCCTCATTGTCGCCTATGTGGCTATCAGAATGACACATTGACACACTTACTATGTGTTTGCCCGGTGCTTAAGGATTTGAGGAGACGGCTTTTAAAGAACATTTTTAATAAATTGAACATTCGGACATGTAGGCAAGCTGTACTACGATGGTTAGATGGATCATCTCCTATGTTGGCCTGCAGGGGGGTTAAATACTTGATGAAAGCCCAATCCCTCTTACAGCAAGCTGAACAGGGAATCATAGCACCAAATTGAAATACGTGATATTTATTTTTCATATGGCTAGCAGTCTCTAATAGTTAACATTATACACGTGTTTAAAGTTCTATGATGATCAAAATGTACTTTGTAATAATTTTTAATAATTTTATACAATAAAAATTGACATAAGGCTTGTCACACCTCCCCATTACAAATCCACCACAGCCATAGGATTGAGTTTGCTAGAGCTGTCTGCATAAGTCACCTGGTAAAACTCACATAGCCTCAACATGAGTCCCATTCACTTTAGGCCTCTGCCTGTACTTGTCCATGTTTGGAGGCAAGGAAGCAAGGGTTGCAATATTCACCCCACCCGGGGACACTAAGGTTGCTTCCACCACCTAACTATGCCCTCTGGGGCACCACTCTCCACCCCTATACATACAGTGGAAATCCCTGTGGATTGCCGCTTCGGGGGGGCGGTAGGGGGGCTTCTTGGCGCAGACAGCATCTCCCTGCTTGTGGCCTGGCTGGTTACAGTCAAAGCAGTTACCCACCTTTGAGGAATCAAAGAACCTACTATTCTTTCCCTGATAGCCCCTCCCTTTGAAATTGGGTTGTCTCGGGGGACCCCCCTCCTTGTGCAGGTTTTTGTGGGTCTTTGGAGGACTCCTTTTGGTTTTGACCTTCTTTCCCTTGGGTTTTGATCTGGGGAGGGACCTGTCCTCCTTTCTTCTGGTCACCCCCCGGTGCTGAATGGAAACCCAGGGTCTCACCCACTCATCAGCTACTTCTCCCAGCTCTCTGTGATCTGTCAGCTTAGAGTCCACTAGATACTGGCGTAACTTCTCTTCTGTACAATGAGTCAAAATATGTTTTTTCAAAACCAATTATACAATCTCTCATATGTGTGAACAGTGTTACCAACAATCCAGCCTTCCAGTGCCTTCACTGAAACGTCCACAAAGTCTACTCAAGACTTTGAACTCACTTTCTGGGTGCCTCTAAACTTCACCCGGTACTGCTCTGGAGTCAGACCAAATCATTTGACTAAGCATGCCTTAATCTGCTGGTATTATTCTGCATTCTCACCCTACAGGGCCAGGTGCCTATCCCTCCCAGACTACTAGAATCAACTCCCACAGGAGTGTACTCCAATATGTAGAATGGACCCTACTCATTCTAAGTGCCTTCTCAAAAGCTGCGAACCACTTCTCAATGTCATCCAGCTCAGTGTACTTCGGTACTATACCCTTGGGGAGTTTGTGATCAAGACCACCACCCCTGGACCTTTCAAAATTGTCATCATTTTCACTGCCCCCATTTCCTTTCAATGCCTCGTCCCTCTCCCATCTCTTCTCAGCCAATTCCAGTTTCCTCTGCTCCAAAAATATATAAGCTAATTGAGCCTTAAGCTGTCTCTCTGTAAGGGACAGTGGTAATTTCTGAGTAAGGGACCCTTTCCCCTCCTACCATCTGGAATCATATGGCTAACACTAGAACAAATAAAAGAGGCATCATCCTCAACCCCCTTTGCAGTGAGGTTGGGGGGGCTCACCCTCCATACCCCCCTTGAGTCTCATCAGCTACTGCAGCCCAGGCAGTTAGGGAATTAGGCAACCCTCCCTTCTTAATCTTGTTGGAAGCAGGCAGCCCCTAAAGTCAACACTATACCCTAAGATCACCCACCGTGAACTGGAACAGTTTAGCCAGGACCAGCTCCATGGTTCCCTAGTTTTGGGTCACAACAACTAGGCACACTGATTTAGAACAATTTGGAAAATCAAAACAATGGATTAAAAACTGTTTTAGTCAAAATTTCAAAAATCAAACGTTTTGTTCAATGGCAATTTAGAGGATTTGTAAAATCTTAATTCACTTTACTGAAAGGTGTACTCTTTGAACGCAAGTCCTCATCCACAGCGATGAGCACCAAATGTTGTAAATTGGATTATTGGTAGGGGCAAATGTAGGTCTGCCACTGGCAATAAGGCCACTAACACAGTATAGGGCTCAGAATAAGTCTTAGAAAATGATTCCCATGCTCAGCCCTTGGTAACGTGGCAGTGAGCAGGCAGACTTAACTTCAAAGACAGGTATGTAAAGCATTTAAAAACACCAATTCAGTAACTAATTAAGACACAACACGAAATAAAAATCCAACACCAATTTATAAAAATAGGAAATATTTTTGGGGCCGAGTCACAGAACTAATCAGTGATAAAATCCTAAAATATCTTTTTTTGGTATTCACAGAACGCATTTAGTAATAGTAAAGATAGGACTTCTAACTTTACTACTACTAAACTGAGACAAAATCCTAACTTTACGACTTTCAGTATTCACAAAAGGTATTTAAGAGTAGTAAAGTTAGGAGTCCTAACTTTACTACTACTACTAAATGCCTTTTGTGAATACCAAAAGTAGTAAGTTTAGGATTTTATCTCGGATTAGTTCTGTGAATCGGCCCATTTATCTTTTAAATGACACCAAAACGAAAAAAAATCCAATGTAGGGAACCAAAGATATGAATTTTTAAAGATCAGTAACTTTCTAATGTTAGAAACAAACAGTGCCTCTTTTAGTCATTTTGTTGCCTCTGACAGAGACACATTCACTTCAGCATTTGTTCTGGAGGATCTTCTACCAGTCTTGTGCAGGCTTTTCCTGCAGGCTGGGTCCAGTTAGAACTCCTTCCTGAAGTTCTTCTTGCGGGTCCAAAAGTATTCAACAAACAAGTTAAGGTTCTGGAATCTCCAAGAGGGCCCTTGAAAGCGTGAGACTTCAATTCCCACCATCCACTCAGAAAAAAACCTTACAAGTCCACTGAAGGTACTCCAGGCTGGGGATTCTTTGTGGTGATGGTCCAGGTGAGCTTTGTTAACCTGTAGTTTGCAGGGCCCCTCTCGGATACTTATTCAGTGTTGCTTCTGTTCTGCGAGTGAAAGGACTGGACTTTGCTTCCTGTATCCTACTTCTGCTGTTCTCCAAGGGCTCGAGTTGAGCTTGCCTCCTGTTAAGAATTCCCAGGGCCATCAAAGACTCTGCCAGTCCTGACTTGCCAAGTGGTGCCAAATCCAATTCTGGGCCCTTGGAAGTTGATTTTGGTGATTTCATGGAGAAAATTCCCACATCGACTCCAAGAGAATCAGCATAGCACCACCAAAACATGACGCATCACCGCTGTGTGCCAGGAGGGTGGTTCCCGCTGAATGAAACGACCATAACTTCCAATGCAGACCCCAGCTTTTCATTGCAGCACCTCAGAAGAACTTCAACTGCATGAGTCTCGAGAACTGCATCATTGAAGTCTGTGAAGCATCGCCCTGACTCCCATGCAGCACCTGCTTCAATGCTGTGGAATCGATGCAAAGTGGCTTGACTTTCAATGCATCATCGATGTATCGTCCCTGGGCGCTATTTTTTTCATCGACACCACACCGCAGTAAGGAACCAAGGTGGCAAGACCATAAGTGGCGCATCACCTCTCCTGCGACAGTAAGGAACCGATGCTTTACCTACCCCTGTAGCAGTTCGGAACCAACGCATTGTCTGCTTTTTCAGCTCCTCACCTCCCCTGCACCTCGCATTAATGACACATTTAATGTACTTTTTCCTGAGGAACTGTAACCATTAATTTTTAAGAACTTGACTCATGCATGTTCGGTTTTTGATGTTTTGGTCTTGTTTTATTCAGATACATATTGGCGGTTTCGCTATCTTAGTGTGGAGTCTTTTGTAGTGTTTTCACTGAGCTACTGTGTGTGTATACAAATATTTTGCACATTGCTTCTGAGATAAGCCTGGCTGCTCATGCCAAGCTACCAAGGGGGTGAGCAGGGGTCACAATAGGTGTGTAACTTACTTACCTTGACTAGAGTGATGGTCCTTAGGAGACTGCGTCAAATGCTGCGGAGAGGTCCAGGACGATGAGCAAATGTTTTATTTCCTCTGTCCAGAGTCATATGGATATGATCAATGACAAAGATGAGGGCAATTTCTGTACTGTGGTTGGGTTTGAAACACAACTGAATGTGTCAAATAGCTCGTAGTCATTGAGGTATTTGCTTAGGTGCTTTCTGATAATTTTCTCTAAGTCGGCTGAGAATGGTAGCAGGGAGATCAGTCTGTAAATGGCAACTTGACATTGTAAATGAACAGCTAAAGTTGCATGTGCTCGGAAAGATAATAGGCCTGGCTTGTTTTAGTTTATGTGCTACTTGATTAAATTGCAATATGTTGCTTTCAGACCTGGTACCATTGGCGTGGGTTTCACCTGCATTTTTTGCCTTTGCCCCCTGTGTTTTTGCTGTATGTTGGACTCCGTTTTGCTGGTTTAGATACTTTGGGCACTTTGCCATTGCTGTTCAGTGCCAAAGTGCAAGTGCTCCCTTTGTAAATTACTGTTATGAATTGGGGTTTCAATGATTGGCTATTTGATTTACTAGTCAGTCCCTAATGGAAATCAAATGCTGCTAGTGGGCTGCAGCACTGATTGTGCCACCCACAGAAGCCGCCTGTAAAATGTAACTCTGGCCTTCCATTGCAGAGCCTGTGTGCAGTCTGGGATTGCCATGTCAACTTGCACGCACTTGCCAGTCCCTAAACCTTCCCTTTTCTACATGTTAGTGAACCCTAAGGTAGGCCCAGATGCCCCTGTGGGCAGGGTGCATTATATGTGACAGGTAGGACATGCCCTGATGTATGTGGCATGTCTTGATAGTGAAATACTGCCAATTTTGTTTTTCACTATTGCAAGGCTACCTGGTCTTCATAGAACAGATTGGGGAGTTTGTTTATAACATCTTATGAACATAACTGACTCTAAGAACAAGATAGAAAAATAAAGGTTCGTATGCCTGAACTCAGAATGTTAAAATAAATATTTTAATGAGGATGGTTTTTACATTCTGTGTTTGAAAATACAACTTTTAGAAAGTAGGTATGTTCTTGACTAACCAGCCAGTGTGCCTCTGCTAGATTTGTGTATCGCCTTTCCAGCTTTTCAATGACAGGGGCTAGAGAGTGGCAGTGGCTCCAGAATTCTGATGAGTCAGGGCAGGGCTGTATAGGCCTGGTCTGCATTTGGAATAGTGGGAGGAGTAGCACCTGCACCTAAATAGGGCTGTGCATGCCTTCCACAATGATGACTCCATCCCCCTGTGGTGTGTCCGGCACCAGGGTTCACACTGACAATGGAGGTTGTTGTACACTTGCAAAGTGCCCCTCAGAATTGGTTTTGGCTGGGTACAGACACTCTCTGTCTTCAGAGAACAAAGGATTTTTTTGTATAAAAAGTGGGCCCAGACCCCAGATTTTTAGATCATATCTGGGAATCAAGAGGAACCTTTTGTCAAGGAGCAGAGCCAGATAATCTGAGGAGGAATACTGCCCCTGTGATGTTTGCTGTCTGGGGTAGGCATGCAGTGACTGCTTGCTGCCAAGGAAAAGAGAAAAAGGACTTTGCTGTTTGCTTTGTCACCTGCTTGAAGAAAAGATCTCCAAGGGTTTGAAACTGAGCTTGCCTCCTGTTCTGAAGTCTCAGGGACACAAAGACTTCACCACCTGCTCCCCTGAATTTCCTTGCTGGGAATTCCAACCTGCAAATAGGTGCCTGCTTCTGTTTAGGACTTCTAGAGACTGTTTGCCGCTGGGAGATGGAAAATCGATGCAACATCGAAGAAGCGTGTCACACTCACATCCACACCTGATTCCAATGCACGGATGAAGAAACCGTTGCCGCGCCTGCCGCGGTTCGAGAAATCACCACACAAAGTATCGGGTGCAACACGCTCTGAAGTCCAAGATCACGGCACCGATCCCAAAGCAAGCCTGCTGTGCGACTGCACGAAGCCACGCATCGTACTGGATCGAAGCATTGCATCGAGGCACTAAGACTGTTGCATCATTTGGGAACGCTGTAAGAAACAGATGCATCAACTCCTCACACAGCGAGAAAATCACGCATCACCTCCTCTTTGGTAAGGAACCGACACATCACCTCCCCTGCGCTGCGGTAAGGAACCAACCAATTACCTCCCCCGAAGCAAGGAACCAATGCATCACCTTCCCTGCATGTAAGGAACCTACACATCACCTTCCCTGCTGCCATTTTGTTTGTTTGGCATGACACATCTAAGGTACTTTGTGAGAGAAGTGTTGTATTTACAACTTGCATTGAACTGAACTATTTCTACCATTTGAAAGCCTTATTTGTTTTACTGTATTGTGGATTTTTGTAGTTTGGTCTTGTTTTGGTTTAGATAAAGATTGTCCATTTGTAGTGGTGTCCATTTGTAGTGTTTTCACTGTATTACTCTATGTGTTCACAAATGCTTTCCACACTGCCTCTGAGATAAGCCTATCTGCTTGGGCCATGCTACCAAGGGGGTGAGCAAGGGTTATTTTAGGAGTGCACCCCCCTTATCCTTACTAGAAGCAAGGGTCCCTATTTGGGCAAAGGTTCCTACCACTGCCAACTAGAGACCACCATTTCTAACATTGGTGGTCAGTGGTGAGGACCTGGACTTGCATTTGTGACTTACATACAGTGATTGGTGTACACTACTAGTATAATGCAGACCATTACGTGACCACATACATTTTGGTAGATTTTTTTTTCCTTGGAATCTTTTTGCATCTTGAGAACTGCCAATTGTCACCATGAGTTAAAAAGCATCACTTGCATCTGTGCATATCGAATTTGAAGAGGAAAGGGTTTATACCTACATTGTGCCACAACTTAAATCCATCGCCAAAAAATATAACATTTCCATGAAAGGCATCACCAGAAAGGAGGAATTCCAAAAGGTTCTGAGGGCCTGGTTGGAAGCATGAAATGCCAGTGGGGAGAGGGGGGGAATTCAGAAGGGCAGCAGGATGGGCTAGTGGGCCTAACTGGAGGGGGGTGCCTCCCAGGGAAGGCAGCAGTGTGTCTTCAAGGGATCTGTCTCCAGAATAGTTGGAGGACAGGGAGAAAAGCATAGTGCATGAGTTGGAGCTGGCTAGATTCAAGCTGGGGAGCCAGTCTGACATAGGTAATAAGAAATTGGAGTTGGAGAATAAGATATTAGCTGCAGAAGAGAAACAAATGCTTTTAGAGAATGGAAGAGTGTTGAGGGATTCGGAGCTGAAAGCAAAGAGCCTAGAGATCACTCCCTCTGGTGGCAGCACACCATTCGAGCCTGTAGAAGGGAAAGTATACATCCCCAAGGACGTTATTAAGGATTTCACAAAGCAGGAGTACATTGGTCAGTGGTTCAAGGCATATGAGGTAACAATGAGGTCACACAGAGTCCCTGAGAGAGATTGGCAGAGCGTGGTTGTTGGGCCCATTTGTCAGTGAAGAAAGGGAGACATTGCTAGCTTTGCCTGCTACGGTCAGATGTCCTATGCCCCCATGATGGAGGCCTTGATCGCCAGGTATGGGTCTCCCCTGAGCATTATAGGCAGACATTTAGAAACTGTAAGAAGCTGGAGTCCAGCACTTGGGTAGAATATGTATCTTATTTTTGCTGAGCACTGGATGGATGACTGAAGGGTTGCAAGGTAACTTATAAGCAGGGGCTCTATGATTTAGTTGCATGGGAGCACTTATCTAGTAGTTGTTTTCCAGAGCTACGCCAGCACCTCATTAATAGTAAGCTGACTGACCCCAGGCAGCTTGCTGTGGAGGCGGACCGCTGGGTCACTACCAGGGTCCACAAAGGTCCTGTGAGAGACTCCACCAAGGGTTGGCAGGGTCCCCAGCAGAAGAGTGGGGGGGACAAGGGTAAACACAAGAAGTTTCAAAAAAGGGCCCCAAAGTAATCCCCAAGGGAACCAAGGTAAGGGTTACCCGGCCTCCCACTGAAAAGAAACCATGGATCCCGACAGGTTAGCCTGTTCAGAGGGGTCCAAAGACCTTTTTTAGTTGTGGTCAGGTGGGCCACTTCTGGGGAGATCCTAAGTGTTCCAAACCGGTTCCCACTACACCCACTGGTGAATCGCCTGGGAACTGGCTGGTATAGCCTTGGGGGAGAAGTTGGGTGCCCAAGGTGGGTGGGGTCCCGCAGCGATATCCATGGTCTTTTTAGGAGGCAGTGAAATGGTCTCAAGGAAGGAGTTTGTTCGCAGTATAAAATTACAAGTCTATTTTAAAGATAAACCACAGGCAGTGGAAACCTTGAGTGATACAGGACTAAAGAAAAAATCTTCCTTTACTCCGCCGGCAGCAAGCCTACCAGTAGAACTGCTAGCTTTTGAGAAAGCAATCCTAAAGGATGTGATGGATCTGGATACTGGGTCTTTGAGAACATTTTATAACACTAGTAGATCTGAAAAAAGAGGCAATACAAGAATTGGCTAATGATACAAACATTACAATAAAACCGGCTGACAAAGGCGGAGCAATAGTGGTGCAGAATTCAAAAGACTATGAGACAGAATGTCGTAGACTCTTAGCGGATCAACGGAACTATGAAATCCTAACTGTGGATCCAACAGAACGTTTAAGGGTTGAAATTGCAAGAATGGTGGAAGAATGTCTAATAAATGATTGGCTATCTAAGAAAGAAGCAGATTTCCTTGAGAACAAACATCCAAGTACGCCATATTTCTACACAATCCCAAAAATCCACAAAAGACTAGAAAGTCCACCAGGGAGACCGATCGTCTCTGGGATTGGCTCGATCTTGGAGCCACTGTCCAAGTTTGCAGATGCTTTTCTACGACCACGAGTACAACAAACTGAGACATATCTGCAAGATACAAAATCAGTACTATGCCTAATCAAGGACCTCGCATTTGACCCTACCACACAAATACTGGTTGGACTCGATGTGGAGAGTCTTTATACGAGCTTGCCCCATAGAGAAACATTGCAAATTTTGGAGGAGATTCTATCTGAAAATGAGTGGCAATACAAGACACCGAGACATGTTGTTTTGGAATGCTGCCGCCTAGCATTGACCGAGAATTTCTTTCTGTTCCAGCGAACCATGTACAGGCAAACCCATGGAACTAGCATGGGAAGCACATTAGCGCTGAGTGTAGCCGGATTATATGTCCACCAGCTAGAGAACAAAAGAGTTCTGACTCCCAACAACCCATACTCTACACATATCCAGATGTGGAGGCGTTATATTGACGACGTCATCCTCATCTGGAATGGAAATGAGATGGAATTGGACCAATTTCTAACCTGGTTAAATTCACAAGACCCTTTTCTGAATTTCACCTCCACAATGAGCAGAGAACAATTGGTCTTTTTAGACCTAAACATCAGAGCAGAAGGTGGTAAACTAACCACTACGACACATTTCAAACCCACGTCGAGAAATTGTTTACTAAACTTTGAAAGTTTCCACCCCAGGCAATTACGGGAGAATCTACCCTTTGGACATTTTTTATGCCTACGGCGTAACTGTTCAGAAAAACGAGACTATGAAACCCAGGCTGAAGAACTGAGTGAGAAATTACTCCAGAGACAATACCCACACAAAATTGTATCAAAAGCTAAAAAGAGAGCGTCAAATAATAACAGAGAAGCTCTCCTAGAAACAAAACCCAGACCTGAACCCAAAAATGACACTGATAGAAGGCCCATCTGTGTTACAACTTACACCGTGGCCTCACAGAAAGTGACTAAAATTGTCAAAAAACATTGGAAGACACTTAACAGTAGTGGCCTTAACCTCACCCAACCCATGTTCAGTCACCGCAAAGGTAAAAATCTGAAGGACTTAATAGTCCATACACGCCCCAAAACTGTAGAAGGCCCAGTTCGTCGCCTACATCCACTGCCAACGGGACACTATCCATGTTCCAACTGTAGTGTCTGTCATTTAATGAGTGCAACAAAACAAATTACATGTAACAATGGCCTGACTTGGGACTTAAAAGACTTTTCCAACTGTAACACAGCTGGGGTAGTCTATATGATCACATGCATTTGTGATCTACACTACATCGGCATGACCACCAGGAAGGTTAACACAAGGATGGTGGAACACCGCAGTAATTTCAGATGTAGGCATTCCAATACAAAAATGACTACTCATTTTTTGGAAAAGGGACACACCCCTAATGACATGCGGTGGGTGGTTCTGGAAATACAACAACCACATGCAGACATGGAGAAAAAACTATTGGGGAAAGAACAACGCTGGGTTTTTAAACTCCGCTCTCATATTGTGGGTCTGAATGATGACATCCCTTGGGGACAATTTACGTAACAAGAAGAGTAAACCTAGTGATACAAAAGGCATTTCTGTACTCAGAATAACCAAACAGGTCGAGACAAATAACTGTTTGAAATAATTTGGGCTGTTCTGATACATAATAGCTAAAAATCAGCTGCACTTTAACACCTATTCGTGTTTATTAAAAGATTGCGGCAAACCACCTGATAATAATAACGCACAATAGGGGTATGCCTTAAATTAATTTGTAATACAAATGGCCAACCCAATCGGTAAATATCAGCCTTTGAAATGAGCGAAAATGTACTTCATACACATAAGATGGCCGCCAGGTTTGAACAATCGGAACAACCGACACGCACCAGCTCTCTGCTGAGCGCTGCGTGCAATGCGGAAGCAACCGGGCGATGGCAGGTCTTTAAAACAAATCCGGCGCCCCCGGTCCAACAACATTCGGACCGGAGAGACACTAGTAGGTGTTTACATGAGGGAGGTATTCTGTTAGCAAGTAAGTGTGTGCTAACGAAGTCTGGCAAATGAAGAGCCTTTAGTTACCGCTTTGCGGTTTGATTAACCATCGCGTAGCCATACAGGTCGGAAGAAACAAGACCAGTAGATGAATTTTACGCTCTGCCTTCCTCCCATTTCTCTTAGATTGCTGGGATACTGAACCCCTCCGAGTCCATGGGGCACAGTTAGGTCCCACTACATGTATGTAAATATGTATGAGTGTGTGAGCAAGATGAATGTCTGGTTCTGTCACAGTAAGGTGTCCATTCACATTTTGATGCATGAGAACTACCACATTTTGTGCATGAAAACGATCACGTTTTTGCATATAAAAACGTCCTGTTGAGGACCACGGGAAATGTAATCACGTTTTCCACGTGCAATCCGAAATATGTGTTATGTGTGTTCATGTTGGGGGTAATACCCTTGACTTTTCAAGTTGTTCTTTGTTTTACAGGAACCTCGTGATTCAAATGAATACGTAGGTACTTATGCATGCACTAATTATCGATTGCAGCATTAATTATTTATTTAAAGAAACTCACTGCAGAGCTAAGGAGTGGCGAACACAGGGCTGGTCCCTGTGTAGTCCCGAAGAAGTGCTTGGGGTATGCACGAAACATGTTGCCAGGAGTTGAGAGGCACACCTTAACACATTATGTTTAGGGATCCTATTTTTCCACCCCATTTTTAATGTTACCACCTGGAAGCAGGAATAAAGTTTATTGAAAGCTTACTGGGCAGGTATTTTTAAACATATCACTTAGTCCACTCCACTATCACACCCGCACCACACATAGTCAATTATAAGTGCTCCTACGTAATTCGCAAGTCGCAGCACGCCCCAGCCCGTAGAGGACTGGGATGGCCCCAATGATGAAGCATGTCACCATGGGGCAACCCTGGTGAGTGAGGGGACACCAAGAAAAAGAGCAATTCTCTTTTTCTATCTACTATACCTTCCAGGCCAACCCCTTGAGCGTTGTGAATGGACTTATAGTGACCGGCTAGGCTCTCAGGTATCTGGTAACAGAGACCTTATGTTGAATGGTCTCAAGGACTCACCTCCCTGATAACACTAAAAAGTACATGCAGTGGGTGACCATTAATGGCAATAATGTGGAGGCTCTGAGAGACACCAGAGCTAGTGTGACAGTTGTCAGTTGTCATCTGGTGTCTGAAGAGCGAGTGGTCCCCAACACATTCTACTCAATAGTTTCCGCTAACAATTCAGAGTACCTCTGCAAAGTGGCACAGGTTACCTTTGAGAGGGGGTCTCAAGTACCTTGAAAGTAGCTGTGCGGCTAGCCAGGCCTGTTGACTGTTTGCTAGGGAATGATTTGGAGAGCTCCCCTTGAGCGAAGGTGGAACGGAGGCCTCATATGGAGATGTTGGGTCTGCCTGAGTGGACTTGTGTGACCACTCATTCAATGGCAGTTGGTAAGGGCATTCAAGAGGACATGGAGCCTGAAAGAGTGGCCCAGGTGCCAGCCGGAAAGAGAAGAGGCAGGGGGCGTGGGAAACCGGCCGAAGTACCCTTGGTCCAGGAGGAGGTAGACCCTGAGGGGATACCCTGAAGCCTACAGGAGAACAAGTGGCTGAACTGGGGGACCCATTGGCAGCAAGAAGGAGGGCCCACCAAGGAGGAGTTCTGCCAGGAGCAGTAGACGTGCCCTTCTCTCCTCGGGTTGCGTCAACAGGCTGCAAACCAGGCAGCAGGTGAACAGTCTGGGTCACATTGGATATACTGGGAGAATGGCCTCCAATATAACGAGCCTAAGGTTCTGAGCCTGGGTCAGCCTGTGTGCTGGTGGTACCCCAGCGCTTCAGAGCCTTCCTACTGGGTCTGGCTCATGATGTGCCTTTGGCAGGGCATTTGGGGTAGGACAAGACCTTTGAGAGTCTTGCCATCCACTTTTACAGGCCCCAAACGTGCAAGCATTCTGATGCTCACTGTAGGTCTTGCCAGACTTTCCAGGCAAGTGGTAAGAGTGGGAGGAAGTGTAAGGCTCCTCTCTAACCTTTCCCTCCCTGTGGTCCGCACCCCCTTTGAGAGGGTGGGTATTGACATTGTGGGGCCACTGGATCCCAAGATAGCCATGGGCAACAGGTTCATCCTGGTCTTGGTGGACCATGCCAACCGCTACCTAGAACCCATCCTTCTCCAGACTAAGCGGCCCCCATGGTGGGTCATGCATTGATTGGAATTTTCACCCACGTGGGGTTCCCCAGAGAGGTGGTGTCCGACTGTGATACCAGCTTCATATCAAAGTATATGAAGTCCCTGTGCAGTGTTTCATACAAATTCATCACTCCTTACCACCTCCAGGGTAATGGGCTGGTTGAGAGATTCAACCGGACCCGGAAGGGCATAATTATAGGTCATGGTGAACCCATTAGGCATAAGTGGGACGTCCTCTTACCATGCCTGTTGTTTGCTTAGAGAGAGGTGCTCCAGAAATCTTTAGGGTTCAGTCCTTTGAGCTGCTGTGCAGCCATCCTGTAAGAGGACCTCTGAGTCTGGTGAAAGAAGGCTGGCAGAAAGCTCCCAGTAAACCTCCCGAGGATGTATATAGCTACATGCTGGCCTTCTGACACCAAACTAAGCGCTTCAGACAACTCGCTCAGGTGAATCTGGAAGCCAGGCAGGAGGAGATGAAACGGTGGTATGATCAGAATGCCACTTGGATTGAGTTTCAGCCTGGACAAAAAGTATGGGTCATGTCCCCAGTGGAGCCTTGTGTGCTCCAGGATAAGTGGACGGGACCATTTGACATGGTGGAGCGCAAGACTAACATTACCTACTTGGTGGACTTGCAGTCTCCTAGGAACCCTTTGTGGGTCCTGCATGTGAACCGCCTGACGCCCCACTTGGAGAGGTCCGAAGTGGACATGCTCCTAGCAACAGATGCTGGAATGGAAGAGGAGACTGAGCCTCTTCCTGACCTCCTATCTGCAAAGGAGCAAGATGGGTCAGTGGACGGTGTGAACTTTTCTCCCGCCCTGACCCCTGAACAGCAGAGTGACTGCTCCAACTCTTGGGACAGTTTTCTGAACTGTTCTCCCTGACCCCCAGTGTCACTCAGCGGTGCGTCCATGATATGGACACTGTGGACAGTCCTCCGGTAAAACATAAGATTTACAGTGACTGACAGGGTCAGAGCTTGCATCAAGGAGGAGGTCTCCAAGATGTTAGTGCTAGGGATGATTGAGCCCTCAAACAGCCCTTGGGCCAGCCCACTGGTCTTGATCCCGAAGGCTGCCGCACCCAGTGCCACGCCAGTGGACTAGCGAGATCTCAATTCAGTCAACAGGACTGAAGTTCACCCCATCCCCAGAGCTGATGAGCTCATCGATCGGTTGGGGCCTACCTGGTACCTCAATACATTTGACATAACGTCTGAGTACTTGCAGATCGCCTTAACTGATGGGGCAAGAAAGAGGTCAGCATTCTCCACACCAGATGGGCACTACCAATTCCGGGTGATGCCTTTTGGGGTGAAGAATGCCCCTGCCACCTTTCGGAAGTTGGTCAATCAAGTGTTGGTTGGGCTGGAGGATTTTAGCTCCGCCTATCTGGACGACATTGCAGTGTTCAGTGCCACTTGGGAGGTACATCTGCACCATCTCTGGGAAGTGCTGAAGGCACTGCAGAGGGCAGGCCTCAGGATCAAGGCAAGCAAGTACCAGATCGTGCAAGGTTCTGTGGTGTACTTGGCACACCAGGTAGGGAGCGCCAGGTGGCGCCCCTACAGCCCAAGATTGATACATTCTAGCTTGGGAACACCTCAAGACTCAGACAGATGAGAAAGCCTTTTTAGGACTCACAGGGTATTACAGGAGATTTTTCAAGGAATATGGCACCATTGTTGCCCCCTTGACAGAGCTGACTTCCAGGAAGCAGGCCAAGAAAGTGAATTGGACTGCCGCTTGCCAGAAGTCTTTTGAGGCCCTGAAATCTGCCATGTGCATCACTGTGCATAAGGCACTCAACTTCTTAGAAGATTTCGCTGTGCAGACAGATGCTTCAGAGCATGGTGTGGGGGCTGTGCTCTCACAGCTGAATATAGAGGGCCTAGACCAACCTGTAGCCTTCATTAGTAGGAAGTTACTTCCACGGGAACAGAGGTGGAGTGCGATTGAGCTTGAGGCATTTGCTGTGGTCTGAGCACTGAAGAAGTGAGGTAGTGTGGCTCACTGGTTAGAGGCGGCAGACCCGAGAGCAGAGGACGGCCCGGGACCAGGGTTCGATTCCTGGCGCGGCAGGTTTCTGGACCAGGGTCAGCGGACTCGATAATTCTCTTGCCTCGGTGCCCAATCAGCGATCACACTCGGCAACTCTGGGCATTAGCTTGCCTCATCCTCACTAACGGCCCCACCAGACCGCCGGGGATGCCTGGTCTCACCCTGGAGATACCCATTAAGGGACCATCTCTCAGGGAAGCCAGGAAGGGTTTCGCAGCGGTCGAAGCGCCTTGGGACCCTCCGGGTAAGTAGTGCGCTATATAAATGCCTATACATTTACATTTACAAGCTGAGGCTCTACTTGTTTGGGACTTACTTCCAGGTTCAGACAGACCACATGCCCCTCAGATGGTTGATGCAAATATGGGGTGAGAATCCAAAGCTGTTAAGGTTGTCCTTTTCCCTACAGGGGATGGACTTTATGGTGAAACATGCCAATGCTGATGGTCTGTTCAGATTTTTCTGCCTTAGTGAAGAGAATTCCCAAGAGCGGGGTTGTTCTCCCCACATTTCATTGTCTTTGCCTCCTGTGTTTTTGCTGTATGTTGGACTCCGTTTTGCTGGTCTAGATGCTTTGGGCACTTTGCCACTGCTGTTCAGTGCCAAAGTGCAAGTGCTCCCTTTGTAAAATACTGTTATGGGTTGGTGTTTCCGTGATTGGCTATTTGAATTACTAGTCCTTCCCTAGTATTGTGCACTGTGTGTGCACGGGCCTGTAAATCAAATGCTGCTAGTGGGCTTCAGCACTGATTGTGCCACCCACAGAAGCAGCCTGTAAAATGTAACTCAGGCCTGCCATTGCAAAGCCTGTGTGCAGTCTTGGACTGCCATGTCGACTTGGAAAGTCCACACACTTGCCAATCCCTAAACCTTCCCTTTTCTACATATTAGTCACCACTAAGGTAGGCCCAAGTTGCCCCTGAGGACAGGGTGCATTGTATGTGAAAGGTAGGACATGCTCTGATGTGTGTGGCATGTCCTGATTGTTAAATACTGCCAATTTCATTTTTCACTATTGCAAGGCTATCTGTTTCCCTGAGACAGAATGAAGAGTTTGTTAATAACATCTTATAAACATAACTGACCCTAATAACGAGGTAGAAAATTAAAGTTTAGTATGCCTGAACTCAGAATGTGAAATTACATCTTTTAATTAGGGTGATTTTTACATTATGTGTTTGAAAATACCACCCACTTTTAGAAAGTAGGTATTTTCTTGCCTAACCATCCAGTGTGCCTCTGCTAGGTTATTGTATTGCCTGTCTGGCTTTCGGATGACAGGGGCTTGTGAGGGGCAGTGGCTTCAGAAGTCTGATGAGTCAGAGATGAGCTGAATAGGCCTGGTCTGCATTTGGAGTGGTGGGAGGAGTGCACCTGCACCTAAATAGGGCTGTTCCTGACTTCAATAATGATGGTTCCACCCCCCCATGGTGTGTCTGGAGCCAGGGCTCACACTGACAATGGAGGTTGTTGTGCACTTGCATAGTACCCAACCGAACTGGTTTTGGCTGGGTACAGACACTCTCTGCCTTCAGACAAAAAAGGCTTTTTGTGTATAAAAAGAGGAGCCCCGTCCCTAGATTTTTAGATCACTTCCGGTATTTAAGAGAAACCTTTGCCAAAAAGCAGAGCCAGATAAGCTGAGGAGGAGTACTGCTCCTGTGCTGTTTGCTGTTTGGGGTTGGCCTGCAGTGGCTGCTTGCTGGCAAGGAAAGGATAAAAAGGACTTTGCTGTTTGCTTTGTCACCTGCTTGAAGAAAAATTCTTCAACGGCTTGAAACTGAGCTTGCCTCCTGTTATGAAGTCTCAGGGACATAAAGACTTCACCACCAGCTCCCTGAATTTCCTCGCTGGGAATTCCAACCTGCAAAGAGGTGCCTGCTGCTGTTTTGGACTTCTAGAGGCTGTTTGCCGCTGGGAGCTGGAAAAGCGATGCAACATTGAAGAAGTGTGAAGCATCCGCACCTGTTTCCGATGCATCGCCGAAGAATCCGTCAGAGCGCCTGCCGCGGCTCGAGAGATCGCTGCACGATGCATCGGATGCAAAGGTCTCCGAAGTCTGAGATCACCGCACTGATCCTGAAGCAAGCCTGCTGTGAGGCTGCACGAAGCCACTCATTGTACCGCATCAAGGCAATGCATCGAGGCACCAAGACTGTTGCATCGTTGGGGGACGCAGTAAGAAACAGATGCATCAACTCCCCACACAGCAAGAAAACAACGCAGCACCTCCACACCGTTAAGCAACCGACGCATCACCTCCCCTGCACTGCACTAAGGAACCGACGCATCACCTCCCCCGATACAAGGAACCAACGCATCACCTTCCCTGCATGTAAGGAACCAACGCATCACCTTCCCTGCTGTCATTTTGTTTGTTTGGGGTGACGCATATAAGGTACTTTGTGAGAGAAGTGTTGCATTTACAAGTTGCTTCAAAATGAACTATTTCTACCATTTTAAAGCCTTATTTGTATTACTGTATTGTGGATTGTTGTCGTTTGGTCTTGTTTTGGATTAGATAAAGATTACTTATTTTTCTAAACTGGTGTGGTGTCCATTTGTAGTGTTTTTACTGTATTACTGTATGTGTTCACAAATGCTTTACACACTGCCTCTGAGATAAGCCTGTCTGCTCGTGCCAAGCTACCAAGGGGGTGGGCAGGGGATATTTTAGGAGTGTATCCCCATTACCTTGACTAGAAGCAAGGGTTCCTATTTCGACAAGGGTACCTACCTCTGCCAACTAAAGACCCCCATTTCTAACTGTCGCTGTGTGATACAATTTGATGGGCAAACAGAAAACCCTCATACCAGCACCCATATGCACATAGACAAAATTAGAGGCACATACAATCACATTTGTTATGTATTGACTCCACCCTGGTTAGAATTCCCTGGCCCTGGGCTCTTTGTGGATAGCCCATTACATGCTGTAGACCCACAGAGCTTGGGACTCAGACAGGGGTCTCAATCAGCATTTGTGGGTCAAATCGTAAGGAACCAGTCAGCGAGACTGACTCGACAATGACAGATACACTTGCAGAGTAATTTCTATGTGGTCTTCAACTTTGATTATGAGAAGCAAATGAATAACAAAAGTATGCTTACATTTACATTGTAAAGTATGACCTGCAATCAAAGTTAAAAAATAGGCAGCTGTTGGAAGTGTTAACATGAAGATGAAAATTATTATCAAAATAAGGACCAATAGGAGCCTACATTATATTTTCAGCCGCTCTTTATGAATGTACTCTTGCACCACGTGTAATACCTCTCCTCCTGGCAAGCTGGAATGAGAAGGAAAAGGAAAAGTTCATTGGAATGGTGTACTCTACTCCAACATAGTTTACACTATCAATGGACTTATCTCTAAGAGCTAAAACTCATGGCTTTTTATACAGTTCAGCACCAGAAAAATGAAGAACTAAACTTTATGTTTGTGCTTTTATATTTTGTACAGAAACTATGTATTCCCTGTAGGCTCGGCATATCTGCAAGTTTATGTATGCCACTCTATGTCATCACAGACGTCTTGCGAGGTTCCCTTGAAGAAAATTGATGTGACAGTTAGCAATTGCTGTAGAATAGTCTGGTGAGTCAGGTTGCACTCCCGAATTCTTCACTTGTCACCTTGGGGCCGTTGCACTTCAGTTTGCACCGATTACACTTCTCTTGTCGCATTCCCTCTTCTGGGTGCACCACACTCTAGAAACACAGCTGGGTGCTTTCATCTAGACAAGCACTCTTCTTTCATCTCTGAACAGGCAGACAGGCTTCTAGGTACCAGGCAGGCTCACACCTCCCCAGCCCCCTCACCTCTCGGAGACTTTCTTTCACAAATAAACTAGCCCTGGCTAGCAGTAGTTCTTTGATAAATCCGTGAAGCACTCCTTTACTTGCTCACAAAGAGCATGGAATTTGAACAAAGTGAGAGGTTTTGAATTCCACCTCAATACCAATGTTTTAGACAGAAGATTCTGTTTCAGACACTGCTTAGGGTTGGTTCTTTTCCACATTTCGTTTCTGGGTTCCATGCAGACAGTCTTTGTACAAGTTGATGGCTCTCACAGTAGGTAGTAACAATGCTGGCTCCAAACAGGAATATCCAAAACATGAAAACAATGCAGTGTGAAGATTCTGCATCTGGTTGTCATCAGCCTTCCTAAAGCAGCACTCAGGAAATGACAAACGTGGGCAATTCTGCCTGGAAACCTCCCTACCTCTAGCAACAGGATCTACTTACTCAAACCCACTCCAACATGAACCAAATGGCAGCTCTGAGGACAAACTAATCAACAAATCAATTAATAGGTCCTTTTAGATTGTCTGAGGATAAACAGGTGTCTATCCTTCCAAGTTCAGTATTTTGGGCTCCTGCCATTGTTACCAGGAATGCAGGCAATATTTGCCCACTTTCTGGGGATGCTGCACTTCGAACCCCCATCATTTGATATGTCAATCCAGGGACAATCCAAAATGGATGCTGCTAATCCCAGCAACTATAGTTTTACAAGAACATGAAGTCCTTACAACAACAGCATGGTTTCTTATAAGCAGAACTTTATTGGAGTGTTGCCGGTAGGCAAAGCATTTCAACTGTACCAGAGAAAAAGGTATGTTCAGTACTATAGTCCACAAAAATGATGTGCTGCCACCACCACTTCATGTCATGAACTTACGACATGGACCTTAGTCCCTTCTCAAGATGGGGGATATCCTTATTTGGTGCACCCCTCGAGGTCCCAAAAATGTTCTGGGCCTTAGAATAATCATGGACATGCCTCAGCGCACATTATCATACCAAGTTAGATGGACAAAAGAAACGTCAGGTACCAGTCTCACATACAGTCAGGTCAATGTCACTCAAAGGTGGGGAGCACACCTGTTTATCATGCAAACACCATTACCATCCCAACCCCATGTAATATTGATGCTATGCCTTGTTATCTATCTATCTATCTATCTATCTATCTATCTATCTATCTATCTATCTATCTATCTATCTATTGATCTGTCTACGTATATGTACCTGTATCTAATTAACAAAGACACACATACACACTCCCAAACACACCTATGTAGTGTATGTATTTGTTTGTGTCTGTGCTGCGTTTAGGCATTTGAGGGTGTCGGAGCTCCTTTGTGGAGTGCTAGGGAGACTGTTGGCCATTACCGCATGATGGTTGGGTGAGGCATGGTGAGCTCCATTCTTACTCTAGATCTTTGTGTTTCTCCACTCCATGTCTTTGTTTAGTGATTGTCACGTTTTCACTGGATTTGATCACAAAAAATAAAAAAGTATAGTGCATTTACACATCTCACAGAGCACAGATAAGCTGTCCAAAACAGGAAGTCATGCTACTCCAGCATTACAAATTGTCCAAAATGATTCAATTCAATTATATATCCCAAGTAACAACTTAATATCAGATCTTTAAACATACTATGCCGAACAATAAGCACTTCTTGAGATTTTTATGACTCATCTGATTTCTTAATATATATATATATATTTTTTATGAATAATTCAGTGATACTCAAAGTATGGCCCGGGGTCCACTTGTGGCCTTCCTAATCTTTATATGCAGCCCACTGGTCAAAATCATTGCAGAGCTGGTGTTTACTTTACTGAGCACTAACATTCAGAATGATCTTAAATACATTGGCATGCACTTATTTATATGGTACCTGCAGTTATAGAAAGGAGAGCAATTAAGGTGTCCAGAACTGCTTAACTTTAGAAACCCCTTAATTTTTAAAGATATCTTAGAACAAACTTTTAAAGATAAAGTCTCTTCAGCATTTAAAAAAAATGTGTGTTTCATAGTAAATCAGATCAAATTGCAGCTTTGAGAGTTTTTTTTCAAAAGTGATAGTTTTGAAACAGGTATTTAAAAACATTCTTGCTTCCACCCACCCAGACAACAATGCCAGTAGTGAACTCAGATGCAAGTCAGATGTCATGTGCATCCAATGGGTGGCCTAGTATGCTATTAAACATAGACAACATTATAATGTAATAAATCAAACTCAATAGAATGTTTTATGCTGCACACATCGTGAACTCATGTATGTTGAGGTTCTCTTATTTGTGATAATGAAGAAAATGGAGGCAAAAAAAACATAATTGCCCAGGTTCACACAAATTAGTCAAGTGGGGAAGTTGGGATTGGTCCCAGGTTTTCTGATTTAACATTGTGCAATTTAGCCACTAGATGTACATGCTTTGCTTCCCCTCCACACAACTTACACACATTCCTACCCCGACCTATGCCTTGCTGGCATCAGTGCAGCCCTCAGTCACTTCATGGACAATACTTTGTGATCCCTGAAGAAATGTTTGTGAGTACTCATGGTGCAGTACGAGCTACAGAGTCATAGGAATATTTTACAGTAACTAAGAAAAACATTGATACAATTAGCAGCAAGGAGGATCATGGCCTTGCAGCTAGAGCTGCCGACTTCTGAATGGAGGAGCCAGGTGTGAATCCAGGCCTCGGTTCAACAGCCTGTGATTCTGAACCAATCACATATCCTCTGTATGCCTAAAAAATGACTAATGTCTGGTTCTCTTATAAAGGGCTTTATTGCCCTTGGGCCATGTTTGTGTAATACGAACAAGGGAGTAGCCAGAAAATTAAAGTACCCCACTCTTTTTACTAAAGCCACAATGGCACTTAGCTAGCAAAGCATGTGAGCCGTAACCTCCCTAGAAGAGTTACATTATCCCCTCCCCCTTCCATCCACCCGCTACTATCCACCATTTCACCTCATCCATTCATTCTTCTATTCATCATCCAACCTTTCCCCATTCCATCCATCCACCCACTCATCCATCTGCAATGAATGCATCAATCCATACATCAATCCACCCATTCTTAAACGTACTAATCCATAAATAAAGGCATCCATATAACCACGCTCTCAGATTTTCACTTACTCTGCCATCATTTCACCTGGCTCCATTCATCGATACAGTCAGTCATCTTTTCACCCTCTCAGTCATTCACCCATTCATCCATTCATTCTTCCTACCTTTCACTCTTCCTTCAACCCTTTCTTTCATTCAATATTCTATCATTCCCTTTTCTATTCACCCTTCTTTCGTTCTTCCTTGCTCCTACTGCTCTCGTATTGACACAATTATTCCATTAAAAGGTTCATTATGAGCTTTTATTTGCTAAGCTTCAGACAAAAGAGGCCTATAAAGTACCTCACCCCTGCTGTAGCTGCTAAATCAGGGGAGGAGTGTGGGGGGGGCAGGGGGGTGGTTGACGCCCTTGGATATAAAACTGCCCAAAAATGTAGAGACAAGGAGTTCAGGAAATGGATTGTTCCCCTGACAACTAGAATCCAAAAAGTAGTTTTTCGAACCCCTTTAAATTTCAGGAGGTATGAGTTCAGCCTAAAATATTCAGATTTGTGTTCCACAATTTTGGTAAATAGGCCTGAGAATCAGGGCCGGACTGGGAACCAAAAGCGGCCCTGGAAATGTGCTTGGCTGCCCCCCCGGGGGTGCCGCCGAACTCTTTTCCAGGGCTGGTTTTCGTCCGATTTTGTTACAGGGCCGATGCTGCAAAACGTCCCTGTAACAAAAACGCCCCCCAGGGGCCCAAAACTGGCCCCCACCCATGCCTCGCACCAGGGGATTGCCCGGTGCCCGCTATGGCCAGGCCGGCCCTGCTGAGAATGCTTTATTGACAGTTTTAATTTTGCTGGCATTGGGTTGCTCTAGTACTAGGCAGGTCTTACCCCTTGTTGAGCTTTGGTCTAATGTGGTATGCAGTGTATCTTCCAGATAAGAAGGGACGCACTGGTATAACAGGATTTACAGGTAATGCTAGCTACTTTGAATCAATGCTGTATCTTACAGAAGGAGCTAGTGTAAGTTTCTTAAGATTAAATAGCCTCCCTAAACAATATGTTTATTGGACATTTCAATCTCAACGGGTGAATGAAAAAGACAACCTGTCAAACAATTTAATTGCTGCTTATTTAACAACAATATAAAACAAGTCCGCTCTTATCCCACTCAAAATGGTAAAGAAGATCCTGGACCTAGTTATCACCAACAAACTATGGAGGTGATTACGATGGTGTAACGATCGCCACCGCCGTGACTGTCGGCTGTGGCGACCGGCACGCCGGCGTAACGTGAATTACCAACTGCCATATCACAATGGCGGTGGGTATCGCGGCGGACGGAAAGTCTGTCACTGCTTTCCGTCGGTCAGCAGTCGTTAAGATTGCTGGCCGGGCGGAGCTGGGGCTCATATATGGTGGCGGTGCCTAGCAGGGTCAAATTTCAAGGCATTTGCATGGCGGTGATGCTGCCATAGAAAGGCTGGCGGGGATTTGCTTTGGTAACCCACTGTGGGACCCCGGGGCCGTGGGGGGTGCACTTGAGTGGTACCTATGGTACCCCCCTACATGTCTATGCACAAGGTGGCAGGCACCGCGCAGTGCCTGCCACGTTGTGCATGGAAATACACAACATGGCATTTTACCATTGCGGTGTCTGCTGCAGCCAGCAGCACCCACCGCAATGTTAAAATGCCAAATGCGACTGCCGCTGTGGTGGGCGCATCATAATCAGGGGTGCAGAACTGCTGCATTGCGGGCGGGCCCGTTCCTGCGAGGATTTAGGGCAGACTCAGGTCCGCCCACCATCCCAATAGGCCCCTTAGTATCACTTGTCTAAATCAGATTCATGATGACTGGTCAAATCATGCAAAACATTAATTTGAAATACAATCACAAATTGACAGAACAAATGTGAAGCAGAAGAGACTGGAACTGAAAGATTGTTGAAAAGATTCTCCCAGAATACACATGAGGCAGCCGTAAAGGCATCTTTTTCACCTATCACTAAAATTCACAGTGTAAATAGAATGGTAAACCATTTCAATTAAACAATATGAGAAAATGCTGATAGCCTCACACCATTAAAAGAAGGATCATAAATCCAAACAGAACAAAAGTATGGTTCTCTAACTAATTATGCAAAGAAGGAGCCAAAAGTAGGAGCTTGGAAAAAACTGGAGTACGACCTTGAACCAGTGAATTCTCAAAAGATTAAAAAAGGGAGGACAATTGCAAACAGAACATTATTGTAAGTAAATCATCATTCCTACAAGATATGTTTCATAGTTGTCTAAAAAAAACAGAAAGAAAATTGTAAAAAGAGCACACCAAGCCCTCTGTTCTCTCCCCCTTAGAAAACTCATCTGAAAAATTATCTGAAAGAGTAAACAATTTCAGAAACAATATAAAATAATCTTCTTCATGGGAAATCTAAAATCTGAACCCAGAAAATCTAGTTAAAACATAGAACAAATTATAAAAATAAGGAAGTCACTAATGTTCTATGCTGATGGCCGTGTACTGACAATACTGCAATACTCATCAAAATAATTGTTAGAAATGAGGGTCTCTAGTTGGCAAGGATTGGCACTTTGGTCCAAGTAGGGACCCTTCTTCTTAGTCAGGGTAAGGGAGTTACAGTACTAAAATAATCCCTACTCACCCTCTTGGTAGCTTGACATGAGCAGTCAGGCTTATCTCAGAAGCATTGTGTAAAGCATTTGCACATAACCAAGAGTAATACAGTGAAAACACAACAAAAGATCACCACATCAGTTTAGAAAAATATCCAATATTTTCATAAGTCCAAAGCAAGACCAAAACAACAAAAATCCGACATACAGTATTTTAAAATATGCGCTTTGGAACAATACTTGAAAAAGACAGTTCCGTGAAGTAGCCGGTTCTGGGAACTGTTGTGGTTGCAGTGTGAAGCAGAGCGGTGCAACGTACTGTGAACTCAAGTCGCGGTGCAGGAAGCGGCTCGATGACGGTCATCCAGTGCGGGCGGTGAGACATGAGCTGCGGTGCTGAGAGAAGGTGGTGCTTGTTGCAGTGCTGACAGATCACAGTGCAGGGAACAGACTCGGTTGCTGGAAGCTGGCGTTGGTCGGTCCAGACTGCGGTGTGAGATGGGGCGGTGTGTCGTGTGACTTACGAGCGGTGTCCCCAAGCCACAATGTAGTCATGGAGTTCGCAGTGAGTCCAGGGGGGCAAAGTGAAGCAAGGCGTGTGGAGTGGGGTGCCCACAGGTCATGGTACAAGCAGCGACTCAGTGGCGGTGGCCCTCATCGTTGGTGAGGCCAGAGTTGTGGTGTGAGATACAGTGATGCCCTCTTCTGTGCCTTCAGGACACAGAGCCAGCAACAGAGTTGGTTGCTTTTCCCTTCACTGTGGCAACAGAAACAGCAGTTCCAGAAGTGGTACCCAGAGGTTGGCGAAGTCTTTGAATCCCTGAGACTTCAGAACAGTAGGCAAGCTCTACTTCAAGCCCTTGGAGATGCTCAGCACAGGTAAAGAAAGTTCAGTCCAGTCCTTTCATTGCCCAAAGCAGAAGCAGCAACTGGAGGCCAACCCAACCAAGCAACAAGACAGCAAATGGGCAGTACTCCTCCTGGCAGCTCTTCCAGCTCTTCTTCTTGGCAGGTTACTTGATTTCATCGAGTTCAAAAGTTCTGGAGTCTGGGCACCAATATTTATACTCAAAATTCCATTGTTCCCTCAGGCAGAGAGTGTCTGTGCTTAGTCCAAACCAGTTTGGTCCTCTCTGCACCCTGCTTCCCAGTAGGAGGTGGAGATAGCATTAGGCAAGGCAAACAGGGCCACTCTAAATGCAGACCAGGCCTATTCAGGTGCTAGTGGAAACTCCTCCCTCTACTCTGAATGCAGACCGGGCCTATTCAGCCCAGCCCTAACTCATTCAGGAAAGGCAGGACAGACATCAAACCCACCTTCCCCTGTGGCCGTCTGAGAGAATGCACAACCCTACCCCTGTCATTCAAAAGCCATACAGTCAATCCACAAATCAGCAGAGGCATACAGGATAGCTAAGCAAGAAAATACCCACTTTCTTTAAGTGGTATTTTTAAACACAGAACATAAAAATCATCTTTACTAAAATATGCATTTTTACATTCTGAGGCCAGGCATACTAAACTCAATTTTCCTATCTTGTTCCAAAGGGAAGTTATACTTATAAGATGTTATAAGCAAAACTCTCATTCTACCCTATGCAACAGATAGTCTTTCCATAGTGAAAAACAAATTACACAGTAATTCACTACCAGGACACGCCACACACATCAGTACATGTCCTACGTTTAACACAGACAGCAACCTGCCAACAGGGGTACCTTGGGCCTACCTTAGGGGTGACATATATAAGAAAAGGAAAGATTGGGGCATGGCAAGTGGGTGCCCTTGCCAGGTTGACAATACATTAACAAACTGCGCGCAGAACCCGCAGTGGCAGATCTGAAATAATTATTCAGGGCTACTGATGTGGGTGGCACAATTAGCACTGCAGGCCCATTAGTATTGAGTCCAAACAGCGGTTCAAGGTATTATGAACATTTCAATTTTACATGCAGACAATAATAATACTCAAATGTTGAGAAAAAGAAACAACTATACATGCATAAGAAAGTAAAAAAATAGAGAAGCAAGAAAAAAGCCCATATAAATATAAAAGCAAGTTTACACATAACAATTGGTATAAATTACAGAACCATACAGGTGGCAGGCAGAAGGGATAACATAGCAAGGGGAGTTTCAGAACAACACTGAAACAAGAACAAACAAGATGATGCTTCCTTCATTAATTACGGCCACAGTTGCATCAACGGCGTTTCGACCTTTGTATAATTACATGGTCATCATCAGGACATAAATGTGACTGAGCATCCAAGAACATTTCCAATTGCACAATGAATAGTTGTAAATTGCACCAATTATGTTGTACTACACCACTTCCTAATAGATACTATAAAAATCTATGTGCAATGATGAAAGGTCGCCAATTTATACAACTTATGTAGATACATTTGTTACTCCAGTGGCTGCATGAATAAATCTGTCAAAGCTGACCACGGGCAGGGAAAAATGAATCTCTTAATTGCTTCACTCAACCGTGATGGAGAAAGCGTCCCTCACGCAGCATAAAAGTCTGGAAGCCCATTAGTAGCAGGCCCATTAGTAGCATTTTATTTACAGGCCCTGGCACACTCAGTGCACTTCACTAGGGGCTTACCTGTAAATCAAATATTCCAACCATGGAAACACCAATCTATATTAACAATCTACAACAGGAGCACCATGCACAAGGCTGCCTTCAGGGTATCAAAAGCTTTCTGGCAGGACTTAGTCTAGATCACCTTCTTGGGCTGCTTCCTGGGGGTCAGCTCTGTTAAGGGGGCAACAAAGGTGCTATATCCCTTAACACAACTCCTGTAGTTTCCAGTGAGACCTAAAAAGGCTCTCACCTCTGTCTAGCTCTTGGGGAGGCTCCCAAGCTGGAACGGTATGAATCTTGAGCTGTAGGGGGGTCACTTGGCCCCTTTTTACCGGGTGTCCCAAGTACACCACAGAGCCCTACCTGATCTGGCACTTACTGGCCTTGCCTGTGAGGCCTGCTCTCTGCAGATCCTTCAACACTTCTCATAGGTGTTGCCAGTGTTCTTTCCAGCTGGAACTGAACACTGCAATTATATCCAGGTAGGCAGCACTGAAATCCTCCAGTCCAGCCAACACCTGGTTGACCAACCTCTGAAAGGTGGCAGGGGCATTCTTTAATCCAAAGGGCATCGCCCAAAATTCCTAATGCCCCTCTGGGGTTGAGAATGCTGACCTCTTCTTGGCCCCATGGGTTAAGGCAATTTGCCAGTACCCAGACATCAAATCAAACGTACTGAGGAACTTGGCAGCTCCCAACCGATCAATTAGCTCATCAGCTCTGGGTATGGGGTGTGCATAAGTCCCGGTGATGGCATTGAGCCCACAGTAGTCCACACAGAACTGCAGTTCTCGAGTGGCACTGGGTGAAGCAGCCTTTGGGACCAAGACCACTGGGCTGGCCCAAGGACTGCTGGAGGGCTCTATCACCTCTAATGCCAACATCTTAGAGACCTCCTCTTTGATGCTGTCCCTGAGCCAGTCAGCCAACCTGTAAATCTTTTGCATTACAGGAGGGCTGTCACCAGTGTCCACATCATGGGTACACCAGTGAGTAACACCTGGGGTCATAGAGAACAATTGGGTGAAGTTCTCCAACAACCCAGATGCTCTGGGGTCAGTGTATGGGAGAGGATCATACCTTCCACTGACCATCGTGCTCCTTGGTGTACAAGAGGTCAGAGAGAGGTTCACTTTCCTCTTCCACCCCATCATCTGTTTACCAAGAGCATGCTCACTTCGGACCTCTCAAAGTGAGGCTTGAGGCGGTTCATATGGAGGACCTGCTAAGGGTTCCTGGGATTCTGCAATATCACCAGGTAGGTGACATCACTTTTGCACTCCACCACCTCTAAAGGCCCAGTTCACTTGTCATTCAAGGCACAAGGTTCCACTGGGGCCATGACCCACACTTTCTAGCCAGGTTGAAACTCTACCAGAGTGGCATTCTAGTCGTACCAGCATTTCATCACCTCCTGGCTTGCTTCCAGGTTCACCTGAGTGAGTGTCCTGAAGCGGGCAGTTTGATTCCTGAAGGCTAGCATGTAGCTAAATACATCCTGGGGAGTTTTCCTGGGAGCTGCCTCCCAGTCTTCCTTGACCAAACTAAGAGGTCCTCTCACAGGGTGCCCATACACAAGCTCTAAGGGACTGAACCCTTGAGACATTTGTGGTACCACCCTGTAGGCAAAGAGAAGGCATGGCAAGAGGACATCCCACTTATGCCTCATTGGTGCTGTTAGACTCTTGATCATGCCCTTCAAGGTTTGGTTAAATCTCCTCACCAAACCGTTACCTTGCGAGTGGTAAGTAATGGTGAACTTGTAGGTTGCATCACACTCCTTCCACAGGTTTGTCATATACTTAGATATAAAATTGATCCCCCAGTCGGAAACCACCTGTCTGTGGAAACCCACATGGGAATAGATCCCCAGTAATGCCCAGCCCACCACTGGCACCGTTGTTGTCCTGAGATGGATTGCCTTCGGGTACCAGCTGGCATGGCCCCCCTAGAACAGGATGTACCTGTTGTCCATGGCTGTCTTGGTATCCAGTGGCAACACAATGTCTATCCCAACTCTTTCAAAAGGGGTTCCAGCAACTGGAAAAGGTAGAAGATGGTTGTTACACTTCCTTCCACTCTTACAACTTGCCTGGAAAGTTTGGCAAGACCTTCAATGTTCAACTGACTACCTTTGTATTTGTGGTCAAAAGAAGTGGGTGACAAGCCTGTCAAAGGTCTTGTCCCACCCCAAATGTACTGCCAAAGGCACGTCATGAGCCAGACCTAGTAGGAAGGTCCTGAAGTGCTGGGGTACCACCAGCACACGGGTTGAGCCAGGCTCAGTGACCTTAGGCTCGCTGTGCAGGAGATTATTCTCGCAGTAGATCCAATGTGATCCAAACTGATCACCAGCTGCCTGGTTTGCAGCCTGCTGCGGCAAACCTTCCAGAGAAGGGAATTCTTTCTGCTCCCTGCAAAATTCCTCCCTGGTGGGACCACCTTCTTGCTGCCTATGGGTATGCTCAGATAAGTCCCCCAGTTCAGCTACCTGCTCCCCTTTAGGTACGGGGGCGTCTCCCTAAAGGTCAACCTCCTCCCAGACTGTGGGAGCCTCAGGGGAGGGTGTCCCGCGCCCCCTGCACTTTCTCTTGCCAGGAACCTGGGCCACTGTTTCAAGCTCTAGGTCCTCCTGACCAGCCTTCCCGGTCAACATTGACCGAGTGGTCACACATGCCCATTCTGGCAATCCAATCATCTCCAAGTGAGACCTGGGCTAAACATCCTTCTACAAGGACTGCTGCAGGTCATTCCCTAGCAGACAATATACATGCATGGTAAGGCTTACCATCACCCTCATGGGACCCAAGATCCCCCTATTGAAAGGGAACCTGCGCCACCATACACTGGCACTCAAAGTTGTCCATAGCAACTACTTGGTGGTATGTCCTGGTACTACTTGCTCCTCAGAGACCACGTGGCACTGTACCGAGATTACAGTGGCTTCAGTATCTTTGAGAGCCTCTACCCTTTTCCCATTGATAGTCACCCAGGCGCTGTGTTTCTTAGTGTTATCAGGCACCTGGGTACTTGAGACCATCTCACTATCCCCCAGTGAGATGAGGGTCATTTCTGCGGGATCTCCACCCTCCTGTGGGTACCCCTCCCCCCAAGCGCAACACTAGTCAACACCCTGGTCTGCCCACCGGTGGGTGGTTGTGCCCTCTTGGGACACTTAGGGTTCTCCCTTCAAGTGACTCACCTGATCACAGGCATCGCACTTGCAGGGGCCAGTCTCTGCAGGCTTTACTGTAGAGACCCTTGCATTCTTGTCTCCTGGGGCTTGGGAACCTTTACTCTGGGTGTTAGGTTGGGGCTCTTTAGAGAACCCCTGTCATTTTTCCTTGCACGCCCACTCTTCTGTTGGGGACTCCCCCAAACGCTTTCTTGAGGACCCAGGTACTCACCCAGCGTTCTGCCTCCATAGCAAGCTTCCTGGGGTCAGTCAGCTTACTGTCACCCAAGTGCTGGCGCAGCTCTGCAAAACATAGACAAGACAAGTGCTCGCATGCAATCAAATTGTAGAGCCCCTGAAAATCTGTCACATTACTGCCCTTCACCCAGCCATCCAGTGACTTGCAAAATGAATACACACATTCCAACCAAGTGTTTGCATCAGTTTTCAGCTTGGACCTAAACTGATCCTGGTACTATTCAGGAGTGAGACAATACCTGGGGAGAAGTGCCTCCTTCATGTCAGCATAAATGAGATTAAACCCCTTACCCAAAGTCACTAAAGTATTCCTTACTTTTTCTGGGAAAAGAGATCACAATCCTGCCCCCCAATTCTTCTCAGGAACCCATTCATGTGGGTAGATGCCTCATAGCCCTGAAACCACCTTTGTATGTCATTCCCCTTCTTGAATTCTTTGCCTACATTCTTGGGGATGTGCATAATTCTATCTACCCGCACTTATGAATTGCTGCCACCATCTGAGCTGGGCTCTACTCCTTAGCTTCATCTCCTTAAGACTACCTTCATTATCTAAGATATCTTACTTTCCTCCGTGGCAATTCTTTTGTCTTCCCTTTCATTCTCCATCCACGTTTTTTCCAATTTAAACTTTCTTACTTCCTGCCTGTTTTCCAGCTCTTCTGGGGACAAGGAACTGCTGCCTGGCCTGGAGGGTTCCCCTCTCCAAAAAGCACCTCCCCACTGAGATCTCCGGACCGCCCACTGGCATGTCTGGCTGCTACCCTGACCTTCAGCGCTTTTTGTAGCTCCTCCTTCCTGTTGAGCCCTCTGACTTGGACATCATGTAGGAAAGGCAGGACATACATCAACCCCCCATGAACATCTGAGAGAATGCACATCCACAGACACTGTCATTCAAACTCCAGACAGTCAATCCACAAACCAGCAGAGTCACACAGGATGGCTAAGCAAGAAATACCTCACTTTCTAAAGTGGTGTTTTTAAACACAGAACATGAAAATCATCTTTACTAAAAGATGCATTTTTATATTCTGAGTCCAGACATACTAAACTTAATTTCCCTATCTTGTCCTGTTATGTTTCATATAGGTAACCCATAAACTTTGACCTATATTTCACCTGCCATTACACTAAATAATGGTTCTTGGGACTGACCATTTACCTGGTTTCGGTACTACTTACAGGACGTGGGGTTTTCCCTGAAAACTAGCCTCTTTCATTATGCATGAGAATTCTTGGAAACTCAGCAGGACTACCATCTCCTGCATAATAACTATGTAGAAGGGTAATTCCTTCCGTCATCCTAAATCTGACATGCCACAGCAAGGTAGATCCCCTGATGGTACCACTTTAGATATATATGTACCATATCTTTGCTGAGGCAGGGAGAGGAGAAAAAGGACTTCAATGCTGACCCACTGACGCAAGACGCTGGGGGTCCTGCACACAGAAACTCCGGCTCACAGAGGTCTGACATCCCTCGCATGGTGTACATCGGGAGACCAAGAAAGGGGCCCCACAGTCCCTCCCTTCAGGTAATCGAGTAATGGAGGGATTCTTGGCATTCCACCCTCATATGTGTACAATTAGGTACATATAGTTAGGGTCGCATCGTAGGAGTAGCATTATTACTGTCATGCATTTTTATACTTGCCTGTATTAATTGTTTCAGCACTATTGTAGAAATCTACCATGCTTTTAGTCTGTTAGTGCTTATAATCATTTATATCTCTTTCTGTCCAATGGTTGTTTCAGCACACCTATTTTACACTAGAATGATGCTGGATCGATAAATGCTTATTCTCTGTATCTCTCTGAGATCAAGTGAGCACGAGTGACTGGGCGAAAAGTATCCGCCGTTTCCACGATTCCTGATGGGACAGAGTTGTCATGTTTGATAGTGTCCAAGAACTATTCTCTCCTTGGTAAGAGGGTTTTCTAGTGGCACTGTGAGATAGCTGGTACACAGGCAAACACCCCGGTGGTAGTGTCTGGAATCAGTCTGGACACCAATCCCACCGTCTATGTTTTCTAAACATGCAGATCCTATATAGGTTCATAGGAAGTACACAACATGGCGCCACCAATGTTGGTTTGGAACTTATTTAACGGTCACATCTTAGTAGTTCAGTTGTGTTATTCTCAAAGACCCCTACTCACATTGTCCCAGAGACGTTTGAAGTGGGAAGGGAACTATCCGCCACAGCTGAGTAGGCATATCCTATGTATTGGCTCTAAGTTTATGAAGCTTGAAGGAGAAATAGTTCCTATTGTGCATAAAACCTTATCTCAGTTTCCTTGAAACGTGCTCTTTTTTCAAAAATGGCTGACGAAGACGTCAATGTGCCATGCTACAGCAAGGGAGGAAGAACAAAAAGCTGAAATAAACATTTCAGAAAATATCACAGCTAGGGCTGGGACATTAACATTTGTGATTGAGGCACTCGAATCATACAGAACAGAGGTATTCTAGTCATGGGTTAAATTTCCACAAGCAGATACACAAACCCATACATTTCATTCTAATACCAAAGATGAAACACCAGATGAATACTGTCCATTTGAGGACATTGAAATTCTGCTCACCTACCAGGATCACATAAACTGGTTTAAAGGCACCCTCCCACACACAAAAGAAAAAGTAAGACTCGGTCCGATCAGAAGAGATAGAGAAACTTGGCCAGTACTAGCGGCTTACACACCACATCCAGACATTGATACAATGCTGGTAGCAGACTTACGTCCTCTAAACAAAGAATTAATAAATTAAAACTTTACAGAAACCTGACACAGTTTGTGATGAGAACATTCATGCTTTAGCCAGCAAGGGCCATACCAGCAGGACAAACTCTGGGATCTACAACTAAAATAACACCTCAAACTCTGCACACAGTTATGGGTAAAATGCCCAGTAGACATGAGCAAATGCCATTCTGGATAGTTAAAAAAATAACACATTTAGAAGCAGTATTTCCACACACAAGCCCTCAAGAAAATAACAGAATGCTAACAATCTGCTTGCCAATGGGGATATCTCCCCAGATTGTGGATTGTACCTCTAGGGGTACAGTTATCGCTGCAATATATACCAGAACTTACGGTATCTCTTCATTAGCAGTAATACCAGATATATTAAGACAAATAAAGAATGAGTATGGAGCAGAACCTGGTCTGAGCTTACGGATAAAAATTTTAAACAATTTTGCCCAGGTATCCGCTATTATATTAGCAAACATAAAAGGGGAGGCAGCAGCAGTGGCAATATCCCAACGCCTGAGAGATTTTTCTCCTTTATAGCAGGAATATAAATGACCTAAAATTATCGAAGACACCTATGCTGAATTAGGTAGAGATAGTTTGGCAGCTAAAGCAACAAAACCTCAACTGATGGGTGGTCTGAAAAAGAGAACACCAAGCAAGCACTTGATTCTTCCAAGTAGATATTGGATAACAATTAAAAACAAAAAAACTGAGAGAATAGATTGCAATCCAGGGGTGGGTCTCCTAAACAGGAGCCATCCGAAAGGAGGTACAACCTTAGGAATTGTGAAAACATTAAAAAACCTGACAGATTTCAGGATACTGATACACATTCCTCTAGTTGCTTTCAGGGTTCATAAAAAACTCAGAAAGGGAAGGACGGTCAGAACACAAACAAGAAGAGCATACAAAGTCCAGAGACACGCAACACGCTTCAGACTATACTTCCAAAAAAGAAGAGAAACCAAAATCAAAACCTCAATCTAAAAAGAAGAAGGTAGCAGGTCTTAAAGTTAGACATGCCCAAAATTCTGAGGACTCAACTTTTGAATGGGGAATGGGAATTGATGATGATAGACAGCACAGAAGAAGTAACAGTAGCTTGCCTGAACCTGATGGATTTTCTGGTGACAGCGGAGTTGAATGAACATATCACGGTGGAGACACCTGATACGAGGGTAAGTGTCCCACATAGGTTACATGAAATAAGACTCCAAATGGAGGGGGATAATTCCAGAAAAATTAGAGGTCTCTTTTGGGTGAACCTGACTTATGCATATGACATCCTATTGGCTGAAAAAGATTGGCCGTCCGAAATTGTTATGGATTATCCAAAAAGAGAAACAGTAATTTTACCAGCTTTTTCCGACCTCGTTCCAATATATTTAAAACATACATATCCTCAGGAGTCGGCGGTAGCACTTGCTCCAGTATTATATCGCAAACATGTTGGGTGGGATGCTGAGTCACTTCACCATGAAATCCCTGTAAAAACTACTCCAACTCAACAGAGAAGGTACCCAATAAAACAAGAAGCAAAAAAACAGATCAGGGAGATTTTTATATCAACTTGAATACCAGGGTGTAATTGAAAGTTGCACTTCTTCAATGATTAATGCTTTGTTTCCCATAATGAAACCCTATTATTCATACTGTCTAGTTTTAGACTACAGAAATCTGAACACATGCACTAAAACATTTTCAGTACAGAATGCACACAGTGCCGCATTAATGAATAACATTGTGCGAAAGTAATACAAAACAATATTAGAAATTCTAAATGGATTTTTCTGCCAAAATGTAGCACCTGATAGCAGATATTTAACAGCATTCTCAGCGCTCAGTGTCAATTTTGCCGCCTTCCCAAGGGTATAAGACTAGCCCTTGGTAGTTCTCAGCTAGGGTAACAGAGTTACTTCAGAGTTTGGATGAAGAGGCATTGTTCTACGTAGATGATATTTATCTTACGGATGAGGATTTAAAGGCTCACTTGACCATGGTGAGCAACATAATTTTGGGGTTCGCCTCTAAGAGCTACAAGTTTAATTTTGAAAAATCTAAAATAACTCAACTCATTGTCCTAGTTTTGGGATATGAACTTTCAAGTGAAGGGAAAAGCCTAGCAACTAACTTTTAAGAAAAGGGTGTGCTGCTCCAACCTCCTAAATCAATAAAAAACGTACAATCTATGGGGGTCATTAGGACGGCGGACGGACCTGCGTCCGTCCGCCACCCCCGATAAAGAGGGACCGTCCACATGGGCAGCAGTGGTCCCTCCATGCAAATTAAGATGTGACCGCCGCCCTGGCGGTCACATCCCCTACATTTAACATTGCAGTGGATGCTGCTTCAAGCAGCACCTGCCGCAAGGTTTAAAAGTGCATGTTTACCTTTGCATACACGAAGCGGCAGGCACGGCGTGGTGCCTGCCACTTTGTGCACGCAAAGGCAGGGGGTACCATAGGTACCCCACATGTTCACCCCCCACACCCCTTCACCCCTGGAGGCCCGCAACGGACCTCCAAACAAAAGACCGTATGCCTTTCCACGGCGGAAAAGCCGCAGTGAAAAGCCATAGGACCGCCGCCATCCAATATGCCTGGCGGTGTCTGATAGAAACCGCCAGCCATGTTAGAGCTTTTCCGCCGCAGTCGGAAGGCGACCGCGGCGTAAAAGCTGCGGACGGAAAAAGTATCCCCCAGCCATCCTAATCTGATGAGTGGTCTTTTTCCAGTCTGCGGTGGTTGATCCGCATCCTCCGGGCCGGCGGTGGCTTCCGCCGGCCCGGAGGATGCGGATTATACGCGATCATAATAGGCCCCTAAATTGGGATTCTTACATTTCGGAAAAACTTTCATTTTAGATTACGCAGAAAAAGTAAAACGTTTCTATGACCTAAAAAGACTCAATTGTTCAATTAGGCATTGGACACAAGCTGACATGATAGCTTCAAAATACCGACACACTAACCCTGGGTGGGTAACTCTTCTCCGTCAGGATAGTTTGTGGAGATTGCCTACCTTGCGCTCCATGGCAAATGCAGAGTGGGCAAAAACTCTGCCTCCATAGTGGAGGGGAGTTAGCTGCTTCTTCCCCCCTCCCAAATGCTTTAAAAATATATAAAGAGGGCACTTACCTGTGTTTCTGCTGCCTCCCCTGCCTGGCCGCTCTCCTTTCTCCTCCTCTCGCGTCCTCACCATTCTTCATTAAAAAAAACACTACATTGTACGTCTTGCGAGTGCGCATGCACACGCACAATCCTTACAACATTGCTTTTTTAGTGAAGAAGGATGTCGAGGACGCGAGAGGAGCAGGAAGGAGAGCGGCCAGGCAGGGGAGGAGGCAGAAACACAGGTAATTGCCTTATTTATACCTTTTTAAAGCATTTGGGAGTGGGGAGGGAGCGTAGCGGAGCTAAGCGGAGCTCCATGGAGTTTTTTTCAAACTCCGTGGAGCTACGCGTAGTGACACTACGCCAGCTCCGTTCAGGCATAATAAACACCACAAATTTGGTGATCTGTGTTACAGTGGGTCAATCTGGGTAAATTTACCTAAACTTCAATAAAGGCAAAATGGTACCCAAAGCATACAAATCCCACTTGTACACAAATGCTGAAATGAGTTTGCTTCTACAGAAAGAATTCTGACAGCAGTACAGACCGCTGAAGTGAGGAAAATAGCACTGGCTCAGGGGAAATAGGTAACTGTTGTAACTCCAGCACCAGCTTTAGAGGCTGTTACAAAGGCAAGCGTTCCAAATGCTAAAACTTTACATCCAAGATAGATAAAATGGGCTAATTCTCTCACTGCAACAGATGAAGATTACAAATTTGACTCAACACAAAAAACACAAGCATTTCTGCAATACGAAAAAGAATATCCTCTCCCGAATGAAATAATGCCTCTAGATCAGCATGAATACATGATTTACAGTGATGAATCTGCTCAGCCGGTCATAGGAAGTAAGCAACAATACAGCGCTGCATGTGCGATTGTAAAAGGGTCGTATGCAGGACGACAAGCTCCATTATAGCAGTAAGAAGACACAGTCTCTAGGAGACTAAACAGCACAGCTGGCAGAATTAAAAGCCCTATTACTGATACTAATAAATACAGATCGAGAATCCTCCACACTGATTGTGTGAGATTCTTTTTACTGTGTCCAGTCATACAATGAATATCTATACTACTGTGGTCAAAATGGGTTTAAAGATTCAAAAGCTGGCACAATTAGGCATTATATGCTATGGGAATAGGTTGCTGAGTAGAAAATCGAACTACCAAGAGCTCATGTGATACATGCGCTGAGTCATCAATGTGATGGTGTTCGCGTTGAAGGAAATTCATTGGCTGATGAAGCCGCAAAGGGGGGAGTACGAACTGCTGCCATAACTGCAATCACTCATTCCAAAATGAGAATAGACAGGCAGATAATGGTAGCTGTCATTGCTTCCCGCAAAAACAGCATAGACTTACCGAAATGCTTTCCACTCAAGTACTCCTACAAGTTAGATGCAAATATCATTCCGTATGCTCAAATTCCAGGAGTGGGGGATGGAGTAATACCCAACATGGAACGCAGATTAGGTGTAGTTCTAGCGGCACAAAAGGGTCTAGATTGTGCACACGCAGTGTTGCAGGGATTCTGCTCAGACACAGAACTGAGCACAGAGACGCAGGACCTCAGTGAATTAGGGTGTGCCAAAAACTCACCTTAGTACCCAAAATCCCCTACCAGACTAGCATCAGTGTCACATTGGCTCTTCGTCCTATAGCAAAAATACCAATGATTAGACAACCCAGAACATGCGACTTAGGTTATTTCAGGCAATGTGGAAAACAGGAACACTCTTTCATTATACTCTCACACCAGTTCAAAACAGAGAGTAAACAGAGACACGAGCAAGTTTGAAATATTTATTTGTAACACCGTGTTCTCATGTGCAGCACTTTAGCTAATACAAGCAGACATATTACTAGAAACAAGATTGTCAGCATAGTTACTATTCCATAAAATACAAAGGGAGAAAGCATGTTATAATGCTAATTGGAAACAGGTTTAAAATATACCTATATTTCACCCTCCCTTGCTAGTAGATTATTTTATAACTACAGAAGGTCTCTTGGGATTACATAGTCGGCCCCATACCTGTGGTATTAGCAGAAGTGGATCTCATCAAGTTCTGCACAAGCTCTCAGCATACGATTGTTCTCCAAGTGTGTCTGATCATGCCTACGCAGTGCATTATTAAACGCGCCAATATCAGAGGTGGCCACAGCTGCATATGTGTTATGTCTAGAACGTGCGCTGATCAGTCCGAACAACAACCACAGTGTTGAAATAACCTTGAAGGCCTCTGCAGTCACTGTTCAGACTAAGCTTACCAAGCAAGGCTACTAATGTAGAAAAACAAATTATTTTCATGTGAAGCAAAACACTCTAAACAATTAATAAAGTGTGTGCCATGTGCAAAAGGCAGCAGAAAGGAAAAATGGCGTTTAAACTTCTAAGAAGCTCATGTCAACCTAACACTGTGTGAATGCAAGGCTCAGCCCCACAACACCCTCCCTTGATCTGACTACGGATAAAAAGGGGGTAAATTTGGAACGCAGAGTTCAAGTTCAAGAGTCAGAATCAAGTTCAAATTTGCCACAGTGGAAAAACAGTGAACAACCTTTACAATGCGACTTTTACAACAAAGTGCATTTAAGGCGCAACTTTTACAACGCAAAGCATTACAACGCATTGCGCTGGGGGGCACTCTAGGATAGGGAATAGGTTTAATTTACTATCCAACACCTTCCCTACTATCCACGGGGACTGGAGTTGGAATAGTAAATTAAACTATTCACTATCCAGCGCCCCAAAACACTATGCGTTGTAAAGGCATGCGTTGTAAAAAACGCGTTGTAAAGGCATGCGTGGTGAAAGTATGCGTGGTAACTTCATACATCCTGGAAAAACAGGAGCAAACTCCAAATTTTGAAAATACTTCAAATCAATAATCACTTTAACTGGCACAGTGAAGACAATGGGCATGTAAAAAAATAAAGATGGCAAAAATAATATTAAAAAAAGAGATTTTTCTCCTTTATAGCAGGAACATAAATTACCTAAACTTATCGAAGACACCTATGCTGAATTAGGTAGAGATAGTTTGGCAGCTACAGCAAACAAAACCTCAACTGATGGGTGGTCTGAAAAAGAGAACACCAAGCAAGCACCTGATTCTTCCAAGTAGATATTAGATAACAATTAAAAACAAAAAAACAGAGAGAATAGATTGCAATCCAGGGGTGGGTCTCCTCAACAGGAGCCATCCGAACGGAGGTGGAACTTTAGGAATTGTGATAACATTAAAAAACCTGATAATGGGCCTGTAAAAAAAAAGAAAGATTACAAAAATAATTTTAAAAAAATATCTGATGTCCAACATGTGATGTTGGCCACGAAAGAGAGAAAAGAGAACACGCATCTCACTCTAACAGTGTATATGCACAGTACATTGTTCTCATCTGAAAACATTTCAGCCATTCAATTCAGTAATGGGAAGGAGCTTACATGTTCCTCAATAACCGGATCCTCTAGTACCATCGGAGGACAGTTGTGGTTTTCTTCAATATAACTGCGTGCCAAGAAGTAATGCGCCGCTGCAAAAACATTCCAACGTCCCAGGACTCCATGCATCGCTGCAAAGGCCATAATCCCGTCGCCAGAACAAAGCAATTCATGAGAATCTAAGGGGCTCATCAGTTGATCATAATCTGCGTTGGGAGACACCGTATTGCAGAGACACAAATCCAGGGCCCAGTCGAAATCTCAGCTCAGGCAATGAAAGACAGGCTGGACGCATGTGAAAAAGGAACATTGAAACGATAATCCATAAGCTGTACTCATTGTAGCAAGAGGCTGCGCTCCTTAATAATCAAGCATTGGGTTGCGGAGCAGCAACAGCCATGGCAGATCGTCTCGAGCTCGGCGGTAATGGGTAGGTCATTACACACGGACACAGGATACTGGAGCCACACCCTATGGGCTCATTCCTGATGTACTGTCCCGCCGATCCCTCATGTGGCCATTAGTATATGACCAGTAGGCATAGGAGAATCCACAGAGGTAACAAACACGACACATATGACACTAGCATGTTGTTGTTATTATTACTTTTCACTTTCTTAAGGTCCTGAAGAATCGCGGGTGATTAACCCATTGCGAGAAACATGTCGACCACAATCACTTCTAGCCTTTTCTAGGGTCACTCGACTTAACCCGTTGACTCCTAGCAAGCTAGCCCCACCTTTTAATTGCAGCCAGGGGACCCCCAGAATAAAGTCAATTCCGGTACCCCTTGCTACATTTTAACTATCTTACCACAGGAGTACACCACCCTGCCCACATACCCCCACCTCACCATAAGGCTGTTGGATAAAAAGATCTCCGCCAAAGAGCCCCTCTTTGAGGTGAGCCCGTCGGGGGTTGCACCGCCTCCCCGACGAGGAGCAACCGCCAATGATGAAGCATGACACCCTTCTGGGTGTATGAGGCAACTACATCCAACATAATGGATGACCCAGGGTATCATTGGAACACCCTTGGTCACGCCAGGTAAACCTTCCCCTACTTCCCTATCTCTCTACAGGAACAGTGCAGCAACCCCCCTTTTTTGTATCTCCAGATCATCTTGTAACACAGGATGTGCATCCATTTTGAAATAAACAAATTAATAGAAGCACTCCTGCAACCAGAGCGAGCATCAAGGGAAATCCACCAAACAGGCTGGAAAAAATCGAATGAAAAAATGCCGGGAACACACCAAATATAGTTGGAAAGAAGTCACAAGGCCACTACTAACAACTTAAAAAAAGGGAGCCAGACCCGTGGTAGAGGAAGCATTAAAGATAGTGTGAATTAATTCTCCGAAATGCAAGGGCAAATTTGTATTTAATAAAGCATGCACCTCTGTGCGGGTGTTTGCCACGTGAAGGACAAATGTTTCACGAGCAGATGTGAGAGCGACTTCTTTTTGAGACAAAAGAGCTCTTATGCGACTCAGTTTGTTGAACTCAAGGTCGGAATCGACGGCCAGATGGAAACATCCAGCTTCCCATGTGGAGGAGGCAACATTGCATTTTACAACAAACTACACGTTCAGAGACGTTAACGATGTAAGGAATTCCAGCTAACATCCCACAACAATCTTCATTATTTAAAAGTAAATAACTACTGTTTGCTAGTAATGTGAATGTGGGTATGATAGCAGGCGTTGGTGTACCTTTCAAAACATAGGCTAGATTAGGCGCATCCTGGTGGCACGAGCCATGCAATTGGATATTCATACACACTAATGAGTGATCCGGTGTTGTTGTGCAATCCTCGCCATTCAAATAAACCTCTTTTCCCTCCCTCAGGCACATATAGGTAAAAGGTAGTGACCAAGCTTCATGGAGATAAGCGGTGCCCAGAGGTTCATATCTGCCAATTGCGTAGTACTTAATGCAAGCTTCGAATTTGAAAAAAGGAAAAGGTAATGTTATTTCCCATGGATGAGCCACACAGCAGAATTAGTTTCAGCCACAGAAAACGGCAAAGGTTCTAACTTTTCAACATGTAACATGCAATTTTTTCAGTGTTGTAGGAGCATGCAGCTGTGAACATTTCTCCAAGAAGTGAGGAGCCAATCCTCTACCTTCATTGTTGAGCTCATAGCCCAGGAACAACACTGTGTACTCTGCAATGTGTGACTTTGCAAAGTTAAATTTGTAACCGAAGTCTACAAAATTACAAATAATGCGGTCAACGCGGCACAGTTACGCCCATATTTCGTTGTCTGTGAGATAAATGTCATTCACATACGAAAACGCATCTGGGGCAACTCTCTCTAGTAGATATATGATACATGCAGCAAACACACCTGGACTATTCCTATAGCCCATGGCCAAGCATTTAAATTGGCGCTGTTTGTCACCACTGGTAAAACTGGTCCATTGACTACTTAAACCAGAAAGGTTGTGGGCAAAAAATCCATAGGATATGTCAAGGGTGGTTTTAAACCATTTACGCACACGACCATCCTCCAAAGCAGAGCCGTGGGTATTCTATACTCCACAGGTATGGCAATGCGAGTTTAAATGCCGGTAATCCATTACCAAACGGTACGAACCATCAGGGTTAGTTACAGTAAAAAGTGGGTTGTTCATCGGAGACACACAAGTTTCAATTACTTCTTGATAATCCAATTGTTCAAGGATTTCTGCCATGGAAGCTTTCGCTTCACGCCGCATGGGATATTGAGGTTGAGGCTGTGGCATAGACCGTAACGGAATCTTGTGGTGGGGGAAGAATTTATTGCAACCACAGTGAGTACGGTACAAAGCCGGTGCAAGGACCTTAGCCCACTCTTCTGCAAAATTCAGCGCATGCTCCTTAGACACTGTGTGTGTGGACTACCTCCTCCCCTCTCGGAGCTGCGAGAAAAAAAGGTAGGGGCCAGTCAGCCTCCGCTAACAAAATGTCATAGGTAGTTGTAAGATTTTCCCAAAATACCCCTTTTATGGTACGTTGTATGTCACCTTCAATCAATAGGTCATTTTCAAAAAGCCTATCAGGGGGTGCTACTCTAGTATCAGCTGTCTCAACAACAATAAATTGGTCAGTCGCTGTCACCTTCAGTAGTGGACGCAGGGCCTCATGAACAATGGTAATCTTTTTCTGAAACTGGGGTCTTTTCTGTGAAGAATCGGCCTGCTTGCCTTTTCCGTTTTATTGGCGGGGCTGGTCGCGACTCTGCTGGCCACCCCAACCTCTGCCGCTGCCTCCACCACCGGACGATGAGGCCGATGGGTCCTGCAAAGAACGAGGAGAACGTTGATCAGGAACCTGAAATCGATCAGGTGATTTAATGGTAGAGCGGTCGCGCAAGTCATAAACGCGCTCAGTAGACGCAGGCATGGGTGACGCGGGAAGGGACTCCTGTTTCTGTTGTTGTTTTCTCTGTTTTTTATTTTTGTTCCAATTTTGCTTTGGAGCTTTGGGTTGAACGTCCTTCTCATACTTCGAACCCTGAGGTTGTTTTTTCTCTTTGGTAGAAAAGGGATTGACACCTAAACTATTACGGCCAATGGTCTTATAAGCCGCCGTAATAATTCTCGGTAACTGTTGGGGTTTGCCGGCTTTGGGGACATCGCACAAGGCATTAGCCACCTGGAAGTTCACTGCATCTCTCTTTATATTATAAAGGACGAGATCGGAAACTACGTCAAATGTGCCAACGAGTCTCATTCCCAATTCAAAAGCAGTCTCAGGTCCGTGTTCATCCTGAACATGCTTAATGATGAAGGGAAGAACAGCCATTGACGGAGTGCCGAAGCACCTTGTGTACACTGCCACAAACATTCTACCCCATGACTCACATTCACCAGGTTCCGGTACCAAGTCCTTGGGTAAACTAATTGTAAGAATCCTGTATTTTTCTACGGGACTTAAGTTAGGAAAAACTGCCTCCAGCTGGTCAAACTTCTCGGCAAGCCAAAAAAGCATATCATCCTTATCTTAGGGAAGCTTGCCCATAACCACATTAACCATCACAGGACTAAGCTTCATTCCGCTCGGTCCAGCTGGAAGTGCCGCAACACCAGGGGCCCCGCCCTGGAAACTGTGGGTGATATATTGAACTAGGGCCCTGATAACACCGATTGCAGAGTTATATAGGGGCTGCAATTCAGCAACGGGGATTACCCCCGCACGAGGATACGGAGTAAATCCAGCCAAAACAGGCCAAATAGCGTCTGGAATGGACAAAGGACCTAATCTAATCACCGTGACACTGTGGGGAAGAGCGCCATTAAACCAAACACGGTGCTGACATGCAGAAATCGGAATCTCCTGTGTCCTATAAGGAACATATTCCAAGGGCACGGCTGTGTGAGTATAAGTTTTAAACACCTGAGTAGCTGCATCCACAGCAGGAAATGTCACCCAAGAGTAGAAAATCTCAAACGGGTAAGCTACCTCAGCACTCACCACCAAAATAACTGCCATGCCCTCCAAGGGTACTTGAAAAGCCTGCAAAGGATTGAGGACTGCAATGCGACTATGCTGCGGTATATCAACGTCACCCATAATGACACAGAAAAGAAGAGGTACAATGTTAAACAATGTAGCACAACTGGGTAGTAATTCAAAAGGAAACTGTTTTGAAAGATTCAAGCTTGAAAAGACCTATGTAACTATAGGTAGGTTTATCCGTCACCATTGTTAACTGGAAACAATAGTGAAGGGGTTATGGACTGATATAAGCACTACTCAAGCGTCATGTAACACCACCATCATTGGGCGCTATGTTGCAGGGATTCTGCTCAGACACAGAACTGTGCACATAGACTCAGGACATCAGTGAATTAGGGTGAGCCAAAAATTCACCTTAGTACCCAAATTCTCCTACCAGACTAGCATCAGTGTCACATTGGCTCTTCGTTCTATAGGAAAAATACCAATGATTAGACAACCCAGAACATGCGTTTAGGTTACCTCAGGCAACTTGAACAACAAGAACACTCTTTCGTTATACTCTCATACCAGTCCAAAACAGAGAGTAAAAAGAGACATGAGCAAGTTTGAAATATTTATTTCTAACGCCGTGTTCTCATTCGCAGCACTTTAGCTAATACAAGCAGACATATTATTAGAAACAAGATTGTCAGCATAGTTACTATTCCCTAAAATACAAAGGGAGAAAGCATGTTATAATGCTAACTGGAAACAGGTTTAAAATATACCTATATTTCACACTCCCTTGCTAGTAGGTTATTTTATAACTACAGCAGGTCTCTTGGGATTATATAGGCGGCCCCATACCTCTGGTGTTAGCAGAAGTGGATCACATCAAATTCTGCACAAGCTCTCAGCATACGAATGTTTTCCAAGTATGTCTGATCATGCCTACGCAGTGCATCATTAAACGCGCCAATATCAGAGGTGGCCACAGCTGCATATGTGTTATGTCTAGAACGTGCGCTGATCAGTCCGAACAACAACCACAGTGTTGAAATAACATTGAAGGCCTCTGCATTCACTGTTCAGACTAAGCTTACCAAGCAAGGCTACTAATGTAGAAAACACGTTAGTTTTGTGTGAAGCAAAACACTCTGCCAAACTCTAAACAATTAATAAAGTGTGTACCATGGAGAAGTGGATAAATGTGGCTCAATGGTTAGAGCGACAGACCCTGATGCAGAGGTCAAGCACGGGACCAGTGTTCAATTCCTGCCTCGGCAGGTCTTGGGCTTAATTTCCTCGGACCTGATCATTCTCGCCTCGGTGCCTGTTCTAATTCATGGGTCCCACTCTGCAACTCTGGGCAATAACTTGCTCAATCTCCACAATGGCCCCAACAACGCTAGGATGCCTGGCTTCGCCTTGGGGGTGCCCAGAAGTGGGCATTACACAGGGAAAAGCCAGGAAGGGTTCCACAGCAGTATGCGTACAAGCGCCGAGATGCCTCATGGGTGATTCGTGCGCTATACAAGTACTACTACATTTACATCTACATTTACATTTACCATGTGCAAAAGGCAGCAGGAAGGAAAAATGGCGTTTAAACTTCTAATAGGCTCATGTCAACCTAACACTGTGTGAATGCAAGGCTCAGCCCCTCGACTGCAGGAGTTACGGCAACAGTTTCTTCACAGAAACAATGCTATTAGTGATTAACAAAAAAAACTGAATTTTATCCTAAATGCGACATCTGTCATCAGATGAAGTGTTCCACCGTAGCACGTTAGTGCAGACACCATTATTGATATCAGATAGACCGCTCGCTTCTGTCTATTTGGACCACAGCTGCCCCTTATAATAAAATGGGGCTTACAAGTATATCTTGGTGGCAGTGGATTCATGCTCTAGAGTTCTGTGGGTTTGGCCTCAGTGCTCGGCTGACTCAAACTGTTATAAAAGATTTGTGAGTCTTCATAGGGACATACACTGTTGGCACATTACATTCTGACTGTGTTCCTTGTTTATCTCTTGGGCTTACAAGGAAGCCATGGGAAGTTTGGGTGTTGCATTGCGGTACTCCTCTCCATACCATCCCATGGGAAATTCGCTCATGAAGAGGAAAAACTGGGACTTAAAGCAATCTTTAACAGCAAGAGTATAAGGTTTTGGGGGGGGGGGCGTGGCTTAGCGCCCGGCGGAGTCGGGAGCGTCTATGTGAGCGCTCCGTGACCGCCGGGGGAACCAGCGATAAACGGGCCCGTTTTTCGGCGGCAACACCATTATCTCATACCGGAAGGGTCCGGGAATGCTTTGAGGACCTGTTTCTTCGCCCTGCTCTACTGCTTCGGGAGTTTCTGCTGCTCTTCCTCACCCGCAGCGTTATGACGGCTGCGACCGCCATTTTGTTTTGATTTTCAGCGCGTCTGTTGAGCGGCGCTCTCCTATACCACACAACGAACGACAGGCATGCCTCCCTCCTGCTTCACTAAGGTTGGCTGATTTTTTCTTCCATGGTGCCTGCACTGCCTATACTGTTGTGAGTTATTCCATTGGATGTTTTTGCTTATGTGGTATGCTGCTCTCAGATCTCCCATATCAGTGGCCATTTTGTGTTAATATCACTACAGGAGGCCTTCATAGCTTGACCAGATAGACATTTCCTTGTGCTCTTGCATGACTATTGACACTCCTATGTCATTTTGAGGTGTTTTTTCCCTGGTTATTTTACCACTGCTCCTGTGTGCTCTTCAAGACTTCATGGTCCCTTTATTCATCTGTTAGTGTTCCACGGACTGAACGTCCCAACTGCTGCCTCCTTTCTTAGTGGTTGCTTACACTCTTATGGATAGCGGCACAACAGGTCGTGCTCCTAGGAACCCACGACGCATCCTCATTAAGAACTCCAAAGTATTTTCTGCTCAGGCGTCTGCTGACCACATGTCGCAATCTAGTCCGGATCATCCTGTGCAACCATCAGGGAAGGCCACAACGAAACGGCTTAAAAAAGACCCTCCATCGCCGTCGGGTTCCTCCTCAGTTGTATCCATGGAGCTGTGGTTGGAGGAGATACGGGCCCTTCGTCCCTTCATGGAAGAAACCAATACCAAGCTACAGGTTTTAACTGATAACTGGTCGCAGTTAGATGCAAGAGTCACGACAGTAGAGCACAGTGTTTCTTCTCTCCAGGAGTCATCCTCCAAGGTTATGCATATGCAGTCGCAGATTTCCTCTCTCCAGAAGCAGGTTGAGGAGCTTGAAAATCGCAATCGGCGCAATAACCTGCGCATTTACGGCCTGGCGGAGAATTGTGAGGGGAGTGATCCTATTGCTTTCTTCAAATCCTTCCTTCCTAAGCTCCTCCACTTACCAGAAGGAACCATGCTCAACATCCAGCGTGCACATAGGCTTGGTTGCACCTTCTCACCTGCTTCTTCCTCTTCGAGACCAAGAGGAGTTATCATGTATTTCCTGGAGTATACTGATCTTCTTAAAGTTCTCTCAGCAGCTAGAGCTTCTCCTCGTCTAACATGGTCAGGATCCACGTTGTTCTTTGCGAAGGACTATGCAAGAGCCACAGCTAACCGATGCAAAGCTTTTTTGGCTATGAGGCCAGAACTTCGTTCCATCGGCGCCAGATATGGCCTTTTTCATCCTTGCCTCTTCAGAGTCACTCATAACAACAAGACGACGACTTATGAGGACCCTGTTCGCCTCCAGAGCTTTCTAAATTCTTGTCAAACAGCTGACATGGACTCATCTAGCTCCTCATCTGCTTTCCTCCATGACTTTGTTGAGTTGCTATTGCTCACTACTTGGCTCCCTCAGTTCATGTTGATCTGGTCATGCATGTTACACTAGTTTTTTTTTTTCTTCCTTCTACAGAGTGCTTTCATTTATTGCTTCCTTATATTTATATAAGTCATTCATAAGTTCTTTGTTGTTGTTTGGTACTACATCTTATTTGTTTTGTCTTTTGATGTTTTTCTTTCCTCATGTTTTTCCAGAATCTACACTTCGCTGTGTGATGTTCCTCTGGTTTGACGGTTCGCTCGCACTGGATGTCTCGCCCTCTCCAGTTGGCTCTACCCCCCCAGTTTCTCGTTTGTTCTCCTTTCTGATTACCCTTCCCTGGTTTCATCCCTCGTAAGTACGTTCTCATTCCTTCCTTCAATGTATGCCTTTTCCTTTTTCCTCCTATTCTTCCTTCTTTCTTATTTTCAACTGTGTTCCAAGGTGTCCTTTCTCCCTTCCCTTCATCATTCTTTCTGTTCTTTCTCTCTCCATGCCTTCTTTTTTGCCATTTTTTGCATCTCCTTCCTTTTTTTATCTACTTGGATGAATCTCTCAGGTTTTTGTTCTATCTTTTCCCTTTTTTACAGATTTTTGGCTCATGTGTTTTGGGACTTTACTGTTTTATTACCTAACATTAGCTTTTCTATTATGGCATTTTATCTTCTCCTCTGTTGCTATCTTCCTTCTTTCCCTTCCTTGATATTCTTCTCATCTTACTTATTTCTTCTCTTCCTTTTTTCTGGCACTTATGATCACATTCCTTTCTTTTACTTACCTTTTTTTCATGGGCTCTTCTCATTATATTGCTATTGAATTCCTTTTTCTTTTCTTTTATGCATTATGTCTCTGAAAATAATTATGTGGAATGTTAAGGGCATCAATTCTCCAATTAAGAGACAACGAATTCTATCACACTTAGCCCGTTTGAATGAAGACATTGCGTTTCTTCAAGAAACTCAATTATCTGATGTAGAATCAGCTAAGCTCAAAAGAGGTTGGGTGGGTGAGGTTTACTACTCCCAGGGTGATGGTAAACGGAATGGAGTAGCCATGTTATGTCGTAAAACTCTATCTCACTCCCTAATTGCTCAGGAATCAGATATTGAAGGTAGATGGCTACAAGTTAAACTGTCTCTAAAGGGTGTTTCAATTTCCCTCCTCAAGGTTTATGCTCCCACCGGTGGCGATCCTGCTTTTTGGCACAACTTTTCCCAGCATATCACCAGATTTGCTGACGATAACTTTATTTTGGCAGGTGATTGCAATCAACCCCTTGATCCCTTTATTGATCGACACTCTAAGTCTCCCTATGTTCCAAACAAACCTCACAAGCTTTTTACCCAAGCTATCTCTCAACATAAACTTATTGACGCTTGGCGCTTGTGTAATCTGACATTAAGAGAATTTACTTTCTATTCCCCATGCCATCACTCCCAGTCCCGAATTGATTTTATTTTTGTTACTCATAATATTGCCCAAACTCTTACCAATGCAGAAATTGGTCCAATTTTGCTTTCAGACCATGCTCCTACCATAGTTTCTATTGATGTACTCCCTAAACCCGTGGGACCAAAAAGATGGCGCTTCAATAACGCTCTTTTGTTGGATCCCAAATTTACTGCTTCCTTTATTGAATTCTCGATTGAATTTTTTTTGTTTAATGACACTCCCTCCATTCCCAAATCTACCATTTGGGACACCTTTAAGGCTTCGGCCAGAGATTTTATAATTGCTTATGTTGCAAAGAAACGAAGAATCGCCCGTAAATTTACAGGAGATATTCTTCGTGATATCAAGAAATTGGAGCACGCCTATTTTACTTTTCACTCACAAGACAGTTTGACAGCCCTTGTTAATGCTAAAATGAAGTTCAACAAAAAATCCACAGAGGACGCTTCCCTTTATTTATTAAAATCTAGTGCAAAATTCTATGGTGGTAGAAATAAGGCTGGGAAATTTTTGTCTAACTATTCGATAATTAAACACAACAAATTAAATATTGAATCCATCTATGACACTCAATCTAATCTTCACACTAAAGATGCAGATATACTCACCTAATTTTCCTCTTTTTACAAAACTCTCTATTCTTCTGAAACTCAACCCTCTACTCAGTCACTAGATCACTTCTTTTCTACTATACATAAGCCGGACAATTTCCCTCTCGACCTTTCCTCCTTAGAATTAGAAATTTCCCAGCATGAATTACTCTTAGCACTTCGGACCTTACGGAAAGACAAGGCCCCTGGACCAGATGGTTTCACTGTTGAGTTTTTCATGCATTTTTCCAAACTCCTCATCCCCAAACTACACTCTTTATTGGATTCCTTTCTTACCTTAGGTGTCTCCTCAGGCTCTTTCTCTGACGCCCACATCTGCCTTATACCAAAGGAAGGGAAGGATGCACAACACTGTAAGAACTATAGGCCTATTTTCTTGGTCAATATTTGCCAAATCACTGGCAGCCCGTCTTGACCTCTTACTTCCAGATCTCTTAGGCGAGGAACAATCAGGCTTCGTCAAGGGCCGATTTATCACGGATAACACTAGGCTTTTGTTTAATGTTTTATCGAAATCTCATAAATCACCTGATGCCCTTGCAGCAATTGCCCTAGATGCTGAGAAAGCCTTTGATAGGGTTGAATGGATCTATTTGTTTCATACTCTTAAATGGTTTGGTTTTGGCCCTAAATTTATCTCTTTGATTTCTCTATTATACTCCAATCCCCGTGCGGGGGTTTGCGCTAATGGCCTAGTATCTTCCTTTTTTGATCTAGGGAGAGGTGTACGTCAAGGTTGTCCCCGGTCCCCTTTTCTTTTCAACTTGGCCCTGGAACCTTTTTTATCCAAACTTCGCCAAAACCCCAACATTTCTGGTTTCCATGCTTCTGACTCTCAAATTAAGCTTGCTGCATATGCAGATGAAATTTTATTTTTTATTTCCAACCCAACTGAATCCATTCCTGCCTTTCTTGCTGAAGTACAAGATTACTCTCAGATATCTGGTTACAAGCTTAATAATGACAAATGTGAGATTCTGCCCTTGACGAAGTTCACATTTAAGCCTGATTTTAGTGCCTCCAACTTTACATGGAGCTCCTCACACATTAAATATATTGGCCTTTATATTACCTCTTCTATTTCAGACACGGTCTCCCTCTGTTTGAACAAATGCATTCAAAAATTATCAGACTTAACAACCAGATGGCATCCCCTTTACTTATCATGGTGGAGCCGCCTTGATACAATTAAAATGATGCTCTCTCCCATAGTTCTCTACACTATTTCCAATATTCCTGTCTCCATTCCTTCTAAATTTTTCAAGAGAATCAATTCACTTATGACATCCTTTCTCTGGAGCAAAAAAAAACCTAGAATGTCCCTTGCCCGACTTATTCGTCCCAAATCAGAAGACGGAGTCAACTTTCCAGATTTCCCAGTTTATCATAAGGCCTTTCTGCTACGACAGGCTTTCCACTGGTTGCAGGACCCGACTTCCCCTTGGCCTTTATGGGCTAAACTTGAGCGTCTTTTCCTTTCCCCTTTCTCTCTTGCTGAGTATCTTTCTTTCTTACACAAGCCCTCCTCTATTCCTACTCCCATTCACAAATTTACTGTTAAATTGCTTCACTCTTCCTCTCCTGATCCTCCCGTAACTGTTGATGAAATTCTTGCTTCCACTATTTGGCACAACACTTCCCTTTTGATATGCGGCAAACCCTTTTACTGGAAGTCCTGGCGGCACAGAGGGCTAATCTGGGTTTCCCAACTGTTCTCCCATTCATCTTTCATATCCTTCCCTACTCTCTGCGTCACCTATGGTCTGCCTGCTTATTTTATCCACAAATACCTTCTTCTTAAAGAAGCTGCAATGATAACTTACACCCGCCTCTTGCATGCATCCTCCTCTATTTCTCCTCCTACCCACGTCTCATTACTCCACTCCTTCTTACACACCTCTCCCAAAGCTTCCCTCATTTACAAATACCTACACACTACAGATCCTATTAGACCCACATCTAAGGTGGAGGAAAGCTGGGAACAAGATTTTGGTACATCCTGGCCCATCCCTTTTTGGTATAAGATTTGGAATAAGATTCGCAAGTCCTCTAGAGCAGCAACATTAACACAGACTTTGTTCTTCATTTACAATAGGCTTCTTTTCACGCCATTTGATCTCCATAAGCGCTTTTCTACCGCTCCACACATTTGCTGGTCTTGTTCTTCACCGCAAACGACTTTGTTTCATATGTTGTTCTCATGTAAATCTGTTCATGACTTCTGGTTACAGGTTTGGGCCCAAATTAATGTAATATTTCAGACCCGCACTCCTTTCTCTTATGTTAATGTCTTTTTAGGAAGCCTTTTTCCTTGCTGGGATGACGTTGATCTTAACACACAGATTATTGATTTGTTATTAGCTGTTGCATTTCAGCAAATTACAATCAACTGGAAGAATTTTTCTAACATTTCTTTTAAAGCTTGGTGGTATAACATATGTCATAGTCACAGATTGGATACTGCTTTTGTTTTCCTGCCCACATGGCAGCAAAACGTACAGATTTATGGCTTCCTGTTACGCTTTATCTTGATGTATGTGCTAAACGCTCGTTTCATCCACAACCCTCGCAGCAAGAAGTTCTTAAGCCTCCTTGATTGCCCTCCACATTCCGTTTATTTTCCACTATCAATTGTATGTACTTCCTTTTATATGATTTTATCTCTACAACTGTGGTTTTCATTTTCTTTAGCCCTGATACATGTGATTAGCTTTCATTATGTTTCTACCTGTATTATGCACATTGCTCATTGATATGCTTGTACTTTCTATTTTTTGTTGTACTTTGTTTTGGCACCTTGTCTCTTCTTCTTCCCTGAAATAAAATTATTTCTGAACTTAAAAAGAGTATTAGGTTTGGTTGCTAGTTGGTTCAATCCCTTATATGGGGTCCAGAGGGCTCTCAACAATATGCCAAGATGTTCCCTAGGAGGTTTCACTTCTTACAAAGTCCTATTTGGGATGAGAATTTGGGTACCTGATCTCGATTGTGAAAGCACAGTGGCGGATAAAAAACCATTTGACATCAATAAATGTGTGACAGTTTTACAGAATCTCAATGAATTACGGGCACTACAAAGCAACGTGCAAGTAAAGCACACAACCACTGGGGAAGTCAAATCAGTCACAGCAAGACCTGCCTGGATCCCTAGAGTCGGTGGCCGGGTCACAGAAAAGATTTTAGACAAAGAAGAATTTGTGCCATCATGCAGAAAGCCTGTACCTGCCCAGGCTGTCAAAGGACAGTACTTCTTCTGCCTCTTGCCGAAAAAAAGAAAAGAGTTTTGTCTCCATCGATCTGATCAAACCACACTATTTGGCAGATACTGAATAGTATGCCTTGTGAGCTTCTAGGTAGCTGGCACTCTCCTTTCGCTACCATACAGGAAGTTCAGACAGAAAGACTCATAACATTTGAAGAGTCATCAATACAAAATAATGGACTTCCCAGCAATGAACTGGAATTAGCTCCTGATGAACTGTAACACCAAAACACAAATGAAAGACAAACATAAATTCGGCCTACCACCGATATCTACATCAATATGCCTCCTCAAGAGACGTCTGCCAGTTCAACAAAACCTGCTGAGCTACCAAAATAGATTGAACTGCATCTGGCTACTTCATCGATTTTGATACCTTCTATCTTGAATCCAGTGAACCTGAGACAACACCAGCCCCAGGTTCCCGTAAGCATCAACTTCATGACTTCTACATTCTTCTGAAATAGACTTACCTTGTTTCACCATGGCTACAGCTCTGGATAATAACTGGAATACCGTTCTTCCTTTTCTGGATTAGCCTAGTAACTGTCTTTTGCTTACTCATGAATGGAAACTATCTCAGAGAACACTCTGAAGTATCAAATGTAAAGTTGGTCCTGAAACCTCATACGTCATCTCGTCACGAAAAAAGAGACCTGTTCTTCTTGAACATTACAGCTGTTCCAATTCCTGATGGTATAGTTTGGGGCAGAGTTTCATATGATGTATTTGGTCCCACAAAACTTTAGAAAATTCCTTATGTATTAAAAATTTCTTTAAATGATATCATTTCCTCCAGTACATTTTCTGACGATTGGGATTTTGAAACTGTAAATATTATATTGTCTTATTTAGAACAATCCGCTGTATTTTCAAGCATTGAAATGTTAGAGGACACATCTGAATATGATACAATGTATTGTTACTAACATTATGTTAATCATTTTTTACATAAATCCAGTATCCCACTAAATGTTTTTACATCCCACCAATAAGAACATTGCCCAACACCACCAAAAAGTAGTTCGAGAACAATTACACAGTCATTTTCTAATTTTTCAGCATTTAACACTTCTGACCCGCCCTCATATTACTATAAGGTTACACCTACAACTGCACAGAAAAATATTCGAACGAGCACCAAACAGATGTGCGCTGCACCCTTTATTTCCCAACTGTGTGAAGAGGGTTTCGACTTATGGAAGGACACTATAGACACAAAATCAGTCTGGGGTTCAAAGGAATAGCAAGTTCAGGGAACAGAAGCACTATTTAAAGCATAAATAATTTCACAGCGAATAGTATTTCTGAACGACACTGTGCAACAGACCTCATGTCAAGGACTAGCCAAAAACAAAGACATAAACAAACCTCAGATTCCCTCACCATCACACTTGGAGGGTGGCAAAACTTTAAGACACATGGTGGGGATACAGTAGATGACAGCATACATTATAATTCATCAGGCTCCAATTGGAAGGGATGGTTAGTTTAGCCTATAGACACAAATAGATACAGCAGGAACTGCTCCACCAAGGCGTTATACATCGAACAATCTGAAGGGCTTTGTGAAAAATTGACACAGAGAAATTATCCCCGAAAGATAGCGAACCAGTCCATAAAAAGAGCACTGAATACCCCCATAGTGCACTTTTAGAGAAAAACCTAAGAAGCAGAAATGATTGTCTGCCGGTCGTGATGACTTACGACCCATTAGCTATCAAAATTTGACAGGCCATACTTAAGCATTGGGCCTTGCTATTCACTACTGATTTTAAAATACCATCTCCAAGATTTGCCTTTAAACGGGCTAGTAACCTTAAGGACAAATTGGTACACACTCAGGCTAGATATAATCAGAAGGAGATTAACATTCCACCTGGACATTACCCTTGTGGTACTTTTTCAGTGTGCAACCTTACAAAGAAAACCAATAGTGTTTGCTTGAGGTCGGGGAGAATATGGCATCTGACACAATTCAGTAGTTGCAACACGACGAATGTTGTTTATCATTTTACATGTCAATGTGGATTGCATTATATATGGCTCACTACATGAAAAATCTAAGTTAGAGTACAGGAACATCTGAGCACTATCAAAGCAGGAAAACTGACCACCAAATTGGTACAACATTTCAAAGAACACAACCAGGTACTCCATATATTTACATGGGTGGTGTTGGAAAAAGTGGTACGGAACGGACAGAGTTTTGACCGCAAGAGAGGCACGTTGGATTTTCCAAGAGAAGACTGATCAGATCAGATCGAACGATCTTATTGAATGGAAAAAGAGCAATGGTTGATACACTGTATATGGAAGCATTTGTGAGTGTGCAGAATTGTCCTATGGTATCCGAGAGGTGTTGTTCCTGTTACTTAGCCTTTGCCACTGAGATGCTGTTCATGCCTACTGAGCTTGCATGGATATAAGCACTGCATCAATTTGGCTAGCTAGTAATGGCAATGTATTCTTTATGAAATATGGTAACAGACATTAGCAGTACTTAGGATTTGTATTCATATTAGGATACAAGTATTAGGCCCATTAGTGTGTTCAAGAATATTTTGCTGTGCATGGGAACGGTCTCATTAAAATTTGGTATATGTGTGTTACTGATGGTATCAGAATGCAGGCAATTTTTAACCTCTACATCAATATTAAGATCGTTTGACAGCAGTGAAAATTGTGTGTAACAATGTCCTTTTAAAGAAGTTTTGCGGATGGGTTATGCTAGGGTGGCACTACTTATGACCTATTCCAATATGGCAACTCTGGTTTTTGAAAAATAAGTGACTTGAAGATCGCGTCTGTGTGCATTAAAAACAAGCGGCTGAATGCCGGAAGTAAGGGGATGAGAGGACACGATCCCGGACATGCAGTCGCTAAGGCTGTTAGGGAAATGACCATAGCGTAGGTGAGTAACTTGTGAATGTCACAGATTGGATTAGATAATTGGACCTGTCGCCACTCGATGTAGCGTACTTAGTGTATCTGCACAGTATCCCGGGGGAATCAACTTAGTCCGCTGTGTGTATATTCAGAAATTACAGTGTTAGTCCAAGGCTGTGGGTATATGTTCTTAAATGGTGAGCATTCATGTGAACTGTGGGTATGTTGCAACTGCCGGAATGGAGGCTAGTTGACACACAGGGGTAGACCAGCACCCTGCAAGTTACCAAGACTCGACATGTCTGAACAATTTTGACAGCGGAATAAGTATAGAATCTGTCTATTTGTGAATATTAGATGTATCCGATTTGTGCGAATAGCCAATTTCGCGCATAAATAAGATTGAAGTTGGCGCAGTTGGGGCTGTGAGGCACTGTGGATGAGAAACTATGTGTATTTTAATCACTTTTTAGATTCCATACAACAGTAGGTGTATGCGCCTAGAAGAGGTACTCACTGTTGGAGTATCCCTCTAGTGACCAAGTGGAGAGCTGGTACGAGGGGTTTTGGCTTCCACATGGTAATGAGTGCTTATGGAAGGCGTAATGATGTGTGTTCCATTCAAAGATGAAGGATTCTGGTTGAGTAACATGATTTCCTTTTCCTTTGCATTTGACAGTCATTGTGTATAACACTATAAGTGTCCAGTAAGGTGATTGACGCCCTCGATGCCCTGACGAAATTCCCAAGAAATTGAATAGGAAATGAAACATGTTGACCCTTCATCAATTGGTCGGCATACATGCAGGTTGTTTTTAATTTGAATAAGTGCATGTGTTGAAAATTAAATTGGCATCAGGAATCGTGCATCTTATTTCAATCTTGACCTCATCGGGTCGTACTCATGGTATTTTTGATACATACACTACACATTCTTTTTCTTTTACCACTATTTGTTTCGGACACTATTTTCATTTATTGAGGCAAGATGGCTACTAATAATGAGAAACTTGGGCATAGCTGGTGAGAACCAACCAGCCAGCTCCATTGCTGTTGTGCATGTGAGGTGCCATCTTGTCCTTTCACACTCTTTTGGTTTATACACATGTATATGTGACTTGTGTTGATAATATTACCTGTTGCACACTTCTGTATAAACGAAGGGTGCAGATTTACAATGACTGTCATTTGTAAGGGTTTAGGATCAAAAATTAGGCAATAAAGTGGGAGGACATTACCTCAGTTGAAAGTGAGGATTGTTGATGGTAGAAAGAGTTACGAACACCCCCCTTCCAACACTTATATTTTTCCTCAATAGGAGGTGCCTTTATTGATTAGGTCTTATTGTTGTTATTACAAATAGATGTCAGACAAGATTCCGAGGTACCACCAAGGGGTTAAGTATCCATAGGCCGGACCAACTCTATGTACAAAGAGAACATCCGGTGGTGGTGGCATCATACAGTGTTGGGAAGTTATGCCTTGATTGACTAAAAACCTCAACACTATCCCCGAATTGAAACAACACTTATACTTGCTATCAGAAGACATGGATCTAAGGGACTTTTTATTGTGTCCCCGAAAGCCACGTCAGTAACGTTTCTTATATGCTGTTTATAATAAAATCTGAAAAATCTCACAACAAGAAGCTGCAGAGAGACTTGTGAAACTGATAGAATTAACATAGAAAAAGTGCTTGGCTGTAGTTGATTATGGTATGACTATATTAACATCCCGGATTGCTTTACTGGGCAGCATTCATTTTATCTTCTGCTTTAGATATACTAGAACAGGATTTGTTCATACTATAGCACGGAGAGTCTCAGCTACGTTCTATTATGTTATTAGGCTGGACGCCGAAATCTTTGTGCGCTGGTTATGTGCCTTTGCGATTTATCAACAGGATGTCCTTGTTCTTTGCATACAATCTAACTAAAAACAAATAACTATAGCACAATGGGAGAAAATATACAATGCTGCGCATTGAAAAACTGGACCAGTTACCTTTCACTGTGGCAGAGTCACCATCCACAGAATGGTAAATCTATGACCATATAACATTACCGGTCACAACTTTACAGTTTCAGTATTGCCTAGAACAACAACAGGCAGGCAGATATGAAGCGATCAGTAGGGATTTCAACAATAAATCTTGGAAATTGCCATTCAGATGTTGATGCCGGAGTAGGGACATGGAAGTGCTTCTAAGCGGTACAACCTGCAAGAACTCTTTAAGTGGATCTCTCATATGCCAGGATATTATGCTTCACGGGGCCTGTAACGGATTAGTTGAAAACCTATCCTGTCATTTAAAAGGGTCCCCAAGGTTCAAGTTACTCTCAAATGGGAGTCACCTAATGCTGATTGATCAAGGCTATTGTGGGATGCTTCCGGGCATTGCATATCTTATCACTGTAGACTCCAGGCTTACTTGTCGTATGCAAGTATTGTTTTTACCGACTCACACAGTCAGGGAGGCGCCGTTGTGGCTTTCGTTGAATGTTTCCTTTATACAGTTTGATACTCTGAGTTGAATGAAAGCCATGCTTTTATAGAAAACCGTGCCCTTAACCTTCGACCAAGAGACTTTTGATCTTTAGGTTGCAAGGTCCTCAGCTGAGTTACAGGCACTTGTACGAACAAACTGCCCTTTCCATTTCACTGAAATTGTACAACATATATTTAACATGTCTGATACGACGGGTATAGTACACCTATTTAAGACCATAGGTTCTGAACTATTAGGCAACTTTCAGATGGTCTTCGGAGTGATTCCAGCCTTCATACACTCCGTATTCAGAAGCATTTTTGGAGGACTTCCGCTAATCCTGTTACTAATTGCAGGAATCCTGGTTGTAATTTTTCTGATACGCTATAGATGTCACAGTCACCTAGGAGATGGAAAAAACGCTCTTGGAGCGCCGATTCCGTGATCGCATGGTACTGCATCTAGGAACACCTCGCCTTTGCGAACTGAGCGAGTCTTGGTTCCTGTCATTTAGGCCAGTCTGGATCAACTGTGTTCTTCCTGTCCTCCGGTACCTGTTCTGCAGACAAGAATGTGTGTTAGATCTCTATCTAACACTTCCATTGGTTGCGCCACCGGACGTGGATGCTTTACTGGACCCGATAACGGCCCAAGTATTGCTTTGTCCTCAGCGTATTCCCATGATGATGTATGCATTCATAGAGCCACCACAGGTTGCTTCAGCTTCTGTTGCAACAGGTACATGGTCCTCTTCAAACACTTCTTGGATGTCATACAGACTTCCCCAGCATCAGCTGTGGGCAATACAGAAGATTATCTGTGCTCGATTTACCTGATCTGTGAGGTGTTTCAGGGACCATCATCTGCAATGGCAAGCAACAGTGATGTTGCGTCTCCCAGCCAGGACACATAAACATTTGGCCCATCGTGTGCTGGGAAAATATTGGCTTCCTTCAAAACATCCAAATTTGGAATTTTAAACAACAAACACTTTTATTTTTACTGAACAGCTTGGCTTTCAGACAACCATAGTTGTTCGAACTTTATATACGAGCATATTTTAGTAAGATTTCTACCACGTACAATACAATTTTATATTTCTTTAAACAATTTAAATTTGTACACACTATTTTATGGACATATTAGTTGTTTGCGTACAATGCCTAGCTGTACACTAAAATTATAGTATGTCGTCCAGTCGGATGAGGAGTGGGTGTTATGTTTCATATTAGTACTCCAATATAGGCTCAGGTAGCAACCAAACCTTTCACCTATATTTCCCCTGCCATTACACTACATAACGGTTCTTGGGACTGACCTTTTATCTAGTTACAGTACTACTTACAGGACATTGGGTTTTCCCTGAAAAGTAGCCTCATTCATTATGCATGAGGATTATTGGAAACTCAGCAGGACTACCATCTCCTGCATAATAACTATGTATAAGGGTTATTTCTTCCGTCATCCTAAATCCGACATGACACACAAAGTTGATCCTCTCGTTTCCACTTTAGGTATATAAACACCATATCTTTGCTGAGGCAGGGAGAAGAGAAAAAGGACTTCCATGATGACACACTGACGCAAGACGCTGATGTTCCTGCACGCAGACACTCCAACTCGCAGTGGTCTGACATCCTTTGTGGGTGCCCATCTCAAGACCAAGATGGGGTCCCACAGTCTCTCACTTCAGGCAATGGTGTTGACTTTATTCTAGAGGGATTCTTGACTTTACACCTACATACATGCAAGGTACACTTAGGTACATCTAGTTAGGGTTGCATCGTAAGAGTACACATTATTACTGGCATGTATTTTTATACTTGCCTGCATTCATTGTCTTAACACTATGGTAGATATCTACCATCCTTTTTTATCTGTTGGTGCTTATAATGATTTTTATCTGTTTCTGTCTAATGGTTGTTTCAGCTCACCTACTTTATACTAGAATACTGCTGGTTCAATAAATGCTTATTGAAAACTTCTCCACCGTTAATTCTGAGTATGTATCAGAGACACAAGTAAGCACAAGTGACTGAGCAAAAAGTATTGCACTGTTTCCATGATCCCTGGTGGGACAGTGTTGTCATGTTCGATAGTTGCCAAGAACTAGTCTCTCCTTGGTAAGAGGGGTTTCTAGTGGCACAGTGAACTAGCTTGTATACAGGCAAACATACCCGTTGGAGGTGTCTGGAATAAGTCTGTACACCAATCCCACATTCTATGTTGTCTAAACGTGCAGATCCTATACAGGTTTATAGGAACTACATGGTAGTCCCAATATGAAGTTATGCTTATAAGATGTTATAAGCAAAATTCCCATTCGCGGTGAGCCACGTGGCACAGGTCGGGGCCTGACGAGGCGCCATCACCCAGGTCCCGTCGACGAGCGAACCCCTCAAGCCCTGAGCAGGAGAGCGGCTAGGTACCAACTCAGCCGGCACCCCGGGCGGAGCCCGCCACGCTCCCCCGACCCAGCGGCATACCCACGTCCATTGCCGCAACGAACCGCACCCAACGGGGGCAACGCACTGATCACCCGCTGCACCCCCCTCCGTAGTGCGGACTTTAGGCTGTCTGGGAAGCGTGGCAATGGTGAAGGGGGACAGGACCCAGTCGAAGCTGTCGTTCGACCAGCGCCGCCAGAAGGAACCAGGCCCTCCGGCCTCCCAGTCGCCAGGAGCGACCAACGACCCGGGTTCCTCGCTCTGCGCGGAAATAAAAGGCATGCTCACTACTATGGAGAAGGGCCTGCAGGAAGGGATGTCGGCCATTGGCAACAAGATCGACGCCCTGGCGTATCGCATGGACCGCATGACGGAGAGGGTGGATAAACATGCGGAACGACTCGACATGGCCGAGCGCAGACTGACCGAGGCTGAAGAGGCGCAAACGGAGTGGGACGCTGACCGAAAGCAGTTTGGCCGCCTGCTTCAGGTGATACAGGAAAAGTCGGAGGACTTGGAGGCGCGCTCAAGGCGATCCAACATACGAATAACGGGTGTGGCCGAGACGACCCAAACGGGTAAGATGGAACTTTTTGTCGAAAAACTACTTAAGACACTCTTGGGAGACGACACCTTTTCCCCAATGTTCATTGTGGAGCGCGCCCATCGCACCCTTGGACCTAGACCACCCCCGGGCGCAAACCCCAGGCCGATAATTGCGAAATTATTGAACTACAGAGACAGGGACGCGGCGCTCCGTGCGGCCCGCGAGAAGGGGTCACTGCAACACGAGGGGATGAACATATCTTTATACCCTGATTTCACCACCAAAGTGCAGGAAGAACGACGGCGATTTGTTCCGTACAAGCAACAATTGAGGGACCTTGGCCTGGACTACGCCATGTTATACCCAGCGCGGCTGCGCATTAACCGACAGGGGCACTCACACTTCTTCACGGATCCCAAAGAACTGCAAAAATCCTTGAAGGTGTGGATGAGGGAGAACAGAGGGAGTTCAGAAACGCGTGCAGCGGAACAATCAGGCGCGGAGGACCTGGAGGAACAGGACTGAGGAGCGAGAGCGCTCTTATGGACACACCGGCAGGCCGCTGCTTCGGGAGCACACATGGCGCCACTCCGCTTTGACACAATACGCTCTCCCCGCTCAGTCTGAATTGTGGAATATCTAGGCCCCCTGAGCGCCCTAGAGGGGGTGAGACCTGAATGATTCGGCTGGGTGCCCCTGGGCCCTCGCACTTGCGGCACACTGCAACCCTGGATGGGCTCATCTGCCCTGGAACCGGACACGATACAGGTCAGAGGCGGCTGGAGGGGCGGGAGGGGGGGGCTCGGGCAGAGAGCCGGACCTTGTTAGGCACTCCTTGCTTGCTGAGCTTTGCCTCTGAGGCGCTGGCGTGAGGGCTATGTATGAACATTGTACGGAAGTCCAGGTGGGACAGTGGATGACGGACAGAACGAGTAGGCTACCTCTGCCCCAGCGCTGCCAGCAGTGACGGCTCAGATTGAGCCAGTTTGAGGTGTTATTGAATGGGATTGCTAGAGGGTGGGGGGGGGGGGACACGGGGGATTCGGTCACACCAGGTTGGGGTCGGTTGACTGTGGGAGGTGGGTGGGGGTTCTTGTTCTGGAGTTCGGAATGTTCGGGGGGGGTCACAACTGTGCAATGTTCCATGCCCTGGAGGGGACTGGTGGTGGGGGCACATGTGGGAGGGCGGGGTGTGTACTGCTGGTGCTCATTGGATGTTGCCGCTTTCCTAATGGCTGACACGATACTAGGGGACCCACTGCTTAACACTGAAACCCTAACTGCGTTGACATGGAATGTAAGGGGTTTGAACGACTACCGGAAACTCCGCAAGGTGCTGCACTACCTCCAAAGACACCATGTGGACCTGGCTCTGCTACAGGAGACGCACCTACCCAACACCAGTAGAATGCTCACACATAGAGGTCTTCAGGGTAACTCACGTGGGTAAATCCTAAATCTAAACTTTCACTCAAGCTACTCAGAGCGGACCCGGAGGGCCGATTCGTGTTAAGCAAATGCACGGGTAAGGAACATAATCTCCTGATCATGAATGTGTATGGCCCGAATTATGACTCCCCAGATTTTTATGCGGAGCTGGCAGGGCACTGTGCTGAATGGCCCACAGATAAACTGCTTTGGGGGAGGGACTTTAATTTCACCTTTAGCCCTGAACTTGATAGGTCGGGGGGCCCCCCAGGCGTCCGGCAGCAGCTGCGCAGCAAATGCAAGCCGAAATGGTGAGACTGGGGCTGGCGGATGTCTGGAGGGAGAGGCATAGCGCGAGGGGGGGTTACACACACTACTCAGCGTACCACAACCTCCACACTAGGATTGACTATTGGCTTTCCCCTATTACTCTACTGGCGATGGTGAGGGACTGCAGAGTGCTCCCGCGGACGCTGTCTGACCACTCCCCCATACTACTGGTTCTGAACACACCACAACCTAGAATCCCCCCATTCACGTGGCGCTTCCCACCGTACTCTCTGTTAGATGAGGCATTCCGGGCGGAACTAGGGGAGGACATAGACACGTTCTTTTCTAATAACGTAGGCACAGTGGATAGCTTCGGGACGGTTTGGGAAACATTTAAAGTCTATGTTAGGGGTGTCGTCATGGCCAAGCATTCCAGTGTCCTCAGGGCTATCAGGAGTAGACTGTCACTGCTCGAGGGGCGAATTGCGGATTGCGAACACCAACGACTGACGGACCCGTCCCCGGAGGGTGATGAGACGCTGCGGGGGCTCCTGACAGAGTTCCACGAGGAGGCGGACAGAGAGGTCGGACACCTAGGGAAATACGCAACGGCCCGAGCATACGGTGAGGGCGACCGGCCGGGTTCTCTGCTAGCCAGGATTATGAAGGGCGCCAGGTGACGCCAGGGTGTCACTGAATTGCGCTCTGCGGACGGGGAGACACTGACATCGCAGGGAGATATACTGGCGGAATTTAAAGGATTCTACCAAGACCTGTACACCAGCAAGATCTCGGGCGTGGAGAGCCACATAGACAATTACTTAGACTACATCAAAATGCCGTTCTTAGAGAATTGGCAGAGGGAATTCCTGATGTCCCCTATACTCCGAGAGGAGATTGCGGACGCCCTAGACAGCATGAGGTCAGGAAGTGCGCCCGGAATCGATGGATTGACCGTCGCCTTTTATAAGGCGTACAAGGACAAGCTGCTCCCCTATCTCTCCACCCTCTTTGATGAGATCTGCGAGTATGGTGCGATGCCCCCTTCTATGAGAGAAGCACTCATAGTGACGATTTTGAAACCTGGCAAGCCGCCTGACCTCCCGGGGTCCTACCGCCCCTTGTCCCTTATCAACGTCGATGCGAAGCTGTACGCTAAGGTACTGGCAAACAGACTAGCGCTCGTCGCCCCAGAATTAGTTGCCCCAGAACAGGCGGGTTTCATCCCGGCCAGAAACCTCACGTACAACATCAGAACGGTTATGGGAGCCATCCAACACACCAAACATGACACCAAGGCAGTCGCTGTCTTCTTAGATATGGAGAAGGCGTTTGACTCCGTGGAGTGGACGTTCATGCGCAAAGTCCTCAGGAAACTGGGGCTGGGGGACCTTTTCCTCCAACTCCTCGGCGCACTTTATCACCAACCCACTGCGAGAGTTCGGCTGGGTGACGCAGTTTCGGAGGCGTTCACTGTGAGCCGAGGCACGAGACAGGGCTGCCCCCTCTCGCCGCTACTGTACGCGCTGGTCGCGGAACCGCTGGCTTGCGCGATGCGGGAATACCACTCCTACGAAGCCATCAGCTACCCTACCTACAAGATCGGTATCTCCACATATGCGGACGACACGTTGTTGTACGTCAGGGACCCGGTGAACAACCTCTCATTGGTCCTGCGGGAGGTGGTACGGTTTGGGGCCCTTTCGGGACTGAAGGTGAACTGGCCAAAGTCAGTGGCATTCCCTCTGACCCCTGTTACCGAACCCTTCGAGATGGACTATCCACTACAATGGTCCACGGACCCGGTCAGATACCTGGGTATAAAGATACACACGGATCCAGACATAGTGTTACGCGAAAACTACGGGGTTGCCTATAGTAAACTAGTTGATGATGTTGAGCTCTGGATTAAGCTTCCGCTATCTTTAATGGGCCGCATCGCCTTGATGAAGATGGTGGTCCTCCCGAGATTTTTGTTCCTCTTTAATAACCTCCCGATTGTCCTCTCCAGGGCTTTCTTCACGACCTTAAACAAACTCCTCATCAGGCTCGCCTGGGCCGGGAAACAACCTAGAATCCAATGGAAGGTGCTCCAGCTCCCATACGAGCAAGGGGGACTGGCTGCCCCAGATCTGGAACGTTACTATAGGATAGCGCAGGCCTCCCACCTCCATACCTGGATACACGGCGACCCGGATATCCCGCATGTGATTCTGGAGCGCCTTTTCGCGGCCCCTACTCCACTCCCGGCGACTATCTGTAGCCCTGGCGACCGCAGAGTAGGCATACTGGATTCCATCCGGTCCACTAACCATGCTTGGAACTCCATAATGCAGAGGCAAGATAAGATACTACTGTACGCTCCTAATATGCCGATACATTGGGCCCTTTGGCTTCCTACTTTGGCGGAACCTGGTGTACACAAAGCCCTAGCTGATCTAGGGGCGCACACGCTGGGGGACCTTTTCCAACATGGCAAAGTTAAGACGTGGGACCAGCTGGTGCGGGGGCTTGACCGCCCCTCCCTGCTCCATCGCTTCCAGTATCACAGGGTGCGCAGCGCCCTTCTGGACTTTCTAGGCCCCGATATGGAGGAACCACCTGCGATACCAGAGCTAGAGTATGTCATTCACACAGAGTCCCCGAAGAAGCTTACTTCTAAGCTTTACAATATGGGACACGCTCACACGGCATTGCAGTACACGAGGGCGCGACTGGCCTGGCAGACCGACTTAGACATGCACATTGACGATGGAATGTGGACGTACTGCTGCGCGGCCACCAGGCGGATCTCGCTGAATGGGAGACACCGCCTTCTTCACTTTAAATTCCTGCAACGAGTATATTATACACCTGAAAGATTGCATCGCTATGGGCTTCGCGACTCACCCCATTGCGAGAGATGCCGCGCCCCAGTAGCGGACTTCATGCACGTGGCCTGGCTATGTCCGGGAATCAGTAAATTCTGGACGACTATATTTACGGAAATAAGCAAAATTGCGGGACAGGAACTGGACGCTGACCCGGCACTCACTCTGCTGGGCTATGCGAGGAATGTGCCGGCGCCGGTGCGTAAACTGGTCAGCATGGGCATACTACTTGCCAAACGGGTCGTGGCCTCCTGTTGGATGAAGGGACCGCTCCCGACTCTAAAGCGGTGGACTAACGACATGCTGTACTGTAACACGCAGGCGGAGACTTATAGCGAATTGCTCCCTCCCCGTAGCCGCCCCAAAAACTTCTGGGAGCTCTATCGCACCTATCTCTACTCCAGGATGGACGATGACGACTTGGCCTCGGGAGGGGATGAGGGCCAGGAGGGTGCAGCGAACATAGATCCCCCCCTGATTCCAGCGGCAGTACCGCTTGCTAGACGGCCCTGCAAAGCTAGGTAGACGTTCAGCCATCCCCAGCCATACGGGATCATACACACACCTGGGCACTCAGCAGGAAATGCACACCACCACACCACACACCACTCCAACAGATTGCACCTTACACCACAGAGAACATGCAGACTAGGGACCGGTTACGAGGGGATGGGGCTCGGGGTTGGGTTGTTAGTTGGGAGAAAACATAAAATTTTACAGATATGTCTGACGATGCATAGTGCACGATGCAATACTACTGTCATTCCATGTTGGGACCTTCACCGACCGGCCTGTACACTGGACAGTTCCAAGCTGGGAGCTTCTTCTTGGTGCCCTCGTTGTACACACTACTGTCTCATTGGTATGAAGACTTGGCCTACCGCCGGCCCGAGAAGGGATGTAGGTGAAGGGCCCTGTATGCATTGTATTGTGCTATTGTTTGATAAATAAATTTAAAAAAAAAAAAGCAAAATTCCCATTCAACCCTATGGGACAGATAGTCTTTCCATAGTGAAAAACAAATTACACTGTCATTTACTACCAGGACATGCCACACACATCAGTACATGCCCAACCTTTAACACATACAGCACCCTGACCAAAGGGGTACCTTGGTCATACCTTAGGTGTGGCTTATATGTAAGAAAAGGGAAGATTGGGGCCTAGCAAGCGGGTGCACTTGCCAGGTCGACATCATGTGGGTGGCATAATCAGCACTGCGGGCCCACTAGTAGCATTTGATTTACACACCCTGGCACACTCAGTGCACTTTACTAGGGGCTTACCCATGAATCAAATATGTCAATCATGGAAACACCAATCCATAATAACAATTTACAACAGGAGCACTTGCACCTTAACACTGAACAGCAGTGAGAAAGTTCACAGAGACACTAAACCAGCAAAAACTAGGAGGCCAGAAAGCAAAAAGACAGGGAAAACACACAAAAAGATGCTAGGTCTAACACTAATTCTAAAGTTTTTCACAAGAATTTAGGGTCCCATGGATAATGGAAGAAAAATTCCTAGATGCCCTGAAACTGAAACATATCCCTTCCCTTCTAAAGAAATGGACCTGGCCCAATTTTCATCCTCTAACTGTAGGTGCATCATATGCCATGGCAGGGCACAGTAACTGGAAGATATATAGCAAACCGACTCAGTATATTGAACAAGAAACCCTACTACATGACTATTTTCCATTTTTCAGCAAATGATATAGCATCAAAACGACCAGTCAAAATTATAAGCAACATCCTCCACATGCCAAATAATGGAGTAGCATATTTACTGATCCCAGACATGGGGCCTCATGATGATGTTGGGCAGAATCACTTCCGCCCGACATCGCATCGGTCATGGGACTGAGGGACACCATGTTGGCGATCCCGACCACCACATTAGGATGCGACCAAACACTGTTTGGTTGCATTCTTATATTTAACAATAGGAGCATGCATTACAGCCGTAAACCGGCCATAATGCATGCTCCCATTGTAAAGTGGGTGGTGCAGTTCATCCATGCACTCCATGGCAGGCACCTCGAGGTGCCTGCCACAAGGTGCAGGGATCAACAAGAGGGCACCATAGGTGCTCCATCTGGCTCCAAGGGGAGGCCGTGCACCCAAGGGAGCCTTGCTAGGGGCCCCAAGACATGCTTTCTGATATGGTTTCCATGTCGGACAGCTGGCATGGAAACCATGTGAGAAAGCGTCATTGTAATCTCATGGGAAGAAAGGCCTGCCTTTAAGATTACTTGCCGCATTCCGACCGGTGGAGGAGCGAAGCCAACCAGAATGACTGGTCGGGTTCCTTTTCTACTGCCTCTATTGTAATGAGGTGGTCGGAAAGGAATCATACCAGCACTTTCAGTGTGGCGTGAAGGCTTCGACTGTCCGTCGGAGCCTTCCAAGCTGCCTTAGTAATCGGACCCTTAGTGTCTGCTTTTGACACCATCTACTATCAGAGACTAATCAGGGTCATCAAATCTCGCATGTGACTGTCAGGAACCTTACAAAAAAAAGAAAATAGTCAGTGAAAATTCAAGACTATTCTTTTACATCCTCTCTGTCGTCTATGCAGTCCCACAAGGATTTATCCTGGCCCTCACATATTCCACCTTCTATGTGTAACCACTTAGTGCAGTGCTGATCATGATCATCCACCAGTACATGGATGATCACAATTATACATGAAAAACATCAGAAGCAACAATGTTATCACTCTAAAAGAACTGTTAAAAATGGATAGCTCCTCCTGAAACTAAATCCAGAGAGGACATACTTTATACTGCTCTGCTGAGAATTCCCACCAAATATGTAAACCAATTGGTTTACTGAACTAAATTCTGAGGGCTTCTCACCCAAATTGAAGCAAGAAGAGTACTCCCTGTGGTTCTGATTAGACCCAAACCATTCCAGGAACTCTCATACTGATTATACCACCAAATTGGCCTGAACGGGATATTTCCTCCATAAAACACTTAATACCCATCCTTACTAAACCATATTTGTGATCAGATATACAAGCTTTGATCAGATATGCAAGCTATGGTTGTCTCAAAATTTGACAATGAAAATCGTCGTTTCACATCTTACTAATCACCCCCAATAATTCATCTCAACCCCCTTGTTAATGAAATTAATATGTTAACCAAATCTTTTAATTTGTACCAGAAAACCCATTCAAAATCTTTGTTGAACTTTGTTGAAAGGATTGCTTAACTAAAACTGTGAATTTTAAATCTCATATCTGGTTTGTCAAGTAAAGTTCCTGTATTGAAAAACTGTCTAGCAGCAAATGGGTAGAATTGCACCAAAAAGTAACCTAAATAATATAAGCAAATAAAGTAATTTTAAGGAGAGAAAAATAAGACCGGCAAACACTGCCAAACTACACAGCAAATGAGCAAAGATGTAACGGCTCAGCAGTTATGGTCACTGGGAAAGGATCTCAACTTCAACACAGGGCCTACAGTGGGAATATAAGTGTCCCATGACAAGGTCTGAGCAAGTCCTGGTTTAACCATAAGTTGAGATGCCAGCTGAATTTGGAATTAAAAGAGATGCTGTAACAGAATATTTCAATTAATTTCCAGTAACATTCCATCAGCTAGAAGCTAGTGAATTTCCTATTGGGTTACCTGAATAAAAATATGGAATTACAATGAAAACAGGTATAAGTAATTCTGGGTATAGGATTAACCCATTGGCATTCCTGGCCAGACAGTCTACACAGATTTAAGGTCTGCACTTCTTTAACCTATACATGAGCCTGATTCTTATACAATCTCTTTGGAAAGTTAGAAGTCTAGAAATTAAAGATTTCTAACTTGCCGGGATCAGAACCCGCCCCATTTCTAGTACATCTAATTTACAGCCTGAATAATAACCTTTCTGACAATAATCAATCTCCTTTATTGTAACACACAATTCAAGCTATCTGTTCCTTTTTAGCTCTGGCCAAAAATAAAACAAAGGAAGAGACCTGAATTGCCCTGAAAATTAACCAAACAGTTCAACACAGGGGACAATTATAAATCAGGAGAAGGGGTTAGCAGAAAGTGTAGCAACATAATTATTCATAAAAAATCTGCTTTCACACATAGAGAACAGCAGACAGTGTGAAAGATCACACAGTGCAGAAACCAAACTCTTCACCTACATAAAGAGAATACCCTAAACATAGATATCACCAAATATTGTTCCTACTAAAGAATATACCGTGTTGAAAAGTAGACCATGAACATGCACATGTACATACCCTATGATTGTACAAGGCTTGTTAGACCTGGCTTTTTCAGCTGGTTTCTCCTCATACATTTGCTTTTAGGCCTCCTGTTTTTGACCCTGTTTTCGTTGGTTTTAGGATTCTGGGCACTTTACCACTGCTATTTAGTGCTAAAGTGCATATGCTGTCCATGTAAATTGTGTTTATGGATTGGTGTTTCCGTGAGTGGCTTATTTGATTTACTACTAAGTTCCTAGTACAGTACACTGTGTGTGCCCAGGGCCTGTAAATCAAATGCTGCGAGTGGGACTTCAGCACTGATTATGCCACCCACACAGGCCTCCTGCAGTGTCGGCGTGCAGTTTTTACTGAAATGTCGACCAGGCAAGTGCACCCACTTGCCAGGCCTTAACTGTCCATGTTATTACATGTGAGTGACCAATAAGGTAGGCCCAGGGCACCCTCTATGGGCAGGTTGCAGTGTGTAGGAAAGGTAGGACATGAACTGGTATGTGTGACATGTCCAGACAGTGAAATACAGTGTATTTCGTTTTTCACTATTGAAGGCTATCTGGCCCATAGGATAGAATAGGAGCTACTGTGTAACCTCTTACAAGTATACCTTCCTAATGGGACAAGATAGGGAAGTGGAGTTTAGTATGTCTGAACTCAAGATTTAAAAATACATCTTTTAGTATAGATGGTTTTTATATTTTGTGTTTGAAAATACCACTTATAGAAAGTGGCTATTTTCTTGTTTAGCCATCCTATGTGCTTCTGCTGGTTTGACTGTTTGATTTTGGAGTGGCAGGGACTGGGGATCAATCTGCATTCACTGCAGACAGCCTTGGGGTGGTTGAGGTGTTTCCTGCCTTTCCTGGGTGAATCAGAGCTGGGCTGAATGGACCTGGTCTGCATTTAGAGTAGTGGAATGAGTTTCTCTAGTGCTTGAGTAGGCCTGGTCTGCATTTAGAGTGATGAGAGGAGAATTCCTTTGCACCTGAATAGGCCCTGTCTTCCTTGCATAATGCTGTCTCCACCTCCTGCCAGGAAGCTGGACCTGAGACAACAGAACTGGTTTGGACTGAGCTGAGAGACCTTTGCTACAAGAGAACAAAGGAAAATGTGGTATAGATATTGGGGCCCAGACCCCAGAACTTTAGGTTACTGCTGGGCTAAGGAACTTGCCAGGAAGAAGAGCTGGAAGAGCTGGTGGGAGGAGTACTGCCCCTTCGCTGGGTGCTTTGCTAGGTCGCTCTGCAGTTGTTGCTTCTGTCTTGGGCAAGGAAAGGACTGGACTTTTCTTTCTGCATTCAATTATCACCAAGGGCTTTATGTAGAGCTTGCCTCCTGTTGGAAGGCTCATGAAAATCATAGACTTCAACATCTTCTGGGTACTGGCTTCTGGAATTGGATGCATCTGCTTCCACAGAGGAAAAAGGTAACCCAACGTCGTAAACAATGCTGCTGCTGGCTCCGTGTCCTGAAGGCACCTCAGAGGGCACCGAAGCACATCGCAACCTAAACCTGGTCTTGCCGACAACGCCATCCGCTGCAGCCACTGAGCCTCTCCTTGCACCGTGACCTATGGGCACCACACTTCGCATTGCCTCAATTCATACCGCTGCCTTGGTATTCCCGATGATGCCGTGATGCAGTCATTGACAACGCTGGCTGTATCGTTACCCGTGGACACTACTTGTGGAGAACACGGAGCACCATCCCACTTCGCACCGCATCCCTGATCTCACTGACTACGGCGTTCCAAGCTGACATTGACGCTGTTGCTTCCACAGTGGTTCGCGATCACTGCTTGTAGGTTACGCGACACACCGCCCTTTCCCACACCACAGCCGTTGACTCGAGATCGTCAACCGGTGCTGCTGCCTGCACCGCAACCTGTGGGCCCCGCATAATGCATTGCCCTATCTCGCACTGCAACCTTGCGTCTACTGATGACAGCGCTTCAGCAACGGCAATGCTGCTGCCTGTACTGTGACCTGAGGACACACCGTTGCACTTTACACCACAGCCCGAAGCTTGCTGAGGCCGGCACCCCGGACATCAAACTCAAGGAGTTCGACCTGCAATGCATGTGACTACAAAGGCCAGATGACTCCGGCACCGACCTCCGGAACCAACGCCTGCTGACGTCAGCTCTTTGGAGCTCAATGAGAGGTCGCTGATGCCCTGCATTTCTAAAGGTACTGTTTTGCTGGTCTTCCCGACGCCATAGCTGGCCTGCGACACTGCAGTCAGCCAGAATAGTTTGGATAAGTTTGCTCATGAAGCCGTGATAGCTCGGGACGGAGCTATCGACTTAAAGGAACTTTATATAAAGTCTATTTTTGCTTTATTGGTATTGTAGATTACTGTAAGTGGGATTTTGTTTTTATAGTTTTTGTCTTGTTTTGCGCAGATAAATATTGGATATTTTTCTGAAACTGGGTGGTGTCTTTTAGTAGTGTTTTGACTACATTACTGCGTGTTAAGTTCAAATGCTTTACACATTACCTCTGAGGAAAGATTGACTGCTCATGCCAAGCTACCAAAGGGGTGAGCAGAGGTTATTTTAGACATGTAATCCCCTTATCCTGACCAAAGTGGTGGATTCTGCCTGGTTTAGGTGCAAAACCTAGCCAACCAGAAAAACCCATTTCTAACAAGGCTACGCTGTACAAACTCATTATCTTTCTTTGCAGAGATCACGGAGACCTAGAGATACCATAACCTTGAATATTGAGGTATTCAAATGTGTCATAAAATATGGTCCGCATAAATTTGCCTTTTGAGGATGTCCCTGTGAATGACTTATCTGCCACCTCCTAGTTTATGCTGTCTGTCAGCTGGACTATTTTGTACCCTTAAGGAAACAGTCAATGATACATTGGAAATGTGTGTGCCTAGGATTTAGGTATGCATAAACTGTCCAAATCATGATTAAAATGAGATTGGAGATTTCAGAATGCTGAACACTGGCTGACCTGGTATTTATGAAACTGTACATTTCATGTGAGGTAATGCTAGGATTAGAAGGTTGTACATGTGAGTTCATTTGTTACTGATGAGGATGTTTGTGTTGGAATGTTAGAAATAAGACTCTTTGGTGCAAAGGAAGGGATTATGTGGTATAGGAATGAGGAAGGGTTAGTTGTATTGTGGTTTAAAAGGGGAGTTCTAAAGTGTTGAGGCTGACAAGACCAATATTCAAATGTCTTTGTATCTTTAGAGGTCCTGTGCATAACGCAAGGGAAAATCATCAGAGCAAGTCATAGTAGGTAATTTTACTTTTTGCTCCATGGGCTGTCTTTAGGGTGTTGAAGAATGAAGAGTAGATGAGCTGCAGTCAGGAACAGATGGCCATGTGAATTAACTTCAGCGAAGAAAATGTGCAAGGAGGTTGTTAGAATAGCAAGAAATGTATGGCTGAAGGAAAGATAGCATGAGTACAAGTTGAGGTAGGAGTAATTGTAGGAGTGGAATATATGAGAGATAAATAGTGAGTTAAACTATTAAACAAGATAGAAGGTGCAAAGTAAGATGATTTCAGCAGAGGATAAGTGAAAAATATGACTAAGAAGAATGCTTGTGTATGTTTAGGGGATTTTTAGAGCGCAACAACCACTCATAGAGTGTCCCAGCGCTATAGTAGGCACAGATCGTTGAAGTAATGCAGATAAAATGCATAACTAAAATGCCAAGTTTTAAGAAATCACCTGAAAACAGAAATATCCCTCACAGTCCCCAACTGCTGTGGAAGAGCATTCCAGTCTTTGGCTGCCAGGTGAGAGTAGGAGCTGCAACCCCAAAGTTTCCTTCTGAATTTGGGATCACCACCAAAAGAGTGTTAGAAGAATGAAGGGATCTGGAAGGGAGGTATGGAATCATATTCTTGGCAAGGTATTGGGAGCCAGATATGTAAAAAGCCTTATGAATCATGAAGAGTCCTTTGAACCTCATCCGTTCTTTGATGGGGAGCCAGTGCAGTATTCTCAAGTGTGGTTGGATGTGTGCCCTTCTGTGTGCTTCAACATTTTGCACTGGTTGCCATCATCTCAGGAGCTATGCTGGTAACCCTAAGTAAAGGGAGTTACTGTAATCAAGCCCAGTAGTGGACAGAGCCTGGATCACCGTTTGCTGCTGCGGAGAAGGAAGAAGATGGAAGAACTTCTTAAGGCTCTTTAGAAGTCCAAAACAGATGCCAACAATACTCGCTATCTGTGGAGCAAATGTGGCAGAACTATCAAACTTCACTTCAAGGTTCCTAGCCACAGATACAGGGATCATCTGGAGATCCAGACCTACAGACGATCAAGGCCTGCGCAGATTCTCCCATTGAGTTAGGAACACATTCTAGCAAAGCGAGCCAGGAGAGAAAGAGGGCGAGGCCACTCATTGAGCTACAAACTTGTTGTTGCCTGTGGAATTAAAAGGAGACAACTGAAGGGAGTCAACTATCCGTTTTTATCATAGAATCAAAGAACTGTGATAGCTGATTACATAGCATAAACTAGGGTGTTAATGGTTGGAGTAAAACGTCAGGGTGTGTGAAGTTTTTAACAATTTTAAATAATAAGATGAGTAAATGAGGGGAACGTCGTTTACGACGCAACTTTTAGCACACAGTGCTTTTACAACGCGTTTTTTAAATCGCATTCTATTACAACGCATGACTCTGGGGGGCGCTCAAGGATAGGGAATACTTTTAATTTACTATCCAACACCTTCCCTAGTGTCAACGGGGACTGTGTTGGAATAGTAAATTAAAATATTCACTATCCAACACCCCTTTGTATTATGCCTTGTAAAAGAATGCTTTATAAAAACCGAGTTGTTACAGCATGCCTGCTAAAAGCATGCGTTGTAACAACATACATCCAATGTATGAGTAAATAGGAGTAGGAGTAGAAGCAAGTAGAAGTAGCCGTAGGAATAACAGAGAATAATAGTGGTACGAGAAGGAGTTCAAGTGGGGTTAGAATGGGTTTTGCTGTAGAATAAGGGTAAATATGATAGTGGGAATAGGGGCAGAAAGAGTAGGAATTGCAGCAGGATAATCTAAGAAGTTAGGGCAGGAATAGTAATATAAATGAGAGTAGGGTAGGAGGTGGGGAAGGGGTTGGAGCTAGTGCAGGAAAATGTGGGGAATAGAAGAAAAAACATGCCTCAAAGAAGGTGTATGCACTGAATGAAAGCTTCACCTTCTGAGCATTGCAATATTGGGCTTTCTTTGGGCTTCTAATACTAAGCCAGCAGCGTGAAGGTTAAGAGAAATTATTCCTGTAGGCCGATGCAAAATGTGAATAACAGTTACATAAACTACAGGCTGAAGGTGACTTACTTGAAGCTGCTCTGTCTTGTTGTATTTCTCCTGTTCATGACATGAGCACTGGCAGACAGCTACAGTTCTTTCCATATCAGACTTAAGATGACAGGATGGCATTTGTTTTATACGCATTCATTTTGAGTGTGTTTACAGACATGCTTTTGACAACACACATACATTTGATTTGTAGTGTGAATATGATATCCAACTGTTAATGTCCAAAATACAATCCATCAGTCTTGAAATTCTCTAGGAATTGTATTTATGATTTGAGCTTACAGAGATCTCAGCATTTATTGTCTAGTTGTATTGCAGTAGCCTGCCTCAGTATTGGCCAATTGTCATTTTCTCGAGTTTCCCATCATGCTTTAAAATTAAGTATGTTTGAAGCAAGCACAAATCATTAATCCTACATAATGGTTAGAATTTTTTGTCCTGGAGGTAACCTTGATTAGTAAGGGATCCCTAAATTTATTAGAAATGTACAAAGCGGTATCATGCACAAAACTGATCCACAACCTTCAGGTGTGAATCTCTAATATATTTTATGAAAGTTGTCTAAAATAATCTAACGGAATTATTAATTTTGCCTTCTTGGTTTAAATTCAATCAGTTCTGCAATAGAGGGAAAGCTGAACTGTAAAATAAATACTGCATACATTTCCAATGCACAGATCTTGGATCTTATGATTATTTTGTTGTAGAAATTGCTATGGCACATTGACAACGAGTTTAGGTATTCACAATATTTGCCTAGCATTAAATGAGCAAAGCCTTCTTACTGTCAAACTACAGTAAAACAAAAAAATAAAGGAGGTTTGTGTTTATGGTAAGATCACGAGCATTTCGGGCCAGGTGAACAAAGGTGTTTTGTGTTCGCAAACAGCCCCATTCACAGATTCACAGATTTGCGAAAAAGGCCTTTTCCAATGTACAAATGCCCAATTTGCCATCTGGTAACCTATTATCGAATCGCAATTTGAGGGGTCTATTATGATGGCGGGCGGACAAAGTCAGCCTGCCACCGTAAAGGCAACAGGGACCGCCCGCCAAATGTGCAGCAGTCCCATGATGCAGATTAGGATGCGCCCGCCACACTGGCGGGCATATCCCGCATTTTTTACATTGCGGTGGGCGGTGCTTTTCAGCAGCACCCGCCGTAATGTAAAAAAGGCATGTTGTACATTTGCATGCACAGCGTGACAGGCACGGCGCGGTGCCTGATACTTTGTGCATGCAAATAAAGGGGGTACCCCCCATGTACACCCCCCAACACACCGGGGGACTGCAACAGGCCCCACATGCAGACACCGCAAGCCTTTCCATGGCAGCAAAGCCGCCATGGAAAGCCCATCTCCGCCTGTAAAATAATATGGATGGCGGTGTCTTGCAGACACCACCACCATATTTGGTCTTTCCATCTGCCAGGGTCCCCCGCCATTGTAGTATGGGGGGGGGAAATGGGAGGCAGGCGGTGGGAAATGGCAGGCAGATCACCACCGCCATGCGGTTGATGGTAATCCGCCCGCTATACTAATAGACCCCTGAGTTTGCTATTCAGTGTTAGGATGGAGCTCGTTTAGGGTGTCCCTTCTTAATACTGAATCGCAGTGGTATGTGTAAATATTTTGTGACTGAAATGAGGTTGCAAAACTTTCACATTTTACCACCTACTTCAGGTACTTGGTAACCTTTTCGCAAATGGGAAGGGGTCCCCAATGGAACACTTCAATTTTGCGAATGTCTGTAAAAACATTTTTTGAGACCAGACAGTCTGAGAGGAAGACTGCCTATTCCTAAAAAATTAATAGGAAATATTTATTTTTGAAATGCATCCCATTTTACTTTAAGGTAAACAGGCTGCACTTAAAAAAACGTTCTTTATTGAAAAGCAATCACAGACATGGTGGTCTTCTGACCCCAGCAGGCCACTATCTCTGTGTTTTTGATTATCCAAAAGGGTCACAAACCAAGACCTACCACATGCATATTAATTAGATAGGTCTATTTGCGACCCACTGGGATCCGCACTAAGTGTTACAAAATCATTGATACATAGGTGTTTGCGATTACCAATTTTCGAATAACAAAATATTGTTATTTGGTCACCGCTAACCATACACTACGTACATCTGGCCCTCAGTTACTTATAAAAAGTTGAGCAGATGACATTCCCTGAAAAGTGGAGGATGTTCCTTCTGCTTTTCTGAGAGTTCATTTATGCCAGTGGCATGTTGAATATGGTTGGACCCTAGTGGAGAAGTGTGGCTCACTGGTTAGAGGAGGCATACCCTGAAGCAGAGGTCAGACCCGGGACCAGGGTTCAATTCCCGAAGCGGCAGGGTCTTGAGCCCAATTGTCCACGGACTTGATAATTCTCGCTTCGGTGCCCACTCTAATCACGGGTTCACACTCTGCAACTCTGGGCATTAAGCTTGCATAATCTCCACAACCGCCTGCCCCCGCGGCGGGATGCCTGGCTTTCACCTTGGGGATGCCCAGTACAGGTTATCTCACAGGGATAAGCCAGGATGGGTTCACAATGCAAGCGCCAAGATGCCCTAGGGTAAGTCGAGCGCTATATAAGAACATACATACATACCATTTCTTTTAGGATTTCCTGCTTCGCAAAACACTGAATGAGGGATTTATCATGTATCAAAGATCAATCACTCATTTGGTCAGAAGTTAGCATCTGTTCTCAAAATGATCATTGTGGTCATGTTTAACATACTTAGTGGGTGACATGGCAGGCCAGTTAGTGCCACAGATGTGCATTATTATTGTTTAGTTTTATTTTTCCCCTATGATTGTAAGTAGGGAGGTTTCCCGAAGAGTCTTATTCCTGTTCTAGTAACACACATAGAATTCAAGGTAAGGATTTTGATACTGTATAGGCACACAGTGGCTCAGTTCCAAAAGAGTAAATATTTCGGTAATCCTGAAAGCAAAACTCACCCCAGTGAAATCTCTAACCTTCAAGTGTATGATACTATAGTGCATATTAGTCTCAGCTTGTAGGAGACACATTTTATAGGTGTCACTAATATTAAATAAATTAGTCAGAGTTGCTCCTGTTTAGACCTCCCTTCTTGTCGAAGCAGTCCAGCAGCAGGCTTGCGCAAGTGAAACATAGCCTCTACCCCAGCTTGTGAACACAGAGGATACCTACCCTCTGTGGCAGACAATACAGCAACCTTTTATGCTGAGTTTGGAAGTTCTTACCAATTAGGGCATCTAACGGTGCATAGGAGACAGGTTGGTGGTGACCAAAATTGCATTGTCTTAGCATAAAGATGAGGACCCCAGTTGGCCACGTATTTTGAATAATATTTTAACACTGCATATTTCTCAGACTTGTGAGTTTGTATAATCGATTCGGATATTGAATGGTTCTCGAGTCTCCTTCAGGAGATGTCTCCATTCAGAAAATGCTAATTTACCGCAAGCTCTCTTTAAGAACGGAGTGGTTTCCCTCTGAATCAGACAAAATATGACATAAGTAAAAGATGAAGTGCTCTAGCTTATTATCTTCTTGAAGTTGTAAGAGAACAGCACCAATGGCTCTGACTGAAGCATCAGTCTCAATGATAAACTTATGATGAGCTGGGTCTGGATGTCTTAATATTGGGGCCTTGAGTAAAATCTTACTTTAGTTTATTGGAAGCTTCATTGGTGCAAGAGTCCTATTGAAAAATTCAGATGAGGTAGTCTTTAGAATACGGGTAATGTTACTGGTCTGAAAGACAGAGATGTCATTAAATTACTGGTAAAAGTTGGAGAAGCCAAGAAAGCATTACGTTTCTTTAATACTAGAGGGGATCGGCCACTCTAGCATGACAAACACTTTTCGGGGATTCATTGAAATTCCTTGCCTGTTTATTTGAAAAAATGCAAGTACTTGACCTCGGGTTGATCAAATTCACATTTTTTTGGTTTGCAAAAAACTTGGTTCCTACAAAGTCTGTGTTCTAATTGGCAAACATGGAAATAATGATTTTCAGCTTTTCTGCAGGAAATCAGAATAATATCTAAATAGATGACGACATATAAATTCAAAATGTCTACGAAAAAGGCTGGAGCATTACTTAAACTAAACGGCATAACTCTATATTCATAATGCCCCAGCCAGATATTAAAAGCAGTCTTCAATTTACCTCCCTTTTTGCTATATAAAAGATGATAGGCTCCATAGAAATCTAGTTTAGTTAAACCTTTCAACCCTCTTACTGACTTTACCTAGATGAAGGGGATAATGATCTTTGATGGTGTCTTTATTTAATCCTCTATAGTCTATGGAGCGCCTCAATTCATTAGAAGTTTTTGGTACGAAAAACATTGAAGGACCTTCACGAGCGGTTGATTGAACAACGAGGCAGTTTCACAAATTTTCATCCAAATATTGTTGCAGTACCTCTTTTTCAGGCTATGAATGGGAATACATTCTCCCAAAAGGAACAGTAGCCCCATGCTCAATCAGAACAGCACAACTAACGTCTCTATGAGATGGTAGGCACAGTTCTTCAGAATCTTGATCAGTCCAGAATAGTAAAGGTGCTTGGCTGGAATTCCTGGAAGGGCATTTCTCGTCTTGGAGTTTATATGATCGTTTTGTTCAAGTTCTTTAGGAGCCCAATGGTCTTCAGAATGATAACAGTCACTGTGACAAAATATGGATGACAAGGGAATAGTGTGAGTCTCCCAACCAATATAGGGATTATGGTATATTACCAAGATACTCCTAAAATAATGGCATAATTAGGGGAGGCAACTAGGTCAAAAGAAATAATTTCTTGGTGTGTTACAAAAGATATTTTCAGAGGACCAGTCATTTCTCTTACTGCTCCTAAGGCCAGAGGAGCTCCATCCACGGTCTGAACCTGTTTGGGAGTGTCCTTTATTTAACAAGGCATCTTCTGCTTCTTGGCACATGCTTCATCAAGGTACAAACGACTGGACCTACTATCAAGAGGTGTTGAGATCTTAACTGAGTTCCCTTTAGGTAGCTCATGCTGGACTGGTAAAAAAGAAAGAAAAATAGGATTCTCCAGAATCTCCACTGAAAGAGACTTGAATAATCCTCATCCTTTCCCCTTTCACATGGGATGGGGTTTGCTGTTTTGCAAAAGCCTTGGTGGTTGAAGCGGAAAGGTTCAGATTAGATGTTCAGAGGAACCACTCTAACTACATACAGAGACCATTTCTATGATGATTTTTCATTCGGTCTCAGGGAGGGAACTGCAAGCAGTGCCAATGTGCATATTCTCTTCTCTGGAAGAGGCTCAAAGATACCACTTCAGGTCTAAGAGCTGTCAGCCTAGGAATTACAGTTTGCTGGACTTGCTTGGATCCTACTTTTTTAGAGTGCCAATGTGCATATTCTTTTCACTGGAAGAGGCTAGAAGATACTGCCTCTGGTCTAAGAGATGTCAGCCTAGGAATTACAATTTGCTGGACTTGCTTGGATCCTACTTTTTCAGAGTGAAGTTCTCGCAGGTGATGCTCAGTAATTTAAACTTCATTAATCAACTTAGAGAAGGAGGTTGATCGGGGAGAATGAAGTAACTCATCCCTGATTTCCTCTTTTAACCCTCTATGAAAAAGGGTCATCAACATCCACTTCACCCACATGGTCTCAGAAGCAGGTTGAAGAAATCGGGTTATATAAGACAAGACATCTTGTCTACTTTGGTTAACTTCACACAGAGTCTCTTCGGCCAAAATCTCTAGGTCTGGCCTCTCCAACATTTTCCTAAAAGCAGCCACGAGTGGCATCATTGGAGAGGCTCGGATCTTTGATTGTTAGCAAAGGGGTCCCCCACGCCAATTCTGGACCTGACAAGGCACTGATCCGATAGCTGAAGTTGGATTGATCCTGGGAAAACTGTGCTGGGCGGAAGGCAAAAGAAAATGGTCACAGTCCCGAAATTCTTTACATTTATTTGGGTCTCCAGAAAAGTAAAGGGTGACGGGGAGAGATCATAGGTACATCTGAGGCTCTATTTGTAAGGGCCTGAAGTATGGCAAAGTACTCATCTTGCAATTGTTGCTATTCCGGTTTGTTGTTGAACAGTTTGGACTAATGCTTGTGCTTTGTCCGCCTAAGTTCCTTGAGATGATGAATGATCTAACACACAACTTTGGGCTCAACTCTGGGTAATGAGCATCGCAATCTGCCACAACTCATATGTCTACCTGACTGTCTCAGGCTGCTTTCAGTTCTAGAAGCCCAGGTCTTCGATATCTCAAACTGCCAGAGGTAAGGGCGACCCCTTTTGGTAGCTTCATTGCTGCCGGCGCTTGGAAGTGTTTTGCAGGGAAATGCCATCTAGAAGAAGCCTCTAAGGTGGAAAAACCCAAGGGAATGAACCTTCAAGCTAGATATGGAGCTTCAGGAGGTCATAAGGTCTTGACTGATGGAATGGCAACTAGGATATAAACTGGAATGATGCTGAACTCAGGAGAGACATGGAGCTGGAGAAAGAACAGGTATGAAAGAGAATAGATACAATTCATCCAGGAGTGTGGAACATGAGAAAGGAAACACTCGAAGCATTGCGATGCAAGGAGTGGAGTGCCTCTGGTCCTTTCATATTTGAGAAACAGGAAATGACTTCAACCAAAAATCTCTCCCTAAAATATTGGGAAAAAGACACATTCTTAAACAGTGGTGGCCATTTTGAATTGGGATACACATGCCTTCCCTGCTTAGAATCCAAAGAAGGAGCCACATAGCACTGAAGAAAATTCTGAGCATGTTTTGACATGGAGACCCCTCCACTGGGAAGAGAACCGGTGCACAGACCTGAACAGGCAGGAGTGCTTACCTCCCAGCAGCATGACCAGATGTCTAGTTATATATTTGTTTGTGATCCCCTGAAACAAACACTTGCAAGTCAATTTATGGAAATCTCTGACATTGTGATCTCACCCTCAACAATCTACATCTTACTTAAAATGCTGTTTCTTTTATGTTGAATGTAGGTTTAAAAACATTTGGGGTCATATGTCAAGGTTCTGATAAGATGCATGTACAAAAAAATTAATCAATGCATGTGTTCAATCTAATACTTACTATAATCTTACCAATATTTATTTTCTAAACTTCCTCCAATGCGTATTCCCTTCTTTGTGTTTCCTCCTTCATATGATTCCCCACCAAATCTAATTGCTTATTAAAAATGCTCTCTCGTCTGCTGGCTCTCTGGTTTTTAGAAATAGTTGGAAAAAGGTCATATGAGGAATGCTTGATATAATCTCACCTAATGGGAATTACTCGGGCTACAATCCAATCCATCATATTTTTTTTGCCCGCTATGTCATTCTAGAGAAGATCGGCCAAACACAATTCAGCCTTGCACCTGCTTTAAAAGTAACAGTCTCCCAGCTCAGGTCACTTCCAGAAGGAACCAAAGGCAACTTCAGACTGGTTTCAGCCTATTTAGACATTATCAGTGAGGCTTAAAGATTGATTTCTACGACACAGTGAACAAAGGTATAACATTTGGACATATGCTTTGTACTTAGGGAGTTACACTGAGTAAAATATAAGTGGATATATGGAATGCTTGAATTAATCTCTGCTATTGTTATTTACTCAGGCCACATCCCAGTACATCCGTTTTTGCTCTCTATTGCACTGTAGGTAGAGACTCACCATATGCAAATCAGCATGGGTCTATCTCCTATTGGGACAATACAGCCCAAACTGCCAGACCGGGTCTCAACAAGGTAAAAAAACAACTAGCCCAAGATTGGTTTCAGCTTATGTTGCCTCTTCTTTGGCATATAGTTTAATTCCATTGGACATTCGGGCACACTGTTCATACTTAGGGTGCACTTCAAAGCATGCAAGGGGTAGACTCTCTGTTAAGACAAGACAGTGTTAAGAATGAACAGTGTGAAGAGCTGGAATGTGGCACCTAGGTTAGTGTTGCAGGTACCTCACTTCCAGGTGTAGGGCAGAACTACTGGAGCCTCATGGCAAGCAACCATAAAAGACATGCAAAGGCATTGTGGAAGTGCCTGACAACATTTCCAACTTGTTTCAGTTTGCTCTCCTTTCAACACTTCATCGCTCAGAATGTATGTCCCCTTATCTTGTTATTGCTCAAACACAGCAGTAGCTATTGGGTGTCGGTGTGGGGCCATTCTGGCACTTCTGCAAGGTCATTTAAATATTGACATGCTGCCTTCACTCCATCTCAGCAGTCCAAAATCTGATCCTCAGCAAATCCATCATAAAACCTTATTCCTGGTAGACCTCGAGCTAGTCACAACACTTTCTTACAAGTGAGTAGTAAGCTAATAAGTCCACTTGTGTTAAAATTCATGTGTATAGTTGTTTATACCATCTTCATATTGTTTCCAACTTTCTCTCTTTCTAATGATTACTGAGTAGTGATTCTAAGATTTGCCTAGGCTGTGGAGGGTGCCATTTTTAACCCGTGCCCCACTGTCTTTTCCCATCCCCCATTTTTCCCGGATTCCTACTCAACATATTACAATTTATTACTGTGGTTGGAACAGGTGGTTAAATGGGATTATTGGCTGCTTCCTTTTGGGGAATTTTCTGTTAATCTTAGAAGCTGACACACTGAGGGAAAAAAGGTGATGAGTGTAATGCTTGAATTAATTACTTGTGGCCACATTATTAACCTTTATTTTGCTGCCCACTGTGCCACTCTAAAAATAGGCTGGCCATATGCAAATAATCTTTGGTCCTGCTACAATAAGAATGATTGAGCCTGAACTGTGGGGCCTGGTCCTCTCCAAATGAGATCACAAGCAACTCCAATCTGGTTTAACCCTGTTTAGGCCTCATCAGTAAGGTATATCTTGATTTCTATGGTACTGCAATGACAAGGTCCTACTACCATAGGATGTGCAAGAATGGTTTCCTTCTTTAGCACCTTCCTTTGTTTAACTATGTATTTTCATTACTTAAAGATGTTGGTTTCATGATTGATGCCATTCCAACCTGACACTATTAAAAATGCCTCTTCCTTCCAATGCATCTTCCATACCCTTGTGATGCTGAGGAAGATTTTCAAACAGCTCCCAATCAGCAACCAGAAAAGAGCCACACATGACTTTGTCACAAGCAAGGAGGAGTATGGGAACACCTTCTATGCCAGGATCAATAAACAACTTACCTAAAGGTTGCAGACCATTCAGAACTCAGTGGTCAGAATCCCTCTACACCTCTTATGTCACACTCACATCACACTTAAAGAAGCCTCACTGGCTCCCCATAAATACATGAGCACAAACCAAACTTTCCACCCACACTTTCAAGGCACTACAGAACACAGGCACAGCCTACCTAAAAAATCACATCTGCTTTCACAAACCTTCCAGTAACCTCTGCTCATTCAGACCACTGCTCGCACACATTCCATGGAAAAAGCCGATCTGGCAGTCAAGCCTTCTCCTACATAGCTCCTAAAGCATGGAACATCCTGCTGCCACAGATTTTAGCCTCCTCCTCACTTGTTGAATTATGCATCATGCTGAAGACCTTTTTTTTTGTAGCCTCTTTAGGCCCTAGTTTTGGCTAGACTCACACTTGCTCAGCGCTAGTATTGTCTCCTGGGTGATAGCGCCCTCTACAAATCTGCATAACATGCACTTGACTTTTGAAAAGCCAAAGGTTAATCCTATAGATTTAAGCATAAAAAGGTGTTCAATAAAACTGAGAATGTAGGTTCACAGAAACATTCCTTGATATTTAACTTTGACGACTTTATCTGGACAAAAATCTCAAGGCTTGCTAATATTTGTGTGCTCTCCTGAAGTTTGGTGCAATGCATATTCCTTCAATGCCTTTAATGAAGTGACTGCAGGGCAGTGGTTTTCTGATGGTAATCCAAATAGTGAAAATATTTGGGTAAAAAGGCAGTTAGTTTTAAACATTTCATTTGAAACATGGTTTAGGGCCAGATTTAGAGTTTGGTGGATGCAGGATACCTTCCCAAAAACACTGGATGTCCATGTGATCTCTTAGAAGTGTATAGATGACCAGGGGGCTCATTACGATGGTGGGGGAACATCAGTCTGCCCGCCATCGTAGCTGTGCTGGGACCGCCCGCCAGACTTGCCGCGGTCCCACCACTGCAATTAGGATCCTGACCTTTTAACTTTGTGGACGGTGCTGCTGGCTGCAGTACCATCCACAACGCTAAAATGCCATGCTGAGCATCTCCCTGCACTACATAGCAGGCATCACGTGGTGCCTGCCACTTGGTGCATGGACATGCAGGGGGGTACCATGGGTACCCCCCAGTGCAGTGACACCCCCCCAACAATGGGGGCCCGCAACAGGCCCCCAAAGCCAAACCCCGCAAGCCTTTCCATGACGGCATCGACGCCATGGAAAGGCCTTCCAAATCCCACATCCTAATTTGGTGGTTGATGCCTGCTAGAAACCGCCACAATTTTAGGCGCCTTGCACCCTCCACCAGGCAGTCAGGACGATTGCCTTTGGTGGTGAATCGGGGGAAGGACTTTGTATCTGCCGTGGTACCCACCACCATCCTAATTTGGCAGTGGGTAAAATGTTCAGTGCTGGCAGATGGACCGCCACCGGTGGCCTGCCAGTGGTGGTCCTTCCGCCATTATAATTAGCCCTTAGGCAATTTAAAACGTTGTAGCATTGGTGTTATGATATGGACTTACCTGTGCACACTAAATTCCCATACACACTGCCCAGCCACTTTCTGCTTCAGAAAGCCATTAGGCAAAGACACAGTTTTCCCATCCACCTATCCTTGAGAAACCAGCAGGTCATTAGCAGTGGGTCATTTTCGAGAAAGAGTTGGGACATTTGGGAGGATCAACATTTCTGGGACACAGCAGTGTCAGATTGGTACAGAAAATAGGGCCAGAACCAAAAACAAAATTGGCCCTCATTTGTGAATCATGTAGCTAAAAAACATAGCCCACGTTTGCAAGTTGGGTCAGTTTTTACCTTGTAAAGACCCACTGTATAGGTGTTTTGCAAGGTATGTGAGACTGCATGTGTTTGTGCTTGCTGCATTCAGTATTTGTGGAAAAAATTGGGAAATGCACAGAATGAATGTAAGGTCACACCAGACCATATCATAGGACCATAAGCAGCCAAATAACAGGCTCACAGACTGACCATCAAGACCAGGTCTTCTGAAACTGCAAGATTGCCCTAGAAGCCAGTCCAAACCTGGGACTCAGAAAAGTCCTGATATATGATCTCTGACTGTAAGAGGCCTGAGGCACTACCCATTCAAGTAGTAATGCAAGCATGCAGGTCTAATATGTCAAATTCTATAGGAAAACTAGGGAACGCAGCGTGGAAGGGACAGTAGCAGATCAACAATTTTGAGAGACAGGGCCCGGGAGCAGCCTGCATCTCATTGACTCTGAAGATGTTCCAAATGCTTGAGGGGAAAATAAAGAGGTGAAACAAATTCAAAGAAACATTTCCCTGTCTGTTAAAAGCATTTTCTAATAGTAATACTTGCTGTAGAAAATGTTAAATCCAACTCAAAAGTTTAGTGTTTATCTTTGGTCCAAGTTATTTCATGACTCCAAGTTTTTGCACATTTGTTGTTTGTTTTTATGGTCTAGCTTATAGCACAGCTAGACAAGTATGTGAGCATCACTAGGGAGGGGCTATGGCTCCACCTACATGTTGGGAGCCAGGAGTACATGTTTTGAGTAGGCAGACATTGTGTGCTTCCACAGAAAAGTGCTCACCCTCCACCCAGCTGTCAGGGACAGACTGAGATCACAAATCAGCCCTGGCAATGTTATTGTACTGGCCCCGGGGGGGGGGGACAAGAGTAGAAGTGTGAAGCACTGCTGCTTAAGTAAAGCAGCCCCCAGTACTGCTGCAAAACCGGCCCCCAGTAACAAAACCGCACCCACTGCTCCAAAACCAGCCCCCACACTTACAGCCTCCCAGGGAAACACCCAATACCCACTTCTGCCAGTCCAGCGCTGCCAGCTGTGCTAATTTTGTTTATTTATCCAGCTGCCTGAGCTTGAATTTTCAGGGGCCCACACATGACTTTTTAATGCTATTAAAGTGTCTTAGATAGCTAGATAATCTATGGGTTGCTTTCTATGGTAGCAACACAGACGAGAGGAGGGCAGTTATTACCTTACATTGATGTTTAGGTCTGACTTGACTGGGCAACTGCCACCTGACCTTTCAACCTACACCAATATTATTCTACAGTTCTTTGCTTCCACGCAATGACATATCCATTCCCATGCTATTTCCTTGTAATGCTTCACCTTCCCATACAACATTCCTTTAAAGCCAGACTTACTGGAATTGCCAGTATTTGTTATGTTATTTGATGATCAATAGATTGGCAGGAAGTCCAGAGGGTCTGTGCCCCCGGGTCCCAACACCCTGAAGTTGTTCATTTTAACAGAGAACAGGCAATCAAGATAATCCGTTTTTAAACGGGCGATTAGGTAAATGACTGTACAATAGGTCTCTCATCCCAAAGTAGTAGCGGCTGGCATCTATGAGGAGGGGGGGTGGGCACAGAATATGTTTTTTTTAAACATTTTGGGAGAACGCAACATCCTCCCTTCTGGACCTCCACAGGAACTGGAAGATGGAACCTGGAATGCCCTTGACCATTCAGGGTTCTGCTCTCATGCTGTGAAAGCGGCACCCTGATTGGAGGAAGCAGTATTAGTCCGCGCTCCTCAGCACCTTAGGGGCCTACACTGACTCTAGATGTTTAAAGTGCCCATGTGTGGGGCTGACCTTCTCAAGACAGCCACCCAAAAAGACATGCACACTTAAAACATGTGTGCATAGACAGTCCACCCTCCTCCCTGCTGCTGTCCCTCAATAGTGACCCCTACCCCGTCCTGACACTTGCCTCAGGACGGGGATGAAAAATAGAATGGTAATAAATTACCATTTTTCATTTTCATGGAGTTTTGGGGGTTTATAAGTGAGGTGATGCTCTCTGCTCCAACAGAGGAACCGCCCCTACCCCAAAGATACATCAAATCAATCATTATTCAGGAATTCCCTGTTCTCTGTGATTGCTAGAGATGCCATATGGGTAAGGAGAATGTGCTTGGCCACTTTAAGAGCAGAGCAGTAGGTTCACAAGCATTTTCTTTCCTGCCCTTTTTATTTCAAACCACTGAGAGAAATGAAATTATTTCAGCCTTGCAGAGTACAGATCACATTTATAGATACCTGACTTGAAAGAATATGTAAAGGTCATCAGGCCTGATTACATTCTGTTCAGCGCATTCAAATGCAGCCAAGTGTAAATTATTATTGAGCAAATTATGAATGATTCATGCCATATTTTTTCATTAAAATGTTCTGTGCTAATGTGGCAAAGTCAACATTATGATCGAGACCACAGTTTCGTTGTATTTTCATTATAAATCCAGGTAGGAAGAGAAAATCCAGCTTTATTTAACAAAAGCCATTCCATATTCTTACCTTTCTGTACTGTAAAGGCCTCATTTACACTGAGACTGGGGCACCGGAGCTTCACTTTTTGAGACACTCCGGTGGCCCAGGGGCCTGCTCCATATTAACCAGGCACCACTAAGCCAGTTTGTGTGACTTAATGCAGCCTTGTAAATATTGTTCCCTTTAATGCATTTTTCTGTTGTAAAAGTTGTGCAATGGGTGTTGCTGGGGACATTCCCAGAACCACCCATTGCTTTTGACAAACCTCCAGATTTACAAGAAATCGAACTCTGAGACAGCGCCAAAAAAGTATGTCCCCCAGAGAAGGAATAAGGGAGGAGCAACAAGGAGAAATTCTTTTATTTCTCCTCATTTTTCCTTTTCCGATGTGTGCTGCATTCTGCAGCAAGTATAAGAGGAAAAAGCTTCTTGTGATTGTTTTTGTGGAGGAAGGTCTACCCTTCCGGCACAAAAACAATCATCCCTGCAATGCAGACACCCTTGCACGATTGTGCAAAGGGGCCTGCTTTGGCTCATGGCAGCCCATTGTGTGCCAGTGCAGGGGATGGAAAGGACAAGACAGCCATATCTGATAAATACAGCGCATCCAGCCCTTTTCTTTTGCCATCGGGCAACACAGCAGGAAGGCCTACGGTACAGCCCTATGGCAAAATATTGTAAATAAGGCCCTAGATTTTCTTATGTGGGGTTGCTCTGAATGAATTAAATGTAGATATTTGTTTTAATATGGAGAAGCTCTTGTTTCAACAATTATTGCTGACTTATTTAGTTTTTTTGGCTTTGCCATATTGTCTGCTGCATCTATTCGGAAAAATACTGTACACAAAATAAAACCTAAACTTTCACGCAGGCAAAAAAAAGACTCCAAAGCATGAAAATCTTTGAATAAAGAAACAAAGCCTGTAGGGTTGTGATTCGCACATAAAAACATCCAGTCACACACCCACCTACTGCAAGCTACTGAGACAACCAGAGCATCCCACCCATTTCACAAATAACACTAACAGCTACTTTCCTTCAAATTGCACAAGAAGAGACAAGGGGACAGGTGTCAGATGTATTAAATTGCATGTTTGCGATTTCCTAACAGTGAATTTTAGCGATTCACTGTTAGTAAATCGAAAACTGCGATGTACAACAGTGTGTTTGACACTGTTAGTGACTCACAGTGGCTCGCAAAAGGATCTGCCTCATCAATATTCATGAGGCGGGTTGCAATTTGCGACCCTTTGTGAATGGCTACAATCACAGAGATGTTGCCTCCTGTGGTCAGCAGATCACCATGTCTGTGAATGCTTTTTAAATAAAGCAATGTTTATTTTTATAATGCGGACCTTTTTCCTTAAAGGAAAATGGGATGCATTTCAAAAATGACAAGCTACCTTTACATTTTTTTAGAGTAGACAGAGGTCCACGGGACCACTGCCTGCTCTTAAAAATGTTGACAAAAGGGACCCCTTGCCTTTTGCAAATGGGTTGGCACCAACTTCAAGTTGGTGTTGACTGCAAATGTTTTGCAACTGCATTCCTGGTCACAAAACATTCATCCAGACCAGTGCTATTCGGTATTGGGAAGAGGCGCCCTGAACACGACCCTTCCTAATACCGAATCGCAAAAGCAAAATGTGAGTCAGTAACAAGTGTAACTGTGAATGTTTTGCGACCGCATTCATGGTCACAAAACATCCATACATATAGCAGTTGGACTTTGATTATTCCTCCCACACTTCCACACAATAGAGGGATTAGGTGTGCCTGTATGGATCATCACTGGAAGGATGGTGAGGCGTAGCTGGGCACAGACCCTCTTGCAACTGAATAGGCTATGCCTTGCCTTCACACAAATGATTTGTCACCACAGCATTGTTCATGCAACTAGCTTGGTGCCAGAATGCAAGGCAGGAAAATATCAACTTTCTAAATGTTGCATTTTCAAAATGTTAACTATAAATCCAACTTTACCTTTAAAGAGGGCTTTAAATTACAATTTTTTAGACACCAAACACGACCTGTTCTAATCAAATGTTAGCACTTAATAAATTAAATAAGGCAACCCTATGTTATCCTGTGGGAGAGGTAGGCCTCCCAGTAGTGAAAAAACAAATGTAGGAGTTTTTCACTACCAAGACATATAAAACCTAAAAGTACATGTTCAACATTTTAATTACAAAGCACCCTATCCTGTGGACTGCCTACCTCCGGGGTGTAAAAGGGGAATTTAAGGCTTAGCAAGGGAGTTATATTGCCAAGTCGAATTGGCAGTTTAAAATTGCATTTAGGCTGCAATGGCAGGCCTGGGACATGTTATTTAGGGGCTACCTAAGTGGGTGGCACACTAAGGGCAGAGGTGGGAGGAGCTCTTGGAGTTGCATTCCGCGGAGTTGCATAAAAACTCTGTGGAGTTCTGCGAGCGGGCGGAGTTGTTCCACTCATCCACCCCTAGCGTATATCATTGGCTACTGTCTGAGTCAGTCATTCTGAGAACCAACCACAGCTCAGATGATTGTCTTCCTGTTTTATTAACCTGCCTTTCAACGGCTGAAGAGTAAAAAGTCCATTAGCGGATGAAGTCAAACACAGAACAGCAGACTGAAAGCTACTCGAATGTACCGCTAATAACCACAAAAACAATTGAGTTATGGTCTGGAGAATATGACCTGGGATAAGTGAACAGAGATGGTAGCATGCTTTGCCTTGGGTAGAAACAATGCAGAAAAGAGGAACCGAATAAATGCAAGCATGTACTGAACAATTTTAAACAATTTGTGTGCTGTGCCTCAGCACTCAAGCGACTTTTTCAGCTAATGAGAACAGTTGACAAGGACGAAGGATACAGTTTACCCTAAAATTCAGACACCCACTTGCATAAAAGACCCCTAATCTGCCACGAAATGCAGTGGAATGGACCAGCGTCCTGCAGTGTCCTGGCTGTTTACATTATCGGTCCCCAGCAACCTCCGGATTTTCTCTAGGTCCCCCGTTCAACTGGCCTCGAAGAGCTCCCAAGCTAGCTCCTCCCCATCCCCTATGCAGTACCCGCCACCCGTCATTCTATGCCAGCACTGCGGGGTTGGGAGGCCGCTGAGGGTGCTGTGCCTTGCAGGCCACAAAGGCCTCCTCTGCACAGCAGCGTTAACCGTGGGCAATTATGATGCGGTCCTGCCAGCCTGCCTGGCCAGGCCCACCCAATGGAGCCAAACCCCATCCGCAGGGAGGAAAATATGACCATGGTTCAGTGCTTTTGAATCATAAAACATCTCTAGGAGGATAAGCACTCTCCACAAATTTTCAGGTAATCCAGAGGGCGAACTCTCTTCAAGATGATCAGTGTGTCTTTATGGGCCTGAATTCAGTCCGTACCGAGGAACTGGCTCAGCACTTGTGGGGAAACTTCATGCTGCAGGGCAACCATGCGAACATTTGTTGGTGCTTCACTTCCTGAAGCGGGCCCGAGTGCCTTTGTAACATGACCCTTCTCTTGCCCGGGCATGCAGTGGGGCCCAGGGATACAGACCCTCGAGGGAGGGCTGCCTGGTGTAGGCTTTACAAAACTTAACATTTCTCAGCAGCAGTCTCATGAAGGTGAGTGCTGTTTTGTGCTAGTGCTACCGCTGTCTATGAAGAGTAGGGCGCCCGGAAGAGAAGGACGTACCACATCACCCACCCATTTACAAACACACCTGCTAGACAGAAATGGTGGGTGCAAACCCTGCTACGCGGCGGAGTCAGAGCTTTTTGCTCTACTCCACATTCCGAGCAGAGGGCGTAGTAGCAAAAAATCCACGAACTCTATCCGCGAAGCGGAGTTAACCGTCCACCCTTATATAAGAGTTGCAGGCCCACTAGTGTCCTTTCATTTAAGGCCTTGAGTATATTGTATGCTACTTTACTAGAAACTTATAAGTAAATTAAATACGGCAATCAGATGTAAGCAAATGTTATCCTATTTTAGGGAGTGGAAGCAAGCACTGTAGCACTGGTCAGCAGTGGTAAAATGCAAAGAGTCCTAAACCAACAAAAAAGAATTCAGCAAAATAGGAGGGTGAAGGCAAAAGGTTTTGTGGTGACCCTGCAGAGAGGACCAGGCCACACTCTTAGCATGAATTGCATCATATTTGTATGAAAGCGTATTGAGGTGCACAATCACCATTGGTGCAATATTGGTATGAGTGTACAAAACTTTAGGATTACAATTCAAATGTAGGTGCAAAATCACTCTGAGGTTCAATATAAATTGTAGGTGTAAAATCTCTCTTGGTGCAAAGTGAGCTGCACTGTTTCTGACATTTAGATGCAAAAACCTATTTAGTTTTAAACTTCTATAAAGGCATAAGACTCCTGTGGCAACATCAGAGGGAGTGTTCAATACTTATAAGAGCCCAAATTCATATTAAGAGCATAATGTACTTTTAGGGGCTGTTAGAAATTGTGTCACTAGTTGGCAGAGGTATGCATCTTCTCCAAGTAGGGATCGCCACTCTAGTCAGGATAAGCTAGGTACACACTAAAATTAACCTGTGCTCAACCTCTGGTAACTGGGCATAGAGCAGTCAGGCAAAGTGTAAGGTATGTGTGCAGCACATACAGTAACACAATAAAAACACCACAAAAATACTCACCAGAGGTTTCGAAAAATAGAGTATATTTTTATGAGTAAAATATCACCAAAATGACAAAAATCCAATAAGGAAACCCGAAGATATACATTTTTTAAAGAATCAATCAAAAAGGAATGCTTAGAAGCAAATAGTACTTATGGGTTACTTGAGGTCATGTTGGACCCAAGTGAATCCAAACTTCAGGCTGACCCCAATGGAGGGCAGGCTGGCTACAGGACTCACGCAGATCTAGCTGAAAAACTACCTTGGATGGAGAAATTGTCAGCATCCAAGACTCAATACATCAGTGCCGATCCAAGCAGGTGATGAAAGTTTTGGCGGCAAACCCCTTTACAATGCAGGTGCTGTGCCATTATCAAGACACACTGTCCGTCATCATCAAGCCATGCGGGCCATCGAAGCGATGTCATTGGTTGGCTCCTGTGTTGGCATCAAAGGGCAATCCATCAGTTCCAATCACCTCAAAGTTGTCACTGGGTTGATTTGTATGGCTCTTTTAGGAAGACTCAGTATTGGATTGGCACCACTTGGAAGGCAGGACTCACAGATGGCAGAGCCCAGGTGCGTTGGCAGGGTTGAAGGAAGTCTTTGATGGTGCTGAGATGTCAGAACAGGGGGCAAGCCAACATGCCCTTGGAGTCAATCTGGGTTCAAGTGAGACGTGTCCAGTCCTTGTACTCAGCAGGGCAGAAATCAGCAGCAGCAGGGCAGAACAGCAAAGCAGAAAAGCAGTTCTTCCAGAGCAGCAGTCAAGCAGAGTGGCTATTCTTGTAGCACTGCAGTCTTTACTCCTGGCAGAGTTCTTCACAGTTCCAGTAGTGTACTGTTTTGGTAGGGTCGGTGGGTCAGTACTTATACCCAGTTATGCCTTTGAAGTGGGGTGACTTCAAAGCAGGCCCTTGAAGTGCACAGGCCCCACTTTCTTCCCAGCCCTGGTTCCGGACTATCAGTAGAAATCAGCCATTTGTGTCGGGAAACTGGGCACTGCCTATTCAGCTGTACGTGTCAGCTCCCCTCCCCATCTTCCTGCCCAGGAAGAACTATCAGAATGTAGACAAATGCAGATGAGTTTCCTGTCACACCTGCCCTTCCAGTGTTTGTGGCTGTCTAGAGAGAATGCACAAAGTACAGCTGTCACCCACCCTAGATGTGTATTGGAGACAAGCTGCAAGGCACACAGAGCACTAGAAGCAAAGAAAAGTCCACTTTCTAAAAGTGGTATTTTAAAAATAGTAATGTTAAATCCAACTTTAACACTAAAGAGGGTTTATCATTACCATTTCAAAGATATGAAACAAGATGCAATTATCCCTTTCCAATCAGGAATTACAGTTTTAAAGTGTTTTAAGGAATTCCCAATGCTAGCCTATGAGAGGAGTGCACACCACAGTAGTGAAACGAAAATGTAGCTTCTTGTCACTACCAGGACATGCAAGAAATAAGAGTATATGTCCTACCTTTTACTTGTGCAGCACCCTGTCCTTAGGGCTACTCAGGGCCTCCCTTAGGAGTGACATATGTGTCATAAAAGGGGAGTTTAGGCTTGGTAAGTAGTTTTAAATGCCAAGTCGGAGTGGCAGTAAACTGCACACAGAGGCCTTGCAATGGCAGGCCTGGTACAGGGTTGAAAGGCTACTTGTGTGGGCGGCACAATTAGTGCTTCAGGCCCACTGGTAGCATGTAGGTTACAGACCCTGGGTATACGTTATACCACTTTACAAAGGAATTACAAGTAAACTAAATATGCCAATTGTGTATACACCAATGTTACCATGTTTAAGGGAGAAGCACATGCACTTTAGCAATGGTCAGCAATGGTAAAGTGCTCAGAGTCCTAAGGCCAACAAAAAGATACAGGCAAAAGAGGAGGTAATCAGGCAAAAGATTTGGGGAAAGACCACTCTAATAGGGGCATAATCTCGATCAGTACTGCATTGTCAGGAATTTGGAAAAGCTTTTAGGTGCACAATTGTGTCCCTCTTACATTGTGTGGGCGCTTCGGTTAACACACTTTAATGAGAAACATTGTTTACCTTAACATGGAAAGTAACCCACCTAATTGCCAATATTTAACAGTGAGTCTGAGATAATATTCTGCCCTGTCTAAAATGTCAATGACCAATGTTAAAGGTGGAAGGGGGAGGGAGGCAGGAGGAAGGAGTTGAAGGTAATATTATTTATAGGCTAACAATAAATAAAAACATATTTAAAGCAACATATGATGTGTACTTTCTTCTTAAACTGTTGAAGGGGGTTGACCCAACACTCATCCCTGTGCATGTTTTTGGTGTTGATGACATGAGCTCTAAAGATGTCTATAGTCAAACCCTAATATGGAGTCTCTCAGTGCATTTCCAGTTGTCAGGACAACGTTCAGTGTGAGAGTTCAATTTTCTGTTTTTAGATTCATCCACATGTGTACTGAATTCTGTATGAAATCATGAATACTACAGCCTACATGTGAGATCTTTTGCAGCAAGAATATTATAAATTCTTCAATTTGCAGCAATATGGCTAGGCATGGAAAGAAGAATATAAGCAAAGAAATGATCAAGACATGGAAATTTCAGTAGCCATAAATAAACTTACTCAACTTCAATTCATTGACTATTCTGCCACCAGGAAAAAATGGATGTATGTCATTACAACACGGGCTTTAACACTGCGCTACCATTACGACGCAGCCATCACAACGCAAGTCGTTACAATGACTTGCGCTGGAGGCGCTGGATTTAGGAATAGTATAATTTACTATTTCAACTCCAGCCCATGTAACAGTAGGGAAGGTGTTGGAATAGTTAATCATGCTATTCCTTAGTATATAGTGCCATCCAACGCAAGTCGTTGTAACGACTTGCATTGTGATTGCTGCGTCGTAATGGTAGCGCGATGTAAAGCCCGCGTTGTAATGGCTGTTTACCGGAAAAAATATGTATTAAAATTGTGGAAGAAAACAACAAAGGATTTGTCAAATCTCAAAAAGAAGAGCAATTGATAAGAACTGGATCGAACTCCCTCTGGCAGCACAATATAAAAACTCAAGGCAAATCTGGAACTTTATTGCATCTCACAGTGGAGTTAATAAGTAAGTAAGTAAGAATTTATTGTGGAGTTAATAAATCCCTGCTGTACTCCCCCATTCCAAAGTCTGAATGGAATACACATACATCAGAGCTCTATATGAAGAATATATCCTCACCAATTGAGCAGGTATTAAATGTCCCAATAAAATAACTGAATGTATAGCCCAACCACAAGTAAACAGATAGAAGCATACCTTAGAGGTGCAAGATCTTCTGCAGCAATGGGACCGGATAACATTCCCATAAAAATTGGAAAACGAATCTTGAGAGTCGAGGAACATTTTACTTCTACTCCTTGAACATTGTTATCAAGCAGGTCAACCCCCCCCCCCACCCACCCCTCCTCCCCCTTGTGAAAAGGGAGTATTGGAACACCTCTCCTTAAGAAAGGGTCTCAATTATTCATGGCCAACTATCGCCAGAGTGCTCTCCTATATGCACCAGGAAAGATTTTCACAGCCAGCATATTAGAACATCTCCAGGACTGGGCTTTATCTTAAGGAATTATTTCACATGAACAGGCTGGATTCAGACTGATCCACTACACAATGGATAACATTGCAATTGTACAGACTTTAATAGATAAATATGTGGTTAGGAAATCACAAGTTCTTTACAGTGCCTTCATTGACCTCTCGATGGCGTTTGACAAAGTGGACAGGCCAACCTCTTGGAGAAAACAGATCTCATTAGGCATACATCATTCCAAGAGCCACAGGAAAGCCAGCTACAGGTGCATATTTGTGTGCACAGCCATATCAGCATTCCAATATGGGCAAACATACTGCCACCACTCTGAGTCTGCTCTACATTATTGGCCCAAGCTAAACCATTGAGAATTGACCAGATTCCCAAAAGGCTTGAGCAATTAATGCACCTGTTGCTCTAATGTCAAGCATTACATCAGAAAAGAAGCTGATTTTTTCTCCTCTACTCCAATGACTTTCCACCACCCGCTAAATAAGTCTCTAAAATTCCTGTGTCCTCTAGGGTTCTTTCACACTCTACGGCCACAAGCAAAATCTATGGGTTTTCTCATAAGCCAACATCTTGACCTAACATATTATATTGCCAAATTGACTAGATGCACTGCATTTCAACTCCACTAGTTAGGAAACTAGGGGCCCGATGTAGGTAAAATGCATTTACCGATTTTAAAATACCGATTTATACCGAATCGGTATTTTGAAATCGGAAAATGATATGTAGGAAAAAAAAATAGGTAAAATACCGATTCGGTAGCAATCGGTATAGTGATTCGATACGTACCGAATCGGCAATTACCGAATCGGTATTTACCGATTCGGCGAATACCGATTCGGCAAATACCGAATCAGTAATAGCAATACACCCCCATGGGCCAAAAGGCCCATAGGAACGCATTGTAAATACCGATTTGGTATTTACCGATTCGGTAGTAGCCAATTCGGTATTAGCCGAATCGGTAAATACCGATTCGGTAAATGCCGATTCGGCGAGCAAGTAAAACTGAAACTAATGACATCAACCAATGAGGTGGAACCACCCTCCCCCACCCTAGCAGGGAGTGGCTACCCAGGCAGGTGCAACTCATTAGAACTTTCTGGAGAGGCAGCCTGAGCTGAGCATTCAGAGTGAGCAGGAGTGGTAGCACTATCCAGATCTCTCTGAAAATGGCAAGCAGCTCTGAGAGCCAGAAGGCTGAGCGCAAGCGGAAGGCCAAGTTCAGCAGCATGGAGCTGCAAGTGTTGGTTGAGGAGGTGGTGAGGGTACACAGGCAGCTGTTTGGGAGGCTGTCCCTCACTGTCCCAGAGAGCACCAAGAGAAAGCTGTGGACTAAAATTGGGGAGAGAGTAAACGCAGTTGGTGTCACCCCCAGGAGCCTGGACGACCTCAAGAAGAGGTTTTACGACATTCGCAGCCTCACCAAGAGGAAACTGGCCGAGCTGCACAAGCAGGCAGGACTAACTGGTGGAGGCAGGAACCCGGCGCCACCCCTCACTGACCTAGAGGAACTTGTATCGACGACCATTGAGAGCGAGAGTGTGGTGGGAGTTGGGGACCTGGACAGCTCATCCAGAGCTACAGCTAAAGGTAAGAAGCATGCACATCTTGACACACCCTACCAGACACCTCCCCTTTAGCCCCAATGCACAGCCAAACCCCAGCCCAGTACTGCTAGCAACAAACATGAGCAATGCATCATGGTAAATGTAGTCAGCAAAAGTAGTAAAAAAATGCCAGTGCAGAAGCATAATGAAATGAACTGAAAAACTGATTCCAAGTATTGGAAATGAGATGTGCAATGCTTTTATTGTAGTGACTGTAATACATTAGCACTCAGTTCACAAATGCTTCTTTATACCTAGGGGCACCATCAGGCGGGGGAGCAGCAGCTACACAAGCTCCAGCTCCAGCACCATCAGCCAGTGCGGTGGCAGGGCCAAGCACCAGTGGACCATCACAGGAGGAGGAGGAGGAGGAGAACAGCAGTGCCCTGGGCAATGAGGAAGACACTGGACATACCCTCACATTTCCCCACTCCCCCCGACTGTCTCTAACGCCCCCATGGCAGTTCTCCCCGGAGAGCACACCCCCACAGACCCACCCTGCACCTGCCACATCTCCTGCCAGGAGGATAATTGTTGCTCCATTAAACATCATGGAGGGAGCAGTGGGTCAGGCTCCATCAACCAACCCTGTAACACCTGTGGCACCCCAGCCCACACAGCAGGGCAGCAGCAATCCGCGGAGGCCACGCACATCCAGCAGTGCTCTTCCAGCACGGGAGGGCAGCGTGTTCCAAGGGCTGGAGGGGAGTATGGTCAGGATCCAAAGGATGCAGGCAAAATCAATCCTGGCTTGCCAGCGCCAATTGCGGGTGCACAACCTGCAGATGGGGGAGATGACACAGGGATTCAAGACATTTGTTGATAGCAACAAGGACATAGCAACTGGTCTTGGGCGAATGACCACTGCCATCACCCAGCTGTGCAATAAAATGGAGGAGCACGAGCACTGCAGGCGCAGGGATGCCCGCATGCAGAATAGGGCTATCAACCGCCTTGCTGCTGCAACCGCCCAGCTATGCCGCCGTGGGGCTAACATGGGGGACTGCCTCACCCAGAACACGGCAGAGGTGACTAGGGGCATGGCCCGCATCACCACTGCCATGGAGGCCCTGATAATATCTAATACAGTGGTGAATCCTGCCCTGGACTTGGGCGAGGCTGGGGACAGCAGCAGCCGCAGCAGCAAGGCCAGCGCAGTGTCTGAGCCGCGCCGGAGCTCCAGGCGCTCCGCTGAGGCTGCCGGACACACAGAAGGGGGTGAGCAACATCCGAGTGGGGCTGCTAAGCGCAGCAAGAAGTAAGACTGCCAGGGCGGGTGAGGCAACCCGGACAATTTACATTTCCCACATATTGTTTACCTATTTCATTTGTTGCACATCAGTGCAGTAACGTTGTTGCAACATTATTAAATCTTTTGTTTTCAAACATCCATTGACCTGTCTGTGCATCTGTACTCACTCAGAAATAGTTTTCAGTAATCTCCTCACGTCTGTATCTGCCATCACTTGGCGTAGACACCCCATCAGGTTGTGTTTGTGGCACAGCAAAGTTGTCGTCATGGTCCTCGTAGTCTGACAACTCCACCTCAGTGCCCTTCTTCACCGCAAGGTTGTGCAACATTGCACAGACAGCTATGATCTTGCAGCAGGTGATGGTGGTATACTGCCTTGCACCTCCACTCTTGTGCAAGCATCTGAATCTGCTTTTCCAGATGCCAAAGGTCCATTCTACTACTTTCCTTGTGATTTTGTGTGCCCAGTTATACCTCCTTTGGCTGGGTGTAGAGGGGTTGAGGTAGGGGGTGAGTATGAATGAGCGGAGGGCATATGCACTGTCGCCTAGAAGGAAAAGGGGTAACATTACTCACATGCATACATGTATTTTACATTGCTACTTTGTGTTATGGTGGTCTGATGATGTGTCTCACCTAGGAGGTATCCTTCACCAAATTCCCCACCCGTCAGCCGTGCATAGATGCCGCTGTGTTGAAAAATGTAGGAGTCGTGGGTACTCCCTGGGAAGTTTGCTACCAGGTCTGTGATGGTGCACTTCGCATTGCAGATCACCTGCACATTGATGGTGTGCATAGACTTACTATTGCGGTATATGTATTCTGTGTCAGCAGGGGGGCAAATCGGAATGTGCGTGCCATCTATGCAGTCGATGATTTGGGGGAATTGTGCCATCTAGTAAAAGTCTGCTTTTGTTTGTACCAGTTCCGCATGGGTTGCAGGGAAAGATATGTATTGGTCCATCCTCTGTATCATGGCGTCAAGGAATTTGTGGAAAAACCTTGACAGGCTGCTCTGGGTCACCCCTCTGACCGCAGCAACTCCACTTTGATAGCTGCCAGACGCAAGCAGGTGTAGGCTGCATAGCACCTGCACGTGCGCTGGGCTGGCGTGTGCCCTTGGGGTGGGGTGGTCCAACAGTGGTTTGAGGTCCCTGATGAGCTCCAGAATGGTGTCCGAGTCCAGCCTGTACCTCTGTAGGATCTCTGCCTCTGTGAGCATGAACAGGGTGATCCTCTGTCTGTAGACCTGTTCCTCTCTTTGCCATTCCCTCTCTCCGTCCTGCTGTAGCCGTAGCCACCCTGCAATGACATAAAATGCCGCCATCCTGCAAGTTGCAATGCATTTTGGGTCTATTTTTATAGGTTGCAGTTGGTTACCACCTGATTGTAATCCATGGTAAATACCGAATTTGAAATACCGATTTAGAGGCAAAATCAGTATTTCTGTGCTTTCCTACATCTCAATCAGAGTTTGGCCCTGTCCGAATCGGTAATTTACAGATTCAGTAACTCTTCCAATTCGGTAGATAAACCGAATCGGAATATTTACCGATTCGGTGTCTCTACCGAATCGGTACATGGACCGAATCGGTATTTTTCCCGATTCGGTGTCACTACCGATTCGATACATGGAGCGAATCGGTATTTTTATTGATTCGGTATGTTACCGATTCGTTCTTTTAACGATTCGGTGTATTTCTGATTCGGATTATTTCCGAATTGGTAACTATACCGATTCGGTATAAATACCGATTCGGACGATTTTCATCACCCTACATCTCGATGGCTGGATACCGATCGGTAAGGGCAGAAAATCGGTATTTTCGGCCGTAACCGATGGGTAAAGGGCTACCTACATCGGGCCCTAGATCCATGCATTTCTCTCACTGACTTCTGATCAACAGTTCAAGACCTGATTTTGAGGTATCTGGAGAGAGGAACTGCAGTCTTGCAGGAATTTCTAAATCTTCTCTAATGTCTTTAAAATCTGTACTGTATGCAGATGCTCACAAGGTAACACGAGCCAGCAGATCTGATCTCTTCACTCCCATTCTAAAACAACTATAAAACCTTCGAAAACACCTCCACTGGCTCCCCCTAGAGGAAAGACCTGACTTCAAGACTGTCTGCTTACCTCATTAATTACAAGGTATGTACTATACAACCACCCTACTTGATGAATACACTTCAACTCACCAAAAGCCACTAAAACATTAGGAACAGAAGCAGACAAATCGTGGAAATCCAGGCATTCAAAAGAGCAAAAACACCCAAAAAGGCTTTTTCCTACCTTGCCTCCAGGCCGTGGAACTCCATACCTTATCATAGTACGCTAAACCTACATCTCTTACTCATTTACAAAATCCTAAAAGGCAATTTCTTCAAAGTGTACCTACCAAATAAGCAGTCCCCTATTCCAAAAGTTACATTGTTCTCACTAGTGTAAATTACATGTTCCAATTTGCACTTCTTTGTAAAACGCTCCCATGCCTTTGAGGCTAGCACTGCACTATATAAATACTATACCTAAATAGAGAAAGAAATAAACATAACCTAATTCCAGTGAGTATTTCAATAACAAAAAAAGCCATATTAAAGAGTGGAATGAGCAGAAAGCTGTTTTTTCTGAGAAAAACATCCGGAAGTAGAATAAAGTATATGTACCGTTTCTTTACGAAGACAAAATCCATTCCTAGCGACCACCACCATTTGTCGATGAATAAGGTCCTCCTGGAAAAGCTGGACTGAAAGTAATTTTCAATGAAACATCTCATCACAATGTTTCTCCCATCTGTAATCAAAAATCTTGCTTGTACAAAGATTGGTTATCTGTTCAATCAAAAAGAATGATATTCCCACATGGATTATGAATTCTACAAACAATTGCTGAAGTAAATCAGTTATTGATACTAGGGGGCAGATTTACAATAACTGGCGCATCCCCAGGGATGCCCCAGTTATTGTGCGCCGCAGCTCCGCCACCCATGGTGCGCCGCATTTACAATGCGGCGCACCATGGGGCATAAAGGTGACGCATTGCTGAAGTTGTGTCGCAAGCGCGACGCAGCTCCAGCAAGGCTCGGGGGTGCCCTATCTGTTCAATGCTGCGTCAAGCCTTACGCCTGCTTCAAGCAGGCGCAGGGTTTTGACACAGCATTGGCCTAAAGGTGACTGAGTGAAATCTTGTAGATTTCACTCAGCCACTTTTGCGAGGCGCACCTGCCCCGGAACGCCCACCCTGCACCGGAACGCCCACATGTGGCGCAGGGCTTTACAATGTAACGCATCTGCCTAGATGCGTCACGTTGTAAATAGGTCACAGGGATGCGCCACGTTTACGCCACCGTTGCGTGACGCAAATGTGGCGCAAGTCCAACATAAATCTGCCCCTAATTGTGCATAAAGGTACATGATTGTTACCCATGGCGGGCGTACCACATTAGTTTAATAATTCTTTAATTGGTCATTGGAGGCCCTAACACGCATTGCACAGGACTTGTACTAACTTTTTTATTTTTCTTGACATAAAAAAAATACTTGCAGGGTTCATGTCATCAACTACACACGTCGGTTGTGGTAATCATCGTTTTCGATATCTTAATTTCGATTTGCTGTATTGTCTAATAATAACAATTTACTATTGTTCTTACAGCCCAGCTCTGCATGAAACCCTGCAGGAATGATCAAAGAACAATTGTGCTGCATCATGTTTAGAAGGAGCCACATGCCAATGATGTCATTGACCGCGCTGTTTTAGAGTTACTGTAACTATTTAGCTACAGACAAGAATGTTAAAGATGCCTTGAATGACTTGAGGTAAACTCTTCAGAATAGTTTCAAAGTGAGCACAAGCACCCATGGATAAGTCATGTAAGGTGTAATTTCACCGCGATAACATATCTTACACATTCGAATAGCATGTGATAGTCTAATTGGTGCTTGTTTGTGGCTGCTTTATTTTGGTGTTAATATTTTTGCGCAAAGGCCAGATCATAGTATTGTACCTTATTTTCAGTTAATTGAAAACCTATAGATATTGAAGCAGTTCCAACTCTTTAAGCCCCTATACATATGGGCTGGTGCTCTGAAGCACAAGGACATTTGACAGTGCTTAATTTGAGCCAGTGAGGCCCGCCGACTCATTTTATGGCTGCAGCATTTATTTTATCCTTATGAGATATTAACCGAGAGCAAGAGAGGGAAAACACACAAAGGAGAAAGAAGGGTGAGAAAGATGGGACAATGTGTCACAAAGGGAGGTATGAGGTGGGATCAAGACTACGGACAGATTTACAAGACCCTTGCGACAACTTTACGCCACTGTTGCGTCATTTCTGTGATGCAGCATCGTCCTAAACAATGCGCCACGTTGTGACATATTTACATTGTGATGCATCTAGGGAGATGTGTCACTTTGTAAAGCCCTGCGCTACATTATACCTGGGTAAGGTATAATGTATGCAGGGTGGGCGTTCCGACCTGAGAAATCCTCGTAAAAGTGAAGCAGTGAAATCTACAAGATTTCACCTATTCACTTTTACGACGCCACTGAGTCAGAACCTTACGCCTGCTTGAAGCAGGTGTGAGGAGTGAAGCAGCATGTTAGGAACAGGCATTCCTAACCATTGCTGGAGTTGCGTCATGCTTGCGACACGACTCCAGCAATGCACTGCCTGTACCCCAAAAGATGCATCATGCATCTGTCTATCCTTGCGCCACGGTGGGCCGCATTGTAAATGTGACACATCCATGGTGGCACAAGTTTTTTTTTACATGACGCAAATGAACTGACGCATCTCTGCTAATATGCAGAGATCAGTGGCGATGCATCCATTAGGGGGAACTGGGGCATTGCCCCACTAATGCCACGGCCCTTTTAAAATCCTTTGTTCTACTTCTCCAACGCTTATTCCAATCAGGACTCCTGATTGGAATTAGCATCGGAGTAGTAGAACGAGGGACACTGAAGGGGGTCGAAGGTGGCGGGGCTGAGGCAGCACTCAGGGAATTGAATGACAGCAGCGTACTACAGTCACTGTAATAGTGCACATGTTCGTTTTTAGGCTGATCATTTTTACGATCATCCCGAACATGTGCACTAGCCTTCCCCTTAAGAGACCGAGGGTTGCTTCATGCCGCAGCCCTCGGTCTCCTAAGGGGCAGGGAGTATCCCTGCCCTCAACCAATCCTGGTGCTGCTGGAGCAGCGTTAGTAGAGGGGTTGGCAGTGACGTGGCAATTTTTCCTGTTTGTTGAAGAGCGCTGGTCCCCAGCCCAGGAGCAGTCGAGCAGAGGCGACCTGGACCTGTACGTTTTCTTTTATTATATTTTAATAATAAACTTAGTGAGCCCCCAACATCTCGCGAGTATTGCGAGTCACGACATTCATGTGTGTAAAGTTACTAACAAGTTGATTATTTTTCCAAGTACAGGAATTGACCTAACTTGGTTTATCTTCTGTCCTTTTAAAAACAAGGAATTGAACAAATCAATGTTGCTTTACTTTTAAATTGTTAAAGAGGAGGTTTTGGTTTGAGTGAAAACAGGAATTCACCACTGTTACAGGAAAGACAAATGGCACATCCTTCTGCTCTCTCCTCCTATGTGAAAATAGCAATCTTTTTATTGACCCCTGAAACTAACATATCAGGTGGTCTGTAGTGCTTATGAAAATTGGGTGCGATGGGTACATTTTGATAATACATGCTTCCACCGAAGGTTTTAAGAGTTATGTTTATCGTAACATAGCAAGTGACACATTTATTTCCCTGATGTGAGGTTATAGTTCACGCCTCACACTGCTGCATGCCTCACACTGCTGCACGCCACACACTGCTGCATGCCTCACTCTTTTGCACGCCACACACTGCTGCATGCCACACACTGCTGCATTACTGACACTGCTACACGCCACACACTGCTGCATTACTCACACTGCTGCACGCCACACACTGCTGCAGGCCAGACACTGCTGCACGCCTCACACTGCGGCATGCCTCACACTGCTGCACGCCTCACACTGCTGCACGCCTCACACTGCTGCATTACTCACACTGCTGCATGCTGCACACTACTCTATGACTCACACCGCTGCACGCCTTACACTACTGCACGCTGCACACTGCTGCATTACTCACACTGCTGCATTACTCACACTGCTGCATTACTCACACTGCTGCACGCCACACACCGCTTCACACCACACACTGCTGCACGCCACACACTGCTGCATGCCACACACTGCTGTACTCCTCACACTGCTGCACGCCTCACACTGCTGCACGCCTCACAACAACAACACTCAGGGACACCACCATATCACTCTAGGACAACACCGCATCACTATAGGACACCACCACATCACTCTGGGACACCACCACATCACTCTGGGACACCACCACATCACTCTAATACACCACCACATCACTCAGCCCAACCACAACAGCATCACTCAGCACCACAACAACATCACTCAGCACCACAACAGCACTGTCCTTGCTTCCTACCAACAAGCATTGCCATAGCCAATAGGACTCACATTAGGAAAGTGTAAGCTGGTAAAATATAATTGATAGATGTGAACATCGCCGAAACCATCTTACCTAACAAGAGCCACCGTATGTATGTAAGCGGCACCCATTTTAGATATCACGCCATTTCGTACATTGTAGATCACCAGCGCGTCACCCTGACCTCGCTATCATCCCCCACGCTCTGACAACCCCCAAGCACACATGCTAGAGTCATAAAGCACCCTCAGCGCGACCCAGTCCCGGAGCCACTTCCCGTGCCAAACACCCATGCTCTTTCATCCCCCAAGCATGAACAGGCCCATCGATAAACTCCTCCCCTGCACCTGGCTGTTCGATCCGGTCCCAGGCAATAATCAGCCCCTGTGGATACAGTTTATTGCCCCCGTACAGTAGGAATTTGCTCCCCATCAAAGGGGTCGGAATTAATCAATGCCACAACCCTCTTAGATCTGACCAATTACGCATATTTCAGACCCTGTCGGAATGCCCATCTGCGCGATAACAATCACCTGCTGAGACCGGGGTGGGGGACATTCGGTGTTGGGTATGTGTGGGAACTAGCTGGAAGCGGGGATTCCTGGGAGGTAATAAACTACTGTCAGGAATGTGTTACCCTGTAATAAAGAGTTGAGATTGTGTATAAAAGGCTATGCCACAGAGATGCAGTTAGAGCACCTCGAGAAGACATTTCGTTTGTCCGAACTGACGTGTTCTCCTCCGGAGAAATAAACCTGTTCATCGTTTTCCAGGACCAGCGCCTGCCTCTTTATTTGATTAGCTAATGACCAAGTGAATTAGAGGCGACTAACGCCAAGCAGTGTTTGATGACAACGAGAGAAAAACTGCTTTTTCACAATTGGCGTCCCAACGCGGGGCCCATCAGTGACACGTGGGTCCGGTAGAGAGGTCCTAACGGCTGAGTGAATGGCTGCAACGATCGGGAAAGTGCACCTGCCAGAAAGAGACCCTCATCTGGCAGCCGATCATCCGAACTTCACCGGTTCCGAACGGACCTCTCTCGAGTGATCTACGGTCCTGACTGGGATCCCACAGGACTGCCGCAGCAAAAACGGAGAACTGAGGATAATCGGGCGCTGGAAGTGGAAGACGAACAACTGTCCAAACGGTCCGGGTAAGGTCGAGTAGGATGTTTATACGTCTGATTGGTAGGATGGTTTATCCGTCTGATTGATTGATTGTTTGTATTGGAATTGTTTGGATTGAAATACTAGTATTACGCTCTTTGGTTCTTTGGTTCTTAAGGATATTTGTTTCTTTTTGAGAAATTCCCTGCTTGCAAACAACGAAAAATAGGAATATTCTCTCTCTTTGCAGACAGCGAAGGATAGGTAGTGCAGACCTTTGTCCACAATTGTTTGAGATTTTTATTTGACTGATAATACGTCATGCCTATCTTCTCCCCACTGATTGGCAATTGGTTCAGCCAGGACCGTTTATTAGAGGTCAGTCATCCGGCTCCACCGGAGGGCACCCCTAATAAGGACATGTATGTAAAATATGGATTAGTCACTGTAGCTTATAGCAAACTATGGCATAAACACACTAAGAAAGATTGAGAAAATCAGTGGCCACTGATAGGATCTTTTGACCTTGCTAAAATAGATGCGATAGAGAAAGCTCTTCGCGAAAAGAAAACTACGCCAACTATGCTTGACAGTCTCGGCATGTGGCGAAAAGAAACAATTCAGCGAAAGAAGAAAGACGAAGCAAGAGTAGATAAGGAACTACGGAAATCAGCTCACCTAGCTGGTAAAAAGTTAGAGGAGGAGATTAAGGAAAGAGAGAATGCTAGGGAGGAGCGAGAATCAGAGATCTCGGGTCAATACCCTGTCAGAGCACCCTCAGCTCTTTACCCTGAGTTACCATTGAAACAAAAGATAGACGACGATATACTCCTAGGTCCACCGATTATCTACATGCCACCTCCTTATGCCCCTACGCATCCTCTAATGCGACACCAAGAATCACAGAACGTAACCGAAGGTAGCGCCATGGCCTCGGCATCCAAGGCCTCTGCGCTGACCGAGCCTCTCGTGCCTGATACCTCGTCAAACGACACACCAGTAAGAACCGAAGCAAAAGAGAAAGGGCCAGTAAGAATCCCACGATTAAGAGTAATGTAATGTAATGTAATGTTGTCTTGTAAAGCGCATGAATCACGCCACATGGGGTATCTCCGCACTGTAGACCGCTGGGGAACCCGTCCTGGGTTTCCCTGTGAGATGGACCCTACTGGGTATCTCCAGGGTGAAACCAGGCATATCCGGCGTATGTGGGGGGTCGTTGTGGAGATGAGGCAAGCGAATGCCCAGAGTGATCCCTCGTTAGAGTAGGCACTGAGGCGAGAATTATCGAGTCCGCTGACCCTAGTCAACGACCCTGCCGCATCGGGAATTGAACCCTGGTCCCGGGCCGTCCTCTGCTTCTGGGTCTGCCGCCTCTAACCAGTGAGCCACACCACTCCACAAGTGCACAAGCGAGCAGGTTTTGAGAAAATCGTTAAAACTCTAGTAGACAGGAAGGAAGCAGAAGAATACATAACAGATATATATAACCCCTACGTCGACAATCACAAGCAACACTTTGTCGTGCGTTTTTGTTATTACACCCTCACGGCGTATGAGGAAAAATACAAGAAAATAGGGCCTGACGGAGAGGCTAGATAACATGATGCCCATAATAGAAGCTGCCCCTTACTGGGTCCCCCCTAGAGGACAAGTACCTCATGATGATATAAATCACCAGGACGCCAAAGGGAGAGTGGTTTACAATTGGTTGTATCATCCTTGGGATAGACAGGACATCCTGACGTTCCGCAAATCCTTGCCGGACTTGAGAAAGAATCCCACCGCGTTTTACACGGAATTAGGTACCGCTCTAGGATCGACAATTATGACGCTCGCCGACATCGATTTGTTCTTTGGGCTATGCCTACCAGCTGATGTGTGGAAACAGATCAGGAAAATAGAACACTCTGACCTGTTCGGTCATACCTGGGAACAACTTGATGTACTAGACAAACAATGAAACCCTGGACAGAAACCTGTAAAAGCCATATTAGACCTCCCGGATAAGATAGTACAAAAGGTAAAATCCCTGATTCCTGAGAAAAAGATAGACTGGTCCATAGTAACCACTTGTCGCCAGAAACCTCAAGAATATGTTTCAGAATACTTCTCCCGGTTCGAAACAGTGTTCTCCGATTATAGTGGACAAGACATGTCCACTGCGACCGGACATCGCTTGTTCGTACAGAATTATGTTAAGGGTCTGTTGCCGGAGGTATCGCAGAAGCTGCAGACCAGCGAAAGCAGTTGGGCGGCCTCTAAACCAGCGGCCATCCTCCAGATGGCCCAGTATTATTAATACTAGAAAAACGAAAACGATAGGGCCACCAAAAAGAAAAAGTAGGATTTAAAAGAACGAGTTATGATAGCACAACTGCAAGGGGTGAATATAGGAAAGGAACATTACAAGGGAGGATATCAACAAAGTACCCCTCGAACACCACCACCCAGAAATAATGTATCCACACCCTATGCTGGACGTCGGGACTTAGGGGAGGATCAGCATGCATTTTGTAAGGGGTACAGACACTGGAAGTTCCAGTGCCCGATACTATTAGGAATTAATAAGGAAAAAGGGGCAAGAGAATTAACGAATGGACCGAGAGGAAGAGGACGTGGTAGAGGGTACAAAAACGACGCCAGTGAAGAGAGACCAGGTAGGGCAAATGCATTTGACCGTCTTGACAGAATCAGTACCAACAATTTGACTACGACAACACGTACGACTTTGCATAGGACTGCCAAGGGTAAGGGAGGGATCCAGTCGAGCTCTATGTTGACCAGCAAGGCCCTTATGTTACCGCAAAGGTCCTGGTCATGAAATCTCCATTTCTGGTAGACATGGGAGCAACACGTAGTGCATTATCTAAGCGACTGATTCCAAGGGCACCCTTGTCTGGCTCACACGTGACATCAATAGGATTTGATGGTACGCCCTCCACTAACCCCTTGTCCAAACTGATCCCTTTTGATCTTGGAGATAATATAATTGACACAACATTTCTCCTCTCCTCCAATACCCCATTATGGGTCTTGATCTGCTGAAACATTTTCAAGCGACCATCAGATGCTCGCCCGACGGAGTCCGAGTCATCTTATATGACAACCACCACCATCTAAGACCTCATCCATCTCAACACATGTACCCTATTTCCGAAGCAGATGCGTCCCTACTGGACACTTTGCCATCGCACTTGTGGGCCAAGTCTGACTCAGACGTAGGACGAATGATGATAGACCCAGTGCATGTGACAATACGACAGGACGCAACCTTACCAAAAGTACCCCAGTACAAGATATCACCAAAGGGCGAGAAAGCATTGGTAGAAAGAATACGGTCACTAGTAGAAGCAGGAGTGGTAGAGGAGGTAGTGAGCAATGTCTGTAACAGTCCGATCTTACCAATCATCAAGAGACAAGGAGAGGGAGATAGGAAAGCATACCGCTTCATCATCGACCTACGAAATATCAACAAGATAGTTGTGCCACAGTATCCTGTAGTCTCTGACATCACCACCATCCTGACCCTAATCCCGTCCACTGCCACCTTGTTCACCGTAATTGACCTCAAGAATGCCTTCGTCTCCATACCCATTCACCAAGACAGCCGCTATCTCTTTGGATTTACCCTAAGATCCCGCTCGTATAGATTTTGTCGAGCACCCCAGGGTACACCGAGAGCCCGAGCATCTACAGCCAGGCGCTCAAAAGACAGTTAGACACAGTAGTTACCAGCCGAGTGGCGTTGATACAGTATGTATACAATATCCTTTTAGCAGCAGACACCACTTCACTAGCAGTCACAGCCACCATCCAGCTCCTACACTTCCTTGCAGAGAATGGCCACAAAGTTTCCCAAAAGAAGTTACAGTTTTGCAAACCCCAAGTAACATATCTAGGACACCTCTTATCAAAGGAAGGGAGGAAGCTCACGCCTGACAAAATCCAGACTATTCTAGACACGCCCGTTCCTAAGACCCAGAAGCAAGTCCGCTCTTTGGTAGGCCTCACCTCTTTCTGTCGAAAGTGGTTGCCGAACTTTAGTCTCATTGCCAAACCCCTACTTTCCCTTCTAGCCAAAGACATTCCATTACCACTCCCTTGGACTCCCAAATGCCAGACAGCATTCAAAGAACTGCGAGACGTCCTTTGTTCAGCACCCGTTCTAGGAACCCCAGACTACTCCAAACCATTCTCCCTCTACACACACAAAAGAAAGGGATGTACCTTATCTGTCCTAACACAATCGATTGGTCCCAAGCAGCGCCCTTGCGCTTATTTCTCAGCCACCCTTGACCCAGTAGCTGGAGCACTACCGGCGTGCTTGCGCGCTGTAGCAGCTGCAGCGGTTTTGATACGCCAGAGTGTGGGAATAGTACTCTCCAACTCCCTCACAGTATTAATACCCCATGCAGTTGACACGCTTCTGAATCAGACCAAAACCCAACATCTGACTAGTGCACGACTGACAGGATATGAGTTGACCCTGCTAGCGCCACACATTACTCTGAACCAATGCACCACTCTAAATCCAGCTACGTTGTTACCTCTGCCCGAACACGACCCCAGCGTGAATCCCCTACATGACTGTGTGACCCTCACTGACGAACAGACGAGGAGCAGGGTAGATCACCACGGCCCAAACTATTATAGAATCAGCCCACATTGCCCAACGATCCGTACAGGCAGCAGAACTGATTGCCCTCACATGAGCATGTATTTTAGCAGCAGGGATGACAGTAAACATATACACAGACAGCCAGTAAGCCTTCGGGGTGGTTCACCATTTTGGGCTCCTATGGAGGGAAAGAGGATTCCTGACCTCGCACTGCACACCCATCCTACACAGAGATCTAGTTTCCGCCTTGACTGAAGCAGTCCTCCTCCCCAAGCAGCTAGCAGTAATTAAATGCCAAGCACATAAGAAAGTAACGGACATTATTGGACAGGAAATGCACTAGCTGACGTAACTGCCCGAGCCATAGCCGAAGACAGAACTGCAACACGAATGTATGTGACTAGGTCACAAGCTAAGAAATGGACAGACGCTAGGGCCACTATAAGAGACATCCAACTGAAGAGTACATCACACGAACTGATTGAATGGGCTCGGGTGGGACTGAAAGACGATGAAGGCTGCTGGAGGACAAAAGACAAAGACAAATGGCTACTACCTAATGCCTATCTGATCCCCATATTGGCCATGGCACACTTACCCGCACACATAGTATCCGCTCCCATGACCGAACTGATTACTAGTGTATGGTATAACGGCAAGATAGCAGACTCAGCAAAACGCCTAGTACAACAATGCATGGTATGCCTGCAACACAACCCAGGGAAAGGGACAGTAGTACCACGGGGAGGTTTGGAGTCCCCGACCATCCCTTTGGCATCCTCCAAATGGATTACATTTAACTAGAAATGTGCCATGGTCTGAAATACGTCCTAGTTATTGTGTGCGCCTTCAGCAAATGGGAGGAAGCATACCCCACTCGTGACAATACCGCCACTGCCACTGCAAAGGTGTTGCTGAAGCAATTCTTACCCTGATATGGCCTTTGTAGAGTTTTATGAAGTGACAATGGCCCCCATTTCATCGCTGAGGTCATTCAACACATGCTGAAGGGATTGGGGGTAAAACAAAGTTCCATGCCGTTTTCCACCCCTAGTCAGCGGGCCTGGTAGAAAGGCACAATGCCACACTGAAACTGAATCTAGCAAAGATAGTCGCCACCACTGGGCTGAAATGGCCCGATGCCCTCCTACTGGCATTGCTATCCATGCGCTCCACCCCAACCAGACAACAATTGAGCCCTTACGAGGTTGTTTTCGGCAGGCCGATGAATATTTGGGCAGCCCCAAAACCGACAACCATTAACTATGTCCCGGACATACTCATGTCCGACTATTTGCATAAATTAATGAGCGAACTAACTGTTATCCACCAACAGGTGCAGCAAGCCATACCAGACATATCCAGGGGCCCCGGACACTATATCAAATCCAGGGACTTTGTACTGATAAGAAACTTCCAGAGGTCGAAGAGATTGGAACCCCGGTGGACGGGCCCCTGGCAAGTCTTGATCACCACTGAACTGCACTTCGAGTGGTAGGAAAGAAAAATTGGCTGCACGCTCACCACTGCAAATGGATAGCACCAACACTGGCAACAAACGAAGACGTGGACACCCAAGAAGAGCTCCTGACCAAAGATCGACCAGCCCTGAGTTGTTACCCAGAAACAGAAACACTTGAACTAACAGAGTTTTCAGACCCCACAGTGCCATCCAAAGAAGGGTACAACTTACCACGAAAGGAGAGTGCTCCGACGAAGCAGACCACTAACTAAGTCAAAAGTCTCAGAGCGGTAGCTAACACTACAAAGGCTACCAGGAGAAACGCTAGACGAAAGTATGTGGTCCTGCCAGTCATCGAGCCTCTTGAAGGTGATGGAAGATCCCGGACAACCGAAGAACTGCCGCAACGACACCAAGATGGCCAAAGTTCACAGTATAAATACAATCACACTCTTAACAGCATCTCTTGCCAGTCTCTTGCTAATGGTCACAGTCTGGATCATTGAGGAGAGTGCTCCTGCTTACCGAACACTGATACCGACTCTGCATCCCACCACTAAAAGAGAACACTATCTGGTTTCACTGTCACCACGACTCCGAGAATGGCACAAAGAGTTCTGGAACAATTCTTTTGTACAGCTGTTGCACCAACACAATCTTGCCGTAAATGCCACCAACTGATGGATCTGTGGGCGGCTACCAAATGCCACTGAACATTACATTCCGTTCATCCCTTCACCGCTGTTGGCTATGTGTGGGAACTAGCTGGAAGCGGGGATTCCGGAGAGGTAATAAACTACTGTCAGGTTTGTGCTACCCTGCAATAAAGAGTTGAGATTGTGTATAAAAACTATGCCACAGAGATGCAGTTAGAGCACCTCGAGAAGACATTTTGTTTGTCCGAACTGACGTGTTCTCCTCCGGAGAAATAAACCTGTTCATCGTTTTCCAGGTCCAGCGCCTGCCTCTTTATTTGATTAGCTAATGACCAAGTGAATTAGAGACGACTAATGCCAAGCAGTGTTTGATGACAACAAGAGAAAACGTGCTGGCTTTGTGAATGACAATGCTATTAATTTATATATTTTCAAAGCCAACACATATTTAAAAAAATTGTCATTTACAATACCAATAGCTCACACTTTCCTAATGCGAGACCTATTGCATTGCAAATGCTTGTTTCACACAGGGTATCCACACCAAATTAGTGTCCTTATTTTCCAACATCCTTAGGAATGTTCTCACAGTTTGTCAATTTGCCTGGAGTGGACTGAAAAAATAGCCAAAATATATATAAATTTCTTTCTTTGTGGAAAATAGGAAAAAGTACTGCGCAAGAAAGCATGTGCTGTTTTTGTAACAATGGCATAAACAAAAGGGTTTTTGTGCTTGGATCACAATGTTGCCAGCTTTCAAGAGCAAGCACAGCATTATGAAAAACATTTTTTTCAAAGTATTTTCATTTTTCTAAAACATAGTCAATTTTTCCCAATTTTTGTGTCTGAGCCTACTTGCAGTTTATGGTAGAAACAGGTACAAAAACCATAGGTGATCTCAGAAAGCTATGCTTTTTTGTAAAGTAGAGAAAAGCCTGGGCTCTGCAAGACGTCATTTTTGTAGGTCCCTCAAGGTTTTCACAAAAAATTAACGGTTGAAATAAAAAACAAGGAAAATTAGTGCGAAAAAACAGCCATTTGTAATTTCATTTTATTCTGTCACTTCTTGTCATAATGCATGATTTAGAAAAGCAATATACTGTTACATCAACTAGACCATTCTGGTTACGGAGAAAAATAGGGTTTGTAGGTTCTCGGAGAATCCAAGTAACCCAGATCCAACAACTGAGCTGCAACTCGCAAAGAGGTTTTATTGTGTATCAACCAGACAGCAATTTATATATTAAATAAAAATAATGAAAAAGGGTATGAAGGAAACAACCAGACAGCAATTTATATATTAAATAAAAATATTGAAAAAGGGTATGAAGGAAACAAAAGCATTTCTTAAATGTACATCGGATACTGAGTTTAGGAACAGTGGGCATTTGTATACCTCTGAATTTGGAATTACCCAAAACATCATGTGATTTGGAGTGTATTTTGTAAAAATGTTTTTTTTATTGACCACTGGCTTATACTTGGATGCCACAAATGTAGAGAAATCCAATTGGTAATACAGGTGTTCTACGATTCTGCCTTCCCACACGTATTCCGATAAAATAGAATGTGGATCGAATGTGGATAGAATGTGAATCTATGTGGCTAGACCTAGCATTGCAACACACAACTCTCCAAATTGCGAATTGTAGGCATCATATTTCATTAAGCAGAATGCAAGCTTTTCACAATGTTGGTAACTGCAAACCCTGGAAATCTACTAAACCCATACATTTCTGAAAACTAGACATGGGGAGTCAAGGGTGGAATGACTTGTGTGGCTCTCACCAGGTTTTCCTACCCAGAAGTCCTTGCAAACCTCAAACTTTGCTTAAAAGCACACATTTTCTCATATTTCTGTCAGGGAAACATCTAAAATCTGTTGGGATCTACGAATACCTACCACTCAGCATTTACCCACATCTTCTGATAAAAATGGTATCACACTTGTGTGGCTGGGCCTAGCGCCCGTGACAGAAGAGTGCCCAAAATGCAACATAGAAAGTGCACATTTTTCCAATGAAAATCAACCCTTTGTTGCAATTTGGGCAGTTGTAGATTTAGGGCAATAGTTCAGCTGACACCTAGGAAATCCACCAAACCCAGTTTGAAAATGGTACCTCACTGGTGTGGCTGGGGCTACAGTCTTCACCAGAAAAAGACCTATAGCTCAACATAGACACTCTAGATTAGCCAGCATCCAGGCAAACCAACCAAACCCACACATTTCTGAAAAAAGATCCCTGGGGGAATTCAATGTGGTGTGAATTGTGTGTCTTTTAACAGGCTTTCTTACCAAGAAGGCCCTGCAAACCTCAAACCTTGGCTAAAAAACAAATATTACTCATATTTCTGTCAGGGAAACGTCTGGAATCTGTGAAAAATCACAAATTTCCTATCACCCAGAATTTCCCCTAGCTCAGCTGGCTCACTGAAAAACCTACTAAACCCCCACATTTCAGGGGAGACTAGGGTGGTGTGAATTGTGTGGCTTTTTCCAGGATTTCTTACCCAGAAGGCCCTGCACACCTCAAATGTTATCTAAAAATAAACGCGTGCTCCTCACATTTCTGTCAGGGAAATGTCTAGAATCTATGGGGAGCAATAATGTCTTATCATCAAGCGTTCTACCATGTCACCCAATAAAATTGGTACTTTGCTCTCTCTTCCTCACTCTCAGTCCCCCATCACAATCTCTCTCTATCTCAACAAACATTTCCTAATGACCGTTCATCAATTTTTCAAGTTTGTGTCATTACTACTTGACCCTAATGGTATTCCAACCTGTTACATAGGTTATGCATAACTTACTACAGCTGTTTGAATTAGGCAGTTAAAGTATCTTGATAATATTGGATCCTGTGACATTCAGGTTACCTAAACTCTCCTGCTGGGACATAGTCAATTGAGGTATCCTACTATAATTCGCTCTACAAGGTCAAGGTTTATCTCCTTACACTATCTTACTTGAACCTTTGGTGTGCGAGTTACCCGCAGGACTAGTTACTGCGGTGGTCACCTAACATGAAGAGTTTTGGCACAATTATGTGAAAATTACAAAATTGCTTGAAACTACGCAGAATTCAGTGGAATATAAATGTAGCATTTAGCACTATATTATAGTGCAAAATGGAACCTTGCGTTCAATGTGGATGCAAGGATGCATTTTGCACTATAAAATAGTGTAAAAACTACAAAAGTGGCAAACAGATAAACACAAGGGGTTCATCTCAGTTAACCTTGTGATAACATTTAGCTGCAAAAAATGGCTTGATTATGTAATGTGTAATTCATGAAGTTATACAATATCACAACAGCATAATAGAAATTCCACTCGGGCCTACTTCTTTTCCACACTGGGAATTGGCTGCCTTTTCCCTTTTACCCCAAGCAAAAAGTTTGGCCGGAGTAAAATATAAATCATAAATAGTTTTATACAATTGTGCCCTTAAATTATTAGCCATAAACAAATTATTACTCATATCAAGTATTTTATCTATATCAATATCGGGGTTATTTAATTTTACCGCCCATTTAGTTTCGGTTTTCTCAATATCATCATTAATATTTGTTAATAAAATATCGTATAATGTTCCTATCCTAGTTTTTGCGAGATTACATGCTTCTATTTGGTCGTTTTTCTGGAGACTAATTAAGTCTTTTTTTGCTTTTAATTTTACATGCAATTGAGCAAATTTGAGAAAGTCCCCTTCTGGAAGACCACATTTTATTTTTAAATCTTGAAATGTAGTATGTGGGCCATTTACCCACACATCTTTAACTGTTCTTATACCCAAGCTGTTCCATTTCTTGGCCGTGTGATCAAAATCAAGATCAGAAGTAATGGTCGATTGAAGTAGGGGCGTATATCGGTTAATTTTACCAATCTGTATATGTTTACCCCGCTCCCGCCTCCCAGCTGATCCCCCCTCCCACAGAAAGGTTAGGCTCTTCCCTCGCTAGTACACGCTGTGACCGTCCTGAGTGCTTCAGAAGCGGTCGCTCCCCAAGCTGCTCCCTGCTGCTGGTATCGTAGCGCTAGACTAGCTGACCTTGCTGTTTGAATCTTCATTGAATTCTCATTTTGTGTTGCTCGTTTGCCTATCTGCGCTGTTGCTGCCTGATTGGTCGCTCCCCAAGCTGCTCCCTGCTGCTGGTATCGTAGCGCTAGACTACCTGACCTTGCTGATTGAATTTTCATTGAATTTTCATTTTTGTGCTGCTCGCTTGCCTAACTGCGCTGTTGCTGCCTGATTGTGCCAGTACTGCTTGGCCATTTATTGTGGTTTATTGAGGCTGTGCCCCAAAGTCGTCCTGCTTCGCTTTTTCCCTCGCATCCATTTTGTTGTTGTTATTGCACCTCCCAGCCCGACGTCTCCACCCCGCTCCCACCTCCCAGCTGATCCCCCCTCGCTCCGCCCCTCCACCATCTTCTTATGACAGATGCGTTAGCGCGCAGCGTTCATGCGCAGTGGTCGCGTCCCATGCGCGCCGAAGGTGCGCCAAAGGTAAGCCCGTCTACGCCCGTCCGCGCCTGGACCGCGCCCAGCGGCTGACCCCCTGTCCCCCACAAAACCCACTCCATCCGCATAACATACTACGCTGCTACCCTCTCAGCCCTTAACCCCGGCCGCCCACCGATCTGCTACCAAGCCGCCCCAGGACACACTCATGGACCCTTCACCTGCCACTCTTGCAAGTTCGACTGCATCAGGACCCACACCAAATCCACTTCCCCCAAATACAGCTTCAACTCTAACCACCTGAAGTGCATCCTGCTGAACACCCGCTCGGTCCACAGACACGCCACTGAACTCTGGGATCTACTCGACCCCAGACGTCGCCTTCCTTACTGAAACATGGATGAACGCCTCATCAGCACCCGACATCGCCATAGCCATCCCGGACAATTACAAAATCATCCGAAAAGACTGCATCACCCAAACAGGAGGAGGCATCGCCATCGTCCATAAGAACACCATCCGAATCACAACCAGCTCCGACGACAACCTCGCGACCGCCGAACACCTTCACTTCCAGATCCACACCGATCCCACGAACACACTTAGAGGCACCCTCATCTACAGACCACCAGGAACCCGCACACAATTTAACGAAGACATCACTGACTTCATCAGCCCACATGCCCTCACTCCGAGAACTACATCCTACTGGGAGACCTCAACTTCCACCTGGAAAAAAAAACGACAGCAACACCACCACCCTTCTGGACAACCTGGCCAATCTCGGACTCAAACAACTTGTTGACACCCCCACCCACTTAGCCGGACACACGCTTGACCCTATCTTCACCTCCAGCAAGCACATCTCCTTCGATCACACCTCAACTCTTCACTGGACGGACCACAGCTGCGTCCACTCAAGCTACAAAAAGACCACGACTCACAACCCCCCACAACCTATCCCTCGAAGATACTGGAACAAAATCACCACCAACCAACTCACCACATCGTTCAACCAAAACCCTCCTGCCATTTCATCGGACCCAAACCAAGCCGCCACCAAACTCACACAATGGATCACCCACAGCGCTGAGGAATTAGCACCCCTGAAAAACCACCAGATCAAACAAGGCAGCAAAATGGCCCCCTGGTTCAACGATGACCTTAAAAAATCCAAGAAGTTATGTCGCACCCTCGAGAAAACCTGGAGAAAAAACCCAACCACGGACAACCTGACCACCTTCAAGGACGCCACCCGCAAACACCACCAATTGATCCGATCCACCAAGAAATCAGCATTCAAGGATCGACTCGACAACAACGCCCACAACAGCAAGTAACTATTCAACATCGTCAAAGAATTTACCAACCCCACCGCCGGCACCAACGACATCACTCCCTCCCAAGACCTCTGCGACTCTTTATCCTCTTTCTTCCACAACAAAATCGCCGACATACATAACAGCTTTAAAAACCAGTCTGAAGAACAGTCCACTCCACCCGCACCCGAACCAAAACAGCACTATCACAACCTTTGCGCCTGGAACCCAATCACTACTGAAGACACCATCCACCTGATGAACTCCATCCACTCAGGTTCTCCAACCGACCCATGTCCCCACCACATCTTCAACAAAGCAGACTCCATCATCGCACCCCATCTCCGCGATGTCATCAACTGTTCCTTCAACTCCGCTACCTTCCCGGAAAGCTGGAAACATGCCGAACTCAGTGCCCTTCTGAAGAAACCCACAGCAGACCCCGCTGAACTTAAGAACTACTGCCCCATCTCACTCCTCCCATTCCCTGCCAAAGTCATTGAGAAAGCCATCAATAATCAGCTCGCCGCCTTCCTCGAATCCAACAAATCCCTCGACCCATCACAGAACGGCTTTTGAGCCAAACACAGCACCGAAACCGCCCTCATCACAGCTACAGACGACATCCGAACGCTACTGGACAACGGAGATACAGTTGCCCTCATCCTACTTGACCTCTCCACCGCCTTCGACACAGTCTGTCATAGCACCCTCATACAACGCCACAGCAACGTCGGAATACAAGGAAAGCTTTGGACTGGATCATCTCGTTCCTCGCCGGAAGAACCCAGAGAGTCCCCCTCCCCCCATTCAAATCAGAGGCCACCGAAGTCATATGCGGCGTACCACAAGGATCATCTCTCAGCCCCACCCTCTTCAACGTTTACATGAGTCCCCTCGCATCCATCGCGCGACAACACAACCTCAACATCATCTCCTACGCAGACGACACCCAGCTGATCCTCTCCCTCAACAAAGACCCAAACACCGCCAAAACCAATCTTCACGAAGGTATGAAAGAAGTAGCCGAATGGATGAAGTACAGCCGTTTAAAACTTAACTCTGACAAAACGGAAGTCCACATCTTAGGATCATCCCCCTCTGCCTGGGACGACTCATGGTGGCCACCGGCCCTTGGTACAGCACCCATACCTACAAATCACGCACGTAACTTGGGCTTCATCCTGGACTCCTCCCTCTCGATGACCAAACAAGTCAACGCCGTCTCATCTTCATGCTTCAACATACTACGCATGCTCAAAAAAATCTTCCGCTGGATCCCCACCGAAACAAGAAAGACAGTCACCCACACACTGGTCACCAGCCGACTGGATTATGGAAACACCCTTTACGCCGGAACCACAGCCAAACTACAGAAAAAACTCCAACGCATCCAAAACGCCTCAGCCAGACTCATACTGGACATCCCCCGTCAAGCTCACATTTCCGGTCACCTGAAGGAACTCCACTGGCTCCCCGTCAACAAGAGAATAACGTTCCATCTCCTCACCCACGCACACCAAGCCCTCTACGACCTAGGACTCGAATGCCTCAACACACGACTATCCTTCTACACACCCACCCGCCAACTACGATAATCCAATCAAGCCCTCGCCGCAATTCCACGCATCCAGAGATCCACCATGGGAGGAAGATCCTTCTCCTACTTAGCGGCCAAAACCTGGAATTCTCTCCCCCCTCACCTCCGCCTTACACAGAACCACCTCTCCTTCAGAAAGCAGCTAAAAACCTGGCTATTCGATATATAATGCACCCACCTTCCCTCAAGTGCCTTGAGACCCTCTGGGTGAGTAATGCGCTATACAAATTCCTGAACTTGAATTTGAACTTGATTCCAGATTAGCCAAGCGCTTTTAGTAATTTCACCCTTAACTTGTTTATAATGGGCATTTTCAGTTTTTCTTAATAGGAGACCGTTGGCTTCCTCCCCAAGTACTAGTTCATATATTGTAGGAATAGTGGTGTTAATAGTATCAGTGGCAGAAGGTGTTTCTAGAATCATTGGTTTTAAATGCTTTAAAAAAGCTGCCCAATGATACAAGATAATATTCGGTGCTGTAAGCCCACCTCTATTGAACGGGATAGATAAGTAAGACAGAGATCGTCTAATCTTCCCATGTTGCCAAACAAATTTAGAAATAAGTTTATTGATTAATTTAATTATCTTAGAATCTATAATTAAAGGGATTGAACGAAAAAGGTACAGGTATCTCGGTAGTATATTCATTTTCAAATAGTTCACCCTACCTATAATAGAAAGATGTAATCCATTTACCCTGTCCAAGTCTGTCTTAATCTTGTCTAAAGTTGTTTTTAACTAAGGTCTTTATGTCAGCGGATAAAATCACACCAAGATACATCGCAGTTTTTGCTCTTCTTATATCTAAACAAATAGTATTGTTGGTGCACAGTACAATGGTCTTTCTCCTATTCAGAGAATAGCCCGAGTAGTTGCCATATTGTAAAGAAAGCAGTTCAATTTCATGTAGCGCTTCTATCGGGTAAGATGTTAATACCGCAATGTCATCAGCATATGCCAGAACTTTAGTCTCATAATCATTACATAAGATCGGCTTTATATTATTATTTTCTATCAATTTTAAGATAAGGGGATCAATATAAAGGGCGAAAAGTAAAGGTGAGCAAGGACATCCTTGTCTTGTGCCTCTTATTATGTTGATGAAACCCGATTCCAAACCTAATATTGGAATTTTTGCTTTAGGTTGACAATACATGGATTTTATAGATTTAAGAAATTTGGGGCCGAAATTAAGACGTGCCATAGCCACCCACAAAAAGTTCCATGAAACACGGTCAAAGGCTTTCTCAGTGTCATGCAGGATCGTAGACATCTGATCCCCCGTGACCGACATAGCATCAAATAGTGCAACAGCCCGGCGAATATGTTCAGTTGTCCCCTTGCCCGGAATGAAGCCATGCTGCCACGGAGAGACCAGATGCCCAATAATCCTGCTGAGTCTGAGAGCCATCACTTTGGCATATAATTTGGAGTCCGAATTTATCAATGAAACGGGACGATAAGAAGTCAACTGTTCGGGTGATTTTCCCTTCTTAGGAAATACTTTAATACTAGCCTCATCCCAAGAAGGTGGAGGAATGCCATTGTACTGTACACCCAAAAATAAATCCAATAATAAGGGGCTTAATAGGGAACTAAGGATTTTGTAAATTTCAATGGCAGTTTGTCAGGGCCTGCTGCTTTACCAGAAGATAAGAGTGAAAGAGCTTTTACAACTTCATCTAATGTAATCTCAGCTTCAACTTCTTCTCTCATCCCATCATCTAGTAAGCTAGTGGCTGCCGTGTTGTTAAGAAAGCTAGCCAAAAAAGTGTCAATATCTTTTTCAGAATTATTCCCTTCCTCAGAATATAGGGTTTGATAATACTGTTGGAATTGTGTAATAATATCTGTAGGTTGGACGTAAGTCCGTCCACCATCTACAATAGCGGTAATATTATTAAAAACATTTTTTTGACGTGTACGCAATGCCAATTGTTTACCTACTTTTTCCCCACTTTCATAAACCTTCTTTCTGTAAGCTCTATAAGTTTGAGCAGCTTTTTGACTTAAATCGGTATTAAGTTCAGCTTTTAGAACCGCAACCCGAAGCCATTGATTATTGGAGTTTTTTTCTGTTCAATCAGACAGGTGTGCTCTAATTCAGCTTTCCTCAGATCCGATAACTTTATTTCATAAAATTTTCTAGCTTTGGTTCGTGCTGCATATTGAAAACTGGAGATCTCTCCTCTTAAAGCAGATTTGTATGAATCCCAGACTATATTTCTGGAGGCACTAAAGCGATTTATGTTGAAAAACTCTTCAGTCCATTTTTTAATATGTAAAATGAATTCAGTATTGGAAAGAAGTTTCCTGTCAAATGACCAAGACCGTTGTTGAGTAGAAAGAGGAGTGAATGTAATTGCAAGGATTAGTGCATTGTGGTCTGAGATTATTCTGGGAATTTTTTTTATAGTTGAAAGTGGAATGAGGTCTCCAGTAGTAAATATGTAATCAATTCGAACCTGTTTTTGATGCGGATGAGAGAAATAAGTAAAGCCTTGATCATGTGGGTTATTGTGTAACCACATATCAGTTAACCCAAGATTAGTTATAAGTCTCCTAAGGGTTTTGTATACTCTGGGTTTGCTTCCTCGGTATTTTGTTTTGGAGGGGATATTGGATAAAGGTGGTATTAATGAGATATTAAAATCCCCACACAGGATTAACGGGCCCTGCCAAGTAGGCAATATGGCTGAGATACCCGCCACCCCCTCTCAACACAATCCCCAAAGGAGGGAAACCGGAAACAGTTCTTGAAGTTTTTTGGAAGAGGGAGGGAGTGACCCTCCCCGGCCGTATTTATTAAAACAAAATTAAACGTTAAACAGTTTCATATTAATGTACAATTTCATACCACATTGCGATGTTTGGCTAACCTTAACAGATTCTCTAATACAGAGGTTCTCCTAGCCGAACTAACAACCTACAAAACATTTTCTTGAAATCATGAAATTGTACATCCTAACGTTTAAGGGCCAACGGCAAGGTCGTAACCGGTGTCAAGATCCCTAACCAGAAATACCCCCCCCACTTGGGAGGGGCGACAGCACTGAGGCGTACCCCAAGTGCAACTACCAATTTCCCTTGACTTGACGGGGGCCCCAATAAACTCGACGCCACTTAAAGGTCGTTCGAGGACTCGTGTGAGTATCTAGAAGGTAGCGTAGACCTCCCCCCAAACCCCACACAACTTACCACATCTGCCGTCGCAGACGTCACTGGCCCCGGGAAATTCCCCAGGAGGGGGCTGTAACCCCTCCTACACAGGAAGGGGCCTTGACCGCCTTTCCTTTCCTTCCGGCGGCCTCTCCTTAGACAGGACCGCCTCCCCGTTGAGGGGCCAAAGGCCATCTCTCCCGAGCGCTCCCATCCGTGTTGGGTGACGCCCACTCATAGGGATCTTCCAATTACTGCTCACCGATCATGACCTTACCGCCCGACCAAAATAAATACGACAATGCTAACTAAACCAACAATACATTGGCCACTATGACCAGAATAAGCATGCTTATAAACGGACACTAAAAACCGAATATCTTTAATCACAAAACATACATAAAATCGACCAACTTTATTACACACTCAATATCAACATGATACTTCCACAACCTGTAAACGAAAAATAGGATTATCGATCTATTTTAAAACAACTGGCTGTCCTCAGGGGCTGGTGGGTGGGTCAAAATTGGCTCTTCGTTCCGTCTCGAGCTCACGTGCAGCGAGGAGGTGCAGCTTCAGAGCACAGGAACAAGAGGATGTCTTCCGGTCTTGCGTCCCTTTTTATCCGTCTTCAGGGCGGGCGTAAACCCGCCCCTGCCTGCCCCGAGGGCGTGGCCAGCCGCGTCAGTGTCTAGGCCAGCCCACTCTAGGGCGGGAACGAGCGCGCCCCGGCTACGCCGCTTCGGGCATACCAGCCGAGACGCGCCTCCCGCCCAAAAATGGCTTCCCGGGGGGATCGAGGTACTCTGCCATACGTTCGGGGGGACCGAGTGGTCGCCCCTTTCCATATGGCTGAGATACCCGCCACCCCCTCTCAACACAATCCACAAAGGAGGGAAACCGGAAACAGTTCTTGAAGTTTTTTGGAAGAGGGAGGGAGTGACCCTCCCCGGCCGTATTTATTAAAACAAAATTAAACGTTAAACAGTTTCATATTAATGTACAATTTCATACCACATTGCGATGTTTGGCTAACCGTAACAGATTCTCTAATACAGAGGTTCTCCTAGCCGAACTAACAACCTACAAAACATTTTCTTGAAATCATGAAATTGTACATCCTAACGTTTAAGGGCCAACGGCAAGGTCGTAACCGGTGTCAAGATCCCTAACCAGAAATACCCCCCCACTTGGGAGGGGCGACAGCACTGAGGCGTACCCCAAGTGCAACTACCAATTTCCCTTGACTTGACGGGGGCCCCAATAAACTCGACGCCACTTAAAGGTCGTTCGAGGACTCGTGTGAGTATCTAGAAGGTAGCGTAGACCTCCCCCCAAACCCCACACAACTTACCACATCTGCCGTCGCAGACGTCACTGGCCCCGGGAAATTCCCCAGGAGGGGGCTGTAACCCCTCCTACACAGGAAGGGGCCTTGACCGCCTTTCCTTTCCTTCCGGCGGCCTCTCCTTAGACAGGACCGCCTCCCCGTTGAGGGGCCAAAGGCCACCTCTCCCGAGCGCTCCCATCCGTGTTGGGTGACGCCCACTCATAGGGATCTTCCAATTACTGCTCACCGATCATGACCTTACCGCCACAGGTCCGGATAGTTGACCGGCTATCCGGACCCCCCACAAAGCTCCTACCTAAAGGTCATGCTTTAACGTTTTTAACCATGCTAAGAAGTCTCCTATGAGTAACTCATTCCCCACTCGAGACAAATGCACACCATCCCCCGAATACATACTGTCATCATTAATACAGCTATGCGAAATAGAATGCAATGTCCCGGAACGGAACAACCTATTCACTTTGTTATTAAGCTTTCTAACAGACTGATTCAAAGCAGGAATAGAAATAGCCCCCCGCCACACCTTTCGTGGGATCATATGGGACCACGCAATTGTGCACCCCGGAACTCTCCTCGCCAACCAACTTACAGTGGAAAGCATTTCCTCCAGGAGAAGTCGTCTACCGGTGGAGACCAAATCATTGCCCCCTAAATGCACTATGACTATAGACGGCGGTGACCTCGTCCGCCCTAACAAATCCTCAAAATATGCTTGAAACTGGTCAATACAGAGACCGCCTCTTCCGTAGAAGGACACCCTGTACCCGTATTCCCCAGCTACGTGAATCATGTCACCTGCTTTGAATACGTCCGCGGCACGCCTCACGTATGAGTGGCCCACGACCCACACCTCCTTTTTCACAGCCGGTGATGTCTGACCGCTGGCCCGGTGTTGGGTCGACTGCATAGTCCGCCCCGCCTCGTAGGCTTGCGCAACTGAAAACCAAACAAAAAACAAGAGGCGTGAGTACGTCATTACAGCTTTACAACATGTGCAACCGCACATACCTCTTATAACAATTGGAGGACCAACGCCCCACTCGTTTCACTTGTTCAACATTCAGACCCCTGGCTGTAGCTTCCGTAGCAGCCCCTATCCGAAAGGAATGGGTCCCAAACTCGCCCGGGTTCAAGCCCGCAGCGGCAATTGACATCGCAAGCACCCGCTGAAACTGAAACTTCGTCAGTGGGGTGGCGTCCTCGTGTCTCAACAAGGTCCCCCCCCATAATGCCACCCTTCGTGCTAGGTAATCTTCTAAACACTTTACCGGGCATATGGAGGACCCGGGAATCCTGCGTATGATTATGCAGTCACCCATCCCGTCTTGATCGGTCTTGGACCTGACAAAGGAGACCGTCATTGCCTCTCCTCTGATCTGAACGTGTTCTTGGCACAAACCCCCTGCCACATCCAGTTTGTTCCTTGCCACCAGTTCGCTTACTCGCATCGCCCCGTGAAATGCTAGCGTAAAAGCGACTCGGAACAACACCGCCTCAAACTGAGATGAACATGTGGCAGGGAGTGTAGCCAACAACTGGGCCAACCTATCCAAACCTATCGGGCGCCTCTCATCTACTCTGCGACCCTCAAGGCGTTGCCACCCACGCAGCGCTTTCTGTACAACGAAAGACGCTGTCGGGTCCTGGATACTATGAGCCCTGGCAACAAAGGAAATAGCAGCACGATGCCTCTGAGCCGTAGCCACAGATTTCCCAACCCTACGTAAGGACATCAGGAAATTCACTACCCATTCCTCGTGGCCCCAAAGCCTCTCTCTATCAGTCCCCAAAAATGCTAAATAGGACCTAAACGCCCCTTCGTAAGCTTTCCTCGTCCGTGGTGCTAGACTCTCCCCCACGAGGTGACGAAGTTCGGGGCACCGAGAGACCAGAGAGCTTCGGGGAAGGGTGCCGGCTCTGGGTCCGCTGAGGGAAGGAAACCCGAGAAAGCCTGCATATGAAAACGAGACAGTGCATCAGCCGCCTGATTCAGTACCCCTGGGACATGTTTTGCTCTGAACAGCACATTCAGTTGCATACACAGTAAAACAATTTCTTTGAGCAGTCTTAAAATCAGTTTACATCGTGCTGCCTGACTATTGATGCACTCGACCACAGTCATATTGTCAGACCAAAATATCACAGAGTGATCTTTGAACCCTTCTGGCCAGGTTCTCAGGGCAACCAAAATTGGAAAAAGTTCCAGGAAAGCAATATTACTTGTCAGACCATTGTCATGCCACCATGTCGGCCACCTTTGTGCCGACCATTTTGTGCCGAAGATGGCACCAAAACCTATGCTACCTGCAGAATCTGTCCATAGGCCCAGCTCCTCAGAGGATACGGCTGGTTTGTTCCATATGACTCGACCATTAAAGTCCGCCAGAAATGCTAACCAAATACGCACGTCCTGGCGGACCTCAGCCGATAGTCTCGTGCGATGATGGCCCTCATTTAGGCCGACCATAGCTTGGGCAATTGAACGAGAAAATGGGCGGGCCATCGGTATAACTCTAAGGGCAAAATTCAACTGTCCCACCAACTGCTGTAATTGATGCAGCGTAACTTTAGATCCATTTAGACACACTTGCAGGGCTGCCCTGAACTTCCACACTTTGTCAGGTGGCAAACGAAAACAACCTTCTCTGGAGTCTAACTCGATCCCCAGAAACTCGAGGCAAGTCGCAGGACCCACCGTCTTACCTGGTGCCAATGGCACACCAAACTGTTTCATTAATACACAAAATTCGGCTAAGGCCCGTCCACATTCGGGATCCCCGGCTGCCCCAAGGAACAGAAAATCATCAAGGTAATGCATTACATGTTGGAAACCCGTCTTCTTCGTGAAGACCCATTGTAGAAAACTACTGAATTTCTCGAAATAAGCACAAGATATAGAGCACCCCATCGGCATACACTTATCCATGTAATAATAACCCTGAAAGATAAAACCTAGGAGACGCTGATCGTCCGGGTGTACCGGGAGCAACCGGAACGCTGACTCGATATCTGACTTCGCCATCAGCGCCCCGGGCCCCAGGCGATTCAAAATGGCTACGGCCTCATCGAAGGATGCGTACCGCACCGAACACACTTCTGGGTCTATTGCATCGTTTACAGAAAGACCACGTGGAGCTGACAAATTATGAATCAATCGAAACTCACCTGGGTCCTTCTTAGGGACCACCCCTAAAGGAGAACAGACAAAATTCTGTACCGGGGGTACACTAAACGGGCCGGCGACACGACCTCGGATAACTTCTTTCCGGATCTTATCCTGCACTACAGTCGTATGCTGCAAGACGGAAAGTTGATTTTTGCACGTCCCGACACCCTGAAAGTCCCCTACCGGGATGCGGAAACCATATGAAAAACCGTTTCGCAGCACCCCAGCAGAAGTACGATCTGGGTATTTGCTGAGCCAGGGAATCATCGCCAAGGTATCAATCGGGGTTGGTAAAGGCGCCCCTCGGACTATATTAGACCTGTTTGGCGCCTCCCCTACCCCCATTCTCACCCGTTCTGGCTCTGCACGAGGACTCAGGATGGGACGACCCGCAACCACTACATTCGTGCTTGAACTTACACGATCCCTGGGGCCTAGTACATTTACCTTTGTTGAAATTGAAACAGAAACCCTTTTTCCCTGTATTGCTGGCAGGTCTCGAGTAATCGTCGGTACTTGTACCTGATCGAAAGGGCGTCCCCGCATATTGGCGGGAGGACTCGCCAACATTGCCCCCCACCAACGGCATTTTCAACATTCCTGACTCTTTCATTTTATCCCATGTCAAAGAATCATGACAATCCCAGGTTAAACTTTTGTTATGCTCCTTCGCCTTCCTGAAGAGATTATCATAACAGAACCAATGGTTACCCTGGTGAGACGTCGAGTACCCCATGATTCGTGACTGATAGATCGGTAACTCGGAAAGCAACTCGGGCCTACGTTCCCCTAGGATCGACGTAAAAATCCCCCATGCATTGCCCCAATTGCCAATATTCTCATTCACTTTAAAGGCGGCCATTTTTGCGCGCCAAACACTCGGATGCATTAGATCCTTCTGACCCTTAACATGCTCCACCTCATAATGATCGACAAGCAAGGAGAAAATGTTCACCTACTCCCCCGCCCAAATCTTTTCCTTTATTGCCAAAGGAACATGTTGCCCCAATTTTTCTCTACGAGAGGGTGCTGACTCATCCCTCGCGATCGGCAATGGCCGCTTACCTGCACCGGACGCTGCTTCTGCGGTCGCAACCGCCACTTGCGGCTTGTCTATCACTGCAGCCGGCGCGGGCACCTTGGCTGCATCTCGTTTCTCGCGCAACTGTTTCATCAGCACTTGTGCCTCGGCAGCCGTGGCGCCCTCGCTACTGTCGCCCAACCACGCTGCTAGCTGTGCCGCCAGCTCGGGGGGCATATCCTCAGTGGATGTCGGGGTGACCACGACGGGAATCGGATTCCCCTCCACCGGTACCGGGGTTGGCGCCTCGAGCGGGGTACAGGGAACCGGGACGTCTCCCCCGGCTGGTCCCCTTCTTGGCCTCTTGGCTTTCCCTCCAGGAGCTGCTCCAGCCGATGGACGCCCCGACCCCCCCTCCCCGTCTCGCTCCGCCACCCGCTTCTTCAGTTCGGACATCTCCTTCATGAGGACCCGAACCATCTGTTCAGTCGTCATTCTCTTCGCGCCTTTCTTGGGCATCTTTCCGACCAAGTATCTGGAAGACAAAAACAAAGATCAAAAACGCTCAAAATTGGCTCTTCGTTCCGTCTCGAGCTCACGTGCAGCGAGGAGGTGCAGCTTCAGAGCACAGGAACAAGAGGATGTCTTCCGGTCTTGCGTCCCTTTTTATCCGTCTTCAGGGCGGGCGTAAACCCGCCCCTGCCTGCCCCGAGGGCGTGGCCAGCCGCGTCAGTGTCTAGGCCAGCCCACTCTAGGGCGGGAACGAGCGCGCCCCGGCTACGCCGCTTCGGGCATACCAGCCGAGACGCGCCTCCCGCCCAAAAATGGCTTCCCGGGGGGATCGAGGTACTCTGCCATACGTTCGGGGGGACCGAGTGGTCGCCCCTTTCCATTCGATCTCTAGTTCTTCAAAAATTGTGGGATCATCTAGATTTGAGCCATAAACCGTACAAATGATTATACCACAGGCGAGTTTTGCAATAGCCCATCTGCCATGGGGATCTGATAGGTGTCGTACACTTGGTCCAAGATTCTTTTTCGCAAGTATTGCAACCCCCCTTATATTTGAAGTCTGCGTGGAGACAGCCAGTAAGTTGTATCCATTCATATTTAACCACGATTTTTTAATCCATGGCAGATGGGTTTCTTGGAGACAGAGTATATCTACTGGAGTTAATTTAAGTAACTCAGCCAGTCGTCTTTGTTTATCCCCTGTTAATAAGCCTCCAACATTCCAGGTTTGAACATTTAATCTACCCATTATTAATAGAAAATGGTTGTAGCAGTGCCTCAAGCATATACGACTGTAATTGCAAGGATTAGTGCATTGTGGTCTGAGATTATTCTGGGAATGTTTTTTATAGTTGAAAGTGGAATGAGGTCTCCAGTAGTAAATATGTAATCAATTCGAACCTGTTTTTGATGCGGATGAGAGAAATAAGTAAAGCCTTGATCATGTGGGTTATTGTGTAACCACATATCAGTTAACCCAAGATTAGTTATAAGTCTCCTAAGGGTTTTGTATACTCTGGGTTTGCTTCCTCGGTATTTTGTTTTGGAGGGGATATTGGATAAAGGTGGTATTAATGAGATATTAAAATCCCCACACAGGATTAACGGGCCCTGCCAAGTAGGCAATTCGATCTCTAGTTCTTCAAAAATTGTGGGATCATCTAGATTTGAGCCATAAACCGTACAAATGATTATACCACAGGCGAGTTTTGCAATAGCCCATCTGCCATGGGGATCTGATAGGTGTCGTACACTTGGTCCAAGATTCTTTTTCGCAAGTATTGCAACCCCCCTTATATTTGAAGTCTGCGTGGAGACAGCCAGTAAGTTGTATCCATTCATATTTAACCACGATTTTTTAATCCATGGCAGATGGGTTTCTTGGAGACAGAGTATATCTACTGGAGTTAATTTAAGTAACTCAGCCAGTCGTCTTTGTTTATCCCCTGTTAATAAGCCTCCAACATTCCAGGTTTGAACATTTAATCTACCCATTATTAATAGAAAATGGTTGTAGCAGTGCCTCAAGCATATACGACTGTAATTGCAAGGATTAGTGCATTGTGGTCTGAGATTATTCTGGGAATGTTTTTTATAGTTGAAAGTGGAATGAGGTCTCCAGTAGTAAATATGTAATCAATTCGAACCTGTTTTTGATGCGGATGAGAGAAATAAGTAAAGCCTTGATCATGTGGGTTATTGTGTAACCACATATCAGTTAACCCAAGATTAGTTATAAGTCTCCTAAGGGTTTTGTATACTCTGGGTTTGCTTCCTCGGTATTTTGTTTTGGAGGGGATATTGGATAAAGGTGGTATTAATGAGATATTAAAATCCCCACACAGGATTAACGGGCCCTGCCAAGTAGGCAATTCGATCTCTAGTTCTTCAAAAATTGTGGGATCATCTAGATTTGAGCCATAAACCGTACAAATGATTATACCACAGGCGAGTTTTGCAATAGCCCATCTGCCATGGGGATCTGATAGGTGTCGTACACTTGGTCCAAGATTCTTTTTCGCAAGTATTGCAACCCCCCTTATATTTGAAGTCTGCGTGGAGACAGCCAGTAAGTTGTATCCATTCATATTTAACCACGATTCTTTAATCCATGGCAGATGGGTTTCTTGGAGACAGAGTATATCTACTGGAGTTAATTTAAGTAACTCAGCCAGTCGTCTTTGTTTATCCCCTGTTAATAAGCCTCCAACATTCCAGGTTTGAACATTTAATCTACCCATTATTAATAGAAAATGGTTGTAGCAGTGCCTCAAGCATATACGACTGTAATTGCAAGGATTAGTGCATTGTGGTCTGAGATTATTCTGGGAATGTTTTTTATAGTTGAAAGTGGAATGAGGTCTCCAGTAGTAAATATGTAATCAATTCGAACCTGTTTTTGATGCGGATGAGAGAAATAAGTAAAGCCTTGATCATGTGGGTTATTGTGTAACCACATATCAGTTAACCCAAGATTAGTTATAAGTCTCCTAAGGGTTTTGTATACTCTGGGTTTGCTTCCTCGGTATTTTGTTTTGGAGGGGATATTGGATAAAGGTGGTATTAATGAGATATTAAAATCCCCACACAGGATTAACGGGCCCTGCCAAGTAGGCAATTCGATCTCTAGTTCTTCAAAAATTGTGGGATCATCTAGATTTGAGCCATAAACCGTACAAATGATTATACCACAGGCGAGTTTTGCAATAGCCCATCTGCCATGGGGATCTGATAGGTGTCGTACACTTGGTCCAAGATTCTTTTTCGCAAGTATTGCAACCCCCCTTATATTTGAAGTCTGCGTGGAGACAGCCAGTAAGTTGTATCCATTCATATTTAACCACGATTCTTTAATCCATGGCAGATGGGTTTCTTGGAGACAGAGTATATCTACTGGAGTTAATTTAAGTAACTCAGCCAGTCGTCTTTGTTTATCCCCTGTTAATAAGCCTCCAACATTCCAGGTTTGAACATTTAATCTACCCATTATTAATAGAAAATGGTTGTAGCAGTGCCTCAAGCATATACGACTTTATTATACAAAAATGATCTAAATCTGTTACTGTACTGTTTGATCTCCTTTTAAGTATTTCCTTTGCTAAAAAAACTAGTTCTTTTTTTTCCTTTTTTTGTTTTCACCCCCCTAGGTGACCCACCCGTGCCCCCCCCCTAGCGACCCTGCCACCCTTCCCCTAGAACCCCCCTCCCCATTCAGTGGGCAATCAGACTCACACAGAGTCTGAATGATGTAGTCACAGCATAGTGTCTGAGCAACCGCTTCAAAAGATTATTAACTAAGAAGAAAAAAAGAAGGAAAAAAAGATTGAAGGAGGAAAGTCGAAAGGAAGCGGAGCGTTTACACAATATCAGTGCAATATAGAAAGTGAGAAACCCCCATAGTAATACATATATTAACACATATGAAGCATCATCTAAGAATGTGTAAGAGTGTATAAGCCATTAATTAAACAAGACAGTTTTCGAAATCATTCATATTCTAGAAATATTTAGGAGATCTGATCTAAGTAAGCCTTTGCTTTGATCTCTGATTGGAAAAATCTAGTAAGGCCGCCATGTACAATTTTTAGCTTTGCAGGATTATTGAGATATGCTTGTGCGCCTTTGTCTTGAAATGGTTTGATCAAAGAACGAAGCCGCCATCGTCTTTCCACCGTTACATGGCAAAAATCGGGTCTTGAAAAATATGCAAAGTCATTATATTGCACTTTATGATCTGGCCTAGCTTTATCGGCAACAATCTGTCTTACTAAAAAATTCCCAAAATAAAGCAAGATAGCTCTGGGATATATGCCTGGTTTTGTGGGAATATTAAATGGCATCCGGTGGGCCCGTTGCACCTCTACATTCAAGTTCCAATCTTTGAGGGCGGGGAGAGTATCTTCTAACAATTTAACCACGAAAGCTCGGGTATCGCCCCCTTCCAGTTTCTCCGGGACACCTAAAATACGAAGATTGTTCCGACGTTGCCGGTTTACAAACTCCTCCAGCTTCCACTTAATATCTACTAGCTCAGCATCTTGGAGCTTAGCATGCTCAGCGTTCAGCATAGTTTATTTTTCATTGGACACAACCCTGGCCTCCATCTCAGTGACTCTCTCACCTATCAGATTACATGATTCAGAGAGTTTTCTGACTACTCCTTGCATTTTTCGGAGTGCAGCTCGGGATCTTTTACTATCTTGTGCAGTCTCTTCTCTATGAGCCGCTACGGCTTGTAGAATAGTCTCTACAGCTGATTGAGAAATTCCCGTGTTTGCTGAAGTATTTGATGTTGCTGCTAGCTGCAGAGGTGAGTTGGAAGCCACCTGTAAATCCTTAGAGCCCTTTCCAATATCCTAGTAGTGGCTTTGGGTCTAGCTCTGATCGTGTTAATGTTAGAATCTTGCTCATCTGTACTTTCATCATATGAACTGAGCTGTAGTTCAGAGTCTTCAAGGCCCTCCAGCGAGTCAGTTTCATCTGACCACTCCTCTGGAGCTTTTAAACCATTTTCGTCAGAGAAAGAATAAAATTCGCTAGATTCCTTCTCCTTCTCCTCAGGTATCTGATTCTTTAATGTGCTTTCCCCTGCTGTTTTATGACTCAATAAGTGGCCCCCATCTAACAAATCTGGATCCGCAGAGTCGGCAGTCTGTTGCGAAAGGGGAGTAATTGTATTTGGGAACTCAGTAAGAGTAGTTAAGAGTCTGTTACGAGACAATTGACTAGATTGAACCACCTCTGGTGGGGTTGAATCTATTTGCACCCCCAAAACATTTCCCCCTGCCCCTGAAAAAGACATAGATTGTCGTGCAGGCTCTGAGACCTGGCTTGAGACCTGGCTTGCACTAGTCGGGACCTCAAATATATGAAGAACAGGGGTCTGAACAGACTCATTGACATTACTTACAGTTTCGATGTTCAGTGTAGAATGTTGTAATTCAGGAGTAGCACAATTTTCTGTAGGTAAATGTCCTAATTATGCAGCGTTGATATTGGTGGAAGTAGGAGATAGAGTGGGAGTCTCATTTAACATGTTTTGTTTGTTGGAACCACTAAGAAGACCTTTCTTGAGGAACAAATCCAGTACTGTGCCCCCAGTTGAATTTAGTTTCCTACGGGCGGCGTGAAGCTCCTGCCTTGCCGTGGAATCCAGTATAGCCTGTTGGCTTCGCGTCTTGGTCTTATCAGAGTTGGAAGGTAAGCGTGTTCCTTCATTTCCGTCAAGTTCCTCAAGTTGTTCATGTTGTTGGCGCTCAGCCTCCTTGCGTAGAATCCTAGCAGCCTTATCGACCCGCGCTCTAGTTGCTGCAGCTGATGCAGAAGACTTTGCCAGCATTTGTTTTATCGAGCGTGGATCTATAGCTGGTATTTCCTTCCCACTCCGTAGTTGAGCAGTTTGTATTGCAAAGAGCCCACCAATTTCAGTTTTTTCCGATCCGCTACTGCAGTCGAAAAGGTGTCCGCTGCTACAATGTTTCCACAGTTTTCAAGACAAAGTTGGACCCGCTGCGGCGCTGAAGTCGGACTCGAGGTCTGAGACAGAGACGGAGCCCCGCCCTGCTGCACTGTGTGCTCCGTGTACGAGGAATACACTGCAGCTGCGGTAGGGAGAATCAGAGAGAGCACTCGCGGTACTGCAGAGAAGCAGAGTGAAACCTCTGGGACTGTGGAAGATTGGGGCTGCTCGCAGGAAGCGTAAAATTCAAATGAAAGCATAAGGATCTCTCTCGAGCCAAACAATTCAGTCCCAGTGATTTGGCCAGCTAGCTAGTCTATTACCAGGCAGGAAAATTAGCTGCAATCCTTTAATCCTTCAGTATATCGGTTTACGAGCGGAGCTCAGACACAGCGCTGCCTTTTGCCTCCTAGTTAGGATCAGGGATACAGCCTTTATACTAGATTGGGGTGAAAGGTATGTTACTCCGGAGTAATTTCATGCTTTTGGTAATTCTGTGTTAGGACTGGAGGCGAGGATTATGCCTTCTCTCTTCGTGGTAATTCAATAGCAGCACATTAAAAGGATAACAAAGACTACGGTTCCCAAGAACCTTTCGGGAAAGGTAGAACTAAAAACAGACATGATAATATCCAATAAAATCATGGAAACAATGTCCAATCGTGGGCCTCAAAGCCCAACATAGTCCTCGGTTAGTTTCTTTTCTCCCTCTTTCTTCACTGCTACGCCGCTAGATAAGTACCCTGCAGGCTTGTTTGGGTGTTATTGCCTGAATGTTAATGACTGAATTGAATATTTATGGGTTGATAGTTAAATACTTTAAGGCCGTTTACTAGGGCGCGCGCTGCGCTCACATTGGATTTTTCCTCAAGGAATTTTTCTATTTTGTACTTTTAGCAGTGCGTTCGCAATAAGAGCTGCATGACGAGTTCACTCGTTTGTTTGATCCAGCCGTGGACAGGTTTTCCGTTCCTACGTGGCTTTATTGCCAGCAGCCGGCTTTGCGCTGAAGACCTCCCGCGGCCAGGTGGCATGGGAGGCAGAGGGGATGTGGTGCACTGCTTGAACGTCTTAAACACGGTTCATGCAGCGCACGTGCATTCTGGAGCCTCTGGCCTGAGGGGGGACGCCCATGTTTGGGTCCATAGGCAGTGAGCTGCTTGTAATTACACAGCCAACCACCTGTTTTCATTCCTCACGCTCTGTGCCTCCTCCGATTGCAAAACGGAGGGCAGAGTCTGTAATTATCTTCACGAACGCCCGTTCTCGGGTCTGTATCTGTCGAAAGGCCTAGTTGGGGACTTACCCAGGCCAGGTCCCTTGATACAGGGGTAAATTTGGCCAATTTAAACATATTTTTACAGGCATTTTCAGTCTTATGAGACTAGAACCCCATTAATTGCAGTGCACCCGCACTCTTCTGCCGGATGCCACCCAGTCCCACAATCTTGGGCCGGATTAGCACCCTGGTGAATTACCAACAACTGCTTCACCTCATATTCCGTTTTAACTCAGTTATTGATTATTATGAAGATTTCCAAGAGGAGGAAGCTCCTCTGGCTGACTTGCCTTTGGGGGATGCCTTTTATGAGGCGGTAGATACTTCAATCTTCCGGGCGGTTGATGAGGCCATCACTCCTTTAGAGGAAAGGCTCTCCAGCCAGATCTCAAAGGGGTTTGAAAAGCTTGCTCCACATCTTACTGCACCCCCTCCAGCCCGATGCCCGTGGACCCAGCTAACCTTGGCGCACCGCCTTCCAATGAGTCCCGGGATTCGGGGGTGGACCTGGACGCATTTGCAAGACTTAAACAGGCTGTTCTGGATAGTCAACCTGCTCTAGATCCTCCCCTGCTTCCCCGCTAGCCTCACCTAACACTGACCTGGCCTCGGCTGCAGTTGCAAACTCAGGTCCGGGCCCGTCTAGACCATGGCTCCCGTCCTTCCGAGACTAGTCAGAGCACATCCGACATGCTTAATTCCAACAATATCGTTCACCCTCCCTAGTGGGCCCCGGCTGATAAGGTCACCGCTTACGTTGCGGGGCACATCCACAGGCCATTAGAGAAGGAGGCCCGCAATTGTTTGCATGCGGAATACCCCTGACCATCTCTAGAGGGGAAAGTGGCCCTGACGCCAGAAATTGATCCCAGCATGGCCACGTTCCTGCAAAGGTTTATCAGGGATCCCAAAAAAGGATTTGAATGTTCATGGAGGGCCTGTCAGGATAAACTTCTGGATGCCCTCGGCCCCATTATCAAAATTCTGGACACGTCGGAGGAAGCCAAGGAGTCAGGTTCCATAATTTCCCTGAGATACTGTCAAGATGGGGCCAGAGCTCGGAAAGTTTGTAAACACTTTCACCTCATTGGACAAGGCCCAGTCCACAATTAAAAATGTATTTCCTCGTGTTTTTCACGGGCCGACCGAGGCAGGGGCCGCTCGGCCAGTCATTCACCCCACTAAAATGCACTGAGCGGCTCCAGAGAATTCCAGGACCAGTCTTGTTTTGGGAACTTTTACCCAACCAGAAGACGCTGTGACAAGGGTAAATGTTTCACAGGAGGAGCGTCCACCTCAAGCCCCGGTGAGTGTTCTCCATTTTTCCCAAGTAAAAATAGGGGGTGACAGGAGAATTTTTCCCAGGTATGGCTGTCCATCATGCAGAAGTCATGGGTACTACAGACAGTGCAAGGGTTTCATATAGTTAGCGAGGGGACTCCAGTTCAGCGGGCCATGCCTTGTCCCATTCAGGTCTTGGCCCATGACGCCGCCCTTGTGGACGAGAAAGTCGCATCCCTCCTCGACAAGGGTGCCATCTGCCTGACCGTGTCAGGGTGATGCTTTGCGGAATCCAGATGCAGCGAGAAATGGTCCACCACCTGATATCACCAACACCCGATGTATATAATACGGGGTGTTCGAGGGATTAGGCGAGGGAAGGGAAAGGGAAAGGAGCAGCGAGGGATATAGGACCTGAAACAACAAAAGACACAGATGTAAATAGTGCATACAATCTACACTCCAATAATCTCTCTTGGTCTATAAATATGTATACCTTTTCCAACATACATCGTTTCCTGGAGTATAAACCCTATTCCTGGCTTTGGCACGATATGAAGGTGGCTTCTATAAAACAAAATACATACAGTTGAAACTCTCATGCAATCATGTGCTGACATCAGATATATATATATATCTCCCCTTCCCTCACATACCAAGGTCTCTGAATAAGGCAACTCTATATCGGACCAACATGGGAGATGAGATAGCAGAGTCACACATATGTTTCTTCCCTATTCTGCAAAGGATACATGAAGATTGTTTTGGTAACATATTAAACTGGATCAAAAATAAGAGTTTTTTATACACCAGAGACTTTGATGAAGAACACACTGGTTACTGATGAGGAGGTTAATCAGTCTTTGTATCAACAGAAAATATTGCTCCAGACACTTCATTCAGTGATCCAAATTAATGCAACAGAAAAGAGACAAAGACGGTAACGTGCGGTTATGTAGTCACCACCACGTTCCGCGAACAACACAGATTCCTCACCAAATACACAGAAGCGTGTGGCTAACCTTACCACTATGCTCTGCTATTTCTTAACTCCAGAGAAGCCCAACATACACGGTAGCGTGTGGTTAAGAATCACCACCACATTCCGCTATGCACTTTATCAGGCTTAGATAGCAGAATACAAGGTAACGCATAGTAAGTTTACCACTGCGCTCCGCTATTCCGGTAGTCCGAATACACAACAACATACACGGAAACGCGTGGCACTTTGAAATAACCACTGCGCTCCGCTATGCCGAATTCTCCAAATGCACTCGCTAGTTTGCTCACAAGCATGAATTCCCAAGAAGAAAAAGAAACGGCAATGTGCGGCCTCAGACGTCCACCGCTACATTCCGCTCACGTGAACAATACAAATCAACTCGAGATAGCCCAGGACAAGAATTCGAACAAGAATCCAGTTACTCACTGTTCCACTGAAATATCGAACATACAGCACCAACTAACAAGCTCTGCGCTGCTTCTGCTGAGGCAGCTCACTCGGCCGAGTGAGCACGGTGCTCTGCAAACAAAATTACGCACAATGACGCTCTTGACAAGGCGTCTGATGTACGTCCTCCGCCCCCCATTGCCTCATGGGATTTGTACTTCTGTAATGCAGGCGCCGTACTGATGTTTCCTGACAAACCGTCCCTCACCCTAGGGGGTTCATAAGCAATATCTTTTTGGTCAACAAGACCGATGGCGGTCGCAGACCAGTTATCAACTTAAGCGAGTTCAACAAACAGCTGGTCTACCGCCATTTCAAGATGGAGGGGATAAACCTCCTCTGAGACTGGATGGTCCGCTTAGAACTCAAGGACGAGTATCTGTTGGTTCAGATTTTTCCCTCTCACAGATGTTTCCTCCAGATCGTCTGGCGCCAACAAACTCACAAGTTCACTGCACTTCCTTTCAGACTCTCCAGGGCTCCCTGGTGCTTCACCAAGCTGCTCAAGCCTGTGGTAGAATTCATGCGAGCCAGGGGTATCCAGATGATCATGTATCTCAACGATCTCCTTCTGATGTATTCTTGCCCTCAACAGTTAACCGCACACCTTCAGATGGAAGTGGACCTACTTCAATGCCTAGGCTTTGTTATCAACAAGCAGAAATCTCTGTTACAGCATGCTCAGTCTGTTACTTTTTTAGGGTTTGTCATAGACTCCACCGCGTCTACGCTCAGCCTGCCAGCCAGAAAGATGACCAACATATGGCACAAACTGAGGAGGATCCTTTCTGAGCAACAGGTTTCCCTTTGGCAGCTAGCTCGAGTGGTAGGTCCCCTGTCAGCCTCCATTCAGGCCCCAGCCTCCTGGGCCCGCTGCACCACCGGGCTCTTCAGCGCCTCAAGGCATTTTTTGTTTGCAAGGGTTACCTTTATTCTCACAAGGTTTCCCTGTCCTGTGAGGCTCGGAAGGAGATCCAGTGGTGGCTGGACAACATGGAGGCTAGGAACAGCTGTGCAACTTTTGGTTCCGCTCTAGATCTTGCTATCGAATCAGACACCAGCAGACTAGGCTGGGGTGCCAGGTGCGGGGACCACTCTATAGGAGGGGTGTGGTCTCCCAAAGAATAGAAGTTACACATCAATTGCCTTGAACTCCTGGCAGGGTCCTTTGCTGCCCACTGCTGGACAAGGGACTCGGTGCAGTTGTGTGTCCTTCTCAAGATGGACAACATTTCAGTGGTACGGTATGTCAACCATTTGGGGGGCACGAGGTCCAAAGCCCTCTCTGACCTGGTGCCAAGCTTTTGGCAGTATTGCCTGGACAGTCAGATTTCAGTCATGGTGGAATATCTGCCAGGAGGCGAAAGCCTGGACCGGCGGATTTCCAATCATGTCGCTTCAGGCATTCCAGCCTTTGGATGCTCGACAGCAGCATGTTTGCGAGGCTGAACGATGTGTGGGGCACCTTCACGGTGGGCCTGTACATGTCCAGACTGGATCATCAGACTCCTCGGTTTTTCAGCTGGAGGCCAGTTCCCTTGGCGATAGCCTCTGATGCGTTTTTTAGGATTGGAGTGCGGAGCAGGGGTACGCGTTCCCTCCTTTAGCGATGATCACAAGATTGACAGCCCAAGTCTGCAGGCAGGCAGTGGACATAGTTTTAAGAACACCCCTTTGGAGGTCGCAAATTTGGTTTTCAGTTCTTCTGGAATTTTCTCGGATTTTCTGATCCTACTCCCCCGCTTTCCGACTCTCCTCCTGAGTCCGGACAAAACTCCACATCCTCTGTTGTTGGCGAACTCATTGTGGCTCATGGCGTGGCAGATTTACAGAGCTGTTGGGAGGCCCCAGGACTTTCGCAGGAGGCTGAAACATTAATCTCCAAGGCTTGGGCAGACAGTAAGAGGTACACATCCGCATTGGGCAGATGGTCCCGTTGGTGTTTGCGACGGAGTTTTGATTCCCTGGTCACAGATGTTGTGCACATGGTGAATTTTGTGGCACAATTGGCCTCCAGGGGCATGGCATACAGGTCATCAACAACTTATGTTCTGCTATCTCGTCTGGCCATGCCCCGGTTAATGGCACAACAATGGGCGAACCCCCAATGGTATGCTAGCTGTTGCATGGCATTCAGCTCTCGCTCCCTCCAGAGCCTCTGTATTCTGCCCTTTGGGATGTGAACCAGGTCCTCAATCTGTTCTTGTCTTGGCAGCTGAATCGTTTCCTTTCTAGGAAGGAACATTTGGCCAAATTGGCCATGCTCCTCTGTCTTATCTCTTGCAGGCGCTTCTCCGACGATCAAGCTCTGGACATCACCAGCAGAATTGTTACTCCCGACTGAGTGACTTTCACTCTGCTCCATCGGACTAAGTGCCATACCAGGGTAATATCTTACCCGGAGGTCCCGGATTCTCCAAAATTGTGTGTGGTTAGATGCCTCAAAGCATACGAAGAGATGACGGAAGAGTCCCGTCGCCCTGCGGAACACCAACTCCTCATTGCTCTCTGGAAGCCTTTCAGAGCATTTTCCTCTCCGACTATCGCCAGATGGGTGACATGGGTGATGCAAGAGGCTGGTATCAGTCTCCGTCACTTCAGAGCGCATTCATCGCGAGGAGAGATGGCTTCTAAAGCATTCGGCTTGGGTGCCTGCTCCGTGGATATCCTCAATGCGGCAGATTGGTCTTCGGACTCCATGTTCAAAAAATTCTACTTCAAGCCGGTGCTGAATATGGCTCAACTCGTGGTGAGCAAGCTTTCAACTAGCATAATTCTTGTCTCCAGTCCTGACATAGAATGAAAGATTTCCTAGCTAATGTAAGGTCCCTTGAAGAGACATCCCTCCCCGTACTGCAGTAAGTACTTTGCTTCAATGTGTTTTTGGTTGGGATACTCTCGCTCTGCTGATATACCTGATATACCTGTGGCTGCTTTTGTTGCAGGTTATAGCAGTTACGACTCTGTTGATAATATGTCCTTGTCCTTGGCAGGTTCTGATGCAAACAAATAAAGCCACAAGAAGAAGTTGTGATGGCTGTCTTCGCATGACGAAAGATGGAGAAAGGACACTAACAGAGGACTATGTTGGGCTTGGGGGCCCCTGATTGGACATTGTTTCCATGATTTGATTGAATTTTACCAAGTGTGTTTTTATTTCTACCTTTCCCTAGGATTCTTGGGAAACATAGTCTTTGTTATCCTTTTAATGTGCTGCTATTGAATAAAGCAAAAAGAGAAGGCATAATCCTCGCCTCCGAGTCCTTAATGGAATTGAAACTTTCGGTTACGTTAGCTAGGATATTTTCCATTGTTGCGCAAAATTCCCACAATTTCACTATTATGTCACAAAATAGCAAATATTTATTGCCAACACACAATATTAACGTTTACAACCTCAAAGTGAGTGGCTGCTAATTGTGGTGCCTGTGGGCTTTGCACTCCTTTATTTTAGCAAAACGTGCATGCTTGCCTTCAAAATGGACGGGAGGATGTATTTCAAACTAAAACAGAGCTCTAAAATGCTGACTGCATCAGTGCTGAACGCAGCCTTATAGTTACATGCGGACCTCTGCAGTACAGGATTCATAATCAGCTTGGTCTAATTTCAAAGACCAGCAGAGGAATCCAGCATAAGATTGCTGCCTTTTTAACTCCTGCCTCCTGTCTTGTCATTTAGAAATTTCCTCGATATATTTTCTAAGCCAAAGGATCTATTCTGCTGATTTTTACACTTCATCCAAGACCGACCACATCACCGTCCGTGTATCTTAATTATTATGTAATATAAAATGTTTGTGTGCACTGTAAAACCCTCTTTATGTGAGGCAAATACAATCTAGGATAATCAGGGAAAACTATTAGACAGGAAAATAATAAGCACGAAAAACAGATGTATTTTTGCACCGTTAAAATGAAGGTCACCTTGCAGTAAACAGACAGTAACTGCAAAGAAATAGACTGGTTTAACAATAGTATTGATAAAAGCACTCAATTCAGTAGAAGTAAAAGTTGAAGAGTAGCTTTAATGTACAACCATTGTAGGAGAGTAGGGTCTGCTATCCTATGGTCACCCCAAATTTTTGCTTTTTGCTTCACTGGTTTATGACTTAATATGGCTGTGGGCCTGCTAATCACACCCACAGCCTGCTGTTCTCTCTCTAAATTACTGCCAATGCCCTTTAGGTGCATTACAAATTGGAACTGGTTCACCTTATTGGCCCCTGTAACAGAGTACCCTAGGTACCCAGGGCATAGGTGTTTCCAAGGCCTACCAGGGGCTGCAGCATGTATTGTGCCACCCCTGGCCTGGCCTCCATATTTGACACAACTGGCTGGTCACTCAGCTGGGGTAAGTTGGTGTAATCACCTCTTACTTAGATATAGTATCCCTATATCTACCCTTAAACTGGACACATATGTTCCTATCCGCCACTCCTATGGAAGTCCTCATCAATCCTGGAGGCAGAGTGCTTGGAAATATGTGAGGTGGTGCTCTAGCATGAGCTGAGCCTGTCTGCAGCTGTCGGGAACCACTCCCTAAGCTGTTCCGGGATATTGCCATACCATATACTCTTAAGTGCATTATAATCCTCGCGGTTAAATGCTATCTTTGGTTTGGCTTTATCAAAACATGTCGAGTAAGGTGTCCTATGAATTGGAATACTATCCCCTCGACAGTTCTGTCGACGGGGATAGCATTCCACCCTTCTAGAGGGACACGACATGTGTGTAGCCTTAACCCCGGTTAAAGTTAACCAGAGCCTCAGCATCACAAAATGGATGCTGCCACCACAGACACGAGTCTGGCCTCCTGCTGCTGACCGAAACTCGGCAGATGGTGGCCTGGACAAAGGGTTTCCTGCCTTGGGAGGTGCGAGCACCACCCCAGACAAGGTTTTGTGTATTGGGTAGGACAGGGCTGAATAGATTGAGACATGCCCGGGGCACACAAGGTGTCCCCGTGCATAAGCCAGTCCAAACCGGTCCTGGGACTTTCCAGACCCAGGCCTGGCAAGGAGCTGGACAAAGGAAAGGGGGTGTAACCGCCCCCCTTCCTGGTTCTTCGCAGAGGCGGGACCTAGTAGGTGATCCACCCCTCAGATTGGGAATAAGAGTGGGAGCAGTGCCATTGCACAGCAGATCATCCTGAATCAACTTTAAACAAAGAAGAAGACTGGACTTCGACATTCTGCTGCTCAGAAGACTGAAGAGAATCTCCCTTGTGGCCTAGGAGTGGCCACCCTGTGAACACAGGCACCAACCAGCAACACGAAATCTGCTTTGCCGCCGCCTCCCGCCGGAGCCCGAGCCCAGAGCCCGACAAGAACCAGACTCCCAGACCTCTTACAGCCCGATCCACAGTCCCTGCAAAGAAGGGACCCGTGGAGGCACCGAGTGACGTGGGACCAGGCCTCTTGGAAGACACTCGAAAAGCTGTCTGCGCAGCATCTGAGGCATCCTCGACGTTGTGCTTTGGGGACTGAGAAGCCTCACCACCGAGCAGCCCTTGCACTGAAGATCAGCCCCCCAGCATCTCCACGATCTGCGTGGGGCCCTTTTGCATTGTGCCACTCGACGCACCAACCCGGCCACTAGCCACGTGGTCAGCGGCCATCTTGGCGACGAAACCGACAAACTACACAGCGGGTCTGGTTGCTCCAGACTTGCCCAAGCTCCTGTGAAAAGGAGCCCTCGCTCTGACCTTGCTGGTCCGAGTGTTAAGCATCTTTTGATTCCTGCGTGGCTTGCATTAACCAAGGCCTGTTTGCTCCGATTAGGTCGCCGACACCGCCAACAGCGAGAAGCCTACGTGGGACAGCTCGTGACCGACTCCTGACGTCCTCGACCCCCGGTGTCCACGTGGCTGCAGAGAGAAGCTACACAGCAACGCCTGTTTGCACCCGACATCGCATGGTTCCAATCTGGTTCCACGGTAGTCACTGGCTAGTGACTTTTAACATTGTCCCCTCTGCTTTCAGGTCTTCACATCTTCAGATCCACCCTTGGATCCCCCGGAACTCTTCACATCGAGCCGCCTGCAGCATCTTCAGCTCCACGCACCATCGACCAGCGTGACGAAACCCGACACTACTTCGACCCTGTGCACCCGCTTCCTGTGGGTGAGGTAACTCAGCTCCGCCGGTGTTCCTACACTGGTACACATCTCAAGGGCCAGTGTCTTAAGTTTCAAAGTTCTAGGTCACTCGGAAGGTTCCGAACTATCTAACTTTGTACTTTTTACGCACCATAGACTTTACATTGAGAAGTGCGTGCACTTTAGACACTGTACCCGAGTCCCGCGGGCCTTTCCCGACTTAATCATTGCTAGTCTCGAATAGCTCCAGCGATTCCCAAGGCCCTAGGCCTGTTCCCTTCCCAATTGGTATCTCTTATACCACTTTCTTAGTATATGGTTTAGGTGGCCCCTAGGGCTCATCCATATTGTGCAACTTTTGTGTATTTTAAACTGTCTTGTGATTTAACGCTTGTGCTTCTGTGCTCATAAAGAATCCAGGGGATTTTATAGTTAATAAATCAATATATATTTTCAATATATATCTGTGTGGTGTCCCTTTCATTTGGTATTCAAGGGGGTTGTGTATGGTATTACAGCTGGCTTCACATGCCTTTCAGAGTTTAGCCTAAGACTGCTTTGTCCACGTTACCACTAGGATAACTGGTCTACAAGGTTGAATTACAACCAATCGTCATAAGGGTTGCTTGGCATGGTACAAAGTGATCACTAAGAATTAGTGAGCATTATATACCAGGCCAACTTCTCACATTGGTGGCAGCGGTGGGATCTGAGCTTGCTGTTGTTTTACCATTACAATCTTTGAGATCATCATTTGAAAGATCATACAGGTACCTGCTAGGTACATATAAAACAAGACTAGTATACTTAAGTTCTACTGAACTTAGTTGTTGTAGAGCAAAGGGAGTAGCACACCCTGACTACAACTACTAGATAGGTTTAGTAGGTAAACACCAGTGCAGGTAGATTGCAACACATCCACCCACACTAGAGCAATGTCTGGAGCAGAGGGTTCCACTGGGAACACCCCTGTTGAGAGTGACCCTTAAAGGGCACAATCCAAATTTGCTATTTTTTTCCTTTAAGGAACTAAGACAGCTTTGTGTCTTAAGGGGTCTGAAGACAGGGCCTTCCCCTACTACAGACCACCTAAGAGAGCTCTTAGACCAGTCTGAGACTCTAAAGCCCTCTAAGGCAGACCCCACTGGGAATGCTGATGGAGGCCATCCTTCAGAGGATGACACTGTAGACACCCCTGTCCCTATCATCCTGGTAGATGAGGAAGCCCCCATCACTGGAGCTCCTCAGGTAGATGAGGAGGAAGAGGAAGAAGAGACAGAAGAGGGGGGGAGCAGTGAGTCAGATGATGACAGAAATAGTCAGGTGCTGGTCAGTAGACTGAACCTGAGCCTATTTGGGACTGAATCAGGTAACAACCCATTCAGAACCCCAGGTGGACTTAACCAGAAGCCTAGGAGGAGAAGGACTCACTCAGGTGACTCTAACAACTCCCATGCTGCTAGAGGTTCTCATGGTCACTCCAGAAGGGAGATGACTAGCCCTCAGAGAAGGGAACATGAGGCCAAGATAAGAGAGGCTGAGCTTAGGATCCAGAGACAAGAATTAGAAGTTGCCCTGGCCCAAGAGAAAATTGCTAGAGCAAGACAGCCTAGAGAGAGTGGGGTAATAGAACCCACTGGTGGCAGCAATATCCACAAGGATAAAGACAGGTCTTTTGATGACAGAAACCTGAGTAAGATTGTGCCCCCATACAAAGCTGGGGATGATATCCATAAATGGATCACTGCAATGGAGAGAGCCTGCAGAGTACAGCAGATCCCTCAGGAGCAGTGGGCAGCAATCTTGTGGCTCTCCTTTGAAGGTAGAGGCCGAGACAGACTCCTCACAGTTAGTGATGGGGATTCTAGAAACTACCTGGTCCTGAAGAGTGCTCTGATTGATGGGTTAGGCTTAACCACTGAACAGTACGGGTTAATGTTCAGAGATACCCAGAAGACACAGACTCAGGACTGGTCTGAATTTGTTGAGTGTGCCACTAAGGCTCTGGAGGGATGGTTGCTGGGAAGCAAGGTTACAGACTATGAAGGATTGTATAATTTGCTGATGAGAGAACAAATTTTAAATAATTGTCAGAACCAGCAGTTGCATCAACATTTGGTTGACTCAGATTTGACCTCTCCCCAAGAATTGGGAAAGAGGGCAGATAAATGGGTAAGGACCAGAGTTAAGCAAAAGAACCAGAACCAGAACCAGGGTGGTGACCAGAAGAAAACAGACCAGAAGGGTGGGGAGCAGAAAGCTAAAGACCAGAAGTCTTCAACAGAGCCCCAAAATGATACAGAGGGTGGGTCCCAAACTTCCAAGAAGAAGAAGAAAGAAGGTCAGAAGAAACCCTGGTGTAAAACTTGTAAAAACACCTCTCACTGGACAAGTGAGTGTAAAAAGGGTGGAGCCCCCAGCACTGCAGCCCCTAAGGCAACTGCACCCACTAGTACAGCTAGCAGTGCTGGTCCACAAACCAAGGGGGTAGTGGGTATCACCTTGGGAACTGAAGGAGATTCTGACCTAGTCAGAACCCTTACACAGGCTGTTCTGATTTGTGAAGGGGACATAGATTTGACCCCTGACATAAGTCCCAGTAACCTGGGCAAATACAGACAGACGCCTTTGATTAATAACAAAGTGGCTCAAGCTTACAGGGACACATGTGCCAGTGTCACAATGGTGACACCTAACTTTGTGGACCCTGGACAATACATGCCAGGTGATAATTACCTGGTGACCAATGCCAGCAATGTCACTACTACACATAGTGTGGCACTTGTTAACTTTTCCTGGGGAGGGGTAACTCGCCTAAAAAGAGTTGTGGTTAGTGCTGATCTCCCAGTAGAATGTTTGTTGGGCAATGACCTGGAGAACTCTCTATGGTCAGAAGTGGAGTACAGGACTCATGCAGAGATGTTAGGGATATCATCACATGTCCTTGCTGTGACCAGGTCACAGGCCAAAAAGTTGTGGGAATAATAATGTAAACAACAAGGACACAGGCCAAAAATTGCCTCTCTGAACCTCAGGTCTTGGATCCTGGAACAATGGACCAAGCACCTTCCAAGAAGAAGAACAGGAGGGTTAAGGCTGTGCCTTCCCAACTGCCTGCAAGTGAGGATCAAGCTTCACAGGAAGCTGGTCTTGAGACCCCTGAAGGAACTGTCTCTGAAGAACTTGAACCTGATCAGGTTGAGTTTCTGGGGACAGGGGGACCTTCTAGGGCAGACTTGGGACAGGCTCAGTTAACCTGTCCTTCTCTTGAACCCCTCAGACAGCAGGCTGCTGCTGAGGCTGCTGGGAATGCTCAAGGTGCCCATAAAGTTTATTGGGATGAAGGACTCCTTTACACAGAGGGTAGAGACCCCAAGCCTGGTGCAACCAGGAGGTTGGTTATACCTCTGCAATTTAGGGGTTTCCTTCTCACCTTAGCCCATGATATTCCTTTAGCAGGACACTTAGGCCAGAATAAGACCTGGGACAGGCTTGTCCCTCACTTTCACTGGCCTCACATGTTTGAAGACACCAAGGAGTTTTGTCGCTCCTGTGAACCCTGCCAAGCCAGTGGTAAAGCAGGTGGAACAACAAAGGCCCCCCTGATACCACTACCTGTGGTGGGGGTTCCCTTTGAAAGAGTGGGGATTGATATTGTAGGTCCAATGGATCCCCCTACAGCATCTGGACACAGATTCATACTGGTGGTGGTGGACCATGCCACCAGGTACCCAGAGGCAATTCCACTTAGGACCTCAACAGCTCCTGTTGTGGCCAGGGCCTTACTTGGAGTTTTCTCCAGAGTGGGGTTTCCTAAGGAGGTAATATCTGATAGAGGTACCAACTTCATGTCAGGATATTTGACAGCTATGTGGAAGGAATGTGGTGTTAACTACAAGTTCACCACTCCTTATCATCCACAATGTAATGGGCTTGTTGAGAGATTTAACAAGACCCTAAAGGGCATGATCAAAGGATTACCTGAAAAGCTCAGGCGAAGATGGGACATCCTACTGCCCTGCCTTTTGTTTGCTTACAGAGAGGTCCCTCAAAAGGGGGTTGGCTTCAGCCCCTTTGAATTGTTGTTTGGGCACCCTGTAAGAGGACCCCGGTGTCTGGTGAAGGAAGGATGGGAGTTACCTCTCAAAAAGCCTAAGCAAGACATAGTGGACTATGTACTTGGTCTCCGCTCCAGGATGGCAGAGTACATGGAAAAGGCATCAAAAAACCTTGAGGCTAGCCAAGAATTACAGAAAGCTTGGCATGACCAAAAGGCTGTCCTTGTTGAGTTTCAGCCTGGACAGAAGGTATGGGTGTTGGAGCCAGTGGCCCCAGCAGCACTCCAAGACAAGTGGCCTGGACCCCATACAATTCTGGAGAAGAAGGGAGAGGTTACCTACTTGGTGGACCTAGGAACTCCCAGGAGCCCCCACAGGGTGCTCCATGTCAACAGATTGAAGGCATATGTCAGCAGGGAAGACATGGGCTTGCTCATGGCTACAGATGAGGGACAGGAGGAAGAGAGTGACCCTCTCCCAGACCTGCTCACTCAGAACCCTGAGGATGGCTCAGTTGATGGTGTGGCCTTAGATGGCAGCCTCACTGAACATCAGCAAAATGACTGCAGACAAGTTCTACAGGCATACAGGCATATGTTCTCATTGACACCCAGTCAGACTAACTGGTGTACCCATGTGATGGACACTGGTGACAGTCTTCCTGTAAAGAGCAAGATTTACAGGCAGCCTGACCACGTCAGGGACTGTATAAAGACTGAGGTGCAAAAGATGCTGGAATTAGGTGTCATTGAGCCTTCAGAGAGCCCCTGGGCTAGCCCAGTGGTTCTGGTCCCCAAACCTCACACCAAAGATGGCAAGAGAGAGATGAGGTTCTGTGTGGATTACAGAGGACTCAATGCTGTCACTAGGACAGATGCACACCCTATTCCAAGGGCAGATGAGCTCATTGACAAGTTGGCTTCTGCCAAATATTTGAGCACATTTGACTTGACAGCTGGCTACTGGCAAATCAGGTTAGCTGAGGAGTCTAAAGCCAAGACAGCATTTTCTACCCCTAGTGGGCATTATCAATTTGTAGTGATGCCCTTTGGTTTGAAAAATGCACCTGCCACCTTCCAAAGGTTGGTGAATCAAGTCCTCACTGGGTTGGATGACTTTTGTGCAGCTTATCTGGATGATATTGCTGTCTTTAGCTCCACCTGGGAGGATCACCTGGTCCACCTGAAGGAAGAGCTTGAGGCTCTGCAGAAGGCCTCACTATCAAGGCAACAAAGTGCCAGAAAGGGCAGAGCAAGGTTGTATACCTGGGCCACCTTGCAGGTGGAGGCCAAGTTCAACCACTGGAGAGTAAGATCCAGACCATCAAGGACTGGTCCCCTCCAACTACCCAGACTCAGGTCAGAGCTTTCTTGGGCCTGACTGGGTACTAAAGGAAGTTTGTTAAGAACTATGGGTCCATTGTGACTCCTCTTAATGATCTGACATCTAAGAAGATGCCCAAAAAGGTTCAGTGGACAGAAAACTGTCAAAAGGCATTTGATGACCTGAAGAAGGCCATGTGCTCTGCACCTATCCTGAAGAGTCCTGACTACTCAAGAGAGTTCATTGTCCAAACAGATGCTTCTGAGTTGGGAGTGGGAGCTGTGCTTTCACAGCTTAATGTAGATGGCCAGGACCAGCCCATTGCTTTTATTAGCTGAAGGCTGACCCCCAGAGAGAAACGTTGGTCAGCTATTGAGAGGGAGGCCTTTGCTGTGGTGTGGGCCATGAAGAAGTTGAGACCATACTTATTTGGCACTCACTTCAAGATTCAGACCGACCATAAGCCCCTCTTATGGCTTAATCAGATGAAGGGTGAAAACCCCAAACTACTCAGGTGGTCCATTTCCCTACAGGGGATGGACTTTACAGTGGTGCACCGCCCAGGGACTGACCATGGCAACGCAGATGGTGTCTCCAGGTACTTCCACTTAGAACATGAAGACACAACTGGTCAAGGTTAGTCTAATGTCCCTGCGTTTGGGGGGGGGGGGTTGTGTAGGAGAGTAGGGTCTGCTATCCTATGGTCACCCCAAATTTTTGCTTTTTGCTTCACTGGTTTATGACTTAATGTGGCTGTGGGCCTGCTAATCAGACCCACAGCCTGCTGTTCTCTCTCTAAATTACTGCCAATGCCCTTTAGGTGCATTACGAATTGGAACTGGTTCACCTGATTGCCCCCTGTAACAGAGTACCCTAGGTACCCAGGGCATAGGTGTTTCTAAGGCCTACCAGGGGCTGCAGCATGTATTGTGCCACCCCTGGCCTGGCCTCCATATTTGACACAACTGGCTGATCACTCAGCTGGGGTACGTTGGTGTAATCACCTCTTACTTAGATATAGTATCCCTATATCTACCCTTAAACTGGACACATATGTTCCTATCAGCCACTCCTATGGAAGGCCTCATCAATCCTGGAGGCAGAGTGCTTGGAAATATGTGAGGTGGTGCTCTAGCATGAGCTGAGCCTGTCTGCTGCTGTCGGGAACCACTCCCTAAGCTGTTCCGGGATATTGCCATACCATATACTCTTAAGTGCATTATAATCCTCGCGGTTAAATTCTATCTTTGGTTTGGCTTTATCAAAACATGTCGAGTAAGGTGTCATACGAATTGGAATACTATCCCCTCGACAGTTCTGTCGACGGGGATAGCATTCCACCCTTCTAGAGGGACACGACATGTGTGTAGCCTTAACCCCGGTTAAAGTTAACCAGAGCCTCAGCATCACAAAATGGATGCTGCCACCACAGACACGAGTCTGGCCTCCTGCTGCTGACCGAAACTTGGCAGATGGTGGCCTGGACAAAGGGTTTCCTGCCTTGGGAGGTGCGAGCACCACCCCAGACAGGGTTTTGTGTATTGGGTAGGACAGGGCTGAATAGATTGAGACATGCCCGGGGCACAGAAGGTGTCCCCGTGCATAAGCCAGTCCAAACCGGTCCTGGGACTTTCCAGACCCAGGCCTGGCGAGGAGCTGGACAAAGGAAAGGGGGTGTAACCGCCCCCCTTCCTGGTTCCTCCCAGAGGAGGGACCTAGTAGGTGATCCACCCCTCAGATTGGGAATAAGAGTGGGAGCAGTGCCATTGCACAGCAGATCATCCTGAATCAACTTTAAACAAAGAAGAAGACTGGACTTCGACATTCTGCTGCTCAGAAGACTGAAGAGAATCTCCCTTGTGGCCTAGGAGTGGCCACCCTGAGAACACAGGCACCAACCAGCAACACGACGTCTGTTTTGCCGCCGCCTCCCGCCGGAGCCTGAACCCAGAGCCCGACAAGAACCAGACTCCCAGACCTCTCACAGCCCGATCCACAAGCCCTGCAAAGAAGGGACCCGTGGATGCACCGAGTGATGTGGGACCGGACCTCTTGGAAGACACTCGAAAAGCTGTCTGCGCAGCATCTGAGGCATCCTCGATGTTGTGCTTTGGGGACTGAGAAGCCTCACCACCGAGCAGCCCTTGCACTGAAGATCAGCCCCCCAGCATCTCCACGATCTGCGTGGGGCCCTTTTGCATTGTGCCACTCGACGCACCAACCCGGCCACTAGCCACGTGGTCAGCGGCCATCTTGGCGACGAAACCGACAAACTACACAGCGGGTCTGGTTGCTCCAGACTTGCCCAAGCTCCTGTGAAAAGGAGCCCTCGCTCTGACCTTGCTGGTCCGAGTGTTAAGCATCTTTTGATTCCTGCGTGGCTTGCATTAACCAAGGCCTGTTTGCTCCGATTAGGTCGCCGACACCGCCAACAGCGAGAAGCCTACGTGGGACAGCTCGTGACCGACTCCTGACGTCCTCGACCCCCGGTGTCCACGTGGCTGCAGAGAGAAGCTACACAGCAACGCCTGTTTGCACCCGACATCGCATGGTTCCAATCTGGTTCCACGGTAGTCACTGGCTAGTGACTTTTAACATTGTCCCCTCTGCTTTCAGGTCTTCACATCTTCAGATCCACCCTTGGATCCCCCGGAACTCTTCACATCGAGCCGCCTGCAGCATCTTCAGCTCCACGCACCATCGACCAGCGTGACGAAACCCGACACTACTTCGACCCTGTGCACCCGCTTCCTGTGGGTGAGGTAACTCAGCTCCGCCGGTGTTCCTACACTGGTACACATCTCAAGGGCCAGTGTCTTAAGTTTCAAAGTTCTAGGTCACTCGGAAGGTTCCGAACTATCTAACTTTGTACTTTTTACGCACCATAGACTTTACATTGAGAAGTGCGTGCACTTTAGACACTGTACCCGAGTCCCGCGGGCCTTTCCCGACTTAATCATTGCTAGTCTCGAATAGCTCCAGCGATTCCCAAGGCCCTAGGCCTGTTCCCTTCCCAATTGGTATCTCTTATACCACTTTCTTAGTATATGGTTTAGGTGGCCCCTAGGGCTCATCCATATTGTGCAACTTTTGTGTATTTTAAACTGTCTTGTGATTTAACGCTTGTGCTTCTGTGCTCATAAAGAATCCAGGGGATTTTATAGTTAATAAATCAATATATATTTTCAATATATATCTGTGTGGTGTCCCTTTCATTTGGTATTCAAGGGGGTTGTGTATGGTATTACAGCTGGCTTCACATGCCTTTCAGAGTTTAGCCTAAGACTGCTTTGTCCACGTTACCACTAGGATAACTGGTCTACAAGGTTGAATTACAACCAATCGTCATAAGGGTTGCTTGGCATGGTACAAAGTGATCACTAAGAATTAGTGAGCATTATATACCAGGCCAACTTCTCACATTGGTGGCAGCGGTGGGATCTGAGCTTGCTGTTGTTTTACCATTACAATCTTTGAGATCATCATTTGAAAGATCATACAGGTACCTGCTAGGTACATATAAAACAAGACTAGTATACTTAAGTTCTACTGAACTTAGTTGTTGTAGAGCAAAGGGAGTAGCACACCCTGACTACAACTACTAGATAGGTTTAGTAGGTAAACACCAGTGCAGGTAGATTGCAACACATCCACCCACACTAGAGCAATGTCTGGAGCAGAGGGTTCCACTGGGAACACCCCTGTTGAGAGTGACCCTTAAAGGGCACAATCCAAATTTGCTATTTTTTTCCTTTAAGGAACTAAGACAGCTTTGTGTCTTAAGGGGTCTGAAGACAGGGCCTTCCCCTACTACAGACCACCTAAGAGAGCTCTTAGACCAGTCTGAGACTCTAAAGCCCTCTAAGGCAGACCCCACTGGGAATGCTGATGGAGGCCATCCTTCAGAGGATGACACTGTAGACACCCCTGTCCCTATCATCCTGGTAGATGAGGAAGCCCCCATCACTGGAGCTCCTCAGGTAGATGAGGAGGAAGAGGAAGAAGAGACAGAAGAGGGGGGGAGCAGTGAGTCAGATGATGACAGAAATAGTCAGGTGCTGGTCAGTAGACTGAACCAGGCTAACTTAAGCCTATTTGGGACTGAATCAGGTAACAACCCATTCAGAACCCCAGGTGGACTTAACCAGAAGCCTAGGAGGAGAAGGACTCACTCAGGTGACTCTAACAACTCCCATGCTGCTAGAGGTTCTCATGGTCACTCCAGAAGGGAGATGACTAGCCCTCAGAGAAGGGAACATGAGGCCAAGATAAGAGAGGCTGAGCTTAGGATCCAGAGACAAGAATTAGAAGTTGCCCTGGCCCAAGAGAAAATTGCTAGAGCAAGACAGCCTAGAGAGAGTGGGGTAATAGAACCCACTGGTGGCAGCAATATCCACAAGGATAAAGACAGGTCTTTTGATGACAGAAACCTGAGTAAGATTGTGCCCCCATACAAAGCTGGGGATGATATCCATAAATGGATCACTGCAATGGAGAGAGCCTGCAGAGTACAGCAGATCCCTCAGGAGCAGTGGGCAGCAATCTTGTGGCTCTCCTTTGAAGGTAGAGGCCGAGACAGACTCCTCACAGTTAGTGATGGGGATTCTAGAAACTACCTGGTCCTGAAGAGTGCTCTGATTGATGGGTTAGGCTTAACCACTGAACAGTACGGGTTAATGTTCAGAGATACCCAGAAGACACAGACTCAGGACTTGTCTGAATTTGTTGAGTGTGCCACTAAGGCTCTGGAGGGATGGTTGCTGGGAAGCAAGGTTACAGACTATGAAGGATTGTATAATTTGCTGATGAGAGAACAAATTTTAAATAATTGTCAGAACCAGCAGTTGCATCAACATTTGGTTGACTCAGATTTGACCTCTCCCCAAGAATTGGGAAAGAGGGCAGATAAATGGGTAAGGACCAGAGTTACGCAAAAGAACCAGAACCAGAACCAGGGTGGTGACCAGAAGAAAACAGACCAGAAGGGTGGGGAGCAGAAAGCTAAAGACCAGAAGTCTTCAACAGAGCCCCAAAATGATACAGAGGGTGGGTCCCAAACTTCCAAGAAGAAGAAGAAAGAAGGTCAGAAGAAACCCTGGTGTAAAACTTGTAAAAACACCTCTCACTGGACAAGTGAGTGTAAAAAGGGTGGAGCCCCCAGCACTGCAGCCCCTAAGGCAACTGCACCCACTAGTACAGCTAGCAGTGCTGGTCCACAAACCAAGGGGGTAGTGGGTATCACCTTGGGAACTGAAGGAGATTCTGACCTAGTCAGAACCCTTACACAGGCTGTTCTGATTTGTGAAGGGGACATAGATTTGACCCCTGACATAAGTCCCAGTAACCTGGGCAAATACAGACAGACGCCTTTGATTAATAACAAAGTGGCTCAAGCTTACAGGGACACATGTGCCAGTGTCACAATGGTGACACCTAACTCTGTGGACCCTGGACAATACATGCCAGGTGATAATTACCTGGTGACCAATGCCAGCAATGTCACTACTACACATAGTGTGGCACTTGTTAACTTTTCCTGGGGAGGGGTAACTGGCCTAAAAAGAGTTGTGGTTAGTGCTGATCTCCCAGTAGAATGTTTGTTGGGCAATGACCTGGAGAACTCTCTATGGTCAGAAGTGGAGTACAGGACTCATGCAGAGATGTTAGGGATATCATCACATGTCCTTGCTGTGACCAGGTCACAGGCCAAAAAGTTGTGGGAATAATAATGTAAACAACAAGGACACAGGCCAAAAATTGCCTCTCTGAACCTCAGGTCTTGGATCCTGGAACAATGGACCAAGCACCTTCCAAGAAGAAGAACAGGAGGGTTAAGGCTGTGCCTTCCCAACTGCCTGCAAGTGAGGATCAAGCTTCACAGGAAGCTGGTCTTGAGACCCCTGAAGGAACTGTCTCTGAAGAACTTGAACCTGATCAGGTTGAGTTTCTGGGGACAGGGGGACCTTCTAGGGCAGACTTGGGACAGGCTCAGTTAACCTGTCCTTCTCTTGAACCCCTCAGACAGCAGGCTGCTGCTGAGGCTGCTGGGAATGCTCAAGGTGCCCATAAAGTTTATTGGGATGAAGGACTCCTTTACACAGAGGGTAGAGACCCCAAGCCTGGTGCAACCAGGAGGTTGGTTATACCTCTGCAATTTAGGGGTTTCCTTCTCACCTTAGCCCATGATATTCCTTTAGCAGGACACTTAGGCCAGAATAAGACCTGGGACAGGCTTGTCCCTCACTTTCACTGGCCTCACATGTTTGAAGACACCAAGGAGTTTTGTCGCTCCTGTGAAACCTGCCAAGCCAGTGGTAAAGCAGGTGGAACAACAAAGGCCCCCCTGATACCACTACCTGTGGTGGGGGTTCCCTTTGAAAGAGTGGGGATTGATATTGTAGGTCCAATGGATCCCCCTACAGCATCTGGACACAGATTCATACTGGTGGTGGTGGACCATGCCACCAGGTACCCAGAGGCAATTCCACTTAGGACCTCAACAGCTCCTGTTGTGGCCAGGGCCTTACTTGGAGTTTTCTCCAGAGTGGGGTTTCCTAAGGAGGTAATATCTGATAGAGGTACCAACTTCATGTCAGGATATCTGACAGCTATGTGGAAGGAATGTGGTGTTAACTACAAGTTCACCACTCCTTATCATCCACAATGTAATGGGCTTGTTGAGAGATTTAACAAGACCCTAAAGGGCATGATCAAAGGATTACCTGAAAAGCTCAGGTGAAGATGGGACATCCTACTGCCCTGCCTTTTGTTTGCTTACAGAGAGGTCCCTCAAAAGGGGGTTGGCTTCAGCCCCTTTGAATTGTTGTTTGGGCACCCTGTAAGAGGACCCCGGTGTCTGGTGAAGGAAGGATGGGAGTTACCTCTCAAAAAGCCTAAGCAAGACATAGTGGACTATGTACTTGGTCTCTGCTCCAGGATGGCAGAGTACATGGAAAAGGCATCAAAAAACCTTGAGGCTAGCCAAGAATTACAGAAAGCTTGGCATGACCAAAAGGCTGTCCTTGTTGAGTTTCAGCCTGGACAGAAGGTATGGGTGTTGGAGCCAGTGGCCCCAGCAGCACTCCAAGACAAGTGGCCTGGACCCCATACAATTCTGGAGAAGAAGGGAGAGGTTACCTACTTGGTGGACCTAGGAACTCCCAGGAGCCCCCACAGGGTGCTCCATGTCAACAGATTGAAGGCATATGTCAGCAGGGAAGACATAGGCTTGCTCATGGCTACAGATGAGGGACAGGAGGAAGAGAGTGACCCTCTCCCAGACCTGCTCACTCAGAACCCTGAGGATGGCTCAGTTGATGGTGTGGTCTTAGATGGCAGCCTCACTGAACATCAGCAAAATGACTGCAGACAAGTTCTACAGGCATACAGGCATATGTTCTCATTGACACCCAGTCAGACTAACTGGTGTACCCATGTGGTGGACACTGGTGACAGTCTTCCTGTAAAGAGCAAGATTTACAGGAAACCTGACCACGTCAGGGACTGTATAAAGACTGAGGTGCAAAAGATGCTGGAATTAGGTGTCATTGAGCCTTCAGAGAGCCCCTGGGCTAGCCCAGTGGTTCTGGTCCCCAAACCTCACACCAAAGATGGCAAGAGAGAGATGAGGTTCTGTGTGGATTACAGAGGACTCAATGCTGTCACTAGGACAGATGCACACCCTATTCCAAGGGCAGATGAGCTCATTGACAAGTTGGCTTCTGCCAAATATTTGAGCACATTTGACTTGACAGCTGACTACTGGCAAATCAGGTTAGCTGAGGAGTCTAAAGCCAAGACAGCATTTTCTACCCCTAGTGGGCATTATCAATTTGTAGTGATGCCCTTTGGTTTGAAAAATGCACCTGCCACCTTCCAAAGGTTGGTGAATCAAGTCCTCACTGGGTTGGATGACTTTTGTGCAGCTTATCTGGATGATATTGCTGTCTTTAGCTCCACCTGGGAGGATCACCTGGTCCACCTGAAGGAAGAGCTTGAGGCTCTGCAGAAGGCAGGCCTCACTATCAAGGCAACAAAGTGCCAGAAAGGGCAGAGCAAGGTTGTATACCTGGGCCACCTTGTAGGTGGAGGCCAAGTTCAACCACTGGAGAGTAAGATCCAGACCATCAAGGACTGGTCCCCTCCAACTACCCAGACTCAGGTCAGAGCTTTCTTGGGCCTGACTGGGTACTAAAGGAAGTTTGTTAAGAACTATGGGTCCATTGTGACTCCTCTTAATGATCTGACATCTAAGAAGATGCCCAAAAAGGTTCAGTGGACAGAAAACTGTCAAAAGGCATTTGATGACCTGAAGAAGGCCATGTGCTCTGCACCTATCCTGAAGAGTCCTGACTACTCAAGAGAGTTCATTGTCCAAACAGATGCTTCTGAGTTGGGAGTGGGAGCTGTGCTTTCACAGCTTAATGTAGATGGCCAGGACCAGCCCATTGCTTTTATTAGCTGAAGGCTGACCCCCAGAGAGAAACGTTGGTCAGCTATTGAGAGGGAGGCCTTTGCTGTGGTGTGGGCCATGAAGAAGTTGAGACCATACTTATTTGGCACTCACTTCAAGATTCAGACCGACCATAAGCCCCTCTTATGGCTTAATCAGATGAAGGGTGAAAACCCCAAACTACTCAGGTGGTCCATTTCCCTACAGGGGATGGACTTTACAGTGGTGCACCGCCCAGGGACTGACCATGGCAACGCAGATGGTCTCTCCAGGTACTTCCACTTAGAACATGAAGACACAACTGGTCAAGGTTAGTCTAATGTCCCTGCGTTTGGGGGGGGGGAGTTGTGTAGGAGAGTAGGGTCTGCTATCCTATGGTCACCCCAAATTTTTGCTTTTTGCTTCACTGGTTTATGACTTAATGTGGCTGTGGGCCTGCTAATCAGACCCACAGCCTGCTGTTCTCTCTCTAAATTACTGCCAATGCCCTTTAGGTGCATTACGAATTGGAACTGGTTCACCTTATTGGCCCCTGTAACAGAGTACCCTAGGTACCCAGGGCATAGGTGTTTCTAAGGCCTACCAGGGGCTGCAGCATGTATTGTGCCACCCCTGGCCTGGCCTCCATATTTGACACAACTGGCTGATCACTCAGCTGGGGTAAGTTGGTGTAATCACCTCTTACTTAGATATAGTATCCCTATATCTACCCTTAAACTGGACACATATGTTCCTATCAGCCACTCCTATGGAAGGCCTCATCAATCCTGGAGGCAGAGTGCTTGGAAATATGTGAGGTGGTGCTCTAGCATGAGCTGAGCCTGTCTGCTGCTGTCGGGAACCACTCCCTAAGCTGTTCCGGGATATTGCCATACCATATACTCTTAAGTGCATTATAATCCTCGCGGTTAAATTCTATCTTTGGTTTGGCTTTATCAAAACATGTCGAGTAAGGTGTCATACGAATTGGAATACTATCCCTCGACAGTTCTGTCGACGGGGATAGCATTCCACCCTTCTAGAGGGACACGACATGTGTGTAGCCTTAACCCCGGTTAAAGTTAACCAGAGCCTCAGCATCACAAAATGGATGCTGCCACCACAGACACGAGTCTGGCCTCCTGCTGCTGACCGAAACTTGGCAGATGGTGGCCTGGACAAAGGGTTTCCTGCCTTGGGAGGTGCGAGCACCACCCCAGACAGGGTTTTGTGTATTGGGTAGGACAGGGCTGAATAGATTGAGACATGCCCGGGGCACAGAAGGTGTCCCCGTGCATAAGCCAGTCCAAACCGGTCCTGGGACTTTCCAGACCCAGGCCTGGCGAGGAGCTGGACAAAGGAAAGGGGGTGTAACCGCCCCCCTTCCTGGTTCCTCCCAGAGGAGGGACCTAGTAGGTGATCCACCCCTCAGATTGGGAATAAGAGTGGGAGCAGTGCCATTGCACAGCAGATCATCCTGAATCAACTTTAAACAAAGAAGAAGACTGGACTTCGACATTCTGCTGCTCAGAAGACTGAAGAGAATCTCCCTTGTGGCCTAGGAGTGGCCACCCTGAGAACACAGGCACCAACCAGCAACACGACGTCTGTTTTGCCGCCGCCTCCCGCCGGAGCCCGAGCCCAGAGCCCGACAAGAACCAGACTCCCAGACCTCTCACAGCCCGATCCACAAGCCCTGCAAAGAAGGGACCCGTGGAGGCACCGAGTGACGTGGGACCGGACCTCTTGGAAGACAACCGAAAAGCTGACTGCGCAGCATCTGAGGCATCCTCGATGTTGTGCTTTGGGGACTGGGAACCCCCACCACCGAGCAGCCCTTGCACCGAAGATCAGCCCCCCAGCAACTCCACGATCTGCGTGAGGCCCTTTTGCATTGTGCCACTCGACGCGCCATCCCGGCCACTAGCCACGTGGTCAGCGGCCATCTTGGCGACGAAACTGACAAACTACACAGCGGGTCTGGTTGCTCCAGACTTGCCCAAGCTCCTGTGAAAAGGAGCCCTCGCTCTGACCTTGCTGGTCTGAGTGTTAAGCATCTTTTGATTCCGGCGTGGCTTGCATTAGCCAAGGCCTGTTTGCTCCGATCAGGTCGCCGACACCGCCAACAGCGAGAAGCCTACGTGGGACAGCTCGTGACCGACGCCTGGACGTCCTCAACCCCCGGTGTCCACATGGCTGCAGAGAGAAGCTACACGACAACGCCTGTTTGCACCCGACATCGCCTGGTTCCAATCTGGTTCCACGGTAGTCACTGGCTAGTGACTTTGAACATTGTCCCCTCTGCTTTCAGGTCTTCACATCTTCAGATCCACCCTTGGATCCCCCGGAACTCTTCACATCGAGCCGCCTGCAGCATCTCTCCCCCTGAGCTTAAGAGTGGAAACATCGGAGCTCATCTTCCGTAGAAAGCTCAAAACATTCCTCTTTCCTAAAGATTAGCCCGTCTTGTTTGACTGACGGAGTAGATGGCTCTTCTGACAGCGCGGGGACACACTGAAAGTGTAACCATGCGCTTTACAAATTCAGAAATAAAATAAATAAATCTTCAGCTCCAAGCACCATCGACCAGCGTGACGATACCCGACACTACTTCGACCCTGTGCACCCGCTTCCTGTGGGTGAGGTAACTCAGCTACGCCAGTGTTCCTACACTGGTACACATCTCAAGGGCCTGTGTCTTAAGTTTCAGCGTTCTAGGTCACTCGGAAGGGTCCGAACTATCTAACTTTGTACTTTTTACGCACCATAGACTTTACATTGAGAAGTGCGTGCACTTTAGACACTGCACCCGAGTCCCCCGGGCCTTTCCCGACTTAATCATTGCTAATCTCGAATAGCTCCAGCGATTCCCAAGGCCCTAGGCCTGTTCCCTTCCCAATTGGTATCTCTTATACCACTTTCTTAGTATATGGTTTAGGTGGCCCCTAGGGCTCATCCATATTGTGCAACTTTTGTGTATTTTAAACTGTCTTGTGATTTAACGCTTGTGCTTCTGTGCTCATAAAGAGTCCAGGGGATTTTATAGTTAATAAATCAATACATATTTTCAATATATATCTGTGTGGTGTCCCTTTCATTTGGTATTCAAGGGGGTTGTGTATGGTATTACAGCTGGCTTCACATGCCTTTCAGAGTTTAGCCTAAGACTGCTTTGTCCACGTTACCACTAGGATAACTGGTCTACAAGGTTGAATTACAACCAATCATCATAAGGGTTGCTTGGCATGGTACAAAGTGATCACTAAGAATTAGTGAGCATTATATACCAGGCCAACTTCTCACAACCATCAACAAGGAAAAGCAACAGCAAACTGAATTCTGAGCAATTGGAATATATTCATTCCATTAATGATGTAATCAACTAAGTCACTCTTAAAGAGACAGTAAACATAACACATCCCCTATACACAGTAAAATAAATAAAAATAAAGCTTGAAGAGAGAATGTATAATATCAAACTAGAAGAGAGAATGTATAACAACAAAATAAATTAACGCATAATATAGTCATTGAATCTCCTAGGAAGCTGTAAGGACCTTCTAGGAGTATCTCTCTGGCCACTTGTAGGAGAAGCAACACTAGGATTGCTAGAGATTCTAGAACCTCTATTAAAGTGATTCCTGACATCATTGCACTTAGCTAATTTAGACATATTCCAAGTGCAACCATTATCCAAAGTGACAACATTTTTCTTTATAGAAACAATGGTGAAAGGACCACTGAAATTCGAAACACCTTTGTGATCAAATTTCGTTTTTTTCATCAGAACACTGTCACCCACATTCCATTTCCTAAGTTTGACAACCATCTTAGCATCATAACGTTGTTTATATTTCTGCTGGTAATTTGTCAAAACTTTTCGCCTCTTCCTCAACACTATCACCACAAACCCTCTCCGGAAGCCAAGTTGGGTTGAGCTTAGAACTCGCTAATCTCCCCTCAAAGCCTCAAAAGGAGATCTCTGCATGACAGCATTAGGAGTCGTGCAATGTGCCCACCACGTCTCCCTTAACACACTGCTAACAGAGACTTTAGACTCCAGAGCCCTCTGTGCACAACTCTTCACAACCCTATTCATCCTCTCTGTGAGACCATTTGCTTGTGGAGAATAAAGAGCTGTTTTCTGGTGAGTAATTCCAAGGCTTCTCAAGAAACTATCCATCTCATTGGAGGTGAAATGCACCCCGTTATCAGTGAGCAAATACTTAGGCACTCCTTCTGACACAAACACATCCCTTAAGAACTCAATCACAGTTCTAGAATTTACAACACTCATGCATTTGGAAACCACCCATTTAGAGGTATATTCCACCAACAATACAACAAATCTCTCATGTGAGGGCATAAGCTCAAAAGGACCTGCAATATCCAACCCCAACTTAGTCCAAACTGCAATAGGAACTTCTACAGGTGAAAGCGGAGACTGACTAGTAGTACGTGATTTGTCATTGACTGCACGCAAATGACAATCTTTGACAACTGCTTCCACCATACAATCCATACCAGGCCACCAGTATCTCTCTCTAATCCGAGCCTTCATGAGGTTTCTACCCAAATGCCCTTCATGAGCGAGGTTAACAACTCTTTCTCTTAAATCACCCGGGGGCACAACTCTGTCACCTCTCATCAAATTATTTTGGAACAAAGTTTAATCATCCCTCACCATCCAAAAAAGATTCAATTCACACTCAAGAACATCATAATTTGGCCATCTCTTTCGATAGGAAGACGTGATAAACAATCAGCAGGCTTATTGTTTTGTCCTGGAATATATTGTACTAGAAAGTTGAAATCTTGCAAACCTTCACTCCATCTTTTCAACCTTGGTGTCATATGATCACTCTGATGACATGAAAAAATTTGAACCAGGGGATGATAATCAGATTTAACAACAAACGGGATGCCCCACAAATAAAATTTGAAGTGAAGTACAGACCAAAATACTGCCAACGCCTCTCTTTCAATACAAGAATAATTAAACTCTGCTTCCTTTAAGGCCCTTGAAGCGAAAGCAACAACAACTTCTTCCCCATTCACAACTTGGGAAAGCACAGAACCCAAACCCTTAAGACTGTCATCAGTTGTCAGGATGGTCTTAAGTTTGGAGTCAAAGTGACCCAAAGTTGGCATTTTACCAATCTCCATTTTAACCGATTCAAAAGCTTTCTCACAATCATCAGACCAAGTAAAGCGTACACCCTTCTTTAAAAGAGACCTTATGGGCTCAACAAGAATGGCAAAACCCTTATCAAACTTGGAATAAAATTCCGCCATTACTACAAATGACTTGACTTGGTCTTTATCTACAGGAGTCGGTGCCTTTACAATGCTCTCAGCCAATTCCAATTTGGGCTGAATTCCACTCCCAGAAATAACATGTCCTAAATATGTGACAGACTCTAAACCAATCCAACATTTTTCCTTTTTAACTGTAAGTCCACCATCATTTAACTTGTCCAAAACTGATCTCAGTACTTTGTCATGTTCACAAACATATACACCATGAACTAAAATATCGTCTTGAAAAAACATCACATTGCGAAGACTACCAAGGACCATTTTCATCACTCTTTGAAAACGCGCAGCAGCCAAAGCTAAGCCAAATGGCATTCTTAGAAACTGATAAGCACCTAAAAGGTGTAACAAAAGATGTTAAATGTCTGGAATCCTAATGTAACACAATTTGGTGGTAAGCTGAAGAAAGATCAAGTACACTGAAAATCTTTGCCCCTTTCAAAATACTAATACTCTCAGCTATATTGGGCAATGGCTGTCGATCAACCCAGATCCATTCATTCAATCTGCGTAGATCCACACACATCCTAATCGATTTCCCACCATCCTTGGGTGCTAAAACCACTGGACTTAACCATTCTGAAGATTCAATCTCTTCAATCACACCTAAATTCAACAACCTTTCAATCTCATGTCTCAGTGGCTCAAGCATCATGTTAGGCACTTTCCTAACTTTGTGCACACATGGTTTGGCAGATTTCTTAAGAATAATTCTATGTTCAAATCCCTTTAAACACCCTAAAGTGTCAGAAAAGACTTTAGGATTATCTGCAAAATATTTGTCAGACCCACACACAAAATCCACCTTAGCTGGAAGGAAACTGGAAAGAAAGTATTCCATCAGCATGACTTGGTTCTTAGGATCTTTGGCTCCAGGATTAAGAATTATGCCCAAATCGTGCTGATGTCGCCATCCAAGAAGGTTGTCTCCTCTGACAGCAACATAAAACTTGCCACAAATTTTCTTGCTTCTAAAAGTGATATTGGCTACAGTGTATCCCAAAATCTCTACTTTTGACCCAGCATAACTCAGCGGAGTAATGTCAGGAGGTAAAAGTTTAACATTTTCTAAACCCACAACTTCATCCCAAATCTTGTTCCCAATTAAAGCGCAAGGAGACCCAGAGTCTGCCATGAGCTTAAATACAAATTTGTCAATTCCTATATCACAAAATGGCATAAATATATGTTCTGTATCAACCATTTCACCTTTAACATTGGATACCACAACTGTACGTACAATGTCAGAGACAGATTCATTACTATCTCTTTTCTTACCAAACCTACACACGCGAGCATAATGTCCTTTAATTTCACAGTTATTACAAATGCTATCTTTTGCAAAACAATTAGGAAAATTAGAAGTGTGGCAGAAACTTCCACACCTAAAACAACGTATTCTCATGGATGCTAAATGGGCGTTGTTGACGAAAATCACGTTCTTTAGACAAAAGGGACTCTTTACTAGAAGAAGGACGATTTTCAAAAGTGCTTTTCTGAGAAGATGGAGTCTTTTGAATAGGTTTGTTCTTTGAACCTACACTGACTTTAGCAACTTCTTCATGACACTCTCCAACAAGGTCATCTTCTTCCAGCATATGTACCGTGTCAAGGGCTTTCTTTTTATTATCACTAATGGTGTGACTTTCATCCTCTTTATTTTTTCTTATTTCTTTGACCCATGTAGAGGTATTCTCCATGCCCTCTACAATGGCTACAGCCTCTTTTAATGTAGGGTTCTTTGACAATAACTTCTCTTGGACCCTAGAACTATTAGTACATCGAACAAGTTGGTCTCTAACAAGAGATTCTAATAGATCTCCAAAATCACACATACGCGAAAGAGTTTTTAAAGCAGCAACATATGTTCCAACACGTTCACGTGGACCCTGAACACGAGTAAAAAATCTATGTCGTTCTAAAACAACATTAATTCTTGGACCAAAATACTGTTCCAGCATAGTCATTGACATTTCGAAAACGTCTGCAGGTTCATCATCAGCCCCACCAACAGGTATACTGTCCATACTGTCATATGTGTATCTGCCTTCAACCCCTAAATTGTGTAACAAAATGGCTTGTTTCCTAAAAGCTGAACATTTTTCTCCACCAATTGCAACCAAATACGAATCAAACACATTTCTCCATCTCTTCCAAGGAAGAATGGGTTCACCTTCCTCTGAAAGAAATGGTGGTGGTTGTGACATGCTAGATGTGGTAGCTATATTGAAATAATAAATAATTAAGAAAAATAAATACCAAAACAACGTGTTTCCAGGTTATATGCAAAAACTCACAACACAAAAAGAAATAAATAGGCTGTGGCACACATAAATAAGCGCTAATATCAGCTTTAAAATACCCCAATTTTCCAATGTACAGCTGTGCACATCAGCCTAGAAAATAGTGATGTATAGTTTTAAATGTTGAAATTCACTGATGCACAGCCATGCGCATCGGAGTTGAAACGGTAATCCAAATATTGAAATGAATCGATGCACAGCCGTGCGCATCGGCGTTGAAATAATAATCCAAATGTAGAAATAAATCGATGCACAGCCGTGTGCATCGGCGTTGAAAGCGTAGTCAAGGAAACCACAAAATGGCCGCTTACGCGATGACGCGGGACATTGCGTGACGACGTGGACGTCAGGTCAAAGTTCTCAGCACCGCATCATCACAACATCGGAACAAAGAAGTTGCCGAATGGAGTCACCGAACAAAGATCTCAAGCGTTGCACGCGATGTGTAATTCGAGGCGATTTCAAATCCAAACAAGGTCAGTAAACATCGGTGAATCCGAATTTAAGAAAATACATTTTATTAGGATTTTCTGTACACAGCGATCTAGTACACAGCAATTACTTCTCCCTGCTGCCACTTTGATGACAAACAATTCCAAAGTCACAGCAACAACCAAGAAACGTTGTGAAGTTATGGAACTTTAAATTCTCGAAAATGTAGCAAAGTAAAATCCAAGGTAGAACTGCTGTAGTTCAAATTCAATTACTTAGCAGCATTAGTGGAGAAAGATGTTAAAGTAAATCCAAAAGAATGCAGTACCTGTAGAGTATCCAAGTAGTAGTTGGTTTAAAATTTGTCCAAACCAAGTCCAAAACCAAAATTTCCAATTCTAGGGGAATTGATGGTTGTAGGTGCTTGTACCCAATCAAGCCTTGACCCTCGTCGCCAGTGATAAAAGCACTCAATTCAGTAGAAGTAAAAGTTGAAGAGTAGCTTTAATGTACTGCCATCAACAAGGAAAAGCAACAGCAAACTGAATTCTGAACAATTGGAATATAATCATTCCATTAATGATGTAATCAACCAAGTCACTCTTAAAGAAACAGTAAACATAACAAGTATCAGCCGCAGTACCACTCATCAGTGTTAAATAGAGGATAATACTTGGGTGACCAGCACTTAAGGAAGCCAGTGTCTTTGACTAGCCAGCATTAATCAGTAACACGTGTTGTTGATGGCACTGTGCATATCCTTTCAGTCAGGATTGCTCTATGGGGCACGCAGGCGCCATGAAGGCCCTACGTGCCACTCTAAAATTGAGAATACTCGTCTCTGGCAAATAGAGCTTCAGGAAGCAGATATGCCTTAAGCCTCACTCACCCTAGCGATCACAAGCGGGTATTATGCCCTACACTTGCAGCTTTCCATGGCCATGAGCTGCTTCAGAAAAAAAGTATTTGTAGGCGTTAATTAAGAGGCAGCTTACATGGCAGTGCTACAAGACGGTGGCAGAAGCCACATTTTTTTCTTCGTCTGGAGTTGCATTTTCTTAAACTGGCTGTAGCGTCTGACAAGCCTGATCTTCCCTTTGTCTATCTTGGCTCTCCGAGAAAGTACAACTAAACAGTCATGGTCAGGCAAGTTACCAGGAAGTTGGTGTAAGGCATTAATATTTATGCAAATATTTTCAGAGGTAAGTGGTAGATTCGTCCAGCATCTGGCGCTCTCATACACCCCCAGTTAACTCTTTGTTGCAGCAGTAATACAAAACTAAAAATGAGAGGTACCCAGAGCAGTGAGGAAAAATACAGCAATAAAATCAATGGGGCATATTACCAACTAGTAGCGATATTTATCGCTAACTAGGCTTTACAACGATTTTTTTATCGCTAATCATCGCCGGAAATTATCGCTGAGATAACTTGCTATTAGCAACGTTTATCTCAGAAGTGATAAAAATCCCCACACTAACTGACAAATGAGAGATTATCGCTGGAAATCCAACGATAATCTCTCGAAGTTTGGCGTTAGCATGCTGATAGGGGCTCACAAACTTAGCCATGATATCCACCTTCCATAGGATATCATGGCTAAGTCAGGAAAATACCAGGTGTAAAAAAAACAGCGCTAACCGTGGTTAGCGCTGCTTTTTTTATCACTAACAGGGTTAGCAATATCCTTGATAATAGGAGAAATGTCGCTTAACAACATTGCTCCTATTATTTTTCACTGGAACGCCCCCTTTGCATCTCATTAGAGATGCAAGGGGAAGCATAGAGAAAAAGGGTGCTAACATGCGAATTTGCATGTTAGCACCCTGTTGCTGATAGGGAGATAATTTTATCTCCGCTTTCTTGGCTTTTAAAGCCAAATAAGCAGCGATAAATCCCTTGATAATATGCCCCAATGTATTTAAATATAAGTGATGTTCTGCTATACATCTACATGTCACATTTTTTTTTAAAAAATCAATGTATTACCAGTGATTATTTTTTAATAAAAATCATACACACCGGAACTTAAAACAATGTTCAAATGCATTCTCACACCATGAGAAAATGGTCATTACAATTTTTGATCCTAAAACATGTAATTAAGCTTGAACCAAATCTATTCTATATACAAAGCCAGGACTGCATCTGGATGTGGATTTTTGAACATGTAAGACATTTTGTGTAGGCTGTCGATTTAGCTCTGTTGGTTTTGGTGTCTCACAAGGTTGTTTTGTACATCTAATATATGCAAATATATTTGCAGTGTCATTGGTAAAACAGAAGAGTGGGAATTACAAAAACACAACAACCAGTGCACAGTACTCAGTGAATACACTAATTACATCATGCATCTTTACAAGGAAGACCTCTGATTATGCAACTACACAGCGCATGCTGCACACCAAAAAAAGAAAAGCATAGTACCACAAATAATCTAAAATATTAAATCACTAAAGGATTAAACAGTTTATTGCCATAAACTCACTGATCTTTGGAGACTCTATAATCCTAGAGGCTGCGATTTCACATTATTTTCATCACCCCACAATACCTACTCTAGGATTGACTAGCTACTAGTAAATGAAGGACCGCTCCAAGATTACCTTGACTTCTCAATAGACTCTATCCTGGTCTCTGATCATGCAGCAATCACAATCTCGATTAAAATTTGCCCGACATGTACTGAAAAAGCTCATGGTGCATGAATACCGAACTCTTAGACTCTGATGAAGATTTACAGTGTCTAGTCAAAGGGTTAGCTCAATTCCTAAAGTAAAACATGGATTCGGCTTCATCCCCCGTAGACTTGTGGGACGCTCTAAGGTGTGCTGTGTGAGGCTCTTGCATCAGACGGATGTCTACGAGAAACCAGGATATCAATAACTCTATATCTAAGCTAGAATAAGAAATCAAGAACAGGACAGTTCTCTATTGACATTCCAAGGTCCTTACTTTGTTGACAGAGATTAAAAGTCTCAAATATGAATACAACACTATTGTTGGCAAAAGTCGACAACCTATACATCAGGCACAGAAGAGCAAAAAAACTCTTCTACCTAAATAAAGCTGGCCATACTCTAGCAGCGCACTTAAAATTCAAAGATAATAACTCTCTTATAACAGCAATTAGAGGCCAACGAAGCTCTACTATGTCTAGGACCTCTGTCATCTTGGTAGTTTTTTAGAATTTCTACACATCATAATATACCCCTAATATTGCAGCGTTGAAAGAATCATGTGCTGACTTCCTCCAATCTATTCCTATGAAATCACGCTCAGAAGCAGATAAACTGAAATTTAATAAGCCAATTAATTCCAACAAAATATTGAGTGCAATTAAACTTATCACGGGCGGAAAGGCACAGGGCCCAAATGGCCTCCCCATTAATTTTTATTGCATCTTTATGGACACAATCAGTTAGGTGCAAAGAACTATAGTCCTATCTTGTTATTAAACATGGAGGCTAATATATATGCAAAGGTTTTGGCAAAACGTTTGGAGCTATTCAAATTAATCCATCTCTCCCAATCGGGGTTTTGTTATGGGGAGGCTGGGTAGTGAAAACACTAATTTATTCTGTCACATAATCAAGAAGGCCTCCCTTCATCAGTTGCTGGCTACAGTAACCATTGCATTAGATGCCTAAAAGGCATTTGACAAAGTCTATTGGCCCTACCTCAAGGCGGCGCTATACAGATACACCCCAGACAACGATTTCTCATCTATGATTATGTCATTATATGCTGATCCCAGAACAAGAATTAGAATCAACAGTGCTCTTTCTTTGCCAGTGTTGCTCACTCTCCCCCTTCTACTTCTTTTAGCAATATTCCCACTACCGATCATGATTACTAATAGTTCAGACATTGAAGGTGTCAATTTTGGTTCTCTTACTTTCAAAACTGCTGCCTATGCAGATGAACTACTTATTTTTAAAAAATCCAGGTGTAACAATCCCAGCTTCTATCTCTATAATCCAGTCCTTCTCTGTATATTCTGGCTACTCTTTGATTAGGGAGAGGACGAAAGTCTTGCTGCTCAATGTTCATTGCCAGCCCTCCTTTATCAGTCACTTGGGTCTTCGATGGCAACCAAAAATGAATAAATATCTAGGCATCTGGTTTTCAAAGAACTTACCAGAATCAAGCCTTAACCCCTCCCGTGCTCATGACGAGCTCAGCTCGTCATGAGACACGGCTGTGCTGTGCTCGTCATGGCCCGCACGGCGCTCAGACGTGGGGATAATTCCCCTGTTGTGCTGAGCCTTCCACGCAAACGGGTGTGGTCATGACGAGCTCAGCTCTTCATGAGCACAGTGCCACCATGCAGCTTGACGAGCTGAGCTCGTCACAAGCACGGTGGCTCAGCGCGCGCACCCCTCCCCCAGCGCCGCAGGGGAATCAGCCCCGCGCGAAGTGGTTAATAATGAGCAAATAACAATATATTCAATCAAAGACCTACTAACCTCAAGGTCACCAAATACATTTCCTGTTAGGGGAGAGTGGAGACCTTGAAAATGATGATTACACCAATAGTGAACTTTGTATCTAATATTCTACCAGCACGTCTCTCTCATTCCTTCTATACACAGTTGATAAATTGGTCTCTGAATTTCTTTGGTTGAAAAAGAAATCCTGATTAGGCCTTAAAAAACTAAGACTATCATGTATAAAAGGGGGTGGGATTTTTCTAAATGGTATAATTATCAGACTGCATTTCTTGCTGCACACAGAACCCATTGGCTAGACCCTGAACCCTTAGCATTAGTTCCATAGTAAATGATCGAGCTACATCGCATTTCACACTACTAAATAGCGGTGATTCTGACAATGTCTACAATAACTTTGCCCCACTCAAGTGGAATTCTCCATAGCTCGCTCAGTGCTCTGTGTCTGTTAGATAGGCACCTAGCCTCTAATCTCTCCAAATCTATCGCCCTATCATTGTGAAATAATACAAAAACTGCTTCAGCAAATACTACTACTATCGGTCCCCTCTGGGCAGTAAAAGGCATTGTTAGACCTGACATCATTGGCCTGAAACTCTCCTCCATTTTTTCTGTTTGCCTCCTCTTTTTACAATGTTTTTGCTGGTATATTGCTTTGGGCACTGTGCCACTGCTGAACAGTGCCTCAGTGCCACAGTGCAAGTGCCCCCTATGTTTAGTTAATATTGATTGGATTCCATGTTTGGCTTATTTGGTTTACTGTCAGTCCCTAGTATAGTGCACCAGGAGTGCCAGGGCTTGTACATACAAATCCTGCTAGTGGGATTGCAGCACTATTGTGCCACCCACAGAAGCAGCCTGGTAAAATGTGTCTAAAGGTCTGCCATTGCTAGACCTACGTGCAGTCTGGTACTGTCATGCGGACTGCGCAAGTACACCTACTTGCCAGTCCCCAAACCTTCCCTTAACTTCATGTTAGTCACCCCTATGGTAGGCCCAAGAGCAGGGTGCATTGTAAGCATAAGGTAGGACAAGCCCTGACGTGTGTGGCATGTCCTAATAGTGAATTACAGCCATATTCGTTTTTCACTATTGTAAGGTTACCTGCTCTCCATAAGTTAGAATGAGCTGCCAGGGTTATTAAGAGTTATACTCTTAGCTGGCTCGGAGAGCATGGTACAATGTCGAGTTTGGTATCCCTTAACTCAGGGTTTAATAAGGCATCCATTTGGGTGGATGGTTTTTGGACTATGGGATTGAAAATAGCACTTTTAGAAAGTGGCTATTTTCTTGACTGACTATTACCGGTCTCTGCTGATCTGGTGTGTGTGTGACAGGAGCTGGGTGGCTCCAGAGGTCTGAATGAGTCAGTGTGGGGTGAGTGAGGCATTTGCATTGAGAGTAGGGGAAGAGTAGCTCCTGATAGCCTGCCCTGCCTGACACTATGCTGGCTCCACCTCCTGCCGGGTGACTGATGGCTCTGCTCCTGCCAGTGACAATACTGGCTCCACCTCCTGCTGGGCGGCTGAGGCCTCTGCCCTGCACAGTGAATAGGCCAGGTGCCTCGGCCTGGCTACACCCACAACAAACCCAGGATGAGGGGAATTCCCCTGCATGGACAAAGTGATCAAAGCAGAAAAGGGGTATAAGAAAAGGACCCCAGAACCAAAGAATTTAGATCAATTCTGACAAGGAACCCTGAGCCAAGGACAAGAAGCCTGCTGATCCAAGGACTTGCCTACCCCTTCTGCCAGAGTGCTGTTTGCTGGGGGGGAATCCTGCAGTCACTTCTTTATTTTTGCCAAGGAACCAGGAGAGAGGAACTGAGTGTGTACTCTCAAACTTTGCCAAGGAAATCTCCAAGGGCTGGAAGAGTGCCAGGCTCCTGTTGAAGTCACAGTGCTAAAGGACTCCACCATTTGCTGAAAGTGCTTGTTGCTGGAACCTGAAACTCCAGCACCTCTGAAGAAATCCAGCAATCCCGACGCCGACGGACGCCGACGAATCCAGCTCGACATCGTGAGTGCAGCCCCCGTGTCCCGCATCTTCGACGCCGGCCGCCGGGCCCGATCGACGTTAGTAGCGAAGCCACTACCGACGCCGAGTCCTCTCGATGCCGTGAGCGCTGCTCACTCTTGCAACATCGACAATGACATCGACGACGACGCCGTATCCGGTATACAACGTTTAGCACGCATTTGTTACAACGCACTACCATTACAACGCAGGCATTACCACGCATACCATTACAACGCATTGCACTGGGGGGCGCTCTAGGATAGGGAATAAGAAAATTTTATATCCAACACCTTCTCTAGTGTCCACGGGGACTGGAGTTGGAATATAAAATTTTACTTACCACTATCCAGCACCTCAAAGCGCTATGCGTTGTAACGGTATTCGTTGTAAATACCGCGTTGTAAAGGTATGCGTGGTAATAGTATGCGTGCTAACGTCATACATCCCCATATCCTGCTTCGCCTCGTGAGCGGTGCACCTGCCTGACATCTGTCGACGTCGCTGCAGATCGCCCCAACTCCAAGGCCCGATCGACGCCAAAGACTCGACGCCAGGACACCTAGATGCCGTAGATCATCTTTTCTTCGTTTTCCAAGGTACTGTGTTGTGGGGGTCTGTTTCGACTCCGGGCTCGACGTAGCGCTCCTCGTGGTCGATGCCGAACCTTTGGATTAACTTTGCCTCGACGTCGTGTGACTCCTGTAGGGGTTACATTGTTGCCAAGATCTGTGATTTAAAGAAGAAGAGTTGCTTTTGTTACTAAAGACTTTGTGCTAAGAAGAAACTAAACTTGAACTATTATTTTTTTTCCTTCCAAGAGTATTTATTAAGATTGTGGTTTATTTTTGTCGTTATTTGGTCTTGTGCTAAGCCTTATATAAACATCCTTATTTTTACAATACTACTGTGTCGTGTCAATTTGTAGTGTTTTCTTCTTTATTACTGTATATGGCCATAAATGCCTAACGCACTGCCTCTGAGATAAGCCTGTCTGCTTTGCCAAGCTACCAAGGGGGTGAGCAGGGGTTATCTAAGTGTGTGATCCCCTTGCCCTGACTAGAGGAGGTGAGTCCCTATTTGTCAGAAGTGTATACCTCTGCCAACTAGAGACAGCCAAGTCTAACAGGCATCAACCTGGTGTCTGATCTTTTTGCTAACTGTAGCCCCCTTTGTTTTGCTTTGATACAAGAGAAAGTCTCCCTTACCAACATAGATTTCTACGATTTTCTGACAATCAAATCTAAACTCTCCAAATTGAAACCTCTCCAACCCACAAATCTGTTCCAATTTATCCAACAAGCCAATAGAGGAGGCCAGTTGGCATCTAAAATAAAATTCACAAACTCATACACAACTCACAGCCCACCCCAATTTCGTCAATTCGGAAATGTTGGTCCAAACACTTCCAAAATTCAAACAACCCCCCTTATCGGACTCTGCTTGCCCCGAAATTTCTCTCAATCTCCTTCAGAATAAATGGATCTCAATATTGCCCCAGACAAGATTTTTTGTAGCACATTTCTTAAACTAGACTCCAGATTATTCAAACTGAAACAGATTGACTCTGACTCCTGCTGGTCCTGTGATGAAGCCCCGGGGGATTTTGTGCATAAGTTTATTTCATGCAAATGGCTTTCCTCTCACTGGGTCGATATCAGTAAGTGACTTAAGGCTATCTTCAATGTGGACTTTGTGCTATCACTACCCCTTACACTGTTAGGACCCCATCCTTTCACTCTTCCATTTGACTTACCCGACAGAGACTTAGCTCTACTAAGTCTTCTACGAACAGTGGCCATTAAAATCATTCTCTTGGACTAAAAGACGTTAAATAAATTGTGATTTCACACATGTTGGGCATGGGTCACATATCTTAGAAGAACACATAAGAGTTTACCTGCCTCTATGGGGAACTCTCTTGTGGCTCAATCCATTTGGCTCACACTGGATAGCTTTGTGACCATCAACAGACTGTTGGTCTATTCTTTTCCACCCTCAATCATAGCTGTCATTCTCACCCTTTTATCACTGTCTCTCACCCACCTGGTTGTTACCTCCCTCTACTCCGTCTATCTCTCTCCCTCTCTTCCTACTCATAATTTATTTTGGGTGTGCCTACTATAACCCTCTTCCACATCAGTGTTTATTAGTGCTATGTATTAATGTTTTCATATGCTCTATTTAGCAAAACTCAATGTTGCCCTCGCCGTTGCGATGCATCACGTTCTGCATGCAGACAAGTTTAAATTTGAATCTGTTTATCTACATTCCCCTTTGTACAAGGTTGTGGGTGGAAGCAATGTATATATTTACTTACATTACCATGTTCAAGTAGGCTTCAGGTATGTATATATTACATACTCTGTTTTGTACTGTCTCTCAGAAAATAATAAAATATTTCGAATTTAAAAAAAAACTGTGTTTACAAACGTGTTTGTGATCACTAGATGATTAAAATGGGTACACTTGGAAATCAGGAATTTGCACAATCACCTGCCAAAATGGATCCTAAGTTACAAGTTACTAATTTGTACTGTGTGTGCTCCTAATGTGCATGAACACCCAAAACATAATAAAAACACAATGGAGGAAATAGAAATGATCATCAGAGCACCTGATACTTGCAAAGAAAGTGGACAGCTTCTCAAAGTTCAAATCAATACATATCATGAGGTAGGGTTAGAAGGGGTGGTCACCCAAAAATCCGACGACTAGGGCTCCAAGAAGCTTTAGGGCCTCAAAAAACAAAGTGATGGATGTTATACATGAAAAAATCTTAGCCACTGGTGATCAATTGGGGCCACATCCCAATCCATTTTTTTACCCACCATGCCTCCTCAGTTTGAACCCAGCCATATGATGGATTAGGTTGAGACCCAAGCAATCACCATTGGTTGGGATTAATTCAAGAATTTCATCCATCAGTTTGTTTTTTGATGCCCTTAGTGTGATTGGTTTGTCCAGACGGAGGTCCCGTACTCACTGTGACACTGGAATCAAGCCATACCTGGCTGATGAACTCATAATAAGGGCAAAACTGGTCCTGGGTTGCTGGTTTTCTGGTTCAGTGAGCATCTGACCTGGCAGTTTGGGCTGGTCTGTTCTCATTGGAGCAGTGTCAAGGCTGATTTGCACAGGCTGGGTCCACATTGAAGTGGCATGGTGGGTAAAAATCTATGGAATGGAATGTAGCCCGAGCGATCATCAGTGGCTGAGATTGGAGTTCTGGACCGAATTAAGGTCCAGAGGTGTCAGGGACAACACCCGAAGACCCCTGAGTTCTACCTGTCTCGGTGCACAAATAAACAGAAACACAGGCTTCTCGATGGTGGCGTCAGAGACCAAAGGTTTATTACTGCAGGGATACAGAAGTCACAGAAGCTACACACGGGCAGATTCTAGGAGCCTGTTCGATTTGCACTAAGTGAGTTGCTCCTTAAATACAAAGATTTTAGCTGTAGGCAACATTCTTCACATGCTAGTACATTTCTTAAGCTTTTTATCCTAAACAATAAATATTTGGCGTCAAACAGGAATCGTCAACAAATTTCTGATGTTCAAACATTACGAATGAGGGGTTCCCACTGTTCAATCATAATCCCATGTCATCTTCTCATTCAGGAGCCGGACCGCCTCATCGTAAATTTCGTTACCTCCCCCTAATAAAGGCCCAGAAGGAAAGGAGCAGAGCCAGGTTTAGAAGATAGAAAAACAGGATAAAGGATGTTTGTGGGTCGTAAATGGGCAAGGCTACCGACTTCGGCCGCCTAATCATGATCAGGCCAACGTACACAAGAACCAGTATAGCAGGACTGGCCTCGGGCAGAGGAGGCAGCTTCTGCCGAGTCATGCGGCCACAGCGTTTCTGACTTAAGGTGTACGTGTCATCAACAAGGTGAATCGCCGGCTGGAGCCTACGTGTCCTTTGAGTGTAATGAATTGATTCAGAGGTCACTGTATGTTCATTGACTATGTGAGGGCAAGAAAAACAAGATGGATGCCATAATCTAAAATGGATGCCATCGGTGTATCGGAAATATGCTCATAACAGGAGTGCTCTTGCTCATAGCATTGCGAAAACACCAGGATATATTATATGGATAATTTACGGTTCACTGGTACCGAAATTATGGGTTTACGACGATGTCGAAAACACGGGTTCGAATCGTCATGGAACCTCAGACCCTCCTTTTGCCCTAACATAGGCAATTACTCACTCTATGTCAGAGTCTATCTCGATGTTCATTAGGTCAGTGATATGTTGCTGTAGCATTATTCTATCTTGCATCTTGTCTCCCAACACAGGCGGTTTCCTTAAGCAAGTTGCAGCACAGAGGCTACACAAGGCAGGGCCACACTGGATAGTAAGACAGCACGAGAATAGGAACACTAAGACAATACCAACGACCATTAGAACCTTCCATCCCCACGCTGATAATAGAGTCCCGAGCCATTCCATTAACGACCAGTTTCCCTTGTCTACATGGATAGAGTCGGAAATCTTGTGTAGCTTTGAGATCGCTTCATACATTGTCAGAGCATTATTGGGGATATAAACACAGCAACTCGATTGGATCATTCTGCATACCCCACCTCGATCTGCAAGTATTACATCAAGAACCATACGGTTCTGTAATGTCATGAGACGATCCGCCTGAAGCTCAGCTGTTAAGTTACTAAGGGCACCAGCAGTTTCTGTAATAGTTGATTCAAATACCCGTGTTAGCTGACGTAGATTTCTACTATTGGCCATAGGCCCCCAGAACGGAAGGAAACCTTTGAAGAAGTCTCCAGCTTCCTGACCAGCGGTGTCTTCCTTGCTGAAAACAACTCTTACCACTCTGGTTTTGTGATAATTTGAGGCAGCTGTGTATGTCGGAGGCAACAGTCGAGCAATATAGCATGAACCTGAAAAGTCAGCAGGCAACCATGTATATGCTCTGTCTCGACAGATAAAGTAGGTACCCTTAGCAGTGAGGAAGGCAGGGGAAGAGCTTGATGGATACACGTAAGTTTCAACACAATCACTCTTCCCTAGTCGAGCTCTTGGATTTCTCCCATTACCTTGCAAGTAGAATTGACCTCGGTGAGGTACGACCCAAACTGGAGTGGAGCTCTTACGTTTATTTTCACCCAAACTAATGCTATACTCCGTAGCATTCCAACTCAAACAAACTCGTAGCTCATCTTTAGGGATGAATGGGGAATTATTGACGTCTTTAATCATGTCAGTTATTCCCTTTAACAAGGCTTTGTTAGCGGAGTTATATTTAGTGGAACGTGGAGGACGCGGGGGATAGGTTTCGAGGGCATAGACAAATACAGTCTGGAAGGCCCGACATGATCCATTATAGCTAAAGGCAGAGCAGGTAGGGAATGCCTTTATCCATAGTGTGTGGTATCAAACCACACACCCAGCAGTCCGTTATGTTAACTACCAGTTGGTGTTGGTGCAAGAGCTGTACAAAAGTGTTATTTATAAATTCTGAGCGTTGAGCTTGCTCATGTTCAGGAAACGGGTGAAAGGAATGAAAAGAAGCAATAGTAGGAGAAACAAGAACATGGGGAGGTACTGTAGTCGTGATCGGTGCAAAGATTAAATGGATACCAAAGACAATTCCACCTACCAATGTTATTAAAATAATCAAAAACGTAATTGCACATTGCATCAGAAAACATTTGTTATGTAGAATTTTGTATAGTCTATTTCTGCGAACATAAATTACATTCTCTCGGTGCAGCCCAGGAAGCTCCATCTTCTACAACCGCTCGCGACCACTGATGATATGTACGTAGTTGAAAATGCCTCTATCAGCCCTGGGAGTTCCCAGAACTAACAGAAAGACCGACCTTATGTCTGGCCCCCGCAGATTCAACTAGGCACAAAGCCACGACCCTACGGCGACCCAGACGGCAAGGTAATAGAAACAATAGAAATATACAGGGAAATACAAAATATTCAGCAAACTTCCTGACTGGAGGCAATGTAATGGATCAAAATATGAAAAATAGGCAGTTTCCTGCTTTATTTGTCCTTAGTATGAGAGCGCAGGTTGTATCTCAATTTTCCTGGCGTTGTTTGATCCGGGAATAGTCTGTTTTCATCAATGTTCGAATTCGCAGATGACAAATGTTCGTTCAATGCAGTGTTCTGGTCAGTGATCAAAGAAGCAGCTTCAAGGGGAAAACCAGAGTTCTGTGAATCAGTAGTTAGTTCTGCATCACTGAAGGGAACATATCTTGGGACAGGTTCTGTATCAGAGGTACCAATTCCTTGTCTAACCCAGTTGTCATAAGGGAGTGGAAGGGGTACACGCTTAGTGTGGGAAGCGTGGACCCAATTCTTTCTGCCAGCCACACGTACAGCAGTCCTCGTTGCCAAGAGTACTTGGAAGGGGCCCACGAACTTCGGTTGGAGATTCCTGGTCCTTCCAAAATTTCTGATGACGATGTAGTCACCGGGTTTCAGCTGGTGACCTGGACTTTCCGGAGGCTTTGGCAATGCATCAAAAACCTGTTGGTGAATGAGACTCAATTTAGCAGTCAAGTCAAAAAGGTAATCGATTAACATTGGATATTCTAACTGTTTGAACTCTCGAGGTCTCGGCACTCCCCAGACATTTGCAGGACGACCGAACATAATCTCATATGGGCTAAGCCCTACTCGAGAGTGCACAGTCGCTCTGGTGGATAACAAGGCCAGCGGTAGTGCATCTGGCCAGGACAAACCCGTGGAAGCTTGGATCTTAGCGAGTTTTAGTTTAAGGGTACCATTATATCCTTCAACTAAACCTGCTGACTGAGGATGGTTTGCACTGTGAAATTTTTGCTTGATCTTCAAGCCGGCACACACACTCTGCATAACTTTCCCTACGAACTCACTTCCGTTATCTGACCATACAATCCGAGGCATACCATATCTTGGGAAATATTCCTTTAGGAGGATTTTAGCAGTGGACAAGGCAGTGTTATCCTTCAGCGGATATGCTTCAATCCATCTCGAAAAAGCACAGACTACCACTAGGACATATTTAAGGTTATTACATCGGTCCATTTGGATGAAATCCAACTGAATCACTTCAAAGGGGCAAGAAGGAGGAGCGAAATGTCCAGCGGGTGTGGGGGTTCCCTTACCAGGGTTATGCATCAGGCATATCATACAGTTTCTTACCACTCTCTCTGCACACTTACTGATTCTATCATTCTTCCAGACTGGGGCCAACATCTTACAAATCCCTTTAGAACTGATGTGCGCTGCTCCGTGCGCCATCGTTACCACCGCAAGCACATACGCATCAGGCAACATCCAACGCCGGTGTTCCGACAAGTCAATCCAACATCCACTCGAGTCCAATTTACCCGTCTTCTCTTTCCATTCAATCTTTTCCTCTTCAGTCGCTTCTTTCTGAATTGCTTTCACACTTTCCACTGTGTCCTCACACATTCCCGATTCCGCAACCCATCTCGCAGACGTTGCAACATACATTCTACTCATCATATTCCTAGCTGTCTGTTTACCTATTTCATCAGCAAAAGCATTTCCACGACCAACATCATCCGTAACTGCTCAATGAGCACTGCACTTCACAATCGCAACTTCAGTCGGTAAGGTTAGAGATTCCAACAAGTCATTGACTAGCTGACCATGCTGGATCTTAGTCCCATGGGACGTAATAAAACCTCTTTCCTTCCACAGTCGACCAAAACTATGCGCTACGCCGAACGCGTACTGACTATCTGTGAATACATTCACTCTCTTTCCCTTTGCTAAGACACACGCTCTAGTCAATGCAATTAATTCTGCAGCTTGGGCAGAATTCTGACTCACTCTTGCAGTCTCCACAATCGTACTCAAAGTCGTTACTGCATAAGCAGCTGTCACATCACCATTTTCCAATTTAAAACAAGACCCGTCAACATATAACGTGCCATCTGGATCTGGTAACGGAGTATCCTTAAGATCAATCCGTCCTTTTGTCTCCTCCTCGGTTCTAAAACAACAGTCATGTGGTTCAGAATCACTCGACTCCTGGCTAGTCGACAACAGTGTTGCTGGATTCAATACATTGCATCTTTTAATCTGAATATGACTCGCTAGCAGTGTCAGCTCATAGCCTGATAATCTAGCACTGGTGAGGTGCTGAGTCTTTGTTCGGTTCATGAGGGTATCCACAGCATGTGGAACCATGACCACCAGCTGTCAGATATGATCAAGCACTCTTACCTGAGCTGAACACCAACCTTACCTGTAAGGTGCTTGATCGGTTTTGCAGAGACGCTATGGACCAATCCCCCAAAACCCTACCTTTTCAGCCAGTGAACCTTGTATATACACTAGGATGATGGGTAGCAGTCAGGGAGAGAGGCCGGATCTGACGCTACTTGTTTTCTAGTAGTCGACCTGAAAACATACAAGAATGTTGTTTAAGCAAGTGTCCTTATTTATTCCTAACCTCCTATTCTACTCCTCTAACTCTTTCTTTGACTTTTTGGAAGCAGTCTCCTACCTGCGAACTACTCGATAAGTCTTCGCGTCCTGGATGTCGTCGTCGTGATGTGCTTAAGGGTTGAGGTCTTTCTGTGAAGGTGGTTGACTTGTCCGCCCCCAGACTTGGTTCTAAGATTCTACGAAGAGAAACAACACTTATTAGCACTTTCCCTAAACCTTCCTTTCCCTGTAAAACAACTTTGAATTAATCCTACTCACTTCCTTTTCCCAGCTTTGTAGGTCTAAACACGACTTCTCCGTGAAGGTTTTATAGTTTGGTTCACTACTAAACCTTTTTGCTATTCCGGCTGAAACTTCTAAAAATTCTGTGAGGAAAAATGCGTTCTATACATCAAGTTTAACATGCATGTCCTACATTCAAAACATTATAAACACTCATGTTCTGATTTGGCTTTAACTCGGTGCACAAAAGAATAATCTGAAATATCCATAAATAATAATCTACCAAAGTCCAAAAGAAATGTCTCTAGGATCCTAGCGTTGGGCGCCTTGACGAGAAAAAGTACTTAGCTCTTCTTTCCGGGCTGTCCGATGATTTATAGAGGATGGCTGACTCAGTCCCAGGTCTTCAACGATGTTCGCGAGCTCTTCCGATACAGATGCTGACCCCACGATGCTCCGAAGACCAAGCGCCTTCTGGAACCCTGGGTGTGGCATTTATAGTCCAGCCACACCCCGGGACGTTGGGGAGCGGCTGCGTGCCACGCCCAGAGCCGCCAAACACTCCGAGAGCGGAGCAATGAATCATCCTTTATCGCGCACCAAAAAGATGCGTGTTGATTTTTAAAAGCGCGTCTTTTTTTCTTTTGGTTGCAAACACTGAATACTGCATTTTAGCAAATCAAATACCAATCACTAAAAACGTATAAGAGCTTCTACTTGAAACATGACAGTGAATCTTTACTAGTGAAATACAAATGTCCAGATCTAAGTAAAACTCACATTAACCAGTTCTCTTGATATACTAATCCCTTTTTATCCTTCTAGGTACAAGGAGTGCTGGTAGCACGGGACAGGGGTGGGTTTCCTTGAAGGGTGTTCTAAGCTTGTTATGAGCTTGGGAAGACGGTTTCATGACAGTACCCTCCCCGTAGAATCCCCCCTAATACCATTGGAATTGGCTTTGGTTTTTCTGGGAAACGATTATGAAAAGTCTTTAAGACTTTGGGAGAGTTTTTTAAGTTTTCAAGGGGTTCCCAAGAGCGATCTTCTGGACCATACCTCTTCCAGTCCACCAAGTAATACAATTTGCCTTTCTTCCTTTTAGAATCTAAAACTGCCTTTACCTCGTATTCCAAATCACCCTCAACCTCGATTTCAGGAGGATGAATAAGCTTCCGAGTGTCAGGATCATAAGGTTTCAGTAATGAGACGTGAAAAACTGGGTGGATACGATATGAGCTAGGTAGTTTCAACTTCATACTGACTGGATTAACAACCTTTTCTATTGGGAAAGGTCCTATGAATCGAGGACGAAAAGTTTTATGACTTTTCAATCTTAAATTTTTTGTGGCTAGCCAAACTTCGTCACCCACTGAATAATCGGGCTGTTTAGACCGATGTTTATCAGCAAATTTCTTCTGAACCTCTTTTGCATGTACTAGCTGCTGTTGAGCTTCTTGTTGAATAGAGAACAGATTGCCTACAAAATCAGTGACTGCTGGCGTATCAGAAACCTTTTTATCTATGCCCAGCATATCTTTTGGATGGAAACCATGAACACAGAAAAAGGGTGACATTCCAGTTGAAGAATGGTTTGTATTATTGTAAGCGAATTCAGCGGCCCAAATGATTTCTGACCATTCCTGATCATGGGTGGTTAGCAAACACCGTAGAAACTGTTCCACTGTCTGATTTGTGCGCTCTGTCAGTCCATCAGTTTGTGGATGATAACTGGATGACATGCGCACTTCCATTTTTAGGGATTTCCCTAGACCTTGCCAGAAATGTGACACAAACTGTGAACCCCTATCTGATAGTACCACAGATGGAATTCCATGTAACCTTACAATATGTGTGACAAAAATGTGTGCTAACTCCTAGGCAGTAGGAAGCTTTTTTAAAGGAATGAAATGAGCATATCTAGAAAAGTGATCCACTACTGTGAGAATGGTGGTAAAACCGGAAGTGGTGCGAGGCAATTCTACAATGAAATCTAAAGATACCGTATGCCAAGGCTGAGGAGGAACTGGCAAAGGCATAAGTAATCCAGATGGAGATTTATGAACCGCTTTATTTCTGCTACAAACCGTGCATGTTTGTACATATCTCTGAATGTCCATTAACATGTTCTGCCACCAAAAGTGTCTTTTTATGAGCTGATACATTTTGGTAACCCCTGGGTGAATTGACAGCATAGAATCATGATAATTTTGCATTACTTTTTCTTGTAACATTGCATTGGGAACAAAAACTTGGTCATTCATAAACAGCATATTGTCTTTCCATTGCAACAAAGGAAAAAGCTTATTTCATTCTTCTTTTGTATGATTTCGTAAGGCTTTCTCAATATCAGACAAAACATCTGAGTTAACAAGACCAATCTGAAACCTTTCCTCTGAAATTATAGGATGTAACTTTTCCTTTTGTAGATTTATATCGTCACTTAAACCAATTCTAGACAAGGCATCAGCTTTGTTATTTTCTTTTCCTGGACGATAAGTTATGATGAAATCATAATCATTAAAAAACAAAGTCCAACGCAGTTGGCGAGGAGTCAAAGCTTTAGCGGATCTAAGTGTTTGTAGGTTCCTGTGATCCGTATATATGGTTACCGGATGTCGAGCCTCTAGCAAGTAGTGTCGCCATTCTTTGTACACAGCTTTTATGGCCAATAATTCTCGGTCTGCAATTGCATAATTCTGTTCAGGAGGGGTTAACTTTCTAGAATAGTATGCAATGGGGTGCAACTGTCCAGTGTTTGTATTTCTCTGAGATAAGATCCCTCCTAGGGCAAATTGTGAAGCATCAGCTTCTACTATGAACGGCTGAGAGGGGTCAGGATGTTTTAGTACTGGGGCTGTCACAAATTGGTTTTTTAGATCCTGAAAAGCTAGTTCGGTTTCTGAAGTCCATTCAAATTTTGTATTTTTGCGTAACAATTTTGTGATAGGCGTAACCTTTTGAGCAAAGTCCTTAATAAAACGCCTATAAAAATTCGCAAAACTAGAAAACTCTGTATTTGCTTCACAGAGGAGGGACTGGGCCATTCGATTATTGCTTTAACTTTCTTTGGGTCCATTTCAATTCCAGCCGGACTAAGGATGTACCCCAGGAAGTCCACTGTGGTTACGTGGAACAAACTTTTTTCAAGTTTTACAAATAAAGAATTTTGTAAAAGCTGTTGAAGAATGGCTCGTACTTGCTTTACATGCTCAGATTTGTTTTTTGAATAGATTAGGATGTCATCAATGTACACTATACAGCAAATATCCAAAAAATCTCTTAGCACCTCATTTATAAAAAACTGGAATGCTGCTGGTGCATTGCAAAGTCCGAAGGGCATTACCTGGTATTCATATAAACCGAATTTAGTTCTAAATGCTGTTTTCCATTTGTCGCCCTCTCGGACTCGCACCAAATGATATGCCCCTCGCAGATCCAGTTTTGTATAAATGGTAGCATCTTTGATCTGATCAAGCAAGGTCGGAATCAAAGGTAAGGGATATCGGTTCTTGACTGTCACATTGTTGATGGCACGATAGTCGATGCAGGTGCGCAATTCTCCTCCCTTCTTCGGGATAAAGAAGAGAGGAGAAGAGACTGGAGACTTAGAATGTCGGATAAACCCATTGGCCAAATATTCATCCAGATAATTACGTAGATGTTCGTTTTCTTTCTCTGTCAAAGCGTAAATTCGACTACAAGGTAAGGATGCCCCGGGAACCAAATCTATCTGACAATCAAAATCCCTGTGAGGAGGTAAGGTTTCTGCCTTTTTTTTGTCAAAAACATCTACCAAGTCCTGATATTCTTCAGGTACCCCTGCAACAACTAGAACACTCTTGGATTCTTTTGGAAAGTCATATCCTTGGATTAACAACTCCGAACCTGGGAATTGTTGGAAACACTTAGCATGACAATAATCGGATTTGAATAAAATACTCCTGTTAGTCCAATCTATATAAGGATTGTGTAAAACTAACCAAGGAATCCCCAGAATCAATCCGAATTGGGGAGCATCAATTATGTCAAAAGTTATTGTCTCCATGTGTTTTTCTACACAAGTCATGTTTAAAGTTTCTGTGTGATACTGTATGAGTCCTGAAGTGAGTTCCTTTCCGTCCACTGCCCTGACTACTTCTGGTGAGTCCTTGACTATTTGTTCTAAACCTAACTTCTGAAATAATTTAGTGTCAATGAAATTTCCAGTTGCCCCGGAATCAATTAAGGCATCTATGGACCAGGACCGTTCCTTATTCAGTTGAGACTGAAGAAGAATACGCATACTGAGGTGACAATGAGAGGCAGTTGGAGTTAAGGAGGCCAAAGTGATAGGTGAACTCGATAGATCGACCTCTGTATCTACCGAGGGAGTTAGTTTTCTGACTGTTGCATAGTTGCAACTTCGGAAGTCTTGATCTTAGGCCTTACAGGACGTGTTGGACAATCTTTTATAAAATGCCCGGTTTTCCCACAGTACATACACTGGTTCAGTTTTCGGCGCTTTTCTCTCTCATCTTTTGTGAGGGGTCCTCTAATTGTCCCTATTTGCATTGGCTCTACTGGATCGAGTTTAGGAGAAGCTTCAGTTCTTACATTCCCTTTTTCTTTGAAGACCATCATTCTAAAGTCTGACTTCCCCCTCTCTCCTTTTCTCTCAGAAATCCTGTGATTTAATTTAACAACCAGGTCTATGAACTCCTCACAATCTGTAGGTGGATCTAAAATCTGTGTTACCATGTCTTTTAAATCGTCGCGTAAACCACGATAAAACAGTGACACGCGTTTTTCCTCAGGCCACTCTGCTTCAATAACCAGCCTGTTAAAGATTGAGATATAATGCAGAAGATCTGAAGACCCTTGCCTTAGATTTAGCAGCTCATGATCTGCAGATTGCACAAATACATGTTTGGCAAACAGTTTCTTCATTGCTCTTTTGAATCTTCTAAAATCAGTTAACATGGGATCATTCCTTTCAACATAGGGTACAGACCATAAAGCAGCGTCTCCGCCCAAATAGGACAGGATAAATGCCACCTTAGAGGAGTCATCGGGAAATGCTGTAGGTTTCGCCACAAAATGCAATTGACACTGATTTAAGAAGATGGTGAACTTGTTACAATCCCCATAAAACCTCTCAGGAGGTGCTAACGGTATAGACACCGGAGTAACCACCTGAATTTGAGGACTACCTGACGTATTAGAAGTAGCATCCCCACTATACAAAGTATGCATAGTTGGCTGAAAGATTGGTGGTTTTAAATAAGATTTTTTATCAGAAGTTAAAGTCCAGGTTTGAGGACTTGGTGCTTGTATTCTATTCTGAATTGCAGTTATATCCTTCCTTAATTCTGCATTTTCTGTCCTCATCTCTAATAGTACTGCAGCTAAATCCTGCAAAGTGATTTGCTGAGATTCTTCCATAGCGCCTGGGCAAAACCTTTGCCGTGGGCTTGGTCTTCTGTCAGATATGATCAAGCACTCTTACCTGAGCTGAACACCAACCTTACCTGTAAGGTGCTTGATCGGTTTTGCAGAGACGCTATGGACCAATCCCCCAAAACCCTACCTTTTCAGCCAGTGAACCTTGTATATACACTAGGATGATGGGTAGCAGTCAGGGAGAGAGGCCGGATCTGACGCTACTTGTTTTCTAGTAGTCGACCTGAAAACATACAAGAATGTTGTTTAAGCAAGTGTCCTTATTTATTCCTAACCTCCTATTCTATTCCTCTAACTCTTTCTTTGACTTTTTGGAAGCAGTCTCCTACCTGCGAACTACTCGATAAGTCTTCGCGTCCTGGATGTCGTCGTCGTGATGTGCTTAAGGGTTGAGGTCTTTCTGTGAAGGTGGTTGACTTGTCCGCCCCCAGACTTGGTTCTAAGATTCTACGAAGAGAAACAACACTTATTAGCACTTTTCCTAAACCTTCCTTTCCCTGTAAAACAACTTTCAATTAATCCTACTCACTTCCTTTTCCCAGCTTTGTAGGTCTAAACACGACTTCTCCGTGAAGGTTTTATAGTTTGGTTCACTACTAAACCTTTTTGCTATTCCGGCTGAAACTTCTAAAAATTCTGTGAGGAAAAATGCGTTCTATACATCAAGTTTAACATGCATGTCCTACATTCAAAACATTATAAACACTCATGTTCTGATTTGGCTTTAACTCGGTGCACAAAAGAATAATCTGAAATATCCATAAATAATAATCTACCAAAGTCCAAAAGAAATGTCTCTAGGATCCTAGCGTTGGGCGCCTTGACGAGAAAAAGTACTTAGCTCTTCTTTCCGGGCTGTCCGATGATTTATAGAGGATGGCTGACTCAGTCCCAGGTCTTCAACGATGTTCGCGAGCTCTTCCGATACAGATGCTGACTCCACGATGCTCCGAAGACCAAGCGCCTTCTGGAACCCTGGGTGTGGCATTTATAGTCCAGCCACACCCCGGGACATTGGGGAGCGGCTGCGTGCCACGCCCAGAGCCGCCAAACACTCCGAGAGCGGAGCAATGAATCATCCTTTATCGCGCACCAAAAAGATGCGTGTTGATTTTTAAAAGCGCGTCTTTTTTTCTTTTGGTTGCAAACACTGAATACTGCATTTTAGCAAATCAAATACCAATCACTAAAAACGTATAAGAGCTTCTACTTGAAACATGACAGTGAATCTTTACTAGTGAAATACAAATGTCCAGATCTAAGTAAAACTCACATTAACCAGTTCTCTTGATATACTAATCCCTTTTTATCCTTCTAGGTACAAGGAGTGCTGGTAGCACGGGACAGGGGTGGGTTTCCTTGAAGGGTGTTCTAAGCTTGTTATGAGCTTGGGAAGACGGTTTCATGACACCAGCATATTGTTCATGACCAAACCAGCAGATTGTCGAATGGACACTGCAGCTGCTGCTGTAGCTCTTAAGCAACTTGGCAATGCTCTGGCTACCGGGTCTAATGTTGATGAAAAATACGCACAAGGACGTTGTTTATCACCAAATTGTTGCGTCAAAACACTCAATGCACAACCTTCTCTCTCGTGAACATAGAGTGTAAATGGTTTACTGTATTCAGGTGTACCCAACACCGGAGCTGAACACAGTGCATTTTGTAACTCAGAGAAACTCTGCTGGCATTCGTCTGACCATGGCACCGGACTCGGAACACCTTTTCCAATCAGGGCCACCAATGGTTTTGCTAAGAGAGAAAAATTTGAGATCCATTGCCTGCAGTATAAAGTAATTCCTAAAAACGCGCGCACTTCTCTCTGTGTGCTAGGGACATTCATCTGCGTAATTGCTTTTATTCTCTCTGGGGTCAACCTTCTTCCCTCCTTTGACAAGAGATGACCTAAGTAGGTCACTTCTTGGCAACAATATTGCAGTTTGGAAGGTGACACCTTGTGATGTAAATCAGACAAATGATGCAGTAAGGAAATTGTAGCTGTTTTGCAAGTTTCTTTGTCATCAGCAGCCACTAGAAGGTCATCCACGTATTGCACCAAAGCAGAACCAGAAGGAAGTACAAAAGAATCTAATTGACTTTTTAATGCCTGACTGTAAATGGATGGGCTTTCACAATAACCTTGTGGAGCACGTTTAAACCTGAAACTCCGACCTCCTAGAGAGAAGCCGAAAATATCTCTGCTTTCCTCGGCTATTGGAATGCTGAAAAGGGCATTTTTCAAGTCGATCACTGAAAACCACGTAGCTGTGGCAGGAATCAGCGTCAACAATGCCGTAATGTCTGGAACCACAGGAAACTGCGGAACCACGATTTTGTTAACCTCTCTAAGGTCAATTACAAATCTGTACACTGGAGGTTTTGAAGGATCAGTGCGTTTCAAGATCGGCAAGACAGGACTGTTACAGACATTTCCTCTAGTTTCTTCTATTACATCCTTTTCGATCAAATCTTGCACTATCAATAAAAGTGCACGCTCGCCTTCACTAGAAATCCTGTATTGTGGGATTCGTGGGAATTTGACATTTGTTTTCAAAGTTATTACATAAGGAGGAATTTCCAAAAGACCTACATCGTTAGGACCAGTCGCCCAAAGAGTATCAGGGAGAGAACGCAGCTCCAGTGGGAGCGCATCCATTGACAAGTACATCGGGGAGATGACTCTCTTACCCAACGTAAGCCGTACTCCTGACGGAGAACAGTACAGTGTCGCATACAGGCGTTTTAACAGGTCTAAACCAAGCAGATTTTCATTGCAACCGGTCGTCAAAATCAAGGGTGCTTTCAATTGACGAGGCCCAACAGAAATAGACAAAGGACCAGAAACAGGGTTATAAACAGGGGCGCCTGAAAAAGCTACTGAAACGTTTGTTAAGCCGGACAAAGGTGCGCCAGGGAGTTTCGCATGCATGATAGAACTTTTTGCTGCACCAGTATCCAACAGAAACGGTTCGACCACACCTGATGTAGCTACTGCGACATAGGGCCCACTCTGATCTACTGGAACTGATACTACTCCCTCTCTTTGTCCATGGCTGTCCTAGTATTCATTTTGTTGAATTTCCTCGCTAGCCTCGCAGTAGTCTTCAACATGGTACTGTTGAGATCTACCAGGCTGTGCAGATTGTCCGTTTCGCTGATCGAAATAATTAGAAGGGCGATCATTAGTCTGTGGAGGCATAGTACCTCGTCCTCGGCCTCTAGAAGTTTGCGTATAACCACCACGACCTCTCTGAGCTGGAACACCATTATTTTGCGCATTCTGTGCTAGAACTGGACACTCATTCTTATAATGACCTTCCTTTTTGCAGTACGCACACTGATTCCATTGGTACTGCGGTCTTTAGGAACCGTAATCGGTCCTCTGATATGGCCCTTGCTGTGAATTAGTCTGATTCGTGCGAGGTGGATATGCCTGTTGCAGAAGGACTTTAGTTTTTAAGTCTTTAGTTTTCTTTTCTGATTTTTCTTTCTCTTCTTTATCCCTATTTTCATAGTACTGAGCAGTTGCAAGTATTTGCGCAGTCGTAGAGACAGCCCACGCACTTTCAGAATCTCTTAATTTATTACTAAGGTCTGGTAACAAGTTGTGCACAAACTTATCAACAAATAATCTCTGTCCTCCCTCCGTGCTCATATCCTGACCACTATGATCTACGAAAGTTTCTTCAAATCTAGTGAAGAAGTCGGATACGCTTTCGTCTTTCTTTGGCTTGCATGCGGACAATTTGTCCCAATTTATGCGCAAGGCTGGCATCAAAGTTTTCATTAGATCAATTATCCTACCAGGTAAATTAGCAATTAGGGGTTCGGGTTTAGAACCACCAATCTGTAGACCATCTGCCGCTATGATAGCTGGCCAATCACCACCAAGGGCAACTGGATGATTTTCATTACGAATTTTAGCCCAAATAGGTTGCGGCACCACATTGCCAAATAGCATGTCGATGTCTGCTAAATTCATTACGCAAGCCTGAACCGTCTGAGTCAGCTCTTTATAATATCCGGCTGGATTTTTACGCGGATCTGGCAAGGCCTGTTTTACTGTTAACACCTCAGCTCGTTTCCATGGAATGTGTATCCACACTCTCTGGAATCGTGCTGGAGTGGCTACAATACCATTCACTGCATCAGCTTGAACGGCTTCGCGCCATATTGGCGGAACTTCCCTCATCGGATATTGACGACCTTGTTTCGTGCTATGTTTCTCTAGGTCCCTTGGTGAACGGAGAGAAGGATCAGCCCTATAACTTAAAATCAGTTCCATCGCTTCTTTTACACCCTGACCTACTATCATACCTGCAGCAAATTTTTGCTGAACGTGAATTAATTCATCCAGAACTGATTCAGAGTCGTCCTCCTCCCAATCCTCACGCAAAAGGGAGCACATTACATCGAACACATAGCGCTGGGTCGGTTCATTCCATTGCATAAATGTGTCTAATACATCTCGTACATCATACCTTCCAACTTTCGAAATCCATCTAAGGGCTGTGGAATCTAATATTCCACGTTCTTCAGTACTAGGAAGCTGACTACGTCTCTGAGTAGATTCAGAGGCAGGACTCCTAATTAGAGTTTTGTAAAAAGGAGATAGAATATTAGTGACAGATTCAGTGATTCTACGATGAACAAAAAGCGGAGTCATATAGCTTGCAGAAGATTTAAGTAGAGTAGTAGTTGGAACAGATGAAACAGCAAGAGTAGGGGTAGCAGGCAAAGTAGCTTGCGAAGCAACAGGTATAAGCGGAGCAGGCATAGGCAAAGGAGCGGGCAACCCTGGAAGAGGGGGTGCCGGAGGAATATTGTTAGCCACAGGGAGTACAGGAGCTGGATTCAAGGGAACAGGAGCAGGTATACCAGGCTGGACAGCAGCCGGTAACAAAACATTTGGCAAGGGTGGAGCTGTAGCACCCTGTGCATACGGTGGAGGTGACCTCAACTAATAAGACAACAGGGGATCCTTTTCAGGGTCCTCTACTGACTTAACAGTACTCGATGGCAAGGCAGGGTAGCACTTGTCAATCGCCAAATTACGTTCTCTATCAGCTATTTCTATCGCTTTCTCAGTTTTATCGAGTTGCAGCTGCTCAGCAGCCTGTATTAAGGTCAACTCTTGCTCTTTCTGCTCTTTCTTTAATTTCTTAATCTCTCTTTGTTTAGATTCTTTTCGCCAAAAACGGAAAGAATCAAACATTGCCGGCCGGGCTTTCCTCTTAAACAGTTTTACTTCCAAATTATTAAGAATTTCAGGTTCAAAACTACCATGTAGTGGCCAACTAAGGACACCATCTTCTTTCGTGTAACGAACCCACACCTCATTATAAGATATAGGACCCACACCATGCTTACAGTATAATTCATAAAAGGGAGTTCCAATCGGAGGAACCAGACATGAGTCCTCCAACCGGGAATCCCTGTTGCAACCAAAACATGAAAACATACAGTTTTTCCGACTTACCATTTTACTAACCGGAACACAAACAAACCAAGACAGACAAAGATGTGCAATCGAACTTAGAACTTAGGCCTACCAAATGAACGAATGTATCGATACCCAAACCAAACCAAAGATTATCGTAACTAGAACAACCAGTGATAATCTACAAAACCAAGTCAAACCAGAGAACTAAAAGGATAAATCCTTAACCAAAAACAACTAGCAACCACTTAATACTTAACTGAGGCACTGAAGACGTCACCAAGGAGAAACCCGTCTACGTCTCGCCGTACTAAGGTCTGCACCTCGGGTCCAAGACAGGGCGACAGTCAAGGCAGCGGACCTCTTCAGCCGTCCGAACGGGAACCCTCGTGGAAGAGAACGTCTGGCCACTTTTGCGATATACCGGGATCGATGAAGTGGGGCGCCTCCCTCTGGAATCTTCACACGAAGCTTCTCGAACTCTTCAGGGTTTTGGACCGGTACCGAATGACGTCGCCCTACGTTGGGCGCCAATTGGAGTTCTGGACTGAATTAAGGTCCAGAGGTGTCAGGGACAACACCCGAAGACACCTGAGTTCTGCCTGTCTGCTTTGCCAAACTACCAAGGGGGTGAGCAGGGGTTATCTAAGTGTGTGATCTCCTTGCCCTGACTAGAGGAGGTGAGTCCCTATTTGTCAGAAGTGTATACCTCTGCCAACTAGAGACAGCCAAGTCTAACAGGCATCAACCTGGTGTCTGATCTTTTTGCTAACTGTAGCCCCATTTGTTTTGCTTTGATACAAGAGAAAGTCTCCCTTACCAACATAGATTTCTACGATTTTCTGACAATCAAATCTAAACTCTCCAAATTGAAACCTCTCCAACCCACAAATCTGTTCCAATTTATCCAACAAGCCAATAGAGGAGGCCAGTTGGCATCTAAAATAAAATTCACAAACTCATACACAACTCACAGCCCACCCCAATTTCGTCAATTCGGAAATGTTGGTCCAAACACTTCCGAAATTCAAACAACCCCCCTTATCGGACTCTGCTTGCCCCAAAATTTCTCTCAATCTCCTTCAGAATAAATGGATCTCAATATTGCCCCAGACAGGATTTTTTGTAGCACATTTCTTAAACTAGACTCCAGATTATTCAAACTGAAACAGATTGACTCTGACTCCTGCTGGTCCTGGGGATTTTGTGCATAAGTTTATTTCATGCAAATGGCTTTCCTCTCACTGGGTCGATATCAGTAAGTGACTTAAGGCTATCTTCAATGTGGACTTTGTGCTATCACTACCCCTTACACTGTTAGGACCCCATGCTTTCACTCTTCCATTTGACTTACCAGACAGAGACTTAGCTCTACTAAGTCTTCTATGAACAGTGGCCATTAAAATCATTCTCTTGGACTAAAAGACGTTAAATAAATTGTGATTTCACACATGTTGGGCATGGGTCACATATCTTAGAAGAACACATAAGAGTTTACCTGCCTCTATGGGGAACTCTCTTGTGGCTCAATCCATTTGGCTCACACTGGATAGCTTTGTGACCATCAACAGACTGTTGGTCTATTCTTTTCCACCCTCAATCATAGCTGTCATTCTCACCCTTTTATCACTGTCTCTCACCCACCTGGTTGTTACCTCCCTCTACTCCGTCTATCTCTCTCCCTCTCTTCCTACTCATAATTTATTTTGGGTGTGCCTACTATAACCCTCTTCCACATCAGTGTTTATTAGTGCTATGTATTAATGTTTTCATATGCTCTATTTAGCAAAACTCAATGTTGCCCTCGCCGTTGCGATGCATCACGTTCTGCATGCAGACAAGTTTAAATTTGAATCTGTTTATCTACATTCCCCTTTGTACAAGGTTGTGGGTGGAAGCAATGTATATATTTACTTACATTACCATGTTCAAGTAGGCTTCAGGTATGTATATATTACATACTCTGTTTTGTACTGTCTCTCAGAAAATAATAAAATATTTCGAATTTAAAAAAAAACTGTGTTTGCAAACGTGTTTGTGATCACTAGATGATTAAAATGGGTACACTTGGAAATCAGGAATTTGCACAATCACCCGCCAAAATGGATCCTAAGTTACAAGTTACTAATTTGTACTGTGTGTGCTCCTAATGTGCATGAACACCCAAAACATAATAAAAACACAATGGAAGAAATAGAAATGATCATCAGAGCACCTGATACTTGCAAAGAAAGTGGACAGCTTCTCAAAGTTCAAATCAATACATATCAAGAGGTAGGGTTAGAAGGGGTGGTCACCCAAAAATCCGACGACTAGGGCTCCAAGAAGCTTTAGGGCCTCAAAAAACAAAGTGATGGATGTTATACATGAAAAAATCTTAGCCACTGGTGATCAATTGGGGCCACATCCCAATCCATTTTTTTACCCACCATGCCTCCCCAGTTTGAACCCAGCCATATGATGGATTAGGTTGAGACCCAAGCAATCACCATTGGTTGGGATTAATTCAAGAATTTCATCCATCAGTTTGTTTTTTGATGCCCTTAGTGTGATTGGTTTGTCCAGACGGAGGTCCCGTACTCACTGTGACACTGGAATCAAGCCATACCTGGCTGATGAACTCATAATAAGGGCAAAACTGGTCCTGGGTTGCTGGTTTTCTGGTTCAGTGAGCATCTGACCTGGCAGTTTGGGCTGGTCTGTTCTCATTGGAGCAGTGTCAAGGCTGATTTGCACAGGCTGGGTCCACATTGAAGTGGAATGGTGGGTAAAAATCTATGGAATGGAATGTAGGCCGAGCAATCATCAGTGGCTGAGATTGGAGTTCTGGACCGAATTAAGGTCCAGAGGTGTCAGGGACAACACCCGAAGACCCCTGAGTTCTACCTGTCTCGGTGCACAAATAAACAGAAACACGGGCTTCTCGATGGTGGCGTCAGAGACCAAAGGTTTATTACTGCAGGGATACAGAAGTCACAGAAGCTACACACGGGCAGATTCTAGGAGCCTGTTCGATTTGCACTAAGTGAGTTGCTCCTTAAATACAAAGATTTTAGCTGTAGGCAACATTCTTCACATGCTAGTACATTTCTTAAGCTTTGTATCCTAAACAATAAATATTTGGCGTCAAACAGGAATCGTCAACAAATTTCTGATGTTCAAACATTACGAATGAGGGGTTCCCACTGTTCGATCATAATCCCATGTCATCTTCTCATTCAGGAGCCGGACCGCCTCATCGTAAATTTCGTTACCTCCCCCTAATAAAGGCCCAGAAGGAAAGGAGCAGAGCCAGGTGTAGAAGATAGAAAAACAGGATAAGAGATGTTTGTGGGTCGTAAATGGGCAAGGCTACCGACTTCGGCCGCCTAATCATGATCAGGCCAACGTACACAAGAACCAGTATAGCAGGACTGGCCTCGGGCAGAGGAGGCAGCTTCTGCCGAGTCATGCGGCCACAGCGTTTCTGACTTAAGGTGTACGTGTCATCAACAAGGTGAATCGCCGGCTAGAGCCTACGTGTCCTTTGAGTGTAATGAATTGATTCAGAGGTCACTGTATGTTCATTGACTATGTGAGGGCAAGAAAAACAAGATGGATGCCATAATCTAAAATGGATGCCATCGGTGTATCGGAAATATGCTCATAACAGGAGTGCTCTTGCTCATAGCATAGCGAAAACACCAGGATATACTATATGGATCATTTACGGTTCACTGGTACCGAAATTATGGGTTTACGACGATGTCGAAAACACGGGTTCGAATCGTCACGGAACCTCAGATTAATTCAAGCATTCTATCCATCACTTTGTTTTTTGATTCCCTAAGTGTGACTGGCATACTGAGACATGGGTTCTGTGCTCACTGGACCACTAGAATCAAGCTGTACCAGCCTTATGGGTCCATAATAAGGGTATAACTGATCCTGGGGTGCTTGTGTTTAGTTCAGAGAGGACATGGCCAGGACTATACCCAAGCGATCACCAGTGGCTGATAGTAATTCAAGTAATTTTTTCATCACTTTGTATTTGGATGCTCCATGAAGTTTTAGTCTGTAGTACCACAGTCAGAGAAGCTCACGAGGATGGAAAGCAGAGCTGACACAAGCTAGACTTCTATCGGTTCAAGTCCAAAAGACAAAGAAAAACTCACCACAATTATGCATGTCTCAATTAAACTTCCCAACCAAATGCTTGACCCAGGAAATGGCAGGGCAGTTTGAGGAAGAAAATCAGAAAAGGTGCTGCAGAAAGAAAGTGTGCTTGCTCTCGAAGATTGCAATTCAGCTTACCAACCCTTGTAGCTGTAAGCTTATGCCTGGCACAAGTCTACCAAATTAATTTACAGAGAAGACTGTGAGTCAACTCTCTCGCTACTGCAATTCAGAATCCAAAAAGCAATACACAAACAAGAATAAGCTGCTGTGGATAGGATCATGATCAGAGGAAGTTAATGAAGGCTTACCCCATCAGTCTAGAACTTGGTAACACCAACGGAAGGTCACTACATTTACAGGGAAAATCATGGAGAACCCTGAGATGCGCAATATTTTGAGGGTCTGTTGTAACAAATTTGGCATTGTGTCTTCCCATGAGATGCGATTCAGAATGGGTATGGCAATTTTCTGAAAACTTAATAAGTTGTAACTTTGGGTGTATTGAAAAGCTTTGGCAATCAATTTTGCCACACTCTTTAAAGTTGTGAACCTATGCCAACACCATGTTAATCTTAGTAGAGAAATGAGCTTAGGAATACAGTAGAGAGAAGTGTGCATCTTTTAGTGTTCCATGTACCTTAGCTATGGTTACTCTTATACTAAATTTACGTACAAAATATTGGTGGAATATTAAGAATGTGTCTGGTGTTGCTAACTGATCTATGGATAATTGTCAAACAATCTGAAACACAAGTATCATAAACACTGACCGAGGTTACACCATTAACCCATTAGAAGCTGTTTTACCCAGGACAGTGGTTAGATAAGTATTCTATGATGACGATCTACACCAGGCACTGGTGGACACTATGCATGCAGAAATTAGAGTTATGAGTGCCCAGATAATACTTTGGAAAGCTCTACATTTTCTAAACAGTGCTCAAGTTCACTAATGCTTTAACCTAACCACGGTGTTAAATGTGGGAAACCAATAATTCCATGTCTAGTGATGTATGGACATACATCATGCTCTACCACTTGGAAAATAATCTATGATGACTGGCGAGGGATGGGCTCCTTCAAAGTCCAACACTTTGCCTACTATTGTTTAGCTAGGATTATATATATTTTTTCTTTTTTAGAAATAATTCTGAAACTCCATAGTGTAGGAGAGGAGGATCTGCTTACTATGGTTACCCTCACTTTTTACTGGTGTTTCACTGTTTTTCGACTTTAGTCTGGCTGGGGGCCTGCTAACCAGGACCCCAGCCTAGCTGCTTCCTCTCAAAATCGATTACATGTACTATAGGTACACTCCAGCTTGGTTACTGGGGTACCCTTGTGAGTCCCTAGTATATGGTACACCAGGTATTAAGGGCATAGGTACCCCCAGAGGCCTACCAGGGGCTGATTCATGTATTATACCACCCCTGGGAAGCCTTCCAAAATGGCACCACAGGACTGCTACTGCAGCCTGGTTAAGGTGGTGCATGCACCCCTTACTAACATATAGGTTACCTATATCTACCTTTAATAACTGACACATATAAACCTATCAATCACTCCAATGGCAGGCCTTCTAAATCCTGAAGGCAGAGTGCTTAGTTTTGCGTGAGAGGGTTCCAATGTAGGGCAGAACCCCTCTCTTGCTTTCGGAATCTATTCTCTGAGGCTGTTCTGTGATGCAGCTTGATCGTATACTCTTAAGTATATTATAACCTTGCGGGAAATTCTAACTTTGGAATGGCTGCATGGAAACATGTTGTGTTTGGTGTCAAACACTTTGGAATCCTACCCCCTGCCAGTCCCGACGGTGGGGTTAGATTTCCACCCTTCTAGAGGGAGAGACATGTACACACTTGTCTAACGGATAATAGTTTAAAAGAGCCCTGGCTTCACAAAATGGATGCTGCAGCCACAGACATGAGTCTGGCCTCATGCTGCTGGAAGAAACTCCTGCAGGGGAGGACTGGACAATAGGTTTCATGTCACAGGGAGGTGTAACCACCTCCCAGACAGGCTTTAGTGTATTAGGCTGGATGGGTCCACTCCAGGAGTGCTTTGAAGGTCTGCACTGGGGGCACATTTAGTGTCCCTGTGCATCGCCCAGTTAAAACCGGTTGGCGTGAAACTGGACAAAGGAAATGGGTGTCACCACCCCTCTACCCAGACCCTCCCATAGGTGGGTCCCCAGTGTATGTCCAACCCCTTTTCTTAGTATAAGTAAGGGACCCGTGGCAACAGGACTTTAGATTACACCTGGATGAAACTCTGAAAAGCATTCCTGGAACTTCGATGCTCTACTAACGATTGGTTGACGGAAGAATCTCCCTTGGGGTCAAGGAGTGACTCCCCTGTTCAAACAGGCACCAACAAAGCATTTGTTGGTCTGCATCCTTGAAGCTCCTGCCGGACTCCGAAGTACCTGCAGCCCAGGAAGTAGATTTCTAGACCACTCTAAGGCTGACCCAAGTCCGCAGCAAAGTAAAGACCCACAGCCCTCACGAGTGATGTGGAATCGGAATCCTGGACACCATGCACATTCGCTTAGTGCATTAACTTCTAAATCTTTCTTGAAGTTCTGCTTTGGGTTACTTGCAACACAAGCCCCATGCCCCATCTACACTGAAGATTGTGAGCCTACACTCCACGAGTGTTCCGTGAGCCCGCTTTTGCATTTCTGCTTGAGGGTCCTTTGCGATCCCTGGTCCATCGACTGGTGGGTCACCTTAAAGGTAACTCTGATTTTCCTTGGGCTTCCCTGGTTGCTTTAGACGTGCTCTGACTCCCTACCAAGTGGTGAGTCTCTCAAACCTTGCTGGTCTGCACCAAAGCCTATCTCTGCTTTCTGTGTGGGTGGCTGTTGCCAAGGCTTGTTGGGTGCAATCCAAGCACTGACACCGCAGCACTCGACATCCTTTGTGGGACAGCTCGGATCCAGCTCATGGTTGTTATCAACATCTCCAAAACCTCGTGGCTGAAGAGTCAGGCTTCACCTTCATCACCTGAAAACACTTGACATCGGTGGGCATCCGCCTATCGACCTCCTGGTCACTGGCAAGTAGCCCAGCCTCTGTCCCCCTGCTTTCTGGTTCTTTACATCTCGGATCCAGGCTTGGATCACACCCGACATTTTCCACTTGGATGCCAGCAGTACTTTGCAGCAGATCGCCATAGAAACCGACAACGAAACCGACACAAAAAGACACCTATGCACCCGGCTTCCCTGGGTGAGGTAACACGAGTACTCCAGTGCTCCCGTGGGAGTTGACTCTAGAACCTACTAGTTCTAAAGCGATTTGCTCCAAGTCGTCTTCTAAGTGTCCTTTATCTTTAAAATTCCAACCCCTACTTTCCCCATAGAAGTTAATCGTGATTCGCTGCTGTGTTCACACACTGCACGCGTCCCCCGTGGGTCCCCTGTGTCACTACCTTGGGTGGTTCCTGGTGGCCCCAGCAGTTCTAACGGCTCTGGGCCTTGTGTCAATGCAAGTCGTGGTTCTTATACCACTTTCTTGATATATGGTTTGATACACCTCTAGGGCTCAACGTATATTGTGCTAATTTGCTGTGTGCTATTAAGTTTTCCTTATGTACTTTTGCCACTAGCCTCATGAAGAGAATAGAGGGTCCGTCTTTAGAATAAATACATATATTTTATATATATATACCTGGTGTGGTTTTCCTTTCATTTGGTCATTCACGAGATTATAGACTGGTAAAACAAGCTGCTTCACATTCTTCCAAGACTTAGCCTGAAGCTGCTCTCCACAGCTACCACTAGGATAGCTTTCTATTAAGGTTGTCTTTAACCTACCATCAATAAGGGTTGTTTGCTGGTGCAAGGTGCCCACTAGAATAGTGGACAGCATATGCCAGGCTAACTTCTCACATATAGCCTTGAGAATACCTATGCTGGGAAGAAAAGGAAGTGATTGAAGTTAGAAATGAGTGTCACTCTAAAATATCTACTCTTGCACTGAATTTTGGGGGGGCAGTTGCCAGCACTGTTCTTCTTTTTCCTCATGCCCAGCACAAAAGCACTTCTGCCAAGGTTCTGCAGTTAACACCACAATCCGCCAATGAGTCTTCATATTTTCACGTAGCAAATAATCTAAGAGCATTTACTGCTATGCAAATAAAAACCTACCACATGGTCAAGGCCCTCCACCACAACAGCCCAAGATTTGACATGATTGCTTCTTTTTCTGTCCTCACATTCGCTGACTGTTAGAACTGGGATTTCTGGTTGGCTAAGGCTGACGCCAAAGCCAGGCAGAAACCACCATTCTAGTCAGGGCAAGGGAGTCACACGCCAAGATAACCCCTGCTCACCCCCTTGGTAGCTTGGCACGAGCAGACAGGCTTATCCCGGAGGCAATGTGTAAAGCATTTGCACATGCACACAACAGCAACAACATCCTAGGCACACCACAAAAGGAACTCCACACAAGGTTATATAAAAATAACTTTTGTATTGTCAAAACACATCAGATAGTAATCACACAATATACATTGTGCCAACTGGCACAGGCAATATTTACAAGGGATTATTTACACCAGGACAGGGCCGCGTGGGCCACTGTCAGAATCAGCACTTAGTAGAAATAGCACTTCTAGAACATAGAATAAGTGTATCACAAAATAACAATAAAAGATCACAACCAGTAACCACTGGTAACAGGTAGGTACACACTATGCAATACTAATAACCATAGGCCTAGATCACGCATGGAGACATAACCTCTCTAGTATAAATTATACTAGGCAAAACACAACCACCTAAGAATAAAATACATTTAGGGGTATAGGTCAGAAGCATTACACATGATGCAAAGAAACATTCAGAGGTGTAGGTAAGACACATAATGCATAAAACACATTCAGAGGTGTCACAGGCATAATGGCATAGCACATTACGCATAACTCACATTTTGGCCTAACCGGTAAAAATACAGTAGGCTATCTCCTCACTAGTCTAAATACATTAGACTCTGCCTCCTAAGAATAAATCATAATTAGGAGCGTAACTCACAGAGTGAAAACAACTCACTAGCATAAACCTACATAGGTAAAATAAGCTCATAATCACATTGCGCAAACATCACCTCAGGCAATTACTATAATAAACAAAGTAAAATCACATTACGCAATAATCACATTAGGGCCTTGCGCCCTACCCACATATCAGCCCCCTGGCCAACTGGCCAACTCAAGAAGGGCTCAAATGCTCTGTGTCCAGAATGTCAGGGCTCACTGCCAATGCAGCGCCAGTCAGGGGTGCGCCACCGGCGCAAACCTAAATGTTGCAGCTGCTCACTAAGTGCTGGGCATCTGGGAACAGTCACAAGGGCCTAAACGCTGCAGCTGGCACTAAGTGCTGCACAGCTGTGGACAGCCTGGCACCACTGTGCCACCTCTGTCCCTCTCAGGGACTCTCTCCATTGCGCCTAAATAGTGCAGCTGCCCACTAATTGCTGGGCAGCTGGGAGACAACATAACTGCGACAGGGCCCTCACTGGCCCTTTAGGACAAAACTGCGCCACCCTGAGCCATCTGGCTCTGCAAATGCAAATAGGCGCAGGCTGGAGACACACAGGGCTCTCTAAATAAGGACATCCCCCAAACACTGAGGCATCTCATGGGGGGAAACTCTGGCCTCTCGGGACTCCCTGCAACAATCACTGCCCCCTCGTTGGAGCCTCCTAGGCTCGGGAAACACACCTGGCCCCTGGAGCACTCTGGCCCCTCAAACACTGCAGACCTCCAGACTCTGACCAATTTAATGGGGTGCGGGGGAGCCATCATGGCGCCTGAAGCAAACATGCCCCCAAGAATGGGGAACGAACACTGGCCCCAAACACCAGAGGAAAGCGCTCATGAGGCCATGGGGCCCCCCCACGGAAGCCTTTGAACTACCTCACCACGTTGGAGCGGCCCTCTGAGCATACAGGCCATTCAGATTCCCTCTCTCTCCCCGCCCAGCCCCCTTGGTCACTCACCGGCTGGGGCGATGGCAGCACTCTGTCTTCGGGGGCTCTGGGGCGGCACCTTTCACGCGGGGCTCTCTCTCCTCATGAGGGCCCCGCTTCGCGTTGCGCCAACCTTCCAGGACCTGCGAGCGACAGGCCGGGCTCTCCCTCGCACACGCCGCTTGACACAGCAATATTTCCTGGAGCTCTTCTTCCTCTCCTCCGCCATTCCGGGCCGCACGTACTCGGCCCCGCCCACCTTCCCTGCTTCCGGATCATGGCCAATCAAAGCGCGGCCCTGGGCGCCGAGCCTCCACCAATGGCAGCGCGGCCCTAGGTGGGGAGGCGGGCGCAGCGCCTTCTCCATGATCCCCGGAGCCAGCGGTGAATTTCCTTCTCGGACAAGGGGTAAAAGATGCCGGGTGGACACCGGCCAAAGTGAGGAACGCGCTCCCAAGCGCTAAAGACAAAATAAAGTGTTTCCCAAGCGCTATAGCAAGATAAAGCGCTTCCAGGCACTTAGAGGACAATTAGGAGCGCTCCCAAGCGCTGGGGGAGAAATAAAGCGCTCCAAATCGCTAGAGGCAAAAATAAAGCAACAAAGTCCTTCAGGAGTCCAGGACCTCAGCAGTCCAGGACATACGGTGGAGCACAGCAGCTCCCAGAAAAGGAAAGTCCATCAGGTATCCAGGAGCTGGGCAGGGCCGAGGGAGGCAAGCCTTCCCCTGGGCCCAAGCAGCAGCATGCCCCTGGCAGGATTCAAGTCAGAAGCAAGAACATTTTGTAAGGGGACACAGCCCCTTTTTATACAGTAAAATCCTTTGTCTAGCAGGGTGCAGGCAATGTGAGAACCAGCTACAACTGGTTATTGGGAACTCCTTTCACTGGCCATGCTAGGGACATCAGACGCACCACAGGGGGTGGAGCCAGCATTGTTGAGGGAAAACCCAGCCCTATTCAGGTCCCAGGTGTACCCCTCCCTCACATCAGCATCCTAATCACTCCATTCACCACCGGGGCAGACCCACCCAGACTCTTGGAGCCAGGCTCACCAGCCAGCTCCAGCCAATCACACGCCAGACACAAATTACACAAATATGCCAACTTCTAGAAGTGGCACTTCCGCACTAGACACATTCATGCCGCATACATCATTGCGCAGCATTTAATCTCATGAGTTCGCACATATCAAACTCGACCCTGCACTCCCCACACATCAGGAACTACCATGGACACACATATTCCCCATGCATTCCTATGGGAGGGCAGGTCACTCTCACCACACACACAAAGAGCGCACGCACTTTACACTGGACCACAGTGAAAAAGTGTGCAGAGACCTAAAATCACCAACACCAGGTTACAGAAACAGGCTAGGCAAAAGCAAAAAGTTTTGGGGTGATCCTGCCTAAAAGGGCCAGGTCCGACACTGACCACTTCAGAACATAAATGTCAATATTTAGGGAAAAAAACCAGAAACAAGAATCAGCAGGTTTAATTTCCTCCATTATTTACAAAGAAATAGACATAGTTTAAAACAGTCAAAGTTTAAATAAACTCCATTTTGGATTTGAAAATGTTGTACACTTCTCCTTGAAATGAAATGAAATGAAAAGAGATTTATAAAGCGCATGGCTGCCCTCGAGCGTCCCAGGGCTAAAACAAAACACAGGACCAACACCCAAATACAACTGAGGAAGGAGCCTAAAGGGGGAAAAGATACGTTTTCAATGCTTTGCGGAATCTCACTAGATTGGATTCTTTCCGCAGGGCCATCGGTAGAGCATTCCATAGTTGGCCAGCATTAATAGAGAACCGGCGACCGCCGGACCTCACCTTTTTGGCTCTGGGTATCACCACAAAATTACCATCATCCGAGCGAAGGGCTCGCGTAGGTTTGTAAGGGCGCACCAGGTCTCTAAGGATTGGAGGGCCTGATCCTTGCAAAGCTTTAAACACGATGCAGAGGGATTTGAATTTTATGCGGGCTCGAAATGGAAGCCAATGCAGGGCTTTAAGAGCAGGCTTAGCTGATGATCTTTTGGCAGTACCAGTGAGCATTCGTGCAGCCGCATTCTGAGCTCTTTGGAGCACATTCAGAGTGGATTCTGGTGAGGCAAGGAATAAGGCATTGCTATAATCCAGCCTTGACATGACTAATCCTTGCACCAGTAGTTTCCGGGAATTTTCAGGGAGTAACGGGAGGATCTTCCGTACTGACCTGAGCAGTCCATAGCAAGTCCCTGCCACTCGTTTAGCTTGAGTGGTCATTGACAGTTCAGGTTCTAGCCAGACCCCTAGACTTTTTATTGCTTCTTTGGGAACTGGGGGGGCACCTAGACTGGCCGGCCACATGGATTTGGGAAGTGTAGTACACAGATTGCCAAGAAGCATCAGCTCCGTTTTCGTCCCGTTTAGTTTAAGCCGGGAGTCCGACATCCATGACATGATGTTAATTAAACATGATGCGAACTTTTCCCCATGGCTTTCCGAGAGGGACAGCGAGACGATCAATTGAGTGTCGTCTGCGTAGGTTGCGATTTTCACCCCGAAGGGTGAAACCACCGCCTCCAGTGGGGCCATGTAGATGTTAAAAAGCGTAGGGCTCAATGAGGAGCCCTGCGGTACTCCACACTGAAGGGGGGTAGGCAGAGATCTAAGATTTCCTTCGCAGACCTGATAAGTCCGGCCACTCAAGTACGACGCGAGCCATTTGAGGGCCGACCCTCTCACTCCAATCTTCCCCAAACGGTTGATCAGGATATTATGATCAACCGTATCAAATGCAGCGCTTAGATCCAGGAAGACCACCGCAGCGGATCCTCCCGAATCCAAGATGCATCTGCCTTCCTCCACCATTGAAATCAAGGCCGAGTCGGTTCCCTGGCCAGGCCGAAAGCCCGTCTGTGTCCGACCTAGTAGATCATTGGCTTCCAGGAAGTGTGAAAGCTGGCGATTGGCAAACTTCTCGGCGATCCTATTCAGCCCGGGCAGAAGCGAGATAGGACGGTAATTCGCCAGATCAGCCGGGTCAAGGCCTGGCTTTTTCAGAAGGGCCTTGACAATGGCTTGCTTCCAGCTAGGTGGTACAATGCCATGGGTAAATGAGGCATTCAGCAGATCGATTGCTGGGCCTGCAATGATGTTCGTGAATTGCTTGAGGATCCGAATGGGCATGGGGTCCGAAGGGGAGCCACTCTTCAGAGCTAAGAGCTCCTCACAAAAAGCCTCCTTTGAGATGGGGGAGAAGCTATCAAACACCTTTTCATCCAATGCGGCCTCCGGGACTGCTTTGTCTACCCTACCGGTACTCAGAGGAAGACTGGCTAGGATGTTCCGTATTTTGACGTCAAAAAACTGGGCCAGTTGATTGCATTTATCAGAATTTACCTCATGAGTTACCGGGGGAGTGGGGACAGTGAGAAGCTCTTTAAGGATCTGATAAGTTTCTCTAGGAGAGTTACCTGCCATTCTGATTCTTTCCTCAAAGTGGGCGGCTTTGGTCAAATTGCAGGCCGCCTTGTATGCTCTCATGGCTTCACGATAGTTGTCCTTTTTGGTGGCCGCCCAGTTCTTCCGCCATTCTCGCTCCAGCTTTTTACATTTCTTTCTCATACACCCCAATTCAGGGGTGTACCAGGAGGACTTGGGGCCGCTCCTTTTATTTGAAATGGCTGGCTTTGAGAGGTAGTTCAATATCTAATGCTTGGCGGAGCCAGTCATGGAATGCAACATCGGCTACCAGAGGATCGCATCCAGATGGGGGGACTGATTGTTCAAGAATAAGGGAGAGGTTCTCAGTTGATAGTCGTGACCAAATTCTCTTATAGGTACGGGGTGCCCTAGGACCGGGAGGAGGAGGAGGATCCCTCATAAAGTTCAGTTCAAACGGCACCAGGAAGTGATCCGACCAGGGCATAGGGAGAGGAGGGCTCGTCTGAAGATGTGAGATATTAGAGAACACACAGTCCAACAAGTGTCCCTTCACATGTGTAGGTTCCAGATTGTGGAGCCTGAGGTTAGCTGTCATAAGTTCAGATCTCAGGTCAGATGCTATTTTCTCCTCCTGCAGGTCAAAATGAAGATTCAGATCCCCCAGTAAAATGAAATTGGGAGAGGATGATGCTAAGACGGGAACATGGTCCAGAATGGAGGTGGAAAACTGTTTTATTGTCCCCGGAGGGCGATAGACCAGAATGCCCAAAAGGGAATGATTCGGCGATGACTTGATCCGAAAATAACAGCTTTCTGCATCTTGGATGGGCCCTTTATCTATTCTGCAGGACAGCTTCTCCCTGTGGATTATAGCTAAGCCACCTCCCTTTCCTAGTGGTCTATGGAGGGACTGAATAAAATAGCCGGATGGAAGGACATTGACTAAGTCAAAGTCTGAGTCAGCCGACGTCCATGTTTCGGTAAGAAACAGGATGTCTAAGTTGGTGTCTTCAATCAAATGTAGGATTTGTAATGCGTGTTTAGGCAGGGACCTACAATTCAGAAGTCCAAGCCTAAGGGGGTCTTTAGTGAGTGCTTTGTTTCCCCCAACCTGGTTCCTAAATGGACAATAAACACATGGCGTGAAAAGAGCATCAGCGCTGATTCCATGACGACAGTTACGCGAGTTTGACGGCTTTAAAAGGACTAATTCCTCTTTCGTGTATGTGGTGGGAGTAGCTTCAGACACAGGCAGGGTCTCTGGCCCTAGGTCCGTCCAGGCCCGGACGGGCACAGACGGGCTTGCCTCTGGCGCGCCTCCGGCGCGCCATCGGCGCGCCCGCTGCGCGGGCGACGAATGGTCGCCATTTATGAAGCGCGAGGTGCAGGAGACACCCTCGCACCAGACCGCTACCAGTCCTAAAGCCTACCCAAGATGGCGGTTTCAGTCGGTGAAGCTAGTCGTCAGCCCGACGTAACAACAAGAGCCCTAAAAACCGCTCTGAAATGCCCCCAAAGCCCCACAAGTAAGAGCAGCAAACAGACTACAAATATTAAAATTCTAATACAAAACGCAGTTTTTTCTTAAAATAAAAACGAGTCTTTCCTTAACCCTGTAATGTTGGCTTGTGTGCCAGCATCTAACACATCTTCTATTATAATGGCAAAAGAAAATATGAAAACAAAACAAAACACTTGGGGTGGATCAAACATTATCTTAACTGGCACGGTTTTGCCTTCTTAATGGTAAGACAAGGCATAAATTGATGCTGACATCTTTTATCGCTATTTTACGAATGTTGTTTCTGAAAGCGGTAATGTGTGACAAGAATGTTTGTACATATTTGTTGTATCACATTTTGTTGTGGTGATGATATGTTTGGTGGCCATCTCCAGGGAAAACAAGCAGTGGCAAAAACCATTGGTCGTTGGCCCTGTATAACTGAGACATATTTGTTTTGCAAAAGTTTATTCACACATACTATCCCAAAATGCGATTTACTGCACATAAATTACGATGTGGACTTCTTGTGTAAGACTGCAACATGTTTTTTAGCACTGACAATGCGGATAGCTCTAAATACTATTAATATTGCACTCTACACAATTGTAGTAAAGATAATGCTCTAAAAGACACATTTATGTGTAAATCCCAAGCCGTGGTCCGTGCAGGTAACAGCGGTGGGGCGATGGGGCCCAGTAAGCGGGGATTTGGAGGAACGATGCTGAGGGAAAACTATTTATTTAATTTTCCCTTGTCATCGTCCCTCGAAATCCCCCTTTACCCTGCCTCACCACCCCACCACTGTTACCTGCAGGGCCGTAATGGCTACTGGGCGTTTTGGTGTGCTGCCGAGCTGGGGGCTGATTTCGTTGATGGGGACCTTCATAAGCTGAACTAAATTAATTTTGATTTGTTTATTTCGAAGCACATGCAGGTCCCCATCAACTAAATCAGCCCCCACAGCAGTGAAATTAGCCCCCAGCTCGGCAGCGCACCAAAACGCCCGGAATCCAGTCCAGCCCTGGTTACGTGCACAGACGGCAGCTGTAAATCCCCTTCATTCCAAATGAAGGTGTAAGATGAAATTCTGCAGTACTTCTGTAACAACAGAATTATTTTGTTCATACATGCTAATAACTCACCCAGTAATCTAAACTCTGTAAGAACTAGTTTTGTACTTATCATAAAATACCCCAAGAAAGGTCACCATGCTCCGTTGTTGCTTGCGGGTCGTGATGAAATAATAAAGCTTGTTGAGATGAAAGCCAACTGGGGACCTATCTTAAGATGGTAAATTAAAACTCTCAAGGTGGAAATCGGTACACTGTGGTGGTAGCTGTAACAGGGAAGAGAGGTGGAAGACGCATCACCCCCTGAAGTGGCTGGCAGCATCAATGTTGAGTTCTATTTTTGCAAAATCTGTACCAATCACTCATAAACAACCACCAAAAACAAACCTTTAAGAAGAAAACAGCGGGCATATTATCAAGGGGGTTTATCTCAGCTTTTTTGGCTTTAAAAGCCAAGAAAGCGGAGATAAAATGATCTCCCTATTACCTAGCTGTCGCTAACACCAGTTAGCGACAGCTAGTAGGAGATAGCGACCATCTTGGGCCCCACTTTGCATGTCAGTGATATTTATCACTAATGACATGCAAAGTGGGCGTGCCAAGATGTTAGCGACTGAAAACAGTCGCTAACATCGCTATCTCCTATTACCAACTTTTGGAGATATTCGCGCTAAGCGCGAATACCTCCGAAAGCTAACACCTGCCCTGAGCAGTTCTTAGCCACGCTATCCAATGGGAGGTGGATAACATGGCTAAGAGCATTAGCTCGGTAATGCATGAATATCGCTGACTTTTCAGCGATATTCATGAATTGCGGCGATTTTTATCGCATTTGCGATAAACCTTGGTAATACCAAGGTTTATTTGCGGTAAAAATCACCGCAACTCAGCGGTAATGTTTTTTCTCTAACCAAGCAATAGCGATAATTATCGCTATTGCTTGGTAATGTGCCCCAGCATTCCTAACTTGCTCCGTCCAGGTTTCATGAGGTCTTAAAATCAATAGGCGTGCAAGCTAATCTCCCAGAACAAGGAACATCGCTAACTGCTCAGGACACCTTTAAGAACACCATCCTCCACAGCATTAACACCTTTCAAGTTACCTCTTTGCAAACTGCATCTACACTACAGCACTGGCAGGCACTGCATCGGTGTGATTTTCTGCTTCAGATATTACCTACTTCATCCTTTCCTCTAGTGGAAATATTCATTGAAGAAGAGCCAAGGGTCATCAACAGCTTTGGGGAACCAGTGGCTTTCTGTAATTGTGATTCCTCTCATATGCACTCCTGGATCAATGAGCCAGCAGTATTGCTCTAAACATACATTTATGTGCTTGGAGCCTTTCCAGGAGCATCTGGAAACATGCTGTTCGGGTGATACCATCAAACTAGACGCAGTGCTGCTGGGAATAGAAGGATTCATGGTCGGCCAACTGTCTGATTCTGAAGTTGACCTGCTATCACTGATGAGTGTTTTTTTGTAGAGCACTGAAAACAACTTTTCTCGTCTCATCCTGTTTCTCAAGAACCGTCTCTTCTTTGTGCCATGTCTTCAGTCAAACATCTGGTGTCTGGCGGCTGCTGTAAGATTACTCATGCTGGTTGAATATGCAAATTAGCAATGGCAAAGGCGATCACGTATCTTATAATATTAAAACAGGAGCACAGAAAACAGAACGCGCTGACTGTAAATCCGATTCTTAAATAATTTCGGGAAACCTTGAAGTTTATTCAAGTGAGTTACTTTCTGCTTTTAGAATGCTTATTTTTCAGGTCTACTATTACTGTTGTGGTGTGTGGTAATGATAGCAATATATCCGATTTAACGCTTTTTGGGTAGGTCAAATAAGGACATTTGATGTGTGAGAAAATGTATGCAGCAAGTCTCGATTTTATTGAAACATCAGCCTTAAAAGAATAATGATTTCAGATTATGAACTGGTTTATAGTCTACATGACCAAGGTCGTGGCTTACATCAGTGCTTTGTTTGGAAAACAATGAGTGTGCGGTGACCAAAACGTTCTTCATAAGCCAGAGTCCGGCACTATTAAATGTCGGGGCGCTGAAAACCGATGTTGCTTCGTTCTGAATCCAGCTAATGTCTCTTTAATCCACTGCCAGACAGTGTCTTACCCCTTTCTCACTTTTGACAGTTTCTGCTTTCGCCCCTTCTGACGATTTTTCCGTCCATTTCTTTCTCCTTCTTTCCCGTTTGTGCTTTTTTCCTCCTCTTGCTCGTTTGGAAATGGCTGAAGAGAAAAAAAATAAGTGGCGATCCAAAAACATAAATGGCAGAGGTTCGGCAATCACCAGCACATATTAACCTCTGACTGACATGCTTTAAATTGATGCGTTTTCGATAATGTTCCGACTCATTTGATTGATTTGATGTCTACTTCATTTTACACGGTCATTTTTTTGCCATTTTGAGTATTGATTGGAATTTTCTTTCTTTTCGTTACAATAGCATGAGTTGAACTATTTTGGTGGCATCCTATTTTTCAGATTTTGAACACATTTACATTAGTTACATTGTATTTCATGGTCTAAGTGCACCGCCATTAGTCCTGTGGTGAGAAGCCCTCACACAATACAAAAAGAAAATGTAAACCCTGATGTAATAACCTTGTGAGGTATCCCATATAAACCTAATTTAAATTGTTTTCCTTAAATTAAGTTGTTTTCATGAAAAGGTCATGGGCTTCATGATGTCTTCGATTTAGCTCATTTTTTTCTCTGCACACAATTTATAAAATTTCTCAGAAATTAGATTTGAGCATATATTTAAAGTAGATTCTTTTGACATTACAATATTACAAAGTCGGGGTAGGGCTGGTATTTTAACTTGTGATTTTAAACTTGACGAATTTGCTGGTCTGTGGCACTATTGACAATAATATGCTCACCAGGGACTCACTTTCCCTCTCCCTGGTCCACCGCGAGCTCCGCTCGTTTGTTGTGGAGGGAGATTCTCGCGATACCTCTTCTCTGCCTATTGTAACACCACTTCCGGCAGGAGGGTGAGCGGTCTAGCTTTCTACCACTCTCACCCTTTAAATTCATGTGCTGGTCGACGCGGAGCTGACGCGCGCAGCGGGCATGCCGGTGGCGCGCCGAAGGCACGCCAAAGGCAAGCCCGTCTGCACCCGTCCCGCCAGAACGCCTCCAGATGTCAGACCCCCTGCCTGTTTCCTTATGGAAAGCACCGGGAACCTTAAACAGCGCCTTACTTACTCTGGACAGGATTTCTTAAACATTGGAAAGGGTTTTGCCAACGCTAAAGGGGTAAATAATAGCTATATGTGTATTAATCAGTTCCCTTTAAATATGGAGGGTCCACTTGCATGCTTGCATTGTAAGTTTGAGACCCTAGCAGCTTTTAAGGAGACAGTGTCATTGACCATGCTTGACATCGATAACTTCCCTTGGAAAACAAATTGGCATTGCATTCTGGCTAATGTACACTCCCTCCCCAAACATGCAGTTAATATATGAGATCTCTTTGCCTCCTCTTCTCCGGATGTTGGGTTTCTAACAGAAACTTGGATTAAACCATCTTCTACCCCTGATATTGCAATTGCGGTTCCGGTCGGCTACCACATATTAAAACTGGATAGGCCTGTCAAAATAGGTGGTGGAGTTGCTATCATCTATAAAGATCCGATAAAAGCAACTCTCTTGGATAGTCTCAGTACCGATAAAATTGAAATTATGGTTTTAAGACTCGACTTCCATTCCCAGTTGAGTTGGAAGGGGGCGCTTGTTTATTCTCCCCCTGGACCTATGTCCAACTCCATTTTACATCTACTAGACATACTGGCTCCCCATGTCATATCATCTGACAAATTTGTTCTTCTGGGCGATTTCAATGTACATATCGATAATTAGAAAGATTTATATGCTGGCATTTTTTTTAAAGAAATGTTAGCTTTAAATCTTACGATAAGGAATAACGCCCCACACATATTGCAGGGCATATTTTAGACCAGGTTCTTTCCAATTTACCCGACCTAACGTATATTTCCACAGCCCCGCTGATATGGTCAGACCACTCTGTAATTTCTTTTGATCTTTTAAATTCCAGGATACAGTCAGTAAAGAAGATCCCGATTAATAGGACCTTTAGACACTGGCATAAACTATCCCCAAATAAATTTGGTGAATCACTATTTGGGAATAAGCCTGATTTTGGGTCCAAAACAGTGGATAGCCATTATATGTCCTTTCACAATATGGTAGAGACCACTCTCGATTTATTAATTCCGGAGAAAACATCCAACACCGCTTCAAATCGAACCCAGACTAAGTGGTATACATCTGATCTTAGGCTGGAGAAAAGCACCTGTAAAAAATTAGAACGCAACTGGCGGCGTTCCCATGAATCTGTAAATAAAGACCTTTATAAATTGGCACTGACCAAATATCACAAAATTATTAAAGCAGCACGTAGACAGTAAATTACTATGCAATTGGAACAATCGAGCAACTCCCCTAAAATGCTTTTTCAGCTTCTCAATACTTTTGTCAACCCTAAAGTCCTTGACACTGAGGAGGTTCCCACACAACTCTTCTGTGATAAGATTGCAGATCATTTTTATTCAAAAATAGAGGACATATATAACAACATATCTTTATCTGATAAAGATAAGTGTGATTTGGGCATGATTCAATCATGGGATTACTATGGACAGGGAACTTTGAAACAATTTCCATTGCTGACACCTCAGGATATGGAACTTCTACTAAAATCTGCAAAATCTGGCTCCCCTACTGATTTAATCCCTGCCAAATTTGCCAAGGAATTAGCCGTTGAACCGGCGAAACCTCTTAGTTCTATTTGTAATCATTCTATCATAGAAGGCAAACTCCCCAAAGCATGGAAGGCTGCACAAATTATGCCTTTTCGAAAAAACACCAAATTACCCTCAGACACTATAACTAATTATTGTCCGATCTCTTTGTTGTCTTTATATAGCAAGTTACTCGAGAAGCATGTAAACATCCATCTTTCTGCTTATCTGGAGGCCAATGATTGCCTAGACTACTCACAGTCTGGCTTTCGCCCTAGATATAGTACTGAACTCGCTTTTGTTAAAGTGACGGATGATGTTCGAATGCTAGCGGATGCAGGTCAGGCAGTAATTCTTGTGCTGCTTGACCTATCCGCTGCATTCAATACTATTTCTCACCAAATACTGCTGGAAATATTACACGCTATAGGTGTTCAAGATATGGCCTTGAATTGGGTACAAGATTTCTTGACGGATAGGACTCAAACTGTAAATTTGGGCCCTTTTAAATCTAAGACTAGACAGGTCACGAAGGGAGTCCCCCAAGGCTCCTGTCTTAGCCCATCTTTATTCAATGTGTATGTCGCCCCTTTGACAGCTCTCCTTAGGAAAATTGGGTTTTCGCCAATTTCCTATGCGGACGACACGCAATTGATTTTTACATACAATAAAAACACTCTTAACAGCCAGAATACGTTTTTGGAAGGCATGAAAACAATCACCTCCTGGATGAAGATCAATTTCCTACAATTAAATGCAGGAAAAACGGAAATCATGCTTTTCAAGGAGCCTGTTACTGGGTGGTCTCCTAGTTGGTGGACAGAAGATTTGGGCATTGCTCCCATTCCAAAGACAGTTGTTAAAAATCTTGGGGTCCTAATAAATAACGACCTTAACCTAGCAGACCATATAGCAAACACTAAAAAATCTTGTTTTTATGCCCTAACCCTGCTCCTTAAGATCTTTCCCTTTCTCCCAATCAGTACTCGCAAAACACTAATCCATGCCTTGGTTCTTACCCGCCTGGATTATGTAACGCTTTGCTGATTTCAGCTAGGGACTCTGACTTGCAAAGTTTGCAGGTAGTGCAAAATACTGCGGCACGTCTGATGACCAGTGCCCCTCGGCTTACTCCCTCTCTTCCTTTATTGCATAATCTACATTGGCTTCCGATTCGGAAGATAATTCAGTTTAAAGTGTGTTGCCTTGTGTTTAAAGGCCTCAATCAGTTGGCCCATATCTACTTGTCAGAAAAACTCATCAAATATACCCCTTCTCGGACACTTCGTTCTGAGGGCAAAGGCTTACTTGTGGTGCCTCGAATTAAACTAGCTAGATTAGGAGGAAAATCCTTTTCACGCATAGCCCCTTCGTTATGGAATCAATTACCTTTGAACCTTTCCCTGAAAATTACCTACTTGATATTTAGAAAGAAGCTTAAGACCCATCTCTTTTTACTTCTTCTCCCCCTTTATGCTGTACCGTTTGTCCTCAGCACGGAGATGCCCCATTTGGGGCGATTCAGGCACTTTATAAATGCGATAAATAAATAAATAAAAGTATCTGTTCTTTGTTCGATGTCTGAGTTGTTCAAAACGTTACAAACACACATATGTAATGCCGAAATGAGTTTTCAAGTGATATTACTTCTTTGTACATTTTTCAATAAAATGAGAAACATATACTTTTTATATTTAACCAAATTGTATTCAGTTTTGCTCACACTGATCGCAAAACACAATCAGGACCAAAGCCCACCATTCACAGCCGAGTACCGTACAAAGGAGCAGATATATGAAGATAGCATTTTGCGATTCCCTAATTGTGAATCACAAGGATTCACAATTAGGAAATCGCAAAATAGAATGTATAAAGGTGTATAGTACACTGTTTTGACCGGGTTTTCTGCCCCTTTTTTAGTGAAGGTGACTTTAGCCTACTATCATTCTAATAGGAGGATTAGAACCTCAGACCAGGCCTATTTACCAGGCGTTTGACATAATTCCCTACCATTTTCTTTATTCTAGGGTCTATAAACTTATGTTAAGGGATAGATTCCTTAGTATTAGTATTAATTCGTCCTTTTGTAAGGTTGCTAGTATATTTCTAATGGAGTTATGCTTATTTCGGGCCTTGTAGGCCTCGAACGGGAGAGACTCCATCTTTCTTTCTGCCTCGGCTGCTTGAGATGCTTTTAGGTCAAATGTAATGTTTTAGTTATAAGGTGTTGTTTGCTTGGAGAGAACCGGCTCAGGCTGGCCGTTATCGAAGGATTGTATTTTTCTTCGTGTCGAAGACATAACATCAGGCCGGCCGGCTGAGAACGTGTCCTTGGCACGGGGTGGTACAAGAATTTGGTGGGCGGCAGGATACTGGCTGTAAATTTCCATTCATGAACAAGGTTCCATATTAGCGAAAGCACGGAGAGTTCAGGAGTCAGTAAGTAGACGGCAGCTAGTCGTTAGCATTATTGCAGTTAATCAACTCAAGGCAGACAGTCGCCATTTTGAAGTCCGAAAAAGACCGAGGGCTGATACTCTCTCAGAAAGATTGAAGTTACTTTAGTAGGAGCAGCTGGCGAGCTTTGATACTGAGATCAGAGCATGCAGAGTGAAGAAGCTAGTGGAGCGAACAAATTCCAGAAAGGTCAAAACTAAGTTATAAGATCGAAGTTGGGAGGTGAAGATAGTCCGTGATTGAGAGGAGAGAGGAGTAGTGCAGAACAGCGAGAGTGAAGCAAACGAAATAGAGAATAAGAAGGAGGTTCCAGTGACCTGGAGGGGAGCAGAGGAGACAGAGCATAGCTGTGCAGACGTGTATCCGTGACTGCAGGGGTGATCCTAAGATGAGCCAAGGCACAGACGTGAAGGGAACCCAGATGACAACTGAGTCCGGACTTCGTACTCATAAGGTGACGTCACCCTTTCTTATTAGCGTGCACACACATTCTAATTCTTTCTTTTGCTTTTCAGGCTATGTGTTATATTGCAGTATTATATTGTTGTTATAATTTACTATTGTTTAATAAAGGGAACCCAGTTTTTAGTGAACTATTGTGTAACTGTTGTTTTCTTATAATAAAGTTAACCTTTCTTCTAGTCAGATGCTGTTATGTGAACTGATGCATCTCCCGTCCAGGTAAATGGTAACTGAGCAAGGGAGTAGAGGAGCACTTGAATTAGAAAATAACCTTTGCATATTGTAATTTGGCCATTCTTGTGTGAGCGGATCGACCTGTCTATCTATCACATAACCCATAATATTTCATCCTCAGTAAATATCGGATAGAGAAACTTCCCAATACAGAGAGAGAGAAAACTGAAGGTATTCATAGGACAGTGATCGTCGTTGTGTAGCGGCGTAAGTGAGAACATTGATTGTGATCAATGTGTATACCCACAGGATTGTGGCTTGCGAGAGCAACGGAGGGATACGGTGTGTAATGAGATCGCCGCTAGGGAAAGTGGCGTTAGTGAGAGCATTGACCGTGGTCAATGTGTATACCCACAGGATTGTGTATATGTGAAATAGTGAGAACACTGGGGGGATACAGTGCCTATACCCACAGGATTGTGGCTTGTGCAAGCACTGATTGTGATCAGTGTGTAATAGTAAGTAATCGGAAATGCCTCAGGGTAGTCTAGTCTGGGCCTATGTTGCCGTGAGACTATAAGGTATGAGTGTGGTGTGGAATAATCAGTGAGTATTTCTAGTAATCTTATAGATTTAGTGGTGTTTTTGATGATATGAGCTTGTATATTGCTAATTCCCCATCCTCAGGTAGGTACCCATGTGCCTTGGTAAGTAGGTCCTGACGAGGGAGGTGGTTACGTTTCGGCTGGGTTGGTGGTGTTTGGTGAGCTGATTCTATCTGGTCCGAAAATCCGGTCGTTACATACACCTTTTGCAATTCCTAGGGGGTCGCAAATGACCTACCTCATGAATATTAATGAGGTAGGTTAAAATTTGCGACCCCTTAGGAATCACAAAAATCACAGGAATGGTGGCCTGCTGAGATCAGCAGAGCATTATGTCCGTGATAAAGCAATCTTTTTTTTTGTAAAGCAGCCTGTTTTGCTTAAAGGAAAATTAGATGCTTTACAAAAAGAAAAATTAAAAGTTTTCTTTTCATTTTACCATTGCCTGCTCTTAAAAAGGCTTTTACAAACATGCACAAAGGGGAAAGGGTCTCTTGGGGATCCCTTGCCATTTGCCAATGAGTTACCACCTACTTGAAGTAGGTGGTAAAATGCGAATGTTTCGCGACCGCACTTCCGGTCACAAAACATTCATACATACCAATGCGATTCGGGTGTTAGAAAGGGATGCCCTAAACACGCCCCTTCCTAATAACAAATCTCAAACCCATTTTGCGATTCAGTATCTCAAAATTGGATTTTCTACATCGAAAAAGGCTTGATACATCTGGCCTAAAGCATTTTCGAAATGTAGTCAGTCCCTGCATCCAACCCCTGGTATGCTCACCACTTGCCCCAGGTCTTCTCATGCTTTCGGGCAGCCCACCACTTGTATATCGGCTGTTCCTGCTGAGCACACAAGTCCACTCCTCTCCTCTCCGCCACTCCATCAAAGAGGGGAAATCAAAGACTTCCATTTTCAGGCTATATCTCAATTGGCAACCAACGATGCAACTCCAATAAGGATGTGCTCCATTCTCTACCCACCCACATCCCCCAGCAACCCCAGCAAGGCGACCCTGGGAGTAAGGTCAAAGGGCTGATGCAAGACTGCTGAAAGCTCTCTCCCTATACCCTCCCAATAGGAAACCAGCCATGGGCAGGGGTAGACTACATGGAAGAAATCTGCATCCCCCAGGGATCACAGGAGCAGTTGGCTTGGGGGATCCTACCAGCTTGGTGAAGCCACAGGGGAGTCATGTAAGTAACATGAAACTAATTAGGTCGAACCAGCCATAGGCATGTGGAGATAGCCAACTCTTGGGGGGCCATTCTAGTCTTTTGCCACTCAGCATCTTCTATCTCCCCAGCCCGTGTCTCTCATTTCTGTCTCAGCTTGGCAAAATGGTCTGGGGCATTATTGACCAAGGAGCAGTAGATCTGGGAAACTGCACCCTTATGTAGCTTACCCATTAACAATTTACCCTTACTGGACTGAGCTCCGGGACATGCATGTTGGAGGGACTATTGGATGACAGGGTGTGTTGCAAGTGCAGGTATTTATGGAACTGGAACACCTGTCCTTGAGTACTTCCAGACATCTCTGAGGTGAGTGATGTTTTTCCTGTCCCACATCACAGAGCCCTTCAGCCCTACAGTTGGACACAGCCATGTCCCCTGCTAGAGGAGAGTCAACCCTGTGATTCTAGGATTCCAACCCACAAAACGGAGCGCTTCCCTTTATCATTTATCATAACAACACAACCAGTGTGTTCTTTGGAAGGGACTGATGAATAGGGGCCCCTTAGAGCAAGCCCATCTGCCGATCAAGGCCAAGCAAAGTCCGCTCAAGACGGTAGGTCGGGTCATTCAACGCCCCCCCATTAAACCAATATTAATCACAACCAACTGCAAAGCCAAGTATCAACATTACAGATCTGCCATACCCATTGCTCCGTCATAGGGGAATTGCTGGCAGTTAACAAAAGCCACATGGGGTGATCATCTGCCCAAAGGAAAGTACAGATCATAGAGGTGAGGGTTTGAAACCACTGCCTTGGAATTGGGTGGGAAAAATTCAAAACAACTTAAAGAAAATGAGGCAAAACCATCATTTGGAAGAAAGCCACCCTCCACAGACATGAAGCAGGAGGCGTCTCAATTTCTGCAAGTCCCTCCACATTTTAGCAAATACGGGGGTCAAATTAAGGCTCCATGCCAAATTCGGGCAGAAAAGAAAAGTGGAGCATATGGATTGCAGGGCGTCAAGAGCGGTAATTCGAGCCACCTTTAATTAGTACCAACAGGGATTTGGATTAATTCACCTGGAGACTCGAGGGCTCTCTATATATTACCAGGGAGTCTAAAGACCCAAGGTCTGCAGGATTGCTAAGAATAGCAAAATGTCATCCGCATACAGTGCAATGAGCTCCTCAGGGTTGTTATCCCAAGACATCCCTGTATATGAACATCATATCAAATGAGGCGTACCAGGGGCTCAATCCCTAAGATAAATAGAAGAGGGGAGAGCACACAGCCCTGCCGGGTATCTTTACAGAAGGGGAAGGAGATGGTTCCATTGACCCCAACCTGGGCAATCAGGCTGGCATACAGGTGATCAACAGGAGCCTGAAAGCGAATCCCCAACCCAGATCTTTTAACACTGCACTCAAGAAGGACCAATCGGCTGTGTCAAGGACGGTCTTATGTCATTATAATGCTATTACTTTGCCACGCATGCCGGTGCAATGCAAATCTTCACTACGACTTGCTGTCGGGGGGTGCGCTGGATGTTGGAATAGTATAATTTATTTACTATTCCAACTACAGTGCGTGCAATAGTAGGAAATGTGTTGGAGTTAAATCCAACACCTTCTACCCCCTGCTAAAAGCCTTTCCCATTGCAACGGCATGCTGGGTAATGGCATGCATTGTAAAGTACGCGGTGCAACAGTTTTTTGCCGTCAAAGACATTCTCAAAATCCACTAAGAGTAGGGCCAAAGGGCACCGAAGATGATGGGCCTGGGAGAGGGCCATCTGGATTCAACGGATAAAATGTTCAGTACAACGGGCTGGCATGAAGCTGCATTAATCCGGATGAATCAGATAGGGCAAAGTGCGGCGCAGCCGATCAGTCAAGAATTAAGCAAATTCCTTGATTTCCTAATTATTAAGGGAAACAGGCCTAAAGAAGGAACAGCTATCCAACAGCTGGGCTAATTTAGTCGTCACCACAATTGTAGTTGTATCCACACCCAAGGAAACAGCTCCCTTTCCACCACTTCACTGCACATCACCAGCAAATGGGTAAGCAAGTGACTCAAGAATTTCCAATAATACTCGTGTCAGAACCCGCCAGGGACATATCTAAGAGTGCCTCCCTGATTTCTTCAACGGTAAGTGACTGATCAAGATCACTGGCCAATGAAAGGGAGATCGAGGACAGTGGGATGTCGTCAAACTCCAGGAGCGCAACCTTGCAGGGAGGCCGAGTCTGACTCTCATGCAGTGTGCAGCAGTATTCTGCAAATATTGTGCAATATCAAAGGCTCATTTGTGCAAGTGTCCCTCAGCTTCGCTAATCAGGGACACCACCCTGGAGGCAACCTCCTTGGCGGCCAGCCAGAAGAGAAATTTCCCTGACTTGTCTCCGTGTTTATCAACCCTCTGGGTCCATGCCTACAATACTGCCCTTCCTCCTCCAGTGAGATTTAACGCATGTGTAGTCTTGCCAAAGTCACTGTAGGAAAGTAGGATCTGCTTTTATGTTTACCCCCACTTTTTACCTGGTGCTAAGCTGCTCTTGACTAGTCTGACTGGGTTCCAGCTAATCAGGACCTCAGTCGATCTGCTTTTTCCATTCAATTGTTGTGTTCAGTTCTTAGGTACATCCCAGACCGGATACTGGGGGTACCCTTATCAGTCCCTAGTATATAGTACTAAGGTACACAGGGCATAGGTACCCCAGAGGTTCCCCATGGGCTGACATATGCACTATGCCACCCATGGGAGACCATTCAAAATGGAACTATAGACCTGCCATTGCAGCCTGTGTAAGCTGGTGGTAGCACCACTTACTAAAGATATAGGTTTCCTATATCTAGGTTCACTGTACTTAACCCTATAAGTCACCCATATGGCAGGCTTATCAATTCTAAAGGCAGGGTGCTTGGTTCTATGCATGAGGGTCCTACTGCATCAGTAGGACACCCCTACAGCCTACGGAGTCCATTCTCCTGGGTTGTAAGTGAAGAAGCCATATACCTTTATAGAGGGCCACCGTGTAATTGTGCAGCGACCATCTCAAAAATGGCTGCAACAAATCCTATCGTGTTTGGTATCAAACATGTAGGAAATATACCACCACACTGTAAACGGTGTGGGAGGTATGATTCCAAGCACTGTAAGAGCCCTCTATTAGGCTTTCAGCCTTCCCGGTTCCAGCCTTCCAGACCCGGACAGCACAAAATGGTTGCTGCGACCAGAGACATGATTCTGCCCTCCTGCTGCTGAGCCAAGCTTGAGCAGAGGAAGGCAGAACAAATGGCATCCTGTCACAAGAAGGTGTGACCACCTCACAGACCGGATTTAGTGTATTGGGGCAGGGTGGGAGCACTTGCCAGCACCACTCAGTCTGCATGAGGGGTACATTTGGTGTCCCCATGCATAGTCCAGTTCAAAGCAGCTCTGGGAGCCACTGGCTCCTGCTCTGGTGCGAAACTGGACCAAGGAAATGGGAATAATCTCCCCCCTGTTCAGACCCTCACTGGGAGGGTCCCCTGAATCATCCCAACCCTTTCATAGGGGTTCTTAAGGGTTTACCTGTGAGTGGGTCCCTATATTCTTCGTGGAACAAGATTCAGATCAGACAACACTTCTTCTTTTACCGTCTGGGCACTCTGGACTTTGCTGTACTTTGTTTGGGCTCAACCTTCTCTCCCTTCCAGTCTGCTGCATCGTCTGTGCCTGTGCACCATACAGGAACCATCAAAGGCTTGTGGGCATTAAAGACACATGAAGGAATATCCCTTGAAGGGAAGGAGTCACTTTTTTGCATTTGCAGGTACCCGCAACTAAGTCGAATGGTCTGCTGATCCTTAGCTCTTCCGGACTCTGAAAGGTTCTGCAACACAGGTGGTGGTTCTGCACAGCTCTCAGGGCCTGCCCTGCCCTATCACCAAGTTTGAAGTCAGTGTCCCTCGTGGGGGTTGCAATAACCAAACCCCTGTGCACCTCATCAGCTTGAAGTTACAAAGGCTTGTTGGCTTCCTTGCAAGAAGATCTTTGGGCTCCAAGTAGCCCCAACCTTGAGCACCTCCAGCGACCAGAATCTTTGGCCACACTGCATCGCGTCCTGCATCTTTCGGTGAGCTGCATGAGGTCCTCTTGCGACACCAGTGCCTACGACCTGTCGGTCCATTTGAGGGTCATTCTTATTTCTTTTGGGCTCCCCTGATTACTCGGGGCCTGCCCTGATACCCCTGCTTGTGTTGAGTCCCCTGGACCTTGCTGTTCCATATGTTACACCTTCTTCAACTTCTGCTTTGGTTGCATTTGCTAGGGCTTGTTGGTGCTCCTACCAGATACGACCCCCTCAGTAGTCGACATCCAATGTGGGACAGCTCTTGCACAGCTCCTGGTCTTCCACAGCATCGCCTGGTCCTCACAGCTGCAGAGTCAAGTTCTTTGTCAACTCTCCTGCAACTCCGACATTGGTGGGCATTTGTCTTCCAGATCTCCTGGTCACTCCTGAGTGACATAGACTCTGCCCCCTCTGCTTGCAGGTACCTCTCAACTAGATTCCACTGGACACCTTCTCCTTCATCAGCAGCTGCCCTTTCCTGAAGTCCTCTATTGGGCTCAATGGTGGTTTCCAACACCACTTCACACCTATGCACCCGACTTCACTGGTGTAGGTAACATGGGTACTAGGGTATCCATGAGTAGGATGGCCTTCCAACAATCTGTCTTCCATGGGTTTCTTCAGATCCTCTGGGAAGAGTCCTTAATCTTTAAAATTCCAAACGCGACTTACACGCACAGTTGTACGGAGCACACGGTCGTGTTCCCACACTACACATGCTATCTGTGGGGTTCCTGGTCACCCACCTTGTGTGGTGTCTTGGGTCACCAGCACTTCTACGTCCTGTCAACATTGCCTTGACCCAAGTCGTAGTTCTTATACCACTTTCTTAGTATATGATTTGATCCCCCCTTAGGATCCATTGTGTATTCAGTGCTATTTACTATATTTCTTTGCCATGTATTGTGCGCATTGGGATTATTTTCAGGTAGGAGATATCTAAACATGTTAGAGAGTATTGTATAATAAATACATCTTTTTATAAATACCTTGTTTTTTTTTCTTCACATAATCTATACTGCATCCTGGTAAAACAAGCTGCTTTACACTCCTTCTGGACTAAGCCTGAACGCTGCTCTCCAAAGCTACCACTTAGCGAGCTTCCTAAGGTTGTCTAAGACATCTTAAATCACCATAATAGTTGTCTGGACTGGTGCAAGGTGCCCACTTACATTAGGGGACATCATATACCAGGTTAGCCTCTCACAGTCAACCAATGGGCAAGATTGGTTGAGAGCCCACCGCTCCAGGGTAAGGATTTTGGCTCGTAGAGTCTTAATCTTTGCTAGCTTCTGGGTCTCCCTGACCCAAACATATCCCTTACCTAAACCCCTTAATGCAGGTTTGGTGGCCATCCATATAGTACTAGCAACTTTCACATTGCCCCCGTTAATCTCAAAATAGGAGCGCATTTTCTATTCAATGTAATCAGAACATTCTTGATCAGTGAGGTACAATGCATTGATACGTCACTTAGATCATGAGGCAGCGACTTGGTAACCAATTTGGAGCAGAAGGGAAGCATGGTCCATAATTCCCCATAGGAGGGCCTCAATCTCGGAAAGCTGGAGGGTATCCACGCCGGGAGCCAGATCAGATCAGTATGCAGCAGCGTTTTGTGGGCCGCTGAGGTATCAGTGAAGGCAAGGTCACGGTGGTGACACAGTTGCCATGCATTGCACTACCCCATGGAATCTGCCCAGACCGAGAGCTAGCAGGTGAACACCTGATGCCTTGGTAGTAGGGGCAGAAGACATCCATTTCTGGATTAAGAGCCCCATTGAAGTCCCCCACCACAATGACACCCTGCAGAATGGTCAACAGGAGGGACCCAAGGGAGGGCAGCAGGCCCAGGAGTTGGTGCTGCAGGGCATAAACTGACAGGAATTTTAATGCCTACCCTTCAGCTGGCTCTCTGTCCCCACATACCTCCCCTGAGGGTACACATAGGAGACGTCCTGACCAATGGAAATCCCCTAAGCAATAAGATGGCCATCCTAGGGCCCCTCGGGTTGAACCCGCATTATAGATTCTGTCATGGGCAAAGAGGAGTGCTGAGGAGTGTTCGGTCTCAATCCCTAGCTCGTAGACTCTGCCAACAGCAATAACAACTGCAACTCGTTCATCCGGTTTGAACTTCCATCTCACTCTCAGCTGGGAGCCCAATCTCGTGAGCAGCTCATGGCTAAAAAAGCTTGCGGAGCAGGCATGTGCCTCAAGAGAGACCTCCAAGGCTAGATGTAAATTCAGCTTCACAACCCATGCCCAAAGAAGATTCAACAGTTAGGAAGCTAGATTTTGAAGATTAGTTCGAACATCATAGTAAGTGAAATGGACAAAATCCAGCAAATAGCGGAATACCCATAGAATGGGTTGTTTCCATGAAATAGCATCATCCGCCAGCAGTAACAAAGCAAGGCAATAAAAAATCATTGCTATGAGTGCTGTAAAGAAATTAAAGTCTGAGGATTCATAATGTACACTACAATGATAAGTGTACATGTTCCCACTCAGATAAATACCAAGGGACATCAGAGGCACCTGTCTGCAGGAAGCCATATGGCTTATACTTTACAAAAGCCCTAGGATAACTATAACTCATGCTCTCGACATGCACAGCTAATAACCCCACTTATTACATCACTCATGAGATGTAATATAACATCATTGATAACATCACTGCATTATTTGAAATAACGTCATTGATGACAATACTGTGCACAGAGGGGGCGCAATTTGCGAAACATCACTTACAACGCATTTATTACAACGCACTACCATTACAACGCAACCATTACAACGCAAACCATTACAACGCATTGTGCTGGGGGGCGCTCTAGGATAGGGAATATATTTAATTTACTATCCAACACCTTCCCTACTATCCACGGGGACTGGAGTTGGAATAGTAAATTAAATAAATCACTATCCAGCGCTTAAAAGCACTATGCGTTGTAGTGGTATGCGATGTAAAAACCGTGTTGTAACAGCAGGCGTTGTAATAGCCTGCGTTGTAACGACACCAATCCGCGCAATTTAAACTTACCTTAGGGCACAAGTTCTAGTTACCGTAGATAACTGTAACTGGTGAATTTCAATGTTTCTTTTAGTTTAAAACTTTAAATTGTCACTGAAAGTGTCAACTAACTTTGACGTCACTTTAACCTTTATTGTTTTCAGTAGATTTCTAGGTTTTTTTTCAAATGTAAAGTGATGTATTATTACTATATGTAAAGCCAACCACATGGCCAACCCTTCGCAGGTAAGCAACCCTATGTTTCACTTGGCTTGAGGTGGACCACAGACCCTGTGTCAAACGCCAGGTGGGTAGCCAAGCCCATGCCACGCATGACCTCTGGCCATGCTTAGCACATTATGGGGTTAGCTGCAGGGCCAGGCATGCAGCCGTGGCCATGTGGTCCCCCATCCCCAAGCCAATGGTAGCCCTTGGGACTCCTGGAGGCGCCATCCCTGGGCCCTTAAGCGGATGTCATTCGAGACCACCACCTTCCCGGAGAGCTGGAAGCCCGCCGAGATCAATGCCTTTCTCAAGAAACCCAAGGTGGACCCTAAAGACCTCAAGAACTTCCGGCCCATCTCCCTGCTCCCGTTTCTGGCGAAAGTCATAGAGAAGATTGTCAACAGGTAACTGACCTGCTTCCTCGAGGAGAACAATGCTCTGGACTCATCCCAATCCAGATTCCGCAGCAACCACAGCACCAAAACTGCCCTCATCGCTGCCACCGATGACATCAGGACCCTACTGGACAACGGCGAAACCGTGGCCCTCATCCTCCTGGACCTTTCGGCCGCCTACAACACCGTCCGTCACCACACCCTTCACACACGCCTCCACAACGCAGGGATTCACGACAAAGCCCTGGACTGGACCACCTCCTTCCTCACCGGCAGAACCCAGAGTGTCCACCTCCCTCCTTACCGATCTGAAACCACCAAGATCATCTGCGGCATACCCCAAGGATCATCCCTCAGCTCGACCCTTTTCAATGTCTACATGGCACTGCTCGCCAACATCGTCCAATCGCATGCTCTCAACATTGTCTCATACGCCAACGACACCCAGCTGATCCTCTCCCTCACCAAGGACCCCACCACCGCCAAGACCAACTGCCTGAAACTGAACTCAGACAAGACGGAGGTCCTCATCCTCGGCTCCACCCCCTCCATCGCTATCAATGACCCAGCCAGTCAATGCCGTCTCCACCTTCTGTTTCAACACACTCTGCATGCTCCGCAAGATCTACAGATGGATCCCCACCGGAACCAGAAGGACGGTCACCAAGGCCCTCGTCAGCAGCAGACTGGACTGCGGCAATGCCCTCTACGCGGGAACCACGGCCAAACTCCAGATATGAGTACAACACATACAGAACGCCTCCACACACCTCATCCTCGACATCCCCTGCCACAGCCACATCACAGCACACCTGAGAGACCTGCACTGGCTCCCCGTCAACAAGAGGATCACCTTCAAGTTCCTCACCCATGCTCACAAAGCATTCCACAACACCGGACCAGCATACCTCAGCAAACGACTCATCTTCTACACCCCAAACTGTCAGCTCCGCTCCAGGGACCTTGCCCTCGCCACCGTTCCACGCATCCACAAAACGACCGCCGGCGGCAGATCATTCTCCCACCTCGCCGCCAAGATATGGAAAACCCTCCCCATCCACCTGCAGCAGACCCAGGACCTGCTGACATTCAGGAGACATCTCAAGACCTGGCTATTCGAGCAGTAGCAGCACCCCCCCCCCCCCAGTGCATTGAGACCCTCACAGGTGAGTAGTGTGCTCTATAAATGATTGATTGATTGTCAAGGTGGCCACCCAGGACGTCCGCAACAGACACCATTTGGGGAAACAGTGGATCCCTAGGGTCCCCTTGGCCCGCCAGCTCTCGGGGAGCTGGCTTCGGTCCCAATCCTGTCCCCTTATATATTTATTGAAATAGACTCAGGACAAGAAACTAAGGACCAGATGTAGGTGGCCGTTTGAGGCCATTTACCGAGCGGTAACGGCCGATTTTGGCCGTTACCGATCGGTAAATGGGTGACAGGTATGTAGGGGGCATTATTTTACCGAATCGGTAAAATTACCGATTCGGTAAAAAAAAAAAATCAGTAATTTTACCGATTCTGAGGCACCCAGATGTAGGTGGGTCCCTTCAGAGTCCCAGAGGCCTTACCGAATCGGTATTTTACCATCAAATCCAATTTGATGATAAAATACCGATTCCGATGTGCATGCACATGTGTGCATGCACACCTATGCCATGTGACAGGCAGACCTGCCCTTAAGGCATGCATGCCTGCCACATGGCACCGAGCCTGTTTTGGGGGTGCCAGAGGGTGTCAAAGTGACACCCCCTGCACCCTTGTGAAAATCGGTATTTACTGATTCGGTAAATACCGAATCGGTAATGCCCATTCATTCCAATGGGCTTCAAAGCCCATAGGAATGAATGGGCAATACCGATTCGGTATTTACCGAATCGGTAAATACCAAATTCTTCCGAATCGATATTCCAGCACATATCCACACCTTAGATTTACCGATTTTTAATTACCGAATCGGTAAAATTCTGTAATTAAAAATCGGTAAATCTATTTTACCTACATCTGGCCCTAAGTCTCTGAGTCCTGTAATGGCTACCTGCAACATTTTATCTCTCCTTTCAGGCAGCCAATCAGAAACCCACTCCGCAACTGGATGCCTCTCATTTGAACTAACTGGCCCAAGGATAAAAAAGCGCCTGAGACAATCAAACACTCTAACGTTTTTATATTGGGATTGAGGGTCTCTCGCAATCATCTCTTGAACCTAACCTTCCAGACATACAAATATTTCTGGCCCTAATTGTTCGGAAACTAGTGAACGGGTTTACACAAAATCACAAAAAAGCATGATTACTGGACAAACATCTAGCTTTCTGTCAAATTTGTTGAAATTCTGTTCAGCAATTTTTGTTGTTTAGCTTTCCAAAAAAGTCCATGGAAAATGCATTGGAGAGTTTGCTTTTTGGGACTAATACCCACCCCCCCCCCCTTTTCTCTGCCCCGCTTGACCGAAACTTTCCATGCACAAAACAAAATAGTTGAAAAAGAGTAATGTAGTGCAAAATCCATTTTCATTTGTTGGGGTGCGTTATAATCCCATGTGTAGAACGCACCTGCATGTACTTTTTTGTCTTGTTAACCTAAGTGTTAGGATCTTGTAATGTAATAATGTAAATGTGATGTCTTTAGGCCAAAATGTAGAACACGTGAAGAATTAAAATGGAAATTCGTAAAGCTCTTGTCCTATTTCTCATATGTTAGCTGAATCTTGTAGGCCTGAACTGTGTTTCCCCTGGAAATTCTCGCATTAGAATTAATAGTTGATTTTCATGTGCATGTTGTATCCTGCTTATTCTCATGTTTGTGTTGCAGGTGGGAAAAGCGACCTTGTTAGTTAAAAAATGTCTTTTCTTTAGGAGTTAGGCAAGGAAAGAATAGGTTGCATAGAAAGCTGATGCCGATAAAGAGAACTGTTGTATTTTCTCAGTGGAGAAGGCCTGGTAATCAAGGTCATCTTGTTACTGTTCAGGAGCATAGCCATCCTGTGGAAAAATACCTATGAGAATGTAGCGTGATCAGATGGCATGACCCGAAAAGAAATATGGGAAGGCACCTGTGATATTGGAGTATTGCAAGTAGGCAAAGAGCCCCACTTCTTCTCGGCCTTTAAAGAAAGGACATCTTAGAACAAGCTCTGTCTCAGTAGCTTCCTACTACTTGACCCATTGAAATGGAGAGACTACTACGAAAGACTCCATACGTTGACACCTTAACCTATCCTGCCCCAAAGAATGCTTAAGTAAGGATGCCACGTTAGTGATAGAGATAGATCAATGCTTTATTTTCATCAACCCTCGATGCAGGGTTACTTGGACTCATGTTTCTTGATCTTTTGTATCCTGATTCTTGAATTAATTGTCTTGTGCATGTTGCACCGTCTCAACGTCATTTACAAATTAGGCTTTATGTTGGCTCCAATGTATTTCAATTCAATTCAATATGTTTATTAAGATTTGGATCTCCACTGACATCCACATAAAGTATACATAAAGTATTGCATTTGGATTTCCAATAAGGCCCTTATAAAGTATACACACCATTATTGCATATTAAACGTGTTAAAATAATAGCTAAGTTCATTTCCACCTTAGAAAGAGTAACATAGATAGTCAGATGAAATATTAAAATTACAGTGAGGTCACTTCAATTAATATAAAAGTTAATTATGTAACAGAGATTATAACTATATAGCAGCAGCAGTTTATGTACAAGTCAGTCCATGAAAAAAATATTGAGCACCTTCATAATCAGTTCTTAGTTCTCCCTTAAACATCACAAATGAATGTCCCCAGGCAGCACAATGCAAACAATGGCAAAGAACGAGCAAAATGTAGATACAAATATTCATCCTTATAACGAAAAAACAAATCACAATAACATAGTTAAATCCCTTACCGCAACAAGTAAATCGAGTTAAATTCATATGCAATTTGTATATATTAAAACATCATACAGTAGATGCTTCATAATGGATCCAGTTTCAAATAGGGTGCATCACGTAGCAGCAGAAAGTTATAGACCAAAAGATGTTCTAGGGAAAGACTAACACATTTATAACTAACAATTCATTTTGGCTTAGCAGCTACAGTTAAAAGCAGAAATATATCCCAGTTTGGTACAAAAAGCAATTGAGTAGCAGCAAAAACATGTGCAAAATTTCATCCAAAAAGTGAAAAACTCCATTATCCTTAGGAAGTACTAGGGCCCAAAACTTAAGAGCATAATTGTGAGAGGAGGGCTATGTATATTGTGAGTAACAAGCCTAATCAAATGATACCAAAGCGCCCAAGAGATGACGGGTATCTAATTAAATGATCATAGTTCATGCCACTAATCCTCTTCTTTATACATAAAATTAGGTAAGGTATGTGCAACTAAGGGAGGGACCTACTTAAGTAAAATATAATGAAGAATAAAATATATTCATAAACTCTTTAAAAACATTTTATACTTTTCTACGCACTATTTCATTCTTTGGATAGAGGAAAAATTTGCAGGCTGATGATACATTTTTGATGTTGTTTTGTATAAATATTGGTTGAAGCCATCGATGAAGAAATGATAACAGAGCTGGGCAAACAAACAGAATATGTTCAAGATTCTGAATGCCCAGGTTACATATGTTACAATTTTTTTTCCAATTTTCATACTGGGGGACCAATTTTCTCTGGAAGATGTATCTGTGTTCTGGGTTGCTGTTGGGTACTGAGTTTAGTAGGTGCTCCCTATGTGTCGTCTCCCTCCCGACAGAAACTACGGAAGAATTGACACAAAACATGTCTGCAGAAGAATGGGATACGTTTATCGCAGACATTAATCAACAGTTGGATAAACAGTAACAAAATTAATGACCGCAAGATTAGAAAGTTTTGCCGCGACTCGCTGGATTACAAATTGGGCGAGGTTTATACCTGGGCCGAGGTATATGCTCAAAGAAGAAGGAATCAACCTTATACCCAGAACACAGATACATCTTCCACAGATAGTGATACATCCAATCGCCCACGCAGACCTGGACCACAACCATCGGGTAGAGCACAGGAATCTATGCCCAGCACATCTGTACGGTCAGACATTACCCAAATAAGTACTACTGGCACTGATTTTTTAGAGCAGGCCGTAGAACAAGACGACCCCGGAGGAGCAAAACAAAAGGAACCTCCACAAACCAGAAGCGTTACGCTTCCCAAGAAGAACAACAACAAGAAGACAAATGTGTGAGACAACTGATTATCAATATTTCAGATCATAACTTCACTAAACACAAGATGAGTCTATTACAAAACGGAACTTCGTTCGTACCGGCCAATAGATCTGACCAATTGGACTTAGAAATAAGTACATTCAAACTCACAAGGAAATTGAGACTGAGAATTTTTTTTGAAAATATATTACCTCCCCAAGGTGATAAGGAACCAGACCCATTGATGGGATTAAAAGCGACCAGTTCTTACCAAGCTCCCGTGAACCACAAAACCATCGACTTTTTTGAACAACTGGTCAGACAACAATTATCACAAATTAATTACAAGAAAGGGACACACAAAAACATTACTCAAAAAGACCGAGATACACTAAAATCCATTGCCAACAACGAAGGAATTAAATGTACCAAAGATGATAAGGGAGGTGCCCTAGTCATCATGAACTCAGTTATGTACAACCAGAAACTCAAAGAACATATATCAGACGAGAACACCTATATGAAACTCATTGGGAATCCTACACAACAATTTACTACCATCTTGAAGGATATTGTGGATAAAGCATTCTCACAAGGCACCATAAACCAAAAAAAAAAAAGTTTTTGATCAAACAAAATCCCAAAAGTCCGTTAATATACGCAGTACCGAAAATTCATAAACACCCTACTGATCCCCCGATACGTTCCATAGTATCCACACGAGGAAGTATCCATGAACCAGTTGGACAATATCTTGATAGGTATCTGCAACCTTCAGTACAATCCTTGACTAGCTACATTAGGGATACTATCGATTTTCTATGTAAACTACAAAATATAAAGATTGATGCCAATGAACAGTTATGGTTGTGCACAGCAGACGTCAGTTCCCTGTATACCTCAATCCCACACCAGGAGGGGATAGAAGCCATGGAACAAGCCATCCTTAGACTGGATTTGGATGAAGCAATGCAATTATTCTTGATGGAACTGGTAATGTTTACCTTATATCAGAGCTATTTAAACACGACAACGATTGGTACTTGCAATTGGTGGGCACCAGTATGGGAAATTGCGCAGCCCCGGTTGACGCTAAAGTGTATATGGGTGCATATGAAAACACAAATATTTTGTCCAATGCAGACTGGAGCAGACACATAAAAATGTACGCACGCTACATCGATGATTTATTTATTTTGTGGAAAGATTCCAGAGAAAGCCTTGAACACGCTCTGACCACTCTCAATTCTGTCAACCAACGCATCCAATTTACCTGGTCAATTGATTCCAAATCCATAACCTTTTTGGATGTTCTCATCCAAATACAGGATAACCACATCTCCACGGACATATATCGGATGCCCACTGACCGCAACAACGTCTTGCATTATTCCAGTTTCCATCAGGAATCACTGAAAAAACATCTTCCTAAATCTCAAATGTTGAGAGTGAAACGTATCACCTCTGATCCAATGAAAGCTATTGAACGGATTGATGAAATGGCTGATAGATTTCATGAAAGGGGATATCCAGAACACTTGATAAACTGTACAAAACTGTACAAAAATTCAGATAAATGCTCTGAATCGTTTGGATCTATTACAACCTACAATTAAACACAAAAGTGACAGGATGGTCATTGTGTCTAAGTTTTCTAACGTGAGTCTAATGTTCAAAAACATTGTAATAAAACATTGGCCAATGCTAAAACTAGAACCGGATTTCAAAGGCATGTTTGATCACCAAAAGATGTGAGTAAAAAATCCTAGGCCATCAATTAAATAGGTGAACAATTAACCTAAACCGGTAGTAAAAGGAACAATCGAAAATAAAAGTTATATTTGATCACCAACCCTTATTTGTCTACACGCGAGAAAAAAACTTAGGCGAAATTCTACAACAAACAGACACATTATATACTAGTTCGCGTGGTACCAGACCATGCACTAATTGCAGCAATTGCAATAACATATGCCCAGGAAACAAGGTGATGCACCCTAGGAGGGGTCAAGGGATCGCTCTAAATGTCACAGCCACCTGTGACAAGAACAATGTCGTCTCCCTACTGAAATGCCCTTGTGGCAAAGTCTATATAGGCAAGACTGAGCGCAAATTAAAAACCTGTCTCAATGAACATAAGTCCAATATAAGGACTAAAAATCTTAAATCATCAGTGGCAAACCACTTCATTGAAATGAATCATAACATTTCCCAACTCAAGTGTATGGTGTTAGAAGTGGTTCAAAAAGTTGAAGGAAGAGACAATAGCAAACATCTACTCCATCAAGAGAATTATTGGATTTATAAACTCAATGCCACTAAGCCTAATGGACTCAATAATCGCATAGAATTTTCATGTTACCTATAATGTAGTGTCATTTTTGTGCCTACATTTACTATGACCCTTAATAGCCTGGGAATCAACAGTTCTGTACATCATCCTGATCGTATTTATGCCTATGTTTACTTTTAGACATTTGATTATGTTTATGCCCATGTTCACATTATCTCATTACACTTTTCACACCAACATGCGACCCACTAACAGATCTGTTTTCTCTTTCCATCACTTCCCACCGTCTTTCGCTTTTGCAAATTCAGCCCGCCATCTTCAATCGGTATTCTCACAGTCCGCTTTTCATACCTCTGATTCACCCCGATCACGTGATACATTCATGTGACCTTGCTTTATGTTAAAGACTCTCCGGAGTTTAGTTTCACCGCTAGTAACTTTGCGACCCAGCCGTGCCGAGACCACGGAACCCTGAACTTTAATGGAGACCGTGTTACCGCTTCTAACTTCCATTGTGAGTATCGCTTTCAGCCTTTGATCATTTAGGCCCGTTTTAGACTTTGTCAGTCTATTCCATCTAGCGGCTTATCATTACGCTCACTAGCTCTATTTTACGTTTCAGCTCTGGCACTATCGGATCTAAAAACCTGCCAATCCCAGTAAGTCCCGTTCTCGTGTTGGAGAACGACACATTTCATGTCCTTCAAACTCTGCTCATGTTTTCCCTCACCACACACTTTTTCTCTTGGGATACATTGGTTAAACATCATTGTATTGTATAGTTTGCATTTGTATATGACATGAGGTGCTTAAACAGTAAATCTAAGTTATGTCGTTCCTTGTAGATATGCTCCCAGATGAAGGGCGGTTGCCCGAAATGCATTGGAGCTGGAATGAACCATTCTATAAAAATGAATACAATTACTAATATAACATCGTGAATATGACAAAATAAATTTCGACTTTACAATCTTCAACTCAGCGTCACTAATGTTTTTTGAGAATTAATTAAGGAATTATTCCCGCAAAGAGTGCCCCCAGGGATGCTATCAATTTCCAATTGAACGCACTCTAGATACTCAACTTTTTATTCAGCCCATTGAGAGTATGGTCCATAATTGCAATAGCAGTTGCACAAAATACCATGCAAAAGAGCGAACACCTGTCTTTGGTGCGTCTCTTTCTAAGGGAGAAAAGCATTCAGGTAGATCTGCTACATATAGGGAGAAGAGTAGCAGACTAAGGGACAGTCTTGGTTCAAGCCATTTTCTGTGGGTATTACTGTTGATAGGCACTGATTTTCCTCTATTGGCACCTGGCACCATGTACACAAGTGCAGGGCAATAATTAATGATACCAGGAGGGGAGGCACCCTGATTTTTTTCAGTTTTTTCCACCGTAGTGGTCGGTCTACCTTATCAAAGGCTGTTGAGAAGTCTATAAATGGCACATATACATTTGACCTGCGAAATTGTCAGGAAACGTAATTCTCCCTGAAGATATTCTGTTGGGGGTTACTGTTTTTCCCCTGTCCCCAGGGCATGAGAGCTGGTGCGCCTTGGTCAGAAAATACCTGTCCAAGGTGGCGGCGCAGCGCTAGGTCAGAGCTGCAGTCTTCTGGTGACTTGTGCGTGACTCAAGAGCACAGCTGAGGCTCGCTCTAGCTCTGAGTCCCACGCACTTCACCAAGACCGTTATGGAGGTCGGAAGACTTCATCCTGCGTTCGTGTAGTGTTTGAGTGTAGTCAGGCATACTACGTGGAATTCCTTACCGTCGGTAGTTAACTTTTCGGTTACTTCAAAGAAAGGCTCCTGTTTGAAGACTTTCAAGGCAACCTTTTAACCTCTGCTTCCATACTCTGTTCTCTCAGCATTTTCTGGTCATGCAAGTACCTAGAGGGAAAAAGAAGTAAATTAAAAGACGTTTGGTTAAATCTGTATATATTTTCAGCTCTAAGTAGATTTTAAAATGTCGAAGTATGCAAATTAATAATTACCTTGTAGCTTTGCTGAAAGGACTTGTATCTGTTCTAATCTCTAAAAAAGAAAAGGTCATTAGTAATATTTTCCGACTCTGAAAGATTCTTGTTGGTGAATAGTGATTTAGTTAAGGCTTATACTTACCTCATAGTGTGAGTCTGTTCAAAATGTATTTCCTGTAGGAAAAGACAAGAAGAAAAAAACAAGGTTAATAAGTAAAATGTTTTCAGTATTAATAAAGAAGCGTTTTTAGAAAAAATTAGAACAGTGGCAAGTCCTAATGATAATTACAGTTAATTACAGCATATAGAAAATACATAATGTTCAACAAGAAAAAAATCTACATCTAACTACTATATCCAAATATAGAGAAGTGGCTAAAACTGGTCTAGCAATGGGTAGGTAATAACTTCCTAGGGACAGTGAAAGAGAGATGTCTGAAGAGCAATATCCTTAGAGTGGTGTTAGTTAATTCTGCTTGCGTCTTTTCAGTGTGAATAGAGCTCAAGAAGATATAGAGAGTAGCTGTGAAGACATCTGATTGAAGACCAGCAGTCTCTTCTCTGTCCCAACCCCTTTCCCCGCGGGAATTCTTTCACGCAGCTGCGTTAACATTTGGCCCGTGGAGGGAAATTCGAGAGGGCATTGGGGAAAGTTTGTCATTCTGTTCCTGAGGAGTTTTCTGGGTACTTCAAGTAAGACTCTCTGATAGATATAGAGTGTAGTTCCCCTCTATTAATTTCAGCATGATGATGTTATCCAGGGTCGAGGGATTTTTTCTGAATCCTGCTTGCGCTATGGGAAGGATTTTCACCTCCACCACCCAGTCACTAAGATGGTCAAGAATACTGCGAGCAAATATTTGCCCCACTGCGTCTAATAAAGCTATTTGCCCGGGTTTTGTCTATAACCATTTTTATACAATGGAATTAGAATACTACCGGACCATGACGGGGGTCTTTCCTTGCAGGTTATAGCAGTTGAACAGAGGAGTAAGGTACGTAGCCCACAACAGAGGCTCTTTATTGAAAATTGTCATAGAGATTTTGTCAGGACCCATTGCTCCAGAAGCTCTAATTTTTTAAACAAGTCCTACAACTTCATCCTTTAAGGGCGCACAGCTGGATTCAGGGATTTTAGGGGATTTAGTTAAAATAGAGGCAGATCAAGAAGAATTAGGATTTGCAGTCTATAGTTCTACAAGATGAGATTTCCATTCTTCTTATTTCATAGAAATTAGGAGGGATTTTACTCTAGTACCTCAACAATCCGCTGGTATTTCTCAATAGCTTTTGGCATTATTTTTTGGGGCTGCCTTTTTTAACTGGACCCATTCATGATCTTCCTTCTTTTGTCTTAGAGAGCGGTTTTTCCTCTGTCTTTTCCTCTTTAATAGATGTATTCATTTACTTTGTTTGTGGGAAAAATTCAGGAACTGGGCCCTCACTAATTTGTTTATTTCCCTACTTATATGGAGTAGTGGATTAAAAGGTGGTCTCTGTTTACTAGGTAAATGAATAGATTTACAAGAGATAACCATTGAACTTAAATTGCGTCAAAGGCTACCAACATGCCAGTTTCGGGTGGATGTAAATCTCCCACTACTATATGCTGTGATATCCTATTTGAAATGTTAAGGTCCCTTTAATTTTTAAGGCAGCTATATTACTCCAATAGATTCAGTTGTTTGCTTTATTAAAACCTATAAATTTATCCTTAAAATTCAAGAGCCCACCTTAGCACAAGTCGTCTCGATTTTGGAGCAGGTCACCATGTGGTCGCTAAGCGCACTTTCCAGAAGTGCCATACTGGAAAGCTTAGTCAAGAAATCTGCTGAAAGAATTAGAGAATCCATAATAGATCCTCCAGTAGGCGCTTTATAAGTAATTTTTGATAGTATTTCATTTCCTAATCTTCCATTGGCAAAGAATAGGTCTGAGTTTCTCAGGCCTTCGAGTAAAATTGCGCCTCTTTTATCAATCTATTATTTGGAAACAAAGCAGGGGGGATGTTTATGGCTTCTTCTTTTGAGGCATTAGCAAATAACCTTATACTGTGGGTAGAATCTTTGGTGTTCAGATCATCGACAAACATTAAATGCCTACTATCTTCTATTTCCATGATAATGGAGATAAAAACAAACAGGTCTCTTAGTAGATGAATGTCAGGTGCTTCCGGAAGTATATACACATTTACAATAAGCAAAGTATCTAAGCTATCATGTTCTTCCTTAATATCTAGCTTAATCGCCTGAAGTAAGTTAAAGGCATATTGGATTACCTTATATATCCATCTAAAACATGTTCTGAGCAGAATGGCAATACCTCCTTTTGCATGTCCTCTGTTCACTGGGAGCGCAGGATGACTAAGCACAAAATAATCTTCAATGGACCAGTTGTTTACGATCCAAGACTCTTGTATGCATATTATGTCAGCACTCTGTTCTTTCAAGAATAACAATTTGTTTTTATATTTGCCTAAGCCGGCTGTGTTCCAATGTTTTTCTACATCCTCATTTTGAGGTGTCGGTATGTTTGGTTATTTGTGGCTTTGTAATAAATTAACAATCTATACTTAGTAGTCTGTGGTTACTACGGAGCTAGAGGAACTGGAATTGAATTGATTGACATTGGGAATAATTTATCTCCCCTCCACACTCTCATGCTTAGAAAAAGTACCATCAACTTGGCGTTCTAGAGCAGATCTAGAAAATACGGACCCGGCTCCTTCAAGAGTATTTTGTTGGAAAGTTTCCCCCTTCCCAAACTTTAAAAAGGGCCTGGCTACCCGATTGCCGGGAGCCATCAGAGTAAATTAAAAGGAAGGGTGTTGTGCAAACCCCCTCCCTCAGCCTTTAAAGGCACAGAGACCCCACCCCTGGGGACTGCTCAGGGGCTGTGTCCTGGGAGCTCACCCCTTTGACACAGTAGTTTCCCAGTGCACACTACCATTGACAGGAAAATTATGTTTGCTCCTGTCTGGCAGAAGTATTTTTAAATCTCCCGCCAAACGGGAACAAACATGAAAGTCTGTTCCCAGCCACAGGGAGAGTTAAACATTCTCTCACCAGCTAGGAGAAGATTTATGTTCTGTTTCACTGTCCACCTTCCTGTACCAAAAGATTTAAATTGGACCCTACGTAGCTGAACCTGAACTGAAGTTGCCTGTGTTGTTGTTCAGAGGTGATGATGCCTGACAGTTCATTCTGGACTACTCTTACTGGGGCAGGATCAAGACTGCACAGCATACTGGCTAAAAAGATGGACTGGAATGCAGCCCAGAATGATTACCAATGACAAACAAATTATCTTTCTACCCATCGCTTTTTAGTTTTTCTGTTTATACCTCAGCCACAGTAACCAGTTTTTCTGTTTATGCCTCGGCCACAGTAACATTACCTATGGACAACCTAGTGTTGATGACGCTCAGTGCATATTGACAGTAGCCCCCATTAGACCAATGACAATAACCATTTTTCTAAAGTCTTCAGTTCTGCATTATGTTAGGAATGGGAACAATAGTACAATATGAAAAAGAGACAGTGCCCATAATAACACAGGTCCCAGTATGATGCTACTATTGCTTCACGAATCCCACTTGACAATGCCAGGGCAATTTTTTTGCCTTGGACAGTGTCAAAGATGCACACAATTTGTGGCCATCACTTGTAAGGCTGTGTGAAATTTGAATACATCTTTAAAGTTTGTGAAATTCATAATTGTTGCAATATGGAAGAGTTGTAACTGTGGCATTTTGCAGAATTTCCACTTATTTTCAACAGCGGACTATTTACAGAAGAACATGTCTCTCATGAGACATTTTTCAACAAGCGAAGCACCTTGTTTGTAGCATGTGTGACTTGACACGAGATGGGACTTCACATTCACTTTTCACGCAAAATTCCAAGAAGTTTTGTGCAATTTTATGAAGCAAACTTTGATCATAGCGTCCAGGCCTACTTTATACAAGGGATCACCATTATCATTCAAGAGAAGACTCCTGCATGCCAGAATAGGCTAATATTTGCAATGTGTTGCTGTAGATGCTGGGGTCTGCGGGCCTCATTTATGAGGCCTTGCGTCAGTTTTGCGCTTCAGATACGTAACTTTTTATGATGCATCAGCCGCTTAAAACATGCCTCCTGTTGCGCACTATTTACAAAGTGAAGCATCTAAGCAGATGCGCCACTTTGTAAACCCCTGCTCTACATTATACCTGCGTCAGGTATAATGTATATTTGTCAGAAAAATTTCGCCTTTGGGCCTTTGGGTGAACTTATAGACTAACCAGAGCTTAAACCCACATTATTCCATACACAGTTAACTCTACATAGCACACCAGGAGCAAAGATGATACAAATGGTAAGGTCATACAAAAATGTACATTTTATTTTGACATATATAAAAAGACACAATATAAAATAGAGCACCAATAAAAATTATTACAATAATACACAGTAAATAATCAAGAACAACGGGAAAAATACATGGAAAATATTTCCAGTTAAAAATGAGATGGACACACTAGTTAAAAGGAATTAAATCACACTCCAACTTGTAAGTCTATCCTGATTGGAGGAGTTTTTTGTCCAGTGACTTAACGTGTCTCAACTCAACACAGCATCAACGCGTTTCGGTTTGGCAACTATTATTTTAAGCCAAACCCTTCTTCAGGATTTAAAATTAATTCCCACTTTATATAATGTATCTGAAATGAAAAATATATACAACATAAGATGTACAATATACGACTCATCAAAGTTCTCACATCATTATGACCAACAAAGCTCCTGGACTTTACACAAAGCTACAACATTATTATCACACATTTCCTTGCATACTACATCAATTTTCATTATTAAAAAATAACTCATTAAGAATGGTAACATGAAAAAAGTCTACCCATATCATGGAACAACCTATCACTCCCTCTGATTTAGGCCTAGTTCAAGGGAACAGTAATAGCCCACCAAGGGTTTGTCATAAATGTATTTTCTTGTCTCAAGGGTAAATTCCTTGTAGACGCAATTGATCACAAGGTTGCCCAACTATCATTAGAATACAGCTACCCATTCTTCATATTGAGACCTGCCTGTTATATAAATAGTATAAGTGAATCATTTACCTCATTATGAGTCATACAAAGACCTCTAAAATCTTCAGCGTTTTATCCACAGTTTCCTTCAGTGGTCGTCTAACTTTTAACGATCTAAAAAAGATGCGCATAGATCGACTTATGGTGTAACATTCACAATTAATTGCATATTATTTAACGTCTATAGTACCGAATTACGCACCTTATGGTCACGACTAATCCCATATGATGTGCGACGAAAAATATGTGAAACCACACTAATCTAGGGAGGAGAAAGGAGAACAGAGTCATAAAGTACCCTTCATGGATTTATACATGTGAAGGATACAATTAATCTCACATATATCCATCTAAACAGGGGTTCTCTTTGTCTGCTGCTATCAGATTTTATAAAGCGTCACTGTTTAGCTCAGAGTCTAGTGACAAGAAAAGTTGAAGGCTTCGACTTTCACGCTAATAAAAAATTAAAATAGCTCGTCCGGTTTAACCCTCACATTTGCGTGGCTTGCACTATTCCCCGGATACCTAGCCTACCCAGTTATACATGACAGGGACCTTAGAAGTGATAAAGTTTACCTAAAATCCTTCTTGCAATGCGCGTAAATATACGCTGCATGAAGTAACTTCCAAGTCTGAATCGCGCTCTCAATTTCGGGATATTGCAGTAGGTCGATTCCGGCTATAACTAGACCGCCCGCAGTCTGAAAAAAATAGAAGGGTGAGAGGTCAGATGGTGACATATTCTCTCCTCTATTCGTATCCTTCTATCTAATGAATAATTCTTACCTGCTAGTTTCTGGTCAACGCAACAGAGTGGGTCCCGGAGCCTCGAAAAACTGCATACTGGGATACTGGGTATTCGCCAGTTTTTATATCCCAAATCTCGCGCGTTTATCTTGCGTGACATTGTTTCATTGTACTTCCGGGTGCGAGTACTTCCCAGTGAGCCTGATTAGTGGCATACAGGATATAAACAAAGGACTAGTTATATTTTTTACAGATCCTTATGTTCTTTGATAACGATCTAGTGTCCAAAGAGAATTTGTTTTTCATTTTTTACGCAGTACTTAGATTTCAAATAGACGTTCCGATTACACTGAGCAATACTATTCTAAATCACAAAGTATCGTTGTGATTCGCGCCACCAAATTATATAGAATATAATGATTCATACCAAAAAATCATTATTTTAAGAACATATATTTCTTAGCTAACTAAACATGGCAAATCGGGTACCTTTATTTTCTATATATGACGAACCAAAAATCTTCTAAATATATACACCAGTCAAAGATGGCTGCCGATTTGCTTGGGCACATGATAGGTAGATTTGCATTTCACATTAATATTTATCGGTTCTTCAGAGACACTCACATTTTATATCGAATTTTGAACATCAAAACATGATTATTCTTTCAAAAACATGCATTTCTTAATTGACTAAACATGCGAATCAAGTACCTTTCTTTTATATGTTTAAAGAGCCTACTGTTTCCAAATATATACACCAATCAAAAATGGCTGCCGTTTCTTTGGGTGACATAAACAGTAATTTGCATATCGTATTTGTATTTATGAAAGCTCCAGAAACAAACACATTTTATACAGGACAAAAATACAGGTGTACTTATTCTAAGTAGTAATGTCTACAGCAAACAACAGTGCCACATTATAGCATCTATATAGATTTCGAAAATTTCAAGATGTACATATATGCTAGTAGTTGGTACTATATCTTTTATAATTCAATTCTAGTTAGTCATCTTAGATTTTTCTTTCATTACATTACATTATACAATTCAAGGTAGGTCTTTCTTCCACGCTATGAAAGATAATAAATCTCTGACAATAAAGCCTGCTGATAAGGGGGGCAGGGTTGTTGTTTTTAACATCAAAGATTATGACAGGAGAATGTATAATCTTCTTGAAGTTGGGGAACACTATACACGTATTCAAGCAAGCAGTATCTCCAAAATATCTAAATACTGCGTAGATCTTCTAAATGAAGCAAAAGAACAGAATTGGATATGTGATGATGAATTTAAATTCCTTAATAATATTGAACCAAGAACCACAGCTATTTATGGCCTCCCAAAGGTCCATAAGAACCTGGAGGACCCCCCATGAGACCGATAGTCAGCAGCATTGACTCCCTACTTGAACCAATCAGCAAGTATGTTGACCACTTTTTAAGACCCATTGTTTGTGGTTTGAGATTTTATGTTAGAGATTCTGCCCATATGATCTCGCTGATTGAAGGGAAGGAGTTCTGTGGAGAGACTCAGTGTCTGGTTACACTAGACATTGAGTCTCTCTATACAAATATACCCCAACTGGATACAGTCAGGGTTGTTGATTGTATATTAGAATCCCTTGATCTAGGCGGAGCAAGTTGGGAATTCGTTGTTAAGTGTATAGGGCTCATCCTTCTGAACAATGTCTTCTTGTTCAAGGATGAGTATTTCAAATAGTTAAAGGGGACCAGCATGGGGGATACTTCTGCCCCGAGTCTGGCCTGCCTCTACGTAGGAGAATTCGAGGTCAAACATATTCATAATGAACTAGCCCCGTTTTTCGAAAATGTAGCGGGCTGGTACCGCTACTATGACGATATTTCTTTTATCTGGAAAGGCTCTATTGACCTTTTGGGTGAATTTTTGTCATGGCTTAACTTGGGTGATCCTAATTTAAGATTTACATCATCCTATAGCACCTCTAGGGTTGACTTATTGGCTATTACTATCAAAGAGGTGAATGGTATACTAGAAGTTGAGTTGTTTACGAAACCAACGCTAAGAACACCCTCCTCCATTTTTCGAGCTTTCACCCCTAGACCCAGAGGGAAAGTATCCCCTTTAGTCAGTTCCTCCGTCTTCGGAGGAACTGTTCTTACCTTAAGGATTTCTATAAATACTCGGAAATCCTAAAAAAGAAATTTAGGGACAGGGGTTACCCTAAGAAACTCCTTTCGCACTCCATGAAAAGGGCTAGATTTTACGATCGTGATGCTCTGGTAAACAAAAAAGAAAAAAGTAAGGAGCCTTTAAATAAGGTTGTGTTTGTAAGCCAGTTTTCTACTATAAGCAACCAGATTAAGAATGCTGTCAATAGAAATTGGCACATTCTCAACCATGATGAATCCACCAAACTTGAGAAACCAATCATTGCTTTTAGAAAGAACAAAAATTTAAGAGACCTCTTAGTGCATACATACAGAGAGGAAACACAGATCACCCAAAGAACATTGGATAACACTGTTGTGTTAGGGAACTTCAAATGTGGGACATGCAATGTCTGCCCACAATGTTTGCAGACTAGTGAAATAAAATTCAATAATCAAACTTTGAAGTCCAAAAGCCTGAACAATTGCAGAGTAGCAATATTGTGTACCTTCTACAGTGCCCCTGTGGTCTTGGCTATGTTAGTGAGACTGGGAGAGAAGCAAGGACTAGATTTCAGGAACACAGATCAGCAATTAAAACCAGAAAGGTAACTGCGCCGTTAGTAGAACATTTTCTCGAGGCAGGCCACAGTGAAAATGATTTCACCTGGTGCATTCTGGAGAAAATTAAGATTGGAAAAAGAGGGGGAAACGTGCTATTGAAACGTGAGGCTCGTGAACAATGGTACATTTCCCACCTTAATACTGTAAGAAAGGGACTGAATTCCAAATAGGAGTGGGAACGTTTGATTAGACCTACTTGATGACGCAATCATTGTAGTTCCTGATAAACTGTATTCTTTGATGATAAGAGTATCTCTCAAGAAAAATATATAGTCTCTATTTCAACAGGTATAATGTAATGTAATGAAAGAAAAATCTAACGTGACTAACTAGAATTGAATTATAAAATATATAGTACCAACTACTAGATTATATGTACATCTTGGAATTTTTGAAATCTATATAGATGCTATAATGTGGCACTGTTTTTTGCTGTAGACATTACTACTTAGAATATGTACACCTGTATTTTTGTCCTGTATAAAATGTGTTTGTTTCTGAAGCTTTCATAAATATGAATATGATATGCTAATTACTGTTTATGTCACCCAAAAAAAAGGCAGCCATTTTTGATTGGTGTATATATTTGGAAACAGAAGGCTCTTTAAACATATAAAAGAAAGGTACTTGATTCGCATGTTTAGTCAATTAAGAAATGCATCTTTTTGAAATAATAATCATGTTTTGATGTTCAAAATTTGATATAAAATGTGAGTGTCTCGGAAGAACCGATAAATATTAATGTTAAATGCAAATCTACCTATCATGTGCCCCAGCAAATAAGCAAAAACAACAAGTGATGGACCGAATGTGGATCAATGTCACACACTCAACCCAGCCCAAAGATCTGGGCCCAAATCCATCGTTTTTTTGCACTCCACACCACCCCGGGTTAGACATTGGCGATATGCAAATCAGCTCTGACCCTGTGCCCCATGGGAACAGTCCAGTCCGAACTACAAAAGCCATGTCCTTCCCAGAACGGAATAAAGCATCCGAGGACTGGACCGGTTTCGAGGTAACACCTCTCATCAGCCCGGCTAGCTTGACTCCAGTGGTGTGGAGTGCCTGGGACCCACGTCTAAGCATCCCCAGCGCACTTAGGGCGGAATTTGCAAAAACAACAAGTGATGGACCGAATGTGGATCAATGTCACACACTCAACCCAGTCCAAAGATCTGGGCCCAAATCCATCGTTTTTTTGCACTCCACACCACCCCGGGTTAGACAATGGCGATATGCAAATCAGCTCTGACCCTGTGCCCCATGGGAACAGTCCAGTCCGAACTACAAAAGCCATGTCCTTCCCAGAACGGAATCAAGCATCCGAGGACCGGACCGGTTTCGAGGTAACACCTCTCATCAGCCCGGCTAGCTTGACTCCAGTGGTGTGGAGTGCCTGGGACCCACGTCTAGGCATCCCCAGCGCACTTAGGGCGGAATTTGCAAAAACAACAAGTGATGGACCGAATGTGGATCAATGTCACACACTCAACCCAGTCCAAAGATCTGGGCCCAAATCCATCGTTTTTTTGCACTCCACACCACCCCGGGTTAGACAATGGCGAAATGCAATTCAGCTCTGACCCTGTGCCCCATGGGAACAGTCCAGTCCCAACTACAAAAGCCATGTCCTTCTCAGAACGGAATCAAGCATCCGAGGAACGGACCGGTTTCGAGGTAACACCTCTCATCAGCCCGGCTAGCTTGACTCCAGTGGTGTGGAGTGCCTGGGACCCACGTCTAGGCATCCTCAGCGCACTTAGGGCTGGGGATGCCTAGATCTTTTGACTGGGTTGAATGTGTGACATTGATCCACATTCGGTCCATCACCTGTTGTTTTTGCAAATACCGCTTTAAGTGTACTGGGGATGCCCAGACGTGGGTCCCAGGCACTCCACACCACTGGAGTCAAGCTAGCCGGGGTGATGAGAGGTGTTACCTCGAAACCGGTCCGGTCCTCGGATGCTTGATTCCGTTCTGGGAAGGACATGGCTTTTGTAGTTCGGAATGGACTGTTCCCATGGGGCACAGGGCCAGAGCTGATTTGCATATCGCCATTGTCTAACTTGGGGTGGTGTGGAGTGCAAAAAAACGATGGATTAGGACCCAGATCTTTTGACTGGGTTGAATGTGTGACATTGATCCACATTCGGTCCATCACCTGTTGTTTTGCAAATACCGCTATAAGTGTACTGGGGATGCCCAGACGTGGGTCCCAGGCACTCCACAACACTGGAGTCAAGCTAGCCGGGCTGATGAGAGGTGTTACCTCGAAACCGGTCCGGTCCTCGGATGCTTGATTCCGTTCTGGGAAGGACATGGCTTTTGTAGTTTGGACTGGACTGTTCCCATGGGGCACAGGGTCAGAGCTGATTTGCATATCGCCATTGTCTAACTTGGGGTGGTGTGGAGTGCAAAAAAACGATGGATTAGGACCCAGATCTTTTGACTGTGTTGAATGTGTGACATTGATCCACATTCGGTCCATCACCTGTTGTTTTTGCAAATACCGCTATAAGTGTACTGGGGATGCCCAGACGTGGGTCCCAGGCACTCCACACCACTGGAGTCAAGCTAGCCGGGCTGATGAGAGGTGTTACCTCGAAACCGGTCCGGTCCTCGGATGCTTGATTCCGTTCTGGGAAGGACATGGCTTTTGTAGTTCGGACTGGACTGTTCCCATGGGGCACAGGGTCAGAGCTGATTTGCATATCGCCATTGTCTAACTTGGGGTGGTGTGGAGTGCAAAAAAACGATGGATTAGGACCCAGATCTTTTGACTGGGTTGAATGTGTGACATTGATCCACATTCGGTCCATCACCTGTTGTTTTTGCAAATACCGCTATAAGTGTACTGGGGATGCCCAGACGTGGGTCCCAGGCACTCCACACCACTGGAGTCAAGCTAGCCGGGCTGATGAGAGGTGCTACCTCGAAACTGGTCCGGTCCTCGGATGCTTGATTCCGTTCTGGGAAGGACATGGCTTTTGTAGTTCGGACTGGACTGTTCCCATGGGGCACAGGGTCAGAGCTGATTTGCATATCGCCATTGTCTAACTTGGGGTGGTGTGGAGTGCAAAAAAACGATGGATTAGGACCCAGATCTTTTGACTGGGATGAATGCGTGACATTGATCCACATTCGGTCCATCACCTGTTGTTTTTGCAAATACCGCTATAAGTGTACTGGGGATGCCCAGACGTGGGTCCCAGGCACTCCACACCACTGGAGTCAAGCTAGCCGGGCTGATGAGAGGTGTTACCTCGAAACCGGTCCGGTCCTCGGATGCTTGATTCCGTTCTGGGAAGGACATGGCTTTTGTAGTTCGGACTGGACTGTTCCCATGGGGCACAGGGTCAGAGCTGATTTGCATATCGCCATTGTCTAACTTGGGGTGGTGTGGAGTGCAAAAAAACGATGGATTAGGACCCAGATCTTTTGACTGGGTTGAATGTGTGACATTGATCCACATTCGGTCCATCACCTGTTGTTTTTGCAAATACCGCTATAAGTGTACTGGGGATGCCCAGACGTGGGTCCCAGGCACTCCACACCACTGGAGTCAAGCTAGCCGGGCTGATGAGAGGTGTTACCTCGAAACCGGTCCGGTCCTCGGATGCTTGATTCCGTTCTGGGAAGGATATGGCTTTTGTAGTTCGGACTGGACTGTTCCCATGGGGCACAGGGTCAGAGCTGATTTGCATATCGCCATTGTCTAACTTGGGGTGGTGTGGAGTGCAAAAAAACGATGGATTAGGACCCAGATCTTTTGACTGGGTTGAATGTGTGACATTGATCCACATTCGGTCCATCACCTGTTGTTTTTGCAAATACCGCTATAATGGAAAGGGGCGACCATTCGGTCCCCCCGAACGTATGGTGGAGTACCTCGATCCCCCCGGGAAGCCATCTTGGGCGGGAGGCAAGTCTCGGCTGGTATGCCCGAAGCGGCGTAGCCGGGGCGCGCCTTTTTCCCGCCCTAGAGTGGGCTGGCCTAGACACCGACGCGGCCGGCCACGCCCTCGGAGGCAGGCGGGGGCGGGTTCACGCCCACCCTGAAGACGGATAAAAGGAGCGGAAGCCAAGAAAGCATCCTCTTGTTCCTGTGCTCTGAAGCTGCACCTCCCCGTTGCACGTGAGCTCGAGACGGAACGAAGAGCCAATTTTGAGCGTTGTAATCTTTCTTTTGTCTTACAGATATCCCGTCTGAGAATGCCCAAGAAAGTCGGAAAGCGGGTCGGTACCGAGGAGATGCTCCGCATGCTCATGAAGGAGATAGCCGATCTGAAGAAAAAGGTTGAGGCTAAGGACGGGGAGGGAGGACCGAAGCGGCCGTTGCAGGGAACAATCCCCGGTGGAAAAAGCAAGAGGCCCAGAAGGGGAGCACTTGGGGGAGAGACCCCGGTTCCCGAAACTCTACGAGAGGAGCCAACCCCGGTGCCGAAAGAGGGGAATCCAATCCCTGTGGTGGTCACCCCCGTGAACAGGGAGGATATGCCCCCCGAGTTAGCGGCACAATTGGCAGCGTGGTTGGGAAACGATAGCGAGGGCGCCACGGCTGACGACGCCCGGGCAGTAATGAGGCAACTGCGGGAATCTAGGGAGGCTGCGAAGGCGCCATCTTCTATTCCCCCACAGGTCCCGGCGGCTGGAAGTACAGCAGGCCCAAGTTCGGCGACAAGCGCGGGGTCTACTTCAGGTAAGAGGCCATTGCCAATTGCGGGGGAGGGGTCTGTACCTTCTCGTAAGGAGAAGATTGCCCAGCACGTCCCACAAGAAATCAAGGAATTGATCTGGGCGGATAAATATGTAAACATGTTTTCATTGCTTACCGATCATTACGAGATCGAGTATGTGAAGAGTCAAAAGGAGCTCATGCATCCGAGTGTTTGGCGCGCAAAAATGGCCGCCTTTAAGGTCGACGAGACCATTGGTACTTGGGGCAGAGCGTGGGGTATTTTTACTTCCATCATGGGTGAGCGCAGGCCCGAGTTGTTGACCGAGTTACCCATTTATCAGTCGCGTATTATGGAGTATTCTGTGGCATATGGGGGCAACCAGTGGTTCTGCTATGACAATCTGTTTAGAAAAGCTAAAGAGCACAACCCATTGTTGTCTTGGGATTGTTACGACTCCGTGTCTTGGCAAAAAATGGAGAGTACAGGGATGTTGAAGGTACCATTGGTAGGGAGTAACGGGGGGGAATCCTCCCGCCAAAACTCTGGGACACCCTTTCGGACGGGTGCAGGTAACGAGTACCACTCGAAGCCGAGTGGCAACACAGGTAAAAGGGGGATCTGTTGGAATTTTAACAGAGGCAAATGTACTAGGCCCCAGGGGTCATGCAAATTCAGACATGAGTGTGGGGGGTGCGGGCAGCCATCCCATCCTGAGTCCATGTGCAGAGCCAAAACGGGTGATAACGGTGGTAAGGGAGGCGCCAAACAGGTCTAATATAGTCTGAGGGGCGCCTTTACCGACCCCGATTGATACCATGGCAATGATTCCTTGGCTCAGCGAATACCCGGATCATGCTTCCGCTGGGGTGTTACGGAACGGGTTTTCATATGGTTTCCGCATCCCAGTGGGGGATTTTCAGGGGGTACCAAACTGTAAGAATCAAATGTCGGTCTTACAGCACACGGCGGTGGTGCAGGTAAAGATTGGGAAAGAGGTGATTCGAGGTCGTGTCGCCGGTCCATTCGATTTGCCACCGATTGCTAACTTTGTGTGTTCTCCTCTAGGGGTGGTCCCCAAGAAGGACCCGGGTGAGTTTCGGCTGATACATAATTTGTCAGCCCCACGTGGTCTTTCCGTGAATGACGCGATAGACCCGGAAGTATGTTCCGTGCGGTACGCATCTTTCGATGAGGCCGTTGCCATGTTGAATCGCCTGGGGCCCGGGACGCTGATGGCCAAATCGGACATCGAGTCAGCGTTCCGGTTGCTCCCGGTACACCCAGACGATCAGCGTCTCCTTGGTTTTCAGTTTCAGGGTCGCTATTACATGGATAGATGTATGCCAATGGGATGCTCGATTTCATGTGCCTATTTCGAGAAGTTCAGTTGTTTTCTGCAGTGGGTATTCACGAGGAAGACAGGTTTTCAACATGTTATGCATTATCTCGATGACTTTCTGTTTTTGGGGGCAGCCGGGGAGTGTGGACAGGCTTTACATGAATTTTGTGTCCTAATGAATCAATTCGGTGTGCCATTGGCGCCAGGTAAGACTGTGGGTCCCTCGACCTTGATCGAGTTTCTGGGGATCAAGCTCGACTCGGTGGAAGGTTGTTTTCGATTACCCAAGGAAAAAGTGTTAAAATTCAGGTTTTCCCTTGAGAAATGTATTCGTGCAACGAAAGTAAACCTGCATCAATTGCAACAGGTGGTGGGTCAGTTGAATTTTGCCCTAAGAGTAATGCCGATGGCGCGCCCTTTTTCCCGCTCGATTGCACAATCCATGGTCGGCTTGAAGGAAGGACATCATCGCACGAGACTCTCGGCAGAGGTTCGCCAGGACATGCGCATTTGGATTGCATTCCTGGCGGATTTCAATGGTCGAATTGTCTGGAACAAACCAGCGGTGTCTTCCGAGGAGTTGGGGCTTTGGACAGACTCGGCGGGGAGTATGGGTTTTGGCGCCATATTGGGTACACAATGGTCGGCTCAAAAATGGCCGTCATGGTGGCATGAGTGCGGGTTGACGAGTAACATTGCTTTTCTCGAACTGTTCCCTATTCTGGTGGCTTTGAAAACATGGCCAGAAGGGTTTAGGGATCACTCTGTAGTGTTCTGGTCTGATAACATGACCGTTGTTGAGTGTATCAATAGTCAGGCAGCACGATGCAAATTGATTCTGAGATTGCTCAAGGAAATTGTGTTGTTATGCATGCAACTGAATGTACTGTTTAGGGCGCGACACGTGCCGGGGGTGATGAACCAAGCGGCTGATGCGCTTTCTCGTTTCCGTATGCAGGCCTTCTGGGGTTTTCTGCCCACAGCGGACCCGGTGGCGGCACCCTTTCCCGAAGCTCTCTGGTCTCTCGGTGCCCCGAACTACAAAACCTCGTGGGAGAGAGTTTAGCACCCAGGACGAGGAAGGCATATGAAGGGGCGTTCCGTTCCTATTGGGCCTTTTTGGGTACTGCTGGGGGGGAGCTTTGGGGTCAGGAAGAGTTTGTAGTGAGATTCCTGCTCTCTTTACATCAGGCAGGCAAGTCAGTAGCTACGGCCCAGAGGCATCGGGCCGCCATTTTCTTTATGGCAAGGGCTCATGGGATCCAGGACCCGACAGCGTCTTTCGTTGTGCAGAAAGCGCTACGTGGGTGGCAACGCCTTGAGGGTCGCAGAGTAGACGATAGGCACCCGATAGGTCTGGATAGGTTGACCCTGTTATTGTCCGTGCTACCGGTAACATGTTCATCCCAGTACGAAGCAGTGTTGTTCCGAGCCGCATTTGCATTAGCATTCCATGGGGCTATGCGGGTAAGCGAATTAGTGGCAAAGAACAAGCGGGATACGATGGGGGGACTGTGCCGGGAACACATTCAGGTCAGGAAGGAGACGATGACGGTCTTGTTTGTCAGGTCCAAATCCGATCAGGGGGCAATCGGGGACTGCGTAATCATTCAGAGGATCCCCGGGTCTTCCATGTGCCCTGTTGTGTGCGTAGAGGAATATTTAGCGCAGAGGGTGGCAGCATGGGGGGGGACCTTGTTGAGACACGCTGACGCCACCCCACTGACGAGGTTTCAGTTTCAGCGGGTGCTTGCGATGTCGATTTCGGCCGCGGGCTTGAACCCCGGCGACTTTGGGACCCATTCCTTTCGGATAGGGGCTGCTACAGAGGCTACAGCCAGGGGTCTGAATGTTGAACAAGTAAAACGTGTGGGGCGTTGGTCCTCGAACTGTTATAAGAGGTATGTGCGGTTGCACATGTTGTGAAGCTGTAATGATGTACTCACGCTTCTTGTTTTTGTTTGGTTTTCAGTTGCGCAAGCCTACGAGGCGGGGCGGACTGTGCAGTCGACCCGACACCGGGGGGCCAGCGGTCAGACATCACCGGCTGTGAAAAAAGAGGTGTGGGTCGTGGGCCACTCATACGTGAGGCGTGCCGCGGACGTATTCAAAGCAGGTGACAGGATTCACGTGGCTGGGGAATACGGGTACAGTGTGTCCTTCTACGGAAAGGGCGGGCTCTGTATTGACCAGTTTCAATCATTTATTGAGGGTTTGTTAGGGCGGACGAGGTCACCGCCGTCTGTAGTCATAGTACATCTTGGGGGCAATGATTTGGTGACCACTGGTAGACGACTTCTTCTTGAGGTGATGCTTTCCACGGTAAGTTGGTTGGCGAGAAGAGTTCCAGGGTGCACAATTGCATGGTCCCATATGATCCCACGGAAAGTGTGGCGGGGGGCTATTTCTGTTTCTGCTCTGAATCATTCAGTAAGGAAAATTAATAATAAAGTGAGTAGATTGTTCCGTTCAAGTACACTGCATTCTATTTCGCATGGTTGTATTAAAGGGGACAGTATGTATTTGGGGGATGGTGTTCATTTGTCCCGGATGGGGAACGAGTTACTCATAGGAGACCTGATAGCCTGGCTAAAGACTTTATGACATGACCTTTAGGCAGGAGTGTTGTGGGGGGTCCGGATAGCCGGTCAACTATCCGGCCTGTGGCGGTAAGGTCATGATCGGTGAGCAGTAATTCGAAGATCCCTATGAGGGGGCGTCACCCATTACGGATGGGAGCGCGCAGGGGAGGTGGCCAATTGGCCCCTCAACGGGGAGGCGGTCCTGTCTAAGGAGAGGCCGCCGGAAGGAAAGGAAAGGTGGTCAAGGCCCCTTCCTGGATAGGAGGGGCTACGGCCCCTCCTGGGGAATTTCCCGGGGCCAGGACATCTGCGACGGCAGATGGGTAAGTTGTGTGGGGTGCGGGAGGGGGTTTACGCTACCTTTTAGACACCTCACACGAATCCTCGAACGACCGTTAAATGGCGTCGAGTTTATTGGGGCCCCCTTCAAGTACAAAGGGAAATTGGTAGATGCACTTGAGGTACGCCTCTGTGCGGTCACTCCTCTCACAAGTGAGGGGGGTATTTCTGGTTTAGGGATCTGACACCGGTTACGACCTTGCCGTTGGCCCTTAACGTTAGGATGTACAATTTCAAGTCAAATGTTTTGTAGGATGTTAGTTCGGCTAGGAGAACCTTTGTATTAGAGATCTGTTAAGGTTAGCCAAACATCGTAATGTGGAAATGAAATTGTACATAATATGAAACTGTTATTTTAATGTTTTAATTTTGTTTCATATTTTAATAAATACGGCCGGGAAGGGTGACTCCCTTCCCGCCTTCCAAAAGTTCAAGAACGGTTTCCGGTTTCCCAATTCTTGGGGATTGTGTTGAGAGGGGGTGGCGGGTATCTCAGCCATATGGAAAGGGGCGACCATTCGGTCCCCCCGAACGTATGGTGGAGTACCTCGATCCCCCCGGGAAGCCATCTTGGGCGGGAGGCAAGTCTCGGCTGGTATGCCCGAAGCGGCGTAGCCGGGGCGCGCCTTTTTCCCGCCCTAGAGTGGGCTGGCCTAGACACCGACGCGGCCGGCCACGCCCTCGGAGGCAGGCGGGGGCGGGTTCACGCCCACCCTGAAGACGGATAAAAGGAGCGGAAGCCAAGAAAGCATCCTCTTGTTCCTGTGCTCTGAAGCTGCACCTCCCCGCTGCACGTGAGCTCGAGACGGAACGAAGAGCCAATTTTGACCCACCCACCAGCCCCTGAGGACAGCGATTCGTTGTGAATACAGTTGATATAGTATCTTGTTGGTTTTCTCTGTTTTCTTACAGGTTGTGATGATATCGTGAAATTTCTTAAAGTGCAATAAAGATTGGTTATTTTCAGTATGTTTTGCAAATAAAGTTTTGGAACAAGGATTGAGCAGTATTCACGCTTGGTAATAAGTGATGTTTGCTTTGTAATCTTAGTAACTTAGTTAGACTTGTCGTATTTATTTTTGGTCGGGCGGTAAGGTCATGATCGGTGAGCAGTAATTCGAAGATCCCTATGAGGGGGCGTCACCCATTACGGATGGGAGCGCGCGGGGGAGGTGGCCAATTGGCCCCTCAACGGGGAGGCGGTCCTGTCTAAGGAGAGGCCGCCGGAAGGAAAGGAAAGGTGGTCAAGGCCCCTTCCTGGATAGGAGGGGCTACGGCCCCTCCTGGGGAATTTCCCGGGGCCAGGACATCTGCGACGGCAGATGGGTAAGTTGTGTGGGGTGCGGGAGGGGGTTTACGCTACCTTTTAGACACCTCACATGAGTCCTCGAACGACCGTTAAATGGCGTCGAGTTTATTGGGGCCCCCGTCAAGTACAAAGGGAAATTGGTAGATGCACTTGAGGTACGCCTCTGTGCGGTCACTCCTCTCACAAGTGAGGGGGGTATTTCTGGTTTAGGGATCTGACACCGGTTACGACCTTGCCGTTGGCCCTTAACGTTAGGATGTACAATTTCAAGTCAAATGTTTTGTAGGATGTTAGTTCGGCTAGGAGAACCTTTGTATTAGAGATCTGTTAAGGTTAGCCAAACATCGTAATGTGGAAATGAAATTGTACATAATATGAAACTGTTATTTTAATGTTTTAATTTTGTTTCATATTTTAATAAATACGGCCGGGAAGGGTGACTCCCTTCCCGCCTTCCAAAAGTTCAAGAACGGTTTCCGGTTTCCCAATTCTTGGGGATTGTGTTGAGAGGGGGTGGCGGGTATCTCAGCCATAGTGTACTGGGGATGCCCAGACGTGGGTCCCAGGCACTCCACACCACTGGAGTCAAGCTAGCCGGGCTGATGAGAGGTGTTACCTCGAAACCGGTCCAGTCCTCGGATGCTTGATTCCGTTCTGGGAAGGACATGGCTTTTGTAGTTCGGACTGGACTGTTCCCATGGGGCACAGGGTCAGAGCTGATTTGCATATCGCCATTGTCTAACTTGGGGTGGTGTGGAGTGCAAAAAAAACGATGGATTAGGACCCAGATCTTTTGACTGGGTTGAATGTGTGACATTGATCCACATTCGGTCCATCACCTGCTGTTTTTGCAAATACAAGCAAATAAGCAGCCATCTTTGACTGGTGTATATATTTAGAAGATTTTTGGTTCGTCATATATTGAAAATAAAGGTACCCGATTTGCCATGTTTAGTTAGGTAAGAAATATACGTTGTAAAATAATGATTTTGTGGTATGAATCATTATATTCTATATAATTTGGTGGTGTGAATCACAATGATACCGTGTGATTTAGAATAGTATTGCTCAGTGTAATTTATTTGAAATCTGAGTACTGCGTAAAAAATGAAAAACAAATTCTCTTTGGACACTAGATCGTTATAAAAGAACATAAGGATTTGTATAAAATATAACTAGTCCTTTGTTTATATCCCGTATGCCACTAATCAGGCTTACTGGGAAGTACTCGCACCCGGAAATACAATGAAACAACGTCACGTATGATAAACGCGCGAGATTTGGGATATAAAAACTGGCGAATACCCAGTATCCCAGTATGCACTTTTTCGAGGCTCCGGGACCCACTCTGACGCGTTGGACAGAAACTAGCAGGTATGAATTATTTGTTAGATAGAAGGATACGAATAGAGGAGAGAATATGTCAGCATCTGACCTCTCACCCTTCTATTTTTTCAGACTGCGGGCGGTCTAGCTATAGCAGGAATCGACCTACTGTAATATCCCGAATTTGAGGGCGCGATTCAGACTTGGAAGTCACTTCATGCAGCGTATATTTACGCGCATTGCAAGAAGGATTTTAGGTAAACTTTATCGTTTCTAAGGTCCCTGATATGTATAACTGGGTAGGCTAGGTATCCGGGGAATAGTGCAAGCCACGTAAATGTGAGGGTTGAACCGGACGAGCTATTTTCATTTTTTATTAGCGTGAAAGTCGAAGCCTTCAACTTTTCTTGTCACTAGACTGTGAGCTAAACAGTGACGCTTTATAATATCTGATAGCAGCAGACAAATAGAACCCCTTTTTAGATGGATATATGTGAGATTAATTGTATCCTTCACATGTATAAATCCATGATGGGTACTTTATGACTCTGTTCTCCTTTCTCCTCCCTAGATTAGTGTGGTTTCGCTTATTTGTCGCCGCACATCATATGGGATTAGTTGTGATCATATAGGTGCGTAATTCGGTACTATAGACGATAAATAATATGCAATTAATGATGAATGTTATAACATAAGTCGATCTATGCGCATCTTTTTTAGATCGTTAAAAGCTAGACGACCACTGAAGGAAACTGTGGATAAAACACTGAAGATTTTAGAGGTCTTTGTATGACCCACAATGAGGTAAATTATACACTTATACTATTTATATAACAGGCAGGTCTCGATATGAAGAATGGGTAGCTGTATTCTAATGATAGTTGGACAACCTTGTGATCAATTGCATCTACAAGGAATTTACACTTGAGACAAGAAATGAAATTTATGACAAACCCTTGGTGAGCTATTACTGGTCCCTTGAACTAGGCCTAAATCAGGGGGAGTGATAAATTGTTCCATGATATGGATAGACATTTTTCATTTTGGCATTCTTAATGAGTTAATTTTTAATAATGAAAATTGATGTAGTATGCAAGGAAATGTGTGATAATAATGTTGTAGCTTTGTGTAAAGTCCAGGAGCTTTGTTGGTCATAATGATGTGGGAACTTTGATGAGTCGTATATTGTACATCTTATGTTATATATATTTTTCACTTCAGATACATTATGCAAAGTGGGAATTTATTTTTAATCCTGAAGAAGGTGCTGGCTTAAAATAAACGTTGCCAAACCGAAAAGTGTCAATGCTGTGTTGAGTTGAGACATGTTAAGTCGCTGGACAAAAAACTCCTCCAATCAGGATAGACTTACAAGTTGGAGTGTGATTTAGTTCCTTTTGACTAGTGTGTCCGTCTCATTTTTAACTGGAATAATTTTCCATGTATTTTTCCCACTGTACTTGATTATTTACTGTGTATTATTGTAATAACTTTTATTGGTGCTCTATTTTATATTGTGTCTTTTTATATATGTCAAAATAAAATGTACATTTTTGTATGACCTTACCATTTGTATCATCTTTGCTCCTGGTGTGCTATGTAGAGTTAACTGTGTTTGGAATAATGTGGGTTTAAGCTCTGGTTAGTCTATAAGTTCACCCAAAGGGGAACTTTTTCAGACAAATTGTCTTTTGGAAGCCTACCCCTTTGGTTCTTGGGTCCCTCTCTTTTGTTAGAGATCAGGTATAATGTATGTAGGGGGGGAGTTCCCCCGCAAAAAGCCTTGTAGAGGTGAAGCACTTCTAGGATGCCGTTGAGTCAAAATCTTGCGCCTGCCTCACAGCAGGCGTAAGACTGACGCAGGCCCTTTCACATGGGGCTTGCCCCATGTAACAGGACGCATTGCAGGAGTTGCGTCACTTTTATGAAACACTCCAGCAATGCGTCACTTTTGCGCTTACAGATACGTCAAAAATACTGACGTATCTGTAACTCCTTGCGACATGATGCGTCATACATTAAATATGATACATCAGGTATGTCGCAAGGAGTGCTCACTGAGAAGTGACGCATCGCTGCTTTCACGCAGCGATGCGTAATTTCTCATAAATGAGGCCCTGGATGTGTACCTGTGGCAGTGGGACAGTAACTCTGTACAAGACAAGCATACATACACACAACCACACGCACATGCACACAAACACATCCTCGCACACACATTCAACAATTCTCATATACACACAGAGGTACATAATTAATCCCACCAACATGCACACATACAGTGTTACACACACAGACACATCACCCATAGGCACAGGCAGGCACATAAACCTGTTTTTTTGCTGCCAGTGATTCCCTCCCCACCCAGTAGGCTCCTACCCTGCTGTTGTAATGCTTTAGTGAATAGTTCCTGTAGCTCTGCAGTGATTACACTTCCCAACAGGGCACGGGCACACACATGCATTGTGACTGCCAGTGTAGGACCATGTGACAGGGCCTTATATTAGCTGTTGTGTCTATCACCATGTACCTTTTTAACAAGACACTCACAGGTTCCGGAGCTCTACGGTGCCACTTCTTGCAGTATGAAGGAACACATCACTGCACAATTCCAGACTCTCTAAATGACCGCTAGAAAGAGTGGTTTCATTTGAGAAGAGAATATGTCAAACCTAAGAATGAGTGACACCTTCCTTGACATGCAAAAAATGAAGATAATTGGGCCACATGTATCAAAGGGTTTTACCCATTCTGTGTCTAAGGGAAAATATGTTCATACATATGGCCCAATGTTTCTACTGTTTTGTCTTCACGCTATGTTGCTGTTGTTCTTTTACATACCGAGTATAATGTTTTATCTCAAAATACAATCTCTTTTTGTGATGTGAAAGCATAATGACAATGTGCTTTTACAGGAAGTTACTGTTTTTATTTGAAGGTGCGAACTAGGATGCAGTTGCTAATCTGGTTAAATCAGTCGTCTTTACTGTAGTAAACAACAAGAGAACGGTATGCAAATACATTTCTATTTCATTCAAAAGCGTTTGTATTTTTAGCACGAATATTTGCGGGCAGTAGCCCCACCTAACGGACACAGCTGTCTGTATTTTGTGCTTGATAATTCACAGAAAGATGTTGGTGGCTCCGCAGATAGCTGCTTCAGATTGGGTGCACTGAAGAGCAGAAAGTCTATAAAAATAGTGATTTCCCTATGGCACGACACCGTGACAGGAGGTGGGAGGGATCCCTGAAAGAGCCGTTGGCTTTTTCCCTGCTTCTTATTACTGTGGTGATTCAGACCAGCACTCTAAGTAGCTGATTGACAGCTGAAGTCGGAGGCATAGCCTGCGCCGTGTGAGGCACATTTTGAGCGGGGCTCATGGGAGTCCATTTTACATGAGGCACTGGGGAAACATGTCAGCGTGCAATTTCAGTTATATAAGCATGGGTGTAGCAGATAAGACTAGCAGGGGACTTAAATGTTAGAAAGCAGCGGCGTCTTTTCATTTCTGAATCTGCATTTGCCCTGATGACAACTGCACGCATATTTTAAACCAGCAGACAGAAACTCCTGACAGGCTCGTGCCTTTTCTGCACAGCCCTGAGCCAGTTGAATGCTCTCGTGTCATACAAACAGATATGCAATCGAACTGAAGGAATGTGTATTCGTAGTTCTTTCTACTGTTTCAGTCCATTCATTGCTTATGGATGTCACGTTCCAACCAGATTATTCTACACACACTAAAAATAAGCTCAAATGTTTCAGCTAGTTATAACGCATAAGTACTGTTTCTATTTAATCATCTATATATAGGATACAAACTCGCATTTAAGGGAAACACGCTTTGGCAAAGCTAGTGGGTCTGGCTATTTTTTAAGAGAAAGTTTCTTAGTGATTTTCAAGCTTTTGTGTGGTTGTGTTGATCACTGAGTGGGTGGAAGTGAGAATGAGTCAACGCTTCTACAGATGAACAAGTGCATGAATGGGATGGATGAGTGAGTGCACGCATGGGTGACTGAGTGAACTACTGAGTGCTTGGATACTCAGTTGGCCGATGCATGGACAGTTGACTGAATAGGTGCATGCATTGACAAACGAATGGTCAACTACACGAATGAATGGTTGAATGAGGGCTTGCATGGATGGAAGGCTGGGTGAATAGTTGAGTGCATGTATGGCTTGAGTTGATGTGTGCATGCTTGAAGCGATCCCAATTTTACTCAGTGAGACTAAAACTGATGTAATGATGTTATATAAATGCCACTAATTGCCAGTGTTATTTGAATAGAAACAGTACACTGAAGTGGGGTCCATCAAACCAAGATTATCTAAATATGTGAAGATTTACCGCTATTTGTTAATGTAAGAATTGTGCAAGAATAGGCAGAATCAAAACAAGTATGCTCACAATATGGCAAGAATAGCCATATTTATTTTTTTAGATGGGATGTTTAGATTTACCCCACCACTCAGATTCCTTTTTGTATGTTCAGACCTTCACTATCATTCACGTATCTGAAGTGCATGTTCAGAGTTGCGCCATTCCTCATTATCAGTCAATTCTTTTCATACTCAGACTACCAAATTTTGACTGCGGGTCCAGATTTCCACCATCAATTAGAAGTCTTGGCTGCATGGCCACATTTGAACCATTGTTCAATAATATTTATTGATCTTCACAACCATTTAGTAACCCTAGTGCATGTTCAGATTAATCTTGCGATACATACATTTTACTGCATATTCGGTGTTTGAAAGGTGCCTGGAGGCCATCTCACTACTGGAGACCCCAATAAGAGTAATCTTAAGGAATATTGGGGATTCAGCACAGCATAATTTACAGCCGCGGTCCGTGCAGGGAACAGCGGTGGGGCGGTGGGGCAGTGTTGGGGGGATTTAGAGAGATGATGGAGAGGGAAAATTAAATAATTCATTTTACCTCGGCATCATCCCTTGAAATCCCCCCCAACGCGGCCCCTACGCCCCACCGGTGTTTCCCGCACTGACCACGGCTGATATTTTATGGGCCCCTATTCGGAACAACATTTGATTGTATTACAGACTTTCTGCTAATTCAAGCCTGCATGATGCCAAACAAGCTTTCGGATTTGGGATCACATAAAACAGTTAATATAAGTCTTTCTTGGGGAGGAGGTACACAAATCCTTAATATGACACTGTGCAAAAAGAGATTGAATCAGAGGCAGCAGTAGGCACAGACAGGGCGTGAGATTAAGAAATAAAAATAAACAGAGTTGAGCTAGAGAGGAAAAATTCACTTTCCAAGAGAGCACCATTGGAAAATAGGGACCATGGGAAATTGCCCACTTTTCCCAGGTCTTAATACGGCTTTGAAAAGTCAAGGCAAACATACCAAGATTTCGCAACATGACCAAGGATGCAGCAGAAAGTGGAGCAGAGTGTTTCTTCTAAATCAGGAGGCCTGATGTCTATAGACAGTGGCACTGTGAAGAAGTGGGGGGGTCTGTCAGTAATCTGGCTATGTTACTCACTTACTACCTTGCTCTTCCTACAGGCCCATGCCCGAGGCAGCAAGGGAGGTGTTATGAATGCTGTATTCAAAGCAAGCACCAGTGTAGCAGTGGGAGGAGAAGGTACATCCCTGGTACACACCAGTCCCACCACTTAGGTATTTATATTTCAGTTAATCCTAAAAGAAGACAACAGTGGGGGTAAGCTAGAGGGCCTGAAAGTGACCTGTACTGGAGCTACACTTCAAAATACCGATGCTTTCAGCTAACACTACAAATACACTATCAATCCAGGGGAGTCACAACCAGGCTTCCCATTCAGAAGCCCACTTTGGTGAGAGAGATTTATACACAATCAATACACACTGCTACAGGGCAGGTAGCAAAGTACCTAGCTGAGCTGAATACCTGACAGTACTTGGTGCTCAAACACACACTGCTGGCAAAACATACCTCAAACTATGGAGCGGAACACATCACATGGTTTAGATACAAATACTCCTTACATACTACAGAGGCTCAAGCATACCTGACAAACTGGTTGGGGCTCAAGCACATCTAATACTGCCAGATTTTGGGCCTCATTTATGCGTTCCTAGCGGCACTATTGCACTGCCAGAATGTCACTTTTTACGTTTCGGTGGCACAATGTGCCACTGGCAAATTTATAAGGCTACATAAAGCCATGTTACGTGGTTTTTTATGGCCTTATAAATATGTGTGCTTTCAGGCAGAGAACTGCGTGAAAGGGGCATTCCATGGGTGGTGCTGGGGACGTTCCCAGCAACATCCACGGATTTTTGACACTGCTCCAGATTTACGAGAAATCGTAAGTCTGAGACGGAGCCAAAAACTTACGTCTCCTCCCCAGCGGAGGCATAAGGGAGGCATACCAAGGAGGAATATCTTTATTTTGCCTCTTTTTTCTCTTTCTATGTGTTCTGCAGTACACATACAAAGAGGTAAAGCCTCTTGAGATTGTATATCTGCAGGAAGGTTTTCCTTCCTGCACAAAAATAATCATCCCCACAACGCAGGCAGCCTTGCACCATGGTGCAAGGGTGCTTTCATTGGCGCACGGAAGCCCATTGTGCGCCACCGCAGTGGAAAAGGACAGGAATGCACTGTATATAATAGATACAGCGCACTCCTGCCCTTTTCTTTTGCCGTAGGGCAGCGCGGCAGCAAGGCCTGCTGTGTTGCCCTACTTTAAAAAACCATTGGCAGCAGTCTTCCCACACCCCCTAACTTTTCACCACTCAAAAAATGTAAACATTTTGATCCCTTTGGTGAAACAAATCAGTCTTTAGGAAATACTGAAGCACTAAACAAAATGTAACAGATTTAGAAACGTCACACAACATAGTGCAGCTCCGAACATTAATGTGCTGCATTGAGCGATAGGGAGAGAGCAGGAAAGCACCATATCTTCTAGGTTATGGCACTATCCTTCTCTCTCGCTGGCTCACAATCTGGCTGCTGAGCACCACGCACATACCTTTGCAGCACAGTGCAAGGGAGTGTACCTGATGTCTACCCTAGTATTTGTAATCGAAGGGTATCCTTTTTGTACATAATACTCTGCCTTTTCCTGCTTCAGATGTGTGCTGTACAGTGCGACACACATGCAAAATCAGAAACGCTGGGAGAAATAAAAGCATTTTTCCTTTTAATTCCTGCTTTATAAATTGAATTTTTTGTGCAAAACCCTATCTACTATTGTTAGTATATAGGGTTTTGCTGAAAGAACCATGGGTGTTTACAGGGAAACCCCTTGTACCACCTATGGAAAAGTTAAATTTGCCCTACTTTGAGCTACTTGGAGGCAATTTTCAAGCACAAAACAAGCTTTGCGCTGGGAAGTAATTAAAAAAAAAAAATTCTACTGGTGTACGTCACCTGCACAAAATGTTTGTAAATCTACCCCATATATAGCAAGATGAGTGATTGATCTGGTTTCCCCAGAAACTCTTAATGGAGACGAGAGTAGAGTTTGTATGGTCACCTGCCTTGTGCAGGACTAGGCCACCTCTGCCACCTACAGATAAACACCTTTGAGCGGAGGGGATGAAGCACTGTCTCCATCTGCAGTCTCACTACCTATGCCAATCCATGGAGGGAGTCATGGTCTTTAATGGCCATGGGGGTGTCTCCGGTGATGGATTACTGTGCCTTTTTAAGTAAGCACCTCCAAAGGGCTCTAATTATGAAGAGGAGATATGCCGTAAATCATTGTGTCTGACAACAATGAAAGACTGTCCTGTGCTCTAGTCTAAATTGTGAACAACACTTTCAACAAAACAATGATTGAAGGGGGTGTATTTGTTGCCTCTGTCTAGGTATATTGTCCTTTACGCGGATAGAAAAGGCAAATTACTCTTCCTATGTGCAGTGGCTTAATGAAGCGTATCCGATGCCTGCTCTATGTATGTAATAAATTATTTTGCATTGATAAAATATACTCTGGCAGACAACTAAAACTGTTTTGCACCAAATTGAAAAAGGAAAAGTATACTTGAGCACGCGCTGAGAAAGACAATATTGGCTTTTTATAGTGATTTTGGTTTGGTTGGTCTTTGCAATCACAATTTCTATTTGCATGTGTGGTTATTTAAAATGTATCCCCAAATGGGGGTGTATTTTCATTGCCCATGTGTCTAGTCTCTTTTCCATCTTGATCTGGACATTCTGTATTTCCTCGTACGAGAGTTCGCCAACACCCTTTCCATGGCACTCTTTCATGGCTATTGCTCTGTTGTACGTAATGCTACCCAGCACCAAGTAAACCTGTGCACATGTAGTACTTTGTGGGTTGTAAAAATAAAAACAAAAATCTGTAAATCTAGATTAGGTAATTAGTTTTTTGTTATTTTTACCAGAGCAACCTCTGCACCACGGTTGATAGGACAGCAGACCTAAAGTAGTTATGAAAAGTGAGATACAAACCAAACAACTATTGATGAAGCCATTAGGTCTTAGCACTGAAACTTATCTAAAAGGATGGTGTTTTAGTTTAGACAGCCACATTGAATGAACACTTACAGTAGCCATCTTTGAATGCATTTGTAATTAAAGGTGGGTTCTGAGGATACGTGCACATCCACAGCAGCCATATTTGAATGCACTTGTAACATTCAAAGATTTACAAACAAGAAGATACCAGAGAACACAAAGAAATTACAGGTTACTGTCAATCTGAGCCAATAAAGCACTTTCAAGTCCAATGGTACATTTTGGCTTCACATTTACAGCGGCAGCCGACACATTTTTCATCTTTGCAACTTTTTCAAGGCTACAGAAAGTACACAAACATTGTATTGCGTTAACACAAATCACTGTAATTAGGGACTTAAAACCAACATGGTGGAGCTTAGTGACTACTATTTTTGCAACCGAAGACCAAGGGCCCATGTGCAGTATGATCATTGAAACTAGAAGGGCTTGGTGCGGGCCTGTGCAGGGTGTCCGGTGTCTAAGATAAAGAATGAGCTGTGAACCTGCTAAAAGATCATACCTTATATCAGGAAACAGAGTTTGAAAGGAGTAAATAAAGAAACAGAAAAAGAAAAAACATTTGTTTATCTATCACATTGGTGTACCCACGCTAATCTAAAAAAGACAGGGGGTGGAATGGGAGATTAAAATTGGGTTCTATGATCAAGTAAGGGGATGCTCACTATCCCTAAATAGAGACAAACTGGAGATTAAAAGTACCCAAGATCTCTCACCTGAAAAATATATAGGATTGGTCCAAACCAAAAAATGCCAATGTGACAGAAGTAAAGTGAATTAAAATCCGACTGAGATGTTTGAAAGTGCTCAAAGTCTGTAGAGCGATCAATTCAAAAGTAATAAAAAGGGAGGGAAAAACCATCTCATATTTCAGAAGAGTATCCATAGTTTCACATACAATAATACTGTTGCTCCTAACAAATAGTTTCTGAAGGACTTCACTCGGAGCCCAGTATCAGCCTTGTTTGTTGTTAGCCCACTAAGAAATGTGTATGCTTTATAAAATTAAAAACGTTTTGTGGGCAATGTATAAAGCAACTTAAAAAAAACAGAGCCTAGGCTGTTTCATTAGTGTTTTTCGTGTAATTGTGACTGTTTAGTAATTTGTTGTGAAGAAAAAAATATTAATTTGTTCCTTTTTAACAATTGTATATGTGGTTGATGTCCTCTTTGTGTATTGTCAAGTTTGTCCAAATTGCATTTGTAAATTGATTTTTGTAACATTTTCCTGAAAAAAGTTCAGATTAAAAAAAAAGAAAACAGAAAAAGTAATAAATTACTGTTGATCATAATGCATATGTGTGATCTTAGGAGTGAGTGATTGTATGAAAGGATATCAGTAATGGCACTTGTGTTGTTTCACTGACTTCTAAAAAGTGGATACTTTCTTGTCTAACCACCCTGTGCCTCGGCCTGCCTGTGGAATCAACGTCTGGTTTTAGATTGACAGGGGCTTGTTTGTGCATTTAGTCCAGACACTCACACATAGGGAGCCAAGGTGTGCCCTGCATATGCTGATGAGTCATTCTGGGCTAGAGTGGTGGGAGGAGCTGTCACTAGCACCTGAATAGTCTGTGGGTGCCCAGCACAATGAAGTATCCATCCCCTAAAGTGTGGCTGAACCAGGGAGGGCAGAGCTGGTTTTGCTGAGCTGGAGAAACCTTCTGAACAAATACTTCGAAGGAAAAGTTGTATAAAAAGTTAGACTTAAAAAACTTTGGTACTTTAGATCACTTCTGGACCAAAGGAAACGCTGCCAAGGAGAAGGGCTGAAGAGCTGTGAGGAGGAGTACTGCCCCTATGCCTGCTTCTACCTGAAATATGACACAGCCTGAACTTTGCCTGTGAATCCTGTTTGAGAAGATCTCAAAGGGCTTGATGTAGAGCTTACCTCCTGTTCTTAAGTTTCAGGGACACAAATACTTCCCCTGCAGCATACTTGAACTCCATTGCTAGGAGTGCTGACCTGCCTTGTGTTACCAAACTCCATTTCTGGGCCCTTAGAGGTTGTTTTGCTGATCCTATTGCTGAAAATCCAAGCATTACCTTGCCAGCTGCATTTTTCCTGATGCAAACCGCCGTGTGGTTGAAAAACACACACATCGCCGCAGTGCTGCTCAAAATTATGATGCAGTGCCTGGATCACAGCCCTAGAAAATGCCACTGCCCTCGTCCCAAGCACCGAGTCTCTTAAGTCCAAAGCTCCTGCTCCGACTCCAGCGCAGTACCTGAAGTGCGCCAGGAAAAATCAATGCATCGCCTGACAACTGCTGCAAAAATTGATGCAGTGCCTGGATCACTGGTGTATCAATCTGTAGTTCCTGGATTTTCTCATGCATCGCACCTGTGCCCAAAATCTACAATGATGCTGGGCTTTTCAGTAAGAAACCAACGCACTACCTCCCCTTGCAGTAAGTAACAACGCATCACCTCCTCTTCAGTAAGGAACCAATGCATCACCTCCCCTGTGTGGAAGTAAGGAACCGATGTATCATCTCCCCTGAAGCTAGAAACCCGATGAACCACCTAACTTGCGAGTAAGGAACCAATACATCACCATCCCTGCACCTGTTTTCGTCCTGTAGTTATGATGCATCAAGGGTACGTTGTGCTAAAAGTGATGCATAAATAGTTTTCTAAGGACAGAACTATTTTTACCCTTTCAAATACATATTTTGATATCTATATGTAGGATTTTTGTTGTTTTGTTCTTGTTTAGTTTAGATAAAGATCATTTATTTTTCTAAACAGAGGTGGTGTCCATTTGTAGTGGTAGCATGTAAAGAAAGAGGGACCCTGAGAAACTCGTTCTGGGGGAACATCCGAACAAGTGAAAATACAAAGGACATAAGAGGATGTCCCCACAGGTTGGCAAAAATTGGGCAGTAGCTCCAAGAATAAATAATGATCACCCACAGATCAGTTCACAATATATATATATATATTTATAGTCATTAGTTGTTTTTGTAGAGAAAGTAGAAAAACTTGTTTTATTAAAGATAAAAATGAACATACATCCTACAAACAATAATATATAAACTACATCAATACTCATAAGACAGAAAAACAACCCACAAAAATGATGAACCAGAGAAATACATACTATCTGGACATCCGACTAATTGGCAAATAAATTAAACACATACATCATAGACATAATCATGTACAGCTACAAGAAAACATAACACAACGCAAAACAATACACAATAAAGAAACAATAAATACATCACATAAATGACATATAAAACAACAAGGGAGAAAGGCGCCGACGCGCGTTTCGGAAATTACCACTGCTTCAGTATTCCTTCTTCAGGGTGCAACCTTCATAATATTTATTTTCAAAGTGGTCAGAAGGTAGCCCTCAGCCAAAGTAATGCATAATATAGTGTGTAAGCAGGGTTGAATGAACTGTCTGTGGGGAACAATTTAAGAAAATATTTATAAGAATAAGAACAGCAAAGGCTAAAATTAGTGACACTGAGCAAGAGATTCAATACCACAAAAGGGTGCCTGAAATTTTAGAAAACTGATTCACAACAACCAAGTGAGGAATTATTCTAGATCACCCAAAAAATGTTGCGGAAACACAGCCTTATAGTCCAATTGTGTGAGGAGCATTCAAAGAAAGATATAAACAAAATATACTAAGCACAAACCTCAACAGTCAATATGGGATACTACTGACAAAATATGAGTCCGGTCTGCATTTGATTAGACTTCAGTGGTAGAGAGTTCTAAAACAAAGAGGCAAATGGAATAAGGCAGCATACTACCAGCATAAATGGAGCAAAATGGTACCAAGAAAACGTGGAAAAGGTTACAAACCTACATAGATTAAAAGCTCCACGGAGTCTATGTGGAAATGCAGATAATGAAGATATCGGGAACCCAAAATGGGGTGTATAGGCATAAAATATTATCTGTACACAAAAGACAAAAAGTAGAGCAAAAGGGTTATAAACATCTCTACACTATTTAGCTGCTAGTAGAAATAGAACAGAAGAATGAAAAGAAACGTGAGACAATACTCACAAATAGGGGCAATAAATCCTGTCACTTGAGTACGTTTAGTGAATCAATCAAATCCGTTGTTAAGAAGTAAAAAGAGATGCATTGCCGCTAGCTTCCAGAGCGTGCCCAGGGGGTGACTAGAATAGGTTGGTAATTAGTCCACGGCTCCACACCTACGGTGAAACAAATAATAGTACGGAGCTACAAAAAAAAAAAAACACAGGAAGGTACATAAATGTATGGCTGTCGAAAATACAGCCATCAGGGTGCCGAAATGCATGCGCAAATACGGCTTACCTCATAAGATACTTCCGCAAGGACATAACGCCCGTAACTCCATAGCTCAAACCGATGCAATAAACCAGTGGAAGAAAGAGGCTCCTATAAATACATGGGCCCCATGTACTGAATGCCCAGAAATCAACAACACATGTGTGTGTTGGTCTGGAGCTAGAGCGCATAACACGAGTAAATGAAGACCAACGCTGTCGGCCATCTTAGAATCCGGACCGCAACAGCAGAGAGACACAAACAAAGAGAATGCACCAAACAGGGATTTCAGTACAGCTCCTTGAGTCAATAAACCTCGATGGATGCAAGAAAAATAAAAATATTAAGACAAAAAAGACAAAAAAATAAAATATTACATAGGATTCAATGAAGACATAATAAATACACTACCTGCTTTAAGGGCCGATTCAGACCGGAAACCATCCCGTAGCTGGATGAATCAGAAAGGGCCACAGCCCGAAAGATAGGCAGCGCTAGTACAAGCCTTAAAAAGTGCATAACGAAAGGATTCAGAGAAACAACAGACGTCCAACTAGAGATACAGACATAATGAGTTAAGACAGTACTAATAAATCCGAAAAAGTATAGAAATGCTGAAAATTTTAAATAGACCCAGAAAGTGAGGAAATGGCACACCCTCAAGCAAACAAAAAACGATTTATTTTTATTTTTATATAAATTAGGTATATACAATAATACCACATATATATATATCGCGGGGCACCACTTGAGTCAGGTTCAGGCCCCAAGAGAGGGGGTGTTACCAACACACAGAGAATCACCCTTGGTTTCTGGAAACAAGGCGCAATCAGTATTGGAGGGAAAAAAGTATCTACCCATACTGATCCTATTCCCATCTTCAATCTGTCTAAAAAATCCCTGAATGAACCCACCATCAATTTATTGTCCTGTGGTCTTTCATTTGTTCCTGGTACCTTTTTCAACTCCTTCAAATTGATCAGAGACATTCAATCCTTCTTTCGGAAGGTTAGACTCAAGAAGTTTTTCTCAGGATAAGATACTATACCAAGCAATAACACCACTGTGTTTCTCCCTACTTCTGTGTTCACACCTACGTTAGATCAGGTTGGAGCAGAAGTAAGCATCTTTGAAAAAAGTGTTTATTCCAAAATTCAAAATATGACCAAATTTGTACCTAGACCTCCCTTCAACCTTGATAATTGAGATTACTCAGAAAGCCTTGGAAAGCGGATCCATTTGTAAACAAGACTTTGAATATCTGAATAAATCCTTCTATAAGGTTCCGGTACTATACGAGGTTCCAAAAGCACATAAAAACACTCTCAAACCCCAGTTTAGGCCCATCGTGCCTACGATTGGTTCGCTCACAGAACCATTATCCAAATATGTGGATACTTGTTTGTTGCCCTTGGTACGCCAATTACCTGCATATGTTCGTGATACAGGTCACCTTATTACAAAAATTGAGGGCCTTACTTTTAATGTCAATACTGATATACTGGTCTCAATTGACATTGAGGCCTTATATACCAGTATTCCCCAATGTGGGGCACTGGAGGCTGTTAAAAGTATGCTTGACAACGATGATTACCACTCTGAAAATGTATTCATTCTGGAATGTCTAGCCATTGTGCTTAAGGAAAATTTCTTTGAATTTGACAAATTCATTTACCAACAGGTCCAAGGCATCAGCGTGGGCGCAGCCTCTGCGCCCAATGTAGCAAATGCATATATGGTCTTCTTCAAGAACAGATACATCTATAATGAGGTAGCACCCTTTTATGAAAATATTTTTAATTGGAACTGCTTTATAGATGCTATCTTTTTCATTTGGAAAGGCCCTGCAGAATAGCTTGAGGAATTCTTATCCTGGATCAACTTGTGTGACCCACATTTGAGATTCAGCCCTAACATCAGCACCTCTAAAATTGAGTTATTAGATGTTTTGATTCAGGCCACCAATCAACCGATTGAGGTGGCCCTTTCTACCAAACCGACTGCCAGCAGTACTCTCTTGTATTATGAAAGTTTCCATCCCCGGCGCCAGAAGATAAGCATACCTTTTAGCCAACTCTTGAGGCTCGGCAGAAATTGCACCAACATCAGCGACTTCGAATTTCATGCCTCTCAGTTGAAAATCAAATTTCTCAAAAGAGGGTACCCCACAGATTTGTGAAAGAATCGTACAAAAGGGCCAAATACTTCAACAGAGAAGCCCTTCTCTGCCCTAACAAGGAATATATAATAATACTGCATAGTGGATAAAGAGAGAGGTTTTTTGTATTTTCACTTTGCAGAATTCCAGCCATGGACTTAATGAATTAATTCCCTGAGAATGCCATTATTTAAGCCCTGCATGGCTTCCCAGATGCATATATTCTCTCTCTCTTTCCAGCTCTGCAACCATACTTCATCCCTCGCCTATGTCTGGGTGGGGGTGCCCTTATGCCTATGAGTTAGTGGCCCCTTGGCTTTGACAGGACTATTTACCGCAGCTCTGCCCATTTTAGTACCTTTATTTGGTGTTTCCTACACTGGGCTATGCTTAGCGTCTCTCAGCAGGGGAAGTTTTCACCCACTATGCAGTATTATTGTATATACCTTATTTTATATAAAAATTATTTTTTTTTTTGTTTTGTTTTTTGCTTTGTTTGAGGGTGTGCCATTTCCTAACATTCTGGGTCTAATTTAAAAAAAAATTCTTGGGGAAAAAAATGTTCTTGGATAATTTCCTTCAGCATTTCTATACTTTTTCATATTTATTTGTACGGTCTGAACTCATTCGGTCTGTATCTCTAGTTGGCCATCTGTTGTTTCTCTGAATCCTTTCTTTATGTCTTTTCACTTTTTAAGGCTTGTACTAGCGCTGCCTAACTTTCGTGCTGTTGCGCTTTCTAATTCTTCTGTTGGTTCATTGCATCGGTTTGAGCTATGCAGTTACCGGCGTTACATCCTTGCGGAAGTATCTTATGAGATGTTGGCTGTATTTTCGACAGCCATACAGTTATTTAGCTTCCTGTGATTTTGTTTTTTTTGCAGCTCCGGACTATTACTTGTTTCACCAGAGGTCTGGAGCAGTGGACTATTCACCCACCTATTCTCGTGACCCCCTAGGCACACTCTGGACGCTAGTGGCGTTGCATTGCTTTTTAATTCTCAAGGACAGAAATTATTGCTTCCCTTAATGGACTTAAGTGACAGGTTTTATTGCCTCTAATTGTGAGTATTGTCTCATGTTTCTTTTTTTTCTTCAGTTCTACTTCTACTAGCAGCTAAAGAGTGTAGAGATGTTTATAACCCTTTTGTCCTACTTTTTGTCTTTTCTGTACAGATATTACTTTATCTTTATCTTCCTCACCCACGCACACAAATCTCTCCACGAACTGGGCCCCAAGTAACTCAACAACCGCCTGACCTTCTACACGCCCACCCGCCAGCTACGTTCGACAAGCCTCGCCCTCGCCGCCGTACCACGCATCCGAAAAGCCACCGCTGGTGGCAGATCCTTCTCCTACCTGGCGGCCAAGACATGGAACTCCCTCCCCATCCACCTTCGGCTGACCCAGGATCATCTTGCCTTCAGGAGACAACTCAAGACCTGGCTGTTCGAGCAATAGCAGACCCCTTCCCCCAAGCGCCGTGAGACCCTGCCGGGTGAGCAGCGTGCTATACAAATGTTAGGATTGATTGATTGATTGCCTGTACACCCCATTTTGGGTTCTCAATATCTTCATTATCTACCGTTCCACATAGGCTCCTTGGAGCTTTCAATCTATGTAGGTGTGCAACCTTTTCCACAGTTTCTTGACACCAGTTTTCTCCATTTTTACTGGTAGTATGGTGTCTTTTTCCATTTGCCTCTTTATTTTAGAACTCTCTACCACTGAAGTCTAATCAAATGCAGACCGGACTCATATTTCGTCAGTGGCATCCCATATTGACTGTTGAGGTCTGTGCTTAGTATATTTTGTTTATATCTTTCTTTGAATACTCCTCAGACTTTTGGGCTATAAGGATGTGTTTCCACAACATCTTTTGGGTGATCTAGAATAATTCCTCACTTGGTTGTTGTGAATCAGTTTTCTTAAATTTCACGCACACTTCTGTGGTATTGAATCTCTTGCTCAGTTTGACTAATTTTGCCTTTGGTGTTCTTATTCTTGTAAATATTTTCTTAAATTGTTCCCTACAGGCAGTTAGTTATTGTGTAATGTTTTGCATTGTGTTATGTTTTCTTGTAGCTGTACATGATTATGTCTATGATGTATGTGTTTCATTTATTTACCAATTAGTTGGATGTCCATATAGTGTGAATTTCTCTTGGTCATCATTTTTGTGGATTATTTTTCTGTCTTATGAGTATTGATGCAGTTTATATATTATTTTTTGTAGGATGTATGTTCATTTTTATCTTTAAAAAAACACGTTTTTCTACTTTGTGTACAAAAAAAATTAATGACAATAAATAAGTAAATAATTTGTGAACTGATCTGTGAGTGATCTTTATTTATTCTTGGAACTACTGCCCAATTTTTGCTAACCTGTGGGGGCATCCTCCTATGTCCTTTGTTTGTCCATTTGTAGTTGTGTTACTGTGGGTATATACAAATTCTTACCACATTTCCTCTATAGTTTATCCTGACTGCTGTGTGCCAAGCTAACAGAGGATGAGCACAGGCAAACTTAGTTATGTTCTTTACTCATCCTGACTAGAAGGAAGGGTCCCTCCTTGGACACGGAGTATACCACTGCCAGCTAAAGGCCCATAATTCTAACACCGCCTTTAGGGAGTTGTTCTTTTATGGGAGTGTTACAACTCTTAACCAGACAACAATATCCCTACACCACAGGTGAGTCCAACAAGAGGCTTCCTTGGGTTATTATAGTAGATTCCCTTTGTCTATGGATATTCTTCTGAACTATGAGATGTTTTTCCCTCTCTTTTTGTTATTTTTCCGATATGAATTGACCACTCTACAGACTTTGGGCACTTCCAAACATCTCAATCGCCTTTTCATTCATGTTGCTTTTGTCACATTGACATTTATTCTGGTTTGGACCAATCATTTATATTCTTCAGGTGAGACACCACAAGTACTTTTAATGTGCAGTTTGTCTCAGCTTAGGGACAGTCAACATTAACTTACTTGATCCAGGAAACCCATACAGTAATCTCCCATTCAACCCTCTTGTCTTTTTTAGATATCCGGTGGGTACAACCCCAATATGATAGACACAACAAGTTTTTTTTCTTTTTCCTCTTAGACTGGTTTGAAGCACTTCCTAGTTTGAGCTATTTTGCACATTAGTTGTGAATACCTAGTTCCAAGTATTGTATTTTCCTCCCATTATCTCTACTGGAGAGTGCCTTCTGGGTTCTATTACTTTCAGTTCTCTAAACACCCTGTTACTTTATTTACTCCTTTTGAACTCTGTTTTCTTGATATAAGGTATGATATTTTATTACGATCACAGCTCCTTTTTTATCTTAGGTACCAGACAACATGCACTGGCCTGTACAATGCCCTGCTACATTGAAATATCATCTTGCACATGGGCTCTTGTTTTTTAGATGCAAACATAGCGGTCACTAAGCTCCACCATATTGGTTTTAAGTCCCTAATTACACAGACTTTGGGTAACTCACTACTTTGTACGTGTACACTCTGCAGCCTTGAAAAAGTCACTAAGATTAAACACGTGTCAGCTGCCGTTGTATCTGTGATGTCATATCTTACCCCACAAAGGCAATGAATATGAACAATAAACACTATACAACGTACCATTGGACTCTAAAGTGCTGTATTGGCTCAGATTTATAGTAAACTTTGAACTACTTCTTTGTCTGTACTCTCGTATCCTCTTGTTTGCAAATGTTTCAGCCTGAAGCTGCCTTCAGGTAGAAAATCTCACAATAGGTGACAGGGTGTAAATACCAAGAGTGCCAGTTTCATTAAAAAAACTTTCTTTGCTGTTATACCTTTTTTCTTGACGGTCTTACAGTTGTGTAGATGTGCGAACATTGTGGCTTAGCCATCACTTAATATATTTGTAACATTCAAGGATGGCTGTGGTAGATACTCGAGCAATACAATGGCTATCTCTGAATGAGTTTGTTAGAATAATGCAAACCCATTTCCAGGTGATTACTGCACTTGTGTACATATGTGCATTTGTGGGCCCCCATGAGCAATGGGTAAAAGTTGATTTTAAGATAGGTGCCCGTCCATAGTGATAAAGACAGCAGATGGTTAAAAAAATAAAAATGAAGTTAGGGAGGAGCAAAGGTAAGGGTTGCCAAGTAGTTGGCCAGATGATCAAAGGAGGCCTGAGAATGGACATTTAAGACCAAATGACCAATAAGGGAGGGTGGCTGAAGGAGTGGGTCAGTTGGTGAGAGGGGGATGCAACGCAGACGATGGTAGGAGTGGGAGGAAGTACTCTGGAATGCAGGATTTAGAAATTGTGTTTCTGGTTGGCAGAGGTATGCACCATGTCCAAGCAGGAACCACAATCCAAGTCAGGGTAAGTGTGGTACACACTAAAAGTTTACCTGGGCTCGGCACAGAGTAGTCATGCTAAACTAAAGAGGCAATGTGTAAAGCATGTGTGCGCACACACAGAGTAACAATGTGAAAACACCACAAAAAGACCCACATTATTGTAGAAAAATAGTATCTCTTTTACCCTTTCAAACAAGACAAAAACGACAAAATCCAATCAATGGTTCACAAGTTATGTTTGCTCAAAGTTATGAATGCAAATACAGTGTTGAAAACACATGCGCTTCTAGTAGGTAATTTACAAGAAAACGCTGGAGAAATGACAGTGATCCAAGCAGAGGATCAGCAAATAGGCCTTCTCAGCGCAACTTAGAACAAATATGTTGCTTTGACAGTCAGGGAAACTAAGACAACAGCAGATCCCTCGAGAACAAGGGAATTCAAGCAAATCCAGCTGCCCACGATGAGGGACAGATCGACTATGGAGACCTTGTGAGTCTCAATACACACAGTTCCTTTTTGGGAGGCAAGCTGTGAGGTCAATTGCCTCATGAACGGAGCTTATGGTGTCAGGATTTCATCCCTCAGGCAGGCTGTGGTGTTGCGGCGAGCCTGCTGATTAGTCCTTGCATGGTGTTGCAGCCGCACTCGCTGTGCCCTCGTTAGGCTGGGGCAAGCAGGCAGACACAGCAGTGTGCCTTGATCAGTCCAGCACTGGGGATGCCCCTTCACCTCGGGGTTGCTGGCGACATATGCCGAGCCATGCTGGGCTGTTGTTGAGCACCGCTGCATCGAGGCAGGCTGAAGCGGTAATCTCCGCAGTGATCTTGGGCAGCGTATGAGCAAACAGAGGCAGGAACGTTGGTTTCATGACCTGTACTGGTTTTTGGAGATCTCAGCAGGGTAGGGCTCCTGGAGAGCAGGGTCAAATAGGAGTGTTTGTAGGAGCAAATTCTTTGATGCCTCTGAGACATCTTGAACAGGGGGCAAGCCAACAAGCCCTTGGAGTTACTTACGTTGTATTTGTGCAGAATGCAGACAGTAGATCCAGTCCTTCTCAATGTCAGGCAAAATGCATGAGGCCAACACAGCTGGACAAGTTACAAAGTGGCAGTCCCTCCTACATCACATCAATCAGAAGGCAGCCAGCCAACACAGCAGAGAAGTTAACAAAGTGGCAGTCCCTTCGCAACACAGCTTCTCTTTCTGACAGAATCTTCTCAGGTCCCAAAACCGAACTGAATACATGGTCTCAGAGATCCAGTACTGATAACCAAATGTGCCTTTGAAGTGGAGGAGATATCAAAGATCACAAGGTCCCTACCTTTCCTGTCCTGGCTACAGACTCACTACATGGGTGGCATACAGCTCTTTGTGTGGGGACAGGCACAGCCCACTTCTATGGCAGGACCGGAGGCTTGAATGAGAATTTGCCGAGCCTTAGTGCCGGTAAGTTCCAATTCTATTAAGGACTCGGAGGCGAGGATTATGCCTTACTTTCTTCACTTTATTTTTACAGCAGCAAGTAAAAAACATCAAAAAAACTACTTTTCCCATGAACACTTGGGAAAAAGGAGAAAAAAAAACACAAGTCCTTTCTCAGTCTCTGTGTCACGGCAGCTCCCATCATGCTCCTCTGCTGCCTCCTCTTCCTCTTTCTTCGCTGCTCAGCAGCAAATTAAGTGGCTTTTTCTGTTTCTCCTGAATTTTGGGGCTCTAAGGGTAGCGTTTTGTCCTGCAGGCTTGCGCTCAACTGTTTTTTGGTTTACAGAGTCCCTTATATATCGCGGGACGCTTTGCACGATCCTCACACGATTTGCTGGCCTAGTTGATAGCGCGGTGGGGTCCTACCGTCATTAGGGGGCGCACTGGCAACTCTGTGGTCAGCGCGAAGGAAAGTCGCTTTTACAGCGTTTTTTTTTGTTTTTTTGTTTTTTTCCCCGTGTTTTCCACAGTTTTTGCTGTTTTTGCCCCTGCCACCCGGATTTGACACCCCTGGGGGGTCGCAAACAGCACTGTAAATTGGCATTGATGCCCTGTGTGGGTTGTATGGTTCGCTTTGACACCCTGAGGGGTCACAAATAGCACCAGTTGGTTGTGTGTAGTGCAGTGGGACTCTCTTTCCGGGTGGTGCCCTATAGATATAAAGGGTGGCAGCGTTCCCTGAGGTTGCACCCCCTTAAATTGTGCTCCTGTTGGTGCCCCCACATTCTTGGGTTTCCTCCCAGCCAAAAGTTGGTGCCGGTGATGGCAAAAGGTTAAGGTCTGTGCCATTCCCGGGTTCCTTGCGGAGCCTGATTTACCTCACTATGCAGGAGGGCCAAGGCCAGTACCACGAGGAGGATCCTCTTAATTACGTCTCCTGGGACGATTATTTTTATCAGGCAGTGGATGACAGCATATACAGAGTGGTGGATCAGGCGATTGTTCCCCTTGAACAGCGAATCACGGTGCATATGGAGGAGGCGTACGCAAAGCTTGCGGCCCTGATTCCTGCGCCAGCCCTGGCCCCGGCCCCTGCCCCGGCCCCTTCGCCTTCCCCCCCTCCTAGTAAGAAGCAGTGTTCAGAGGGAGTGAAATCCGCAGTTTTTGATAAGGTTAAGCACGCCTTTGCGGCGCATGAGGAGGCCCAACCGGCTCCTGTGCCCCTGGGTGAATTTCCCTCCCTACCCTGGGCACCATGTCCCCGGACCCTAATTCGCCAGACACGGACGAGGAGGCTTGTTCCTCCAGATCGTGGCCCCCGTCGCAGGCGTCTTCCTCTGCAGGCCCTGACGATATTGGCCAGTTGATAAAGATGCCCGCAGTCGCCTTAGGGCGGAGTGTCCTCGCCCCACCTTAGAGGGAAAAGTGGTGATTACGCCGGATATAGACCCCAAGATGACGACTTTTCTCGCCAAGTTCGTGAAGGACCATAGAAAGGGTATCGACAGGTCATGGCGAACCTGCCAGGACAAGTTGTTGGATGCCATTGGTCCCATGACCAAAATTCTGGATATGGCCGAGGAGGCCAAGGTGTCGGGGGACCTGATTAGCCCGGAGGTCCTTTCAAATTGGGCGCAGAGGGCCATTGTGTTTCTTGGCAACGCCAACTACGCGCTCTCTACTGAGAGACGGAGGTCACTTCTAATTAAGATTGACCCTAAGTTGGGTGACCTTGTCTCTTCTGAGGCCGGCGCTGTGGGTCAGGGCGGGCTCTTTGGGGACCCGTTCATCAAAGAGCTTGGAAAATTTGTTGACACATTTACCTCCCTGGACAGAGCACAGTCCAATATCAAGAAGGTCTTTGCCCCTCGGGTTTTTGACTGGGCCGGACGTGGCAGGGGCCTCTCGTTCGGCCGTGGCAACAGCTCCGACAGGGGGCAAGGCTCCGGCCGTGGTCCGTTTCAGTCCAATGACCGCTTCCACAACTTCTACCCTATGAGAGGACAGAGATTCCACGGCCGAGGAGGCCAGAGAGGCCAGCAACAAGGTGTTGGAAGAGGTGAATGTGCTGCCCTCAGCGAGTTTACGGGTAGAGGGGCGCTTGGCGCAGTTTTTCCCAGCCTGGGGTGCCCTCACAAGCGACGCTTGGGTGCTGCAGATGGTCCAGGGCTTTCAGATGGAGTTCCATGGTCGTCCTCGTCAGCTTCAGCGTCCCCGTTGCATAGTTTTCTCTCAGCAAGATGCAGGTTTGGTGCGTGAAGAGGTTGCCGCCCTCCTTCACAAAGGGGCGATCTGTTGCGCGAGCGAGCATCCCGGGGGTTTCCTCAGAAACCTCTTTTTGGTCGACAAGGTCGATGGAGGCCGACGTCCGGTCATCAATTTGAAGGACTTCAACAAGTGGCTGGTGTACCGCCACTTCAAAATGGAGGGAATTCACCTTTTGAGGGATGTTTTACGGCCGTCCGATTGGATGGTCAGACTCGACTTAAAAGACGGCTATTTGGCGAACCCGATCTTTCCTCCCCACCGCCGCTTCCTACAGTTCAAGTGGGACGGTCAGGTCTACGAATTCACCATGCTGCCCTTCGGGCTCTCCTCCGCGCCGTGGTGCTTCACAAAAGTGCTACGCCCGGCGGTGGAGGCCTTGAGGGCGCGAAACATCAGGATGATCGTGTTCCTGGACGACATGCTGTTTATGGACCAATGCCTAGGGCGGTTAGCCTCCCAGCTACAGATGGCAGTCGACCTCCTCCAGGGTCTGGGGTTTGTTATCAACGAGAAGAAGTCTCTTCTGGTTCCAGTCTAGTGTGCCACCTTTTTGGTGTTCAACATAGACTCGGTGTCTGCCACTTTGAGCCTTCCAGCAAGGAAAATGTCAAAGATCAGACACGAGCTGCGCTAGACTTTGGCAAGGCCACTCATATCTCTGCGCCACTTGGCGCGTTTGGTGGGCCTCCTGTCATCTTCGATCCAGGCCATTTTCTCGGGCCCTCTTCATTATCGGGCGATGCAGCGTTTGAAGGCGTTTCACCTTCGGAGAGGCCTAACCTGCTCTCAGCTTATCCCGTTGTCGGAGGAAGTGAGAGGCGAGATGCAGTGGTGGCTGTTGCACATGGAGGCCTTGAACGGCCGTGCAATTTTCGGTTCAGCCCCGGATATCGTTATTGAGTCCGATGCCAGCCGGTCCAGCTGGGGTGCCAGGTGCGGCAATTTTTCCACTGGGGGCGCCTGGTCGGGCCCAAGAGCAGTCTTTGCATATCAATTGTTTGGAGTTGCTCGCAGGGTCTTTTGCGGTCCAGTGTTGGATGAAGGACAAGGTGCAATCATGTGTCCTGCTGCGCATGGACAACCTGTCTGCGGTCCGCTATATCAATCAACTGGGTGGGACAAGATCCAAGATGCTGGCGGACCTCGCACAGGATTTTTGGCATTTTTGCCTGGACCATCAGGTGTCTGTCACGGCAGATTATTTGCCGGGTCGGCAGAACGAGGTAGCAGATTGGTACTCACGGCACCTGCTGGATGCCAGTGTGTGGAAGCTGGACCCTCAGGTCTTCGCAATGTTGGCGGACAAGTGGGGTCCCTTCACGGTGGACCTGTTTGCGTCTCACCTGGATCATCAGCTTCCAAGGTACTTCAGTTGGCGTCTGGATCCATTGGCGGAGGCAACGGACGCCTTCCTCCAGGATTGGTTGGGTGAGAGGGGATATGCGTTCCCCCCATTTTCAATGATAACGCGTGTGTCGGCGCTTCTGCGTCGTCAGTTGGCGGAGGTGGTGTTGATCACGCCATGGTGGAGGTCTCAAGTGTGGTTTCCGGTTCTTTTGGAACTTTCCTGGGATTTTCCAATCCTACTCCCCCTCTCTCCTCACATTCTACTCAGTCCGGAAGGGATTCCCCACTGACTGATTCAGGCAGGGTCGTTGCAGCTGATGGCGTGGTGGCCTTTCAGGAAAAGCAGAAGACTTGCTCTCCAGGGCCTGGGCGGATAGCACGACCAAGAGATACCGATCAGCTTGGCATAGATGGCGTCGCTGGTGTGCGCAACGGAGTTTTGATCCCGTGGGGGCAGATGTAGCGCAGGTCCTAAACTTCCTTGCCGGTCTAGCGGAAGAGGGCCTGGCTTATCGGTCCATCAATACCTTTTGTTCCACGATCTCAGCCGGACATGACTTGGTGCAGGGCTCCCCGATTGGGGAGCACCCTTTGGTGTGCAGGTTGTTGAGAGGGATCCGCCTCTCGTTGCCGCCTGAACCACGCTACTCCATCCTGTGGGACGTGAACAGAGTTCTGAATTTATTCCTTTCTTGGCAGCCGAATAGGTTTCTCTCCCGCAAAGAGCTTTCTGCTAAATTGGCGATGTTGATGTGCCTGGTGTCTTGCAGGCGGGTCTCAGATGTGCGAGCTCTTGACATTACAGCCAGAGTTTTTTCCCCAGACGGGGTGTCTTTTACTGTGCACAGGCGAACCAAGACCCCCACTCGGGTCATTTCATACCCAGCTTTTCCTGATTCCCCTAAACTGTGTGTGGTGCAGTGCCTCCGTGCTTATGAAGGCATGACGGATGATACTCGCCCTCCAGGCGAAAGACAGCTTCTCATTGCCCTACGGAAACCGTACAAGGCTGTTTCTTCCCCGACGATCGCCAGATGGGTGCGTTGGGTGATGCAGGAGGTGGGGATAGATACTAAAAAATTCGGAGCTCACTCCGCAAGAGGAGCTATGGCCTCCAAAGCTTTTGCCCTCGGGGCCCGGCTGGAGGATCTGATGAGAGCGGCCGATTGGTCCTCAGACTCCACGTTTAAGAAGTTCTATTTCAAGCCAGTTTTGGAAGTGGCACGGTTGGTTGTCAACAAGCCTTGAACTGGCATAATCCGAAACCTCCGGTCCTGCCATAGAATGAGAATTTGCCTAGCCTTAGTGCTGGTAAGTTCCAATTCTATTAAGGACTCGGAGGCGAGGATTATCCCTCCCAATGACTTCAAAGAAGTGGACACTCCCCATATGGAATGTAAGTAAGCTATTCATGGTATTGTTAGGCTTTTATGACTATCGATGTATTGTAAGTGATGGCTATGTGCCTTTGATAGGATGAGGAGATGGTCAAAGTCTGATGTTGAGATCTCTTTCAGGGAATGACGGTCCCAAACAGGATGCGTGAAAATGCCGGAACATGGGCTTCGCGCGAAGAAAGAGGAAGAGGAGGCAGCAGAGGAGCATGATGGGAGCTGCCGTGACACAGAGACTGAGAAAGGACTTGTGTTTATTTTTCTCCTGTTCCCCAAGTGTTCATGGGAAAAGTAGTTTTTTTGATGTTTTTTACTTGCTGCTGTAAAAATAAAGTGAAGAAAGTAAGGCATAATCCTCGCCTCCGAGTCCTTAACAGAATTGGAACTTACCAGCACTAAGGCTAGGCAAATTCTCATTCAGGTGCAAGTGCCAGCTTCTCTCTCCCAATCTACCTAAGGAGGGTCCATCTGCCTGGTGATGGGTCATCAGGATGGAAGTGTTACCTTCTCCAGCTCCCTTTATTTGACTGTCTAGCTGGCATGCACAAAGCCCAGCTGTCACCCAACCCAGATTTGTATTCAGAGACAGGCAGAGACATAGAATGGTTAAAGTAAGAAAAAGGCAACTTTTTAAAAGCGACATTTTCAGACTTACAATTTAAATTCTGACTTCACCATGAATTGTGATTTTAAATTGTGAGTCTAGAGACACCAAATCAAAATCTCTATCTTTCCCAATTGGAACTTACACTTAAAATATGTTTTAAGGCAATCCCAGTGTTAACTTATGGGAAAGATAGTCCTTGCAATAGTGAAAAGTCCTACCTTAGGGGTGAGTTATATGTAATAAAAAGAAAGGTTTGAGCCTGGCAAGTACGTTAACTTGCCAGGTTAAAATGGCAGTTTAAAACTGCAAACAGGCTCTGCAGTGGCAGGCCAGAGCCATGTTTAAAGTGCTACAGATGTGGGTGGTACAATCAGTGCTGCAGACCTACTAGTAGCATTTAATTTACAGGCCCTGGGCACATATAGTGCAATTTATTATTGACTTATCAATAAATTAAATGTGGCAAATATAGATAAGCTAATGGTACCATTTTTAAGCAGAGAGCACATGTACCTAAGCACTGGTTAGCAGTGGTGAAGTGCCCATAGTCACAAAGCCAACAAAAATGAGGTGAGAAAAAAGGGAGGAGGAAGGCAAAAGGTTTGGGGGTGACCCTGCATAAAGGGCCGGTCCAACACAGCACGTAGGAGAAAGAGTAAGAAAAAACATGCATCCCCATAGAATGCTTAAAGTAAAAGGAAAGTTTTGTTCCCTGAGTCCAAGTCATATCAGTAGAGGAAGGATTCAATTGAATTCAACTACTTAGAATACTATGGGGCAAAAATTCTTCTGAGTGGGACAGACACAAGTATAAGGTGGAAAGGGAATGTCAAGGAATCAAAGGGCGCCTATAATGGTTTGGGGAGGGGGCCACGCACCCCCCTGTCCTCCCTTATGGAGTATTGCCTCGGGGTTGGCTCTCTGGGGCCTATAATAGCTCAGGGAAGGGGGACCCTCCCCTTGATTAAACAATGCAGCCCTGGCCGCCATTGTAATTTTTTTTACAATCTCGCAGGAGTCCCATAGGATTGCAGCAAAAATTGCAGTTTTTTTCAATTTTGGCCGGGCGAGGGGTGTTTGCCCTCCCAGGAACATTCAGTTCCAATGTAGCAAATTACACCGCACCATGGTTTATTCGCATTATGGAATGTGGAATGAGTCACAGACAGAGCGGACTACGTCACTTCACTACGTTACAGGCACGTAAATAACCTTTATGAGTGATAATTTTCTCTCTTTTACAGGTTTGTTTCATTTTTTGTAATCACATCTGGGTTACTTTTATATTTACCCATCTAGCAATTTGCTACTTTGGGTCTTGAAAGGGTTGCAGGTATGGCAGGGTGTTAGTGTACCCTGACCACCCAACTCCTTTTACATCATTTTTGGTCCTGATGAAAAACCGGTAACTCCCATATGGTTTGAAACATGTAGACCCAACACATACCACAGATACACTAGGTCCCATTAAAGCCTTTATTGTATCATCACTGTTTTTAATATTGTCCAGTAGCTTTAGAATAAATAATATTTGGATAAGTCATACCAGGACAATTTTTAACTCACTGACGTTTTTCTTTTTTCACATTCATCACTCACATACCCGCTCCACTGTATTCCAGGTGTTGCAGCACACCTTGGCGGCATTCGGCTGTCAAGGTGGCCCCGATGATGAAGCATGTCATCGACCAGGTCGGTGAGTGAGGGGTTCCTTAAAAACAAAGGAGGACTTCTTCTTTTACACTAGTGTCTCATTCCACCAATATTGGCTGTCTAGCCTTATCTTTGGTGGTACTCCTTCATATTGTTATATAGTTACCTATCTAGGGGATTGGGAGTACCCTTCCATCCACAGCAGTGGATAAAATCCCTTAACTTTCCTACCCTGTTAAATATATATCTTGGCAGCGCACAGCTGCGAGAGTTTTTGTCCTTCTTTGATCCTCAACCCGTCCTTTTGACATCTCACCTATACATACACTTTGTCAAAAAAAAATTTCTCAACCATGGGAGAGAACCAAGGTCTCACATACTCCACAGAGGAGATAGATGCAATCTTTGGGGAGATCTCTGGTTTTGCGGATGCAAGCATTTCCCAGACCATATCACAAACAGGCGATTGGGAAAAACTTACAGAAATGAAGAGGGAACGCATAAGAACAATACTACATGGCACCATCCTAAAAGAATATGTCACCAACAACATGGCACCCAAGGGTCTTCTGGTTACAAATGCCCCACGGATTTTCCTAAATGATGCACAGTTTCGTAAAGACTGGGCGCTAATAGCCTGGCACTGCACGCATGATTGGATTGTTCTAATACTAAAAACAGCCCTAAGACTATCAGAATCCATTCAAATTGACATTCAAAAGACAGAGGCACATATAAAGGCCACTATAACTGGATACAAAAGAAGGTTGAAGAAGGTTGGACGAAATTAATAAGGAAATAACTGAATATAAAGACAACCTGACCCAGCAAAAAGCCACGAAATTTCAAAAGGACTTGAAAAGATTCTCCTTTGTCAAGACATACCCCTATTCAGATCCCGATTTCAAACCACCTGATAAACCCACATCTGATTCTGACGCATCAAGTGTCTCATCAGGCAGCAGTAACGGATCTAACACCAGCGTTAATAGACAAAGGGGAAGAGGAGGGAGAAGAGGCCAAGGAAACTTCTGGCCCGGTTTCCAACCCCCCATGTTCCAGGATCCTTTTAACCAGACGGCGAATTTCCAAATGTATGGTTGGCAACCCCCTTTCCAACCACATTTCCAGCCTCCCCCTTTCCAGTTTCGCCCTCCTTTTTTTCACAGGGGCAGAAGGGGAAGAGGAAAAAACAGACAACCCAATCAGGTACACTGGGAGGAAGACGACCCAGTGAGCAACCGGACGAAGAGCAAGGCGGGCACAAGCAGTGCGAAACCTTAGTCACGAATCTATCATCAAGACCACTAACAACCATTGAGGAAAATGTTCTTAACAAAGGACTTGGGTATGTCCCCACGGCACGACTTGATAAATTCCAGTTACATTGTGAGCTGGCCAGTTTTTTCAGAAAATTGAGGCTTAAAGCTTTTTTTGAGAAACAGGGTCAACCAAAAGAATGTGAAGTAGAGAATGAGAGTGGACTAAGGTTAAAATCAACCTTTATGCCACCTCCACACACAACACCAGTGGAACTAATGACTTTTGAACAAGCTGTCTACAATGATGTTGAGAAGATGCAAACAACCACCCATTTTCAGAACCTCAGCAACGTAGAAAAAACGGCATTGAAAGAACTACGTGCCTGTGAAACAACAATTATAAAACCTGCCGACAAAGGCGGTGGGCTAGTAATCATGGACACTACCGCCTATCGTGAAGAATGTGTCCGACTTCTGAGTGACAGAAATCACTATCAAGTTCTGAATACTGATCCAACAAGCGATCTGAAGGCTGAAATATGTCAACTGGTTGAAATGGCAGAATCCAATGGTGCAATATCAAAACAGGAAGCAGACTATTTATACACCACCGAAGGGAAGACCCCTTATTTTTACATCCTACCAAAGATGCATAAGGGCAGACAACCCCCTCCAGGACGTCCAATAGTTTCTGGCATCGGCTCCTTACTAGAGCCTCTCTCTAGATTCTGTGAATTTTTTCTAAAAACCATTGTACAGAAGTCAACTACTTACCTGCAAGACACAAAGAGTCTACTGAACTTACTACAAAACGTGGAGGTTGATGAGAACACTGTGTTACTGAGCTTTGATATTGAAAGCCTATACACAAGCATACCCCAAGACGATACCATCCGAGTACTGGGGAACACCTTAGAGAATGCTGACTGGCCTTTTCACACTCCCAAGGCCTTCATTCTGGAATGCGCCACCCTGGCCCTCAAACGTAATTACTTCGAGTTTGAAGGAACACTTTTCTTACAAACCGGAGGGACCTCAATGGGCAGTGTTTTTGCCCCCAGTATAGCTGGTATGTATGTGTATGATTTTGAGAATAAGTTCATTCTGAACGATGTGAATCCATATCGTGATCATCTGACCTTTTGGAGGCGATACATTGATGACGTCCTTGCCATCTGGCAAGGACCTACTGAACTTCTAGAACAATTCATCTCTTGGGTCAACACCTGTGATAGGAACCTCAAATTCACGAGTTGCTATGACAAAGGAGAAATTGTTTTTCTTGATGTAGTAATTAACAAGGAAGGCAATCATCTGGAAACTAAAACCCATTATAAACCAACCTCGAAAAACAATCTTTTAAGGTTTGAAAGTTTCCACCCTCGACCACTCAGGGAAAACCTACCCTACGGACAATTCTTAAGACTACGCAGGAATTGTAGTAAACTATCTGACTACAAAAAACAAGCGAATGACCTTTCTGAAAAACTGGATAATCGGGGATATCCTAAGAAAATAGTAAACAAATGCCAAAAGAGGGCCAGAAACCAGCCCAGAGAAGCACTCCTTGAAGAGAAAACCAGAATTGACACAGAAATACCACTGACATGTGTAACCACATTCAACTCGATTTCCAACCAAGTAACTAAGAGCATAAACAGGCATTGGAATATCATAAACACTGGTAATTTACACTGGGAAAAACCACTTTTTTCTTTCAAGAAGTCTCAAAGCTTAAAAGACACCCTTGTCAACACCAGACCAAGAGCAAAGTTGGCCCCAACCACACCTTCGATCACCAGAGCATGGGGCCTACCTGATGTAACGGGACACTTTCGCTGCGGAGATTGCAGTGTATGCCACCTGACCAGGAATACAAAGACTCTTGACTTAGAGGCTGGTAAAACCTGGAGGCAAGTTGCACATACCAACTGCAACAGTGAAAATGTAGTCTATCTCATTGAATGTACTTGCAGAAAACGATACATTGGGATGACAACCCGGAAGGTAAAACAGAGAATCTGTGAACATCGCAGCACTATACGCTGCAAGAAAAATGCGACCCGATTGACGGATCATTTTCTTGAAAAAGGCCACACTCCGAATGACATGTTCTGGACTGTCATTGAGCAGATCTCTCCAGGACCAAACATACAAAAACGCTTGTACGAAAAAGAACAAAGATGGGTATATAGACTATCTACAAACAAAAATGGCCTAAATGACAATATCCCCTGGGCCTCTGTCCTCTTATAGATACCTGGTTTTTAACATTTACAGCATGCACCCCACTTTGCTGTGACCTTGTGTCATCTGCTAGGCTAAGGGAATGATGGCCAGTATTCACGTAGTTATACCTCCAATGCTGAATGAGTATGCCCAAATGCCTGACAATTAAATGTATGCCCCTTTTCTTTCTTTTGTCTATCCCCAGTAATGGCTTGGTCAGACTCCACACATGGAGTTCTGATCTTAATATTAAGCCCGGAGAAACGCATTCCCGTACCTTATTTCATATTGAGCCCCATTACCAGCAAGTATCTCACTATGTTGGGACCCTTGGTCATCTACCAGGCTAATGGTTTGATGGCTAGTATTTTCCACAGTTACACCTCCAATGCTGAATTTACATGCCAAAATGCCTATTAAATGTATGCCCTCCCCCCTCCTCCTTTTTATTCCATCACCAGTCATGGCCTGTTTAGACTCCACAGACGGAGTTCTGATCATACTATTAAGCCCATGGAAACGCATTCTATTATGTCTCTACCCCTCAACTACGTTATTTTTTGCGTAATGCACTGTCTCCGATCTCGGAGGCTTTGTTTACTTCCTGTATCCGATCACGGAGGCTTTGTTTATCCCAGATCTCCTTGACTACCGGGCGCGCGTATGACGATCACGGAACCACGTGACATCATCGCGCGATACCGGACCAGCCACGCCCTCTGCGCCCACAATGGCGGCCGCCTTTAACTACGGCGCCGCATTTCTCTCCATTACGGGTGCACGGAGGGAGTGAAGTAGGTTATCAGCTGATTTCCGACCAGAGAAACTGTGAGTAAAATTTGCCCTTACGGAAACACTCCAGTTTCCGAACCTCTTTCCACCTGCAGAGAAGGGGAACATACGATACTGGATACTCTCCTTTGACCCCTTTTTATGTTCCCTTGTCTCTTTTCCACAGAATACGTTTTGAACTCTGTAACTTCCCCTCAAATCCCCGTGCAGCAAACATTTCTCCATTGCGGAGTAAGTGTTGTTTATTTCTGACAATATGTGTGTAGTGTGGTGTTTTGTTTTATGTTAAATGTGGTTCTGGATCAAGTTGGCAATTTTTCACGTCGGTAATCCCTGACACTAATAAATTAGAATTATGACTGAGACACGCACAATCAAGTTTGTGAAAAGAGTGGTTTAAAAGATAAAACTACGCATGCGTGCTCACTCTCACACCCATATTGATAGGTGTGCCCTCCCAGGAACATTCAGTTCCAATGTAGCAAATTATGCTGATACACCACACCATGGTTTATTCGCATTATGGAATGTGGAATGAGTCACAGACAGAGCGGACTACGTCACTTCACTACGTTACAGGCACGTAAATAACCTTTATGAGTGATAATTTTCTCTCTTTTACAGGTTTGTTTCATTTTTTGTAATCACATCTGGGTCACTTTTATATTTACCCATCTAGCAATTTGCTACTTTGGGTCTTGAAAGGGTTGCAGGTATGGCAGGGTGTTAGTGTACCCTGACCACCCAACTCCTTTTACATCATTTTTGGTCCTGATGAAAAACCGGTAACTCCCATATGGTTTGAAACATGTAGACCCAACACATACCACAGATACACTAGGTCCCATTAAAGCCTTTATTGTATCATCACTGTTTTTAATATTGTCCAGTAGCTTTAGAATAAATAATATTTGGATAAGTCATACCAGGACAATTTTTAACTCACTGACTTTTTTCTTTTTTCACATTCATCACTCACATACCCGCTCCACTGTATTCCAGGTGTTGCAGCACACCTTGGCGGCATTCGGCTGTCAAGGTGGCCCCGATGATGAAGCATGTCACCGACCAGGTCGCTGAGTGAGGGGTTCCTTAAAAACAAAGGAGGACTTCTTCTTTTACACTAGTGTCTCATTCCACCAATATTGGCTGTCTAGCCTTATCTTTGGTGGTACTCCTTCGTATTGTTATATATGTTTGTAGGTCCCTCCATGAGGCATAGGGGGTCAGGGTATCCATTCTCTGCAACCTTACATCTGTTTTTTATCAACTTCAGGACAAGGGACTAAGTCCTGTAATGGCTACCAGCAACATTTAACTGATGTTACTGTCTGCAAATTAGAGTGCTTGCTCCAGCTGTAGTCTGACTCCCATGGGAGCAAATGTTATATTATTTACACCAAATAAAAAAAAGCACAATCTGCAGAAAAATATCTAGCTTTCTGCCAAATTTGGTGTACATCCATTCAGCAGTTTTTGCAGTAGTGCTTTATAAACAAGTCTATGGAAAATTAATGGGAATTTTGTGTTTTGGATCACGCTTGACAGATCACCCCAAAACTTTCCATGCACAAACTAGGCAAATGAGAGCACTTTTTGGGAGAGTTTTGTGGAGATTTGTCAAATGGTGCCACAGTTATTAGCAACACAGAAAAAAACATTTCCTATAGGAATGCTGACCTCACTATAACTATATCTACATATGTGTGTGTGTGTGTGTGCGTGTGTCTGGGTTGTGTGTATATATTGTACATATATAGAGATATGTGTGTGTGTGCGTATTTTGCTCTGAAAAAGCAGAGGTTAAACTGACGTTATAGTATAGAAAATACACATTATGCATGAAAAAAGGGCATGGAGGAACCAATATCTCTTCTTTTACTTAAACATAGGGGACTTCACATTACCCTATCTATGGTACATTTCCTATTTCAATTTATGAAGAACCAATTCAATCAATACACATACCACAAGGACTTTCTTTGAAAAAATAAGTCAATATTTTTCATTTTTTGTAACATAAAAATAACATATATAGACATTTACATCATAAACATTTATAACACATGAACATAAACAAATCTTTGTTGCCTATACCCACTTATTTTTACAATAATCAGTGTTCACACATTTATTCTAGGCAATACACTGCATGGTAATCCTCTACACACAAGAGGTTTCAACACCTCTACAAACATCTATCAAATGTCCCTTGGAATACAATATTAAATCTTGTTTCCAAGTGGACTCCTCCCATCAAAACATGTGTTTCGGCCCCCATTTCTTCCGGGCCTCCTCTGTGCAAGGGTAAAGGAACCAATCTAAAGTAACCCAAAGATAAATATTTATACAAAAATAAAGCATCTGTCCTCTCAATTATGCAGGATATGCTGGACCTAGGCCAGGGACACGCAATAAAAAATATATATTCAGCTAACGTGAGTGAGGCATACATGCTGGTACTGTGAGACAATCGCTGTGTGAAGAAACACATCACCATGGTGAAAGTCCTGTAAAGATATGAATTCCTACATGTGCCCAAACAGAGTAAAGATAACGCACAACTAACCACACCTGCGCGCAACCAAAGTCAAATCAAATCAAGGTGCAGAAAAATATGTATATATATATATCACGTAAGGCACACTCACATGGCCTAGACCACTTTTGGCTCTTGGCTATGTTCTAAAAGCGCAGTGCCCCTCCTCGTGGCGGATAATGTAAACCCTAAGACGTGGTTCAGTCACCTATAGATGGTGGTTAATAATGACAGAACACACTCCATAAAAACTTCACTCCTTTTCCTGGTCCAAGCTGTTGTTAATACACACGGCGAAATCACAAATCAGAAAAGCAAAATGCAGAGCCGCTACATACCTCTCAAAAACTGTGAAGTAATATTAATTAGGAAGTTCAACCGAGGTATATACTTATAATGTTCCTCCTTCGCCCCCACACAGCACTCTGAGACTCTGTATGTAGGGAACAGCTTTATTCCACAATTAAACTATAACAGCAATAATTAGAGCACTGAGCGTCAATCCTGAAGGGCTCCGGTCGCCAACTGCCGACCGAGCGTTTCGCGCTCTTCGTTTTCACTCCTTTGCGCATGCGCGCCAGTTCCGCTCTCGCCTACAGCGTGACGCGTCATCGCGTTCACGCTCGTAGACTAGAGCGCAACTCCACATATCTCCCCCTTTTTCTATCAAATAAGAACACAGTTATAGTCCATGTATTAATGTCCACTCATATCAAAGTCTCTATATCTGGAAGGCAAAGTGTCTGCTCGGCCCATGCGGGTACACCTTACCGGCTTGCTCTCTTCCTCTTCTTCCTCTCCGCAAAACCTCTCTCTGTCTCTCTGGTCCACTCTCTGCTCCTCACTGGCAGGGCTATGGTCTCTGTTTGTTGACTCTGTGGTTTGTGTTTCTCCTTCTCCGCCTTCTGCTCCATCTTCAGAGTGTTCACTTCTATTATCCCTCTCGGGGGACATATCTTCTCCCGCCCAAATGGGCATATCCTCCTCCTCTGACTTGGGCCACGTTACAATCCTGTTGACTCGTGCCATGCGGTCTTGAGACCACACCTTGCCGTCACTGAGGAGAGCAGCTCTGCCTCGCACTTCTTGGACTTGTAAGGGTTGGCTATACTTGCTCTCTCCCTTCTTTTGCATTGTAGGAAGCTTGACCCTGACCCATTCTCCTTCTTCTAGTTCTGTTTCCTTCGTGTTGCGCCTTCGGTTGCAATGGGCTGCATATATTCTTTGGGCTTTCTCCAGATTGTGCTGGACCACCGCCGGGGACCACTTGCTGGTTATGGTTTTTTCCCTCCATACTACATTGTCCCTGGTGAACGGGTGTCGTCCTCTTAACACCAGGAAGGGGCTGTACCCTACCACCGTGGGGGTGATCCTATACGCCCAAAGCATGCTCTGAACTTCGGTGTCCCAGTCCTTTCCTTGCGCGATAGCTGCCTGTATGGAGCCCATTAGCACGCGATTGAACCGCTCCACTTGGCTGTTACACGCTGGGTGGTAGATAGCTGTGTGTTTCGACTCAATCCCATTTCTCTTCATAAACCTTGCCCATTTGTCGGAGACAAACTGAGGTCCGTTGTCACTAAGTATAGTTTTGGGAATCCCTTCCCTTAGGAACAATGAAGTCAAGAACTTCAGCACTGTTTCCGTGTCCAATGATTCTTGGATGTCGACTTCCGGCCATTTGGAATATTTGTCCACAACCACACACAGAAATTTGTTCACTCCTCTATTATCCAGCACAGGTCCCAGTATATCAATAGCCAGGTTTTCCCAAGGGTTTTGAGGATTTTCGAACTTCCCTAACGCTGGTCTGAGTGGCCGGAGTATTTTGTCCGCTCCTTGGCACTGTTCACATTCTCTCACGTGTCTTTCTACTTGGACGTCCATACCGGGCTACCAATACATTTGCTTTACTCGCGCCTTGGTCTTTACTATGCCCAAATGCCCTTCATGCAGTTGTTTCAATAGCTTGGGTATCAGGGCTTCCGGTGGGACTACTCTTTCTCCTCTGTATAGGAAGACCCCTGAATCACTCAAGGACAGTTCCTCTCTCATTTCGTAGAATTTCCTTACTCCCTCTGAGAGCCTCCTTTTTTCTGGCCATCCAGAAGTGAGGTGTTGCTTCACTTCCGACTTCTCCTCGCCCTGTTCATAGGCCGCCGCCCATTCTTGTCTGCTAATTGACATTTTGTTGTCTTGCATGCTTGCCACCATCTCCTCATTTTCCGGGGCACTCTCCGGAGCCTCCTCCATGGCCGAAGCCCTGCTGAGGTAATCAGCAACTCTGTTCTGAGTTCCGGGTAGGTATTCGACATCATATGTATAGTCCAGTAGCTTGAGCGTCATTTTTGCTATGCGTGGGGTCGCTGTGTCGTGACCCGAGGACGTCAGGACTTTGACTAGGGGTTTGTGATCCGTTTGGAGCTTGAACCTGGTGCCCCAGATGAACTGTCGGAACTTGCCCATAGCCCAGGTGACCGCCAGCATTTCTTTTTCAATGACGCTGTATCTTTGTTCCGTCGGTGAGAGAGCACGTGAAGCGAAACTGATGGTCTCTACGGATCCGTCTTCCCTCTCCTGTGCCAATACCGCACCTAAGCCTTTGTCGCTTGCGTCGGTCGTCAAGATGGTGTTGCCGGAGGGGACGTAGCCTTGCAGAGGAATTGCTTCGCTGATGCAGGTTTTCACTGTCTCAAATTCTCTTTGTGCCTCCTCGTCCCACTCAAACTTCGCCTTGTCTCTGATGAGTTGTCGCATCTTGTATGTTTTTGTGGCAAAATTTCTCACAAATTTACTATAGTATTCGGCCATTCCGAGGAATGACCGTACCTCTTCTTTGGAACTCGGGGCCTTGGCTTCTTTGATAGCTCTCACGTTCTGTTCCTTGGGAGATATGCCATGTGTGCCGATCTCGTGTCCCAGGTACGTGACTGAGGACATCCCTATTTTGCATTTGCTCCATTCAGCCGTTAGGCCCTTGTCTTGCAACACTCCGAGGACTCTGGTCAGCTTACTGTCATGGTCTCCCTTGGTGGATCCCATTACCAGGATATCATCCTGGAAATACTGTACTCCTGGGATGTCCTTGAACAACCGATGCATCAACTTTTGAAAGACCGCCGCTGCCGATGCAAGTCCAAAGGGCATGCGGCGGAATTGATAACACCCGAAGGGTGTGATGAAGGAAGTGTACTATTCGGATGTAAGTCGATTTGGTGGTACGCTGATGTGAGGTCAATGGTGGAAAAATGACTGATACCTTTGGTTCTTGTGAGCATCTCCTCGATCCTAGGCAGTGGGAACTTCTCTACGATAAGGCATTTGTTGAGTTCGCGAAGGTCCACGCGGAGACGGACCTTCCCGTTGGGTTTCTTGGCTACCACTAAGGGAGACAGCCACTCCGAGCTATCTACCGGTTCTATGATGCCTTGTTTTTCCAGTCTCTGAAGTTCTTTTTGCACTGCTTCACTGGTGGAGATCGGGATGTTCCTGACTTTGTGCGTCACTGGTATAGCCCCTTCCTTGAGTGACATTTTGTGGACAAACTTGTCCAGTTTCCCGACGGTTCCTCCGAACACTTTTGGGTAGGCTGATTTCCATTCTTCACCGTTGGTGATTGGCCATTCGTCCGTTAACAGGATTTGTTCTTTGCCTCCTGGATTTAGTACAATTCCTAGGTCTCCTGCATCTCTCCATCCGAGTACTGAAGGCCCCATCTCTGCTACATACAATGTACAGGTTGCTGTTCTCCCTCTGAACTCAAACTTGAAGTCTCGACATCCCACCATGGGAATAGCGTTCTCGGTGTATGAGACTGCACGGATGTCCGGCGGCCGCAGATCAGGCCCTACCACGGGTGCGAAGTCTTCGTCCCAAATGGATCTTTGCACAATCGTCCAAGGGGAGCCTGAATCGACTGCCACGTGTACCTTTACTCCTCCAATGAGCATGTCCGTGCGAGGCTTATCCCTGCGTTTACCAGCCACGTCCAGCACTTGATCTTCAATGCATAGTACCATTTCGTCATCCTCTCGGTCGTCTTCTTCACCGGGTTCCGACGTGGCGGATTCCACGCACTTGACCGTGGACTTCTTTCCCTTCCTGCGGCAGACTTTTTCAAAATGGCCGACCAGGCCGCAGAATGCGCATCTGGCGCGAAATGCTGGGCAACGCTTGTCTTGAGCGGAGTGCGCTGAGCTGCCGCACCTATAACATGAGAATTTGCTTTCAACAGCAGTGCGCCCTGTTTGTTTGCCTGTCCATTTGGTTTCCCGCCTCTGTTCGCCCTGTGAGCTCTTTTGTTTATTGGCGGCTGAAGCCTCGTCGATTTTGCTAACCATTTGCTTCTGAGTGCTTTCTCGTTTGGCTGCATCTGCGCAGCGTTTCGACATCTCAGCCTTTTTTACCATGGCTATGACTTCCTTGAGTGAAGTTTCATTTTGTGCCCATAACTTATCCTGGACGGATCTGTTGGTGGCGTGCATGACAATCTGGTCTTTTATGTACTCGTCTTGTAATGCCCCATATTGACACGTGATGGCTAGGCGTCGCAATGCGGCCACATAGTCGTCTATGGATTCTCCAGTCTCTTGTTTCCTTTGCTGGAAATTGTAACGGTCTATGGAGACACACACTGCTGGGCGGTAGTGGTTGTCCAGGTCTTCCAGTGCATTCTTGAAGACGTCTGTCTCAGTCGCACCTCGTTCCTTGGGCACGATGTTAGCGAATACCCTCACCCCCTCAGGGCCTAGATTGTGGAGTAACAATCTCTTTTTCCTTGCTGGAGTGTATTCTTCTCCATTTTCGTCCTCTAGTGCTTCTATGTAGTTCCTGAAGTACTCCCTCCAATACTCCCATTTCATCTGGGGTTCCCCCGGTCTGGGCAGGAAATGGATGGGGGCCATCAGGGCTGAGGACTGGTTTGCCATCTTGGCTTCGTCCCTGGGAGCTTCTGCTTGGGCTCTGGGGTTGGTGGACACACTGGATGCTCCTGCCCTCTCTGCTGTGTCTCCCTGACTTCTGGGACTCCCTGGAGTGTTATCCCCTGTGCCTTGTGTGGGGTTGGTGGATTTCTCCCCCTCCTCTGGCTGTTGGATGGTGCCTTTGGTTGCCAGCGTGCTGGGCTTTAACTCCTTGTCCCTGGGACAGCACTGACCTGGGCCTGCTTGAGGTGTGTATCCTGCCGAGTGGCGGTGTAGCGCTGCTGCCACGCTCTAATCTTCTGCTGGTTGCTGCTTGCTGCTCAGTATCTGGCTTGTAGAATTTCTGGTACTCAATTTAGTGCCTGCTTCGGTTTGTGGGTGGATGATGGGTGCTTCCCAGCCTCGTCGCCAATATAATGTTCCTCCTTCGCCCCCACACAGCACTCTGAGACTCTGTATGTAGGGAACAGCTTTATTCCACAATTAAACTATAACAGCAATAATTAGAGCGCCGAGCGTCAATCCTGAAGGGCTCCGGTCGCCAACTGCCGACCGAGCGTTTCGCGCTCTTCGTTTTCACTCCTTTGCGCATGCGCGCCAGTTCCGCTCTCGCCTACAGCGTGACGCGTCATCGCGTTCATGCTCGTAGACTAGAGCGCAACTCCACAATACTCTGTTTCTCTTATTTTGTGAAAGATCTTTGTGAAAAACGAAATGGCATTAGGGCACCCAGCATGTTAAACAGGCGACCGCAAAAGCAGCCCTCATATATTTCTATGTAGTACAGCTCTCTCCTAAATTTACCGCCTCCGATCGTGTTGCTAAATCTGAAAGCTGGTCCAGGAGTCCGGGATCATCAACGCTCCAACGCACTGCTCATACTGGATCTCGAGGCGTTTTTGAACAAACAGGAACCTTCCTGTCTACGTGGTCACGTGTTAGCTACGTAATGCAAAACGCAAAAACAAGGACAAAAGACTGCTGGTATTGTTTATAAATCTGTGGCAATTACCACTCCAAACTCTTGTTTACAACAATAGCAAAACAAGTCTTTTATAGGATTTTGAGACAGCTTTGAAATGTAGATACAAACCCTTATGACATGAATTGTTTACTACTGTGGCACCTACACCCCTGGTTTCAAAAAGGACAGGACTCTGAAATTTGGGCCATTATAACAATAGGGCTGATGCAAACAGTCAGAAGAATGAGGAATGAGGCAGCCATTTTTAAGCCAAAACTGGGATCTGGGCTGGATCCTGGGAAATATGAAAACCTCCTGTTTCTGGCTGCAAAAAAAGGGTAATAGCATGTACAAATGCTATTTAGCGTGTCACTGACTTGCAAAATAGCATTTGCGGCTCTCGCTATTAGGAAGAGGCGTCCCTTCCTAATAGCGAGTCAACATGCTATGTACTAGTAATTTGCAACCTTATTTGCTGCCACAAAACGTTTGCAGTTCATCACCTACTTCAAGTAGGTGGTAAACCACTCACAAAGGGGAAGGGTCGGGGAAGGGGTCCCCAGAGGACCCCTTCCTTTTTGTGAGGATGTTGGAAATTATTTTTTAAGAGCAGGCAAAGATCCCCGAGACTAAGGCCTGCCCTTAAAAATAATGAAACTTGAAAAGTTTCATTTTTCTTTTTTAAATGCATCCCGGTTTACTTAAAGGAAAACGGGCTGTATTTAAAAAAAAAATGCTTTATTAAAAAAGCAGTCCCAGACATGGTGGTCTGCTGAACCCAGCAGGCCACCATCCCTGGAGGGAGCTGTCATACCCAATGGGCTAGCAAATTGCGAGAGGGTCATTAATATTCATGAGCCTCGCAAATTGCGACCCCATTGAGAATCGCAAACAGTGTTAAACACAATGTTGTAAATGCAAAATAGTGCCTCAGAAATTGCGAGTCGCAAATGACTAGCTATTTGCAAAGCACTATTTTGCAGGTCCTACATCTGGCCCCATGAGTCAAAACTGTAACCAGGCAACACTCAAATTTCTCCAGCAACTGCTTTAACCACCAGAGTTATCTTGCAATTAATATTCTGCCCTGAGATTTGCTAGGCACACATAGCTCTGTACAGAAGGTGCCTTAATCCCATAAGGTGTTTTAAAATGCAGTATTTGCGACCCATTAAGCTCCACAGATTTGTTAATATTGATGTTGATATACGAAATGATACATGTTTGTATAAAACCGAAATCGAATCACTGTTGTTGAAATCTCCGGAGATGACCTCTCCATCGACCCTGAGTCACAAATACATGGTCAGGAAGACCCTGCGACCTAGGCCTGAGGCTACTGATTGACAAATCTTGGGTGGGGTGGCACATAACCAGCAGTACAAATGTTCTAACAGGAAAAACCCAGATCAGTCCCAAAGATAGGCTGTGACACCACAATCGTCAGAAGAGATTGGCCCCAAAAAAACGCACATGGCCAGAGGGGCGCACATTCCCTAAACCCCCAAAAGTTAAATACCACATGAAGTTAGGAACACTCAGCCAATCAGGACACAGCACACACAGTGAGCACGCACTCCTCATGTGGGACATCCGGACATGTTACCCACTGTTCCTCATTGTGTCCACGCAAGGTCGAGACCCACCTGCACTTGCCATCAGATGGGAGTAATTTATGGCTCCAAGACTAGGCCTACATTCCTCTCTCTTAAAAGAAATTATGAATTGTTTTATGATGCTTGTATACAAAAAAGTTCAAAACTATTGTACTTTGAGACAGTTCTCAGACCTCGACTCTGTAACTGTGCTCCTGGCCGTAGTGTTTGATTAAACCAACTGTTCCTGTTTTGCCAAACGTCTCCTGTCTTTATTATTTCAAGGTAAGTTCATATTTGAGCAACAGATTTATTGTCACGCTTGTACTTGTTGCAAATTTCTTTGCAGCAGAGTTTAAAAAAAGTACATGTATAAGTTGTTAGCCAGACTCTGATTTTCATGACTCCGTTCCTTTTGACTACTCTCCCTTTCTGTTGTCAAGTCATGACTGCCAACCCTTGTGTTCTGATGTGGATTGTTTCTAATTCCACCAGTGGATGTCACACTTCAGTGAGTTTTTGTAGTGACTTTGAGGTGAATTCGCAAAAAAGTACATGATGTTCCAAGATCAGCACCTACAGGATAACAGCCTAACAGAGCCAATAATTATCTTAACCTCCCAAGTTCTAACAACATCATATGCAAAGGTATGACTAGGAAGGGGTCACACTCTTATTTGTGCTTCTGCCCAGGTTCCAATTTCCAGACATATTAAAAAAAAACATTTATCACATCAGCAGCTGCTGTGATCTGTGCTGCTGCTTTGTGCGTTTTTCATGCACTGGCTTCAAAATATAAAAACATAAACCAGAAACACCTTGGAAAAGAAGTGAGCGAACCAAGAAATTAACAGGTAGAGCAGAGCCAAGATGTTGCTCTGGCTCTAAGAGCCCTTAAAAATGTTTCAAATGTACATTATAAGAACAAGAATATGTTAAATAAATATATGCTTGCCTTCAAAATGTAAGGAAGGGTGTGAAGGTCAATTTTTTTCATCTACTCTGCAGTGTAGAAACCCACAGGGCTCCTTACTAAACCCCACACTTTAATCTGTATGTACTCCCCATAGCAGAAATTGTTCGGTCTCAAATTCTCACAATAGTGTCATATACAGATGGCACTCAGATTATCTTGGGTCACTCGCCCAATGTCAGCTGAACTGCTACCCAACTTACATGGTTGTCATTTGGAAGTAGTCTTTGGTCACAGCTTGTTCCCTGATACTCCTAGCACACCTTTTATGAATGTTTTATCCCCTCAGAGGCCAGGGGTCACAAAGGAAGTGCCTTGAGAAGCAGGGAGCAAGCTTGAGGACACAGATGCAACCCTTGACTACCACCAAAGGACGTCCATGCCAAATTAATTCATGTATTGGAGTGGTTACAGACTGCGCTTTAACTGAGCTCACAAAGATATATTAATTGTTTTAAGTGATTTGTCCAGAGTCGCAGGTTGTTGAAAAGGCACAGCTTGGCAACATGTTTTGAAACATTTTATTGGGGTTAATGCTGCCACTGTTCTCCTTCAGTCTTAGTGGGAGAGGAGGGAAAGTTGTACGTGCACAGTACAGGTTGGGTTAGCTATTTATAATCCCCAGAGGCCCCAGGGTTTTACTGTTCTGGATGCCCTCAAATTACAGCGTGATCACAATGCCTCACCCAGATCCACCAGATTAAATACAGAATTGCTGGACCTGGTATGGTAACTCAAAGGCTGGGAGTTAGGACATGGTCACATACTACAAGTAGTCCAATTACTAAATGCAATTATGCAATTAATTATGAAGGGGCCAAACTCAAAATACCATAACAGCCGCACTGTGCCTATTCCAGGAATAGTACCATACTTGTGTATCAGCATAACTAAACACAGCCAACAGTCATTGTATTCTGTGGTGGTTGTTGGCCGTTTTTTTATTGCTCATTACAAAACGTCATACTTGTACAACTCCCATGGACACCTTCTTGGGCCTGGGTCATAAATCATTATCATACATTATCACAAATTGTCTATCACTCAGTGTTATCTGGACATCATAAATCAGGGGTCATAAATCATCGGGTATCGTAAATCATTCTGCCGCAACCGGCCATCATTCTGTTGTCATAAATCACTCTGCCTGATTATCATAAATCAGCAGCCATAAATCATGGTCATAAATCATCGGGATGTCATAAATCATTCTGTCACAAATCTGTCATTATTTTGTTTTCATAAATCATTCTGCCTGAGCATCATAAATCATCGGCCATAAATCATCGGCTGGCCATAAATCAGTGGTTTTTCTTTTGCTCATTTGCATCTCCTAGGGTCGTAAATCACTCTGACAGCTTGTAGATTGTTCTTTTCTGTTTTCCACGCCCCTTTGCGTGTGGGGGGTAGCCATTCCCCAGAGTTAGGCCCCAACTCGCTACCTTGTTAGTCTCTTTTGTGTCCTGCCGTCTGGCGGGGCTGGGCTGCGAGTGCCGTCTCTGTTTGCTACCCCGATTTTTGTCAGGCGTACTCACCTAGCCGTGAGGCATCCAGAGTGAGTGGCCCTCCTTCTACACACCGCCCTGTTGGTGTTACAATAACCAAACCAATACATCTTTTTGTATCTTTTATCTTTTCAGATAGTGATTGTTACTTAACTGCTCTATCCTTGCCCTTATGTAGTGGCACGCTTCTACTTCACTTATGCTCCTGGCAGGCTCCCCCCGGTAAGCACCCCTGTGAAGCTGGTACCCATATTGGTATGCAACTGGCTGTACTACCCCCACCACAATACTTATTTCTTACTCTGCCACTCAACTGTACTGATTTTCTACTTTGGTAGGGTGAAATCACAAGTTGGCCTCTCAATCTGTGTCTGTGTTTTTTTTTCTTTGTCCCCGTGGACCGGGTTATTACCAGAAAGTTGCCTTTGTCATGCTCAACAGGTTTACCGCTAACCCTTCTTTCTTCCTAAATTTTTGTATTGGACATTTTTAGCTTATACTTCGTACCCGATGAAATGCAATGTTTTCCAAACCGTATCTCGGTCACATTCTTGAAGTGCCTTTGCTTCTTTAATTTACTGTATTTCACTTTACAACATAACTGTGCATTTCCTTGTGGTACTTTCACATTGGAAATTTTCTTTACATCCTGTCTGCTGAACTGTCATTATTTCCTTCTGTGGGAGGATGAAATACCCAGTTGGCACTGCTGGGGGGGGTGATGGAAACATAACCTTCGTATTGCTATGGGCTCCTTCATGCAATATGATGAGCGACCTCTGCGCAACGTGACAGACCACCATGGGCACTACTTAGCTTGCAGATGGCGCTACTCAAAGGTGGCAATCGGTAGATCTTACTCCTCGAACCTAAGAAGGTGCTGATGCCACTTACCCAAGGGAAGCCGGTCGTTATATCATGAAATAACGCCTGCTTTATTAACCCCACATTCACTGCAAGCACAGTTCTTGGAAGCACCCTGTTATTATAGCCTTTCTTTATAGCACCCTATGTGGTATAGTCATCAGAAAGGTTCTTCCAATTGCCTCGCGAGATGCCCATTTGTGAAGCACTTGCTCTCTCAATTTAACATCCAGCTGGCACAGAGTAACAAAGTTCATAGTTGCTCAAACCACTGGTACCATTTCTTTTTCCACCTCAGCATGATGGAAATCACATAATTCCAGAGGCACCGTTTGTTACGTGATTATTTACATTTTTTCTTTTACTGTATAAAGATTGAACTCTGCCCAGCGGATGTAGGAATTGTGACCTGTGACCAGGAGATCAGATCCACGCACCTCAAAGTGAATTGTGAGCATTGCAGTATGCCTGCTGAAATGTTTTGGATGTCTTTTTTTGCCTCTGTTGCGTACGTTTAAGGTGTTGCCCTATCGGAAAGAAGAACTCGGGAAATGGCTGCCTTGGCTGGACTGGTGGTAAGTGGGCCTGAGCCTTAGACCCAGATCAGGCTGGATTGTTCCAGCCTCAGTAAAATACGGAGACAGGTAATGCCAGGGAGAGCAACCTTCGTGCTTGGTTGTGTGTTGGTACTGACTTATAAGGCTTTCCCAAACTGATTGAAATTATATAGCAGTTCCCAGGGGAAACCTTATCAAGTTTTTGTATTATGCTCTGTGGTTGCTGTGTCCCTGAATACATCTGGGCTGGCTTAGTAACAAGTCTCCCAAAGCAAAGAAGGTCCTGGCTTAATAATACGACCCCAAAGCACAGAAAGGTTGGTAGGATATTTAGACTGTCTTCAGATCGCTCACATCGCTTGTAGCACTAACATGATGCATTCTGTGAATTACGCTACACACATTTCGACACTAGCTGGCACACTAGATGTTGACATTAGATGCACTGTTGTCATATAGAATGTTAATTTAACAGCAGGCTACCTTTGCCCATATTGTTTGTTACATAAGCCTACTAGTAAGTATACGAGACCAAGTGAGCACTCTGGAACCAGAGCGTTAACTTAGACCGTGCTTTATTTGATCGCAAATTACATTACACAAGGTCGGATCCATATATGTTTTTATTTTTTTTGTCAGGAAGGCTTAAGTGGTCTGCCCAGGAGCACTAGTTCTTTTACACAAGTATAAAACTTTTTTTTTAACTACAGCACTTCTTTAACAGAGTTAAAAGAACCCATGATCCTCACACAGATCTTATTTGAGCTACCAGGGAATGTGGAAGAGCCACGCTCAAAAGCCCCCTCTGTGGAAGATTGAGCGAGCTATTGCCCAGAGTCACATGGTGCTCGGCTGACCTGCTGCCGGCAACGGCAATTAAACCATGGACCCTGTGTTTCCAAGTCAGGCGCCCTGATCGCTGTGCCACACCTCTTCAACCTAGAAGAAAGTGTGTTCCGTTAGAGATTAGAGATCAGTGTGCCTATTTAAGGGCATGGGGCCGTTTGCATGAAGCTCTGCCCACCAAGATTAACTACACTCTTTAAACAGAGCTCACAATGTAAATGCTATCCTGTCAGAAACCACCGGGGATAGGTGACAAAAAGGTGCAAGGGCGAAATTATAGTAATTAACCACTGCCTATCATACACCATAATCCCCCATTTCCAGTGTCAATAAGTTTACCTATGGCACGGATTATAACCAACTTTTTTTTTTTAAACTGTCTGCCCGGGATCACAAGATGGCGGGCCAGCGCTGGGATTCAAACTCGTTTTTTCTCTCCCCAGGTCATCGATCTAGCCATAACACATGCGGCTGCCCGAGGCCACAGTAGGGGTCCACTCAGGAGGGTGGCCCTCTAGTGCCATTGGGCTTCCCTCCCCTTCCTCCTCCTTTCCACCAATGGGGGGGTTGGCTAAGGGAGGAGTCTCCTCGGGGGTCGTGGGCATGCTGCATCACGTCCGGTGCACCAGCCAGGGTGAGGGATACATAAGTCCCCCTCGCTATGTTTTCTGCCTCTTGATGCACCGGACGTGCCGTGGACGCCTGGGGGGGTGGACACGCTGTCTGGCCTCTTTTTCGCCGTGACGATCGTGCTGCCAGAATCGCTGTCGAGATCGATTGGAGGGACAACGAGGTGAGTCCTTATACCCCTTCTCACCCCCATTTGGGTCCCACTATGTGGGTCACAAATGCGAGGAGCCCCGTTGCGGTCACGCTTCTGGTCAGGACCCCGCGAGGTCTGCTTAGGTAGTCAGAGGAGACTTGTTGGGCGTGAGGGGGGTCTGTTAGGCCTGCCCGGCGCAGTAGAGGGCCTTTGGTTTATTAATAAAGGGTATTCCATGGGGTGGGGAACATCTTAGGACTAACTTTTTGCCTCACCCCTGCCCCTCTCCCTTGTGCATGCTCGGTGTCTCCCGCCGCAAATTGCAGACCTTCCGGGCAGACTGCAAAGGCCCGCTGCTAAGGTCCGTATATCACAAGTTTTCCCCTACAAGACCACCAAAATATCTGTAAGGGGCGTTAGTTACCCCTGGTCTCGGGAGCACTACCTAGGGGGGAAAGAGCCCAAAGTGGCGCTTTCTGTTTGTACCCAGCCCTTGCTGAGAGGATGAGCGTTCTAGTCCTAGGCAACTTTAGCTACCGTGCAGGACATCGGTCCCCACAGCATCGTCCAACATAGCCCCCGCAGGGCCGGGGCAGCCTGTGAAGACACCGAGGCGAGGTCGACCCCTCCCCCCCTTGCGGGAATTCGGTTAGGCATCCCATGGGGGAAGGGGCAACATAGTGAGGGCGTCCAGGCATACACTATCGGTGACTGCTAACAATGTTGTGGACTTCCGTCTCTGGAACCGTCTGCTGCCATTTGAAAGGGCACACAACATGCCCTCAGTAGGGAAGGGAGCAAAACACTCAGCTTCACTGCTAAGTGGAGTCTAACTCTAACAGCCATTTCTCTCTAGGACCTAGCCTTTTCCAGTGTGCACGAAGCAAAAGTGCACCCTCATCTGCATGGAGCTGTGCCTTGCCGAAGTCCTCCACCCTCCCAACTCACCCGTTCTCTAACAAACAGTTTGGAATATCGCCAGATGGTTATGAAATTGTGTCTTACCAGTCTCAGAGAGACAGTGAACTTCAGCTGGTTAAAAAAAAGAAGAAAAAAAAAAGCCTGCCTTGGTCGATCGGCACGGGTCGCTGAGAAGTTTCTCCCTACAATTCGACACCCCGCTTCAAATACAATTTGATCCAGACTTTTTTTGGGAGGGGGGGTTTGATTTATCACTAACTTTACCCGGTATTAGAGCACTTTACCTTAGCTCCCTTCGGGCCACACAAGGACAACTTCAGTCCTATTAGCCACGGGGAAACCGGAGACTTGACACGAATCAAAGGATTTCGAACGTCATAACCTGTGGTGACGGTCTAGTGTTCCCAGGTGGGCGGAGACCGGAACCGGAAGGGCGGCCATTTTAGATAGCGGCCAAGCCCGAAAATACAGAGAGCGTTTCCCCGGCACTCCGATAGAATAAAAAGTTGAGATAACACTTCTGGCTTCAGCGTATTTATTATGGTGTGTGGGACGACTTCCACAATGGCGAGGAGGCGGGGATGACACAGATCGTAGACCCACAGAGAAAAAAAAAAAAAGAAAGAAGGATTACACACGGTATTACCGGAGGTACAAGCCCACATCGAAAAGAACTCGGAGCGCGGCAGAGGGTGAGCATCGCACAAGGCCACTAGAGCGAGCACGTGCGACGCTAGCAACACGCCAGGGCGGCGCAGACACGGCTCGGAGGCGAAACGCCAATCAAGGGGGCAAGGTAGCTGCAGAGCACACCAGAAAGGACAAGCCCAGCTGTGAGCAGAGGCAGGAAGCCTCGGGCAGTGTACTTGAAGGGGCACACAGCGCTAGGCGACGCTCCACACTCAGAGTCACAAGGGTGCCAAGGCGCAGCCGCTACCTGAACCAAAAGTGAGAAGCATAGAGCGCCAAACGGGCGGACTGGTCTAGGGGAGAGCCACCAACCCTACCAGGGAGAAAAGGAGGGAAACAAACCTGGATGCCCGAGGAGCATCAGACAGCGACGACGGCAGCCGGACCCAGGAGGGAGCAAGAGAAGAAGGGCAAGCACCAGGAAGCCCGCCCAGTAACAACGGGCAAGCCCGAGCTCAGCCACGGGGCAACAAAAGGATGGCTACACTCTCCACATCACTCCCCAGCATGGTGCCTTTCCTGCCCAAAAGAGGAGAACCCACGATGCCGTGGGAGGACGGGAAGAGGTACTTTCTCAACTACTTGTCGGCACTAGGGGAAGAAGGCGATGCGGAATACTCCAGCCCAAGGAGGAAGAAGATACTCCTGCACAATTTAGGGCCAGAAGGAATAAGTGTGTACGACAACATAGTGAAGATAACAAGGCAAGCTACAGACACAGATGTCTTCCAACACGCAATAGAAGATCTAGATGCGCACTACAGACCAGTCAGGTGTATGGCCATAGACAGGTGCAATTTCTTCTAGAGGAAGAAGGAGAGTGGCGAGACCATTGATGAATATGTCGCAGCGCTGCAAAAATTGGCCTTAACATACAAGTTGGGAGACTTACATGATGAACTGGTAAGAGATCAAATCATAATGCACACATCGAACACAGCGGTACAAGAAAAATTGTGGGTAAATGGAGATGCGCCCCTCAAGGAGGTATGGGCCTTAGTGAAGAAAGCGGAGTTATCCAAAAGATGCGCGGAGGCAGCAAAGAAGGACACGGGGAGCAAACAAACAGTGTGCAGAGTGATGGTGAACAGCAAAGGGGACAAACCTAAACAAGGGGATCCAACCAGAAGCCAATACTTGAAAAGAAACCAGCAGAATGCAGGAGCACAGCAGAAGACGAGTGGGGAGAAGAGAACGAGTTGTTACAGGTGTGGTAGCACATCACATGTGGGCAATGACAAAGTGTGCCCAGCATTCAGAGCAAAATGCAAAATGTGCGTACTGCGGAATATTTGGCCACTACGAAAAAGTCTGCAGAAGAAAGCCCAGAGGAGCAGCGGTCAAGTATGTCGGCCAGGTCAGCGCCGACGAAGAAGAGGCGCAAGGAGGCCAAGAGTACCTGGAAGAATTTCTCTGCAAAGTGGACCAAGTGTTGGATGTGGACTGCAAGGGGTCCAACAAACCGGTACTAAAAATGAACATAGGAAGAGTGATAATCGACATAGTGGCAGACTCGGGATCTCCCATCACGATCGTGCAAAGAAAGGTATGGGAAGAAGAATTCTTGGAGGTAATAAGGAAGGAGCTACATCCCATGGATTTGAGACCAGTCACCTACACAGGACAAAGGATACCCATGCTGGGGTATTGTCCTTTATTGTTTGAATTCAGAGAACGTCAAGCCGACTGCAAGCTGTATGTGTCTGAAAAAGGGCCTTCGGTGCTCGGATGGAAAGACCAAGGTGCCCTAGGCATTCAACTCAATCCGGGCTGAGTGGAGAAGGTGATGCTGATGGATACGGAACAAGGATACGAGGGAGAGGCATGGAAGAGAGAATATCCAGAAGTGTTCAGTGGGGAGATAGGAAAATTAACAAAATTCACGCACATGATACACTTGAAGGAAGGAGCCAAACCCGTGAGCCACAAGGCCAGAAACATACCGTTCCGATGCCGAGAAGCAGTTCAAGACGAACTAGAAAGGTTGGAGAGAGGTGGCATAATAAAGGCCATTGGAAGTGCTGAATGGCTATCACCCTTGGTGGTAGCACAAAAACCCAATGGGAAAGTGAGGTTGTGTGTGGACCTCAGAGAACTCAACAAGAACATACTGGTTGACAAATTCTCATTACCACGCATAAACGAGATGCTCACGAAAACCAAAGGAATAAAGTGGTTTTCCACGGTAGACCTGTCCTCGGCATAACATCAAGTAGCATTGCACCCCACATGCAGCCACCTCACATCCTTCATAACACCGTTCGGGTGTTACAAATTTGTGTGGATGCCATTCAGACTAGCGGCAGCGGCAGCAGTCTTTCAAAAGCTGATGCATAAGATGTTCCAAAAGGTGGAAGGAGTACAGTACTTCAAGGACGATATACTTGTAATGGGGAGGTCAAAACCTGAGCACAATGACAAGCTACATGCAGTACTGGTGATACTAAAGAACAACGGACTCACAGCTGAGTGGGGAAAATGCAAGTTTGGGGTACCATCCGTGACATACCTAGGACATGAAATCAGCTAAAAAGGTATTGAGCCCAAGAAGGCTAACTTGGCGGCAATAAAGGACGCACCTGCCCCCTCCAGGAAGGAAGATGTCAGGTCATTCCAATGGATGGCTGAATTCTACAGAAAGTTCATCCCACACTTTGCTACAAAACCCCACCACCTACGACAACTACTGAAGGAGAGAAACAGGTTCAAATGGGACAAGGTAGAACAAGAAGAGTTTGAGGCATTAAAAAAGGAAATGAGCGAGGCCATACCACTCAAGGGTTTTGATCAATCAGCAGCATCAATACGAACCACAGACGCCAGCGAAAGAGGGCTTGCTTCGTGTCTAGATCCTTGGTGCCCAATGAAGAAAAGTTCAGTGTAATTGAAAAGGAGATGTTGGCCGTCGTGTGGGCGTTGGAACGTTTCAGGCAATTCCTATGGGGAGCCAAGTTCTTGGTGCGCACGGACCACACACTTCTGATAAAAGTGCTCACCTCAACCGGACACGCACATGCAACACCGAGAATAGCGAAGATGACGCTAAGGCTGCTGGATTATGTACACGAGGTGGAGTACATACCAGGTCTCAGAAACAGGGTTGCTGACTTCTTAGGCAGGGCGGCAGCAAAGGAAGGAGCGGACAAACAGGAACCCCCTGGATGGGAAGGGTACATGGTGGCGACCATGCAGGACATTGAACAAGTAATCAGTGAACAGGAATGGGTGGAAGCATACAGCCAAGACGAAACCCTGGAAGCGATCAAAGGGTATGTGACTCATAGATGGTCAGACAAGAGACACCTAGTCAGCCAGATGAGGAAATATTGGGAGGTGAGAGAAGAACTGTTGATTGGAGAGAATCCCACGTTCTTGCTGAGGGGGGACAAAGTCATTCCTCCCCAGAAGTTGGTGGAACACTTCTTGGCTATTTTGCATGAAGGACATCAAGGAATCACGAAGACCAAGGCTTTGGCCAAGCAGGCATACTGGTGGCCTGTGATTGACGCCCAAGTGGAGAAGTATGTGAGGATGTGTGAATCATGCTCCAGAGCAGACAAATCTCAAACCTTGATAAGACCGCCGTTGGGAAAATTTCCAATGCCCAGCAGCCCCTGGGAAATGGTATCCTTTGACATCATAGGACCATCCTCAACATCGAAGGAGTGCCGAAATACGCCATTGTGATGGTAGACAGGTACTCAAAGTGGCCGGAGGTGGAAGTTGCAGAAACGGTGGACACGGACGCAGTGTTGTCATTCCTGAATGCGATATTCGTGAAGGAAGGGATCCCCAAAGTGATAACCTGTGATAATGGACCGCAGTTTGTGTCAGCCAAATGGGAGGCGTTCATGGCCCGGAATGGGATAGAGGTAAAACACACCCCCATCTACCACCCGGCAGGAAATGGGTTGGCCGAATGGTTCAACAGAGCGATCATGGGAACCATCCAAGCAGCAATCAGCACAGGTCAAGATTGGGGGAAGGAACTACCCAAAATGCTATGGGCATACCGCATCACTCCGGGAAGCACAGGATACAGTCCTTTCAAAGTGTTGAAAGGAAGAGAACCGTTCACCAAGGACAACTTGGCCTTGGAAACACTTGGTCATACAAAGCAAATGGGCCCCAGCAGTGGTGAAAAGAAACCTGGAGAGAGCACATGAAGTATACACAGAACATTACAACAAAAGGCGCAACGTGCAAGGGGTGACCTTGGAGAAAGGAGACTGGGTGAGGGTGAAAATAGCGACGTTGAAAAGGAAGGGAGAAAGTAAGTTAACGCCGCCCCTCAAAGTCATTGAACCATACGCCCGATCAGCACTGTTAAGCGATGGAAAAGTATGGTCACGAGACAGGATGGCTAAATATAACAAGATCTTAAAATGGGAGACGGCAACGGAAGGAGGACTGCACCCGGAAGAAGGTGTGCATGGAAATGGAAGTGAAAGATGGGAAGAAGAGCAAGGAGAGGAAAGTGAGAATGGCAACACCTGGGAAGGAGAAGACAAAAGTACAGGAGAAGAGACTACTCAGAAGGAAAATGAGAAGGAAATGGACAAGAGTAAACGTGAAGCGGAGCAGGGAAGCTACAGCAAGAGAAATGGGCAAAACACCACACAAAGAGTAAGCGCAGGAGCGAGTGAGAAGGAAGTGGTGAGAACGAGAGCAGGCAGAGTCGTAAGAGTTCCTAAGAAGTGCAAAGACTTTACAATGAGCATCAAGTAAGACTGTTCCGTTGAACTTTTCACATAGTGTTGTGGGTGCTAAAGGGGGGAGATATGTGGTGACGGTCTAGTGTTCCCAGGTGGGGGGAGACCGGAACCGGAAGAGCGGCCATTTTAGATAGCGGCCGAGCCCGAAAATAGCGAGAGCGTTTCCCCGGCGCTCCGAGAGAATGAAGAGTTGAGATAACACTTCTGGCTTCAGCGTATTTATTATGGTGTGTGGGACGACTTCCACATAGCCCTGCAGTAGAGAAACCTCCCGAGATCACCCACATAAGACAACCACCAAGCAATGCTGCTGATGCTCCTGAGATCGCTCTGCTATTGAGCTGTTCTTGCAGCAGCCAATGTGACCGTTACCTAATGACAGCCTTACTTTAGTATCAGGAGCACCAGGCAGTTAAAGAACATTGACATAAACGAAGACATGCCAACGTCTCAGGATTTTCAGTATAAGGAGGGGATTTCCACCTGATAATACCTTGTTGGAGAAATCAGCATCACAATGTTACATTTGGAGTGTTAAATGCTTGAGCAGGGAGACCTATAGAGGGAATGAGCGACGTTTCTCTAAAAAGCAGGGGAGCCTAGAGCTGCTTACTCATGCCTTGACTAACCACTCCCATTTTGCGTGGGATATGTCCCCTCGCATCCATAACCTAAAACCTGCTGAGCCATAGATGCTTGGTAATGGCGGCGTTTTGCTTTCCTTAACTAAACAAATGAGAAAAACATTTTTGCTACCAGATGTCCCTGATTCGCGCCATTGCTCACCTCGCTCTATGCTCCCAACGAGGAACATCCCCGCCCACACCGACCCCTCCGTGGTGCAAGAGCTAGCCGGTCAGCTAGTCCTGCGTGCTTGCTGAGCTGCTCCCCCTACTTCTTTTTGATGCACCGTCGTTCATGCTGCAGGTGCCTCTCAGTCTATTTTTGTGGTGCCTCTGCTCATGGCTGGTCGAAAGCCCCTCGGCTTTAACACCCATGTTCTGTCGTTTGTGGCCTGGATCTCGTCGCCACTGCAGTCGATTGCTTGGGCCGCATCAACCCTCTGGGCTTTGTAGCCGACGACGGTCCTCACATTGTTTCGTCTCGGCGAGGATTCCCAGCGGCGATTCCTTCTGACTGCTCCTGACACTGGGAGCCGTGGTAGGAACCTTGCTGCTGATACCCCGGGCACTCGAAAATTGTTGGTGCCACACCCCCAGCTCCCTGATGTGAATGTGAGCTGCCTATGGGGAGCATTGCCTTATATCCCCCTCAGCTTCCTCTCTTCCCTTTGTTCTTGGAAGGGGGAGAGGGCCTCAGACTTGTTTCACTATGTGTCCTTTCCTGGCAGCGCAAACTGGCGCCAACCAGATCTGTGCCTTTGTGGGCTCTGGCGGTCGTTATGACGCCGGCCCTCAAGACCCCCTTCAGGGGCGGCCTCTGCTAAAATTCATGCAGGCTGGGATTCAAACCTGATTCCCTGCTTCCCAAGTTGGCAGCTCTAGCCATAACACCAAACCCTCTCTGCGAAATTGTCGCGGGCTCCCAACACAAGCAGAGCAAACGGCTATTTTAGCAGCCATAAGGTTGGTGAAGTTCAATAAAAATCCAATGTGCCCATGGCAGAACAGCTGCTCTTCCAACCAGCCTTGCAAAAGTGCTGCACACTGTGCCAAAAAGTGACCTTTTTCTTTCTTTTTGAGCACTCATGTGTTATATTTAAATATGTGACTGATAAATGTTGTCTTGGCGACATGCGCCCTTTGGGAATGTGTGCATGCTGGAGAAAGGCTGTGTGCACACACACACACAAGTGCACATTTTATAGGGCACTATGCTCATTAGTCCTGTAATGACTTCCATAACGTCCTGTGCATAAAAGGGGTTGCCTTAGGACCACCCCACATGCCCCTGAGGGTCAGGGTGTGCTCACTCTACACCTTATATTATTTTTAATTCATTTTAAGTAGGATCCTGCATCCTATAATGAGATTATGATTCACACTTAATAGCAAAAAGAATATTTCCTGAATAACGTTCTAGCTTTTTATCAAATTTGGTCTATTTCAGGTCAGCCATTCTTTTCTGTATCGAAGAGTAAAGAGCAAGGCTTCCTGTAGGAAGGATCATTGGAAACTGCAATTTTTTTCCTGGCCCCTTCTTGATGGATCAGAAAAAAATTTACCATGAAAAAGCGGAGGAAGATGAACTTTTTTTGTGAAGTTTCAGTATATTTATGAAATGGGACCAAAATTATTAGCAAAAATGCCCTTGCCCTTCCTATGGAAGCTGTAACCCAATAATTACTACACTTTAGTGACCGTCACAAAGTCATATATAAATATAACTTAAATGTATAGTGACCTTAGCTGACCTTTCCTTGAATGTAAGACAATTATAGATAGCGAGCGATACTCCAAATCTATGGTATACATAGATGAGTAAATGACAACTCCTGACCTATATCTTGTTACAATATTCACTGGCACACAACAGTGAATTACTATCTGCATAGTCTCTTCCTGTGTATTCTCTGAGGTAACAGCAGTGCTTTCTACTGATGATTGGGATGGTAATCTATGTAGTTACAATGTCTTTTCTGCATTTAAATTAATTTGTAAAGATTAATCAATGAGGGTCAGGGAAATGCTTGGCGTATTAACCTCTAAATGCACCTATTACGATTTTTCAAAGTCCTAGATTGAAGGTGGCATCTACTGACTCCTCTGTTCAATTGGTTCCGATTTCAACTATTTAAAGTAATCAATGTGTTGCAGAGGTCTCAATTACTGTGCCTCAGTGTTAAGAGCCCTCTGGGTGCACTTAGTTTGTTGTTTGCCACAAATTGAGTAAATCCGAGAAAGAAACATATTTTCTTTAACCAAGAAACATTATTGATAGCATTATTGATGTCAGAGATGTATCCCAAACCATGGCATCCTTCAATATGTATGAAAGAAAAAACACTACTGTTGGAAATGGGCCTTCCTGTGGAGGTCATCAGCACATTTTTGCCTTCCTCCTCTCCTTTTTCTGAAATGTTTTCTTGGCTTTAGGACTCTGAGCACTTTACCACTGCTAACAAATGCAAAAGTTCAAGTGCTCCCTCCTTAAAACATAGCTAATTTGGCTTATCCCTAACTGGCATATTTAATGTACTTATAAGTTCCTAGTAAAGTGCCCTACATGTGCCCAGGGCCTGTAAATGAAATGCTAATTTGTGAGCCTGAAGCACTGATTGTGCCACTTACTTAAGTAGCCCTGTAAACACGTATAAGGCCTACCATTGCAGACCCTGTGAGTGAAGTTTTGAACTGCTATATTGGCCTGGCAATTTAACCTACTTGCCAGGCCCAGGTCTTCCTTTTGGACAGCTCATGGGAAGGGTGCAGATTTTTAAACAGTAAGTTTTACATGTCCTAGTAGTGAAATACTCTTAAATTCGTTTTTCACTAGTGCAAGGCCTATCGCTCCCGTAGGATAACATTGGGATTGCATTATTACATTTTATAAGTGCCATTTCCAATTGTGAGAAGATGGAACCCCCAAATTTGGTGTCTCTTGACTCAAAATTAATAAGCACAATTTATGGAGTGGTTGGGTTTTAAATTGCAATTCTGAAAATGCAATTTTCAGAAAAGTGGCATGTTCTTAGGGCCATATGCATGAACACATTTTCCCATAGACACAACATGGGCAAAACCCTTTGATGCATCTGGCCCTTACTGTAACCATTTGATGCCTTCTACCTGTCTCTGGAATACACGTCTAGAGTGAGTGACAGCTGACTTCCTGCATTCCCTCTAGACAGCCACACAAAGGAAGGATCAGTGTGACTGAATGGCCATCTGCCTGCTGATGAGTCATCCAGAGCAGGATCAGAAGGAGGAGCTGGCACTTGCATCTGAAGGAGCTGTGTTCTGTACCCACACACAGGGATGCATAACACATGTAGTGAGTCAAGAGCCAGCTCAGGAATGCAAGGTCTTGCACATTTCAAAAGCATCTCTTTGAAGTCTCCCTACTTCAAAGGCTCAACTGGGTGTATATTCTTGACTTCTGACACCATCAAATCAGAACACTTCTGGAAATGTAGGACATTCTACCAGGAAGAAGGGCTGCTGTGCTGCTGGAAGGACCACAATTTAGCTAAACTGCTTTGTTGTGTTGGCCAATTGTCTTCTGCCCTCTTGCCTGGGAGTGAGAATACTGGACCTGAATCTCTACATCCCAGAATGTAGGACTTCTCTGCTCAACCTGCAAACAGCACTTGGACTCTGTCCATTGTAAATCCTTCTCTGGCAAGTGGTACCAATTCCAGTCCTGGGCACTTGGAACTGACTTTAGTGCGCTGCATTTGTGAATATCCAGACATCGACGACTTTGCTCCAATCAGAGTCGGCGCATCTCCCTCGACACTGCTGCATCACTTTCGAGGCATCTTCACTGCTGCGTTGACGCATCGCTTTAAACCTAGCGGTTCAGCTTTGACAAATCGCTTAGGTGCATCTCACCCTCAATGCATCTCTGATGCTGTGCGGCTTGGAACCGATGCATCGCTTTCCTCAAAAGGATCGATGGCACATCGCCTCTGCTGCCACCCCACATCATCCACAGCCTTGACGCATCCAAGGTACTGTTTCAGCAGGCCAAGGCTGCTCCCTGTCTTTGATTCGCATTCAATCTTCTTCTTCTTGGCCAAGATGAGGTGGTGCCTGGGGTACAGTATTTATACCTAGTTGTGTCTTTGAAGTGCGGGAGAAGCTTCTACAGGCATGCCTTTTTAGTGCAAAGGTGCCCTGCCTTCCTTGTCCTGTCTCCAGACTAACTACAGGGGGTAGGCAGCCCTTTGTGTGGAGACCCGACACAGCCTGTTCAATTGTTAGTAGGGCTGGGCCTAGCTCTTCCCTCCCAGCCTACCAGTGATGGCCAATCCAGTCACACCAAAGCTCCCCATTGCGTGTGACTTTCTAGGAGGAATACACAAAGCCAAACTGTCAACTGCAGACTGTCATGTGACCCAGATGTAGACTGAAGGCACCACATGGCTAAGATAATAAATGATACACCAAACATTAACTGGTTGCCTGTTCCAAATTGGAAATTACAATTATAAAAGGTAATACGTAAGGTGAATCCAATGTTATCCTATGAGAGAAGTAGGCCTTGTAGTAGTGGAAAACGAATTTCGGATCTTTACACCACCAGGACATGTAAAACTGAAAAGCACATGTCCTTCCTTTTAAATACATTGTACCCTGTCCTCTGGGCTGTCCAGGGCCTACCCTAGGGGTGATTTATATATATCAAAAAGGAAAGTTTGCCATGTCAAAATGAGAGTTTAAAACGAAACATATACAGGCTGCAATGGCATGCCTGGGACATGTTTAAAGTGCTATTTGAGTGGGTGGCACAATCAGTGCTGCAGGTCCACTAGTAGTATTTAATTATTAGCCCTGGACACAGGTAGTGCCACTGTACTAGCAACTTACAAGTAAATTAAATATGCAATTGGGTATTAGCCAATCTAACATTGGTGGCTCCACTTAAATCTCCGAGATACAAATCTGCCTGACAACGATCTCCAAATATGGCAGGCTGTCCTCCACCAGGGTAGTAGGGTCATAGTCTTGTCTGACCTTGCAGGCCACCTTCACATCTCTCACTTATGTCCTACGTTCAAAGTTAAAACTCTTGACCTGTTTAACCCGCTAGGTTTACCAGACCCCAGCTCCAGCATAGTCAATCTGTAATCACTCCTCGATCCCTGTCAACCACGATCATAGATGCTTTGCAGTTTCATGGCACTTTGGGCCAGATGTAGGTCGCCAATGACCGGTAATTGGTTTTTGAGACGTAGGGGCCATTATTTTACATAATCGGTAAATTTACCGAATCGGTAAATTTACCGAATCTGTAAAATACCGAATCGGTAATTTTACCGATTCGGTAAATCCCAGATGTGGGTAGCACTGTTTACAGTGCTACAGGCCTTCAGAATTCGGTATTTTATCACCCAATACAATTGGGTGGTAAAATACCGAATTCAGGTGTACATGCACATCTGTGCATGTACACCTGTGCCATGTAACACACAGACATGCCCTTAGGGCATGTATGTGTGCCACATGGCACAAAAGCCTGGAATTGAGGTGCTACAGGGTGTCAAAGTGACACCCCTTCACCCTTGCAGGATTCGGTAAATACCGATTCGGTAAATACCGAATCGGTATTTCCCATTGATTCTTATGGGCTTCAAGGCCCATAGGAATCAATAGTAAATACCGATTCGGTATTTACCGAATCGGTAAATACCGAATTATACCGATTCGGTAATTCTAAAATAAGAATTACCTACATCTGCCCCCTTCCTATTTACCTACTCTTAAATTCCGAATCGGTATGATTCGGTATTTAAGAGTAGGTAAATAGGATTTACCTACATCTGGCCCTTTGCGACTTAAAATCTTTAAGAAATCATATCTCTGATTCCCTTAATCTCTTGGATTCTTATTAAAACATTCTTCTTTCTTCTAAACTGGTTTGGGAGTATGATTTGTTGGTTTATTGACTTTAGTATTGGTGTTGTGATGCTTAAATACTTAATAGACATTTCTCTGGAGAAATGTCTGGTGCTTTACACTTTTGCAATGAAGGATTAATCTTAGGTTTTTTCATAGAAGCTCTGCCTGGGCCTAGCAAGATATTAGGGGCCACATTTACTAAATTTGATACAAGGCAATGCAACTTCTGTGTCAATTGGAAAGAGCAGAATGCACTATATCTACTCAAATATGGCTCATTCCGGCTCTATTTCTCCGCTGATGGACTATGTGCTGCCTGGCACAAACACAGGCACCATTGTGACATGGTAAAAGGGTGCCTGCATTACAGGCATCATTATTATTGTGCAGGAAGGGACATCTTCCTGCTCAAAAAATAATCAACAGAGGCATTTTCCTATCTCTATGTGTGCTGCTTATTTCAGCTCATGTATATAGAGGAAATAACAGGGATAAAAAAACGTATCATCTTGTTAGGCCTCTTTTGGGGTTCTCCTTACATTTTGAAGCATTCCCAGGTTTACTACCCTTAGAAAATCTGAAATGCACCAAAATCCATGGGTGACTGCATGGGAATGCCCACACTTTACCAATTGAATGCTTTACCAATTTTTTCTTTTTTGGGGGGAGTTTTATATAGCTCGAACTAGACCCGAAGATATTGGGTATCAAAGAGCTTTAGATAGCAACAGTTTTGTTACTTGAGGACACATTTATTTTTATTAGGCACGGGGAGATTACGTGATTTGCCCAGAATCACAGGATGTTGAGCGTCGTTCCCAAGAACGAACCTGGTTGCCCAGCTTCGACGTCGACAGCTCTAGCCGTAAGGCTATATCCTCTCTCCTAAACCAATAAACCAATGCAGAGTAACACAAGGCTGCCTTGCATGATTTACTAAGCCAAGTAGAACCATTGTAAGGTGGCTTTGCGTGACTTAGTAAATATCACTGAAGCCGCTGCATTGCCTTGAGTCGACTTGTGTGACGAAATGGCAACACAAGAGCTTAGTAAATCTGGGCCTCTATTAATGACGTGATGTGGCCCATTCCCCGAATTATAATCCAGAATTTCCCAGAAAAGTTATGAAAAATGCAGTCTCAAGGCCAAGAAAGGGATTCTATGTGGGATGATGCTCTTGTCTATATTGCCCAAAAAAATTCTACTTGCATGGTAATTAGTTTACCGCAGCCATTAACATGTTCTCATCATTTAGTATGATGGCATATTACTGATTTATTAAATGTAGTAATATGGCAATACGCACTGACATACATTGCAATACAGGTAAACCTGGTGTTAAAATGCTAAATCTGAGGTAGTATTTTTATATCTCCACTTACTGCATTAGTTGCATCACCAAATATTTTGTAAATGTGAATGAGATCCATAATAGTTGCATGGATCCACTTTTCTAAACTTTTATACTTCACTTCGGTTTCTATTTGTCACCCACATGCTTTGAATACTTGTGTTAGCACCTAGGGGCTCATTAGGATTGCGGTTTGGCCGTCTGAGCACTTTGCTAGGGCCGGTTTTGGTTCCCAGTCCGGCCCTGCTGAGCACCTTTCATTTTCTTCTCTCAATACATTCCCCATTAATCTAAAATATTTCCGTTCAACACACACAGAACCCTCGGATGCATTCAGCAAATCAAAAAGCACTCAAGACAGATGTCAAGACTTTAGGTGTCAGTGGGTCAATGTAGAATGGAAAAATCAGTGGAAGTACAATATTTCTTCTTGTTTTAAATCCAAAAGCTTCAAATACTATATCCTGCACGAGTACTTTTTTATCAAAATTCACCAATGCTATGTTTTCCTGCTTGGCTTTTGTTGATTGGCAGCACTACACGTCTCCAGACTGTCACAGCTTCAGGGACTTGACCTCCATTAGGAAAAGACAAATATATTCATGAAAGTCAATCAAGTAGAAAATGCTTCTTTTCTTGTTTGAAGGTTACTCGTAAATACTACCGGTCTGCTTCTCGGGGGATTTGTGATTTCAACCTCAATACATGTGTTATTTATGGGTACATTGGGTACACTGACAATGCACAAGATAGTAGGTGCATCCTGTTAGTAATCACTGAGAATTTCGCGCAGTATGAGGTGAATTTGTCGCATCTTGGATGTAGTAGAATGACCCTACAGACATTGGGTTTAACACACGATATGCAGGTGTAAAATGTGTGGAAACCTATATTTATGCAAATAGTTAGTGTTTCAATCTGTTTCAAAATTAGGCCCTAAGCCTGCAGCAGTGCTCTTTTTTTGAGGCAGAGCCTTGCTCATATCCTGCAAAATGTGAAGTTTCAGTCACGGGCGGTGCAGGTAAGCCTGGTGCAGGTAAGCGCCACTCACGATGTGGCAAGAGCAAGGTAAGTAGTTTTATTTATTTAGGTATTTTACCTATTCCATCGTCTGTCACTTCCAGTCCGCCCCCGCCCCAGCCCTGCTCTGACCCACCACGCTAAAGTGCAGCGGCTGCAACTGACCATAATCCATTTGTTTGTTATCCCTAATGTTGAGTGGAGGCTAGACATTCACCACTTTGGAAAGAGAAACATTATAATTAAGGTTTTCTGTTTTCCGTTTTTACAGATTTTCACAGATAAATACAGACAGAAAACTATTCAGTCTCTTGTCTTTGTTGTTAAATGTTGATAAAAACGGACATTGGGTTGCTTTTTGAGTGATTCTAAATCCTGTTTGACATGACTGCCAGGCCAATAGCTGTGTGGATTTATGGGTAAGGGTGTTAATAAAAAAGAAGGTATTTTAGTGAAGAAGCTTACAAAGCAATAGATACGCACAAGGTTGATAGTGAGATTTGCCTATTTTAATATATGTGCATTGATTTATCTTCTGTGGGTGTTCACATCATTGAAACCTGGCAAATATTCAGGCTTGAGTGAACATTTAACGATTAAATAAATGTGGAAATATACCAGTTTCAACTTTTTTTTTCGCCAACCCAAAATAAATATTGATAAGTACAGATACAATTAACAAAAAATAAATATGGATAAATACAGACTGAAAAGTCAAAAAAATAAATACCATAAAACCGGGAGCCGTAATTATAATGTTGCGCCCTCAGGCTTGACATCAGCACATCTGAATCTTGCAGACTGCAGCATTTTGTCGCTGTTTTCACCTTTTGTTTTAGGTTCCTCAAATTTCCCTAATGGTATTGAGGCTTTCAAAGTATTCTCTTCTCTGAAACTGTTTGTGCAATCACTACCAAAGATAATTACCTGCAAAACGAATGATTTTGATAAGTTGCTTTCTGTATCAATCATGGTCAAATTGATATTCGACCAACATCAATTACAGATGTTATTTTGTGAATAGGTCTCTTTTTAGGTTGAGCCTGAGCCAGCGTGCAAACGCTGCTCTGGCGATGATCTGTTGTAGTACAGTACAGGAGAGAAGACTTGCCCACTCTACACCCATATTTTTAATTGGCTTGTGTCTTTGTCCATCTTAAATGCTGTCCTCTGATTCCTAAATAGGCTTGTTAGACCCTCCTTAGTACAGCCATATCTTTATTTGTAACCTCCCATGGCTACTGACCCCTTTACTTGGCAAACAAGGCTGTGTGCCATGTCGACTCTTCGGTTTTCTCTGCACCAAGACGGGCAGGCTGCAATGGCTGCTTGCATAGTCTTGGTGAGGGGTCTCTGGGGTGGAACAATTTGTGCTGCTGCCCAGTGGACCTTCTTCGGTGCCAATGCCCCAGGGATCAATTTACTATGGACTTATAGGCGTTGCTGAAGTTTTGCCAGTCATTGTAGAGTTTTAGGAAAGAGATCTGGCACTGGGAACCTGGTTGGCAGGGACCCAGTACACTTTCAATTAGAAACCACATCATACACCAGGCAAAAAGTGGGGGCTAACCAAGTGAAAAGAGGCACTGTCCTACACAGTATTGATAAAAAAAGAGGATTAGCTTGATTTACAAATAGTTTGTGAGTCTGTAACCATTCCGTGAATGGTAAAACCCGCTAATTATGGAAATTACAATGTACAAACAACTCTCTAAATGAGTATCTCCTAAATTGCACACCGCACTGAATAAATACCCATTTCTTATTTTTACGATGAAAATGATAATATTTCTAAATCGGAATCTAAATAGTGAATCACTATTTTGATTTATAAAACATTTGCAATAAAACAATGTGTGAACACACTGCACTATGCAAAATACCATGGATTGGGATCAGGTGGTAAACAGGTGAAAAGTATAAAAGGAGGCTCAACATGCCTTGCAATCTTTCACCTACTCTGCACTCTATGTAGTAGTGAGGAAGATGCAAATTCTGGGGGCTCAACAAAGGAGGAGGAGAGAAAGGATGATCAGGCAGAGGGTGACTTTGTATGGGATGTATGACATCACAACGCATGCTTTTACCACGCATGCTTTTACATCGCAAGTTTTACAACGCATGCCTTTACAACACATAGTGTTGAGGGGTGCTGGATAGTGAATAATTTAATTTACTATTCCAACTCCAGTCCCCGTGGATAGTAGGGAAGGTGTTGGATAGTAAATTAAATCTATTCCCTATCCTAGAGCGCCCCCCAGCGCAATGCGTTGTAATGGTTTGTGTTGTAAAAGTTGCGATGTAAAAGCACTGCGTGGTAAAAGTTGCATTGTAAAGGATGTTTCCACTTTGTATGATCAGTTGAAGTTATTTTTTGTTTGATTTAGATGATATGGACCCTGTAATAAGTACACTTACCCAACACAATTTAGCAATACCTACACATTTTCAGGTATTGTGTAGTTTACATCTGATAGCTTCTGGTTGTTACCAAGGGACAGTGGCAGTTGCAGGTGGGGTTTTACAAAGAAGTTTATGTTGGGTGCTCTGAATTTTCTTGTTTCTTACCCATTTCCTCCATGGGCTTGGTTGTGTAGAAAATGCTCATATTTTAATTTGCCCACCCTCTGAGACAATGTGTATAAGTAGTGTGTAATGTAAATAGTCTGCTTATGGACGTTGTTTCAAAATACCCTAGTAGGATTCTGGACTCATATATATGTAGAAACTGTGGATTATATTAGCCGCTATCCAAAGGAGAGTTTGGAGATAGCTGGCTATTGGGTAATTTGGAATAAAATGACTACCAATTTTTAACATTACAAACACTAACAGCCTGATTCATCAAGCTGACTTGCGCTCACAAAGGGCCAGAATCTGAGAATCTGGCCCTTTGCAAGTGCGATTTTTGCATTTGGGATTCATCATCCCAAATGCAAAAATTGGTAATAGCGATTTCGCTATTTTGCGAGGAATTACAATTAAGGAATCTCTATTTGAGATTCCTTAAATGCAATTCATCATCCATTTTAAAATTGCGAATTCGCAATTTCGGCCTGCTATTTACCGCGAGGTCAAACCTCGTGGTAAATAGCGAAAACTTAGAAAAATGCTTTTAAATGGATTTTTTCTAAGTTGCATGTTGCACACACACATGTCCTTTGGACATGTGTGTGCGCAACACCTGTTTAAATTTGCATTTAAGGGGTGCTACAGGGTGTCCTTTGGACACCCCTGGCACCCTCTAAATCGCTATCTTATTTGCGATTAGATAATTGCTAATCGCAAATAAGGAATACTCCCTATTCATTCCTATGGGCCTTTTGGCCTATAGGAATAAATGGGGAGTTATTCCTTATTTGCGATTAGCAATTTGCTAATCGCAAATAAAGAATATGTAGGAATCGCATTTTTTTTGCGATTCCTACATGAATCCCGTTTTGCGAGCCTGTAATAGCGATTCCTTATGAATCGCTATTATAGACTCGCAAAACGGGTCTGCGATGAATCAGGCTGTAAATCACTTATTTTAGTTTTTAGGTAAAGTTTTTACTCCTTAGAGCCTTGGATTATGACTCAATATTTACACCCAAGGAGCATTGTAGAAAGAACCTTTGGTTTAATTAAAGGAAGATTTCAATGTCTACATAAAATTATGGGTGCAATGGAGTATGGCCCCACAATGTGCTGTAAGATTATTGCCACATGTGTACTGCTACACAACTTAGCTGTGCATAGCAGTTCACACATGGAGTTAGCAAGTGATGATTCAGAAGAAGAGAATGAAGTAACTCACCCTTGCTTTCAACCTCAAGCACCAGATGAAGCAAGAGTGTTAGAGGAACGTGCAAATCGAGATGATCTGATTAATAACTATTTTAAAGTAAAGAAAACATGTTTTTAAATGTCAATAAAAAATAATATTCACAGATGTTTCAGAAGATAGACAAAATATTCACCCACTTTTTATTTGCTAACAAAAATGTTCTTTTGATTTTTTCAAAAGTAAAATAAAGCATTTGTTCTTTTGCACAACATAAATGTTGGCAAAGTTTATGTGGCTATGTTCACCTTTGACATCCACTACTTTGCCGTTATAGAGATTGCTGGTTGTTCTTCATTGCCCTTTAACACTTTTGCTTCTTGTGCTTATTGATAGATGGTTCCTACACTGAGGTACTGCTCACAAGTGAGCCCCCTTCAGTTTCACCAACAGACTTTTATGGCCTGTTTCTAACTTAGTAGTTTGCATTTCTTCAGTGGTGATGGTTAATTATCCAAGGCTCTTTGCAACATCACTACTGTGCTGTACTAACTCAACCTGAATGTGAGCTGTTCTCCATCAACCTCCACGTGTGTGTAGACTATTGTTAATGTGCCTATGTTGGTGCCTGAGTGTAGCAATTTATTTTGCCATTTGAGTAGCCATCTCTTTTATTGCCATAGTTAATTTCCAAAAGCCTACTTTGGTAACATATTTGCCTTCTTTAAATGCTCTCTCTAATCTTTCTACCCTTTGACTTAATTATGATGTGTTGTAAGAAGGACCAGGGGACCCCAACACTAGAACAAAAGGTAATTAATATGTTTAAGAAAACAAAGTTTACAAAGTGGCCAATAAGGTCCAAATAGACATGTACAGTTGCATTAGAAAGGCGTTAAATAGTATGCCTTTAGTAATTTAGGCATTTGGAGTAACTAATACCAGAAGGAGCAGTAAGCCAGTTACTAGTAGGGACACATAGGAGTTATGTAACACATGTTTTATTAAATATTTTTTGCAAAATATAACTAGTTTAGGTGCTCACAAAAAAGTGACAGCAAGCGTGATGTGGTGGATGAAGGTGACTTAAAAAATACATTGCATTGACAACATAATGCAGAAAAACCCAAGAAACAATTTTCTAACAATACAGGGAATCTCTTGTTGTAGTCGGTCGACGACGTTTCGATCTCACTAAGTAGAGATCATCATCAGAACATTTGTGAGCAAGAAGAATCTTTGTAAATTATATTTAATTAGTATATGGTCCCTAGCTCCATGTTATTTAAATTAGGTGATGCTCATATGCTCCCAGTGACTAAACTGAATTATTGTGGCAACAGTAGAGCTAATCATGGAACAACAAGGGTTGTGCCACTCTATGACTGGTTCAGGCTTAAATAAATACATAATTTGAAACTAATTGAGTAATAGTGTGACAGGCACATTCAGAAGAATTGTGAGGGTGTCATATTTACACAATAGCAGTAGTTAATCAATTTAGCAGGAAAGAACAAGAGGAATCATGAAAATGAATCAGAGAATCATGGAAAGAAAAGGCAGAAAAAGAATTGTGCCATGTAATTAAAACTTACTGAGATGACTGGTCAAGCCCAAAAATTTAAATTAAATAGGTACAGGCCAGAGAAGTAATGCGAGTGGGTGCTAACCGCTTGGAGTGCCGTTTGAGTTAGATGTGCAGTTGGTGACCAGGCTGCTGAAAGGAAAAAAACTTAGGGGCCCATTAGGATGTCGGGCGGATTGCCTCCGCCAGGGTAGCGGTGGCCACCGCCACCCCGGCGGAGGCAATCCGCCCAACATCCTTCCCTGCATTCCCCCCGCCTTATTACGATGGCGGAGGGGACTGCAGCGGTGAGAAAGACCGCCCGCCTGTTTTCCGCCCCGGTCGCATAGCGGCCGGGGCGGAAAAGGGAGAACATGGTGGCGGTGTCTATCAGACACCGCCAGCCATATTAGAATAGGCATTTGTCAATGCCTTTCCGTGGCGGCAATGCCGCCACGGAAAGGCATGCGGTGTTCACTCTGGGGGGCCCCTGTGGGCCCCCAGAGTGACGGGCAAAGGGGGGCGGCACACGGGGGTACCTGTGGTACCCCCCTGCATTTGCATAATCGCAGCGGCAGGCACCGCGCGGTGCCTGCCGCCTCGGTTATGCAAATGCGTGCATTTGTTTTGAACATTGTGGCGGGCGGTGCAGTGAGCACGGCCCGCCACAATATTAACTTGAGGAATGCCATTGTCGGGACCCCCGCCCTTTAGGCGGGCGGTACCGATCTCCGTTAGGGTGGCGGGCGGACTGTTTCCGCCCACCATCCTAATGGACCCCATAGTTAGAAGACTACAGATCCGAGAAAAAATCTGAAAAAGCTGTAACCATTTAGTGGCATTTACTTAAATCATGGCGGTATGCGAAGCTGTGGCACGTGTCAACACTTAATAGCTACGCTAATGAGGCATACGGTGGCAAGGAGGCATGCGGACTGGTGCAAGTCATCCGGGAAGGTAGAATGCAAGTAAAAACAATAATGAGGGCTAGCTCCAAGGTGGGTGGTCAAAGTAAATCGCAAGCGGTGGGCAGAGTGGCAGTAGCGGCTTGTGGAGGTAGTGCTGCGGGGTAAGGGGTGGGGGAGGGGCAGGGTGGGGGTAGTAAACTCCAGATCACTGCCGACCGGAGTAATGCAAATAAATAAAAAAAATTCATTGCGTGTGGTGAAACTCCAAATGCGTTTCAGCGCGCACAATTAATTTTGTTTTATTCATTTATTTGTTTACATTACTTTGGTCAACCATGAGCCGGAGTTCACTACCCCCACCACCCTGCCCCTCCCCACCCTGCCCCTAACCCGCCCCACCGCCCCGTGGCCCTCCCTCCACGAGCCACTACTGCTGAGTGGAAAAACATACTCAAAAAGGAAAGTTAGCTGAATGCAGAAAACTGGAACGAGGAATTGCCGGGATTCAAGGTATCACTTAGTGGTCACTTAGCATGAGTTGCAGGAGGAAGTAACGTTTCAAGGAGTTCTTGACTCCTAGACCTCACAGTCTGTCTTACAGGTCTTCGTCCTCTATGCACCACATATACTGATGGCATGTTTTGCTCTTTCTTGTCAGCTACAGTGGCATGTGTGATGGTGCTTTCCACTGCAGTTGTTGTACCACATTTTGTGTCAGTGGGACGTTAATGACAGATTCTATCTATTTAATTTCAGTGGGGCATAATGTTTTACTCACAACCTGATTTTCACGTTGGTCATTATTAGCAGATTATTCTGTAGCAAGGTAAAAAAAATATATATATATATGCTCAGTAGTCATGTAATTGTCTTTTGTAAAGTAGCATTACTTAAAAAAAATTACTATACAGAGATGCTACATTTTAACATCACCAATTATGTTTTATGTTAGTGATGAAAACTAGAAACGTTTATGTATATTTTGTGTGGGTATTACTTTTTAAGCTCGATCTGGAATACATTTCCTTCAATGCATTGCTTCATAACAATTTGAAAAGCTGATATGTATGTTTCTAATTTGTTATCATAACTTCATTTGATTCATGTAATGTTGTTCAGTTACCAAGTAAAATTATACATAGACAAATAATGTCTCACTGGTTTAAAGTTTAAGGATTAGCATAAAATGTAGTATATAACTCATTATGACATTTTAGACATGGCTTGGTAGTTCGGGTGGACTGTTCTCATGAGGCACAGGGTCAAGACTGATTTGCATATAGCTGTGCCTGACCTGGGGTGGCGAAGTGATCTAAAGAACGATGATGGATTCAACCCGGATCTGTGACTGGGGGTGAGTGTCTAAAAAGTTTCAGCGCTCCGTCCATCATCTCCTTGTGTTTGCTTTGTTCACCCTAAGTTGGCAGGGTATGCCCAGACATGGGTCCCTTGCTCACTTTGCCACTGGATTCAAGCTAGCCTGGCTGATGAGGGCTGTTAGCTCGAAACCAGTCCCAGGATGTTTGTTTGTGGTCCAAGGAAGACATGGCTTGGCAGTTCGGGTGAATTGTTCCCATGAGGCATAGGGCCAAGACTGATTTCCATATAGCTGTGTCAAAACTGGGGTGGCGAAGTGAGCTAAAGAGCAGTGATGGATTCAACCCTGATCTGTGACTGGTGTGAGTGTCTGAAAAGTTTCAGCACTCCGTCCACCATCTCCTTCTGTTTGCTGTATTGTGGATCATAACAGAACATGTAGTGGGTCATTAATTAATATTGGCTGCATTATTCGTCACACTCATTTGCTTGATTCTTAATCAACAGCTTTCTTTTCTCTTTATGTTTTTTTGTGCCTCCTCTGAAGCACAGTCTTCCTCCATTCCTTTTGATTGGATGTCTTGTTTCTACAGCTCTAACTTTGTGGGAAAAGAAAAATAAGTTACCAAAACCAGAATTAACAATAATAACAAAAGTACCAAAACACAGTTAAAAAAGTAATATGTGTTTCAGGTGTGAGTCTATTGGTCACTATGTCGAACAAAGAATTGCTCTGCAATTGGTAGAGAACTCAGGAAGTGTGTCAAGGAAGAATTACATTTTTCAACGGCTTGTAAACTAAGGAGGTCATTTACAAGCCTGCTCTGCTGCAGGTGTGTCACTTTTTTTGACGCACCTGTGTTGCAGAGTACAGACCCATATCTAGGAGGCCACGCAAAGCCACTTTGTTGGCTTTTCATGGCCTTGTAGATATTCAGTTAGGCAAAGCAGCGCAAGTTGCTGGGTTGCCTAACTCTTCGTCCAAGAGGAATTCCATGGGCGTTGCAGTCGGTGTTCCTATGCAGCACACATGGATTTTGACGCATTCCCAGATTTACAAGGACTTCTGAACCTAGGAATAGGTCAAAAGTCTACGCCTCACCAGGGGACATTTAATGAGGAAAAATAATTGTAATTCTCCTCGTTTTTAACTCTTTCGATGTATGCTGCATTTTGCAGCCACATAGAGGGAGGGTGAACTTCCATTGATTGTTTTAGTGCTGGAAGATGTCCCTTCTGCACAAAAACAATAATTCACATAATGCAGACACCCTTGCACAGTGATGCAAGGGGGCATGCGTTGGTGTAAGGCAGGCAAAATGACGCCAGTGCAGTGGAGAAGGACATCATGTATCATACATATGACACATTTCTGCCCTTTCCTTTTGACGCAGGGCAGAGCAGGAAAGTGACTTACTGTACTGCCCTTCATCAAAAACTTGTAAATGAGACCATAATCTTCTAAATGCACTTGGCATTGAAAGAAATCCTGGATGACGAGGAGCACTTGGAGTTAGACTAACACCGTCAAGATCTATGATTGATTGAGACCTTAGATAAGGAGCAACATAGGTGTAGTCTGCATTTAAGGGAATGTGAGACAGTCAATCTTGATATTTACTAGGTTCAAAATGACTATTGTATCAATGGATTGTTCCTTATAATGTCATCCCAACAAGGAAGGACTACTTGGTGGGAAACAATCTCCTGAGTCACATGGTGACAATTAAATTGTGTTGGAAGAAGTATTCAGTGGCAGGTTCGAATCTGAAGAAAGATTACTTCAGATTGAAGGATAAATGGTTGACAAGGGGGTCAACATCATAAGGTAGTACAAACAATGAAACTTACAAAAATGTATTGACCCTCGTAGGTTTAAGTGTTTAAGGTTGAAGTGGAGAATCGTGAGACTCTTCTACAGATTACGAGACGGTACTTTGTGGAGAATCAGGATTTCAGCATTAAATCATTCTGAAGCTTTATGTGGTGCTGAAAAAACATAACATACAAATTATTTGTCATTAAGCATGACTTGAGTTCCCAAAAACGTTCAAGACTGGTGCAAATCATGGGCCACAGAAGTAATTAAGGCTTCAAAAAGACTGTCTCCCTTAGTGGCATTTTTTTAAGAAGGGAGAGGACTAAGGGTTTTCATTGATTTGAGGCACCTAACTGGCAGATCATAGTGGACTGTCACCTTTTACTCCTGATACAAGACATGGCGATGACACTAGTTAAGGAGTGTATCTTCACTACATTGTTTTAAATACCAGGTTGAACTACAAAAAAAAATACTGAAACTTAATAGCCTTTTTAACAATCGTAGGATTATTCCAAATCTCCTGTATTCCATATGGGTTATGTTTACTGCCAACAGTATTACAACATAGAATAAAAAAAATGTTTGAAGGCAGGAAAAAAATCCGTGCTTTTCAAGATGATGTGTTCAAATATACTTAAGGAGAATCGTGAGTTTTTGAGTCAGACTTTAAACCAGGAAAGATTAAGTCTGCCCACAACTTTCTTGTCAATCCTCTTTTGTTAAGCCACATGCACCAAAGAAGAAACAGGGAATCGTTTTTCTTGGAATGTGCAAAGTTTAAGAAAACTTTATCTCGGTATATGAATAATTTTATTACATTTTTGTAGCAATGCATACACCATTACAAGTAAAGAAGCCTGTGCATGAGATATTACAACGAGATATAGCATCATCATGGCGTGGTAAGAGTAGTTCAAATCGCTGGTCTATAGTAGCCACATCATTTTCCCCACATGCACACATGTTTTTAGTGGCAACCATGTGCAAAATAGGCCTCTCCTGATGTACGTACTGTAGGAGAGTAGGATCTGCTTCTTATAGTCACCACCATTTGTTGCTGATGTTTTACTGTTTTTGACTTAGACTGGCTGGGATACTGCTATCCAGGACCCCGGACTAGCTGCTTTCTGTTCTAAATTGACTGCATGTACTTTAGGTACACTCCAGATAGGATTCTGGTGTACCCTTTTAAGTCCTTAGTATATGGTACACTATGTACATAGGGCATAGGTATCCCAGAGGCCTCCCAGGGGCTGCGGCATGTATTATGCCACCCCTGGGAAACCATTCTACGTGACACCACAGGTCTGCCACTGCAGCCTGTAAAAGGTGGTGCATGCACTCCTTACTTAGATACAGGTTCACTATATCGACCTTATATCACTGCACATATAAATCTGAGCATATCATACTTGGTGAAATGTACCAAGTGACCAATGCTAGAAATGTCAGGGCAGTTGTTAATTTCACCTGGGGAGGGTTAACTGGCCCTAAGAAGGTTGTGGTAAGTACAGACCCCCCTGTTGAATGCTTGTTGGGCAATGATTTAGAAACTTCAGCTTGGGCTGAAGTGAATCTCAGGACTCATGCAGAAATGTTGGGTATCCCTGCAGATGTGTTTGCTATGACTAGGTCACAGGCAAAAATTTATTCCAATGAACAGGCCCTGGATTCTGAGATGAGTCTGGGTGGTTGGAGCAACACAGTCCATGATGGTCTGTATTTTGTTCTGCAATGGTTTAACCTGGCCTTCACCTACAGGGTGGCCCAAGTACACAACCGGAATCTGCCCTATTTGGCACTTAGTAGCCTTGATAGTTAGGCCTGCCTTCTGCAGGGCCTCCAAAACATTTCTCAGGTGAACCAGGTGATCCTCCCAGGTGGAGCTAAAGACAGCAATACCATCTAGATATGCTGCAATATAGTCTTCCAGGCCTGTAAGGACTATGTTCACCAACCTTTGAAAAGTGGCAGGTGCATTCTTCAAACCAAAGGCGGCCAGCACCACAAATTGGTAATGCCTACTAGGGGTAGAAAATGCTGTCTTTGGCTTTGCATCATCAGCTAGCCTGATCTGCCAGTAGCCAGCTCTCAAGTCAAATGTGCTCAGAAACTTGGCTGAGGCCAAAGTATCTATGAGCTCATCTGTCCTTGTTATTGGATGGGCATCAGTCCTAGTGACTGCATTGAGATCCCTGTAGTCTACACAAAACCTCATTTCTTTCTTACCACCCTGGGTGTGAGGTCTGGGCACTAAGACTACTGGACTAGCCCAAGGGTTATCTGAGGGTACAACAACTCCCAAATCCAACATCTTCTGGACTTCATTCCTGATATAGTCCCTGCCATGACCAGGTTGCCTGTAATTCACATTTTTAACAGGCAGACTGTCCGCAGTGTCCACTTCATGAGTGCACCAGGTAGTCTGACTTGTAGTCAGGGAAAACATATGCCTATACTGATTGCGCACCTGTCGGCAATCAGTATAGGCTGCTGGTCAGAGAAGCTGCCTGCCAAGGCTACACCACTTACTGACCCATCATCAGGGTTCTGTGGCAGCTGGTCAGGGAGTGGATTTTTCTCTTCCTCCTGTCCCTCATCAATAGCCATGAGCAAGCTCATTTCTGCCGTGTCAACATATGGTTTCAGTCTGTTGACATGCAATACCTTATGGGGGCTCCTGTGAGTTCCAAGGACTACCAAGTAGGTGACCTCTCGTTTCTGTTCAACAATTGTATGGTAAAAAGTCAGCACAGCCTTTTAGTCATGCCAGGCATTTTATAATTCCTGGCTAGCCTCGAGGTTTTTGGTGGCCTACTTCATATATTCTGCCATCCTGGAGCGGAGACCAAGTACATAGTCCCCAATATCTTGTTTGGGAGGTTTGAAAGGTAATTCCCATCCCTCCTTCACTACACAATGGACCCCTAACAGGATGTCCAAACAGAAGTTCAAAAGGGTTGTAACCAACATAGCAGTCAAGTAACTAGACATGAAGTTTGCAACCCAAATGATAATATCTCCTTCAGGAAACCCACTATGGAAAATATTCCCAAGAGGGCCCTTGCCACCAAGGGTGCTGCAGTGGTCCTAAGGGGAATTGCTTCTAGGTACCTGGTGGTATGGTCCACCACCACCTGTATAAAACTGTGCCCAGATGCTCTCTGAGGATCATGGGACCAACTTGATCAATCCCCACCCTCCCAAAGGGAACCCCCACCACAGGTAGTGGTATCAGGGGGGCCTTTGTGGTACCACCTGCCTTGCCACTGGCTTGACAGGTGACAAAGGAGCGACAAAACTCTTTGGTGTCTTCAGACATATGTGACCAATGAAAGTGAGGGACAATCCTGTCCCAAGTCTTGTTTTGGCCCAGGTGACCTGCTAAGGGAATATCATGGGCTAGTGTTAATAGGAAGCCCCTAAACTTCAGAGGTATTACTAACTACCTGGGGGCTCCAGGCTTGGGGTCTCTACTCTCTGAGTATAGGAGTCCAGCATCCCAATAGATCCTATGGGCTCCACTAGCATTCCCAACAGCCTCAGCAGCAGCCTGTTGTCTGAGGTATTCAAGAGAGGGGCAGCTCAGCTGCTCCTGGCTCAGACCTGCCCTGGAAGGGCCCCTTGTCCCAAAGAACTCAACCTGATCAGGTTCAAGCTCATCTGGGACAGTTCCTTCTTCAGGACTAAGATCACCGCCCTCAAAAGACTGATCTGTATTTTGAGTCAGGAGGGAAGGCACTGCCTTAACCCTACTGCTCCTCCTATTGGGAGGCATCTGGTCTATTCTTCCAGAATCCTGGATCTGTTCAGTTTTAGACATGTTGGCCTGTGACCTAGTCATAGCAAACAAATGTGCAGGGATTCCTATCATTTCTGCATGAGTACTGAGCTCCACTTCAGCCCACGCTGAAGTTTCTAAATCATTGACAAGCAAGCATTCAACAGGGAGGTATGCACTTACTACAACTTTCTTAAGGCCAGTTTACCCTCCCCAGGAGAAATTAACAACTGCCAAGGAATGGTCAGTCCTGACATTGCTAGCCTTGGTCACTTGGTACATTTCATCAAGTATGATCTGCTCAGGAGCCACAAGATCTTGTGTCACCATAGTGACACTTGGTCCTGTGTCCCTGAATGCTAAACCCTCTTTTCCATTGATCAAAGGCTGCTGTCTGTATTTGCCCAGATTACTAGGACTGACGAAGGGGGAAAGATTCATGCCTCCATCACATATCAGTACAGCCTGATTTGGAACTCTGACTAGGCGAGAGTCCATCTCAGAACCCAGGGTTAACCCTACTACACCCTTATTCTGAGAACCACCACCTAGGGCTGAACTAGGGGGAACAGTTGAGTCTTTGAACTTGGTACAATCACTAGTCCAATGGGTTTTCTGCTTACAGATTTTACATCATGGTTTCTTTTGGCCTTTTCCTTTGTTAGAGTGGGACTCCCCACCAGAAGCAGATTTTGGAGGCCTTGAGAAGACTTCTGGTCTTTACCCTTATCCCCACCCTAATCATAGTTCTTAGAATCTTGTTTCTTGGAGTCACCTTGGTTCTGAACCTTCTGCCTCACCCTGGGTCCAACCCATTTGTCTGCCATCTAACCCAATTCTTAGGGAGAGGTCAGATCAGAGTCCACCAGGTACTGATGCAACAGCTGATTCTGGCATTTATTAAGCATCTGCTCCCTCATAATTAAGTTGTACAGTCCTTTAAAATCACACACCTTACTGCCAAGTAACCAGCCCTCCAGAGCTTAGTAGCACAATCTACAAAGTCAACCCAGTCTTGAGCTTGTGCCTTTTGGGTGTCTCTGAACTTAATCCTGTTTTGCTCAGTGGTTAAGCCAAACCCATCAATCAGAGCACTCTTTAAGACAGTATAGCTATCAGCATCCCCTTCCCTTACTGTGAGGAGCTTGTCTCTACCTTTGTCTACAAAGGAGAGCCACAAAGGATTCCCTGTCTAAAGCCAACTGTTCTTTCCTTATTCTGAGTTTTTCTTCCTCAAATGCAAGCAGTCTGCAATTTCTATCATGAAAGGACTCTCTCCTGTAGGAGGCTGAGGTCCTGTGAGAGTCAGAGGTCCCTACAGATGTACCATAGTGATTAGACTCCGCAGAAGGAGATCTAGACCTTCTTGGTACACAGCTAACTCTTCCTGGAAGGGTGAAGCGATGGCCACTGGGGCTCTCTTCTTCAGTGCCAGGGAGAATTGGGTTGCCCAGGTTCGATTCATCATGTTCTTCCTGGTAAGCATCAAGGTCTAGCTCCTGGAGGTTTCCACCTCCTGGCCTATCCTCTTCTGCTCCCCCACCCAACCTGCCTGCCTTATCAGACCGTGGGGTCTTCCTGAGATCATCGAAAAGCAATACCTCTATGAGGCGTTGGGCCTTAGGGTTTTTCCCTGTCTTTAATTTCCTAGGTGCCCACATGTTTCTCAGTTCCTGAAATGGGACATGGTCTTACTTAGTTAATCTGTAGCCACTGGCTACAACCTTTGAAAGCATACTAGTGTGGTGTGGTGTCTGCACCTACCTACTCTAGTGGGACTGCTAAACTCTCACTTGAGTTGCAGAAAGGTAGTGCTAAACCCTTGGCACACAACTCTAAGTTCAGCAGAACTTACTTTATTCTAACTTGATTTATATATACCTATTTACCTGCAGTGGTTTTCAGTTAGTCACTCAATGAGATTAGCTGTTAAAGCAATAGCAAGCTTGAATCCAACCGCTGCACACCAATGTGAGAAGTTGGCCTAGCATATGCTGTCCACTAGTTCTATTGGGCACCTTGCACCAGTCCAAACAACCCTTATTGATGATAGGTTTAAAGACTACCTTTATTGAAAGCTATCCTAGTTGTAGCTATGGAGAGCATCCTTTGGGCTAAGTATTGATGCAGTATAAAGCAGCTTGGTTTACCAGATTATAACCTCTTGAATGTCAAAATGAAAGGAGAACCACACAAGGTATATATAAAATATATATATTTATTACTAAACACTCTCTAGTAACCTCTGTATGAGAGTACAGAGCAAGGTACACAATTTAAACACAATAGAACTTCAGTAAATAGCACAATATACACTGGACCCCAAGGGGGGACCAAACTATATATTAAGAAAGTGGTATAAGAACCACGACTTGACTAGACACAGTGCCTAGAGCACGTAGAATCACTGGCACTCCAAGGAACTACCCAAGGTAGTGACACAGGGGACCCACGGGGACGTGTGCAGTGTGGAAACACAGCCGCGAGTGGCATTAGCTTCTATGGGGAAAGTCGCAGTTGGAATTTTAAAGTTAAAGGACACTTAGGAGAGGGCTTTGAGCCAACTCCTTTAGACTTAAGGGGTTCTAGGGCCAACACCCATAGAAGCACCAGAGTACTCGAGTTACCTCACCCAGGGAAGCCGGGTGCATAGGTGTCAATTGGTATCGGGAATCTTAGTTGATTTCTATGGCGATCTTCTGCAAAGTGCTGCTGCCGTGAAGAGGGAAAGTGTCCGGTGTTATCCAAGCCTGGATCAAAGATGTGAAGAACCTGAAAGCAGAGGGGACAGAGTCTGGGTCACTTGCCAGTGACCAGGGGCACGATAGATGAATGCCCACGATGTCGGGTGCTTCAGGTACGAAGAGGTGAAGCTTGACTCTGCAGCCACGAGGACCAGGAGGTGTCAACGATGACTAGTAGCTGAATTTGAGCTGTCCCACGAAGGATGTAAAGTGCTGCAATGGTGCTTGGATTGAAATCAACAAGCCTTGGCAACAGCAACCCACGCAGGAAGAGAAAATATGTTTCTTTGTGGACCATCAAGGTCCAGGGGACTACCCAAGCAATGGATAGTCAGGGCAAATCTGGAGCAATCAGGGAAGCCTAAGGAAAGTTAAAGTTGCCTTCTCAGGGACCCACAGGTCAACAGACCAGGGATCGCAAAGGTACCTCAAGAGAAAACACAAAGGACCGGTTCACGGAAGACTCGTGGAGTGTAGGCCGGCAATCTGCAGTGGAATTGCTGCTCGGGTCTGGGTTACATGTAACCTAATGCACAGCCTCGAGGATTGACAAGAAGCATATGCACTTGCAAATGTGCACGGTGTCCAGGGGTTCCGGTTCCATGGTACCCATGAGGGCTACGGGTCTCAGCTTTGCTGGGGACTCGGGTCGGCCTCTGGGGAGTCTGGGAACCCACCTCCTGTGTTGCAAATTCTTCAGAGTTTTGCAGGAGTTTTGCAGATGCAAACTGGTCAGATGCGTCTTTGGTGCCTGCCATGCAGGGGAGTAACTCCTTTACTCCAAGGGAGATCCTTCAGTCATCTAGCGCCTTGTAGGTCGTCGAAGTTCCAGGATTCAGTATCAGAGTTTCATCCATGGAAATCTAAAGTCCTGTAGTCAGGGGATCCTACTTTATACCCAAGGAAGGGGTGGGACAAACTCTGGGGGACCCACCTATGGGAGGGTTTAGAAAGATGGATGGCTACACCCATTTCCTTTGTCCAGTTTCGCACCAGAGCAGGCGCTGGTAGCCCCTGCAACTGTTTTGAACTGGGATATGCACAGGGACACCAAATATGCCCCAGTGCAGATTTCAAGGCACTCTTGAATTGCACCCACGCAGCCCCAATACACTAAAGCCTGTCAGGGAGGTGGTGACACCTCTCTGTGACAGGAAACCTATTGTCCAGGCCTCCCCTGACGGAGTTTCATCCAGCAGCGGGAGATCAGACTCGTGTCTGTGGCTGCAGCATCCATTTTGTGATGCCAGTGTTCTGTTAAGCTAGTACCGGTGTGGCCATGTTTCTCCCTCTAGGGGGGTGGAATCATACCTCCACCACCAGTACTGGCGGGGAGGTATGATTCCAAGGTGTCTGACACCAAACACGACATGTTGCCTTGCAGCCATATCAAAGTTAGCATTTACCGCACGGTTATAATGCACGTAATAGAATATGGTCTGGCTGCATTGCATAACAACTCCGGAGAATAGATTCTGAAGGCTGCAGAGGGGCCCTACTCATGCATGGGTACCCTCTCACACAAAAACCAGCACCCTGCCTTCAGGATTGATAAGGCCTTCCATAGGGGTGACTAATCGGTTTATATGTGTAGTGATATAAGGTAGATATAGGGAACCTATATCTAAGTAAGGGGTGTATACACCACCTTACACAGGCTGCTGTAGCAGACCTGTTGTGTCATTTTGGAAGGCTGCCCAGGGGTGGCATAATGCATGCTGCAATCCCTGGTAGGCCTCTGGGGTACCTATGCCCTGGGTACATAGTGTACCATATACTCAGATCTCATAAGGGTACCCCAGTATCCAATCTGGAGTATACCTAAAGTACATGGAATCATTTTAGAGAGGAACAGCTAGGCTGGGGTCCTGGATGGCAGGGCCCCAGCCGGACTAAAGTAAAAAACAGTGAAACATCAGCAAAAAGCGGGGGTAACTATAAGAAGCATATCCTACTCTCCTACACCCTTTGTCACTACTTTGAGTGGTTCCTTGGGATCCCAGCAATTCTACATACACTATAAGCATTGTGTCTAGTCAAGTCATGGTTGTTATACGACTATCTTAGTATATGGTTTGGTATCCCCCTGGAGCCCACATTGTATTGTGCTATTTACTGTCATTCTAGTGATTTAATATTGTGTGCTTTGTTCTCTAATCTCATAAAGAGGTTAGTAGAGAGTGTTTAGTAATAAATGCATATATTCCTTGTGTGGTTCTCCTTTCATTTGGTCATTCAGGAGGTTCTGATCTGGTAAAACTGGCTGCTTTGCATTCCTTTGAGACTTTGCCTGAAGGCTGCTCTCCATAGCTATCCCTAGGATAGCTTTCAATAAAGGTAGTCTTTAACCTAATCATCAATAAGGGTTGTTTGGACTGGTACAAGGTGCTCCCCATAGTGATCAGCATATACCAGGCCAACTTCTCACATACACCATTCCACCACCATCCAACATTGGATAGTGGGTGGCCTCCGCTGCTCCCACTTGTGTGCTACATCCCTCTTGGCTACCAAACAGTCCATCCCAAGGAAGGTCCATTCAGCTTGCTTCCTCCCAAACTCCTCCACCAGCCCCAACAGCACAGCACGGGGAGTTAGATCTAGAGCCCATCCCAAGATGGCTGACAATTCCCAGTCTCTCCCGTCCTGGGCGCAACAGCGGACAGTCCCACACTACATGAAAAAGTCTGCCACTGTAAATGTACATCTTGTGCATGCAGTCAGGCATTGGATAACATGTTCTGCAAGCACTGTGGAGTGAGGTAAGTTGCATTGATATAATTGTTTTGGGCAAAATCTACAGCTGTGAGGAAATTGCCAGTTACCGGGGCGCCATACATGCCTTCCTCAAACTGTCATTATCCATCTGCCTAGAGCGCTCAATGCCATCCGGGAAATGGATGACCAGTAAACGGTAGATCAACAAGATGGCACCCTTCCCCAGAAGTCCCAGGAAGATCTTGGCCTCGATTGGGTTGCATTCAGGCAGCAGGGTATCTGAGAGGTTATGGGCTGGCAAAGCATGCCGTAACTGAAGAAAACAGAAAAAAAACTGGGTATTGGCCACTGCATACTGATCATTCAGATTCTGATAATCATTAGGTCCCCCCCCCCCCTTATGTACATCTCCCAGATAGGAGATCCCAAGCCGATCCCAGGGGGTGAAGCCTTCCAAGGTGGAGAGGTAATTTAGCCAAGTACCCGGCCACTGAGGCGTCATCCCAACAGCTAAGTGAGAGAGCTGTCCTCCAGCAGGTAATAGACACCCATGTACAAGAGGGCAGTGTTGAAGGCAGACAGGCCCCATACCAGCGATCTACAAGACTGTCAAGACTCACTATATGGATTTCTAGGTGCTATGCCGAGTCATCTCAACCCCCCCAGTGAACCACTCCTTAATCAAAACTAGGTGTGCTGACAAATAATATAGATGATTGTCTGACAGTCCAGGACCAACATCGAAGGGGGATCGGCACACTAATGTATAGATAGCGTGGTAAACACACCATCTTAAAGAGGGTGATGAATCCCAGGGGATTTAGTGGGAGGGTGTCTGAGCAGCCAAAATCTCAGTTGCCATTACACTAGAAGGGGTTTAACCCATGCAGTCACAGGGACATGGGCGCTATGTGGTACATACAGGTGGGGGGTCCCCGCAAGGAAGATATGTTGTACTAGGTATGCTAGTACTTGAGCAAGATTAAAGGAATACACATTTTTATGCAACTTACAAAGTATTGTGGTTTATTAACAACACTAAAGCACCTAAACTGGTGACAAATACTTAATAATAATTGGTATCTACTAAGAAGCCCCAGGGAGAGGGGAGAAAGGAAAAGAAGGGGGGTGCTTAAAGATGTGAAGTGCAAAAAGAAATAGGCATATTTAGTCAGAACAATCAAACAATGACAAAACAGAATCCAACATTTCAATTACAAAAAGCCGAAATTTGTAGCCAAAATTAATAAATTTCAGAGGGACATTTAACGGTCACAGTCTATCAATGGAAAACTCAGGGATTTGGACCGGATGTCAAAATAAACACAAGCTGTCGACGTTTCGACCCCTGTATAATAGGTCAGATAAGGTTCTTAAGTGGGGTCTTCATCAGGACAAAACGGGGAAGGTGATGATGGGGCAAAATTATCTGAAAATTTAAAAACACAGTGTCAGACATTAAGAAAGGTAACAGCTAATGTTGCCAAATAACTGAAGACATCGTAAATACGACGTTAGAATTACTTATAATCACATTTACCATGGTCAACAGGCCCGAAAAGGCTCTGGTGAAGAAACTCGGGAACGCCACTCAATCGTAGTGGATAGCCGCCGCAACAACAAATTCGCAACTACAGAGGAATTAGATTAAGAGAACGAAGTCCATTATTAGACACGCTTTGGTTCCAAAGGGTCCTTACAGATTCATAGAGGGTAAAGCCTCTTACATCAGATCATAGAGGTTATCTCAGAACATGGTGGCCTGCGGTCATTTTAAAAGGATTCACCACACACACAAGGTATGGTTATTACCAATGTAATAAAAGGTGGTCTCAGGATCTAATATAGAAAGAGTTGTGTATCATAATCAACAGGCTAATTACAGAGTTATTGTGAATTAAAACATCAACTGTCAGCAGACATAGCCGTAGTGCTCACCCTTGTTTTGAAAAGGATTTGGACATCTAGACAGACCGAACTGCTTCGTAGGATTGCAGATTTCCTACACACGGGTCATGTATACCAATGGCACATTATTGCAGAAGGAATTCACTTCAGACACGCCCCGCTGTGGGCAGAAACGCAAGGGACCAATCAATGGATTAGCAACATACTGAATCATGAAGTGTATAGCTAAATACTATCGCAACAACCCCTTGTGGTGTACGATATCCGCACTTACTGTTATGGTCTGGTAATATCAAAGAGCAAGGCGCTTAGTTCCCAAGAGTCACTTCAGTGGGGTACTGCAGAGAAAATAAAGGAATTGTATTCCTTGTTACAGGGCTCATTTACCTTATAGTCTATGGTACAAAGCTTGCCGCCAAAAAATGGGGGGGCGATTACTAACATGATCCTTCGAGCGTGGGCCAGACGAGTTAAACCTGCTAATTACGTCCCATTCGATTACTGTTTGGGGAATAAACAAACACACGGAACAACGATCTGTTACTCGTTGAGGAACTCGGTTTAAAATAGCTAGCCTGACAGTGCTTGTTGCTTGCAAAAAGGGGGAGAAGTGGAAGTAAACTTACGGACAGTCGATCTCAAGACACCATCCAGAGGATTGACGAGGGCTAAAGCAGAACGCCGTTGACACTATGCGTAGTTTTAGAAAAACGGGTCACGTGTCCAAACAGTGATCGAAAGTGAAGACATACTTCACTATACGAGCAGGTCATATATCTTGGCCCAGAAGAACCCGAGTGCATTCATGCGTTCAGAACAAATCTCAATTGATTATTGGAAATTTGAAATGAAAGGGCAAAACAAAATTAGAATTAGAAGGAGATGACAAAAAGACCGCCGTATATCCGACCATGATGCCAGGTTCAGGAAAGGGAGAAGGATATAGATCGGTCCCTATATAAGCGATAATCGTGCAACTCTCAAGCATGAGGTTGTAGACGATTTTCATTAGGCACATTTACCATCATATTTGAAAAAAACATTTCTGTCATTTATTACACAACACACATTTTTTTGAAAAAGGGATATCTAAGAGCTCACTGTAATTCTAAATCAGACAGAAGCAGGTCACCTTATTGAGTCCATTGGGAAAACCCGTGCAATTCTCAACACATGAGATTGAAAACGGATTATATCCAACGGATGGGTTTCAAAGTCACATAATATCTGACAAATGACGCAGTCCTGGTTACAGTTTCATGTCTATTAACAATGGGTGCTCTATCAGGCATGCTGTCAAAGGTGGCCAATAATAAAGGCTCTGGCACTTCTCGGGCACGAGAGTGAAACCAAGCACTGTTGTTTCAAAACAATTGATTAATGCATTACAGCTTCATTGGGAATTATGAGGGCAAGGATCTACATATACCCCACTATTAGCCAAGTGCTGCCAGTTGAGACAGACTGCTATCCTGTTCATTAAGGCCATTTTTAATAGTATCCAAAAGGGACATCCATTTTGCTTCACGTGTGTTTAGTACAGTCATGACATTGCCCCCTCTCCTACCGAGGGTTACTTTTTCAACAACCAACCACCTCAGATCACTTACTAAGTGGCCACTTTTATGCCAGTGGTCCACCAGAGGTTGAGCGCCTAAGCAAGTACCCAAAAATAGAGGGCCCATGCTAGGTCTGCGAGAGGGGTAATTTGCAGTCCCATATATTTAAAAGAATTGTGCTGAGTGGAAATATTTGTGCACCAAAGCCGCTCCATTGTATCTCCCCTTACCTCCACCAGACTGGATTTGCCTTCCTTAATCCAAAGGCCTGATGCTTCACCATGGAGAAGATGGAGTTGGAGACACCGAGGTCCCGAGATCCGAGGAGTCTTCAGAAACACAAGAATGTTGTCTGCATATAGGGCAATCCGGTCTTCAAAACTATTCCCCCACCACCAGCCCCATGTCTGGGCTTCCCAGTGTAAAAGACAGAGATTCTATCAAGAGAGCGAATAACATTGGGTAAAGCGAACAGCCATGGCACATACTCCTTTGAATAGGAAAGGAAGGGGATATAACACTGTTCATTTGGAATTCGGTAGTAGGGTTGCGATATAGAAGGCAGACCATTCGACGGAATAAATCTCCCAAACCTGCATGCACCAGGACCCTGTCCAAGAAGTTCCAAGAGACAGTAACAAAGGCCCTGGTAAAATCTACAAATAGGAGGGCCACCAATCCATCCAGGTCCTGTATACAGGATAAGACTGAGTGTACCCTCTGAATGCAGTGGTGTGAGCTTCGGCCCGGCATAAATCCCCACTAATCTGGATTAATAAAAAAGGGTAGAGCCCTTGTCAAGCGAGTCGCTACTGCTTTTGCATAGATCTTAACAACAGTGTTAAGGAGGGAAATGGGGTGGTAACTTGAGCATTGGTCTCTTGGAAGACCCTCCTTAAGAAGGACCTCTATAGGGGCACAGCCTCTGATGAGAAGAAGCCCTGCTGTATTACAAATGTGTAGAAATTTAATAGGTGGGGGACAGGATATCCTTGATTTTTTTAAATATTATTTAGTAGGACAGCCGCTTGGCCCTGCCATCTTCCAGGACTGCAGCGCTGACACACCAGCATCTATTTATTCGACAGTGAGGGCCCAGTCCATTGTCTGAGTTAAGGAGTCCGGAATGGATGGCAGCGGGATACTATCTAAACTGTGGGGTACTGCATTAACGTCCCCACCTACTAAAGTGAACCCCTATGCCAGGGTCAGGATAAAGAATTGTAGTGAGTGGAGAGTGGGATGTAACAGCAGTGGAGGAACATAGAGGGATAAGAAATTGTAGTTCCTGGCTTCCAAACGGTCCTCAACTCCCACATAACACCCCTGAGAATCTACATGATGTCTACCAAATGTCAGCAGAATTTATTTATGCAGCAGTATGGCTACATCTTTGGAGCCTCACGTAAACCTAGAGTGAAAAACCCTGTCATACCCAAAGCATCCAAGAAATGCGCATTATGTGCCTAGTATATGAGGACATTGACGTTCTAGGAGAGAACTGTTAGTTCGCAAGGGCCAAGGCAGATAGTGGGAGGTGTTAGTGGGCCCTGCAAGAAATCATGAATAGTTAGTGGAGTCAAAGGAAGCACAGCGTGGAAGCATATATAAACAGCTTTAATAGTGTTTGCCGCTGACAACCTGCAAAGAAATAACATGGTTAGACAACAGATCAAGACCCTAGGGCCAACTGATTCCCTTCCCCCAACACCCTCCAATTCTTCCCAGGAAGCATCTGATGCTCTTAAACAAACTACCCTAGAAAGAGAGTAAGACAGGGGAAACAGTTGTGACTTCAAAGTGCCCAATGAGCAGGATCTGATTCCCGACAGCTTTCAGGTAGCATTATAGAGGTGGAATAATAACCAGTGAGACCAAGGTGACCACAGCTTTGACACCCACAAGGTCTGACAATGAATCCGACAGTTACCAACAATCAACAGGTAGCACATATCTCAGCTGATACGAGGGGGGGGAGCAATAATTCAGCTATCAAGGGATATTTAGAGAAGAGTTAACTAATATGCAGACTCGTCATGAAGGATGCAAACATTGAATGAAAAACATACTGTGAAAAATGCATGGAAATACGTAAGAGGAAGTTTCAAGCAGAACCTTCTTTGCAGTTATTCGGTCAGACTCTTCTCAAAGAATGATTGTGTGTGGATGGCGTAGAAACAAATTCTTTGTGTGAATTTGAGACCATGAGGAAATGTCGGAAAAGAACTGTCCATTGAATACAGATTAGTTTTACCTGGTGATGTACTCATGGTACTGTCACAAATAAGATGAAGTTTAGTAGATTAAACTTGTGAGTGGCACAAAGGTTTTACTGACACAAAAATTGACTTAGATTGAATTATAGATGGCCTCCAATAAATCGGGAAGTGGAAATGTGAGTAAGAGATTACCATACATGTGAATCTGCTAATAATACTCTCAAGGCATGTTCTTGTCCCCTGACACCTGTAATATTTTCTGATGCGTCTTCTAAAGTAGCAATGGAACTGGCCGAAGCCATGAATAGTTTGTGCCTAGAGAAAAGCTTTTACAATTTTCTTATAGACTATTATAGTAGGGAGAGTAAAGCAAAGTTCATAGAATATCCTACTACAAAAGCAGTAAATACATGTTTTCTGACAGATGTAAGGACATAATATTTTTCTAAAGGAAATTATTGAGTTACTACAAGTTAAAAGTATTTCTATATTTCAAGCACTACTCCACGCATATGGGCTCATCCCATCACACTACATAGCATGGCTGCTAAGCATTGTTTGGGATGCTGAGAGGAAGGATGGCAGCAATCAAATTGTGTCTGCAGTAGATGGAACTGTGAAAGAAGGGCAAAGTGAGAATTATCACCCTGTTTGTTCAGCGGTACAAAAAAAACATAATTAAGAAACAATATTTGCCATCTAAGGCCATAACAAAGGTGAAAATAAAGATTCGAGGCAGTGTTACAGTCAAGCGACCCACTTGTCATAAGGGAGCAAAAGGTACTTCTCTTCACTCCGTTTGGATAAAGTTAATGGAAGTGAATTGCTTCCAGAAAATTGCCAGTGGTGGAACTGGTTAAGTTTGTCAAAGTAAGGCAACCAGTCTGGGAAGAGATTACTCAGATTTTGCACATAAGAAATACAACAGGAGGGAACCAATTTCTAAGTCTGACTTAAAAGTTAACTGGCTGTAAGTACATCATAGGAATCTTTTAAAACTTTGATAAGTCAGCAAATGATCAAATTTATGCTATCAAAGATGAGTCATGCTATTTACACAATGTAGTTTTCCAGTGGCATTTTTGTAGTGTATTAATTTTGGGGGGAAAAGCTGCGGTAGTTGTGCATACATCAATTTCATCGAAAACTCTCATGGCTCAAATTAGCAAATAAGATTGTTAGAGTGTTGGGGCATAGCAGGAAAGAGGATGGATGGTTGGAGAGGGTTAATGGACTTTCTGGTTGAGCATGGTGGATGGAGGTTAATGAATGTATGTCCCTACCAGTGCATGCTTTTGTTTCATTTTCACTACAAAAACAACTTCTTTTTGTATTTCACATAATTTTTATTTTCAGATAAGAAAAACTCTATAAGTAACAAACGAATGTGGAACACTCCTGCCACACTACATTTGGAACACAACATGGAGTAGTAGGTTAAGGGTTATGTCCGAAGACCTCCTAAGACATTGTAAAGACCATGAATAGTGCCCAATGTAAGAAGCGCCGCAGCGCAGCGCTTCAATACGGGACACACCTGATTGAATCCGGAGAGTGAGCAGGGGGTGGGGCTGGCTGGTCTGCTGCAGCTTGAGTGACAGCCTGCAGCAGGCCAGCAGCAGTACTGCGCATGAGGATTGTTGGTGGCACCTAGCCCGAGCATGCGCGCTGGTAACCTGACTAGTAGAGAGGGACCGAAGGGGTGCTGCTTTAGCCGGGCCGAAGCAGCCCCCGGGGTTTCAAAGGTGCCAGGGCGAGTACTCACTGTGACCCCCTGGCCAATCACTGTGACTTCAGCATGTGAAGTCATGCAGTGATTGGCCATTCGGACGGGACGTGCGCGCGCCATGACGTTACTTTTCAGTACAGTAGTAGTTTCAAGATCTAGGCCCGGGGCTCGAGTCGCCACGGGCGCGCAGGGAGCAGCAAACAGCAGACGTCCGACTTCATTGACATACTGTCTGGAGCTTTGCTCATACTTGACGCGGGACCCACCTGAGCCTCCTGAGATCTGTAAGTAATACCCATACAATAAATAAAAGCGTGCACGACGGAAACGGCGTGATTGGAAAATAAAAGTATGGAAAGACTCGGAGAGTCACGTCGTGATCTTGAATCGTGATGTACTCGGGCGGATGTCAATGCATAGAGAGAGTGAGACTACGATGACTAAGTAAATTACTGTGGACAGAATACAATATAAAGCACAGTAGCACGCAATATTGTATTCTGTCCCTTCCGACTGTTAAACATGTAATTGTGGAAACGGTTTTTGTATGGTATTTTTAGTTATGTATAGCGTCTTATTTTGCTTTATTATTGCATTATGTCCCTTTACACTTGATATTGTATGTTCATTATGCCTCGAAGGTGGAGCTGTCTTGCTTCTGACTGAAGGGCTGTCTCTTTTAAACCAGTTTTAGGCAGAGCAGCACAATGGCGCTCTTGTGGAACACGTTGGCCTGTGAAGGATTTTAGGCTCTCTGGAGCTACTGTTTGCGGCCTGTTTTGGGAGTGCCTCTCTTGGAAGGAAGGCAAGGCCCGCTGTTTGCCCACACAGACCAGTTATAGTTTGGGGCAGGCAGCCGAAATGCTTGTATTACACTGCACGCTGTAAGAAAAGAGTGAGTCAGTCTTTAAACAAGCTAATTCAGGACTGAGGTGAGCAGCAGCCAAACATGAAAAGCCTGCACTGTAAATGATTACGTCCGGTGCCTCGTGAGTAAATGCGGGTTGGCGCTTGGTTGCAGAATATATGGTTGTTGTGCGTATGCATTGCAGAGTCACGTCAACCCTGTCCCTGACCCGAACCTGTGCTGTGCGTGAAAGGCACCCTACCCTCCCTTGCACAAAGGGCCCCACACATTCTTTCCCTTCACCAAACACGGTCTAAACGGAGAGCTGATTTTTCACTCAAGTGATCGAAAACAAAGATTTAATCGGATTACATTAAATGTAGGCCACTTTTTCGCCGAAGGAAACTCAGCGCTGTAAACTCTTTCAGGAAGATTTCTCCCCGAGGTCTGTTTTTTAGGGCACAACGCCAATGTGTGTATACTTGAATGGGGCTGGATTAATTTACATGAAACCGGTTCAATAGGAAGATATGCCTGGCCGCTTGTGAGCCGACAGAGATACATGCCTGAATAATGCATGTCAGCAGGACAGCTAACAAGAAGTCTTGCCACCCACACTCAGTGGCGGCGGCCATTTCACACAAGCTGCGTTTGCCACTGGGTTCTAGGCCTCTGTTTAAGTAGGCCTTCTACGCCTTACACACACATGCAAACAAGAGTTGGACTGTCTGTCTTCAAATTTGGATATGTAGTGTGAAATGTGTGACATGTTGTCCTTCCACTGTAATGGTGTGGCCCTAGTCTGACATGATCCTTTCTACTTTCATAATCTTATGACGTCTTAAACAGCAGGTGAGCATGCAGCTTTAGACTAACACAATGACAGCTGTGTACCAATCATCACTGGACATACCCTTCCGTTGCGTTTGGAGGAGGTCCTCTGTGCAGTACACACTTTGCATACCAGGCACCTGCAGTGGCAGAGTGTGGGCCCGATAATACATATTTATGTTTTGAGAGCTGGACATTGTGACAATGCACACATGACCTTTCGTACTTACCAAAGAGCACCAAGCTGGTCTTTTTAAGACCTCTTTGCTATGGATTTTTTTAACATGGGGTCTAGGCACACCCTGGAGAAGCCTTGTCGTTTGTGGTCTGGGGGTTAGGCTGAATTTGTATTCCTGGTTTGTTATAACATCTGAGAAACGTGCAAAGTTCCGGCAAGTATAGATGGTAAAGTTGCTGTGCTCTACTGCTGCATCTAGCTTTTAAGTCCGCATGAAACAGTTGTCTACAACAACACCATGGGGAGTGTGTGTGTGTGTGTGTGTGTGTGTGTGTTTATCATAAAATGTGTGTGTGTTTAGAATGAGATCTCCATGAAAGTCTTATAGTCTGAATTCAGCCCCTGAGCATAATAGGACGGAATGTATGAAGCTCTGTGGTTATACTGAATAAGCAGCTACCTATGTTATGCCATCTATTAATGTAATAACTGCACTTTCACAATTGCTTTATTAACCTTCCTGCTTTCTCAAATTTGCTTGAAAATGCACGATTTTTCTTCTTTTTTCCCTCTTTTGCGCTCGCTCGCTACGGTACTGTATGCAAATTACTTTGCGCCCCACCACTTTCAAATGTCACCCACCGCCCCTGGTAAGGAGTAAAAAGTATTGTGTGTTTAAAACATGGATCAGACGGAGAGTAACTTTGAAGAGAAGTTGGCTTATGGAAAGAGAAAGATAGGCTTTTGAAAAGGCAGATGAGAAGAGAGGGATAGAAAAAGAAAGGAAGTGGAAAAAGAAAAAAGAAAAAAGTTGGGATGGTTCGGTAGGGAAGAGGGGGCTGCTCTGGATTGGAGACGCACATGGAAACATGGGGATTGGCAAAAACAAATTCTGTTCTTCATTGATGTGATGTAGGAACATTGAAGTACTGAATTTCCAATCTGGTCATTCATGCTAATGGCTATCAGTTAAGTGCAAACAGGACAGTGGTATGTTAAAAGATTAGAATGTTGGCAGCTTCAATAAAGTCAATGGAACTTCTGTTGGCTATAAAGAATGGTAGAGACCCACTGATATCTATTTTGCAATGTACTTATCTGCAGACTCGGAATCTCCCCCTCTTGCCTCTCCAGCATATGTGGTTAACTAAAAGAGAAAGAAAGAGGCCGGGGTTTGGAAAAGGGGACACAATAAGCTTTCCCAACACTTCTTTCTGTGGTTCAGTATCACTGGAGTCACAAAAGAAGTTAATTCCCATTTCTCCCGTGTCCCTCTGTGCTCTGGCAATTTAAGAAAAGCAGTTTGGCAAAGCTGAGGGAGGGTCAGTGGCTGACTTTAGCCTCCTTTTTAAGTTCCTGATGTCCACGTGTGAGAGTTACTCCTGTGGTCATTCCAGTAATTGAAATACATTCACAGCAAGAGCTGTGAAAGAAAGGCTCAGAAACTTTGAAACCATGTGGGTTTCAACCCCTAGGCCATTGTGAGGTAGGATGGTCTAAAACCTTTATATTGAAGTTCTGCTCCTTTGTTATAGACTGTTGTTTTGGATTGGCCCAATAATCTTCAAGAGGGCCTTTTTTGGTCATTATAGCAGAAAGTGATAGAGCAGAGGTTCACTTCCCACTAATTTACGACAATTTACAGAGAAAACAACTTGTGACACTACTTTCCATGGAAAATGACAAAATGTGTGTTAAGCTCCACGTTTCGAGAAATGACAAACATAGTCCTGATTTAGATACTGCATCGTAAAAGCATGCAGAATGTTAGATCAAGTTTATGCTACATGCTATAACTAATGAATAGATGTAAATTTCAACACCTTAATGATAAGCGGTTTTATGATTAGATAATGTGATAATAACAGTAATCAAGAAACTCATACGTGAGTATTAAACATTTCACATGTTAGAGATAAATAGTATACTAAAATGTGTAATGTGTGCACTGAAAATGACTAAAGAAAAGTAAGTGCTACATGAGTTAAGCTACAATTTTATTTCGTAATTTCGTTCTCTTGATGTGCCTTTAAAACAGATGTGCTCTATTAACACATGATGTGCAAAAGAAACTTATAAAAATATATGTGAGTGACATTTTCAAAATTTTATGAGTGCCCTAAGCTTACATGAATTAATTATGATGCGATTGAATTGATAATAATACATATAATTGAAGATTTATATGCAATGTGAGATTCATCTTTTATCACAATTTCATTGTGCACAAACTGTATTTCATGAAGGCCTCAATTAGGCTTCTTTTTCAAATATGAACGTATGAACTGAGTAGTCTATAGCCTATAGGAACTTTTCGTAAATTTGCCACTTGTGTTCTAACTTTCAATTGCTTCCTTTCACACTTGTAGCACTGTTTGATTAAAACCCGTAACAAAAAACGCAACATGCTCGAGCAGATGCTTGAGAACTAGCAGAAAAAGAGATGAGAGCATAGATTTGTCTTTTTTCTGAGTGCCACATTGTTCATATGACTAAACCTACAATGATTCTAAGGTAATTACGAGTTATTGATTAATTAATTCTTCCGGATTTTTATACTTTTTCCCTACTACATCATCTCATCCTATCAAATACGACCAATGGGACAGAGTGGTCTGAAAAATGTGGTTATGTCAAAGGGTGTCACCACGGAACTAATGAAGTATAATTGCTCAAGATTTTTTAAGCTAGATAGAGACTCTTTCCTCATGTTTGTTTGGTTCACTTGCTCAACCGTTTTGCAGCATTGAGACTTGCAGCTTGGACATCTTAAGACAAGGCAAACTGTGACGGAATACTACAATTTGCTGCTGGCTGTTATGCTAACATGGTGGAACCTTTTCGGCTGAAAATGTTTATATTACACTGCTGTGACATCGAAGTTACAGCAAAAGACAGAGATACATTTATGTTCAGTCTTTAATGAACTGTAAATGGTCATTTGGAACTCACTGAACTATCCTAAGGGTTTGTATGAGGCACAACCAACTTTCCTGTTGATCAAATGTTGGGTAAATAGTTAATCTTCCTCGGCTGTGGAAGATCAATCCCTACATCCTAGGATCTCGCAGAAGTTATATTAATGCTTAAATCAAAATTGAATTAGTATAATGAATAATGTATATTATTCATTCAAAGTGTCTTATGAAATATTAAAATTTTAAGATGTAAACTAATCTATGCTGATTCTGACTCATTATTTAATTGTGGGTAAATTAATTTGACCAGTGTCCTTTTTATTTCTGATTTATAAATGAGGATTTTCTGAATAATATGAGTATAAAGTATACTATAGCAATGATCTCATTCCTGGTCATCATACGATAATCGCCCATCCTCCGAGTATTCCAGTCCCTTTAAGCACAGAGCATGATCCATCGGAGGACCAGAGAGGTTTGACATTTAGCAAAGGGTAAAAATTAGTTTATGAATAAGTTAGTCACATCATAGAGACAAAGGGGTCAACGTGCTAATGATGTAACAGTTTTTCTGGTTGTGTGTTGGATGGTTTAGCTGTCTGACAGAACTGGGATATAAGGGGGATACATTCTAGGATAGTTGTAGTTTTACTCAAACTCAAAAGTTTCAGTGACATTTGATCAAATGCCAGTTCTAAATGAAAGCAACAAAATGACGAGACAAGTGGTGTGAGTATTAATCGGGTTGTGCTATACTGTTGCTTAAATGTGTAATTAGCGATAATTAGTAGAGTAATATTTCTAGTGTTTAATATTTTAATAAGCAGTTGTTATATTTAAGTTGTTATCATGTCTGAAGTAGCCTAAGATCCCTGGACTATACACCTAAGGGTGGTCTCAGTGTAGCATACACTAAGTACGTTTTTCTGGTTTTTCGAAGGTACTCTGCTTGAGACATCATCAGAAGTACCACAAGAGAAAGGAACTTTATGAGAGGGAAAATTTTTAAAATTGTTGGGATTGGTAAGAAAGTGCAAGGACGTTAATCGTAAGGATTTTTAGGTGATTTTGCTTATGATGTGTGAATAAATTCTGGTTGTCTGAAGATCTATCATTTATTTTAGTGAAGCAAAAAATAGTTTATTTGTCATCAACAATTTGTTTGAGATCAGAGTTTGAATAAGTTGTATGGTAAAGAGGGGTTAGCTGCTGCGAGGAGATGTCTGACGTTACAAAGTGTCATGCTGCAATAGGACGGTTGGTGTGAAACCGTGCTGGGTTAGGTTGATAGTGTCATAGAGAGGCGCACAGCTATTGGGAGCTTGAATAACAACAAGAAAGTATTTCTTGGAAAGACAAGTCAGATGAGTTGAAAAGGACATTAGAAACATTTATTCACAATCATGAAAATTATAAAGAGTATAAAAACATTCATACATGGAGATATGCATGTACCTACTAGATATGGGGTTCCAATACCACCCGAAGGCACACCTGCTTTTTATATGACTTTAGAGAAAGGTTATCTTGCATGCACATGGTTAGAGATTTGGATGAAGTATACTGAGAAAGCTGGACCTTTAGCCTTCCAGCTATAAGGTGCATTTAAAGTATGAATTTTTGAAAATTCGAGAAGACAGATGAATGATATTAAACCACCACCAAGACCTGTGCACTTTGAAGCCCTCGGAGAATCAACATGTTGCCCATCAGAAGGAGAAACTGAAATATCAGGGAAGAAATAAGAATAATTTAAATAGGTATGTAGAGGCTAAGTGGGATGCTCAACAGAAAATGTGGATAAAGGATATTTTCTAGGGGGCACAAATGTATCCCGTATTAGAGACAGAAAAGTGTGAGGGGGGAAATGTAAAGAAAAAAAACATCTTGAGAACTCTCATAATTAACGTTAACAGACAAGGGTGATAATGAAATCGAGGATGAGTTCCTGAGTAAATTATTAATGGATCGATGTCCACCATATAATGAAGAACAGTCACAGATCAGATCTAATCCTTTTCTGAGAACTTAACTGGATACATCTTTACTGTGAAATAGCTTAAATCCCACTAATTATTTCCAGATTGAAGCACAAACCTCTAGGAAAGCAGGGTTTAATTACCTCATGATACCGAATGCTCCAGATACTCTCTCAGTCTCAGTAACTATAGGACCTGTGGTTCCTTCATATCAACCAGGTACTTGAGGATAGTAGATACACTCCTTAACTGTTCCCACTGGATTGGGGGAGCAAACATTATTCCATTATAGAGAACAAATGAATTCCAATTTGACAATTCCAAATGTTAGTATTTCACATCACGGTAATTAATCAGGAGTTAGTGTAGAGATAATTCAAACTACAGTGTCACAGAATCAAGACAGGTACCATAGAGGGAAAAATGGAGACTCCCAATAGAGGACCGCAAGCTGTAGCAGGAAAAACTTTACAAATGGGAACTTGATTTTCTGAAACACATGTTCCCCATGAACAGAGGGAGCCAGTGGAGGATCACAAGAGAGTGTATTGAATCAACCAACAGGGTCTACCCCACAGGAACTTGATGATTGTATTAAGGATATAGACCCTTTTACTTTTTACAAGGGTATAGAAGATCAGTAAGTATCAGTTGTGAAAACCCCAAAGGAAAAATCACTTGAAGTAGTGAAATTTAAAGTGGATTTGGAAGAAATGATCTTCGAAACAATCAGTCCTGAAAGGATTGTTAGTAATAGGGATGAACAAATTGTTATTTGTGGTAAAAATATTTCCATGGGAAGCTAGAAATACTCATGAACATTTGGCTGAAGTTGCACAGAATTATGGAGTGGACATTCAAAAATCTAAGACATTACAAAAGACTTATCCATTGGACTTCAGTGATAAGTTTCTCGAGAGTCTAAAACCCTCATGTAAAAGATTACAGATTAAAGAGTTACTGAAATTTCTTAGGAAAGGGATGAGTTGGAAAGATGGGAAGATAGATGGGCAAAATAAAAGAAAACAAAGAAAATGACAATGCCAATGTATCCAATCTTTAAGGGGGGAAAAGAAAATGCAGAAACAAAAATATTTCCAATGAGGGCAGTGCCAGGAGGAGGTTATGTTCATGTTCCATGCCCTGATATACTGTCCTTTACAAATGATTTCTCAAAATGAAGAGAAAACCCTGTTGAATGGTATAGACAAGTTGAGAGGTTTGTGAAAGTTTTGAATTTCTTCATAAAGTGTTTGGATACCTTGTTTGACATTGGTGTTCCAAGTGATATATGAACCGAATGTAAGATTGCTGTAGATTGGCCAGGAATAGAAACTGTGAGAGATCCAACACTGGTGCACTGTCACTCTGAAGTAATGAAATAATATAAACAAGTCAATGCTTATTTGAAAGAGAATTCAAAAGTAACTGATTCGGTAAAGTTTTATTGAACAACACAAGAGCTGAAGGAGAGAGTGCATGTGTACTATGAGAGACTTTTACAGGGATTTAAGCAGTACAGCGGAAAGGAAAACATGTCTGGAAAAGATAAATTACATATTGTATATAGATTTGTATATGGATTGAGACCTGAAATAAGTGTTGAGATACAACAGCATTTGATTTGTTAGCAGAGTAACCCCTTAGATGAGATTCTTCAGTATGCAAAAGATTTTGGAATGAAAGTGGAGTCCAAGAAGCACGCAATGGCGGAGGTCGCAATAGGGTAGAGCTCCGTGCTAAGCTCCCCTTCCCTGGGCCGATTCTCCACTAAATTTAAATGTAGCCGCCCGAAATTGCAGGCGGACCTTCCTAGGGCAGTTTTCGGCATTCTGGCCGACTTTGATGTCAGAGACCCGACGCGGTCAGCACCGGCCTTTCCTGTGGCCCTCCTGCGGGACTTGCTGCTTCCTGGCCGGTGGGGAGATTGCGAGAGGACGCGGCTCGGGCCCAGCGCCCAGGCCTCAACTAGCGACCCCACTCTAGCATGCGCGGCCTCCACGCCAGCTGCCACCGAGCTGTGAGAACCCTCTGGCAACCCTGACCCTCACTCCACCTTGCTGCTGGACACCTGCGGGGGGCCTGGCTTGGGAAAGGACGGACACCCGGCCCCAACACCGCGGCCGCCACGCTCCTGATGATCCGGGCGTGAGGCGTGCCTGCTTGGCTGCTTGACGGCGCGCTCAGTGAAGACGCGACTCCTGAGGCACTACCGGCGAAGCACCGGCGGGGAGACCGGAACCACCCGGTGAGACCCCTCCACGCCTACCTGCGGCGCTGCGGCAGGCGGCGGCTACCGCAGAGAGCCTGTGACAGCTACCGGGACCCACACAGAGGAGCCGCCAAGAACCTGCTAGAGCTGCTCGCTCATTGCGAAACACACTCTCTGCTTGTGGAAACGCTGCCCGGTTCCACATATTGAACGCCACGCAACCATTTTCGTCAATCTAGCCGTTTTTTTTGTGTCAAAGGCCTGCATCAGTCCGCTCTGCACCAGACTCGCTTGCGGACCTCCTGCGGGGATAGTTGCTGCCCGACCGACAGAGGAGCTCATGAGGAGCCGCGGCTTGGGCCTGGCACCTGGGCCTCAAAGTGCAGCCTACAGACGGACTTGCTTACCTCCCTGCCCATTGGACTCGGACCCTGAGAGCCCACGCGCCGCTCTGGCCCCGGTTCCCCATTGCACCTAGAACAGCGCGGAGACCCTGCTTCAGAGAGAGGCGAGGACCCGCTCAACAGACCTCGCCCACCACACCGGCGGCGACCTCGACCGAAGAAGCGACTGCTGGATAACCGACCCCCCACCCGGCAGCAGCGTGCTCCCAGATGTACTGCTGGCGAGACACAGGTGAGAAAACTGTTAGCCGGGCGATCCTGCACATGTCCGCTGGGGTGCGGAGCCGCACTGGGACTGGAGGTGCCTCGCCGAAGGGAAAAACTGACAAATCACTGAACAAGATGGCCGCCGACCAAGTGACCGCGAGGCTGGACAGCGTGCTAGCAGCTATGGAGCGCATGGAACAGTCGCTCCAAATGACCAGAACCTCCCCGGAGTCCAAAATAGACAGTGTCACCATAGATCTCACCCACCTGAGGGACGACCACAGGAAACTGACTGATCGGACCAAGTCTCTGGAGGGTACTGTGAAGGAACTCGAACCCAAAGTCGCCCAGACGGACAAGCAAGTACAGGATCTCCTGAACAGAGTGGAATTCCTGGAGGACCGCGCTAAGGATGCGGAAGGGAGGGCGAGACGCAACAACATCAGGCTCGTGGGAGTCCCGGAAAAATGGGAGGGGAATCAACCTGCCCAACGTGTGGAAGACTGGCTCAGAAACCTGTTACCCGAAGGCACGCTTTCGCCCTACTTCGTAGTGGAGCGGGCGCACCGAGTACCTACGAAGCCCCACACCACAGGCACTAATCCGAGGCCACTACTCTTCAAGATACTGAATTATAGGGACCGAGACACGGTGCTGAGAGAAACCAGACGACTCAGAGAAATTCGAATAGACAATGCTACAATAATGTTTTTCCCGGACTACACTGTCCAAGTGCAACGTCAAAGGCACAATTTCTTGGAGGTAAAACGGCGACTCCGCACCGCAGGCCTTAAGTATTCCCTGCTCTTTCCTGCAAAACTGAGAGTGGTGGCACGGGACAAGACCTACTTCTTTAACACTCCAGAGGAGGTCGGTGAGTGGCTGGACGGCGGTACGGACACGGCACCCAGACAGGCACAGAGTTATGAGGCGAGGCCGCGATCACGCGGGCCGCAGCCCCGCCGCAGAAACAGAGTACAGCAGGCCCAATGCCCGGAGGAAGTGTCACGGCACTCTCCGCCGACGGACCAAATGATCCAGGAACAGTAAGATGCACTCCGGAGAGTCTCCCAATAGAGCAATTCGCCATCATTGGAAGTTATCCCAGACGACGGCCCACAGACAATTCCTAGCGATGATGATGAAGCCGTATATGGGATTCCAGACTCTCAGCTCTCGGTGGACCTACCGGACATCACACCGCAGACAGCTGATGTGCTTCATTGACAGCACACGAGTCATCTGTAAGGGGCCCGCTGCAGCGGGGGGGGATGGCGGCGGGAGCGGGCTGGACGCTGGGGCATGGCTGATGCCCGAAGCTACCGGGGGTCTTTTCTCCCTCCCGCCTGCTGGCTGGACGGTGGAATGCTGACGCAGTGAGTATTGCCCCAATCGTGCAGACACCAGCAGAACATGGTGGTGGTGGGGTTGTCTTGTGGCCCTCGCTCCTCTTCCGCCCCCTCTGACCGCAGGCCCCAGAGAACAGCGAACTAATAATGCCAGGGGCACGGGAACTGTACCCCATCTCATTTTATTCCCCTACTGTGACAGGCTGGACTGGGCCCCCCGCGGGGCTAGTGGTGCCACATTCCGGCGCACTGACTTTGGCTGCCAGTCGACTATCTCATATGGCCTGGGGAAGGACTTTGATCTCCTTCTTTGACTAACTATCTGAACCGTCAGGACTGTGATTAGCACACGATACCCCCTAGACTTGAAAGGTTGTCCCTCTTTATCGAGAGTATGGACGGTGGTCCGTTTTGCTACTGCCCCTTTGGTATTCTAGTGGGGTTCACCCACAGTTGGTTCTTGTTGTTACTTGTTTTCCCCCTCTTCAATGTCTTCCTGAACTTTGCTGAGTGTATTGGGGAGGGTGGTCGTGGGAGAGCTGGAAGGAGGGATGCAATGGACCTGTGTTGGGCTGATGTTTATGGACATAGAGGGGGACGCCTACACTGATAAAATGACTACGATAAAAATATGTACCTGGAATATTAGAGGCATGCACACACCAGCGCGCCGTTATCAAATATACTCCTACTTGAAATGCCACCAGATACACATTGCACTCCTGCAAGAAACGCACTTGAACAGGGAGGAAGTGGTCGCACTGCGCCGCAGGTGGAGGGGGCAACTGTATGCCACTGAGTACTCCTCGTTTGCCCGTGGGGCACTACTGTGGGTGAAACCGGGTACTCCCTTTACAATGACAGATGTCCACACGGACCCAGAGGGAAGGTATGTGTTAGTGAACGGCCGCATTGATGGGCAAACTGTAGTACTGGCATCCGTTTACTTTCCAAACATGGAACAGGGGGGCTTCCTAGCACGCATTTCAGAGAAATTGGCACCCTGGCATGGAGTCCTCTGGGTTCTAGGGGGGATTACAACACAGTGCTGGATCCCACACTAGACCGCTCGGCCCCACCCAGGCCTGATGCAACATCTCTGGGAGCCATGAAGGCACTCACCCAGTGGGCGGCACAGTGGGATTTAAAAGATGCATGGTGCGCCCATAACCCTAACACCAAAATATACTCCGACTACTCAGGGGCGCACGCGTTACATGTCCGCCTAGACAGATACATGGTGTCACCAGAGCTGCTGCCACACATCACAGACTCTCAATACCTTGGATGAACACACTCGGATCACAATCCACACATGCTGCAAATAGCTTGGGAACGCCCACACCCGCCCATCCCTACATGGCGCTTACAACCAGCCCTACTGCTGGATGCCCCCTTTCGAGACTCCCTGCAGGCCTGCGTGGCATAATACTTCACAGACAACTCGGGCACAGCGTCCTCCCCGCAGATCGAATGGGATACCTTCAAGGTTGTGATACGGGGACACTGCCGGGGCACACAGGGGAGCATGCAGAAAAAACTAGAAGCTGACCTGCGCCGGGTAGAGGCTGACTTGCTCCGCTGGGAGCAGGAAGCAGTGGCAGGGACAGGCGACCAACTAAGCGAGGCCCGTGAGGAACACACGACGTTACTGGAACGATTGCGCCACATCAATTATGCAGCTCACTCGGCGCGCGTGCACCAGTACAGCGACAAACCCGGGAGACTGCTGGCCTGGCTAGTTAAACAGGAGAACCATACAGAGCCGGTGTCCGCTATCCGAACAACCGAAGGAGAGGTAGTGTACACTCAGAGTAAAATACACCAAGCCTTTGTACATCACTACCAAGCCTTATACAGGTCGCAGCTGAGGGTCTCATTGGGGACTATAGTAGACTACCTCAACCAAATGCCTTCCCTTACGGACGCGCAGCAGGGGGACCTAGGGGCACCATTCACACAGGAGGAAATGCGCGAGGCTATTTTCGCCCTCTCCAATGGCAAATCACCTGGCCCGGATGGCCTACCTGCTGAATTTTTTAAAACATGTTCGGACACACTGATCCCGGAACTGCTTAAAATGTATAACGCCGCAATAGAAGACTCAGCACTCCCGGCTACGCTTAATGAAGCCAACCTAGTTTCACTTTTGAAACCCGACAGGGAAGAAACATGCATGGGCTCCTACAGGCCTTTAGCCATGTTAAACACCGACTACAACATTTTCACTTCTCTATTAGCCCGACACTTAGCCACAGAGGTACCAACCTTGGTCCATAATGACCAAAATGGTTTTGTACCAGCGAGAAGCACCTCACGCAATATTCGTCGTCTTTTCCGAATACAGGAAGCCGCCACATTGCACTGGCCGAGATCGGGATGTCTGGTCCTGGACCTCGAGAAGGCCTTTGACTCTGTGGAATGGCCCTATCTAGGGGCGGTGCTAGACAGATTCGGCCTGGGCGATGCGTAGGCGGACATGGTCGGACTACTCTATCAACGGCCAGTGTCAGAGTGCGAACGGGCAGGTTGCTCTCGGAGGCAGTGCAGGTGCGTAGAGGCACCCGACAGGGCTGCCCCCTGTCACCCCTTTTCTTCTCTCTGGCCATTGAGCCCCTGGCGGCGCTGTTGCGGGCGAGGGGAGAAGGATGGGGGATCCCGCTAGCTGATGGTGTACATATAGTTTCGCTTTACGCAGATGACTTGCTTCTGTATGTGCGAGACCTTACTGCTGTGCCGGGCGTACTGTTGGAAATTTTCCAGTCATTCGAAGAGGTATCGGGGCTTAAGCACAACTGGGCAAGTCCGGAGTGTATTCGTTCAGCCCGGCCACACAGGAATGTGACGTGAGCCTCGTAGGTGTCAGACTCACATGGTATCCAACCACCTTTAAATACCTTGGAATGCACATATACAGAGACACGCAGAACATACTGGAGGGCAACCTGGTGCGCGCTATATCCTCGTTACGAGCCCAGATGGCCTTCTGGAAGACACTGCCTCTGAATGTGCCTAGTAGGATTGCACTATCCAAAATGATAGCATTGCCCAGGCTGCTCTATCACTTCGCCAACATCCCACTATATGTCCCCACAAAAATATTCCGTGACCTGGAATCAATGATCCGCAACCTGATCTGGAACACTGGGCGCCCACGAGTGGCTCTGGCGAAACTCTACTCCCCAACTGCTGAAGGAGGGCTGGCAGTCCCTAACCTGGAGCTGTATTATCTGGCAGCACAGCTACAATGGGTGACACACTGGCTGAGCGGCACACACCTAGATGACACGGCCACCGCTACCTACAAATGGACACAAACGCAAATATGCACATTGTTCCATCCCTTGACTAAGGGACCTCGCCCACTACCTCTACATGTGGCTGTGGCCCGCAAATGCTTCTTCCGTAGCCTAAAACTGACCCGGGAAGTTAGGCCCTATGCCCCCGCGCTTCCCCTGTTGGGTACCCCAGGAGGGGCGGAATAGTGACGCCGCGCATTCTAGAGAGCTGGACTGCGGCTGGGGTGGAAACTATGGGCGACCTCTATGCAGATGGTGCCATGCTCCCATTTGGGGAACTGACGGAGGGCACGGGTCTGCCGGTGGGGCAGTTCCTGCTCCATGCGTCTATACTGCGGGCATACACAGAGTCCTGGGGAGATATTCAGGAAGAACCGCCGACACACCACCTAATGCAATACCTGCATGTCATGGGCAACGGTTCCCATATCATCCACTAGCTGGCGCAGGCCCTCCTCATGCACACACAGTGGTCCACACAACCGGTACGGGACAAATGGGCGGCCCACCGAGGGAGGGATTGGACGGACAAGGAGTGGACCATGATCCTAGCCAGACCCGTGAATATCCCACGCAACTCCTGCTTCCGGACAATTCAATTTTACATACTGCATCAGGCATATTTATTGCCAGACAGAATCAACAGGTACTTCATGATCAACACCACTACCTGTCCCAGATGCAACCTGCTAGGCGTGGACATTTTGCACATGCTCTGGCATTGCCCATCTCTAGCCACGTATTGGGGGGATGTGGCATCTCTCCTGACGCGCAGTGCAGGCCCAGGGCTGCCATACACATGGGATGCTTGCATTCTAGGATTATACAAAAGAAATAAGCTAAATAAGACACAAGCCAGGTTCTGGGATCTAGGCCTCATCACAGCCAAGCGGCTGCTCACCAAACACTGGAAAAGGAGAGAACCACCAATTCCTAAACACTGGTATGCTTCCTTCACTAACTGGGCTAGGGCAGAAAGCGTGGCACTACACCGAGAGGAGATAGCGGGCTTAAGACAATTCCCAATTGCACAACTCTGGGATGATATCATGAGATCCCTCCAGAAGAAGGGCACGACCAGAGGGCTCATATAGGGATCGCCGCAAGTGGGGAAACACAGGTGGTGCTTACAGACCGGAGGAAGCTTGCCTCCCCCCCAGCCGCCCTGAAAAATGACTGTACCACACATCCGACACGCTGGCCGTGGGTCTGGACAGCCACCCACACGAAGAAACATTAGTCCATGACATGTTACAATATCTTCCTGGCCCCCATTCACGGTGTTGCTCCCTCACGTACACTCTCCCACCCCACCCCCCTCCCGCATAAATCCCCCCGTTCATCTGTTTTGATTTCTTGTCTCCCATATATAGCCCTTTCTTCCTCAAACGCCCCACCCGGGAGGCACACTTAGACGCCTGACCGGCCACGAGGACTGACGTAAGTCGCGTCTCCTCAACATACAATCAGGCTATATCATTTATCCATATGACACATCACACAATGCATTAATAGTCCGTGGGGCTTTGCCGTCCTGAATAGATGGCATGAACCACGACAAGGATAGACCGGGCACGTGTACTAAATACCCCTATTCCATTGACACGCTTACAAGGTCTGTCCGCGAACTTTATGGGTTTCAGTACAGTGGACACTGGAATGTTACTCGACGACACAGCCAACAATTTGGGACACGCCGATGAGAACTGTTCAGTTTATAGAGTCAAATCATTTACTTAAAAAAAGATAAAACAAGACGTCATTTGAATGTACAATTGATTTATGAGCATACCTGATACGAAGGATACAATTAATGACTTATATTCTAGGGTTACAGTCGAAGGAAAAGTATACCTTTCTTTTGTATCTATCTACCCTTACAATACATCGTAATGTTGCAGCCGGCCCTCAGGGTTGTAGGCTCCGCTATGTGTACTGCTCTATTGACTACTAATAAACGTCTTACAAAAAAAAAAAAATGAAAGTGGTCCAAGCATAAGAGTTTAAAGGAACAGCTAATTTTGGCTCAAAGAGGGCAGCAAAAAGAGGTTATATTGGAGTTAGTGCTGATTGTATGGTTGTCGTACAGGGAAATGGTCAAACACATACACGTATGTGAGGAGTAGCAGGAGGACAGCAACAGAATGCAACAACTCAAAGCAAAGGTGAAGGGACTTCAACAGAAATGATGAAAAAGACCAATCTTTGCCATATTTTTGACAAGTTTGTGCATTGGAAGCACAAGTATGGGTTTAATTCACAAAATCAGGTGAATGGACAGATGTCTCAGGGTAAAAATACACAGCCCATGCAGGTCATATAATGCAGAATCAGCAGCCTCAAAGACAGAAAATGTTCTATATAAATATTCCACAAGTGCCTATGCCTCACTTGAATGGTCAGGTTGAAAAATATAATGTGAACATGGGATTCCATACTAATGACCACATTGACACAAACTCAAACGTTACTCAGCAATACTTGATACAGATTGATGACAGTGAATTTGATTTGTCCCATTGATGGCGACAGAGAGGGGAAGAGGAATGCGTGCTTGGCGCATCCTTAAAGGTATACCAGAGTGGTCCCTATGTGGATGGCAAGGTAAATGGAACATCTATTTCATTTCTTGTCGACACTGCAGCTATCAGTTCCACTGTGAGAACAGCAGAGGTTCCCAAACTACCCATCTCAGGAGAATGAATCAAAGTTGTAGGAGTTTCTAATCGATTAATGTCAACCCCTGTAACTGAGCCTGTTAAAATACAAATCATGTCATTTGAGGATTTGAACAAATTTGTGCTATGTGATTCTAGTCCAGTAAATCTTTTGGGTGGAGATTTGTTTTTCAAACTGAACTGTTCCTTTTATTGTACTCCGAAGGGAATAAAGTTTCATACCAATGATGAAGATATGGTATTCAAAATGTCAAAACAAAAGACTGAAGCTGAAGGGTTATTCCCTTTATAAACAAGTGATGATTTACCCTTAGAACTGAGAGACAGTGTGTTACCTGAAGTTGGGAATTTCAAGGGAAAAGATATTGGTTTGAACAAAGGAGTGGCTCCAATATAAATTACTTTAAAGGCAAATGTAGAATTTACTTGAATCCCACCATATGATCTGAGCTCAGAGACAATTGCATGTATAGCACCTTTGATTGAGTCATTGATTGAACAAGCAATCTTGACAGAGATTATGGGAAGCCCATGTAATTCACCTAATATGGGAATTCAAAAACCAACTGGGAAGTATTGAATTGTGCAGGATTTGTGAAATATTATTCAGATTGTGATTTCATGCTGCCTAATCATGCCAAATCCAGCTGTGATACAGTATCAAACTCCATGTGAAGATGAATGGTTTTCTGTCATTTGTTTTTGTCAATCCTTTTTTCCATTCCCTTGCACCCGGACAGCCAATTTTTATTTGCTTTCCGGTTCGGAAACCGTTTCGTGGCATGGTGCAGAGTTCCACAAGGGTATAAGGCATACAGTCAAAATATCGAGTTTTTAATATCGAGTTACATTAATATTGAGTTAAAAATATAGAATGGACACAATATCGAATAGACAGAATATAGAAAACAAAAATATAGAATGACAGAATATAGACAACAAAAATATAGAATGGACAGAATATAGACAACAAAAATATCGAATTTGAGGTAAGTAAGTTAATATTAACATTTTAAAGTATTTTTTATGTTAGTATATGTGTGAAAAGTGTATATTTATTTTATAATTTATTTTAATTCATTAATTTTATGGTATTTAATATTTGCGCAATATAATTCTGTAGCAGGTTGTTAGTTTATTGGGGAATAGGGTGGAAAGTAATTTAATTATAATTAATTAAATTCTAAATGTATTTATTGGTATTTATTTTGAATTAATTGTTAATGATTAAGTAATTAGTAATTAATTAAAATATAATTGTTAATTATTTTAATTAATTGATTAATTGATAATTATGTTAATTTTATTAATGTATTTTCTGTAGCAGGTTGTGGGTTTATAGGGGAATAGGGTGGGAAGTAATTTAAATATAATTATTTAAATGTTTAAATATTTTTATTGGTATTTATTTGGAATTAATTGATATATACATTTTTATTTGGTAATTAATTAAAATATAATTGGTAATTTATTTAAATTAATAGTTTAATTGTTAATGATGTTAATTTTAATAATTTATTTTCTTTAGCGGGTTGTGGGTTTATAGGGGAATAGGGTGGGAAGTAATTTAATTTTAAATAAATAAATATTGTTATATATTAATTGGTTTTGATGTGTTGTAATTAATGTTTTAATTGTTAATTAATTAATTGTTAATTGGTAAATAATTTGTATTAATAGGTAATTATTTGTAATAATTATTTTTATTTTTATTTTTAATTGATTAATTATTATATTATATAAAATTGTTAATTACTTTTAATTAACTAGTATTTGGTATTAATATTTAATTTATTTTTATTCATATATGAAGTATTTACTTTCCCTATTGTTGCACTCTCTGGAGTGTGAATAGTAATTTTTACCCCTACGCTGTCCAACGCTTTCCCTACTGTTGCACTCACTGGAGTGGGAATAGTAATTTTTACCCCTACGCTATCCAACACTTTCCCTACTCTTGCACTCTTTGAAGTGGGTATAGTAATTTTAACTCTCCCGCTAGCCAACGTTTTCCCTACTGTTGCACTTTCTGGAGTGGGAATAGTAATTTTAACCCCTAGCGCTATCCAACGTTTTCTCTACTGTTGCACTCACTGGAGTGGGATTAGTAATTTTTACTCCTACGCTATCCAACGCTTTCCCTACTGTTGCACTCTTTGGAGTGGGAATAGTAATTTTTAACCCTACGCTATCCAACGCTTTCCCTACTGTTGCACTTCCTGGAGTAGGAATAGTAATTTTTATCCCTACGCTATCCAATGCTTTCTCTACTGTTGCACTCTTTGGAGTGGGAACAGTAATTTTTACCCCTACGCTATCCAACGCTTTCCCTACTGTTGCACTCTGTGGAGTGGGAATAGTAATTTTTAACCCTACACTATCCAACGCTTTCTCTAGTGTTGCATTCTCTGTAGTGGGAATAGTAATTTTTACCCCTACGCTATCCAACGCTTTACCTACTGTTGCACTCACTGGAGTGGTTATAGTACATTTTACACTTTCCGCTATCCTACGGTAAAAATATTGTAAATATTTTATTAATATTACGTATATATATATATATTAACAAATTAATTTGTAACTTTTTTTAACTTACATTAATTATTTATTAATTTTAAGGTTATTAAAGTATTTTAAGTATGTTTAAGTTAATTATATTTATTATTTCATACATTTTTTATTAATTTAAAGCATTTTTAAAAATTCGATATTTTGACTAACTCTATTTTTTACATTGATATTTTTGATTCGATATTTTTGTACTTACCTGTTTGGAAATAGGAGGTCGATATTTTAGTATTCTATATTTTTACCCCGATATTTTTGTAACTCAATATTCTTGACCTCGATATTGTTTCAGTGATCCAGGGCTTACGTATAGTCCTTCCATCTTCAATCAGATATTGAAGAAAAACCTGGAGTCATTGATGACGCCTAATCACTCAGTGCTTGTTCAGTACATTGACAACTTGTTGGTAGGGTCAGGTACTCAGGAGGCTTGTATGTGTGACAACATAATAAAGTTCCCCCGTGGCCTATTCAAACTTTCTTATAAGGCATAGCTCATAAAGTTAATCAATAAGCCTTCACATTAACACAGGTGCACAAGTTTTTTAATCTAATTTTTAGTATTTTATTCCTTTTTTTTCTTTTTTTTGTAGTATATCAAAAAATACTTTTTTTCTTCTTTTTTTTACTGTTTTCCTTATATATTCATCAATTTATCGACAATAGTTATGATCATTTCAACATTAAAATTCAATAGACAATTCCTTTATCTTTACAATACAATATATTTTAAAAGCAATTTTTTACAATGGAAAACAAGCACCCTGTCTAGCACACACTTACGAACATTCACACCTGCTCCTTCATAAAATTATACACACTTCTTTTTGCAACCCAAACAGTTTCTAAGGTTGAGGTAACACAGATATTAATTGTGAATCTCCACGCCAGGCTGAATAGGAATCTGGTCGGAACACGGCGTTTTCCGACCAGAAGAGACGGGGCGTGATGGCTATATGCTTGAAACCATGAACAGAGAGATTATCATGACTGAGAGACTGTGGAAGTAAATGAACATACAGTGCTCTCTGACAAGTTTGAAGACCACAAGCTATAGAGAATAAGTTAACGATGGATATAAAGAATAAAACCGGAGCCCTTCCAAAAAAATCCCTCTTCTTGTTGCCTACATGAGGAAAATTGACAAGAATAGCCTCTAAATTTATTGACTCGATTCAGCCCTGGGCATACAAATTTCGATTGCCTGCATGATTGAAAAGATATGATCTGAGTGTATAAGTGAATAAAGAGAACCATACATTATACATCCGGGCAAAGTCAGATTAAAGGTACCCTGTACACACACGTTGAGGAGAAAAACTCTTTCTTTGTTGGCCCTGAGGAAGATGGTACAATCCCACCAAAACGCATGAAGACCTGGCGTGGAGATTCACAATTAATATCTGTGTTACCTCAAGGTAAGGGGGATTCATACGGAAAAGCTCACAATCACATACACACCATACGGCGCGTACCCCTATGATCGCAGGTTTACGGCACGTACCCTTGCGATCATGGCGGGTACACGCCGTACAGCCAGCGAACATGGTTATATGCCATACACCCAGCGTACATGGGGGACGGTGCATACCCCATGTACACTGGGTGTACAGTGCTTATCCCCATGATCGCAGGGGTACGCGACGTACCCCTCCGATCATGGGGGGTACGCGCCGTACGGTGTGTATGTGATTGTGCGCTTTTCCGTACGAATCGCCCTTACCTGACATGGACCGTACGACTCGCGTCCTGATACCCCGGTCCGGATCGCACTCGTCGGGTCATACGGTGTGTGTACGAGTCGTACGGAGATGGCTTCGGATGCGAATTGTACGGACGGCCTTTCCGTACCTGTTTCGTCGCGAACTCTGCTTTTATGGCTGTTTTCAGCTCCCCTAGAAAAAGGGTCGTACGGTGCGTACCCCACACGTATCGTACTTGCTGGGTCGTATAAACCAGCTGCGAACCGTACAGATGTCGCGTACAGTGGGTTCCAAGTGAGACTCGTACGGAGATTAGAGTCGTACAGTCTCTGTACGATTCGTATGCAGTCTAGCTCTTGGTACGAATCGTACTTCGTCGTACATACGGGGGACGTTGCAGGGTACGATTCGTACGGGAAAAGCGCTCCGAATGGCTATTCGGAGCGCTTTTTACCGATCGGAATCGGCCCTAAAGTGTCACCAGCAAAATTACAATTTTGCAGGAGAGAAATCCATTATTTAGGACATTACATTGAGAAGGGAGCCAGAAAGGTGTTGAAGGATCAGATTTCTGCCATTCTGCAGATGGATCCACTAAGCACACAAAAGGAAGTTTGCATGTTCCTGGGAACGTTTGGCTATTGTTGACAATGGATTCCAAGTTTCTCTTTGACAGCCAAACCATTTCAGAGGCTTACATATAAAGATTTGTCTGATTCAGTTCCTTGAAATGATGAATGCATGCACTCTTTTAGCGAACTGCGAGAGAGTTTGTGTCGAGCTCCAGCATTGAAAATGCCCGACTTCAACAAACGTTTCACTCTGTTCTACAGTGAGTGTGAAGGCTATGCATTGTCAGTTTTAACGCAGATACATGGACCTGCGCGCAGACCCGTTGCATATTTCTCCGCTATGTTAGATCCTGTAGCTGCCACGTTGCCTGGATGTCTAAAGGTTGTTGCTTCCACATGTTGGAGTTTGGAACACTGTGTAAGCATTGTGATGGGTCATCCGTTTAATGTTCATTTGCCACATTATTTTTAGATTCTGCTTACTCGAACACAACATCTTACAAGTAGCCAATTGACCAAGTATGAGCAAATAATTTTGGGTGCTGAGAATGAGTCACTGGTACAATGTATGAGTCTGAAACCAGTTACATTGATGCCCTTACCAGGAAATTAAGTTGTGATTGATTAAGCAGATTATGATTGTTTGGATGTGACTGAATGGTGTACGAAGCTTTGACCAGACATCCTGGATGTTCCACTGCCTGAGTCAGATCATGTGTTGTTCGTGGCTGGCTAATGCTTCAGAGATGCAGGACAACATTTGAGAGCTGAGTATCCCATCTGCACATTCGTAGGAGTGGTGGAATCTTCATGGTTGCAAGGAGTGTATTCATCTCAAGTTGCAGAATTGACCGCATTAACCAGGGCTTGCAGCATTAATGAACAATTAAGAGTTGCCATTTTCACTGACAGTCAATATAGTTTAGGAGTTGCCCATGATTTTGGGCAGTTGTGGTCTCAGAGACAGTTCATAACATCTTTGGGTTCACCTATCCAAAATGGAAAGAGCATCACAAATCTAATACTGCCATCACAACTGCTTGCCCAAATTGCGGTGGTTAAGTGCCCAGCCCATCGACAGGGACATGATTATGTGATGGGCAGTAAACACTATGCGGACAACACCATGTGGCATTGTGCCCTAAATTCTTGAACTTTTAATGGGGATGCACTAAAAGTACAAACTGATGTCACAGAATGTAGGCTGATGTTGTCAGCTTTGGAAACATGGGAAGAAATACAAGCTTTGCAGGATGAAGTGCCAGAAACCAAAAGACAAGATTGGATCAAAGCGGGTTGTACACAAAGGCAGGAAAATGAGGTGTGGGTATACACTGATGGAAGCCCAGTTTTACCTTACAGTTGGCTTTTACCAAAGGCAAGAAACTATCATGGTCCCACAAATGTCAGGAGAGATGCTGTGATGCGTCTATTTCAACAACCCCCATTTAATCCTTGATTCAGAGTCTTTGCAGAGATGCTTTGCGAAAGGTGTGCAGTGTGTCAGCAACAAAATGTGGGAAAGAAAACACAAGTTACAATGTGTCATGTTGGGAGATCTGGAGGACCCTTTAATAGGATGCCATTCGACTTCATCAAGATGTCCCCTTGCAATGGTCTGAAATATGTTTAGGTGTTTGTGTGTGTGTTCTCTTGCTGGGTGGAAGCCTACCCAACCAGATGTAATGACAGCTTAACTGTAGCTAAACTACTCCTTAGAGAGTTCATACTGTATTTTGGATTTCCAACCTCTTTGGAATCAGATAGAGGAACTCATTTTTATTAATGAGGAAACGAGAATGCTTTGTGCAGCATTACATATTGAGCAGAAGTTACATTATGCATATAGACCAGCGGCATCTGGAGTGGTTGAACAGGTTAACGGATTGCTGAAATCCAGACTGATAAAAGTGAGTGCCTCTGAAATGGACTGATATTTTTCCCTTGGTGGTAATGCGTTTGAGAAGTACCCCAGATGGAAGAACTGGACTGTCCCCTGATGAAATAATTATGGGAAGAGCTATGAGACAGCCTATAGTCCCGGCCAACCAGTTACTGTATATTACTGATGATCTGGTACTCGATTACTGTAAAGGATTGGCTGATGTGGTCCAATCTGTGTCTAAAACAGGTTTGGGAAGCTGCCACTTCACCTCAACAGGAACAGTGCCTTGACCTTAGTCCTTGTAACTGGGTTTTGATAAAGAAACACATGTGCAGATCATGTTTGGAGCCTCGTTGGCAGGGGCCATACCAAGTTGTTCTTGTTACCACAACTGCTGTCAAATGTGGTGGTCTATCTAGCTGGGTACATGCTGCCCACATTAGCCGAGTCCTGTGTCACCTTGAAAATTCAGTATCTGTAGTGGATGTACCAGTGGTTACAGTGAGATATCCATCTCAGGTCAGTCACACATCATAGGGGGTGACAGCTACTGAGTCTCGAGGCACATGTTTAAATGAGGGTCTGAGAGAGTCAGTCCCTCTTGGTATTGAGGGTCATGGAGAGAGGGACTTGACTAGGTGAAATGCTTATCCAGCTGTTGTGAACAGTGCATGCGAAAAGCAAGTGATAGGTGGAGACCGTTGGCCCACAACAACTGACAGATTGAGGTAAATTCTGACAGAAGGCAAAGTACCATCAACTGTTATTGAAGTCTCAAGTCAATCTGAAAAAAGTGATACTGATGATGATGGACCAACAGTGAGAACGTCGAAAACAGCTAAAGTCAGAGACATGCTGCAGTTGAATGGACTTATTTAGCAGCAGATAATGAGTTCGCAAAAGCATATCAAGCTTTTTACTTTAAGGATTCAAGTTCACAAACACCACAGTGAGAAACTGTCACAATAAAGGGAGATTATCAAAGTGAAAAAACAAAGGAAATGTCTATAAGAAATCGAAGAGATGCATATACACTGAATTATGCCAGAAAATTAAAACATGTAAACGGTAACAGTAAGAAAAAACAAAACAAACTCACCCAACAGCTGAATGATATTCATTTACTGCAAAATTCACGCAATACTAAGCATTCTCAACAAATTGAACAGAAACCATGAGCTCTGTTTCTTGAGAAGTGAGAGATCCAAACCCAGCATCCTCAAAACGTAGACACATAAGTGCTTGCTTGCTAGCTGCTTTCATTATAAGTATTGTTGTGTTACTTAATATCTTAAATCTTCCTCATCAAATGTATGTAAGGCATGATACTTCTGTTACTAAACCATTGGAGGAATACAATGATGGAATCGTATCTAATGACTTAACTAACAAAACACTACATCAAGATCAATCTATTAATGATTTCTCTCTAAATGTTTTTACCTACCTTTTGTATGAATATGTGAATTATTATGTGTGTATGCAAATACCTACTCCAGTTTCAGAGGGGGTGACCTACCATCACCTGCCTCTTACTTATGGAATTTCATGTAGTGTAGTAACTAGCTTGTTCTATTGCGAAGGGCAATTTCAACATTACTACTCAAACTATGATTTAGTATTTTCAGAAGTACCAAGTACATTTTTTTTAACATTGTGCCAGATACACAAACTGCTAAAATAATGGGTGAATTTTTCAAACCAACACAAACTGTAGATATAATTTATGCACATAGACAATATTTAACCTGCTTTTTACGTAACGTTGAGATAGATTTGATCAAATCAGTTGAAGATAGATGTGGGGAAATAAAGAAAAAGGCAGACTCTCAATCAAAAATTCCACCTTGGGAACACCGGGAGGGTGAAATCAAAAAGTGTGATGCACACTCTGCAATGGCTCTGGACTGGCAACATAAAGGAAAGCCATGCATATTAAGACGCAGAACTGAATTTAACAATACATTTGTTGGTTCCAGAGAATGTGATCACACCTTCCAATTTGTAGGAGGGTGGGACTTGCACCTCGGAGGAGTGAATTCTGTATTTCATAGCGTATATTACATTTGCAGGGAAAAATGCCTATTATAGGCTACCAAAACATAGGTATGTATGCTGCAATATGGGAATAGTTTTTCCAAAAATGTATCATGTGGGATAAACAGACGGAACCAATGAACTTGAGCATACAAGCTTGGATAGGTGAGTGAGTGCTGATAAAATAATTGGGGATATTTTTGGTGCAATAATACAATCAGTTGGAGTAATTCTAAATTCTCACACAATTCGAAAGCTTTCTACTGTAGTTGATCATTTATCAACTGTAACAGCAGGAGGATTCCTTGTTATAGATACTTAAATGGTTGCTATCAGATCTATTGTGTTACAAAACAGACTTGCTTTAGGTGTCCTACTTGCAAAAGAGGGTAGAGTCTGTTAAGCATGGGCTGAAAATTCCTTCCGCTCTCGGAATTTGCGAATTTTTGCCAATTTCGCAATCCGCGAATCACGCGAAATTGGCAAACAATTCGCAATTCGCGAGTTGGCAAAATTTTTTTGCTTGGTCGCGCTTCAAAAATACAATCATGCGCGAGCGGCGTTGACTTACCGTGATTCTAAGTTTGCCGAGTTGTTTTCCTTCCGGTTTGCATGCGCTGCGCGATTTTGGATCTGGCTGAGTGATCGCGCGAGACTTTTCGATCGCGAGTACATCATGGAGTCCCGCCATCTTGCACTTCGAGACTTTGAGAAAGCGAATACGTCATAAGGGCCCGTGATAACGCAACGCAAGAGTAAACAATAGCGAATACGTAGATGCGACTCCCAGCTGACATCCGGAGGGAGATTTGAACAGCTCGCTCTCCCGAAGTCGCAAAAATTGCAATTCTGCACAAGAAATCTATCACTGGCAGCATAAAACTTCTTAAAATGATGATTTGGATCAAAATAACTCCTCAGATTGATATTTGGCTGCACTTTTTTGTGCAAGGAGTCCATTTTGGGGAGGGGAGGTTGGAGGTAGGAAGTGCCCCATAGTCTCCAACTTCCTGTTCCGGTCCAGCAGGCTCCTCCCATTGCTTTGTCCATGTCCTGGTCACTTTTAATTTGGATCTGGAGCTGGAAGGAGTACTCTTTGTGGCTGCTGCTGGATATTTGTATTTGAGGACTTTTTGTTTGGATCACTTTTGGATTTGAGATTTTACAAGAAAGTTGCTGTTGTTTGTTTGTTTGGAGTTGCTGCAACTACAATTTATGAACTTTTTCACATCTTTAAAAATATATATATTGTGGGCAGCCACAGTATCCAGTAGGCCCAGGGTTAGTCATGGGTGCATGATACAACTGTTTCTGTGAGTTTTGTTGAATTTAAACATCATTTAGGGCATGGATGGCATTGGATTGAGGTGATTTTTGTGTGTATTCCGATTTATTTGGTGTTGTTGGGGCCTGGTCCAGGGCCTGGCCATGTGGGTGGGGGTCTAGGGGCCATTTTGAAGCCAGGCAGTGTGCTTTGTGCCATAGGCCTGCACCTAGTCTGCCTTGCTGTAAGGATCCAAGAGCTGTTTCCGGAGGAGTGCCAGGAACCGAAGACCAGCCCAACCCGTCCCCCCTGCACCTCTTGTGTTTATCAAACACTAGAGCACAATGGTGGTATGGAGGGAAAGGAGGGAACAAAACAAGGAAAGGATGGGGAAAAAGACTCCGTAGACTGGACTATTCAACAGGTCAGAAACAGGTGCTAAAAGAAAGGATTAGTGTCAACAAGCAACAACAGAAAGCATATAACAAAATCTTGTATTTTCTATGTGTGTTTACCTAAGTGGTGTCTTGAAGTTTCATATAACGTTATTGACCAGATTGCTCCCAGGAGTATCATAGGACCGAATCACCATCGGAATGACTGCATAAGCCTATTCAAAATGAAAAGTAGAGATATCTCCAGTGTATATACTCCGTGCTATAATGTTCTATGCTTAGTTGTTTCTTACCCTATCGTGAAATGGGTTAAGCAGAGGATGTAAACCTGTCCTATAAATGGGTTCTCAGGTCTGCAATATCTGTAAACAACAATACAAGCATGAATGTGTATATAGCTCCCTTTAGAGGTAATAAGAAAAGGTGTGCAAAAGCGCTTTACCAGATCTTCCTTCTTCAAGACTGTGACGAATGTCAGCTTCCGATATATCAGTGGGAGTCCAAACAAAAACCAGGGAGGAGGAATGAAAAGGAGAGGATTCCTCTAGGCGGACCACAACTACCACAATGCTCTGGGAGCTACCACACACAAGCCCTTCCCAAGTCCGGCCAACCAACAGAACATAAAGTCCGGTCAGAGGGCGGAACTGGGAGACGCAAGCTGGAGCCCCAGAAGGTAGTGGGAGGATAGCCGGCACCAGGGAGTAAAAAGGGGAACCTCGAGTCTGCCTAATAACCAAAGATGGAGGCAAAGTGGGGGGTTAACAGGGCTCTCAGCTATTCAACCCCTAAGGTGTCCAGTGGATCCGTAAATAATGCAGAAAACAGCTCCAGCCACGAGAGACTGGACGAAGCAAACAGGAGAAAGTGCACCGGAGAATCGGCTCAGCGGAAGTGACACGATGCTTGAGGCACGAACCACTAGAGCGCAAAGCACCGATCCATGGGCATCGCATGGCGGCCATCTTTGCCAGATAACGCAAACTGGCCGGCGAGCTGGCAGGCGTGAAACTTGCTTTCATCCATTATGTCCAGGGGTACTCAGTGGTGCATGGACCAAATCTTTCTGTGGGGTCTCTTGAATTTAAACATCATTTAGGGCATGGATGGCATTGGATTAGGGTGATTTCTGTGTGTATTTCGATTTTTTGGGTGTTGTTGGGGCCTGGTCTAGGGCCTGGCCATGTGGGTGGGGCATATTGAGGCCAGGCAGTTTTTGCCATAGGCCGGCAAGCCAGCAGGCCAGTAGGCCTAGGGCTATGAATGGGTGCATGAAACAACTCTCTCTGTGTGGTCTCTCTACTATTAATTTAAACATCCTTTTTTGATTAGAATTGCAATTTTTATCTTGGGTCTTTCCGTTTTTGGGTGTGTTGTGTTAATAATAATAATGGCCTAGTTGCAATAGTAGTAATTGAAGCACAACATATGCAACATTTATTTAACTGATGTTCCTCTGGCTTCTTTGCATTTAGGTGCACAAAGTCTGAGAACCAGGAATCATCCTTATCATCATCACTTGTTGTAGTGCCAGGAAGAAGTCCTGCTGTGGTGTGTGCACAACGTCACGTGACTGACTTCTTGTGTGGCCACAGACAACTCTGCAACTCGTGCAACTGTGTCCTGCTGTTCTGACATCCGAAGAAGATAGGACCAAAGAAAGGTAGCTCCTTCACCAAGAAAGTTGCCAGTGCCACTGCCACTGAGAAGGAGCAGAAGAAGCAAGTGGCGCCACTTACCAAGGAGACTGGTGTGCCGACCGACACTTTTTTGGGGGAAAAAAAACTAGGCCTGCACATGGACCAAGCTCGGAGCAGCACCTCCGCTTCATTGGCCTCAGTGCCACCACACCAAATTAGGCCCAAGCCCAAAGTAGCATCCAATCAACGCAGGGTGTAACTCATCTGACGAGTGTTCAACCACAGGTGCAACGACAACCACAGGTGCAACAAGGAGAGGCGCAAGGAGAGACGCAAGGTGAGGTGCAAGGAAAGGCGCAAGTAGATGTGCAAGGAGAGGCGCAAGTAGAGGCGCAAGTTGAGGCGCAAGGAGAGCCGCAAGAAGAGGCGCAAGGAGAGGCACAAGGAGAGGCGCAAGGAGAGGCACAAGGAGAGGCACAACTGCCCACAATACTTGCTCCTCCAGAAGTAGCGGCACATTAGGAAATAGAGATTCATACGGAGGTATCAGCCAAACAAGCCACTCCTGATGATCCATTGCCTTCCAGATCCCCTGCAAGGAAAATGAGGGCTAGTACAACTTCTTCTTCAAGCCCCCTTCCTTCTGATGATCTAGATCTTGATTGGCATCCATCAATTCAGTCTGAGAGGGAGGCACGCCATGAGCCGAGAAAGCTAGGTAAAACGAAGGTTCCTGCAAGGCTTTCAGTTATGGGTGATGAAGAAGAAGTAGAAGTGGTGTATTCTGCTGCTGATGAAGAGTCTGACGATGACGACCCAGTCATCACAGTCATCACTCCAGCGCCAGCGGGCATGCAACAGACAGACATTTTTACCCTATCTCGAAATGCTGTGCGGGATGTGGGCGGTGTGGCACTGGTATTACCACCAACACAGGTAACTACTACACCAACACGACCAACAGCTTCTCTTCAGTAGGGCCGACAGGGGCCTCCATCCAGCTCGACCTCCATTACCTCAAGTAGTGGTGCTGTAAGTGCACAACAGAGTCAAATTCCGCCACGCCCATCCTCCACTTCATCTGGCATTGAAAGTGGCACCTCCACCTCCACCACCGCCAGAAATCTCAACTCCCCATTTTGGGACTTCTTTAGTATTAGCAAAAATGCAGAAGCAATGTTTGTTTGATTTGTAAACAAGTGTTTAGTTGGGGTAAGCTTGGTACCAACTATGGTACCGGAGGCCAGAGAGGTCATCTCCAAAAACACCACAGCATCCAGTGGGGGGCGCACCTAAATAACATCCGGAAAGCCAAAAGTACAAATCGAAATGTAGCCGTTAATATTGCATCTGATGACGAGGAGCTGATCGTGCAGGGGGAGGTGAAGAAGCGAGAGACATTTTTCTAGTACACACAGTACCTCTGGCAGTAGCACTGCAGTGGTAGCGCCCACACCCTCTGCCCCAGCAACATCTAGGAGGCACAGAATGAGTCTGGTTGAGACACCAATGCAAAACAGTACATCAATGAGCCTAACTGGGTTGAAGAAGTCTCGATCATCATCACATATGAAAATGGTCCAGACCACCATTAAAAGCATGTTTTGGTCGGAGGCGCCATTTGAACGCAAACCACCCAACAGCATGTCTGTATAATGCAATGCTGGCTAAAATGTTAGCGCTGGACCTTCTCCCTTTTCTTTTGTGGAAGGGGTGGGTTTTCTAGAATTTGTGGCAACAGTCTGCTCTAAATGGAAGGTTCCTAGCCGGTCCTATTTTGCCAGAGTTGTGGTTCCAGCACTACATCAAGATGTGCTGAACGTGATTCGGGCAGATTTGCAGAAGAGTTCTGTTCAGACTTTCCACCTGACAACAGACATGTGGACCAGCTGCCAAGACGTTGATTACATGTGCATCACTGCACACTGTGTTTCTTTTGCAGGGGTTAGAAAGAAGATAGCTGCATGTGTTGACAGTGTCACAATTTTTCAAGCTACTCGAAAACATGCAACAGTAGCCATGTTTGCCATGGAGAAATCTCATACTGCAGTAAACATTTTGGAGGAGTTTAACAGTAAGGTCTTTGAATGGCTGCAGCCAAGAAGGCGCATGATTGGTTATGTTTCCACGGATAATGGCAGTAATATAGTTAAGGCCTTGGCTGATGGTGACTATTTCAGAGTGCCCTGTTTGGCGCACCGCATTAACATTATTGTTCAAGATTTCTTGAAAAAAGAAAACACAGTCAGCAAGTTACTGACCACCTGCCGAAGAATCTGCACACATTTCAGCCATTCTTTTAAGGCCCGGAAGCAGTGAGGATCATTCAACGTGACCGTAGAGTGCCAGTCAGAGGACTCATCCAGGAGGTGGCAACACGTTGGAACTCAACCTTCTACATGCTTGAACGTCTGTTTGAGCAGTACTTGGTAATCAATGAGTATGTCTTACACGCACGGGGTGCTTCTATGAAAGACATGAGGCTAGAGGTGAAGGAATGGGACCTAGTTAAAAGCCTGACAGACATGCTTCATCCTTTTGAGGTCTTCACGCGTGAAGGCAGCAGGGAGGACTGTATTTTGGGCAAAGCTATCCCATTGTTGCGTATGCTAGAGCACCAACAGAAGGCGGTGTCTTCAACGTTACGAGTTGATGCTGAAAAACAAGACGCATATCGGTTGGGGGAGAGCTTATTAAGCGGCCTAGTTGACAATGCAAGGCTTAAAGAAATACATTCAGAACAACATTACATTTGTGCCACTATTCTGGATCCACGGTACAAAAAGGGACTGGTCAGCAATACATTCATTCCTTTTTCTGAAGCAGATGTTTCCAAGTATAAACATTGGCTAGCTCTGTCAGCCTCTAAGCATGGGCGGAAAATCTGTTCCGCTCACGGATTTTGCGGATTTTCGGTAAATTCGCAATCTGCGAACTCTCGCGAATTTCCCGAAAATCCGCTAATTTGCACGCAGCGGATTTTTTTGTTTGGTGATACAATATTGGGGCGTGCGGTGTTCACTTACCGTCATTCAGCGTTTGCCGAGTTGTTTTTCTCGATATTTTGCGAGTGCTGCGCCATTTTTGATCTTGCTGCGGATCCCGCGGGAGTTTGGCGACGCATCGTGAGAGTTCGCAATTGCGAACATGTAGATGTGGCGGGCAGCAACAATCTCGCACTCGCGAAAGTACAAAATTTGCAATTCTGCACAAGAAATCCACCAGCAAGCAGCATAAACCTTCGGAAAATGATGATTTTTATCAGAATAACTCCTCAGGTTGACATTTGCCTGCACTTTTTTGGATTTGAGGCCTTTTTGACTTTCTTTGGATCACTTTTGGATTAGAAATCAACTTTCACAAGTAAGTTTGTTTGGGGCATTACAGTTGCTGTTCTGCAGAAAAATGAGTTTTGCAAAACTGAAAGCACTCAGCAGGTGCAAAAGCTCACTCATCATTAGTAACAATTCCCTGTAGTGCTTCCTGAGGGGCCCCTCCAGAGTTCAGTTGCCTACGTTTGTTTGGGGCATTACAGTTGCTGTTCTGCAGAAAAATGAGTTTTGCAAAACTGAAAGCACTCAGCAGGTGCAAAAGTTCAAAGTCATCATTAGTAACCATTCCCTGTAGTGCTTCCTGAGGGGCCCCTCCAGAGTTCAGTTGCCGACTTGCAACTATTCTATGACCCTGCTCTGACCCTCACAGCAGGCTCATAGAATAGCTACAAGTAGGCCACTAAGGTCCTGGGAAAAAAAATTGCACTGCAACAGAAAGCGAATTACAGATAAGGAAGCAGGTGCCAGACAGGAAGTTTAAATTCAGTGACATTTTAATCAACCCCAAATTAATTCATGTCAGTTGAAACAGGGCAGGTGTGCTTGCTTTTCCCGCTCATAATCTACAGTGATGAATCAGAGGGTGGCAGTGATGTACCAGAGGGTGGCATGGGTGAATCAGAGGGTGGCAGTGGTGAAACAGAGTGTGCTGTGAACCTGTGATGATGAACCAGACGTAGAAACAACAAAGTCGCGATTGTTGCGAGCCGACAAGTAAGTTCGCAATTGCGAACTGGTACAAAACCCTTGCGAACTGGCAGAAACCCTTGCAAACACACACAAAAAAATCCGCAAATTTGCGAGAATTCGCGGATTTTGCGGATTGCGTGTTCGCAAATACGCAAATTCGCGAACGCCAGATTCGCAAAATTTGCCCATGCTTATTAGCCACTCGGTTCAAAAAAGAGCGGCAGGAAATTGAAGTAACCACAACAAGTACTACTGAAGCAGCAGGCCATTCGGCGTCAAGGTACACTTCTGTGGCCAAAGGCAGTCACTTTCCCTCAGAGCTGTTACCGACACCAGCAACCGTATCATCATCACCAGCACCAGGCCCAGCCATAATATTGTCGGAAGCGGATTGGATAACACATCAAGGGTTTGCTCGTTCCAGTGTTGATGCAAAGGCAACAGATGGTACGCAAAGTGGAGCACCCCTGGACGACCTTGAGTGGATGGTGCAGGCCTATCTGGATGACCCAACAGAGGTCTTCTTTGATCAGAACCCATTGGTGTATTGATATGGGAAAAGGCCTCAATGGCCACTGATGCCCAAACTGGCTATAAATTATTTGGCTTGCCCACTCGCAAGCATGTCTTCTGAACGTGTTTTCAGTGCGGCTGATGCCTTGTAACTTCAAAAAGGACCCACCTTTCACCCAAAAATGTGGAGAGGTTAACAATGATCAAGATGAATCAGCACTTCATACCACCAGATTACAAAATACACGAATCCACGCAGGAAGAAGAGGACACCGATTTAGGTGACGGAAGTTCTTCTCTGTTAGCTGACCTACTCCCATTTCAATTCACAGAGTTTGAGAAAGAGCTCTACTTCCCTGACTCCTAGGCTTTGAAATATGTATTCCTTTTTTTTAATTCCTTATTCACTTTTATTTCTGTGTGTCTTTCTTTGTTTTGCAACTTTTAGCACAACAAAACTCTAATCACAACAAATCCATCAGCAAGACTGTCATCATCTCATTTCCATATTGGTGCCGCTGTCTGCATTCCTGAAGTTCACAAGTTCACAACTCAGTCATGCTCCTCTATCCTCCTCCTCCAGACTCCCCGTATCCATTTCCCTCAAGGCAGATGGCCGGATTATGCAGAATCAAGAAGCTATCACTTCGTGAACGAGTCCCCTCAAAAGAAGTGGGACTGAAATGACTGACTATGCTGACTGTTACTTCTGAAATTGACACGAGAGGCTGCCCTGTGGCCCTTCACTTAAGAATAATATGCTGACAAAAAAGTGGAACAGGTAATGAAGGATGAGATAGCATGCAGTGGACAACACTGGCTGTCTGGCTCTGATGAAAGCAATTGCTGTTTGTTTGTTGTACATTAAATGAATCCTATGTGTTCTGTTATTATTTTATCTTTTACACACTAAATGTAACTCAAGTCTACTCTGTTTACCTTGTTTAATGCATATTGTACTTCTACTGCAAGGGCCACTACTTTGCATGAATTTTGAATATGGAAAATGTCCTTGGACTCACTGTGTGTAGACTGTGACTGCATGAACAATATTGAGTTTGCCAACACCATGATGATTGATGATGAGTCATGATGACCAAAGTTACATAATATCTTTACAGTCACTCACTGGGATGGATGGATCATCATCGTCGATTTACGGAAGAATTATGGCCATTTCGTGAGTGGCAAGCAGGTAAACAAGTCAACAACAACCACAGCAGAACCACATGTCTGTCTAGTCGTGGTATGGAGTGGTCGAGCCAGTGTAGTGTTATGCCAGAGTCCAGACAGCAGTTCATGTAAAATTGCGGCTATGTGGCTTGCTGTATAAAATTAGATCTTATTTGTCTGTCTGTGCCAAAGAGGCATGCTACATGGAGGTTGGTTTACTCAGTGGTGCCTGCCTTGACTGCCTGCATGACCCTGGCCTGCTGTGTGCTAATTATTATCCTGGAAACAGAGACTCAGAGTAGGCACTTTAGAAATTATGCATGTAATACTGTCGCCTCTGAAAGTGAAAGTGTTATTTTTACACTAAACACCGTACCTTATATTTTTCCTCCGGGGTGTTTTAATATCCCTTTCTGTTTTTCCATTGACAATTACAGGCCATCACTTACCCTGTGCGATGGGAAAAACATTAACTCAGGCTTACCATAGCAATCCGCAATTCCGCATCCGCTAGGCAGGCAGTGGACAGTGTGGTCACCAAGATTGATCGACGGAGTGCCCGATGGAATGGAGGAGTACCGCGAATAAGAGAAATGGCTGGATGCATGCAACTTCCCAATTTGACCAGGACAACTAAAACATACAGTTACAGTATCCACTTCACTTGTCCTTATCTTTTACATAATGGTATTGTCGTGAACTTCTATGAGTGTGACTCTGTGCGTTTGCTCGCTGCTTCAAATTCATCCTTACGACTATTTGATAAGTTTTTCTGCTAATGTAATGTACTACTAAGTGTTTATTCTCTCTGAGGGCAGATAGGAAAGTGAAATTGCATAATTACTGCAGCCCTGTACTGTCTAAGCGTTTAGTAGTAGTTAGTAAGTTGTAGTAAGTACCACTTTTCAGTAACCTAACCATCCATTTAGCAAACAACTTCATGCATGCACTTCCTTTATGTCCCTTAAAAGATTTATGGATATCTTTTTATCCAAAGATTTGTTTTTCTTCATTTGTTGTTTGTCCATGCTGTGTTTTTTTTCTCTCTCCAAAAAACTTTCCCAAAAACCCCTATTCTCATCCATTTTTCAAACCCCAACCCTCTTTTCCCGGACTGTGTGGTTTTCATTGAGGTGTGGCTAAATGACAGAAATAATTCCACACGCTTGCTGGGGAGGATAAGGTCAAAAGCAACAGAAAATCAATTTCAAGGCAGGTCAAGGAATCCGAGGATATATTCTTATTCTGCTTGACACACACCCATGAATATTTGCAAATCAATTCAGAATTTCATGGCAGCCATCGAGTGGATTCATCATCAACAACATCCTCCTACACGTGACGAAATCTTACGCTGCTGTGTCCATCAGTACTAGTTCTTGTAGTAGCCATAATCCACGCAACTAGTAGTTAACTTTTGAGTGAATACTTTAGCATTGCTTAGGCTACAATTTATGGCACTGTTCTTGTGTACTGTACTATCGTACTGTTCTAATGCTCCTCTCAGGCCACTCAATGTCTCATTTCCTTTTTTTTCATATGCTGCTACTGCCAGTGTGTACCACTACTACAACCATCACAACAATGCCATTTCATCCATCCAGGATTCCATAGCCAACCTTAATCACCATTTGCCATGCAGCCAGCCCTGTGCCTAGCCCTATTCTCAAACATGAATCACAGGTAAGATAAGCATTTTGGGGGAGGAAGAATAATGGAGTAGGAGGAGAGGAGAGACTGACGGTAGTACTAGTAAAATAGTAGGACAATTGAATTCGCTAACTCTGTCAGTGGCACTTTTGTACAAATTTGGGCGATTACTTAGACAATTTGAATCAACCTGCCAGTTAAGTTTCAGGAAAACAAACATACAGTTAATCCCCCCTGCCTCCCCCAGAAAACAGTAAAAATGTGTATGCTATGTTTAAGTGGAAAATCATTATTTCGACCCTAACAAAAATAAACTATCCTACAAGACCCGACCCACCCCCCTCCCTAACCCCAACCAATGTCCATGAAATGTCCCCAAAAGTTCCAAAACCCCAACACCTAATTCTCACCCCCCAAAAAATCTTTAAAAAAGGGATAAGGGACAGTCTCTACTTTGGCCGGTGGTGTCCTGTGGCCAGGTGGTCACGCAGCTCTCTCTGGAGGGCCTTGAGCATGGACTTTATGCCTCTCCACCTCCTGCTCAAGGTAGGTCACTGGCAGGGTTAGGCGTTGCACACGCGCCTTGCAGGTACTGTGGGGGCAGCTGTTGGTTTTGCTGCTCAGAGGTGGTGGGTGGGTGATGGACCACAGCGCCGTACCGCTGGAGGATTGCGCTGGCTGTATGACCCAGGGGCAGTGGAGGAGGATGCAACTGTTGTTGTTGACTGAGAGTCATCCTCCTCCCCCTGAGCCACCAGCCGCCGATATTCGGCGAAAATTGCCTCCAGCTTCCGTGCCCTGGCCCGGATAGCCAACTCCTTCGTTGATAGTTTAGAAGGAGTATCTATATGAAGAAAGAAAAAAATACTGTAACCAATACTCTTAAAGATTAACACAAAATAATTCAACAGGAAGTTGTGTCACAGTAGCACTAGCAACTTGCAAGCACAGTACATAACATTTGTGGCATGTATCTATATAACCTTCTACTTTGTCTGCCTCTGCTCTAACATTAGTGGGAGTTTCAGGAATTCTACTAGCACTATGGACTCACTGCATTAGATTCAGACAGTAAACCAGTCTTCTTCTTCTCTCTTGTTTAACAAAATTAGTACGTACACTTGTGGAAGCCAGCATAATGCCAGTGCAGTCAGCTTGCACCCAAGAAAAACAGACGCAAGCCATGATGACGCAGACTCACGTTACTGTTACCAGTACATGCAGGTCGGGAAGCTCTTACTTTTCTATTACGTGTGGCACTTGCCATACTCTGTTACAAGGGCTACTGCTCAATTAATTTAACTTTCACCCTGCCCTGCCCCTGACTACTACAAAAGGAAAATGAAGAAGATAATATGATCATTTATCCCTTCACATGATATTTTCTTATTTAAGGAATGACTTTAGGTTCTTTATTGATTGAGTAAACACCGATAGGCCACACATGAATGACAGAGTTGAAAAAAAATTATTAACATTAGTAGTGAGTGGTCCCCGTAATCGCCGGAGGAAGACACTTGTGACTTGACTTGATAATGTGAACTATACAATATAGATACACAATATTTGCTTTGCTTGCAAACTACTGTTAGTCGAGGGAGTATTCTGAAAAATTACAACTACTACTTTCCTCGGCTTTGCTACTCTGGCACGGACGTGCGGTGCGACATGCTCTTCAAACTAACACTTTTCATTCAGTGACCGTCTACTCTACATACATTGTTGATTTTACTGTAATGATTTTAATTAATTATACAGTCAATAAAAAATTGTCAAAATTGTTGTAAAAAAATTCGATCATTCTTCTTATTGTCTCAACTGGACAAAACTTACTTTTTCTCACCGAAAAACACCCTTTTTATTTTATTTTGTAAATCGCCACCCATGCATCCGTGCTTGACTTGCATTTGAATTTGACTCAAAGGATATATTGCGCACACATACAGTTTCTGTTTCACCCACCCAGGCAGTCCTCTTTTCTTTCTCCTTCCACCCATCCTTGCTTCAACCGGCCATGCATCAGATTCTTACCAGCCACCTCTGCCTGCATTCAAGCACACGTATCACTCTTTGCCAGTCATTAATTTAACTTGCTCGTCCATTCTCCTTCCTTACTCCCTTCTTTCCATTTTCGTTCATCCCATCCATCAAGTTCATCTCTGATCTGACTTGGTTTCTCGATAAAACTTTCACAGCTGAGTTGAAGTCAAATTCTGAGGAGGTCATTGGTTACTCGTCAACTCCTGCCGCTAATGCTATTGCTAATGCGAAGTCAAGGGTGACTGTCTTCTACCTGGTAGACAAATACGTAGTTCTAAATTTGTAAATCATCTTAACAGAAAAGTGTACTTGTACTGTACAACATACGCCCCTGCAGTGAGCCTACTCTGCAATCTCAATAAGAAAGGAATATAATAGCTTACCACTGCCCGCTACTACCGAGGCATCCCCCACAGCAGTTCCTGCGGCCACTGGTGGCACCGCATCTGCCCCGGATGTGAACACCTCCACGCTGGCCCCGGCACTTGTGTTTGTCTGTGCCGATGGTGTTCTGCCTAGAAAAAACATTTCATATTTTTAGATGCCACATATACCACTCCCTATTTTGTCTAGGAATGAAAAAAAATGTTACTACATAAAGAAATTTAATTATTTGTGACTCTCTAGTCTAAACTAAAAATTCCCATTGCGGAAGGGGAGGGTGTTTTTATTTATGCTTAGCCATAACATGCTACACTTTTTGGCAAAACTGATGAATGCTTGCTTTTTAACATGCACCTTTTTTTCATAACAGACAAAAGATTCCCTTCTACGAACAAGAGCGATATGTTACTCATCATCATCACCATCAGTACTTTAAGTTCCAACCACGTGAGGGGTCTCCAACAATTAATGTGTAAATCAGCCACTGTTCAGTTTTCATAAGTTCACCATTTCTCTTCAATGAAGTTGATTTTAATAAATGTTTTTATATAATGCACAATTGAAAATTAATATACAGAGTACACACAGAGCTAGTTGTTTTACTTTTAATAAAGCTTTAAAACTTACATAGACTCTGTGGTTTTTGGTCATGAGTGAGTGAGCAAAAGGGTTTCCAATTTGCAAGCATGATTCTGTGACTCTGAGAGGTCAGGACTCTGACTGTGTAGTCTTATGTTCTGGGTTGTATAATCATTGGGGATCATCGCTGCATTCGGGAGCTAAATAATGACTCTGACACACTAGCTACTAGGATATTAGTATTGCTGGATTTGCGGACCTTCTATTTGGAAAGTTATGTAACTCACTAAACCAACTACAAAAAGGTTCTACTAGGACTGGCAGCACTCAGCAGCATGCGAAGTGACAGACACAGTCTGTCATGATTGGAGACCACTAAGAAATGTCCTACTAAATAACAAGTCATAATATACTCAACCTATCAATCCACCACCACTATCTCTTCTTAGTGGTAGGAGTACAAAGGAAGGACTGGACTTGAGTCTCTAGTCTCTCTAGCATTACGCAGTTCTGTAAAGAAACCTCATACATAATCACTCAGGCCAAATGAGCACAAAATTGAAAACAAGTAAGCAGACTAGTAGCACCGCCACTGAGCAGGCGAGCACCTGCAATCACAGAAGCTTTTGAAACATAATTTACCTGCAATGTAATCGGCAGCATTCTTGCTCTTAGGAAAAAACATATCTTTGCAATATAACACAGAGCATAAGAAAACAAAGTAGTTATTAAATAGCTACTAGTACTCACCAAGCCTAGGGATCTCGACGCCAAGCAGGTCGATCAGGTCTTGTTCCTGGTCCAGTATGTCGGACCACCGGTGCGTCATCTGGTTGTAGGTGCGCGGGACCCCTGACTCCCGATACATGGCCCGGCACACCTTACCCCATAGCGGGTGATGCTGCAGGAAGCCTTGCAACGATGGTCATGGGGAGGTGGCGCTGCACAAAGAAGACCAGTGTGGCCACTTCCACCGTGCTGAAGATCTCCCTGGGACTTACATACTCCCCCCTTAAACGCCCGCAAGGGAGCCAGCTGTGGGGTGCGGGACTTTTCCCCTTGGACTTGCCGGCTCCCTTTGCCATGGTCCTGGGTTAAAGAAAGAAAAATAGGAAAGAATAGGGAAAAAAAGTAAATGAAAGAAAAAAGAGAGCTAAAAAAAAAGTAGTTATTAAAGTAAGAAAAAGTAGAAAAAAACACAAACTATGTTTTCAAAAATAGAGAAATAGATAATGAGTAAAAAAGATTGAAAAAAGTTCAAACAAACAAAGGATTACAAAGATTGAAGCAGGATAAAAAAGGCATGCCCAGAACCATAGCAATAAATGAAAAACAAGATGGCCGTGCCCACTGCAACCTCGTGGGTAAGTTTGCGCGATATTTTCCTCACGAGCACGCAAAAATGGACGCAAACACACAATTGCGACCCGGAACAGGAAATGCACACCGCAAGCATGCAACTAGAGACCGGAAACGGAAATACACAGCGCGAACAGTGAAAACAAGATGGGCGCACCCATATACGACCGCATGGGTAACTTCGCGGTAGCCACGGTGAAAATAAATCCTGCGAACTCGCAAAAAAAAACAAAATCTGCAATCTCACGAAAGTTCGCGTATTTTGCGGACCACCAGTACGCTTTTGCGCGTGTTCGCGTACCGCAAATTCGCAAAGTTTGCCCATACTTAGAGTCTGTCACATGCTGAAAGTTCAACAGTGTTATACTTATATCCCTGACAAAATTAAAGTTTTGCAGGGATTTATCAACAACATTACCAATTTGGGGAACAACTTGGGTAAACCTAAAGCTGATGGGGCTTGGAAATCAATTGGGAAAGGGTTTACTTCTATGCGGACATGGTTTGGAACTTTGTGTGGTAGCTCAGTGGGGAAAATACTAACACACATTCTAACTATTGCTATTTGCATACTAATAATAATAATAATGTTTTTTAGATTTTATAAACACATAAACAGAGAAAAAAAACTAGAGTGTTAAGGAGAAAGAAATCAGAAATGTAACTAGAAAAAATACAATGTGGTTACTATGATGAATTGAAAGCTCTAGAACAGTCTAAGCTAAAACGAATGAAGACATCAGCATTATAAATGTGACATTAGAAAAGGTGAAGATAAGAGTGTGATGGCTCGATTCGCCATCAAGGGGGAAATTGATGGAGCAGAGGTTTACTTTTCTCTAATTTACTACAATTTACAAAAAAAAGGATTTGTGGCACTACTTTACTTGGAAAATGACAAAATGTGTGTTAATGACAAAAGTTGTCATAATTTAGATACAGCATCATAAAAGCATGCAAAATGTTAGAATGCGTTTTTGTTACATTTTATATTTAATGAATAGATGTGAATTTGAACACTTTAATGATGTGAGGTTTTGTGATAATAACAGTAATCAAGAAACTCATAAGTGAGGATTAAACATTGCACGTGTCAGAGATAAATAGTATAATAAAATGTGAAATATGCATTGAAAATGACAAAAGAAAAGTAAGTGCTACATGAGTTCGCAAAAATGTTGTAAATCTTTCTCTTGATGTGCCTTTAAAACATGTGTGCTTTGATAACATATGATGTGCAAAAGAAACATACAAATATATGTTAGTGACATGGACATTTTCAAACTTTTATGAGTACTCTAAACTTACATGAAATAATTATGATGTTATTGAAATGATATTACCAATTATAATTGTAAAATGTATTTGTAATTTGAAAATCATATTTTAGCACTATTTCTTCATATAAAAGCTTTGTTTCAGAAAGGCATCAAATTGCTTCTTTTTCTAATATGAACTTATGATCTAAGTAGTCTGAGCATAAGGGAACTTTCCGTAAAGCTGCCACCTGTGTTCTAACTTTCACTTGCTTCCTTTGACACTTGTAGCACAGTTCAAATAAAACTCGCAACAATAACGGCACATGCTAGAACAAATGCTTGAGAACTAGAAGATAAAGAGATGAGAGCATAAATGTGTCTATCTTCTTAGAACCACATTGTTCATATGACAAAACCTACAATGATTCTAAAGACATTACCAATTATGGATTACTTAGTTCTTCCGGATTTGTATACTTTTTGCTAACTACATCATCTCATCCTATTGAAGATGACCAATGGGACAGAGTGGTCTGACAAATTTGGTGATGTCAGGGGGTGTCACCCCAGAACTAATGAAGTATAATTTCCCAAGAGTTTTTTAAACTACTGAGAGACTCTTTTAGCATGTTTGTTTGGTTACCATGCTCACCCATTTTGCAGCATTGAGACTGATGGCGTGGACATTCTAGGACAAGGGGAACTGTGACCGAATACTGTGATTTGCTGCCCGCCGGTATGCTAGCGTTGTCGTAGCTTTTTGGCTGAAAGGGTTTGCATCATACTGCTGTGACATCAGCGTTACAGCAACTGCTAGATACAGATTTCTGCCTTTAATGAACTGGAACTGGTTATATGGAACTCACTGAAGTTGCCTAAGGGTTTGTATGAGGCACAACTAACTTTTCAGTTGATCAAATTTTGGGCAAACAATTACTCTCCCTCAGCTGAGGAAGATCAATCTCTACATCCTTTGATCTTGCAGAAGTTATGTTAATGATTTATTGAAATTGAATTAGCTTAATTAGGAATGTATGCCATTCATTTAAAGTATCTTATGAAATACCAACATTAAAAGACTTAAACTAATTTCTGCTGATTCTGACTCATTATTTACTTGTGGGTAAACTAATTTGTCTAGTGACCGTTGTACTTCTGATTTAATAATGAGGATTTTCACAATAATATGAGTAAAAAGTATACAATAGCAATTATCTTATTCCTGATCCTCATATGATAATTGCCTATTCCAGTCTCTTTCACCACTGAACAAGGTCCATCACAGGGCCAAAGAGGTTTGACAGATAGCAAAGGTTAAAATTGAGTTGAAGAATAAGTTAGTCACATGACAGAGACAAAAGGTCCTAGCACACTAATGCTACAACAAAAGTAAAAGAAAGTAAACACAAAGTACTGCTCTACATAACAATGTGCTGCTTTTTCTTATGCATCACTTTGTGGTGCTTTGCATTGTTTTGCGCAAAGCCTTTATAAGTCTGGGCTGGCGCTTTTCTTGGCAATGTTTTCAGACTTTGATTTTAAACCATAATCTGATATTTACTTAGGTTTGGTAGCTACCCTCAATTGAATTTATGCATTTATGAAATCTTTTTATTGATCAGTTTTAGATCTGTATACAAGAACAAACAAGAAAAAGGCAGGCTGTTAAAACTAGAAATCAGACAAAGAGGTCGCTCTTGATCAGTAATGAGGGATGATGGTCTAGAGGCTACTCACGATCTCCATTCTTAACTGAATTTGTTTAGAAATAGACTAAGAGAGGCAAGCAAGCTTTTATCTACATTGTGTGTTGTTTTATTATTTGAATTCATGAAGCATCAGAACATACACAACCTCTGGCCCTAGTACAATTCAAATGTTATTTAAATGAAGAAATGTTTAACTCAGCATAAGCTGCTGTCAGCAACAGTTGAAGAATAAACATCAGCATGTTATGGAGCTGTTGTTGAATAGCGAATAAGCTTACAAAGCCAAATACTGGAAGATCTTTCACAAAGTAAACTTAGAACAAGTAATAAGTCAAACTGCTGTTCTTTTCAAGCTTACAATATCCAGCTGGTTTGTGATTGATTGTCTTTTGGTTAATTTCTATACTACATTTGATATCTGTCGCCCTCAATTAGGATCCTTTTGCATTTTTCATTGTTCGATGCACATTTTGAAAACCCTCTATATTTTTCCACCTAACTTGCTGCTAGAAATGTTTCTTTGACCACTGTAATTAGTTCAGCTTTTTTATAGAAATTTACTTTTGTAACCATTGGACCAAAGGTAGTTTGCTTTTAGAGGATCATTTTGCTATAATTCTCCTACTAAATAAGAAAGTGCCACTGAGCTGCCATTGTTCATTGCGCTTTATTTTCATCTGAACACAGCTAGCAATGCCACTCAAACTAATAGTCTGGAAGAGCAACAATGACAAGTGCAGTGGATACAGTAATCAAGCGTCACTTCCGCTCCTGCAGGTTAATATTTCCAACTGCTTTTTGAAGGGCCTCTATGTTGATACTAAGAAAGTAATTTTGAGCTCTGTTGAAAGTGGAACAAGGTTCATCTATATGGTCAAGGAACTAAACTATATTAGATGGTGCTTTATCTCACATATTCTAAATGGGTGACTGTTATATTTTCATTGACCCATGGACTTTTTTTTCTGTTGCAGGCAGGCTCTGGAATTAGAAAGTGCATATTATAAGAAAATTACATCTCACCTTACTTGTAATTGTATATTACAAGACAGTTATTGTGACACTCCAGCACCTTCTTATTTTGTGTAAGGGCTGTTATCCACCTCCCTTGACGTTCGCACCATTAGATGAAGGAGCCCATTAAGTAGAAGGAATTTTCTAGCCAGTGCCTGCCTACCCTACCACATTTTACCAGCCACTGAATTTACAATGCTGCTGCTATAATTAAAGGCGACCTTCTACTTCAGTAAGTCCTGGCCTGTGGGAGAAGAAAGCCATTTCAGCTTTGACAGACCCTCCAGTTGTTCCTACTTGACTCAAATCCTGCTGCCTCTTACCAGTTGGTGGAGCTGTGGCACTCAACTGTTATGCTACTTTTCATATTTACATATCCTATGAGGCTACATTAAAGACATGGATACGAGAGTAATCATTGCCGTAGTCATATAATTGTGCCCTAACGTTTCTTGCTGCTCCTGGTAGTGGGACGAATAATTGATTCCACTACAGTCACAGGCCCGATCCTCTGGCCCACAGTGATACAAGTGCACTCCAGGTCAACACTCTCTCCACCGCTCAAGTACAAAACAACACATTTTTATCCTGGAACATTGCAGGCTTGATGAATAAGCAGGGCTGACCGGACTGGGCCAATTTTGTGGACCAATTTGAAATATGTGCTTTTTAGAAGACTTGTGCAACTGGTTCTTTATCTCAAACTGGGTTTGTTTGCTTTGACCAACCTGCCCTTTCATGTGAGAGAGGCTGACCATCAGGGGGCTCACTGACATGGATTAATACCACTCTTGAATGTTCTTCTATTATGATTGATCTAGGTTTTCCTGGTGTTTTGTGTGTTAATTTGAAGTTCACCAATGGGTCTCTTTGTGGTTATACAATGTTTATTGTAGGAATGAAAATCACACAGCTAACATAGCAGTTACTGACCTAATTAGTGACCATCTGGCATCCCTCCCACACAAAGCACTTAGAATAGTGATGGGGAACATTAATGTTTCCTTTGAACCAATTGATGCTGGGTCCGGCCCCATTAGTGGAGAAGAAGACAAACTATGGATGATACCTGCTTTCACCCTACCACCAATTAGGAGGTGGTCAACTGCTGTTTTACAGCTGAATGATTTTGTTCTTGGCAATGGTTTGAGAGCATGGAATGGTAGAAATGTATCAGACAAGGAGAGGAGGAATACGGTCAATCCGCAGGGGGGTTCGAGCTGAATAGATTATATTCTGCAGGATATTAGGCTACGGCCCATAGTTGTTGATATTGAAGTGGTACAGCGGCAAGATAGTAACCACAATGCCCTGGACCTCACTCTTTGTTCATCAGTGCTTAATGTTTCCTCTAGTGCTAATGAAACAACTGACAGGAGGCTCGTCCCCTCAAGCAATCGTCGAAGGCTGAGGTGGAGTGTTATCGTCTCAACTAAGACCATCCAATAACAGATTTTGAGGCTCTTGTCACTGTCTTGGAAGCAGTCCTATTAAAGTGGGGGGAATTCCCTGACAGATGCCTCATGTGGTGATCTTGGTACTATTCACAATTCCATCTTTCACACATTTAAAGACCTTTTTATGGTGGAATCCAGAGGGCAGATTTACAAGCCCCTTACACCACTTTTGCGTCACTTTTAACATGGGAAAAGTGATGCAAAAGCGGCACAGGAGGCTAAAGTTGCACCAAAACTTGTAGGGTTGCCCAGAGATCACTTAAGATACCATTAGGAGTAGCAAGAGGGATTCAATTAAGGAAGCAAGACCCTCTTACAAAGCTACGCTAGTAGGGCTAAACACGAGGATGAGATGGAAAAATGGAAAGGCCTTTCAAATGCTGTGAAATTGATAGTAAAATTGATAGACCATTGGCTGTTCTGGCATACGCTGGCCGGAAGGGCTCTGGATTTGGCTGTCCCGTTGAATTCTAATATCTTGGCAGCATCATGAATTATTCACTTTTTGGGGCTGTACGATGGGCGAGGGGACAATTGCGAGGCAAATGTTCACTCTGGTAGCATTGAAGTCCTCACTGTCATAGCAGTAGAGACTGCTTATGTAGAGAATGATCTACATAGAGAGGCCCTGTCTGAAAATACTGTATACAAAATTCCTCCTATCACTGTAAGGGAGGTTATTAAAGCCATAGACTGGATCACTCCAGGAAAAGCGCTGGGTTTAGATAGGGTGCCTGGAGATATGTTCAAGGCAGATGAGGCCATCTAGGGCCCATAATTTGCTAAATATTTTATGTTTCGAAGGCTTGTCCACTCCACTGACTTGGGCAGGGGCCAATATTGTACCAATGTATAAGAAAGGCTCACGGTTCTCGCCATTCAATTATCATCCAATCAGCCTTATCAACTGCTCACAAAAGCTTTATTGTCGTATATTGTTGGATAGGCTGTGTGAGTGGGTTGAGGGTGTGGGTCTTATAACCCCTCTCCAAACAGGGTTCAGATGAAGGACCAGTACCATCGATCAAGTATTCAGATTACAACTTACATACTGGAAGTATGTCTTTCTGGGAATTGGGAGGTTCTAGGTAGTTTTTGTTGACCTCCATACTGCCTTTGACGCCGTGCCAAGGGAGGTCTTATGGAAAGATCTACTTGAATAGGGTGTCCAAGTTATCTTGTTGATGTCATCAGGAGGCTACACCAGAAGAACTATGTGCTGCTTAGATATGGCAAACATGGGCAGCTAACAACATTGATACCAGTTACGAAGGGGGTAAGACAGGGCTCTGTTTTTACCCCAACTCTGTTGTATTATATATTTTTATCTGGTAGCCAGCTAGAGAAGTACAATCATGACGCCCTGAGCTTAGTGATTATGAAGATCCCAGCCCTTCTGTTCACAGACAACACCCTACTGGTATTCAATTTTTCTATGGGTATCCAACATCTCCTGGACTTGTTTGGTGTCTTCGGTGAGGAGAGTGGGCTTGAGATCAACCTCCAGAAAACCAATTATATGGTCTTAAATCCTAGCTACACAACCCGCCCAAACTTGTCTATGAACGGTTCTCCTCTTGTGAGTGTCCACACCTTTGAATTGTTTGGCCTCACTCTGATGGAGAATTCTGGTTGGTCTGCTCAGATCTACAAGAGCAAGTTGAAACTTGAACATTATGCAGGGGGCATGTTGAGGGGTGTCAAGGGTTCCAGCTTTTGATTAGCATCTCCAGCCATCCAAATCTTCAACCAACAGGCATTAAGTAGGTCCTGTATGAGGCAGAACTGTGGGGATACGAGAGGGCCCACTGCACTGCAGGTGGGCGAAATCCAATTTTTACGATCTTTGGCAAATCTCCTATCTAGTACCCCACTCCTGCCATCACTGTTCGATCTAGGCCACAGTTCCTTCGCCCATACAGTAAGCCTTAGACCTTTGCTGTATTGAAAATGGCTATGGACCTCAGTGGACCTAGTACCAAATCAGACAGGATTAAAACAGCTATTTAGGCAGCCTGGAGTTTCCAGGATCCCATGGTTTGGGCACATCAAGACCTACTTGACAAAGTTGGGATGTGAATTCCTGTGGACTAATCCCGGAGGTATGCCCGGTGTGTCAACGCCTGCACTTACTGGAATTTACTGAAGGTATATAGATGGAGAATTGAGCTTGGGCACTCTGACACTAGCCTTCCTGGAATGCAAAGGTACTTTCCTTATGGAATAATATATGGACTTCATTGAACCCCCATTGGCAAATGCCCTGTACATTAAATTTCATTTCGGGACCCTACCGTTGCGCCTCTTCACTGCTAAATGGGGGCAACATGATATTGACCCAGACTTGACTGGCCCTTTTTGCCCCCAGACCAAGGAATGCATCAATCATATATTATTTTTCTGTCAGTGTTACCGTAACCACAGGGAGAAGTGGCTACTACCACTCTGTCAGAGTATGAGGATTGGGGGCTTTATGGTTGCTTGTAGAATCCTCAGATTCAACACATCACCCCCCATCATGTCTGCTCTGTCCCACTTCTTAATGGGAGTATTGAGAATCAGACCGGGCAGTGTATGGCCTTGACCACTGTACTGCACTGTCCATTGTTGTTGGCAATGTGATCCATATAAATACTTTAGCTCCACCTTCCAATTTAATGGTCTTCCCTAACGAGGTGCTAACTCACTACTGGAATCCAGAAGTATAAGTCATATAGCTGTAGCCTGTTTTGTGAAATTCCACAACTAGCCACGTTTATTGTCTCAGCTGTTACTTAAACACTGCTCATTAAAGGCCCTTATGAGGGTTTTTTAAGGACTTTACTGGTTTTATTCTTATTAAAGTTGTTATGTGAATAGTATTTATGTGAACGTTTATAGAAGCATTCGCCAAATAACAAAATGAGGAAATATCCTTGTTGTAAAAGCAATATTACTTCAATAAACATGGCCTGTGGATCATTTGATAACACTAAACCGCATTCTGACTGCTCTATTAATGAGTGGAATCCCTCACTTATTGTAAGGGATTATCTACCTAACACTATATTTAAAAGCATTCGAAAATTACATTGAAAGATTGTCACTTCTTAAAGGAACTCAGCCTACAATCTCGGGTCTGTATGCCTCAAAATCTCCTCTTTGATTTTCAGAATCCTTATAATGTACAGTTTGGTATATATAGTGATATTATAGTGTTTCTATAGTATCCTTATTGTTTTATTAAACTGATTCGGTGTTTAATTTGAGTTGGTGGCTGAAGGTGGGGTTAGGGATGAAGAGAAAGAGAAAAGAAACAATAAAAAAGGAAGGAAGCAATGACGCAAGAGAATCTAAAAGAGTTGGATAAACAGGGTGGCAGTTTCTGGTGGTAGATTACAGAGGCGCGAGGTGGAATCAAGGTCGCGCAGCCTTAGTGTTCCAATCTCCTATCTTTGATACCTCCAGCTGCTGGTTTCTGAATAAAACTTTGGGCCTCGGCACCGATGTTTTAAAAAGTTAGCACGTCACTAATCGCCAATAATAATCTATCACAATCGATTAATGATGTCTTCTGAGTGGTCAGTGCTGCGCTGACTCACAGCTATTCTGCTTTGTGTATCATAAACAGAAAGTGAGATGACAAGCTGGCAGTAGCTGTCTGGCAGCGTTGTGTTTATTTTCATGTTGCCAGACAATGAAAATGAATTGGAGATGAAACAGATGCTATGATTCCCAGACTGCTCTGAAATGACTTTTCCTTTTGAAAGTAGTCCCACCACAAAATGCAAGATTAAAGTCAATCTTTCTCATCTCTCAGTGAGCATGCTTCTTACTTGATTGGGATGAAGCGAGTTTCAGAAATATATTTGTTTTTGGCTCGTGAAGTCACACTTCCATAATGATTAATTGTACTAATGGTTTTTGCATGATTTTGTATTAATTCAACCTAGTTTAAAATTGCACACACGAACACGAGGGTAACATTATGTGCTTTCATGTTGCACTTGCAAGTTTGTGAAAATTAATTACCTAACCTTGTCTAATGTCTGTCCAATTAATTGCGGTTGTTTATTTAAATGGCATGTGCTTATTTTTGCCTTTGTCTATGTTGTGTCATATATGTGGCATAGGTTCGTGGAGAATCCTGGATGAAGAGGGTTTTTATATTGCAGCATTTATGTGCTTAAAGCTAGGTAACATAGATTAATGGGTTAACATTAGCAAGGAGGGTGGGTAACAGAATATTTTTCCTTACTCAAATTAATTTATGTCTTGTGTTTCCTTGCTTATTAGTGCTTCGAAAAAGAGGCCTGAGGCCTAGTTCTGAAAGGATGTTTGCAAACCTGTCCTGTTGTGGTGAGTCAAGCACAGCAAAGAATGAATAAAAAAAAAGAGTTTGTTGTTCATAATCTTCAGTGAACAAAACACGAGGAACTGTGCAGGATGCGCTCCACGTTGTATAACTTTTTCAAGGACGGGATATAGCAGAAAGGCCAAAACTGAGGAAGCAACAAACTGTTATTCAATAAAATGTTGCGAAGGACCGCGGAAGTAATGTCACTCGTTGACAAAGGACAATGGCTTTGTTGAGGAACGTGATTTTTGAGTGAAGAAACAATGAGCTAATGTGGCCTGACGGCTGTCAGCCAATGGCTGCGTAGAATGTCATTAGAAATGAATTCTTTTAGTTAGTTTTAAGATAGAGAAAAGGTATAAAACTTGGCCCCTTGGGAGGAGCCTGTTGGCTTGTTCCTGAATCCCTCAGAGTGCAAGATGCTGACGGACTTTTGACTCACGTAAGACTAATCAAGACTTATGTTTTTCCCTTTAGGTTCCTTTAGCTATATTAGGGAAATAGGGTTTAGGGAATGAGATTTCTTTCCGTCAAAATACTTCTCATGCTGATTTTGTTTTGAAGCTGACAGTCTAATGTGCCTTTCTTAATAAAATTATGCTTATTAAATGCTAATAAAGTTTATTATTATTAAAATGCTCATTTTTGAAATTAAAGGTAATAAAATAGACTTTGAAATGACATGCTGGCCTTGTTCTTTTTGAATTTAGTAACAATTAGTTAATCCATTGCCTATGTGGCTTAATTAAATGTCATTATTTTATAAACATGATAAAGACAAACTGCAGTTGTATATAAATATAAATAGACTTGTGAATAGGTTCATTTAATTAGGTCCCTTGATTCAGTTGGCCAATTCTTGTCTCAATCATTTATGGGCCTAGTGATGAATTTATGATTATAGTGAGTATTGTGGTGTAGATACGCTTATGAGACAGAATTTACTAAGGCCCGCTGGACCAATTTTCTGGTAGCAGAATTTGATGGTTACTATGGTAACTGTTATGCTACATGTAGATACATAGGATACATGTTTAACACATGTTAAGTTTGTCCAGTTGTTTTTATGTAGTCGAAAGGTTTTTTTCCAGCAGTGTGAAAATTCCTGGTTAAGTTGCCGGCAGAGTAGTGTGACAAGTGAAGTTACACAGTTCATTTGTTCTGTTTCAAATTGGTGATATTGACATATTCCTAAGTGTTGTGGACGTACAGCACAAGTTTAGGGATTTTAGGTATGATTGGTTGTATGTATAGTGAGGGTTGCCTATGAAATCGTAGCTTTGAGTATAGGGACTAGGCGCCCGTTTTAAAACTCGCTGTGAAAAGTATAATAGGATTTTTCCAAGCTTGAGTGAAGGGTAAGGAAGTGTCGTCTATTCTTACTGACGATTGAGGATTTCTGTTGGTGGGTTAAAGTCCTGCCGAGATATCACGTATACATGGCTAGGGTTTTCCGTTTGAATGCGTAAAATGATTTTGTGAAAATAGCGTTGTCTATTTCACGTGTGTGAAAACCTGTATGCTTGTTAGCGAAACAGGCAAATAGTTTGTTTTTCTGTAGTTACTAATTGAATTCATCGAAAGAATTGTTTTTAAGATGGCGCTGTGAAAATATTTTGTAAAGGAGGGGTGAGTTTACGGAGCGGAGACAACGGAGCTGCAGCGGCAGCATACGTCACAGGGTTCGCGCTGTGATTGGCTAGCATACGTCACAGCAAGCGCACTGGTTGGTTCACGTGATCGTGACGAGCTGCTGGCTGATTGGTCCTTTCTGAAAGCAGTACTTTCATTGGTTGAGCAAGGTGGTGACGTGGCTTAACCTGATTGGCTTGTTGGTGAGTTTCGCGCACGGATTGGTCAGAGTAGCGGAACAACAAAAATACTCACGATCTTTTCTGAATTAAGCAGAATTGTTTTAAAACATGAGTTATTGGTACGGAAAACAGGAAAAGAAGCCTTCATGGTTTCAGAAATTGAAAAATATATTCAGTTCTGACACGAAAATTGTAACGCGAGGTGGAAAATTACTTCATAAATGCAAGACACCCGCAGCATATATGGAAGGTAAATATGGTTACCATACTGTTCTTTGGTTTGACAATTGGATGCAATATACCAAGGATGATGGTGTATTAGCGTGGCCGGAAGATGGGTCATTTAATCAGAAAGTTTTGAGAAACTTGAGAGAAAAAATGATGACTCTTGTGCCTAAGCCTAGACCTACACAATTTGAAGCTCTAGTTGAATGGGAAGCTGAAATGATGGAACTTGAACGAGAAAATAGAGGTATAACAAGAGGCCCAAAATTAGATATTAATAGGGAAACTCATGAAGATAAGGTACGACGCTGGAAAAAATATGATATGAGTGATGGTTTATATCCAGTTAGAGTAATGGTTACTGAAACTCCAGGTCAAAAGAATATCAGAAAAAGAGGTCATCTTGATGAGAAATTAGATGATGCGGTCCTAGAAGAAATTTTTATTAATCCACCACCCTATCAGCCAAATTGTTCACAGTCTACCCCGAGAGTTTCTTCAGGAACCTCTCCCAGTGCACCTCCTAGAGATGCTGATGAAAATTCACCCAGATTTTTAAGATTACCTGAAAGAGCAAAGTCAAGAAGTAAATGTAATACTCCAACAGAAAACAGAAATTATCCAGAAATTCCAGAGCTGAGAAATGAATTCCCGAGAAATTAAAAGAGAGCAGAGAGACCCGAAAATGTACCAAATATTTCAGAATATTACAGAGCAAAAGAAGAATTAATACAGCAATTAATGAAAGGGATGGAAGCAGTAACAGTTCCAGTAACAATTGGTCCTGTTGTACCAGTTTTTGAGCAAAAAGAAAACAGACATACAGCTCTGATTCCATTAAATGTGGAAATTCAGAAAGTGGCTGAAAAATTTTATTCAGAATTGTCGGAATTACATAAAGAAAAAACAATGCCACATTTAACTTTTAATCAAAGTTTGTCAAATGGTCAGACGCCATCAGCTGCAGGATCTGATTCTGGTTCTCCTGAAAAGAGCATAAATAAAACAGATTTAACACAGACTCCACATAATTCACAAATCCCTGTATCTAAACAACTAGATGTGGCAAAATTAAAAGCAGATTTAGAAGAATTAATTATTGGCACAATTGGAACTGACTGTTTGAAGCAATATCAGGATGATGAACTGTTGTTTATCAGTAAGAGTATTCAATGGAAAACTAAAAACAAATATGATCAATTTGAAGAAGTGGCTGCTGAATTAGACATAGATTTGACCAGACAGAAGCAATTGCAGAAACATTACAGAGTAGATTTTTCAGAGAAAGACATTGAGAACCTGAATACTACAGGTAGGATTACCCATATAAAATAATTAGTTGTGTTCCTGAAAAGATTAGGTGAATTAAGTAAGTGGAGAGTGAAATGGACAAAAAAGAAAGAAGAAGAAAGAAGAGAAAGAGGGGAATTTGCAACTGAGTTTCCTATGAGGGAAATAGCTGGTGGAGGTTATGTTCATGTCCCTTGGACAAGGCAGGATATTTTGCTATTCACAAATGATTTTCCTCGGCTGAGAGAAAAACCAGTAGAATGGTATCGTCAGGTAGACAGATTCATCAAGGTGTCAAAAGTTCTGTGGATTGATCTTGATGGATTCTTTGACATTGTTGTCCCATCAGATCTTTGGACAGAATGTAAAATTTCTGTAAGTTGGCCTAAAGAAGAACCAGCCCGAGAAAAAATAACAGGTGCCACTTCAGCCGAAGTCATGGATTTTTATGACAAGGTAATTGTGTGGCTGAAAAATAAGATTCCTCCAAAAGAAGTAGATTGGGTTAAAATTGACAGAACAAATTAAGAACCAAAAGAGTCAGTACATTCATTTTATGAAAGATTACTGCTGGTATTTAAACAATACAGTGGCTATGAAAAATTAAGTGAAAAGGACATGAGCCACTTCATATATAGATTTGTTTATGGTCTGAGACCTGAAATTAGTGAAATGATTTGAAACGGGATTGTCGGTTGGCAATCACTTTCAGTTGACGACTTCCTGAGAAAAGCAAAATATTGCAGTGACGAGATAGACGCAAAACAGAAAAAGCTTAAGGAAAAGGCAATGTAGGCACAAGTGAAGGTAGCTAAACAGCAAATAGCAACCGTAGAAAATAAAAATGTTTACCAGAATCAAGGCAAGTTCAAGGGAAATCCGAATAAACCAAAATTTAATATTAACATTGAAGAGCTCAAGCAGAAGCTATCATGTTTTAATTGCGGCGAAATTGGACACTGGAAGCAGGAGTGTAAGAATCCGCCCAGAAATTTTAAAAATTCATCATTAAATCCACAGATGCAGAGTTAGATAAATCAGCAGCAACAGCTACAGCGACAGTTAAATGAAATAAGTCAGCAGCAACAGCTACAGCGACAGTTAGTGAATCAGCAGAGCCAATTGAATCAGCGAAGCCAAATTCCACAACCGCCTCTCCCAAATTGCGTGAATGCACAGAGGTTCAGTCCTGAGACGGGATTCTGCTGAGGTGACCAGGTAAATATATCACAAAGAGTGAATGTGCCGAATGTTTCTCAGCAATATTGGTTGAACGGAGGGAGTGATTCAGAGGATAACTCATGACGGTGCCTGAGAGGGGAGGAAGAGTGTGTGCTTGGAGCCACTCTTGAGGTAGATCAGTCAGGTCTATTTGTAAATGGTAAAGTGATTGATGTAGAAATCACTTTTCTTGTGGACACTGGTTCTACCCGTTCTACTGTTAGATCAGTGGAAATTGAAAACCTTCCTCTCTCAGGTGAGTCTATCCAGGTAGTTGGTGTAGCAAATCAGCACATTAAAACAGATTTAACAGAACCAGTTAAAGTGGAGATTGGAAATTTCAAAGATAAACACAGATTTGTTGTCTGTAACAGTAGTCCAGTTAACCTATTAGGGAGGGAAATATTCTGTAAGATGAACTGTAAAATATATTGCTCACTGGATGGTATTGAGCTCCAAACTTTAGAAGAAGATGGTCTGTACAAATTAACAATGTTAAAGGTTGAGGAAGAAAATAAGCTGTTTCCTGCTTTTGATAAAAACAATTTGCCTCAAGAACTGAAAGAGGTAGTTAATCCTAAAATTTGGGATTTAACTGGTGATGAAATGGGTTTGATGAAACATGTTGACCCAGTAAAAATTACTGTAAAGCAAGAGATAGATTTTCCAAACATTCCTCAGTACAAAATGAAGCTGAAACTATTGACGGTGTCATTCCTGTGATTGAGAAATTCATAGAACAAGGTGTTTTAATAGAAATTGAGAGCAGTCCATGCAATTCACTGATCATGGGAATCAAAAAGCCAAACGGAACTTACAGAATAGTTCAGGACCTGAGAAAGGTTAATCAAATAGTTGTTCCTTGTTGTCCAGTTGTACCAAACCCAGCGGAAATTCTATATCAGATTCCTCACGATGCAGAATGGTATACGGTCATAGACCTATGTAATGCCTTCTTTACAGTTCCACTGCATCCAGAGAGCCAACAATTTTTTGCGTTCAGATTCCAAGATCGTATCTTAGCATGGTGTTGTATCCCTCAAGGGTATACTGAGAGTCCATCTATTTTTAAATCAATTGTTAAAGAAATCCTTGGAAGATCTAGATTTGCCTGGAAAATCAACATTGGTCCAGTACATTGACGATCTCCTGGTGGCTGCAAAAACACGAGAAAATTGTGTAACAGACACCGTTACTCTTTTGAATCGTCTGGCAGATGAGGGACATAAAGTTTCACCTGCAAAATTACAGTTTTGCAAGCAAGAAGTAAAATACCTTGGTCACAGAATTGCAAAAGGAATAAGACAAGTGACAGTTGAGAGAATTAAAATGATTCGAGCAACACAACCTCCAACAACACAGAGACAGGTCAGAATGTTACTAGGAATGGTAGGTTATTGTCGTCAATGGATTAGTGGGTTTTCAGTAATTGCAAAACCACTACAAAGACTGACAAAAGCAGACATAAAAGACCCGATTACTTTAACAAAAACTGAGTTATAAGCTTTTGAAAAGCTAAAGAAAAGTCTGTGTGAAGCTCCAGCATTGGGGATGCCAGACTATGACAAGGAGTTTGAGCTGTACTGCAGTGAAAGAGAAGGTTGTGCTTTATCAGTTCTGATTCAGAGACATGGAAAAATGAGAAAGCCAATTGCTTACTTCTCAGCTGTTCTTGACCCTGTTGCAAAAGCATTGCCAGGTTGCTTAAAAGCAGTGGCTGCAACAAGTGTAAGCCTTGAGCAAAGTGAAGGAATCATAATGGGGTTTCCTGTAAAAGTGTATGTACCCAATTCGGTTGAAAATCTCCTTACCAGAAGCAAAACTCAACACTTATCGTGCAACAGGCTGACTAAATATGAAAAGGTTATTCTAGGATCAGATAATGTCTCGATTACTAGATACGTGAATCTTAACCCTTCAACATTATGGCCAGATGGTGTTATTACTGAAATCAATAATGAAAATGATGTTGATCATGAGTGTTTGGATGTTTTGGAATACTGTACTAAACATAGAAAAGACATAAAAGACGTGCCCTTAACAGAGTCAGACATTGTTTACTTTGTTGATGGCTCCTGTTTAAAAACAGATGAGGGCATTCTGAGAGCAGCATATTCAGTTTGCACAGTTGCAGAAGTAGTTGAAGGTTCAACTCTTGAAGGAATTCGTTCAGCTCAAGTGGCAGAATTAATTGCTTTGATTCGTGCATGTGAAAGAGCAAAGGGAAAAAAGGTTACCATAGTGACTGATAGTCAGTATGGATATAGCGTAGTCCATGATTATGGCCAGCTTTGGTCTCAAAGAGGTTACTTAACTTCTGCGGGAACACCACTCAGGAATGCAAAATTGATCAAAAGGTTGATCGATGGCATTCAGTTACCTGAGAAAATTGCTGTTGTGAAATGTTCAGCTCATAAGAAAGGTGAGGATTATATAACTAAAGGTAATTCTTTTGCAGATGATACTGCACGTTACTGTGCGAAAAACAAATTTTCAATCAATCGAGAAAAAGACAGTGATCACATTTTTAACTCTCTCATGCTAATATCTGTAGTTGAAACGTGGCAGGGAGTGAAAGATCTACAAGATGAGGCAGATGATGAGGAGAAAAATACATGGCTGAAAGAAGGTTGCAGACAGAGGGAGGGAGATGAAGTTTGGATTTACAAAGATGACAGGCCTGTAATGCCAAACTGCATGATTGCTGACATGGCACGGATGTACCATGGTCCAGGACATTTAGGAAGAGATTCTATGATAAGCTCATTTAGGCAAATGTGGTATAATCCAAAATGTAGGATTATTGCGGAGTCACTTTGCCGGAGATGTTTGATCTGCCAGCAAATTAATCCAAACAGAAAAACAGTTGTGAGCATGGGAACCATAGGACGAGAGGGTGGTCCTTTTACCAGGTTGCAAATGGATTTCATTGACATGCCACCCCACAATAGCCTTAGATATGTCCTTGTGATCGTCTGTCTGTTTTCAAGATGGGTGGAAGCGTTCCCAACTCGTCACAATGATTTAATTACTGTGGCAAAATTGCTTTTAAGGGAGATCATACCAAGGTATGGATTTCCAGTTACTGTTGAAAGTGATCGTGGCACACACTTTTTTTGCTAAACAGATTTGTGAAGCATTCAACATTAAACAAAAGTTACACTGTGCATACAGACCAGAAGCATCAGGAGTGGTTGAACAAATTAACGGAACAATTAAAAACAGAATTGGAAAAATGTGCTTAGCTACAGGAATGAAGTGGACAGATGCACTTCCACTTGTTTTATTGTCTTTGAGAAGCACACCAGATAAAAAGACAGGTCTAAGCCCCAATGATATTCTTATGGGAAGTGTAATAAGACAAGCATTTATTCCAGTTGGGAAAATTTTAGCCATCAATGAAAGTGCAATTATGGACTATTGTAAAAGCCTTTCTGACGTGGTAACTTCTGTATTCCATCAGGTGGGAACAGTTGTGATTTCAAAAGAAAAGGAGCAAGCTCATGATCTGTTACCAGGAGACTGGGTCAGAACAAACGTTCACCGGAGAAGAAACTGCTTAGTACCCAGGTGGCAAAAAGCAAGACAGGTGATATTGGTCACAACAAATGCAGTTAAATGCAAGGGTTTGAAAAGGTGGGTGCATGCAAGTCACACCATTCGTGTACCACCTCCTGAAAATCCTGACGAGGATAGTGACGACACAACAGCTGATTCAGATTCTGAAGGAAAACCTGAAAATCCAGATTCTGGAGATCGACCTTGTAGTCGACATCTGGAAGATTCTGATGCAGATCAGGCATTGAATGAAAGAGATCTAGAGATTATGATTCTAGATTCAGAAAATGATGAAGATGTTCTAGAAAAAGGAACAGAAAAAGAATCTGAATCAAGAGAAATTCAAGATCAGGAAAGTATTGAAAAGCAGATTGAAAGCTCTGAAAGCAGGAACAAAAATTCTGAAACTGGGAAGTTAGAAGTAATTCCAGAAGAAGAAGACGAATTACCGAGTACCAGTTACAAGGATACTGTTCCTAACGGAGTGAAGCTGCCGAGTAAAGAAGTACCTGAAACAAGATTTCAAGTCTCAGAAACAGAAGATGAGACTGATGAAAGTGATGAAGATTCACAAGTGAGAAAATTCAGAAAAAGAATTTGGAAAATTTAAAATTCAAATTAGCGAAAGAGCAGGTCAATGAGCTATCAAGTCAAAAAGGTGATGCTGACAAGAAAAATCAAAAAAGGAAAGAAAATAGAAGTAGTTAGCAGTAAGGGAAAAAGGCCATTAAGACCAAACCAGAGGTACAAGTCGCCTGAGTGGACTTATATCATAATTCCACCAACTGTGGAAATCAGTAGCAATAGCCAGGAAGATTTAGAAGAAAATAGTGACAAAGATTGAAGATGTTTTCTCTTTTAAATTAAGGTTCTATTTTTGGCATAAGGCTGAAGAAATTGTGTTAGGTGACAAAAGGTCGAAGAAATTGTGTTAGCTGGAAAAACACTTTGATGTAAGACACAAGGTCGAAGAAAAGCTGTTAGAGGGTTACTAAAAAAAAAAATTAAAAGGGGAGGTGTATATAGTACTACTACTATTTTTACTATTTTAACATTTTTGTTTTAAGTTTTTGTTTAAGTGAAATTTTATTTAAAAACAAGATGCCTATTTCTGACAATTCAAGGTGTGCTATCTTTAGAAGATGTTGTAAAATGTCTTGTTATCTTTCCTTTTGGCATTGATAAAGAGGATTATAAGATTAACATGACAAGCAAAGCTGAATCTAAACAAGCTATTCATGGAGTACTATTACTCAGACCACGATGAAATATTTGCTAACCTGAAAGTTGTAAATAGCTTAAACAAAGTTCGACCTGCTAAGCAGATGAGGGAATTCTTTCTGGTGACTAATGAGCTGACATATGAGTATGCTTACAAAAATAATTTAACTTGCAAAATGATAGCTGAAGAGAAATCTTTTCTTAATTTAGTTGAGGAGAGAAGGGCAATTTATAAGAGAAATGAGATGCTGAAACAAACGAAGTCCACGTTTTGGCAGCTTGAGGATGAGAAGCTTAATGGTGGATATAGTAATGCTGCTATTCACATAGATGATCCTGTTAGTGGAAAATTCTGTATTAGAAGAGAAAACACATTGTATGATAATTATTTTGTGGGTGCAAGTCAATGTGAGGATACCTATCGTATTGTAGGGGGATGGGGATTTAAAGGTGGCAAAGACCCAACTTTCCCTGGAATTTATTTTATTTGTGGGAACAAAGCCTACTTTAGCCTCCCAGACCATTGGTATGGGACGTGCTACCTTGGATTAGTTTTTCCAAAGATTTTTCATATGAACAGAAATGCAGAAGGTTCATTCAAAATTGGCAAACACCTGAATAGGTACAAGAGAGAGAGTTTTTCAGAAATTATGGGTGACATATTTGGTGCAATAACTCCTATGGTGGGAATAACCCTGAATTCAATCAAAATCAGAAAAGTTTCCACAATTGTAGATAGGTTGTCCACAGACACAGCAAGTGGTTTTCAATTGGTTAACACTGAACTTATAGCTACCAGAAGTATGGTTATGCAGAACCGTCTTGCTTTAGACATCCTGCTAGCCAAGGAAGGAGGAGTTTGTGGGATTTTGCATGTTCAGCATTGCTGCACATATATCCCAGATAAAAGCCAGAATATTTAAATGTTTATTAAAAATATCACTGAATTTCACTCAGAAATAGAACCCATGGAAAGGGACAATTTTTCTGAACGTTTGGGCAAAAGATTTGAGGCAATTGGGGATTGGTTTAGACAAATTGGCAGTTCAATCATTGGCAAAGTGCTTTATCCTGTAATAATCATAGTTATTGTGACACTTTTGTTAAAAATTAGTTGCATGATTCATAAGAGGAAGAAGCATGTGAGGGAAAAGAAAAGAATCTATAAACTCAGAAAAGCTCAAAAGAAGGAGATAGAAATGGAAGAGTTTCGTAGAGCTCAATATGAGAGTTCCAGACAAACTGCAGAGACAGGAGTTTAGAAATACTAACACAGAAAGAGTTCAAAGTATGATATCCACTAAATTAACATTTTGGTGAAAATTTTGGTATTGTTTGGTGATTTTAAAATCACCAGATGAGAGAGTTGATGAAGCGAGTTTCAGAAATATATTTGTTTTTGGCTCGTGAAGTCACACTTCTATAATGATACATTGTACTAATGGTTTTTGCATGATTTTGTATTAATTCAACCTAGTTTAAAATTGCACACACGAACACGAGGGTAGCATTATGTGCTTTCATGTTGCACTTGCAAGTTTGCGAAAATTAATTAACTAACCTTGTCTAATGTCTGTCCAATTAATTGCTGCTGTTTATTTAAATGGCATGTGCTTATTTTTGCCTTTGTCTATGTTGTGTCATATATGTGGCATAGGTTTGTGGAGAATCCTGGATGAAGAGGGTTTTTATATTGCAGCATTTATGTGCTTAAAGCTAGGTAACATAGATTAATGGGTTAACATTAGCAAGGAGGGTGGGTAACAGAATATTTTTTCATTACTGGAATTAATTTATGTCTTGTGTGTCCTTGCTTATTAGTGCTTCGAAAAAGAGGCCTGAGGCCTAGTTCTGAAAGGATGTTTGCAAACCTGTCCTGTCGTGGTGAGCCGAGCACAGCAAAGAATGAATTAAAAAAAAGAGTTTGTTGTTCATAATCTTCAGTGAACAAAACACGAGGAACTGTGCAGGATGCGCTCCACGTTGTATAACATTTTCAAGGACGGTATATAGCAGAAAGGTCAAAACTGAGGAAGCAACGAACTGTTATTCAATAAAATGTTGCGAAGGACCTCGGAAGTAATGTCACTCGTTGACAAAGGACAATGGCTTTGTTGAGGAACGTGATTTTCGAGTGAAGAAACGATGAGCTAATGTGGCCTGACGGCTGTCAGCCAATGGCTTCGTAGAATGTCATTAGAAATGTATTCTTTTAGTTAGTTTTATGATAGAGAAAAGGAATAAAACTTGTCCCCTTGGGAGGAGCCTGTTGGCTCGTTCCTGAATCCCTCAGAGCGCGAGATGCTGACGGACTTTTGACTCACGTAAGACTAATCAAGACTTATGTTTTTCCCTTTAGGTTCCTTTAGCTATATTAGGGAAATAGGGTTTAGGGAATGAGATTTCTTTCCGTCAAAATACTTCTCATGCTGATTTTGTTTTGAAGCTGACAGTCTAATGTGCCTTTCTTAATAAAATGATGCTTATTAAATGCTAATAAAGTGTATTATTATTAAAATGCTCTTTTTTGAAATTAAAGTTAATAAAATAGATTTTGAAATGACAAGCTGGCCTTGTTCTTTTTGAATTTAGTTACCATTAGTTAATGGTAGATGATACGCAGCTGACGGTGACACTGAAATGGATGCCCCCAGATTCCGAGCTGGACTTGTGGCAGTAGCAAATTGGTTAAGAACCAATTGCTTACAATTGAACGCCAAAAAGACCGAAGTCATGGTTTTGGGGAAACATGCGGAGCTTTGGGGAGATCAGTGGTGGCCTCCAGAATTGGGCGTCACTCCCGTTCCAGTTTCCGAAGTAAAGAACCTAGGGGTATGGCTGGATTCGGCGCTTACCTTCACGGGCCATACGAAGAAGGTTGCAGCCACCTGCTACGGCATCTTGCGAGGCTTAAGACCGATCCTTAAGTTTTTTGATCCCTCTACCCGGCAGCGCGTGGTCCAGTCCTCGGTTCTATCTCGGCTGGACTACGGCAGCGCGCTGCTGCTGGGGATAAACCAGGCTGAGGCATCTAGGCTACAAAGGGTGCAGAATGCTGTGGTGCGGGCCATTGTTGGCCTTCCCAGGCATTGTTCTGTTTCCAGCACTATTTCCGCCCTTCACTGGTTGCCGGTCAGACAAAGAATTAAGTTTAAGTCGCTTTGTCTGGCTTTTAAAATCATGAAGCTCTCTTCGCCACCTGCACTCGCTAACTTGCTTATCCCCTATGTCCCTTCGAGGTCCCTGAGATCGGAGGCTCTTCATCTCATCTTCATCTCGCAGCCTGCCCCCGTTTTAAACTCAGCAGGATGGGTGGACGCTCCTACCGAGTGCTTGCCGCTGGTTTGTGGAACTCACTCCCGGTGCACATTCGAGCTCTGGATAATCTGACCGCTTTTAGGCGTGCTATCAAAACCTTCCTGTTCTCTGTACCTGGTTAGCCGTCTTTTACCTCTTCCTGCGTGTTATGTTTTAGTACCTGTTCAAGCGCCAGGACGCCCCTTTGCTGGGGCAGCCGTGCGCTGTATAAATATTATTAACATAACATAACATAATCTATTGCCTATGTGGCTTAATTAAATGTCATTATTTTAGAAACATGATGAAGACAAACTGCAGTTGTATATAAATATAAATAGACTTGTGAATAGGTTTGTTTAATTAGGTCACATGATTCAGTTGGCCAATTCTTGTCTCAATCATATATGGGCCTAGTGATGAATTTATGATTATAGTGAGTATTGTGGTGTAGAGATACGCTTATAAGACAGAATTTCCTAAGGCCTGCTGGATCAATTGATTACTTGTGTTTTTGTATAAAAAAGGGGAGAGGATTAATATTAAAATGCTTTAATGATCATTTGAATGATTAATGAATGAAAAGTCTGATAGGTGAGTGAGTGCTAGAATCAATTACTAGTTTAAAGATATGTGGGTGGGTGGTGAGGGATGTAGTGAAGGTGGAGAAGGACCAATGCATGGAAAGATGAGTTTGAGCAGTTCTCATTTGGTCATCTGGTTTATTCTGCTCTTTTCTACACAGATATTATCTGTCTTTTCCTGATCTTGCTCTGTTTTTTATGTGTAAGTATTGCGAATTGATGAGGATATGGTAGAGTGGGTAAATGTAAGAATGAGGAATTGGTTGAATGAAAGAATCTGTTTTCCTCCATGGGGCAGCATTCTCAGGTTAGCAGGGATGTAATGCAGGGCCCTGCAGCGGGGGGGGGGGAATCCCTTAGAGGCCCCCAAACCTTCAGGGGGATCCCATTCAGCCATTCAGCCAAAGGTCAATGAATATCGGTGAGGTGTGGAAGTCTCAGGTGGCCCTCTTCACATTCTGCAGGGGGACTCCATTATTGTGTGTTACGCCACTGCCAGTTAGGTGAACCTGGTGATTATATGTACTGTGAAAAAATACGTGGCAAATACAAAGACATATTTTGGTCTGCAAAGCACCAACATTTATGTGTTGCCCCATCCATTTTGAAGGCCACAACTTGTCATATGCAATGATTAAAGTGCCTGCTAATTATCAGAACCTTGGGTATCGGATTTTAACAGGTGCTAAAAGTAGCACATCCTTCCTCGGGGTGATTGTTATCCTTGCACAAACAGCTACATAAATGCACTAAACCCAAGTGAGATGATCAGGGACTGGTTTTCTTACAAGCCAAGTGGTTTAGCTTACTTTTTGATATGATGTGCCTTGGAGCAAACTACCAGGGTTTCATACCTGTGGCCATAGTACCACAAATTTCATTAGCCATAACATTATCTTCTGAAAGACAGATATAATATGGATTAAAGGAGTATAAAATGAACATTAATTGCATCTTGTTTGAAGAGGTACAATTGCAGTTCCCAAAAACATTTAGAAATCCAAGCAGGACGCTGTTAGTACTTGTTAGCTACGATAGTAACTACTGAGCTCCACATCTCTCTCTTCCACATTATCATCTTTTGATGAAAATGTTTGCGTGGTTCTAGAATGTTTTATTGTCTTAAAAGGTGCATACATGATTTATTTAGATCAAAATAGGGTTCTACAGCCATTGACTCATGAGATCAACCACTCAGACCTACTCCACTGAAAAACAGAAGGAAACTTCTTAAGGGCAGAGTTCTTAAACTCTATTCAAATACATTATGTTTACATGGCTACTACCACATTTACTCACTTCTCTCTGAAAAAGAGATCCTATTCCATTCAACATATCTGGACTCATAGAAAGCCACACTATGCTCTGGTTTATCCGTCCGGTTTTCCATGAGGCCAGTATATCAAGTTCTCAGCTCCAATAAGTGTTCACCTCTTTATGACAATCAACTCCTCCACAATAATAATGTGATGCTCGAAGCTAATCTAACTCTCAATTGTCCTCCTAATTCAACATTCCATACCAAATCAAGCCACGTCTTTAATAATATATTGTGTGACTTCTGCCAGACCTCATCAATAGCACATTGTTCAGCACTCCACACACTTTATTCAACTGCTGACACCCACCAACACAGAGCCCCCACCTCAAAGGAGATCCAGATCAATACTCTATGTGCTCCTGTTTATTTTACTCACAACAACAGTCATCCCTGGATCGCTTCTCAATCACCACATTCTCCTTGCGCTCCTAGGGGGCACTTCATAACAAGAGATCTGTTGTTAAGCAACTCTTAAACATTTATGACACTGTTGCTAATCTTACAGCTCATATTATCATTCAGATCACTGGCATAATATCGATCCATGCAATGTCAAAACATAAAAATATCAAAAATGTAATATTGATTACAAAAAGATAGACTTCCTATACTAGTAAACTGCAAATGTCTATAAAATATAAATAGCGCCAAATTACAATGTCGGGCACACTTCCACCGACAGGCCGTCAGTGCAGCCCACTTGAATGTCAGCCCTTTGGTCCAGCTGCAGCATTTTTGGCTATACTCTGCGCACCCAGGCCGTACTCTGCGGCTGGAGCTGCACTTTCCGGCTCGGGCCGTACTCTCCGGCTCGGGCTGGATGAAGTGTAATCAATGGGCCGGAATTAAATTTTTACGAAAAGGAACATTAGGAACGTGTGATAAATGGTAGAGGATGTCATGAACATCAGTTTGGGCAGGGAAAAAGGTGTGGCAAGACACTACATCATATCCCAGAAAAGTTTGCTCCTTTGCATCATGGTAAAATGCAGTCCACAATTCGTGCTCCCCTCAGTGTTTTCTGTAGTTTCAACACTACAGTCATCGTTGAGGGGAGCAGCAACACTCATCTTAGTGCTGACTGCAGTGTTGATACTACAGTCGATACGGAGGGGAGTGCAAATTGTGGACAGCATGTACCATGATGCAAAGGAGCAAACTTTTCTGGGATATGATGTAGTGTCCGGCCAAGCCCTTTTCCCTGCCCAAACCGATTTTCATGGCCTCCTCCACCATTTATCACCAATTCCTAATGTTCCTTTTTTGTAAAAATGGCATTCTGGCCCATTGAGTACATCCCAAGCCAGAGAGTATGGTCCGGGTGTGGAGAGTATGGCCAAAGTCAGAGATTCCGGCCCGACTGCAGACGTAAAGATACGATTTGTAAACGACTTCTGTGACCAAAAGTTGTAAAGTTAGACTGTTGTCTCAGATTGCCTTTGTGAATTGGGCCCATCAATTATTAACTATGCTGAAAAAAAAATGTGATACAAAAATATTGTTACCTTCAATTAAAAATATACTATTTAAAAAATATTGATTCACACAATAGTGATGACAAAAATATACAAAAAATAATTAAACAATCACTAATAAATATATGAAAAACATTAATATGTAAAAAATGTATAAAGTATGAATTAAATAATAGTATAAATATATACAAATATTGCATTTATACATACATTTATGTTAACATTATGTAGAAAATGTCTATAAATCAAAATAATAATGTTAGAAAACATTTAAACAATGTAAAAATAAAAGTTGAAAATGTACAACACATAATAGTATGTAAATATATTTTAATTTTTTTTTAAAGTAAAAACAATAAAAATAAATGTTTTCTTTACTTACCTTTATAAAAATATTCATTTTTTACATTAAATATATATATTTACAATTTTTTAAATATACAATTAATAAACTTTGAAAACAGAAATAAAATGAGAAAAATGCGTAACATGTCCTTATTATAGAAAACAATGTCATTTATATTTGAATTGTTTACAAAAATACAACTATTTTTTTATTATATTACTAATGAACAACAATACTAATAAAATGCTACAAAGTATACTACATACAAATACAAATGAAAAATAAATTTTAAGAATAACAAAACAAAATTAAAATAATCACACTCCAGCATAATTCATTTGTAAAAAATTGTTAAACACTAAAGGGGTGACATTTACTATTTCCACTACAATCCAATCATATTCGTAGAATGTGTTGAACACTAAGGGGGGGGGGGATATACCAGTCCCACTCCAATCCAACCACATTGGAGTAAGGTGTTGGATAAAAGTTGCTATATACTATTCCCAATTTGAGGAAGGCGTTGGACACTAGGGGTACGATTACGATGATGGCGATGTGGTAGCACACCACCACACTGGCGGCCAACTCCCACACAGCTAAACCCATGGTTGCACCCCTCACCCGATTCTGAGTTTTCTCATGTCTGGCAGGCTGTTTTTGGCGGTCCACAATGGGCACCACAATGGGAACGCCAAAACTAGTTCCTACATGGCATGAACTGTAAAGTCATTCCCTGCAGGAACTGGGGCTCATGTTATGCCCCCTGCATGCATTCCCATGCACATGGGCAACAGGTGGCCCTTTAGGACCCTGTTTGTTTCCGGACTGCCAGCCTTTTCATGGAGGAAAGACCTCCATGACAACGCTGGCGATCCTAAAACTCATGATATGCATGGCTGTGCTGCAGCCCCAATACTAGCATATTAAAGAGGCCCTGACCGCTGCAGCACAGCCACGGAACAGTGGTTCCCTGGCGGCTGAGGTGGTGCAATGGCTGTCCCGCTGGCCAACTGGTAGTGGGACGATGGCTGGATCGCCACTGATGCCCCCACTATTCTGATGGTTCTCAGAGCACCAGATATGTAATTAGTGCATAACATGTTCGCCAATTTGGAGAGGCTCTAAGCACTAAAGAGGAGACATTTACTATTCTCACTGCAATCCAACTTTATTGAGGGAAGGTGTTGGACATGAAAGGAGTGACATTTACTATTTCCACTACAATCTAAACCAATTTGGGCTACCCAAACGACTTGTTGCTCTCTACTGATGAAGGAATTATTCCAAAAGACGTGTCTAAAGTAACACAGCACAGGCTGCACCAATAACTAAAGACTACTACTTAAGTAAGAGTTATAATGGACAGCATTTACCATTATGCATTGTGGCAAATTAAGTGCTGGGATGTGAGGTAGTGTGCTCCCACCCTCCTTCTTTATTGAGGGAAGGTGTTGTACACTAAAGGGGAGGCATTTACTATTCCTACTCCAACCTATATTATTTTGAGGAAGGCATTGGAACACTAAAGGGGTGACATTTACTATTCCCACTCCATTCTAGACCAATTTGGGGAAGGCATTGGACACTAAAGGGGTGACATTTACTATTCCCAGTCCAATCCAACCATATTGGGGACAAGTGTTGGACACAAAAGGGGTGACATTTACTATTGCCACTCCAATCTAAAGCAATTTGAGGAAGGTCATGGACACTAAAAGGCAGACATTTACTATTCCAATTCCAATCTAAACCACTTTGGGAAAGGCATTGGACAATAAAGAAGTTTGATATTTACTATTGGCACTCCAATTGAACCATATTTGAGGAAGATGCTGGACACTAAAAGAGTAACATTTAATAATCCCGCTCCAATCTGAGGGTATTTGAAAAATGTCTTTGACACTAAAGATGCACAATTTACAATATCCACTTATTTAGACACTTATTTAAAAATGTATTCTTCCATCGACCTTTACAAATACATATATAAAACATATTTATTTTTCAGAAAGACACACATTCACTGGATGGTGTCATCAGTGATGTCATGAGTGATGTCACTGACCATGTCATGAGTGATGTAATATGTGACGTCATCAGCAGTGCATTGCAGGCGTGCAAGTTATAGTGAGTCCAACTAACTATAACGTGGAAATTTTAATGGTTTTATGTCAGTAAAATTTCCAGCTAACTATAACTGGTGTGAAACCTATGGTTTTTTCAGTGAATTTCGTAGGTTTTTTAAATGCTAATTCCTAACTATAACTGGTGTGAAACCTATGGTTTTTTCAGTGAATTTCGTAGGTTTTTTAAATGCTAATTCCTAACTATAACTGGTGTGAAACCTATGGTTTTTTCAGTGAATTTCGAAACATGATAGGTCGCTGCAGGCATGGGCACGCTTGCGACTTTCCCTGACCCAATGGACACCAAATGTGAGTGCACCTCGCTCTTGGGGCAACTTGTGGACTTTTGTGTATGACGGCCGGCCCGGCCGGGGGTGCACCGCCGCATAGCAAGCGGCTCCGCGGCTGTTCTTGAGATGACACGGCGGAACAAAAAGGTGAGATGCTGAATGAGGGAAGGTGTCAGCACTGTGCCTGCGATTGATGAACTTTATTTGCTCTTGAAATGCTGACCAGCCCATTGGGGTGTTATGTGAACTTCCAATACCATGATTCATTGTGTATATACTCACCTGAGTTTGATGGTTGATTAAAGGATATATGTTGGAAAGGTACGTGATAGCATTTCTGAGCGGCAGCATAAACCTCTGAGGAAGGGCGGAGCCCGAAACATGTCAGGTTGCTGCAGGCATGGGCACGCTTGCGACTTTCCCTGACCCGATGGACGCCAAATGTGAGTGCACCTCACTCTTGGGGCAACTTGTGGACATTTGTGTATGACGGCCGACCCGGCCGGGGGTGCACCGCCGCATCGCAAGCGGCTCCGCGGCTGTTCTTGAGATGACACGGCGGAACAAAAAGGCGAGAGGCTGAATGAGGGAAGGTGTCAGCAGTGTGCCTGCAATTGATGAACTTTATTTGCTCTTGAAATGCTGACCAGCCCACTAGGGTGTTATATGGACTTCCAATATCATGATTCATTGCGTATATGCTCACCTGAGTTTAATGGTTGATTAAAGGATATATGTTGGAAAGTCACGTGTTAGCATTTCTGAGCGGCAGCATAAACCTCTGAGGAAGGGCGGAGCCCGAAACATGTCAGGTTGCTGCAGGCATGGGCACGCTTGCGACTTTCCCTGACCCGATGGACGCCAAATGTGAGTGCACCTCACTCTTGGGGCAACTTGTGGACATTTGTGTATGACGGCCGACCCGGCCGGGGGTGCACCGCCGCATCGCAAGCGGCTCCGCGGCTGTTCTTGAGATGACACGGCGGAACAAAAAGGCGAGAGGCTGAATGAGGGAAGGTGTCAGCAGTGTGCCTGCAATTGATGAACTTTATTTGCTCTTGAAATGCTGACCAGCCCACTAGGGTGTTATATGGACTTCCAATATCATGATTCATTGCGTATATGCTCACCTGAGTTTAATGGTTGATTAAAGGATATATGTTGGAAAGTCACGTGTTAGCATTTCTGAGCGGCAGCATAAACCTCTGAGGAAGGGCGGAGCCCGAAACATGGCAGGTCGCTGCAGGCATGAGCACGCTTGCGACTTTCCCTGACCCGATGGACGCCAAATGTGAGTGCACCTCGCTCTTGGGGCAACTTGTGGACTTTTATATAAATAAATATGTATATATATATTTATATCCATACTAATAATATAAAGAGACAGCCTAAACCTTTGAGGCGGGTAAACTCAAAAAGTACAGCACCAATCACAACACCCAATACAGCGTTGGAAAAGGCAGTTGCAGCAGAAGGACATAGGCTATGCAGACACCCACCATATACATTTAAAAGGTAAAAAAAAACGTGCCAGCAAAGTAGTCCCTTGTGGGCATGTCTGATTGTGCTGTGGGCGTATGCTGGGGGCGTGACAAACGCTGGGGGCGTGTGGCACGTTCCGCCCTTCATGCCATGTCTTTTATCGTGTGCTAATCCCACCCTGCTTCCTTTAAATACTCCTGCACCCCATAATCATAACCCACCCGTACTCCTTAAAATACCCCAACACCCTTAAACACTAACCCATCTTAACCCTATAAATATAACCTGTACTCCAAAACCCAAACCTATCCCTAAACCCTAAAAATACCCCTGTACCCCAAAACCCAAACCTAGCCCTGAACCCTATAAATACCCATGTACCTCAAAACCCAAACCTACCCCTGAAGCCTAAAAATACCCCTGTACCCAAAAACCCAAACCTAGCCCTGAAACCTACAAATACCCATGTACCCCAAAACCCAAACCTACCTCTGAACCCTAAAAATACCCCTGAACCCCAAAACCCAAACCTAGCCCTGAACCCTTAAAATACCCCTGTACCCCAAAACACAAACCTACCTCTGAACCCTAAAAATACGCCAGTACCCCAAAACCCGAACCTATCCCTGAACCATAAAAATAACCCTGTTCCCCAAAACCCAAACCTACCCCTGAACCCTAAAATACCCCTGTACCCCAAAACTCAAACCTAGCCCTGAACCCTAAAAATACCCCTGTACCCCAAAACCTAAACCCAGCCCTGAACCCTTAAAATACCCCTGTACCCAAAAACCCAAACCTACCGCTGAACCCTAAAAATACTCCTATACCCCAAAATCCAAACCTAGCCCTGAACCCTAAAAATACCCCTGTACCCCACAACCCATACCTATTCCTAAACCCTAAAACTACCCCTGTACCCCATAACCCAAACCTAGCCCTGAACCCTAAAAATACCCCTGTACCCCAAACCCAAACCTAGCCCTGAACCATAAAAATAACCATGTTCCGTAAAACCCAAACCTACCCCTGAACCCTAAAATACCCCTGTACCCCAAAACCCAAACCTAGCCCTGAACCCTAAAAATACCCCTGTACCCCAAAACCCACACCTAGCCCTGAACCCTTAAAATACCCCTGTACCCAAAAACCCAAACCTACAGCTGAACCCTAAAAATACTCCTATACCCCAAAATCCAAACCTAGCCCTGAACGCTAAAAATACCCCTGTACCCCAAAACCTAAACTTACCCCTGACCCCTAAAATACCCCTGTACCCCAAATCCCAAAACTAGCCCTGAACCCTTAAAATACCCCTGTACCCCAAAACCCAAACCTACCTCTGAACCCTAAAAATACCCCTGTACCCCAAAACCCAAACTTAGCCCTGAACCCTAAACATACCCCTGTACCCCAAAACCCAAACCTAGCACTGAACCATAAAAATATCCCTGTTCCCCAAAACCCAAACCTACCCCCGAACCCTAAAATACCCCTGTACCCCAAAACCCAAACCTAGCCCTGAACCCTAAAAATACCCCTGTACCCCAAAACCCCAACCTAGCCCTGAACCCTTAAAATACCCCTGTACCCGAAAACCCAAACCTACCGCTGAACCCTAAAAATATCCCTATACCCCAAAATCCAAACCTAGCCCTGAACCCTAAAAATACCCCTGTACCCCAAAACCCATACCTATTCCTAAATCCTAAAACTACCCCAGTACCCCATAACCCAAAACTATATCTGAACCCTTAAAATACCCAAACGCCCCAAAACATATACCTCAGTACCCCAAAACATATACCCCTATACCCATACTTACCTTATCCAAACATTAAAAAAACATGCTTTTACCATTCATGCATTTACAACGAATTTCGTTGTAAATGTATGCGTGGTAAAAGCATATAAAATGTAATGCCATGTGTTATAATAGCATTGCGGTGTCATAGTACTTTCGTAATGAAAGTATGCGCAGTGATGGTATGCGGAAAGAAAGTTGCGGAATAATGGGTGTTTACCCTCCCCCGGTAAGTACATTGGTGGCACGGCGGCCCACATCTCCAGCAACATACTCGTATTCTTTCACCACCGATTTGAAAAATGCACAGGTCTCTCTCATTGATGGCCAGCACCGACATACACTTTTAGACACACCTCCCGCCACAAGTTCTAGAATTGTGAACTTTAGAGCTGGGGAGCTACGTTAGAATCTCAGCATCAGCTCAACATCCTGTGATTCCAGGCAAATCGCTTTGTCTCCCCGTGCCTACCACAAATGAATGTGTTCTTCTGTAATGTAAATTGTGCTCATGCCATGTTGTCGAGTTCGCGCTATATAATATTGCAAGGAAAAATAAAGTAGGGAAACTCGAGTTCACACACTACTGAACGCGCACTCTTAAGTGCATCAGCAGTGCACTGTGAATCAGAGCGTTTCACGGCCCTGTCACAGATAAGAAATGCTATCAAAACGAAATCCTTCAAAACAATATACTACTGGCCAGCAGCAATTCACACCCGGACAACGTCGAGACGGGCTGCTAGTATATTTATATATACACAACTAAATATAAAAATGTCAACACTTTCATAGCTTGAAATTTGGCTTACTAAAAACACTAAACAAAAAAAAATAAACAGGTACAATAAAATACAATGCAATAAATTACATACTAATGGACATTTACAAATTATATTACATACAATGATATTTTCTACTTTGAGATTTTTTGACAACAGTATCAAAAACAACGCAAAAAATGAGATTTTTACTTTCAATATTCCTGTTAAAAATATTTTTTTTATCTCCCGGTTTTCTTGAAACAATATTTTTGTATCACAATATTTTTTGTCTGATATTCACCTTCTCACTGTCTTGAAAAAAATGGGTATCTGATACTCCTAGCCCTATCCTAAGTGCCTTCTCACCAAGAAGAAGATACTCTTTAAAAATCATCAAACCAGACAAGGGGGTGGAGTGTCTCACATGCACCATCCCACCATTACTTGTCATAAGCTCAAAAGTATACTCTTCAACTTCTTTTAATACTATGGCCCTCATTATGATGTGGAGCGGAAAGCCTCCGAGTGCTGGTCGGAGGCTTTCTGCCCAATATGGTAGGTTTAAAGTCAGATCAACATATTAGGATGATGGCAGTCAGAGTTTAAACGTGCAGGGGAATCCGACACAGTTCCAACAGGATCAAGGAGTCCGTCAATCATCTGGAAAGGCACTATTATCCCTTAAGGACAGCGTTTCCACCGTCAGGATTATGATGTTGCTTTCCTACAGCCATTCCATGCCGACCTTTCTGACATGGAAAGGCTGTCGGAAAGCAACATTGGGGGCCCCTAGCAGGGCTCCTTTCCCCCCTGGCCCTCCACCTACTGCCATTGGGGGCACCTATGTAGCCCCCTCAACATCCCTGCATTGTGAGGTAGGCACCATGAGGGATGTTTAAAAACGACAATTTTTCAATGGGAGCTTGCTCTACAAGCATTTTCAGCCCGCCGCACAAGTTTCAATTGAATAATGAATGGTTCTGACTGCACTAGGTGCGGTTGCTTCACAATTGGAAAAGCGGATCTGCCAACCCATGGTCTGGCGGTTCTTTTCACGTAACGGGGTCGGGTGGATGCAAGACCACCCGACATCAGAATGAGGGTCTTAATTGTTGACTATTTATCTGATTCTTCAGCCTCTTTCCTATAAGCAATTAAAATGCTACTAAACTGACTTGTGGGACTTGACACAATTCATAATACAATCTTCAAAGCATTTTTTTGCATTTTGTGATTTCAATATTTGGGTTAATAACCCTGTAAATTCTTATATGCAATGAATCAATCGACAACAGAGACAGAGTTAGTGACTCACAACTGAATAATTACTTCACAGGCAACAACAGCCATATTTTAGGCCTGTCTTCTCTCAAGTCACAAATCTGACCATTGCTCACTACCAGTATTTATCCTGGTCAGACCATGCCCTTGTCTATTTTACCTTGCACAATGTGGCCCCCAATGTTGCTTTCTGAGAGCCTTTCCATGTCAGAAAGCCGGACATGAAATGGCTGTCGGAAACCGATGTCATAATCCTGATGGTGGAGCCGCTGTCATAATGGGATTATTTTGCCTTTCCAATGCACTGACAGGCTCCTTGAGTCCATCAGAAGTGCCACAAACAGTCCCGCCACTCGATGCCTGCGCCTGCTGCATCGTAATGCGGCGGGCGGACCACAGGGGCAGATGTTGGCAGGTCAGATACAAAGGTGCCTTCGGTGTCGGACCCACCAACATCATAATCAGCCCCACTGAATTTTGTCACGGCCTCCCTAGAGATTGCAATCTCACAGCAAAGAAACTGATTAAATACACCACTACTGAATATAAGGTATTGTGTTTATGTAATAAGATGAAATGATGAGTAGAAGATGAGGTGTATCATCAGAATGATGCTTTATTCATCAGATGGTAAGTATCAAGGGGGGACCCCACCAGGAGCAGCTCACTTGCTGCTCAGCCCGACTCTAACAGATCCTCACACTCACACACAAGCATTCCAATACTCCATTCTCACACGCACCAGCATACTACTCGCATTCCACTTATGGCTGAGCAGCAAGACCCACAACTAGTCCACTACATCACCTTCCCCCTTTTAAACAGAAACAAAAATTCTGTAAGTACATTCACAATATGAATTAACATTGGTGTAAAATTGCTAACACAGGATGTGAAGGAAAAGAAATATGCAATAATTCGTTAAAAAAAAAATACATTGCAAATAAGTAGAGACACAGCAGGTGATATATGCACGTAAAAGTGAAAATCACAAAGTGACCTATCCACACAAAATGGATATCCTCGTACACAGGAAAAAGTGGCAACCCCTTAACTAAATGGAAAATCCACAAGCAAGGAAGACCACGTAGCCGAAGACTAAAACAATGTGTACCTTGATAAAACAAACTATAATCATATAGTAAAATTAAATAGCATAAATTAATACGTTATGTGGCATCCCCAGTATGATTAAAATGACACGGGCAATGAATGCATATTATGAAAACTCTGCTACTGGCTGAATTAAGAAGCTGTAGGCAACAATCTATACTTACATTAGGCACAAAACTGTATTGGGAGAAGTCAGTGTAAAAAGGTGTGCACATCACCCACACTGAAGCATAAAATCAAGTGTATGGAGACCAGCTCCAATACATAACTACCCTAAAAACAGTCAAAGCTTAGTGCATTGATAATAATCAGATTTGCTAAATCCATAACATATAAAACTCTCCATAAATGCATTCCCTGGAAGCAAAACACTCAAATAATGTATGAGTTATGAATAGTATAGCATACAGAGTATATGACTATAACTAAAAACTGTAGCACCTATGTAAATACTTGCATAAATTATCACAAGCAAATTAAATGGTTAACATAAACAGTGGCATATAAAGCTTCAAAGCTCGGTGTTGCTGTAAGTGCGACACAGGCCAAACCATTTTCTTTTTTACTAAATAAGTGTTGTAAGCACAACACAGATACATTCATTACATTTTTTTAAAACAAAGAAGCTAAAAGGTTGGTGTTGCTGAAAGTAAAACTGCGCAACACAGGCAAATTCATTACATTTTTTTTAAAACAAATAAGCTAAAAGCTTGGTGCTGCTGAAAGTTGTTTGATGCTAATTTGTTTAGAACTATCCCTTTTAAGCCCTTCGCTGCTATTCCACCGCAGCGCTAAGGGGGTGGGGCGGCCGCGCGGCGGTTCTGTGCTTGTGACGGAACCGCTCCGTCATGGCTCGCGGGTGAGCTGTGCTTGTGACGGAACGGTTTCGTCACGAAGCCGCCCGCCCATTAAATCGTCAGCGCAGGCGCGGAATTCGCGCCGCGCAGGCGCGGCGAGCGGGCCGTGACGGAACCGTTCCGTCACAAGCACAGCTCACCCGAGGCTTGTGACGGAACGTTTCCGTCAGAAGAATGCAAGGGGTTAATCTGAAACTGTTAAAATGTTATGTGCTTGCAACCCTTGCCTGAACATATAACATTTTTGTTGCTGATTGTGTTACTGTGCTTTACTCTACCCAGAGCCACATGACACACTGCTCATCACATCTACTTAGAGAGTCACAGATTTATTTTAAGCAACCACACTTTTTGTCATGAGATGTATAGCATGAGTGTTGATTGCTGAGGACTCTGGAACATCCAGAGAGCTTTCAGACCAATGCAAACAACTACACCATTGAACACTGTCTCAAAAAACCCAATATTATAATTAGATTTTTTCGGCACAATGATAATACAATTCATGTCCCACTATATGACTGCATCATTGATCTGATTTACTTTAATATTAATTCAAAGTACATATATAGAATTTGAAAGGAAGCTCGACAGCCAGTGGTACGAGCAGGTAAGTTTATTCCTAGTCCCAGCAGCAACTGCCAACAATCAGAACCCACCCAGGTACCACACAGGGAACCCAGAACCTTAGCCTCCCCTTCATTCCTTCCCTACACACCCACCTTCCTTCACTAAAATAAAATCATTGCATAAAGAGTAAAACATTAAAAAATAAACATGAAGAGAAATGCACCAAAATTAACTGTACTGAACTTAAGATGTTAATATTCAGAGCTTTGGACAAGCTAAAAAAACACTGTCGTAACAAGGCACCGCCTGCTATAAGGGTGGGAGTCCCGTATGTGCCATTAGGATGCACCAGCCACAGTGGGGGTGCATCCTGCATCCCTAACATTGTGGCGGTTGGTGCACTCAGCACCACCAGCCACAATGCCAGGGAGGCATGTTGTGCACTTCCATGCACAACATTTCCTGGGGGCCCGCGACGGCCCCCAAAAGCAAACCGCCACGGAAAGGCATATGCTGAGACACATTCTAATATGGCTGGCAGTGTCTATTAGGGCGAAAAAGCGGAGAACGGTCTTCCCATCCGCCACGGACCCCCCAGTCATTCTAATATGCCAGGGGGTCATTACTGCACGGATGGCGGGCAGATCGCCCCCGCCGGGCCGGCAGTGGCTACCGCTGGCCCGGCGGTGGCGATCTGCCAGCCATCCTAATGGGGCCCTAAATGTATGTCATAAACATCTGCAGCAATAACAAAGTAATTTGGTAAGTACATTTTGTAATCCTTAAACTTCACAGGAATTAACCTTGTTCTATCTCAAACTCTCCCAAAAGGAACAATTGTCGTTGGGACTAACATCTTTTTGAACCCCCATTTTTCTGCCAACATACTCAGTTTTGGATTCTGACACCACTGAAATCAAACAATTGTTCCATGTTTTACCATTTTCTAGGACCACTACATGGCCCTTTACTTCTTTCACAAGGGCAGGTGAAGAAAAGAGTGATAAATCCTTGCAGACAAAGCCAGGTCTCCTAATCCTTACCCAGACTCCAACCTGAACAGCCATAGCTCCTTTGTCGATCTATCTAAGTATTATATTTCTCCTGTACTGCAGTCCTTACATACACCACACTTGCCATTTTGTCTGTATCAACGGTTTTCCTAGACATCCACTCTTTGTTTCACTTGGTTCCTGCAACCCTGCCTCTAAGCAATGTAAAAGGAATATTCCTGTACCTATAATATCATCAACCTCTTCCTTCCAATGCAATCCATTGATGAGTGCAAGCTGTAAATGGTCCGAGTGGATGGATTTAGACACCACTGTCAATGTGGAGATGTTCCTGTCCATGCCCTACAGGTGGTGGCCTACAGCTGTGATGTCCTGTAGGATACGCTACATGGTGTTTTCTGACGCATTAGCTGCAGCGTGTCGAGACAAGTCTGGTTCAGAGGGGGCAGCACCTGAGGGGGTGGATGTAGTGTGAGGCAGGTTGAGAGCCTCAGAGAAGAGCAGCTGTCAGGCAGGTTTACCCATTGTCTTGCCAGGAGACATGCCCTGTTCTTGTGCAACAGTGGGTGGACGCTCCATGGTGGGTCAGAAGGGTGGTGATGGCAGGGGCCCCGGATGAGGCCACAGCTGGTAGAGCGTCATAGCACTTGGTCCCCCAGAGATTATGTGGCTACAATGGGCAAGCTGAGCAGGTTGTCAGCAGGAGCCCGGTGATGTAGAATCAGTGGCAAAAGGGCAGGCAAATGAAAGCCCCCAGTCCGGGCCTGGGACAACAGTCGACGGTCTCAGCAGCCACTCACCCCTGCATGCCAAGTAATTTTCAGGTGGCCTCACAGCACGGTGCTGTGCCCTATGTCACGCAGGGGGGACCACAACACACAAGATGTAGGAGGCACAGCACTTATGGTTGCCACCAGTGAGGACCCCAGATGAGAGGAGTGTAGTAGGGTCCTCACACAGTCTATAGTGGAGGTGTCACCATGTCTGCAGGTGTCCGCTCTCGCTTGACTTCCGCAGGGCAGGGTAGGCAATGTTGTGGATCCGCTTAGTGCTACTAGGCTCCAGTTTTGGTGTGGCATAAGCACCAGCCCTCAGTTCGGTAAAGAAGAGGTAAAGGGGGGGCGCAGTAACAGCAACCATTAGGTGCACCCTCGCCACACTGCACCCTGGGGCAACTTACTACCAACCTGGCCGTGGGGTCGTGGAGCTTGCTGGCGAAGGCCCAACTAGCAAGGCAGCATCCCGTCTAGCAGGTGTACTAGCCGCGGGCAGTGTCCACAGGTGGGGTCAGGCAAAGCTACTCCAGGCAGAGACAAAAGGAAGATGTGGGATGCTGCCAGGTGGTGCTGGTGTCCTCGGGGCTGGACGATTGCCAGCAGTGTGTCAAGATCTCAGCTGTGCCCAGTAGACAAGGTGCATTGCAGACACCATCAGGGTGTAGTGGTTCGGGCACCCACTGCTATGAGAGGAGGAGTACTTGTCATCAATTGATGCCACCGGTGAGGCGGCCTGCTGAGGATCGGCCAGGCTGGGTCTTCCGCGATGCTGTGGGCTGCTGTTTCTCACCGCGGCGGCGGCCCGGTATGCCCCAGGCTGCAAGGGATCAAGAGAAGTGCTCCGCAGGCTCCCTGCAGCCACCTGTCATCGACACAGTGCCAATGGTAAGTGTAGCTTTTGGCAGGGGAGGCAGGGGGTAAGTTGGATAAGCCCCAGCATTGCAGGAGATTGCCGCAACCACCATCCAGGGCCTATTCGCGCATGGGGCTCCTGGTTCAAGCATCCATCTCTGTTTGTGGCCAGACCACGTCCCCCTCCCCTACTCTTCGTTTCATGGCACGACTCCCAATATGCCTTTCATGAGAGAGGTCCAACACTCTTTTGCCTACACATTCCGAAAAATCAACTGTCTATTTTTGCACACAATGGCCCCAACAATGGATAACTCTTCCTCCACTCTCTCGGAGGGAATGAATGCCTCTGGGAATTTCTTGATAACAGGCCAACCATTCACCACAAAATTCATCAGATCTTGTAACCCTTTGTTGTTCAACACAGCCTCCAACCATTCCTGCTTAGATAAAGCCCACATCATGGTGTCATTAACTGAAGTCACAACACATACCATCTCAAGATCATCCTTCACTCCCTGTATTTCCTCACTCCCCTCTAACGGCAATCTAGAGAGACAGTCTGCTACATAATTCTTTGCCTCTGGCTCATATATTAATTTGCAATAGAATTCTCACAATCTGTATTCCTACTTGGCAATTCACGGGGTAGCTCTGCCCCATCTTATGTGGTGGAAAGATCCACCAAGTGTTTATGGTCCTTCCTTAAAATGAATTCCTTTCCCCACAAGACGTTCTTGAAATGTTGCGCTCCCCACTGCACGACCAAGGACTCTTTCTCCATTCTAGAATATGAGCATTCTGCTCCCCTTAAAGTTCTTGATGCGAAAGCAATTGCGTCCGTCTTTCTATCTACCCTTTGTTGTAGGCACTGCGCTAAGCCTTACTGTACTAGCAACGGTGGGCATGATACACAAATCATTTATGTCAAAGACTTTAACAGAAAGAGCTCTTACTATTTCATTCTTGATTAATTCAAAATCGCCATCACATTAGTCATCCCATACGTTTCACTTTTTTTTCAGGGGCCTATGTAAACATGCTGTTTTTTCAGAAAAATTATTCCCAAATTTGGAATAGTATTTTACCAGCCTGAGGAATGAATGACGCTGGTCTTTGTCTCTGGGTTTAGGCGCACTTTAAATGGCCTCCAAAATCTTAACTTTTGGTCCACCCCCTTATCCTGATGCATGATGACCCAAGTAATCCATACCTTCTTGTAAAAATTGGAATTTATATTTCTTTAGGGTCAATCCACTAGCTTTATTGATATGTAACACACCCCTCATTCTGCTGTCCCCTTCTCTCTCAGTTTCACCATTCCAGATTGTTGCCACTGAAAGAAAGCTCAACAGATGGTGGTACGACCAGGAACGTTTATTCCTAGTCATGTCAGTGTCCTGGAAGCAACTGTCAACAAACAGAACCCACCTCATGTGATTATTATATGTTTTTGTTTTGTTTTATTTTCAACAAAATCTAATAAAGACAAAAATAAAAAACCAGAAACCACCTCATGTTCCACACAGGGATCCCAGAACCTTAGCCTCCCCTACATTCCATCCCTACAGAATTATAGGTGGGTAGCAATGAAAAATAGGGCAGTTTTTCATTAAGAAGTTCTGAGTGACATTAAAATAGACAACAGTAAATCTTGAGTTTTCCATAAAATTACTCAGAGCCGGAACTGAAAATCATGCATGTTACTCACTTTTTACCCATCTATATTTTATATTCTGTATTTCTCCAAAAATCATCTGTCCCTGATTTCAACATCACAGAGGAGCAAAAAAAATGGAGGAGTCATACACAGCATGCCCATTCCTGCAAGGAATTTTTTTTAAATCTGGCCCCTTGAGGTCCACCTCTACCACCCTCTAAATTGAAGATTTGAAAAAAATTGACAAATCTGAACCTATCTTCTGTCCAAACGGTAAAAATAAAGATGTGGGATCCTGTTACCCACCTGCATGTATATACCCAATCCCCCAAATAATTGACCTCCTACCAACCTGTGCTACCACAATCTGTGTCTTCCCAGCCTAGAGCTACACTCTACTCTCATACTGAGAAGAGAGAGCCTATACTACACTGAATGCTTGAGAGCTAGTGGTCAGCACTGCTTTTTCTCCCATGTCAGCACTGATGTGCAGAGACCCATGCCAACAGAAAAATTTGGTAGTTGGCATAGATATACCAGAGCCTGGAGACATGGGAGAAGCCGAAGAAGGTGGAAAAGACTGCCAACCGCCATTCCGTCACTTTGCTTGGGTCTCCACAGACACAGCTGAAGTGGGGAACAGCTTTTGTTGCCCACTATTGTTTAGTCATGGTAGTGGATAACCAGATTCTGATGTGTTTATTAATGCTACCGGTATCCAATGTATGTCATACATAACAAATACATTGTTTTCCATTTGTACATATGCTTACGGTTTATTGACACTTTCCATGCAACTCCCAAATCAAAATGGCACTTATTTTTGGTCATCTACGCTTCTCGGTTTTGCTATGCTGTTTAGCAAATTGTATACCGTAATTTTTGACAAAATCACCTTCAAGGGCTTTATCATAACTCGTTCTGAACTCTGTGCAGTTGCAGAAAGGGCCTGTATCCAGGGTCTCCGAAATTATTTAATTCAGCGGCTGCGAATTTTTCCTCATATTTATGAATTTGTACATATGCCGCATAATATAACACCCTTTGATAAAATGCAGATTTTAACCCAAAAAAAATTCTATCTCAAACAGATCAAAAACAGGTCAAATAGCAATGTCTGTTTGTGTATAGTGGAAGCCATACCTGGCAAGCTTTCATTGTATTTCATTTTCATGTAATTGGTTCTTAAACTGGTACTAATGAGGTGAAATATTTGTCCAGATTGTATTACCATGTGAGACAATTACAAAATAATGAGGTAATGCTATCCAATAATGTGCTACATTATGCCACATATTTTGCCTTTTCTTAATTTAAATGAGTGTACCCTGCTGAATAGTTTAGTGCTCCACTGCCGCAAATTTCAACTGTCCCAGCCTATATCATGAACATTTGCGCCTGTGCCTGACACAACGTTACAGCCTGTTTTATTCGAGTACCATATCTAAAGTACATTCAGTGAACTTGGAAATTTCCCATGTTATTGCAAGGGCTTCAAACAGCACAGTAGAGAAACAGGGTGAGGCATCAATTGTTCACTGCTATCGAGATGTTTGGCCTCCAGCTCAAGCACTAATTCAGAGTAATTTCAAGATAAATGTATGTGCTTTATGTGGCATGAAAAACATGCACACATATTCATGATAGGACTTGGGGCTGTTCATTTGCAAAAGTCTCAAGTTTGAAAAACAAGTGTCTTTTATGGCTATTTTGCCGAAATAAAGATTTTAAATTAAAAAAAATAAAAAAAAAAAATTGTAAAAAAATGACGCGCATGAAATAAAAGCAGAAATGAAAGGAAAGGTTGGTTCGCTAGCACTGGAACGGAAGAGGACTAACATGAGGTGAGCGAGACAAACAAAGCTATCACTGTACTAGACCTAAAAATAGCAAGGACAGTAGTGCCTCAGAGCTGCTGGAGGACGGCTATTTAGAGCATGCCATGGATAATCAGCTGCAACTGGAGAGGTAAAACTTCTGCATTCACTTAAGGCACGAATATGGTACTTGAACTGAGATGACCAAGGAGGAGATGAACTCTCTACTAAAAAATGTAAACATCATGTACCGTACCAAAAAACCAAAATAAGGCCATGCCAGTTAAAGTATCACTTCCACTTTTCGAAATTAGGTTGACGCTACCGAATCGGTAAAAAAAAAATCTGTTTTAGCTAAAATGACTTTTTTTTTAATGTTTTCCCAGTTCTGGGTCTTCGTCACTGTCACATTAGCCTAAGCAGAGTGGAGCAGATTGTTTATTCCGGTTTAGCTCTGCTGTAGGCTGTTACATCAGATGTGGCTCCTGCAGTGACGGATTCCAATTGCAGTGTCACAGATTAAACATGATTTTAGAAGAGCCAGGCACACGAAGTTCCCTTTAGGGAAAATTACATATTTGGTTTGCTTATTTAAATATTGTCTCTCTAGCGTTTCGTTTTCATTGGTTTGAAATCCCCTCGCCCAGCTGCTGCTTAACCCTTTCAAATCAGGATTAACATAGTTTTCTACTATTTAAATGTTCACTGGGAGAAAAAGTAATAACACTGAACTGGATGCGCATTGGCAACAAAAGTGATGATATCTTATAATCATTCTGTTTAAATAACGAGCAAATTTGTAATCAATATTGTTCAATTTGACGACTACATCCATGCATCAGAACCACAGACGGCTGCGGAGTATAGCCCTCTCCGAAGTAGAAATCACAGTCATTGGATTTATTGTATTTCATTAACTTTTTTAATAGCTCTTGCACTACAGATGAGTCATACCTGAGCTCCTGCAGAGCAAAAGATAAAGGGATTTTAAAGAGAATGTTTCAATCAAGGTATTTGACGCAAAGCAAGTTTAAGCAATACCTAATGGAATATTTTGTTGCAAAAGGACACATGTGGTCTTCCTAAAGGAAGGTGCATTGCCAGTTCATTGTTTTACCATCAAACCATTTGTGTCTTGTAAGCCGGGGCAAAAGATTGTTGTGAAAGGCTGGTATTAGGTTCTCGTTGGTTGATGGAGATGTATCAGTTTCATATTGTAGTCTTGTCTCTTTTAGATCAGGAATGAGTCAAATTGAGGGGGGGGGGGTGCATTCTGTAAATCTAGGAAAAATATCACAGGCTTCAAATATTGTGTAAGCAATTACGAGATGTCAAGAAAATCGTCATACAGAATTTGACAGGTATGTACATTTTTTTTGTAAGTGTTTCATATAATTTTTAAAATAGGCGCACATAATATTTTTTATATTTTAAGTTGTATTCATTTTTGTGTTATAAGCTATTATTAACATGTTAACTTTGTATAGTTATTTTATGGACTTTAAGTTTATTGTATTTTAGTAAAGTGTCTGAAGATTTTTTTAGTTTATTTTTATTTTTCTCATTGGAGAGTTGTTGGGTTTGTTTGTTCGTTTAATTGGTTATTTAGCGTATTAATTGTGTAATATATGTGTTTGTTTCAATTAAAAGAGTACATTCTTTTAACGCATTATAACATATATACATATATTATAATGTATTATTTATAATATATTATATACATTACAATGTATTATGTATACATTCATTTCATGTATTTTAATTTATTATAACTTTTTAATCATTTCATAGGATTTATTGCTTCTAATATTATTATGATTAATGTTTGTGGATTGTTATACTTATAAGTGACTAGGATGGTAGGTATTTTTATTATATATTTACTTTATATTTGTGTATAAATTGTTTACTTTTTTATGAACTACAATTTGTTCATTTGATAAATAATTGTGCACATTACTTTATATACAAATAATTTTCAAGATATTTTTCAAAAGTGATAATTAATTTCTAACTATCCATTCAAATAATAATTATATAGATTGCTTAATTATTTTAATACATTTTTATATTAAATAAAGATATCATATTTTGGTATTTTCAGATAATAATCAATCATCTAGTTTTTTAAATCATTGTCAAGAATAAAATTCTTCTCTATTTGTTGTAGGTTGATGGGTTTATAGAGTAGTAGGGTGGGAGGTATTGTTAAAATACATAGGGACTTGCAGGGCCTCGGCAGTGATGGTCTTTCGACTGCCCTATTAAGACCAGGGCATTTGTGCTGCCTTGTCATCACAGCAACCACCAGGGATCAGAGATCCTTAACGGTGTTACGGTGGTCTTGAGGCCGCAATATGCTTGGCAGGTCTGCTGCGGCTCCGCCACGCATTTTAGGAGTTTCCTCACCACCACACTTTTCATGGCGGTGTGGCCGCCATGAAAACTGTGTCAGTGAGGAAACAAAAGGGTCCCCTTGTGCCTCTGTGCCAAGGGGTGCATGCAGGGGAGCACATGTTGTGCCTCCCTGTGTGCATGCTCTTCAGTACCTGTACGGAATAGACTGCAGCAGTCCATGCTGTGCAGGTATTGATTTTGATGTTCCCATAGCAGTGCATATTTCATCGGCACCGCCATGGGAAGGCAAAAGAACACCCTGTCAGACAGAGGAAAACACCTAATCTGGCAGCGGTTCAACCACAGGTTTGTCAGTGAGGTAGAGGGGAGATCCCACTCCCACACCACCAAACTTGTGATAAGACCCTTAGCCAATTTGAAACAAGGATGATAGGTGGAACTTTCAAAATGTGCCCTGAACTCAGCCATCAACAGATCTCATGTGCCATCCCCTTACCACACTGCTTCTGCTTGTCATACCCTTGATATCATGGAAGATCATGATTTATTGGATGCTTGGAGAACTCTTCATACGTTTGACAGGACAGGCACCTTTAATTCAGGGGTGCACAACAGCTGGGGATGCCTAGACTACTGGCTAATCTCAATGGATGGGACCCTGAATCCATGAAGTCTCTCACCCAGCGGGAACAAATTCAGATCACTCCCCTGTCCTAATGGTACTGCGCTTATCCACCATGGCCTCAACTAGTGTGACATGGCAAGGGAATGCCTCTATATATGCAAGATCTTGAGAATAGGGAGAAGAAGAGCGGCCAGGACGTGTCTGAGCTACCATGACATTAAACCACCCTCCTAGGGTGACTTTGGCTGGGAGTGGCTGCATGTGTACAGAGCCTGTGCCGGTGCTGGCCTATGTGATATTTGTGGTGTGATTAAGTGGCTGCTGGGCTAGGTGCCAGTGTCACACATTTGCCCTACCTGTACATACAAAGATAATATTCTATGCTGTGCATTTCCATTGCAGTCTGAGTTGTGCTCTTCATGTTTCTCCTGCATTGGGGTAGTCTTGGGAATCACATTGGGAGGGAACGGCAGTGTTCTCAATCTGAGTGTGTCTTCATCAATGCGTCCATTGCATGCACCCAGATTGTGGAGGCCTAGACATCTGACAACAATGTGCACCAGTCTTTGGGCCCCAAAGTGCAACATGATGAGTTGCATGGGCTCATAATCATTGTGGACTGTCATGTTGTAGTCTGTGTCTGTGCTGTCCCCTCCTGTTCCATCCAGATCTGTCAGTGGCAACAAGTGATGTGCCCCCATCATGTTCCTAGGTGTACGCAGAGCTAGTTGTGTGTCTGGTTGAATAGAGCCACAAGCAGGGTGTTGTGCTATTTGGTCACATGGCTCAATCATGACTGAAAATCCGGGTTCCACACACTGTTTGAGTCTATATAGTGAGTTGCTGCAATGTGATTGCAGAGGGTGGTGTGCAACATGTAGATTTGGCCATCTTTTGTAATGCATTGCTTGCACAGGTTTGTTCTGTTGCTGCCACTGACCTGGCCCTACATCTCTCTTTTTCTCTCTTGCAGAATCTTCTGTGGTCACTGAGGAACAGGAGACGTACACCAGTGGGGGTGAATCTAGCACAACTGCCTCACAGGAGCCCAGTGACACAGACGTCACCAGCGCCTCATAGGGGGACAGGAGTCTGCTGGAGGAGTCCCAGCCTAAGACACAAAGTAGCACTTCATCTGATGCCAGCGGGGATGCATCCATGTTGGCTGGCACAGGGAATTGGGACTTTGCTTCATCTTCAACCACAAAGCGGCCAGTTCCCGCCCTCCCAGCCACTTCCTCTGGTGCTGCCTGCTTCTGCCTCAGGAAGAGGGGAAGAGTTTCCTTCACTCCTGGCACCACTGCCCCTGCCCCTGTCACCCATGCTGCCATCAGTGCTGAGTCTGTGGAGCTTTTGTGCCAGCTGTCTGTAGGCCAGACAGCTCTCCACAATGCCTTCATTGACCATGACAAAATATTGGCCCAGGTGGTTGCTTTCATCAAGGGCATACACTCAGGCGTGGGTGGGCTGCACCGGACTGTCCAGGCTTCGTCCTCCACAGTGACGTCTGCCTTCAACAGGCACATACCCAGTCCAGCTCCGGGGTCTTTGTCCACCCTTCTAGTATTGGCCACGTCTGACAATAGTGACAACAGTCTACAGACCTCAAAGTCACAATACAGCACACGAAGCACACGGCAGCAACAACCCAAGCGGTCCCGGCCACAGACACCATCCCCACAGAAGACCACAGCCACCCCAGAGCGCAAAGACAAAAGCCTGTCAGGTGACACCAAATGTTAGGGGTATTACAGGTCGTCTTCAATAGATTCTGACCCAGAATTGATTCAGTGTAAATATTGTGAATCAAAAGGGTTTATTTAGTTTTGTGATTTCATTTTGAGTATTACTTTAATGATAAGTTTAATTAAAATTCTGTTTAGAAATATAATCAGTAGCAATTGCCTTTAGCAATGCTTGTTTGTTATTTTGTGCAGTTACATAGATTGTGCGCTCATGAGAGACAGGCTCGGGGCTCCCTCGCGCTTGGTGTCATGAAAGTAAGAGCCTCGCGCAGGTCTCGTGGCTGAAGCTATAAATACTAGCTTCAGCCAACTGTCAAATGCTTCGTCTCTCGTTGTTCCCTGCGAGAGCTTCTGTCCCCGTGTTGAAACTCCTCTGGCCTTGTAACCGTCTTTTCCCTTACTTCCAGTAAAATCCTTTAATTCCTTTTGGGAAAACCAGTCGGCGAGATCCTGAAACCCCCGCCTGTTATTTACGCTGATTTTGCTGCATGCGCGACGGCATGGCTGAGCTCCGGTATTTGTTATGACAGCCGGGAGGTTTGTTTACCCGCTTCCCTCTGCCGGTCGGCTGTTCGAGTCTCCTGTCAGCCTGACAGCGAGTATTTGGCAGAAATCCTGAAAGAAGGACAGTAAGAGTTCTAATTTAACTTCTAAGAGGCCACGAACAATTTTACCTTTAAGTACGTGGCAAAGGTGTAATTAAGAGGCAATCCTCTGCTCAAAATGTTTAAAAGGTTTAGCACGTCGAGTAGAGCTGAGCTAGATCAAACCTTGACAAAGGCTAAAGACTCTGTGCAGTGAGCAGGAATTATATATATATATTTATTTATTTATTTTATTACAGATTTGTACCGCGCTGGGAATCGACTCCCGAAGGAGTATCTCCGCGCCTCTGGCATCATCTTTGAACAGAGCCGGTCCTGCAAAGTATGGGTATTACAATATTACAATGAGGTATATAACTAATATTGGAAGAAAAAAGTTTTTAGTTTCTTCCTAAAAGGAAGATGATCCCTACATTGTCTGATCTCTCTGGGGAGAGTGTTCCACAGCCTCGGGCCAGCCACTGACAAGGCCCTACCCCCCTGCCTTGCCTTCTTAATCCTAGGAACACATAGGAGTTCTTGATCTCCTGATCTAAGAGATCGGGAGGGAACGTAGGCATTACATTTTTTTGTCAGGTATTCAGGGCCTTTCCCTGTAAGGCACTTATGGATGACACAACATGTCTTAAACAGTACTCTCTGTTTCACTGAAAGCCAGTGAAGCTTAGTTAACAGAGGTTTAGATGGAGTACGTGCAGGGACATTAAGGACAAGGCGTGCAGCAGTGTTTTGTACAACCTGCAATCTGGAGATGACCCCCTCGTTGGCAGCTAACAGCAATCCATTGCAGTAATCAAGCCTGCTCAGCACAAGCGCCTGTACCAAGGTTTTTCTAGTGGTGTCAGGGAGCAGGGGGAACACTCTACGGAGAAGCCCAATGACATGGAAACAGGAGCCAACCACTTGGTTTCCATGTTGTTTCAATGAAAGCTCCTGATCCAATTTTACTCCAAGATTTTTCACACATTGTTTGGGTTGAGGGACTGGGCCTAGATCTTGCGGCCACCAGTCAGGAGTCCACAGGCATTTGGCTTCCCCAAAGAGCATCACCTCCGTTTTGGAAACGTTGCATTGTAGATAGTTTGAGGCCATCCAATGGGCCACTTCTTTCATACCCCGGGCAAAGGAGTTTTGCACTTCAGATGTCAAAGTTTTAAACGGAAAGAGGAGTTGAGTATCGTCGGCATACGATACTGGAATAAAGCCGTGAGATCTCATGATGTTCGCCAGGGGGGCCACATAGATATTAAATAAAGTGGGGCTCAAACATGAGCCCTGTGGCACCCCCTTGGAGATCTCCAGCTCCTCTGACCGATACGTCCCCATGGTAACACTTTGGGTACGGTTAGTGAGAAAGCTCCTTAACCAGGACAGCACTCTGCCTCCCAGGCCGATGTCAATTAGTCTGGAGGTCATGATGTCATGAGACACCGTGTCAAACGCCGCTGACAAATCTAAAAGCACCAGGATAGCGGAAAAGCCCGCATCCTGGAGCATGCGAAGATCGTCAACGACGGACAACAGGGCAGTCTCAGTGCTGTGCCTAGGTCTAAACCCAGACTGGGAGGGATCCAACCCCCCTGCACTCTCAATGAAATTTGATAAGTGCCGATTGACAAACTTCTATAATGTGAAACGCTAGTTACACGAAGTGTTTTCCAACAAGTACAGAAAGAGATTGTCGTCTGCCTTTGAACTGAGACAAACTGTGATTAGATTTAGTCGCGCAAAAGGCGGATTGCAGAGTAAACAAGCCTTGGTTAAGGCAAATGTGTTAAATAGGCAAATTAACAGACAAATAGGACAAATGTGTACAATTTGTGATATGTTGATTAAATTACTGAAGTATTTTTAAAAGGTTCGCATATTTACAAGTTGGGCCAAGAATAACACGCCTTGGTAAAGACAAATGTATAACATAGTCAAACAGAATTAATGTGTACAGTTGTGATATGTAGACCTTATTACAGATATATATATATATATATATGCGCAGATGCAGCTCTCTCTCTCAAAGCCTCGCAGCAGCTACCGCCATACAGCCAAGAAAGAAAGCCACGCCACTCCAACGTCCGTTTGTGGGCTAAAACGATTTTATTGCGTTCAAGGCCACCAGATCTTACGCGTTTCGGGCGTCCGCCCTTGTTCACAGATCAAATGTCAGTAAGTTCATAATGGCTTAAATACATAAAGTTTTTCCCGGGCATTTTTTTCACCATCACGTGATAAAGTGACATAAAAGACACACTACCAAACTAAGGCTGAAGCAGTCTTTCCTCTAGTTAGTGCCACGTTAAAACAATACACAAATGTAATAACTGCATAAATGCGATATTTACAACTCAATCTATATACAATTTACAATTCATTTTTTTGATTTTAAAAAAATAAATAAATATATGGGTTTTATAACAGTATATATATACATTATAAAATTACATGTAATTTGGGACAATGTACAAACAACACACTGTTATCGGTTGTTGATCGTTCAATAATTCATGATTGAATGATAAAATGTACATGAGCAAGATTGTAATGATACAAAGATAAATCTTTATATCAAGTAGTCCCAAAGTTGGCAGACACTAAGTCTGTCTGATTCAATGTCGGCGTGAATGCCTATTATATAGATTGAGGTAGATTGTGTGTATCGCGGTCACCAAAGAACAACGTAAAATACGAAGTAGTTTAAGGAATGCTTCCAATCACGCCCCATCAGTCTGTGTCCAAATTGAACGTGCTTTAAGTGTTGGGGAAATGTGTATACCTCCTGCGGAGATAAAAAAAGGGTAAAAAAAGGGGGAAAGTGATTTTTGTTATTTTGTTCTTTTGTAACAATGAATTTCATAAGTATTATTGCCTAGTTAATTAATAGCAACCACGGTGTTAGTCAGGACACCTGACCAATACACCATGGAAACCATGATGAAATAGAATTAATTAAGTAAAATACAATGATACAGAAACTGAAGAGACAGAGAAGTTAGATCTTGGCATAATGGCTGACATACAGAATGAGTAGACCAGCAAACAAAGCCATTATAAGAACACATGTAGATCTTCCGTGGTGTTGAGGCCATTTGGAAATCGACTGTCAAGTTCCAGAATGAACTGGGACTCCAGTCGCCTCAGCATGAGATCCCTGTCACAACCTCTAGTTGATTTAGGTACTGAGGCGATGACAAAGTATGTAAGGCAGTCAAGATTGTTCTGATGGATGGTTTTAAAATGGCGTGCCACGGGGTAGCTGCTATCGTTGTTAACGATTGCGCGTAAATGTTGGAGAATTCTGACGTGCACCTGCTTACCTGTGCTTCCCACATATCTGAGGCCGCAGGTGCACGTCAGAACATACACTGCAAAATCTGTTTTGCAGTTGTGTTTCCCTTTAATTTCAACAGGGTCAGGTCTAAAAGGTGTAGAGTATTGGGTGGTGTTAATTCCAAATTTACACGCTCTACAACTAGAACACCTGGTGAAACCTGGCCTGGCCATCCAGTTGTTCGGTTTGATTAATTCAGGAAAATCACGACTCAATTGGGTTCTCATGCTTGGACCTTTTCTATAGGTAATGGTAGGTCTGTCCTCTATTTTTGGGGACAGTACTAGATCCGTTTTTAAGGCTGGCCATCTTTGATTGATAATGGATCTAATTTTGCGTTCCTGTTTGTTAAAGGTCAGAATCAATCTGGGTGGACCATTATTTGATTCTGTGGTGGCTTCATGATTAGACTCTGAAGTGGATAGAAGTGAATCCCTGGGTCTACAGTTAGCTTTCGCCATGGATTGCCTGAGTATTGATTCTTTGTATCCCCTTTCCCTGAATCTGTCAAGGGCTTCCGCAGCAAAGAGTTGGAAATCCTCTTCGCTGCTGCAAATTCGTTTGAGCCTAAGCAGTTCTCCGAAGGGGATATTGTCGATGACATGACGGGGGTGGGAGCTGCTGGCATGAAGAATACTGTTGCCAGCAGTGCTTTTGCGGTGCAGTTTGGTGCATAGTTTAGAATTTTTCACAAATACCTTCACATCAAGGAATTCCACCTCAAAGTTGTCAATATGTGATGTGAAGTGTAAATTCTCATTGTTGTTATTAATTAATTCAATAAATTTTTCCGCATCAGTTCTCTCCCCCCTCCAAATTATAAAAACATCATCGATAAAACGCAACCAATGCAATACATTGTTGGACATGATCTCACTGAAGTTGACCTTTAGTACCTGCTCCTCCCACCAGCCAACGTGCAAGCACGCATAGCTGGGGGAAAAGCAGGCACCCATAGCCACTCCTCTTTGCTGTAAATATATTTCCTTACCAAACATAAAATAGTTATGATGCAAACACCAATTGGTCAATTCTATTAACATTTTGTTATGAGTATAACAGTTAATAGGTCTGGTTCCCAAGAAATGTTCAAGTGCTCTAAGTCCTGCTCGGTGATTGATGCTGGTATAGAGTGACTCTATATCTAGGGTGATTAATAGTAAGTCATCACTCCATGGAACGTTGTTGATTTTGTTGAGAAAATGACCAGTGTCCCTGATGTAAGAGGGTAATGTTTGCACTAAGTTTTGGAGGAAATAGTCAATGTATTCACCAATGTGTTCGGCTAGACTGGAGATTGCAGAAATTATCGGCCTCCCTGGGACCGGGCTCACCATCTTGTGCACTTTAGGCAACAAGTACAATTTAGGCAGTACAGGATTATCAACATCAAGAAAGTTAAACTCATCTTTGGAGAGCATATTTTCCCTCTTCCATTTAAACAACAGCTTTTTGAGACTTTCTTTGGACTCTATATATGATTTCATGTTTGACTTGCTGTAACAAGATCCATCCTCTAATTGTCGCAGCGCTTCAGCAACGTAATCTTTCTGTGGCCAGATGACCACGTTGCCGCCTTTATCTGCCATGGTCACTATAATACTTTGATCTTTACTAAGCTTTCTGACCCAGAATTGATTCAGTGTAAATATTGTGAATCAAAAGGGTTTATTTAGTTTTGTGATTTCATTTTGAGTATTACTTTAATGATAAGTTTAATTAAAATTCTGTTTAGAAATATAATCAGTAGCAATTGCCTTTAGCAATGCTTGTTTGTTATTTTGTGCAGTTACATAGATTGTGCGCTCATGAGAGACAGGCTCGGGGCTCCCTCGCGCTTGGTGTCATGAAAGTAAGAGCCTCGCGCAGGTCTCATGGCTGAAGCTATAAATACTAGCTTCAGCCAACTGTCAAATGCTTCGTCTCTCGTTGTTCCCTGCGAGAGCTTCTGTCCCCGTGTTGAAACTCCTCTGGCCTTGTAACCGTCTTTTCCCTTACTTCCAGTAAAATCCTTTAATTCCTTTTGGGAAAACCAGTCGGCGAGATCCTGAAACCCCCGCCTGTTATTTACGCTGATTTTGCTGCATGCGCGACGGCATGGCTGAGCTCCGGTATTTGTTATGACAGCCGGGAGGTTTGTTTACCCGCTTCCCTCTGCCGGTCGGCTGTTCGAGTCTCCTGTCAGCCTGACAGCGAGTATTTGGCAGAAATCCTGAAAGAAGGACAGTAAGAGTTCTAATTTAACTTCTAAGAGGCCACGAACAATTTTACCTTTAAGTACGTGGCAAAGGTGTAATTAAGAGGCAATCCTCTGCTCAAAACGTTTAAAAGGTTTAGCACGTCGAGTAGAGCTGAGCTAGATCAAACCTTGACAAAGGCTAAAGACTCTGTGCAGTGAGCAGGAATTATATATATATATAATGTGAAACGCTAGTTACACGAAGTGTTTTCCAACAAGTACAGAAAGAGATTGTCGTCTGCCTTTGAACTGAGACAAACTGTGATTAGATTTAGTCGCGCAAAAGGCGGATTGCAGAGTAAACAAGCCTTGGTTAAGGCAAATGTGTTAAATAGGCAAATTAACAGACAAATAGGACAAATGTGTACAATTTGTGATATGTTGATTAAATTACTGAAGTATTTTTAAAAGGTTCGCATATTTACAAGTTGGGCCAAGAATAACAAGCCTTGGTAAAGACAAATGTATAACATAGTCAAACAGAATTAATGTGTACAGTTGTGATATGTAGACCTTATTACAGAGATATATATATATATATATATAAAAGGTTCGCAAATTTACAAGTAGGGTCTGGAATAATTATCTAAGATAGTAGAGAGAATTAGGTAGGCTGTATTTTCTCTGTCTTCCTACTGCAGAATCTCCTATCGAAAGAAATAACTAAAGACTCAGGTATGATCCTGCATGAAGGTGTCGAGTTCAGTTAAAACTAACCCAACTAATCTAACTAGCCTGTCTTACTAGTTAAAGTGTTAAGTGATTCTGACATGTTATGTTTATTTGAAGGTGTCAAGATTCTGAGTCAGTGCTAAAACTTCAGAGAAAGTGCGAACAAGGGTCAGACGGATTAATGGTCAGTAAGCACAATGTTTAGTTGAATATAGAAATTAGTTAAGAAGTTGTCAACTGAGTAATAGCTGTTAATGTTGCACCACAGCGTAGCGTGAAGGCAGCGCAGAACATCTTTGAGAGAAGATTCTCGCCTGGAGCACTTTCTTGAGAGAGAGACTCAACCGAAGATTTAATATTGTATAATTTGTTGTGAGTCTCTCTGTCCACTTCCCCTTTCCCTGAGGGAGAAGTCAATCCAGTCAGTGTCTAAGTCCTGATTGGGTTGGTAGATCCTTGAGGGAGTTGGGAGTTTGCAGCTCGAGAGGAAACGTCAGAAGAGTCTCACAGGACTCCTCAACAGTAGACGAAGCCTATCTTCCCTATTTTAAAATCGTTTCCTTTCAAGTCTGCAAACTCACCCTCATGGATGTTTCACAGTTGTCACAGTTAGTCCAGAAGATGACAGTGGAGATGGAAAATCTACGTTTAGAGAATCGATCGCTTCGTCAGGAGCTAGATGAGACTAGGGTTGGATTCTCGTCTTGGAGGGATTCTTCTAAGGAGAAGAAACCGGTTTTAGCACCAGCTAGATTTGGAGTTGATGTTAATCAGCCTCATACCTCAGAAGTTCAGTCAGAAAAACAACCAGTTCAAGTTACTGTTGTTACTCCTACACCTGTCCCTTTGGCTAACCCTGAAAGGTTTACTGGAGATAATAGCAGATTTGCAACATTCTTTAGTCAATGTCAATTGCACTTCATGTGTAAACCTCAAATTTTTTCTTCTGATTCTGCTAAGGTAGCATTTATAATTTCTTATCTGGGAGGGGTGGCTGCTAATTGGGCCATGCCTTTAGTAGATAATAATGACCCTTTGCTTCACAATTTGCAGAATTTTAAATTGGCCATGTCCAGTCTTTTCGCCAAACATACCTTAATTCAATCTTCTGACAATGAGTTATTGAGTCTTCGTCAAGGGACCAAGGACCTTGTATCCTATATAACTACCTTTAATAGACTTTTGTCTGAAACTCATTGGCCAGAGGAGAAGAGGATTTCTTTATTTTATAGAGGTCTAAAAGATGATTTAAAAGATTCCCTTGCACACATAGTGAATTTACCTGATGGGTTTAAGGAATTTCAGGATCTAGTGATTAGACTTGATCACAGATTGGGTGAACGTAGAAATGAAAAAACTAGGAGTGAGTTTAGAAGTCCTCTAGTTAAAGTTGAGAAAAAAGAGTCAGAAGCTAAGAATGTTTTTGTTGAACCTGTTTTTTCGGGTGGTTTCAAAGGGCCTTTAACTCCTGAAGAAAAAGAACGGAGGCGTAAGGGCAATTTATGTTTATACTGTGGCAAACCTGGGCATTTTGCCAAGGATTGTTCTGTGAAACCCGCCAAAAAGAAAGTTTTAGTTGTTGAAACTCTTCCCATTAAGCCGTCGGAAAACTAAAGTTCTCGAGGAAAGCAGAGATCGTTTCCTCGAGCAAAATTTCTTCTAAGATCTCCAAATTTGTCACTAATGTAACTACACATATTCCCAAACATTTTACTATTCGGATGGTCTTTATCTTAACTACTCTTCAAAGACATAGCATTCCTGTACTTTTGGATTCTGGGGCAACTGGGAATTTTTTCGATATTGGGTTTGCCCATAAACTGAATCTGAAATTTGTTACTAAGGAGGAACCTGAGTCTGTGAGAGCTGTTGATGGTTCGGTTTTGTCTTCTGGTATGATTCAATTTAACACCGAACCATTGACTTTGGTAGCAGATAATGGTCATACTGAAAAAGTGGTTTTTGATCTTATTGATGCACCCAGTTTTGGTGTCATTTTAGGCATTCCTTGGTTGGAATTACATAATCCAAGTATTGATTGGATTAGAAGGACTGTTACTTTAGAGTCTTCTTTTTGTAAGTTACACTGTTATCAAGAAACCAAAGATCCGGTGATGCCCCTTTTTTGTGCTGCTCTAACTGCGGAAGATAATAGGCTTCCAGTTGAGTATAGAAATTTTTCTAAGGTTTTTGATCCTGTTGAAGCAACCAAATTACCACCGCACAGAATTTTTGATTGCAGAATTGATTTAGTTCCTGGTGCTATTCTACCATGTAGTAGAATTTATGCCTTAACCGAACCTGAAAATGTTTATTTAAGGAACTATTTGGATGAGCTTTTGGAGTTAGGTTTCATTCGACATTCTACTTCTCCTGTTTCGTCTCCTCTTTTCTTCGTTTCGAAGAAGTCTGGGGATCTGAGGGCTTGTATTGATTACAGAAAGGTTAATAAAGCAACCATTAAGAATAGGTATCCATTGCCTTTGATTCCAGTGCTTCTTAATCAAATTAAGGGTTCTAGTGTTTACACCAAACTAGATCTTAGAGGAGCATATCATTTGATTAGAGTCAAAGACGGTGATGAGTGGAAGACCGCTTTTCGTATGAAATTTGGTCTTTTTGAGTATACGGTTATGCCATTTGGTCTTTGCAACGCTCCAGCGGCCTTTCAATATTTTATTAATGAGGTCTTGCATGATCTGTTGGATGTCTGTTGCATCGTTTATATTGATGACATCTTAATTTATTCTAAAAATATGGAAGAATATGTACAACATGTTCAGTTAGTGTTACAGAAATTAAGAGATCATTCTCTATATGCTAAATTGGAAAAATGTGTTTTCAATGCTTCTCAAGTGGAATTTCTCGGCTATTGTTTATCACCTGAGGGGATTCATATGGATCCAAAGAAAGTCGAAGCAATTCTAACCTGGCCAATTCCTACTTCAATTAAGGACACGCAGAGAATTCTTGGATTTGCTAATTTTTATAGGCGATTCATTTCTAAGTTTTCAGATATTGTTACTCCCATTACCCAGTTATTGAAAAAAGGAAAGGTCTTCTCTTGGACTGAAGAAGCTGATCAAGCATTTTCATTGTTGAAGAAGGCTTTTACTTCTGCTCCCATTTTGGTTCATCCTGATCCTGATAGGCCTTTCTTTGTGGAAGCAGATGCTTCACAGTCTGCTATTGGTGGGGTGTTGCTTCAAAAGGATGCAAATACTGGTCACTTCCATCCTATCGCTTTTTTCTCTAGGAAATTGCTTTTAGCTGAGCAAAATTATACGATTGCGGAACGTGAATTGTTAGCCATTAAGGATGTGTTTCAAGAATGGAGGCATCATCTGTTGGGGGCTAAACACACTATTACTGTTTATTCTGACCATAAAAATTTACAATTTTATTCCACTGTTAAGGCTTTTACTCCTAGACAAATGAGGTGGTTACAATTTTTTAGCGAATTTGATTTTTTGATTATGTATCGACCAGGGAAGAAGCAGCTGTTGTCTGATACACTTTCACGTTTAGTTTGTGAAAAAGATTTAAATTCTAAGAAGGATCCTCCCAGTATTTTGCCTTTAGAAAAAATTGCTGCTGAAATCCATTCAGAAAGTTTCTTGGATTCCGTAAAGAAGGAATTAAAGAACTTTGATGTTCATGAGTGGTTATTAAAAAAAGGTAATTCCATTAGAGATGGGTTTTTCTATCACAATGATAAATTGTTTGTTCCCTCAAGGGATTTACAGGATAAGGTCATGCAATGGAATCATGATTTGGCGATTGCTGCACATCCAGGTATTAACAAAACCCTGGATTTGTGTCAACGTCATTTTTGGTGGGAAAAAATGATTTCTATTATTCAACAATTCGTGAAAGCCTGTCCAGTTTGTTCTCGTCAAAAGGCTTTACACGAGGTTCCAATGGGTTTACTTCGTCCTATGACTATTCCTCCTCACCCTTGGCATACAATCAGTTTAGATTTTATTACTGATCTCCCTAAGTCTAATGTTTTTACTACAGTTCTTGTGGTGGTGGATCTGTTATCCAAAATGGGACATTTTATTCCGTTACACAAGATTCCCTCGGCAACTGAATTCAGTGCTGTATTTTTATCTAATATTGTGAAACTTCATGGCCTGCCTTCAAAGATTATTTCTGATAGGGGGCCTCAGTTTGTTTCTAAATTCTGGTCACAACTCAGCAAACTTTTGGGAATCGAGTTGGCTCTGTCTTCGTCTTTTCACCCACAGACGGATGGTCAGACTGAGAGATTGAATCAGCATGTTGAACAGGGTTTAAGATGTTTGTTAACTACCTCCTCTCACCCTTGGGATGAAGTGTTACCGTGGGCTGAATTTTCCTATAATAACACCACTCATTCAGCTTTGGGTTGTTCTCCTTTTTATTTTCTCACTGGTCAACATCCAAGATCTATTCCTATACTCTTACCTGATGAACAATTGTCTATGCCAGCAGTTACTGATAGGTTGACTCATCTGTTGGATATCCAGGATAAGGCTAGAAAACAATGGGTCAAAAGTAAGTTATCTATGAAAAAGACTGCTGATTCCCATCGTAAAGCTGCTCCTTTGTATAAGGAAGGTCAGTTGGTATGGTTATCCACCAGGAACATTCAGTTGGAGGGTCCCAGGAAGTTGAAGCCTAGATATATTGGGCCTTTTGAAGTTAAGAAAGTTTTGAACCCTGTATCTGTGAAATTAGTTTTACCTGAGGAATATGCTATTCACCCTGTTTTTCATGTTTCTCTGTTGAAACCTTTTAAACCTTCTACTCGTGCTGATAACCCACCACCGCCAGTAATTGTCGGTGACCATGTTGAGTACGAGGTTAAATCTATTTTAGATTCCAAAAGGATTCGGGGTGCTTTGTTTTATTTGGTTGACTGGAAGGGTTATGATCCTTCTGAGCGATCTTGGGAACCTGAGAAAAATGTTCATGCTCCTAGACTTGTTAGATCTTTTCATGCTCTGTATCCTGATAAACCTAGACCTGTAAGACGACCTTTGGGGGGAGGAACTGTTAGGGGTATTACAGGTCGTCTTCAATAGATTCTGACCCAGAATTGATTCAGTGTAAATATTGTGAATCAAAAGGGTTTATTTAGTTTTGTGATTTCATTTTGAGTATTACTTTAATGATAAGTTTAATTAAAATTCTGTTTAGAAATATAATCAGTAGCAATTGCCTTTAGCAATGCTTGTTTGTTATTTTGTGCAGTTACATAGATTGTGCGCTCATGAGAGACAGGCTCGGGGCTCCCTCGCGCTTGGTGTCATGAAAGTAAGAGCCTCGCGCAGGTCTCATGGCTGAAGCTATAAATACTAGCTTCAGCCAACTGTCAAATGCTTCGTCTCTCGTTGTTCCCTGCGAGAGCTTCTGTCCCCGTGTTGAAACTCCTCTGGCCTTGTAACCGTCTTTTCCCTTACTTCCAGTAAAATCCTTTAATTCCTTTTGGGAAAACCAGTCGGCGAGATCCTGAAACCCCCGCCTGTTATTTACGCTGATTTTGCTGCATGCGCGACGGCATGGCTGAGCTCCGGTATTTGTTATGACAGCCGGGAGGTTTGTTTACCCGCTTCCCTCTGCCGGTCGGCTGTTCGAGTCTCCTGTCAGCCTGACAGCGAGTATTTGGCAGAAATCCTGAAAGAAGGACAGTAAGAGTTCTAATTTAACTTCTAAGAGGCCACGAACAATTTTACCTTTAAGTACGTGGCAAAGGTGTAATTAAGAGGCAATCCTCTGCTCAAAACGTTTAAAAGGTTTAGCACGTCGAGTAGAGCTGAGCTAGATCAAACCTTGACAAAGGCTAAAGACTCTGTGCAGTGAGCAGGAATTATATATATATATAATGTGAAACGCTAGTTACACGAAGTGTTTTCCAACAAGTACAGAAAGAGATTGTCGTCTGCCTTTGAACTGAGACAAACTGTGATTAGATTTAGTCGCGCAAAAGGCGGATTGCAGAGTAAACAAGCCTTGGTTAAGGCAAATGTGTTAAATAGGCAAATTAACAGACAAATAGGACAAATGTGTACAATTTGTGATATGTTGATTAAATTACTGAAGTATTTTTAAAAGGTTCGCATATTTACAAGTTGGGCCAAGAATAACAAGCCTTGGTAAAGACAAATGTATAACATAGTCAAACAGAATTAATGTGTACAGTTGTGATATGTAGACCTTATTACAGAGATATATATATATATATATATAAAAGGTTCGCAAATTTACAAGTAGGGTCTGGAATAATTATCTAAGATAGTAGAGAGAATTAGGTAGGCTGTATTTTCTCTGTCTTCCTACTGCAGAATCTCCTATCGAAAGAAATAACTAAAGACTCAGGTATGATCCTGCATGAAGGTGTCGAGTTCAGTTAAAACTAACCCAACTAATCTAACTAGCCTGTCTTACTAGTTAAAGTGTTAAGTGATTCTGACATGTTATGTTTATTTGAAGGTGTCAAGATTCTGAGTCAGTGCTAAAACTTCAGAAAAAGTGCGAACAAGGGTCAGACGGATTAATGGTCAGTAAGCACAATGTTTAGTTGAATATAGAAATTAGTTAAGAAGTTGTCAACTGAGTAATAGCTGTTAATGTTGCACCACAGCGTAGCGTGAAGGCAGCGCAGAACATCTTTGAGAGAAGATTCTCGGCCTGGAGCACTTTCTTGAGAGAGAGACTCAACCGAAGATTTAATATTGTATAATTTGTTGTGAGTCTCTCTGTCCACTTCCCCTTTCCCTGAGGGAGAAGTCAATCCAGTCAGTGTCTAAGTCCTGATTGGGTTGGTAGATCCTTGAGGGAGTTGGGAGTTTGCAGCTCGAGAGGAAACGTCAGAAGAGTCTCACAGGACTCCTCAACACCAAAGCCCAAAAAGCAAAGAAGCAGACCTCAGGCTCACATACCTCAGAGGCATCCTCAGCTAAGGACTCTCTTGTCCCTAAAGCATATCGCAAAGAGAAGCATGAAGGTTCAATGCCCACTGAGGAGGTGGTGTATGGCAAGGGTACATCTAAGAAGGGCTCCAAGGCAGATTCACCCACCACCTCAACTCCCTTTCTAAGCCCAGTGAAGCAGGGGAAGGAGGGCACTGTATGGGGTAACACCTGGTAAACAGGGGATGGAGGGGCAAAGGCGAAGCCAGGTGAAGCGTTCTGCTGGATCCAGCATGTCCCCAGAGGGAGTGCCAGAGTCTGCACCTGATGCCGGTTTGGTGGAGAGTGTGCCTGTTGTGTCAGCCCCACCTCCCACTCCTACCAAGACAGTGAGGCCATTTAGACTCCCCAAGAAGCGGAAAGGCACCCCTCCACAATCTCCCAGCCACACTGTGTCTCATGTCCGCATGATTCCACCTCCACGTGTCACTAAACCACATGGTCCATGCAGCCCTCCAGCTTGCCAAGCCACTGATAGCTCTACCTCATATGGGCCACTCTCTCCCTGGTCAAGTGCTCCAACTGTCCCTGACACACAGCCAGCTCCCAGTCCACCTGACAGCCAAGTCTGAGTGGTATTCACACTCACACACCTGTCTCTCACACAGGTGGGCCTCTACTGCCCATTGTTACCCCCTGCATATCTTGCTGACCATGGAAAGGCACAGTCGCACATATTCCCTGTGCAGCTTCCCATGTACTCACTCTGCACTTTGCCATGCCCACTGGCCTTGTCCTTCACTGCTGTTTTGCCCTTGCCTGTGCAGATTCTCATGTACTCACTCTGCACCCTAGACTGGCGACTGGCCTTGCTGTTTTGCCCTTGCCTGTACAGCTTCTCATGGACATATTCTGCAATTTGCCCTGGACACTGGCCTTGATTTGATTGATTTGATTTGATTTTGGGTTTTATAGAGCGCACAGCTACCCTAGGGCATCCCGGCGCTAGTGACCACCGTCCTGGAGGGTGGGAAGACATGGGGGGGGGGAGTGCTCAGGGGAAGAGAAGGGTCTTCAGTCTTTTCCTAAATCTGAGGTGGTTTTGTTCTTGCCTCAGGGAGAGTGGGAGGGCATTCCACAGTCTGGGGGCATTGTACGGAAACAGGCGACCACCTGTTCTGGCCTTCCTAATTCTAGGGATTTTTGCAAGGGAGAGGGAGTTAGATCTAAGTTGTCTGATTGATTGTTGATGGGACACAAGAGGCCTGAGGATGGGAGGGCCTTCATTGTGCAGTATTCTATGGGCAATGCACAGGGTCTTGAAATTGACCCGTTCCTTGACTGGTAGCCAGTGCAAACTTCTAAGGGCTGGTTTGGCCGAGTTCCTCGCTGCAGTTCCTGTGAGTATTCTTGCCGCCGCATTTTGTGCACATTGGAGTCTGTGGACTACAGAGACTGGGGCCCCCAGATATAGGACATTCCCATAGTCCAATCTGGAGTTCACCAGCCCCTGCATCAAGAGCTTCCTGGATTGAAGGGGGAGTAGATGGAGGATCTTTCGTGCCATCTTCATAAGGCCGAAGCACGTTCCCGCAGTTTTCCTCGCTTGTGTTTTAAAACTGAGATCCTGGTCCAACCATATCCCTAGGCTTTTTACTTCGGGTTTTGGGGATGGTGGAGATCCCATGCATGGTGGCCAGGGAAGGGGTGTGGGTATTTTATTTGGGTTTCCCAGAAGGAGTATTTCAGATTTTTCCCCATTCAGTTTTAACCGGGACTCGCACATCCATTGGTGCACTTTTTCAAGACAGCTGAATAGATTGGAGAGGGCGTTGTCTGATTGGTTGAGGGAAACGACAAGCTGAGTGTCATCGGCGTACATTATTGATTTAATCCCAAAAGGTTTAACAACATCCTCGAGGGGTGCCATGTACACGTTAAAAAGTGTGGGGTTCAGGGAGGATCCCTGAGGCACCCCACACTTGAGTGCCTGAGCCTTGGAGATGGAATGTCCATCTGTCACTTGAAAAGACCTGTCTTCAAGGAAGGATGAGATCCAAGCTAACGCAGAATCCGCCACTCCTATCAGTCCAAGATGGTGAACAAGGGTTGCGTGGTCCACCGTGTCGAAGGCGGCACTCAGGTCGAGGAGGATCACTGCCACTGATCCTCCTACGTCCAGTATGCCCCTAGCTTCTTGTTGTTCTCTGCTGTTTTGCCCTTGCCTGTGCAGATTCTCATGTACTCACTCTGCACCCTGGACTGGCCACCTGTCTTGCTGTTTTGCCCGTGCATGTGCAGCTTTTCATGTACTCACTCTGCACTTTGCCATGACCACTGGCCTTGTCCTTCACTGCTGTTTTGCCCTTGCCTGTGCAGCTTCTTATGTACTCACTCTGCACTTTGCCATGCCCACTGGCCTTGTCCTTCACTACCATTTTGCCCTGGACTGGCCACTGGCCTTGCTGTTTTGCCCTTGCCTGTGCAACTTCTCATGTACTCACTCTGCACTTTGCCCTGGACACTGGCCTTGTTGTTCTCTGCTGTTTTGCCCTTGCCCGTGCAGATTCTCATGTAATCACTCTGCACCCTGGACCGGCCACTGTCCTTGCTGTTTTGCCCTTGCCTGTGCAGTTTCTCATGGACATACTCTGCACTTTGCCATGGACACTGGCCTTGTCCCTCACTGCTGTGTTGCCCTTGCCGGTGCAGCTTCTCATGGACATACTCTGCACTTTGCCATGCCCACTGGCCTTGTCCTTCACTGCTGTTTTGCCCTTGCCTGTGCAAATTCTCATGGATATGCTCTGCATTTTGTGCCTTGCTCTTCTCTACTCTTGGTGCCTATCTGTACAATATGTGAATAAAGACAGTTACTCCTGTTGTCTGTTTTGTCAGTGTCCTTACTGAATAAAGTTATTTTGGTTTGTGTATATGGTTTACTGTGCCCAATGCTCTGTGTGCCACTTCAACATTGCCAATATATTGGCTCACTTACTCTTTTTTTACAGAGGTGACAGGGACTTAAGTTGTTCCTGACCCTGATACTTGTGGTGTCTATGATGTCAATTTTACATGTAAAGCAGTTGTCATTTTCATGATTTGTTAATGTTAGCTATATTCTCAACATGTCAGGTTGGGGTGCACTGCCAGCACAGAGTGTGATTCTATCCACAGGTTTTCAGGCAGGCTGACCAGTTCCATCATGTATGTGTGTTATTCCTTTATTTGTGCCCAGCAGTGTATGTGTGTGGTCATCTTGTGATGGCCAGTCATCCTGGTCCCATGGCCTACCTTAGATGTGTGCTCTTGGGTAGTCAAGAAATGTGCCGTGTGAAGGGGTGACTTTGAATGTATTTATTTATTTATAACATTTATAGAGCGCACTGTTACCAAAACGGTGTCCTGGCGCTAGAATGAAAGCTCCCCTCGCCTGGCCTGAGACTTAATGAATGAAGAGCCATGTTTTCAGAGTTTTGCGGAAGGTCATCAAATCTGTAATCTGTCTGAGAGCCAAAGGTAGAGCATTCCAAGCCCTTGCTGCCCCCAGGACAAAGCTTCTGCCACCCCAGGGTGCTCTCCTTATCCAAGGGGTCACAACCGGCCCAGGTTGGCTGACCTAAGATATCTGCCCGGCAGGTACCATTGAAAGTACTGTGTTAGAAACGACGGGCCAAGCCCAAGAAGGGCCTTGAAAACTATGCACAAGGTTTTAAAAGAGATCCGTTTCCCCACTTGGAGTCATTGCAGCTTCACCAATTCCTGGGAAACGGATGCACACTTTGGTACGCCTGTGATGAGACGAGCTGCTGCATTTTGCAAGGCCTGTAGTTTGCTTAGGAGCCCCTGTCGGGCATTAAGAAATAGGCTGTTGCAGTAATCAAGGCGAGATAAAACCAGGGCGGTCACCACTGTTTTCTTACACTCATCGGGTAAAAAAGGAAGGATTTTCCAGATTATTTTCAATGTAAAATGAATGGATAAGGTCATTGCATTGAGTTGGCACCTAAAGGTGAGCTTATCATCAATCAGAACCCCTAGGATCATGACCTTGGTGACTGGAATGGGGGGTACACACATCCCTTCAGGCCACCAGCTCGAACTCCAAAAGTTATCACTGGCGCCAAAAAGTAAAGCTTTGGTTTTAGCCGAGTTTAACTTTAAACAGTTCCTGGCCATCCAGTTGCTAACCGCTGACATGCACTCTTGGAATTTACTGGCTATGCCTTCCTCTGTACCTGGTAGCAGTGATACCACAATCTGCATATCATCCGCATATGATGTGAGCTCAAACCCATACGTGCGAATGACTGGGGCCAATGAGTAAACATAAACATTGAAAAGGGTGGGACTTAGGGAGGATCCCTGGGGAACCCTGAAGGGTAGCACGAATTGTTTAGACTCGAACTCCCCAGAGCCACCACCTGGATCCTATTGGTGAGGAAAGCTTTCGAGATCTTAAGGGCTTTCCCTTGTATCCCGTAGGCCTCCAAACGGTCCACCAAGATCGTGTGGTGGACCATGTCGAAGGCCGCAGACAGATCCAGCAGGATCAGGGCTGCTCTACCCCCAATGTCCATCACTTTCCTGATCTCCTCAGACGATTTAATCAAGGCAGATTTGGTACTATGACCTGCTCTGAAGCCATGTTGCGAAGGATATAGGGCTTGTGTGGCCCCTAAAAATGCACTAAGCTGACTGTTCATAGTTTTTTCTATTAGTTTGGCCAATAGCGATAGTTTGGCCAATAGCGATAGTCTGGCGATGGAGTGTTGATGTGTGTGCCCCACTACATTGTCAACTACACACATGTGTTACCTAGGAGTTGGGTGCCTGTTGTTTGGATTGTTCAGCCCTGTGGATGTGGTTGTATGCAAATGTGTGAGTTGTATGTTGTGCACTGTGCAGTGTGTTTGTGTGTCCATGCAGTTCTGTCTGACGCCTTCTTGTTGTTTTTGTCACTTGTGAGTATGCAGAGTGTGTGACTGGTACGTCAGTGTTGTGTTTTGTTGATCATCCATCTGTCTTGAGACTGTTTGTGGAGACTGTGCAGACCTGCTGCTCCACACTGCCATTGTGCTTGTGTTTTCTCATGCATTGCTGTCACATGGTGCCTTTTTGCCTTCAGTATGGCATGTTGTGTGGGGTATCATGCTATCCCCTATCTGTGCTTCAGATGCCTACCCTTTGTGGGTCTGCACTCCCTCTATTTGTGTATGGTGCACTCCTGCCATGTCCACTACTGACATGCAGTACACTTCACTTAGATGTCAGCTGTCCCCTTGGTTTACATGTGTATGTGCCTCCTCATCACTTAATTTGTGACACTGCGCTTTGTGATGCAGTTCTTTGGCCAGGAGCAAATTGCCACTCAGGATATTTCCCCAATTGTTTATTTGTGATGTTCTTGTGCTGTTTGGCAGTCATTGTTGTTCATCTGCTGTTCAACTGTGTGTGCTGCCCAGTCCTCGGGTCAAGTTGATTCCACCTTTGTATCCCAGACTTGTGCATTCTTTGTTGTTGTGTTGGATGTATGTATGTTGGCAGTGGTATTGCTTCACTTCCTGAGTGTGCTGTTGTCTTTGTGCTGATTTGTGTTGTGTGTGTTGATGTTGTGTCACCCATGTATGTGTGTGTCTAGTATGCTTGATGTGCACACACTGCTTGTTGTGCATGCAGTGCTGTGTGTGTATGCTGCCTTGTCATTGACTGGTGCGCATCCCCTGATGTCCTGCTGTGTTTGCTCTGTGATCTTTTTGCCTGTGAATCTGCTGCTTGTTTGATGTGGCTGTGTTGTTCTGTGATGGTGCACTTCTTGTGTGTGTTGTGGTATGTTATCTGTGCATTGTTCATGACTGATGAGGCTGTGCACTCCTGTTGTGTCTGTGCTGCCATTGCCTTTCCATGGTTTGGCTGCACAGGGCATATCTGTTTTTGTTGTGGTTCTGTGTGTGTTTCTGTTGGGTTATACGTGTGTCTGCTGTTTTTATGCAGACATTTATTCTGGCATCCCTGCATGTGTGATGTTTGCTGTTGGCATTTGGGGTGTGTATGTGTCTGTGTGTTAGTCTGTGGTATGTATTTGTGACTATGCAGGCTGTGTGTCCATTTGTATGTTTGTTCCTTGTATGTGTTCATTTGGTGCTTATACTCATTTTTGTTTCCCGGAGTGTGGTGGTGTTGTGGTTTGTGTGTTCCCTGGTCCTGTGCTACTGTGCTGTGTGTTGTGTGTTCCTGGGCAGTTACTCCTGCACTGGCTGTCTCCCTGGTTGTCTGTTGTGTGGTGCAGGGTGTGATTTCACATGGCTTGTTGTTTTGCATGAGGGTGCACAAGAGGGGCACATGGCATGTGCCTTCATGGGTGTGCTAATGTTTGGTGGGAGGAGGTGTGGCCCTGTGGTCTTTGTGCCCTGCCCATATCTGGCACTGGCCCTGCCTTCTGCATTGTGCACATATATTCCCTTGTGTTCACCGCTGCGGTGACGTGCCCGGGACATTGCTGCATGGCCGCAGAAGATGTGTGTCCAGGATGCGGAAGGGTGACTTGGTGGCAGGTGGATCATGTATGCTTGCCCTTGTGGATGTGTTCCTGTCCCCACCAGGGTGTCTGATGTGGATTTGGACCCTGTGTCAGCCCATGCGTTGTGTTTGTGTAATTGCGTACCTGCAGCAGCGGCGGTGTCCGTGGCGGTCCATGAGTTGCTGGTGATGTAGCAGGTACAGCACCTGAAAAACATGTAGACCAGGGTCCATGGCGGTCGTGACCTGGTGGTGTGGACCGGGACTCTGGTTTGCGCTTTGCTGTCAAGCATCCGCCGTCGCTGATTGAGCGGTTTCTCTGCTGCGGTGCGTCTGCATTTTTGGGGAATCCTAATTTGTGGAGCGGGGCGGACGTCATTCCACACTACGGTGAGTCTCCATTGGCTCCCACCACCGCGGTGGCAGGCGCACTTTAATGGTGGTGCAGGGGACGGGAAATGGCCTTTGTTTGGCCATACTAATATGGCAGACGTGAGTACTGCTGCTCGTGGGCGGAAAAATGCATTATTCCGCACCACCAGCACCGGGGTGGTGCCACCGCCCGACATCCTAATGGACCACTTAGAGTCAAACCATTTTTTACCTTTCTTTTTCCAGGGGATTAGTGTTATGTAGACTAATAGCATGCTTATCCTCAGCCTTCCTGTAGGCGACCACATTTTACACAAGTTCCTTTTTTTTCGAAGTCTTATATAGTGTGAACTGGACCCGAACTCAGGTATCAGCGCACTTTACATGAGCACCAGTTGCGTTACATGAGGACACACTCATTTTTGTTAGGCACGGGAGATTAAGTGATTTGCCCAGAATCACAGGATGTTGAGCGTCGTTGCCAAGACTCAAACCCGGTTCCCCAGATTTGAGGTCGACCGCCCTAGCCGTGTACCAATTACAGAAATTTCCTAACACCAACACAGGTCCATCAGTTGCTATCTGTGGTTGTAATTGGTCAAGTAGCTGAATTTGGTTCTCACCTAGACTGACTAAACCTCTTCTGGAACATTCCACTGGAATTAAGAAAAGGGATCTAGTACCCTTTTCTATTTCAGGTCTCATTTCCACACTTAAGGGAGAGTGATCACTACCACTCTCACAGAGTAGACTAAAATCCTACAGTAAATCAAAATTCTACATGAGAATATACTATACAAATAGTCAATGGGACACTCTTGTTTCCCAAATCTAAAAGTTATTTTCTCAGGAAAATGCTGATTCAGGCATACCAGCCCCAAATGAACACCTCCTTAAGTTTTTTATCAAATTTTGGTAATTAAATTCTGATTGAGGTATATCATATTACAATGTCATACACCCTCTTTTGCTTCATGTTTTTCGCACACTTTGGCATTAAAATCATCCATTAGCACAATTAAACTCTGCAAGATAAGCTTTAATAGGTTACACAAATCTTCTTTTAGCAGAATATGGTTGTACTTCTTATTTCCCAATGACACATATATATTTGCCAGTATAATGGATTTTAACTGTGCAGATTTCAAGAATAATTTTACCTCAGTGATTTGGATACAGTCACATTTGGCTTCTAGAATACTAACATCCGTTGCAATACTTGTTGAAGCCAAACTCTTTAGACACCATGATGCCCCCCCCCCCCCATTGTTTATTACCGTAGGCGGGTGAATATATATGTACAAATTAATCAAATAGAGGCAAGTTTGCTGGTTCCAAGTTTACTGGACATACTATATCATAATCTTGTTTATATTTACTCGCATTTCCTAAGTTCATTAACCTCTTCAGCCCATGAACATTCCAGTATAAGACAATTAAGGTATGCTGGGGTTTTTTATCCTAATTAATATCATTGATTATGAATATAAAGTATCAGCCTTAGTACTTGGAGCATTAAAACGATTATCTAACATAATGCACATATCATCAAGTTTATGTACAGTAGCTTTCATTCCTCCTTCTCTATCATTGACTTACGTTTTGGTCGATTTTTCCAAATTTTCCATTCCAAGTCGATAAATTTGCTTAGTGGTTAGGGCTGCATTATTCGTTAAAGATTCTCTTTTCTCCAGCTTGCCTACTTCTTCATATCCTCTATCCTTAACCCATTCATATTACCTCCTGCTCCGCTTCCGCCACAAATACTTTCACCAAAGGGGAGAAGAAACAGGCATTTGTCCCCTCCGTCTCAAGTCGATCATTTACAGATCCTGCACATTTCAAATCTTTTGATGTCATCAGGTTTAGGGTTAAATAGTTTTTGATTGGTTATATAAAACCTCTCGGACCCAGCCATAAATCTGCTCCTGGCTGGTTGTCAAATCACCATATGTTAGGGTAGCAATTGATCTCCCACCAAGGAAGAATGGTGAAAAATTATGATATAGTGTGATACCACTATTAAGTCATAGCTATGCTTCAGACCCCCATCTCCAGGCCCAAGGACATTTGGCTGCCACTATGTGACTATCTGCTAACTTTGGACACTGTTGTCTCCGACGAGGAAACTGAGGGGCAGATTTACAAGCCCCGTACGCCACACTTGCGCCGCAGTTGCGTCAATTTTGTGACACAGCCGCGGCGCAAAGCCAGCACCATGCTGCGGGGTATTTACAACGTGACGCATCTAGGGAGATGCATCACATTGTAAAGCTTTGCACCACATGTGGGCGTTCCAGCACAGGGGAGGCCTTCTGGCGTAGGAACGCCCCCTAAGAGTGTAATCTACAAGATTTCACTCAGTCACTTTTATGGCCATGCTGCGTCAAAACCCTGCGCCTGCTTGAAGCAGGCATAAGGATTGACGCAGCATGTTAGGCATAGGGGCACCCCGAGCTTTTCTGGAGCTGTGTCGCGCTTGCGACGCAACGCCAGCAATACATCACCTTTCCGGCATCAGATGCGTCACGCATCTGTCTATTCTTGCCCCATGGTGCGCCGCATTGTAAATGCGGTGCATCCTTGGTGGCGCAAGAGGTGTGTGCCGTGACGCACAATAACTGGCGCATCCCTGCTGATATGCAGGGATGCGTCAGTTATTGTAAATCTGCCCCTACTTGCTCTATGCTGACACACCCTGAGGGCCTTTGTTAATTTGTTATGTCTGTACGCCCCGCCTCCTCACTCCCCTGCCCTGCTCCTTCCACAACCTCCTCTTCTGGCTCCTCTCCATGCCTATTAGCCAATTTCTTACTTTTTTATCACAGTGAATATTTTGTACATATGGTGTATAGCTATGAGTGCCCAATGTGTGACGCATAACCGGATATTTTATCTTGTTTATTTATTTTCTTGAAAAACATTAAAAATGAAGTTAAAAAAATATAAATGTTATAAGGCATTACGAGTCTTGGTGCACTAGGATGTAAAAGAAAAAGCCCAGAAGAGGCAAGATTGTCTGCAATGGCATAAAGTGGGATGGCTCCCTATTGTAGAGTTAAATGCACAGTTCAGAATGTTGTTAGAAGTGAGAGAAGAGGTGCAGGCCGGATAGTAGTAGTTGGTGTGATCAAGTTGAGGTTAAACTGGTTACGTGCAGAAAGAGTATTTTATGCTTTGATCAGTCATGTGCTACGGGAAATAGATTCCACGTGTAAGGGGATATGGACACCTGGTTAGTGACAAATACATCTTGGAGCAGGAAACTTGTATTGTAATCCCCATTCCATGGTCAACTAAACTGTATGATTTAATGTGAATCACTCTGTTTCACTAGACCTTATCTTAAATGTTGGCTATTATCCATGGCTAGCAGTTGTGTGAAGATGGCAAACAAATGATGTCTGCAGACAAATATGCACTTTAATAGCAAAGGGGATAAGGAGAAAGCGACCAAGCCAGATTTATTTGTCAGAAGTGCCCCAAAATGTGATACAAAAACATAAGTCAATTTGGAAAAAGGTTTTCTTATGTGAAGAAACATATTTCATTTGTTGTATCCTTTTTTCCTGATGAGTTATTTGCTTACTTGCTATTTTCATATTTAAGCTGAAGTGTTCCCCGTGGCTGCACACATATCCTGGCTCTTTGATCCAAAGCAAGACTATTGACTCAGGCTGGTTTCTGGTTCAGCTCGGCCTCCAGGTTTCCTGGACCACCCAATGGTTGTGCTAGGTACTGCATATGGCCAGGAACCAAAATGAATTGGGACAGAAGTGACACTGTCATGAATACAAGGAGGTTAAATCAGTATCAGGATTCTGATGCCGAGAAAGACACATTTTGGGGTCTTCAGTTCATAATAACTTTGAATTTGTTAACCATTTTCAGGTAATTCACCACTTCAGGATTCCACAGAGTACTGAATTATACATTACATTTTCAGTCACAGATAACCTGAAAATCGTCCTAAAGGTCAAGGTAACTGTTTGCCAACCAGGTAATTCTTGAAAAAGCATTGATAAACCCAGTTCTTTTTGCACTTATATCTACATTTATTTTTGTCTTCCAACACTTTATGTAAAATTCTGTGTCTAAGTAGCTTGTTCCTCCAATTGTAGGAATGAAAGGGTGAGGATGATTTGCTGAATGTTTAGTTGACTAGTTCATAATACTGTGTATTATTAGACACATGCACACAGATCTTGAAATATTACTTTATTTGCTTAATACTTGTAATCACACCTTGATATCTGGCATTTTCATTGTTGCAGTGAAAATCAAAACTTTGATGTCAAACCTGATAATATTCTTTTCCATTTTGTTTACTTGTCTCGTTCCTCTTATCTCTCTGTATACATGTCTTTGGTTAGACGGGGACCAGTTACTTTGCTCAGAGAAATAAAGGGGGCGAATGACAGGAGGCCAGAGAAGTAAGGAGAATAGTGGAGCAAGGTAGGTAAAGTAGATGGAGAAGGAGGGTAAAAAGACAGAATTGAAGTAAAGAGATAGGTGAGGTGGAGACACAAGGTAATGAGAGAAAGATGAGGTAGCCAGAAAGAAAAATATAGATGTAGGGGGTGAATAAGAAGTAGAACAATAAGTAAGGTTATAGAGTGAGGTACTCAGAGCTAGCACGAGAGAGAAAGAAATGTAGAGATAGGGGTGCGGTATGCAGAAGGATGAGGTAAAGTAAGTGGGGATGTAGAGAGAGTTGAGCTGGAGGTGGGATAGATACATCGGGAGTAGAGACAGTGATATAGAGAGAGAGAGATAAATAGAGAGTTGTAAAGCAAGAGGGGTGAGTTAGAAGAGTAAGGTGAAATATGTGGAAAGACATTAAAAAGAATGACAGGTGAGGAGGAAAAGGAGAGGCTGAGAAAAGTGTTGGCATGCAGAGTCAGAGATAGGAGTAGATAGAGACGTGATTTAGAGAGAAAGGCAGAGATGTAGTCATTGGTGTGGATAGATGATACAACATGTCAGAGAGGAAAGAGAGAGATGTGAAGTTGAGAAAAGTGAAGTAGAAGAAGACGGGAGAAGTAGAAAGAAAGGGAAATAGGGCAATATTGATATAGGTGATGTTATAGGACTTTACCTACTTAAGGATAATGAAAACTAGTATGTTATGGTACTGTACTTACTAATGCACTGAGCATTAAAATGAAGTGATGAGCACAATGGCATAATGACACTGAATGCAGGTAGATATTTGTATATGATGTGGACTGATTCTTTAAAAACCAGTAACCTGCGAGTATTCAAAACTTAAACCAATGTGAGCATGACCTATAGCATCCTGAACAGTTTCTTGGTGCATGCAGCACAATGAATTGCATTGGCCGATTTGCTTGTCAGTTATTACTCCTGACCATCTTGCATACCAAACCTAAACCTGAATAGCTGTGTAGCTACTCAATAAAGGTTGTATCACACCATTGAATGTTTGAGCAGTACTTGTATAAGTCTTTTAATTAACCTTACATATTATGAAAGCAACCTTTAGCATCAATGGTAATGGCAATTTATTTTTTGGCACAGCCTGCAACTCTATCTTAAAAGCTCTTCACCAAACAACAACAAACTACCTGATGCTAAACCCCACAAAGACTGAATTCCTCCTGTTTGCCAACAATGCGAAACATTCTGTGATTTATTCATGGCTCTCTGGCCTAAACCAGTTGGGCTTCACACCCTAAATGACAGAACAGGCCAATCCCTTGGATTCATTCTTGACTCATACCTCATACTCAAATAAAATCTCACCAAAGCCATAACAGTCTGGCTCAAACTCTCCTGATAGAAGTCACTTGTTTCCAGGAAAATACTTAGAGTGACAATTCATGGCCCAATACTCTCCCTACTAGATGGAGGCGGTGTCGGCCTCTGTGCCATCAAAGAGGCCATCCTTACACCCCTGATAGGCACCCTTGTGTTAAAGGGTTTCGCTGGCTTCACCTGCAAGCCCAGATCATCAACAAGATCAGCTGCATCACACAATGACTTCTGCACCAAGATCCATTTACCTAGCTAACAAACTAACAACACATGAAGTTCAACAGCAACAGAGTAGCTCAGACGTTGCCAAATTAGAGATGGAGCAAACAAGCCCTCTCAGCCAATGCCACACAGATCTGGTGCACCACCCCTTCCAATGTCAACAACAACAGAAACCATTCTAAAATTCAGAAAAAAGCTGAGTGAAAACTCAATCAGGAAAAAGCACCGCTTCCTCACAGCTGTCACATTGATCGGGCCTTTTACACCCTGATTGGTTTTTCAGTTGTACTGCCAGAGTGACGCTGATCACATCTTTCCCACACGTCAAGATCTTCAAACGCTGATCTGCACAGCATTTCTTTGTGTGCAGTATCCAGACCACTAATAAGGTACTTTTGAGAATTCACGCTGATCTGCACAGCACACAGCAGATCAAATCTATTTTATTCAATATGGTTTGTATAAGCTTTATTCGAGACAATTCTCATAAAAGCACATAAAATTTAAAACAATTACACAATAAAACATAATTACAGATATAAATTTATTATACATTCTGTGCCGCTCATACAATATTAGCATAAAAAAAACATTTGTGATAAATAGTTTTACATAAGTCGTGATTAAAAGGAAAACCTGATTACCTAATTCCCCTCAAAGATCGTCGTCTAATTGTCCAAGCCCAGCCCAGGTATTTGGCTACCCCTATGACTATCGAATCCTGGGTTGTTGTACATAAGATTCTTAAAGCCACTGCGCTGTCGCGTGTCCCCAGGTTTTTACATACAGGCGTAAGCCATTTTCTCCTCGGTACAGAATAAGCTTGACATACAAATAGGAAATGGCCTACACTCTCCTCGGCATTTTCACATGCTGGACATAAATTATCGGTTGGTCTATGCCAACCGGCTGTCAGTTTCTTCAGGGGGATAGATCCGGATCTTAACTGAAAGACGAGTTTCCTATCCATTGGTACCGTAATGGTATCCCAATAGTTTTCTAGGATAGGAAAGATTTTTGTCTCCAGGAAGGGACCAAACTCAATATTGATTTTCTCCTTATGAGCATCAGTTATTTAACTTGTTTTCTCTTTACAGGCTGTGTAACCTATATATTTTCAATGTGTGTTTTATGAACAAAAAATCCATATAACTGCTACTTGCTTTTACATATTTACATTATTTTAACCTTTTTGTCTTCTTAATATACTTTCACCACCATGCAAAATGTCACTGCATCTCCATTTTTTCTTTCTGAGCACGGGGAGCCAACTATACCCTGGCGTAAATGGAAAAAAGTTTTTGCACACTATGCAAGAGTGTGTGGCACTCCTTTGAGTGCAGAAAGAAAAGCCTCATTGTTCATGCACTGTTTAAGCTCAGAGGGACAAGATGTTTTAGAGAATCTTCCTGAATTGTCTAATGGTGAAGGTGACTCACTTAATGAGTACAAAATATGTATTAAAAAAATGGATTTTCACTATCTTCCGAAAATGAGCATGGTCTTATAGCGGTTTCACTTCGGTAAGAGAGTGCAAAGGCAAGATGAAATGGTAGAACAATATGTTACATCCTTTCGTAAGATTGCTTCAACTTGCTCTTTTGGAGGAAGCTTAGATGAGAGACTCAGAGATCAGCTCATGCTAGGTTCTTCTCTTGAAAAAGTCAAAGATAACATGTGGCAAAAGGACAATCCTTCCCTCAAGAAGTCATCACTGCCTTGAAGTTGCATGAACATTCTAATACCTGTGCGGAAACCAGCCGCACGAAAGATGTTGATGAAAAAAAGGGCACAACAGAAATGAAAGAGGTAAAAGCATCTACTCCGGCCACGCTAAATAAGACTCCCAATGCACAAGAGGGGGTTGATGCCAGAGGTTCTGGGTCTAACACCAAATCTTCCACTTCCACATTCAAGTGTTTTCGTTGTGGTAATGCGGGACACTTGGCCAATTCTAAGGACTGTCCAGGGTGGAAAGCAACTTGTTCAATCTGTAAGAGAAAGGGTCACTTATCCAGGTGTTGTAGGTCCAACAGAAACCAAAAAAAGATAAGAGAAGTAGACATATATGATCAAAGTGAGGAAGAATCTGTGGTCTGTCAGGTGGATAACCTTAAAACAGATGGACCAGTAGAGAAGGTTTTAATCAATGATAACGTTGTTAATATGTTGTTCGACTCAGGTGCTAAGTTAACAATTATACTCAAAACATTCTTCGAGTGAAATTTACTAAACAGGGTCAAGCTGCTCAAACCTGACATCATTACCAGAGGTTATGGTGGCCAAATTAGGGCACAATAGACTTTGAAGGGAGGATCACAGCAGGGAAAATATATGTGTCCATGAAATGGGATTCGCTCATCAGTTGGGCACATCAACGGGATCTTGGGGTCTATCTGTATACAAATGAGGTTCCTTCTGTGTGCCTGAGGGATCTTCCCAATGTTGCCTTGATTTCAGAACATGCTGCTTGGGTTAAGAAATTCCCAAAAGTCTTTGATAAGAAACTTGGGTGTCTCAAAAAATACTTGCATCCACCTGTCAGGCAGCACGCACATTATACTTTCATTCAACAATGTTTCTTTAATAGGCACCATGGGTTAACTTAAGAACTCTCTGGACAAGTGTGAGATACACCATATACAGTCCAGTATATCACAGTCTAGATATGAATATCACAGCGAGCTTCATCTTAGAGTTTTTGTATTCTAAAAGATCCTGGGAGAATTCTTTTATCTCGAGGTTTCTGTCGAATTTGGGACCAATAAAGTTTTTCAACATCTAGGTGTCTTTTATATCATGGTTAGAACGAGCTGGTGATCGTAATGTTATGCTTTGGTAATGGTATAGTCCGAGCAAAGTTATAGTATTCAGTTTCCAGAGGTTTCCGTTGATTAACTTTGGCATCTATTCAGTTTGTTTAACATCTCGTATTTTACGATTGGGTGCTCATAACGTTAAGCTCTGGTAACAGTTTTAGAAATCTCGAGCGGTTCCTTTAAATGCGCACAGGATGCTGGGTGCGGAGACAAACTTCGGCATAGACAACAGTTAGTGGAGGTGGCAACCGGTCGGCGGTCTACCCTCTTGTGATTTAACATGGTAAGCCCATCAGAAGAAAGCCTTGTTTACACTAAGCGCCACGAATAGATATCACAGTATTTTCACTGTAGTGTTTCTTATTTTCTCAGAAACTCAAAATCCCTCAGGCATTTTCCCACACGCGGGGATCACAGCGTCATTCACCGAGTAACTAGAAGACTAGACGGTGAGGCTTGTTTATACATGCACAAGAGTTCGTTTTTAGATTACTGGTAGTTCACATGTGTTACATTGCGTATTATTTTACATTTAGGATGTCAAACTCCTTTTTAGCTCCTTAAGTCACACACCATATCAGCGTGTTCGCAGTATATTTTCGGGTGAGAACCCTGTTGTTTTCCATTTTTGCATGTTACTCCACACGGTGGAGTAGTGGCTCCCAGGAACTATCTTCTCTTGGTTTTGAGTGGTTCTTGGCAATTACTTCCCTTGAAAGAAACTGGTTCTGTTGGTACTATTATTGCTTACACATTTTTGATTGAGACCACCGCAGTAAACTTTAAGGATAAATGGCAAGCCTGTTGCCAAGCACATGAAGTCACTGTATTCAGACAAAACTTTTCACCTGCACATATTGCACCTTAAATCACATCTTACTCTTTCTCACGTTTTTAACCTTTGGAGAGTGCAAATTCTAATTTCTCCACTGTTCAATGAAATTGTGTCATATGAGATTACAGTGTCTTGTATTACAATGCCACTCATTGTGTTGTAGGTTTCCTGTGGATAATACAACTGTATACTTCCAGTCTCAATCGACTTCCAACATTTATCCCCTGATGAAGGGTTCAGTATGGAACCCGAAATGCATTGGGACCTTTTTTTATAATTTGGAGCTTTCTTCTGCAAAAGTTGCTGACTGAATTATATGTTTTGGATTGTGATATTGCATATTGAATGATTTTTGTATATTTGAAACATGCATTGCAATTAAATGCACAATAGTTTTTTTGTTTGAACAATGTTAATTGATTACATACATTGCTTGTGGAAAGCAAGATACACAATGGTATGATAAATTGTTATGTCTTTGAGCAACTGACTCGTTTTTGATTACTTTCATTAATTCACTGAGACAGCATTTGTTGTCTAGCGCAGTGCTCCACTTAGGTTGTGGTTTTCCACAGCCCTTTTGTGACTGTTTAATACATAGAGAGACTGGTGGGTCATATCTCTCCTTTCAAGTGGTAGCACGCATTTGAGGTTAAATTTGATTAACATTTTCAGATACATTGAGGTTTAAAGTCAGAAAAACAAGGTGCGCAGGGTCACTTCCCACTTGTGTCGGTGTTCCAAAGAGTCATGGAAAACATCCTAGTTGGTGTTAGCGGTGTTAAGGTCTATCAAGACGATGTACTGGTGCATGATGTGACATGAGAGAATACATGAAGTTGTAGCTAGGTTGCAAGAATCAGGTCTCACTCTTAGGCTAGACAAATGCAAGTTTGATGTGAAGGTGATAGAGTGTCTTGGGCATTTGATTTCTGGCTCAGGTATCAAGCCTAAACCTTTTTTTAGTTGAAGCAATTACCAGTCTTAAATATCCCAAAAATAAAGAAGAGTTGATTACATTTCTTGGGATGGCTGAGTTTTATAATAAATGTGTCCCTGGTTTTGCTCAGAAAACTGAGAAAATGAGAGCTTTGCTAAAAAAGGGACAAGAATTCTTCTGGGACAAAAATTGTAGCGTAGAATATGCCTTTATCAAAGACTGTCTCAATCATGCACAAAGTCTTTCGAGTTTTAATCCGACCAAAGATTCCTATATAACGACTGACGCAAGTAGTAAAGGCCTGGGGCAGTTCTTTTACAGAAAGGGGAAAAAATGGATAACACAATTTTGTTTATCTGAAGGCCTCTGAGAGGAGCTGAATGTAACTACTCAGTAGTTGAAAAGAAGCTCTAGCGGTTTATTGGGCTGCTTGCAAGCTTAAAAAGGGTATGCAGACAAAATATCGATATTTAAATATCGATATACAATATTATCGAAGTTTAAATATCGAAGGGACGTAATATAGATAGATTTTAATATCGATATTAGTTATATTGGTGTTTTAAATATCGATGTTAGTAATATCGATGTTATTAATTTCGATTTTACTAATATCGATTTTTAAATTAATTTTATGTATATTATTATGTATTCATTATGTTTTTAATTTATTTTTATGTAATTTAATTACATTTTGTATTTTAGTACTGTAGCGGGTTGTGGGTTTATAGGGGAATAGGGTGGGAAGTAATTTATTATACTAAATTAATTATTAATTAGTAGGAATTAAAAAATAATTTTAAATAATTGGTAATTAATTCTAATTAATTGGTAATTAATTTTTATTAATTGATTAATTGATAATTATGTTCTGTAGGGGGTTGTGGGTTAATAGGGTAAATGTGTGGGAAGTAATTTAAATTTATTTAAGTAATAATGTTTTTTAATTAATTGTTTTGGTAATTATATATTTGTTAATTAATTATTGATTGGTCATTAAATATTATTAAATGGTATTTTTTATTAATTGTTTTAGTTAATTATTTATTGCTAATCATGTTTTTAATAATTATGTATTGGTATTTGTAAATGGTTTATATTTATTTAATAGTTAAGTTTTTTATTATTTAAAAAAATACATTTATTTATAAGTATGTTTATTTTTACCCCTACGCTATCCAACACTTTCCCTACTGTTGAACTCTTGGGAGTGGGAATAGTAATTGTTACCCCTACGCTATCCAACACTTTCCCTACTGTTTCACTCTCTTGAGTTGGAATAGTAATTATTACCCCTACGCTATCCAACACTTTCCCTACTGCTGCACTCTCTGGAGTTGGAATAGTAATTTTTACCCCTACGCTATCCAACACTTTCCCTACTGTTGCACTCTCTGAAGTTGGAATAGTAATTTTTACCCCTACGCTATCCAACACTTTCCCTACTGTTGCACTCTCTGAAGTTGGAATAGTAATTTCTACCCCTACGCTATCCAACACTTTCCCTACTGTTGCACTCTCTGGAGTTGGAATAGTAATTTTTACCCCTACGCTATCCACCACTTTTCCTACTGTTGCACTCCCTGGAGTTGGAATACTAATTGTTACCCCTACGCTATCCAACACTTTCCCTACTGTTGCACTCTCTGGAGTTGGAATAGTAATTGTTACCCCTACCCTATCCAACACTTTCCCTACTGTTGCACTCTCTGGAGTGAGAATAGTAATTGTTACCCTTACGCTATCCAACACTTTCCCTACTGTTGCACTCTCTGGAGTGGGAATAGTAAGTGTTACCCCTACGCTATCCAACACTTTCCCTACTGTTGCACTCTCTGGATTTGGAATAGTAATTTTTACACCTACGCTATCCAACACTTTCCCTACTGTTGCACTCTCTGGAGTGGGAATAGTAATTTTTACCCGTATGCTATCCAACACTTTCCCTACTGTTGCACTCTCTGGAGTTGGAATAGAAATTTATACCCCAACTCCAATCCAACAGTTTCCCTACTGTTGCACTCTCTGGAGTGGGAATAGTAATTGTTACCCCTACGCTATCCAACACTTTCCCTACTGTTGCGCTCTCTGGAGTTGGAATAGTAATTTTTACACCTACGCTATCCAACACTTTCCCTACTGTTGCACTCTCTGGAGTTGGAATAGTAATTTTTACCAGTACGCTATCCAACATTTACTTACTTTTTTTAAATTTTAATACATTTTAATTAATTGTTATTTATATTATTATTTGATGTGTATAAATGTATTTGTAATTTATTATATTTTCATTTATTTATAAGTTATTAATATCATTTTTTAGAGTTATTATTAATGAAGTATATACCATGTATTATATCTTTATTATTTGTTTTTAATACATTATTTATTGATTTTAAATGTTATAATATATTTTTAACTATGTTTATTACATTTATAAGTATTATTTTGTTAATATTACATTTTTTTTGTTTAAAAAAAAAAACGATATTTTTGACGTCTATATTTTTTTCCTCGATATTTTTGTACTTACCTTGTTAGAGATAGGATGTCAATATTATTGTAATCGATATTTATTTATTTATTTTTAAAGTTGTTTTTATTTTCATTTAAGCAAAACATTTAGGACAGTGTTAGCTAAAATTCCGTTACATCGTATAGTCTTAGGTTATCGAACACATTACAGGCATATTCAATTTGAAGGGCCATGAATCATTACAAACAGCAGCATATTTCAACATTTCAAAACCCCATCCCCTCATGTCGGCTGTCTAGGAACTGTCTGGGTCTCCACCCTCCCCATCAGTACAAGGCGGCTCACAAATGTACAAAAAACCAAAATATACACCCACAGTCTCACTCATGTGTATGTAAGCTATATGTATAGAGTTACCCTGTCTCTCTCTAGACTTAACAAAAGGTGATAATCATGGGGAAAGACATCCCTTAGGGATAAGAACCCTCTCTCACCCGAAGGTGACATGCTTCATCATATTGGTCCTCCATACCTGTGTAGAAAACCTAGTCAACACTGGGAGCTACTACTTCAGGACTTAAGGAAGGAGCTCAGATATGTTTTAATCTGGTAAGGGGCAGGATGGTAATCCCATATGTGAGTATAGTGAGGTTAGCAGCGCTGTGTGAAAAAAATGTGAATTAAAACTGCCTAGATAGAATCACTAGTTTACTTTATTGGTGTGTTCTACCTGACAGGATTAAGAATGAAACAGCACAGTGGTATGGATATAGAACCACTGTCACTTAGTGGTCAACATGTTTCAGCTTGTTGATCAAACTCATGTATCAGCGTCTTTCTTCAGGACCAGATATATACGTGCTATTGCTGCTGCAACTATGTGATAAGTAATAAAATGTAATACACCACCGGTATTCCTGCTTTTCTTTCGTTTGTCAGGTCATACCCAAGGTCCCCGTCCCATCCCTCTCCCCCCCTCCTTCCGGCCCCCCTTGTCAGGTTTAGGGTAGGGTTCTTAGCGCTGGGATACCTTCGGGTGACTACGCGCTCTACAAGAGTTTTTAATAATAATAATAATAATAATCTATGGATAAAACACAAGGGACAGGAAATAGGGGTGGTTATGAGAGAGAGAGGGAAAAGAGGGAAACCAAACAATATAATCAATCACATGAGAGCTTGAGCATTGTGCATTGTAACAATTTCACAAGTATAGTTTTGCTTTTTACTAATCATAAGCGAAAGGGACTTACCCTCACTTGTAGGATAGCCCTGCCTCACCTCTACCTGACAGGTTGCTCTGGAGGGAGGCTCCGCACTGTGGGAAAAAGGTGCAGAAATTATTAAAGATTTCTACACCGTTTGTACATTTAGATCCTAATTACTCTGCAAAAAACTCTGTAAAACAGGAGGCCAAATTAGCACAACTAGGTGCGGCAGAACTCAGAAGCCTCAAGTACACAAGAGGCAAATATTCAGAGGCAAATATTCAGAATAGGCTACGGTTACTTGACCATAACATTCTATAAGATGTAAACAGTATTATCTTTAAAGGCAAAGTCAAAGTCTGCCATTAAGAATCAAAGGTTTTCCCTAACTTGTGGCTTACCTGTCCGTCGGTACCTCAACTCGAACAAGAGCTCGCCCCAGGAGGTACCGAACGGAAGGCATGCTCACGTTTATATGCTGGCGGCTTGATTGTCTGCCGCTGTGCAATGAAAAGGGTCCTTCCATACTAGCGGTCTATACGATTGCCTGTAATTCTATTGCGCATGCGTCTGTGCTTCCACTACCATTCTTTGCGCATGCGCTTGCTTTTGTCTGAAGGAGCCACTGCTTCACTCGCATGCGCGTTTGTAAACTATCAGTATCTCTTTCTAAGACGTAAACACTCTTCCGCACTGTATCGAGTGGTAGGTTTTGCTTGAGCGAGATCGCGCATGTCTATTTCGGCATATATGTGAGCCCTTTGAAGATTTAGACACGTATCATCGATTCACCCAATAAATATTTGATCAATTAATAATGTGAATGTGGGTGTTGAGAGGACTAAATACATCTCGATATTCTACAGCATATCCAGTCTAGAGACGACATGGATAGCTCGTAGACCAAATAATTATTAAGGTAGAGATGCCTGTAATATGGGACACTGGTGTTAGTTGTAAGTTTATCTAGAATGGTATACATAGGTAATCATGACACATCACTGGACCTATTATCAAGGTCATACCAATATCTCTTCTTGGTATATGAAGGGGAGAAGGTACAGACATTCTTGTCATTCTGTACCCTACCTCCACTCCATAATATTCATGTTCATCCAAATGATTTCACAGCCTATGATGGACATTATGTGAGTAATGTGTTAGATAGAGACCCAGGGAATTTCATCATTTAGACCCATTGTGTCTGTTCTTAGTCGAAATACCCACTGTTGTTCTTTGCGGAATAAAAGTCTTGAAGGATCTGTCAGATGTGGTGGGATCCAAGGTTTTTCCAACACTACCCACTTTAAATCAGTATCAGTGTGGCCTTTGTCTAAAAAGTGGTTGGTCAGTTTGGTTGAGGGTTTTCCACATCTAATCGTGCTCTTATGCTTTTGTATACGGATTTTAATTTTTCTAGTGGTCATTCCCACATAGCGAAGCTGGCAGGGGCACCAAATCAAATATATCAGGCGCTCGCTATTGCAATTAGTATGTATCTCAATCTTCCATGGGCGAGAGGTACCTATGTCAATCTCTAGAGTTTTCTCTGTTTGTAGGCATACTGTACAGGTCCCGCAAGGGAAATAACCGACCACAGGTGACATGTTCCATAGTGTGGTCTGAGACCCGATGTTCTTGATTCCTTGTGGGCGAGTATGGACTAATTTATCTCGCAGATTGGCACTCCGTTTGTATGCGAACAAAGGTCGAGGATTTTCATTTAAGCAAAACATTTAGGACAGGGTTAGCTAAAATTCAGTTACATCGTATAGTCTTGGGTTATCGAACACATTGCAGGCATATTTAATTTGAAGGGTCATGAATCATTACAAAAAGCAGCATATTTCAACATTTCAAAAACCCATCCCCTCATGTCGGTTGTCTAGGAACTGTCTGGGTCTCCACCCTCCCCATCAGTACAAGGCGGCTCACAAATGTAACCTCAAAATTTGTTCCAGGCCCCCCAGATTCCATCCCATTTCCTCGGGCAACCACGGTGAATAAAAACAGCCTTTTCTGCCACCATCATCTCATCCATATCTCTACACCATTTATTAAGGGTCGGAGAAACTACAGAGCCCCATAACATAGCAATGTTGCGCTTTGCCACCATCATGCCCAACATCACCCAATCTTGCTGTCGGTGGTTCAGGTCATTGGATTCCCAAACATTCAGTAAGCAGCGACGTGGCTCTGGCAATAAGGATATGTCTATTGTTTGGGAAATCGTGCGCATTACTGCGATCCAGTATGTCGACATATATCTACAGTCCCAGATGGTGTGGAGAAACGTTCCCTCCTCCCCACAGTTACGGAGACAGAACATATGTGTGGCTTTACCTATTTTGTGAAGGGTTGTTCTCGTGTAATATATATGGTGAAGTACCTTGAGTTGAACCAGCTTTAATTTATTTTTTTTTACAATCTGGAGGGGATAGCAGTTTTGTGCGGTGAGGAGAGGGCCTCTTGCCATTCGGAGTCATCAAAGGAACCCACCTCCTCAGACCAGGTCTGTTTCAAGTTTGGACATCACGTCCGGTAGGTTATTAATAGTAATCAATATTTTTGTTGCAATATTTTTGTTGGTAGATATTTTTGTATTCGATATTTTGTCATAGATTCCTTAAACAGTACCTATGGGGTAAGGGATTTACTGTTATTTCAGACCACAAACCTCTAAAAGAGGTATTTGAAAACAAAGGGATTGACTGTGTTTCACACAGAATAAGAAAGTGGGTTGTTGCTTTGCAAGATATTGAGTTTAGTGTTTCATATTTGCCAGGTTCCAGCAATATTTTTGCAGATTGTTTGTCGAGACTTTCTGGTGATTCCCTCTCTGAGTCTGATGAAGATGATTTCTTCATTGGTGAAGATTCTTCAGAAGATTTGAAAATTTGTGTAGTAACAGAAGGTGTTATCACAGAAGAGGAATGGACTGCTAATCTGGGCAAAGATGCGGTTTTGCAACGTGTGATTAGTTTTCTACAAGGTGGCTGGTGTATAGAAAAAGAGTGTGATGTGGAAATAAAAGGTTTCTTGTGCTTCAAAGAACAGTTGTCTTTGCTCAACGGGTTATTGGTCAGACGGAGCAGACTGGTTCCACCTACGAAATTAAGACTCAAGTTAATTGAGAACGCTCAACTAGTCACATGGGCATCGCCAAGACGAAGGAAAGGGTTAGAGAAGTGTATTGGTGGCCTGCCATGGACACTCAAATTGATAGATCTGTGCTGAGTTGTACTCAGTGCTCAGTTAGTGACAAGATTCTCAAGTTTAGGACTCAACCTATGGTAGTCAGGAAACAATCCACAGGTCCTTGGGTAGACATTTCTTTAGATATCTTGGGAACTGTTAAAGTAAAATCACAAGATAGATATGTCTTGGTATGTGTTGATATGTTCTCTAGATGGCCTGTCATAAAGATAGTCAATTGTGTAGACTCATCTGCAGTGATTTCCTTTCTTGATGACCTTTTTGCAAACAAAGGTTTGCCAAGCTCAATTATGACAGATAACGGTGTACAATTTACTTCTGGTGCTGTTGAACAGTTTTTAAATGAGAGTGTGATCACGCATAAACGTGCATCATTACCCACAAAGCAATGGGGTTGTTGAAAGATTTATCAGAGTTCTTAAAAAAGCTATGCAATTGGCTCTTGTGTCCTGCTGTAACTGGGAAGAGGCCATAAAAAAGAAGGTTTACGAATACAGATTCACACCTCATTCCTCTACGGGAGTAACTCCTTTTGCTCTATTTAAGGGGAGGACAGCTTGTACTCATCTCAGGTCTTTTTGGGTGACTACAAAAATGGCTGAAATTGGTGGTTCTAGTGATAGTGCGGTTGGTTGGAAAGAACGAGAGTTGGAAAAGATGAATAAGAGGAAGAGTGTGTACGATATGAGGAAAGCTGTGAAGGAAACAGTGGTAAATGTTGGAGATTGGGTCAGAATTAAGTTACCAGAAAGAAGATTTGGTATTTCCAAATTTAGTCAACCTATTAAAGTAATCAAACTCTTGGGCAATGCTGTTAGAACACAAGATCATAAGGTTTGGAATTTATTAGAATTGCCAAATGTTCTCCAAGCAGCTATGATCAGAGCGCTTCTTTTCCCTCTGGCTCTGCCCCAGGAGACTGACGTGAGGAGATCTGGCAGGGTAAGGTCTGCTCCTCTGCATCTTCGGGATTTTGTGTAACATGTTTACATTTTCATTGTTCATTTATTACTTTTGTTTGTTTATGAAACGAGGGAGGTGATGTAGTGTTCTTATCAAAAGCTGTATCTGGATCTTACATAGTGTTCTATGAGTCATGCTTTCCTTTAGCTCATGCACCCCCTTGATGTTCTAGAGTAGAATGTAGTTATGAATGACTGTTTATCTTTAAACTCGGGGTCGGTCATTTCTGTACTTTGGAGGATGAGGTCTCTTACATTGAAGATTTAATAAAGACCTTTTATGAACTTTATTCAACTTGCCTGTTCTTCATTTCATCGACCCCTCCTCACCCTGTCAGTGGAAAAGCTGCCCAGATTGTTTTGGAGGTTGGCACACATTTATTTTTAATTTTGTGTGTTTACGTGTGTGTAACTTCGCAAAGTTGAGAAAAGAGACCAAACCCTGCCTCTGCCACTGCTGCTTCACCTGACTCCAACCCTTTCCCTAAATATAACAGCATAGCTTTGGAATTTAGTATCAGATAAAGGGTTGTGTACTGCATTCCGATGTCAAAAATATTGGAATAGTTGCTTCTGACTTGTTTAAAGGTGACATCGTTATTATGCCTGCATTTATCAACCATCGTTATCTAATACAACAACATTATTTACAGATATGCATAGTAAATCTATCAATATGAAATCTAATCTGTGCTAGAATATGTCCATTAACCTTGTCACAATAGTATTTTATCCATTTCTGCACACAAGAATATTTGAGCTTTCCATTTTGTTTTCCCCTTTCATTCAGTTCAATTTAATAAGAAAGTATCCGTATTACAGCTTATTCTTAAAACATGTGCCTACATTTGTTGCACTGAACTTCTTGGCTTCCTGACTCCAAGCGTGGATTGTTGTGAAGTTTCTTCAAATACAAGGTTTATACTTTATTTTATATGCAGTCTTTTCTCGTCAGAAAATTCCTGGTATTCTGCGATTCATTTTGAGTGCACTCTTCTTATAGACTTCCCAAAAGTCACTGACCTCTATTTTTTTACGCTCTGGACTTTTGATGAGTCCTTTTTGTGATGCGTCTTCCCTTCAATGGCTTTTGATTGGAGAGCTTTCGGCAATTCTCCATTTCATGGCCTCCATCTTAGAAGTAAAGTTCCGAGTTTGTGTGGGATAATACTTTGAAAAGTTCTTAACAGTCATGTAGAAAGTATGTTTTCGATTGAGTCTCATTGTCCTTTCTCAGAGCACTATTCCTTCCACTCTACCAAGTACCACTTGCCAGTACATAACTTTTTTGAATCTAGATTACTCTTAACCTTGCATTTTAGCGTACTTTCTCTTTTCACGTGATTTGGTTGTTGGATAACTGGTATGCATTAGGCTTCATTTTAATACATGAAACTTTGGTTGCATACCTGTTGCTACAGATAAGACAAGACAAAAACTTACCTGATTAATAGTTTTATTTGCACTAGGAGGTGTGGTTATACTGATGGCTGAGCGTTGCATTTGAGCTACTGCTCTTCACAAACATGAGCACTCATGTCAACCTTGCAGTGGAAAACAGGATTGCTCAGAGGTGGACACTCTCTATAATGACATAAAGTAGCCAGTTTGTACTTTGTCGGAGAGATTTCCTGTATCAGGCCAGGCCTGTGAAGATGTCTCGAGTGAGAGGTGATGAACCTAAAAATATATTGACAATGGAGTACTAGAGATGCAAACTGAAACATCCGTTCCTGAGATTGGCAGGAGTAAAACCTCTCACTAACCGTGGTGAGAGGAACCTGGCCCCAGTTCTGCCCTAGGGGATGGAGATCTGTGGCCCAGGGGCTTCATGTAGTCCCCGCAGCTCCTGCAGCGCAGGGGGCGGGGGCAGCACTTCAGGGTCCCCTCATTCAACCCAAGTCCTATGAGGCATGATATATTCAGGGGATCCTCCTCACAATCTGCAGGGGGGCCCCATCACTTTGCGTTACGCCACTGGCCGTGCCCAGATCTGCAGCTAGGACGGGTGGTGCAAGAAGGGAGCGGCAGGCTACATGGCACGATAGAAGACTGGTAGGCTAAACTTCTGTGACAAAGATGTTTCTGCTATGGAGTTGGTGATGAGATGGAGCCATCATGAATGTATTAGCAGAGTCATCACAGCTTCGACTCTGCAACCTAGTTTACGGCTCGTTACCCACAGGGTTGGGCTGAGGCTGAGCTGAATAAGCTGGGCCAGAAGGTGTCAACAGGGGAGCCATCTGCAGTGTGGAGATGGAACACTTTGCCTTTGAAGGAGACTTCACAAACCAACGTACATGTTATGGACAGAAGAGCAGGGGTCTCTGTGCCTTGATGAATTAAAAGTTACAGTTAAAGCGCTTAGGATGGTGCATTAGAAGTATAACACAGAAGCCGCATAGTGCAGGAGCTCAACTGAGGTCCCAGTATTCCCACTCAAATACTTGAAAACTCCTGTGTCATTTAACTGTTAACCTCAACCCATTTACAAAATTCCCATCATCTTCCAATGTGCTTCAACTCTTTGTTTTTTAAATGACAGTGTGCACTCTCTTGAAACCCTACATGCCTCAGATGCTCCCCTACTGTAGGCCAAGGTAAATTTGCAGCAAGTATCCCAGTGGCAAAACGTTTGCTGGTAGAAAATCAGAATTACTCGTAATCACTCTGGGGACATTCATTATCATCATTTTCAAATGACCTGTGCTCATGTAAATGGGCCACGTCCTCCTCCAATGGTTGCATTCCAGCCCAGTTCAAATGTTATAAAAGAAACCCCAAAGCAGTTTCAGTCAAGTTCTGCCTTATTAGTAAGGTGGATCTTGAGTCCAAATTAAAACACATGGAAACGTCCCACACCAGTGAAGACAACTAAGTTAACCAGCAAAAAACATGAAAGTAGGAAATGCTATAATTAAGCTGTACTACTGGAAATTATTTTTGGTGCCTTCCCAGCCATTGTTAGCCTGTCAGAAGGATAATACCAATATAGAGGAGTGTTTGATGTCTTTGCTCCATCTGCGTTTAACAACTATCAAACAATTTTAAATTGTGTTTTCATGCCAGCTTCAGCTGCAGAACATATTATCTTTCTGTATACAATGTATAGCGGCCTTCAATTTTTAAAGTTTAATGGGAAAATACTACCAAACCAAACATACTGAATAGGCCACTTTTGAAGCAAGATTCTAGTTACCTATTACATTAAAACATAAACACTAGTTCAGCTGCAGAGCATTCCAGTGGCCTACACATTATTCTCTGGAATTACACTCTATATTTATTTCATACTGTAATAGAGTTACCGTTACAGCACACTGCAATAAAAAATGGTTACTCATTTAAAAAGAATTTTTGTGGCTAAGTTTGTTTAGAAAGCTGTAGCCACTGCCATAGTGCCAATATCTGCAACGCTCCCCAACAACCATGTTAAGTGGCTGTTAGTACACACTGCGTTACAAGAGTCACGTCACACACAGTTTGGTAAGAAAACAGTTTGCTGCAGGTTTATTTCATAGAGGAAATATGTCAACGTGGTGGGTTAGGGTATGGCCGACCAAAGGGCAGGCAATGATGAGTAAACTAAGCTGTCCACCCAGCTGATGAGCCAAACGGCACCGTGGCCAACCCATTCGGTGCTACCATTTTATTTAGAGAGTTTCTCCCTTAAGTACAGCTGACCACCAGTCCATGATTTTACTCAAGCCTTTTATAGGGGCTGGATATTGCAAGGTAAGCCCCCGTTTGCTAGGCTTACAACGGCCCAAAGAAATAGCGGCGCAGACATTTACTTACAGAGTCCTGCCGTAAAGACTCCTGGGGGTTTCGCATACAGCACCCCTGCTGTGCTCCTTGAGATGGTACTCCTATGTACCAATCAGCCTCCGGATCACCATGTAACTCCACCTATAACATGACTAAATGTGTTTAGAATCTGTAGCCACTGCCAAAGTTGGCACATCTGATGTCCAGAGTAATAAATGGGGGAACCACAGTAAATAGATTCCCTTTCAGAGGGAGATTAAGAGATTTTGGGCAACTGTGTCTATACTCCATATAATGCTTGAGGATGAGGCAAATCCTTGGGCACTTTCCTGGTCCTATTAAGCTGCCTGCAAGTCATTGTCCATCTTGCATAAGCAGTGTTTAGTTAGTTCTACGTGCTTGCTTACACTGAGTACTTGAGGCAATGGATATAAACATTATATATAAATAAATGTCCTGTCACTTCTAAAATCTATTTGACAGAAAAACCCTGAGTGAATTTTGACAAAATCCATGAACATTTAACTTTTGTGAAGTTCCTCTCCTAAAAGTGTGGGAATCAATTTCTTTTAGAGTAAAAATTATTTTAAATTCAAAAACGTTGACCACTTTTCACTATTTGCCTTTCTTTTTCTAAAGTTAGTACAACAAGACTCCTTTATATTGTTAAACTTGCCTACCAAATGCCATTCAATAATAATTTGTCTTCCATTTCCTTACTTTTACAAAGCGAAACACTGACGAAATACTTGTCGATTCCCAGTTATCAAAGGCTATGAAGGATGTATGGCATTCCTTCTTTAGTCAATGCAGTTGACTCCTCCCCAGTAGTTGCCCGTCCTTAAGTGGCGAGTGCCCCCGCCCACCTTCTCCCCCCAAAGTGAAGAGTGCCTCACCAGAGGTTGGCCCAACAGACACTCTTCATGTTTAGGTCAGGCAGATAGGCGCTATACATGAGCTAAATGCATAAGCGACTGGCTTCCTGAGCAGAACTTTCCCAAAGTGAAGATGTCAGAGCCTGGTGGCTATGACCTTAGCCTGGTAAAGCTCCACAAGGATCTCCTCACATAACAAGGGGGCGCGTCACTTAAAGACTCGGACCAAGGTGCTTCAGTTTGAAGCTCTGAAGTACCCTGGGCTGAGTATTTATCAGTGATACCTCATCACAGGGTAGGATGACCTCAGCAGCGTTGCTGACCCAATCACACTCAGCATTGAGTGAAAGACAGGGTCAGCCAATGAGAGGAGGTGGTTGTTCCAAACCTTTTTGAACCAAAGAGGATCCCCTCCCTGAGATGCTGCAGCAGGCACATTTTGCTATTTAATGTTTGTTTTGTGCATGTACAGATTTATGTGTATTTAAGAGGGCATGCTGCGAACAGGTGACTGTGTGAGTGTGAATGCATGGGTGTGAGGGAGTGGCATGCCTGCATTCCCCACTCTGCTCTAACTATTAGACGCCAGTGCTTCTCCCAGTGATTAAAAAAACTTTCTGTCTCACCTGACTGTGGATCTCTGCCTCACCACTCAGTCAGATCTCGGTTCTGAATGAGATTGACTTCATTTCACTTTAAAACCATCTAAGAGTTTTTTTCTTTAACTGATCTTCTGTCACTGGATTCAAGTGATCATGACTGTGCTGTTGTCAAGAATAGATTCCAATAATGAAATCTACAATTGCACCCCTGGATTTTTTATTATATGGTTAGCAACACTTTATATTGTGAGGGCTTCTATCTTTCCTAAATACAAAACAGAGAGAATATCCTCCCTAACAAGCAAGATTATGTTTAAAGTTCCTTGTGTCACTAATAATTATATAACTATAGACTTTATTTATAACCCTGGGTGTGCCATATTATGTCCCCATAGTAATACCAGCTTCCCCTGTGTTAGGTAAAACAGATACGATGGCTGATTGTTTAGCCTCCTATGCTGACCTTGTGCTACAAATTGCCAGTTATGTCGATTCATATTTGACCATCTTCACTTTAAGAAGCAACTTACACATACCCGTCCCTACTCTAGTCCTCAATCGTCTTGGGTCCACTGAATTGTTAGTCACCGAAATTGTTGCGTGATTCGTGCTTTGATGAATGCTTTAACTTTTATCACAGACAGGTTTATTTGAACTTAATCTGCTCGGGACCATGAGCCACCATCCTTAAATGCTGCTCACTCATTGGGCTGGTGTTGTCTTCATTTCTCATTCCATCAATTGTTTAAGTGAACTTGAACAATGTTTTTACTGGCATTGGACTTTTTCTCTCTTGATGTGGTGTCGTTCTGCTAAGTGTGCGCACATGATAGTGGAATTTGGATCCTGAAGATGCAACTCTGGCTAGTACCAGCAGCTATCCGCTGACAGCATTGCATACAGGACAACCTCATGTCAAAGCCAGCACACCAATTCTGAAAGCGCAGTGATGGATAGTCGCCAGCCAGCAGGGTAGCAGATGTCAGCTTGGTAAGGAGAGTCTGGCTGAGTACCACTTCACCAGCAGAATAAATGCAGCACGTGCTCTACAAGTATTTTGTTCGAACTCGGGCCTCATTTGTTAGGCCCTACAGGCACTATTGCGCCACCAAAACGTCACTTCTTTGACGTTCCGTGGCACAATGTGCCACTGGCATATTTATAAGGCCACACGCGTGAAAGGGGCATGTAATGGGTGTTGCTGGGAGCATTCCCAGCAACATCCATGGCTTTTTGACACTGCCCCAGATGTACGAGATATCGTAATTCTGAGGTAGCCCCAAAAATGTATGTCTCCCCAAGGGAGGCATAAGGAAGGCATACCAAGGAGAAATATCTTTATTTCTCCTCTTTTTTCCACTTTCTCTGTGCTTCATTATGCAGCACACATAGAAAGAGTGAAGATCCTCTTGTGATTGTTTTTGGCAGGAAGGTTTCTCTTCCTGCGCAAAAAAAAATCATCCCCGCAATGCAGACACCCTTGCACCATGGTGCAAAGATGCCTGTGTTGGCGCAAGGCAGCCTATTGTGCACCGGCACAGGGGAAAAGGACCAGATAGCACCGTTTTTAATAGATACAGCGCATTACTGTGCTTTTGCCATAGGGCAGTGCAGCAGCAAGGCCTATTGTGCTGCCCTATGTCAAAAAACCCGTAAATGAGGACCTTGGTGTTTACCATCCATTTATCCATCCATCCATCCATGGCACCATGGGTCCAAATGCAAGTAAGAAAACTGCTGCCCATCCCTTGATTTTCTAGTGAAAAACAGCCTTGTGACCTGGTGCCACTGAACCTGCTGCACTATCACCGTTTTAAAATATTCATTATCTATCCATGAAAGGCTCCACGCGTCCATCGGTGTTATTTCTTTACCTGTTCACCTTTCAGCCAACAAATACACAGAAATAGAAATATTTTTAAAAGCCTTTAGAACTTGTTACAAAATACATAGCCCACTAGTAGACCTCTCCTGGTAGGAGTGTCAGCTTATGAATTTTGGGAGCCCCGGTGAACACACGTTATGAGGGCCCCTGTACAGAACACATTTGAATTTCATCGCCCAGTTCCTCCTGCTTCAAGTCTATGATGCCACACAAACTAAATTATATGTTAAACTTTAACAGAGTCACAGTTGAACTATGTATATACAGTAGAAAGACCGAGTCAGTGGTAGCTTGTAGGCAAAGCGAGAAAGATATTTAGATAGAGAAAAAGAATAGAGGGAGATGGAACTGAAAGTTCACTTTCCCAGGGTCCTTAGAAGGTAGGGGCACCGGGCAATCACCAACTTTCCCCATGTCATAAAACGCCTTTGTCTGCTTGGTAGAACAGCGGGCCAGGTGAAAACAGAATTGAAATGACATACATAAGAAATATGCCAGGAATGAGTTGCGAGCATGCAAAGCAGCTGTGTTTTCCACTTTACATTTTATTGTCCACAGCTTTTTTCTCCTTTCCAGAAGCGCCGCCCGCAACGCTTGGATGGGCGTTATGAAATTCAGAGCACCTCGCCGGAGGACGGGGAGTTCTAGCTGTCATCTGACATGCCGAGGTGGCTGTTTGAGCCGTTATGTTTACAGAGAGCACGACACAGATATTTCCACACATCTGTCACTTCATGTTTGATTTTAAAAAGAATATGCGAGGCAGAATCGGGGATATGAAAGCAGTCGACGTGTCGTTTGCGCTTGAAAACGTGCTCTGAATATCTAACAACGTTGCTTTGAATTCCACGTGCGGCACTTTGTGAAAGCTGCACTGGCTGAGCGCCAATCAGGCCTGTCTGCTTTGCTAGATCAGGCCTGTCTGCTTTGCTAGAGTGCGTCTGAAATTATAAGCAGCGTCCGTAAAACCGACCTGGAAACTTTAACCACTAGGGGGCATATTGTCAAGGGGGTTTATCTCCGCTTTTTTGGCTTTAAAAGCCAAGAAAGCGGAGATAAAATTATCTCCCTATTACCTAGCTGCCGCTAACACCAGTTAGCGACAGCTAGTAGGAGATAGCGACCATCTTGGGCCCCACTTTGCATGTCAGTGATATTTATCACTAATGAGATGCAAAGTGGGCGTGCCAAGATGTTAGCGACTGAAACCAGTCGCTAACATCGCTATCTCCTATTACCAACTTTTGGAGATATTCGCGCTAAGCTGGAATATCTCCAAAAGCTAACACCTGCCCTGAGCAGTTCTTAGCCATGTAATGGGAGGTGGATAACATGGCTAAGAGCATTAGCTCGCTAATGCATGAATATCGCTGACTTTTCAGCGATATTCATGCTTTGCGGCGATTTTTACCGCATTTGTGTTAAACCTTGGTAATACCAAGGTTTATTTGCGGTAAAAATCGCTGCAGCGCTGCGGTAAATTTTTGTCTCTAACTAAGCAATAGCGATAATTATCGCTATTGCTTGGTAATATGCCCCTTGGACATTGTTTTAGTGAGACTGTAATATAAAAGGGATATTTTGTTTGAAAAGGAATCCTAGGCCCCAATTGGAAGATATTCCTGTTTGCGCAGGGGTCAGAATTACGAGCTAGCAGTTATTTAACTCACCACTGGGTGTTAAATATGAGCCCTTCTTCAAAGGTGTTGGAATTTAACAGGGGAAAAGTATATGCTATTTACTGCGCTTGGTATAGTTAGCACCAAAATCCAAATGTTGTTCCTCAAAAACTCATGGTAGTTTTATTTTTTTCATCTCATCTGATAGATAACAACCCCTGCTGTAATTTTATTTATGAAGTTCAATAAATAGCACATTGAGTCCCATGAACTCACTCAGAATCAGGGCCTTAGTATGTTATAGACGCTTAAAGGACCCTAAGAACCTCGGGCCATATTATCAAGAAAGGGCGATACATTATTGCCGCTTTTATCTGCAGGAAACTGCCGCTAAAGCGGCGACTGGGCTTCTATGGGAATTCACAAGAGCATATTATCAAGCTCATTATCGCCGCTTTAGCGGCAGTTTCCTGCCGATAAAAGCGGCGATAATGTATCGCCCTTTCTTGATAATATGGCCCCTCATTACACGTTGCCTAGAGTATTATCCCTTGGGCGTAATAACCACGTTGGGTAACTATGAGTTGTCTGGTGTTGATGGGCCTGAATTTCTGGATCTATACCCAGAACAACCTTGGCTGGGAGACAGGCAGGGGCTGTGAGAAAAAGCACCTTTTGGATTGTGCTTCCAGCATTATGGGTGAAGCAGACAGTACTTCCCTAAGTGGAGTCCATAGCCTCCTAACCCTGAAGACGCTCTCCCCGACCTGCTCCCAAAACACTAAACCACAACTCCCCCCATAGATACTGACCACCTGCGAAAAGAATATGATAAAATATCTACATTACAGTAAACCATATATTATGACACAACCAAAGAGCTCTCATTCCCCATGTAGAGAAATCTACATAGCATAACGTTTCACACAGGGGAAAAGGAGCCCTTTGTTGAAAGGCACATTTTTTCTTTCTCAGCTGGGAAAGCATTTTTTTTCAAGGAAAATGTCCTTCCCCAATAGTTGTAGCAAATATTGGGGTGATCCATTCCCCTTCCCATCCTGTAAAGAGAGTTAGTCCAGCCCTTGGCCATCTCAAGGTTCAGAAGGTGTTGGATTGCAGTTTATTAATGCCCACAAACTGCGTGGCATATTAGCAACAACTTGCGATAATTATCGCAAACCGTGCTTAGCGTGATTTTTTTTATCGCCTCCAATTACTGGATTTTATTGCGTAGATAACGCAGTATTAACAACATTTATCTCCACAGCAATAAAAAATCCAGCGATAGTGGTGAATCCCATCTTTAACGTGAGATTTCCAGCGATAAAAATCCTATTGCTAAGGAAAATCTCACTAATAGGCAGGTGGGGACTTAGCCGTACAATCCACCTCCCATTGACTATTATGGCTAAGTCAGGTTTTTATCAGGTGTAAAATCCTGGTGCTAATCGCGTTTATCTTGCGTTTTGTTATCGTTTCGCGGGTATTGCTAATAGGCGATAGCTGTGTTAGCGACTGCTTTCAGCCGCTACCAATTTGGGTACGCCCACTTTGCATGTCATTAGTGATAAATAACACTGACATGCAAAGCGGGCCCCAAACTGGTCACTATCGCCTGGAAGCTGTCACTAACTACTGTTAGCGACAGCTTGGAAATTGGGCGATAAAAAAATCACTGCTTTAATGGCAAAAAGTGTCAATAAAGCGGCGATCTGGCCCTTGCTAAAATGCCCCTACATTTGTTGGCAGTGACGGCTCCTCGTCAATGGCGGAGGAGTGTTGCCTCCCTGCCAGCTGCCTCAAAACAGCAGGAAAGGAAAAATACAATGATAATAAACACAGTTTATTCTTGTTTTATTTTTCATATCCTGGCTGAGTTTGTAGGAGCAGGGCCAGGAGTATGACAGTATCATTGGAGGGGGAGTGGTATGCACTGGTATCAGTGCGCATTGGGTTTTGCCGGCCGTCTCAGGACGGCCAAACCAACATATGCACTAAAGCTGTCTACAACCCGTGCTGCGTTGCCTGATTAAAGACAGCAGCCACAGGCTCCCAGTCTGACTGGGAGCACAAATACAGGTCACTCAGGCCAACCCTGATGCCGCTCTCATTCATGAGAGCAGTGTCAGAATTGGCTGCGGGGAAGTCTGCGAGCCTGTGCCTGCAGGGGATGGAGAAGAACAGCGCGGTGAGTCTGGCTGTAGGTAAGGTATTTTTTTACATTTATTTTTGTATTTTATCTGTTGTCCGTCACCCCCGAACCTCTTCCCCCCTGCCCACCACTCTTCAACGACACCAGCCACTACACTTTGTTGGTTTTAAATTTACATTTTGGGCTGAAAAGCCCTTTGAGCTTGAGAGACCAAAATCGTCAAAAATTGTAGTAACATAGGCAGTGTTATGCATCTTTGCAGATATATGACTTTTGCCTACTCACAAACCTTTCCAGTAGTAAGCCTTGAAAGCTGCTCCAGTCACATCAGGGGATGTGACTGGACAAGATATGCGTTTCCTCAATTTTCAGCATTAGTATTTACCCAATGCGTAATTGTATACACAATACAATTGCACATTTGAGATAGCCATTGTATGGGGCGAGGGTGTGGGGCAACATAGATGGCACCTCTCTCCAAAAAGAGGAAAACAAGTTTTTAAGAAGAGTGCTATGTGTCCCCCACTCCGCTTCCATTCAATTAATTCATGACGAGGTTGGGGTCGAGTTTATCTCGGACTTAGCAGCCGTTCGTCCACTCTTATTGTGGCGTTCTATTTGGGCTAAGCCAGAAACTCGATTCACTCAAGAAATTATTCTTGACTGTATAGGCCTGGACTTTTCCTCACGTATACTTTGGCTGAAATATATTCGTTTTTGGTACAAAACTTTGTTTGATATTGATGTTCTTCTCGACTCCAAACTGGCGGTAGAAATCCCTAAAAAAGAGATCAAACAAACTTTTCTAATGTACAAAAAAAAAGGGCGTGATGAGGTATATGGTAAGCTAGCTACTGTGAAGTTCTATAGAGAACTTAACTTACCAACGGGGCTTCAAGCCTATCTCCTATATGTCTGCCGCCCATCTCACCAATATGTTTTAACCCGCGTCAGGTTGGGTATTGTACACCATCTAGTTGCGTTCCCAGTACAGAAACAGAAATCTGAAACACCCTGCCCTTGTGACAACTTTTCACGTCAGAGTTGCTGCCATTTCCTACTTTTCTGCAAATTTTATCACTTTTTAAGATTAAGGTATCTAAAACCTATATTCATTAAATATAATACACGGTCTTTTAAGAATGCCCTTGTGTTACTATCAGCTCTAGAAAATGCAGACATTTGTTTTTTTGTTGCCACCTTTATTTTGAAATGTACAGCTGCCAGGAAAAGTATTGTATTGCTATGATTTCTACATTCCTGTCTGTACTTTCTTAATATGTACAGCTGCCAGGACGAGCACTTTTTAGTAGTGATAACCTATTCTCAATCCTGTCTGTACATGTTTTTCTCTTTTGCTTTTTCATACTTTTCATGGTACAGCTGCCAGGAAACATTTAGTGCAGTTATATTTCTATACTGTCCTGTCTGTACTCTAATTTTCAAACTAAAAACTTATATTTTCCATGATCTAGGCAGGGGTTTGATATTTAACGTACAGCTGCCAGGATAAGCATTTTGTGACAATATATTTATTCCTGTCTGTACGATTTTAACTTCCGTACCTTTTGGTCATCTTTATATTTTTAATTTTAATTATGATCCAATGATTTAACGCTTGTCAGTATGTGTCTTATTCCTATATGAAATATTTTGGATTCCCCTGTATAAATGTTGTATCTTATAATAACCTTTTTAATGTAATGAATTGATTTTATGTTTCGCTTGTATGATTTGTTTACAAATCGAATAAAAGCTTTTGAAATTGAAATTGAAATTGAGATAGCCAGTGCCTCTGTTCAGTGGTGTATTTTTTGTCTACACATGGAAAATATTTTGTCCTGGAGAGACTCCATTTTGACGAATCACTAAGAGGTTTGTGGATGTTCTGTTGCATTACTCCAAACTTTGCATTAGAAAAATCTTTGACTATGTCAGTGGTTGAAATAAGTACAGAAATGTTTGTAAATTGACACCAACTGATTTATTTGTGGATTTTTACATACATTACCTCCTCATCACTTCCTCGTCTCAGTATTTACATCGTGAGGTGTTTTCACATCCTCGGGACGGACACCCAGCAGCCCACCTAAAAGAAAAACAAATCAAACTTCCCCACCTACAAATGTGTTGCTACAGAATCACCTATTCCTAGCAATCTGCATTTTTTGCGGGTTCTTTTGCAAGGAGGTGCCCCAAACCTTCTGTCTCTAGATGGCAGTTGCAGCTTACTTAGTAGGTCAGCTTTGGGTCTTTTCGGCTTGCTGTTTGTACTCTGCAATGTTCCTGACTTTTCCTGGCTTCCTGGGCCCCTTCCAGGCTTGTGGACTGTTTCCTGCTTACAATGTGTGCAATTTACCTCTCTATTTGAGGTATGTAGAAATCTTTCCTGGCTATGTCTTGTCAGGATGCTTGCTAGGCTTATGGTTGTAGCTGTTTTTCTAGGTGCTGCTTCTCCCGGCAGCACCTGTCAGGGCACCCTTTTTTTGTCACCAATTATAAGGCCAGCTATTTTTTGGTCTTAAAAAAACTGCCTCTAACTGGACTTCGAGGCGCTTTTTTCAGTTTTGCACCAGACAAGGAATTCCTTGTAACTATTACAAAGGGTGGTTAGTAGCAGCTGTTTCACAGAAATGCCTACCGTGCATCTCATTTTTGTTAAGTTCAGCTAACAGAAGTGTTGATCTTGAAAAATCACATTTACGCTGGAAAAGGGCCCCTCAATGCCTTCTTCAGCCCAGATAAAGTACAAGAGAGTCAATTTGAGGTTTGTTGTAATATTGTGCAAACCTTCCTAAACCGTCTTCCTCTTAATCTGCTTCCCCTGTCAGTGGGTTTGTAATGCCTCTTTCCCTCTGATTGCCTAGGAGATTTGATTCTTCAATTGTAATTTACTGCTAGACCTGTCAGACTTAAGCTGGTCTTCCCCCAAACCTTTTGCCTCAGTCCTCCTCCTTTTGCAGATTAAATTTTTGTTAGCCATATAACTCTGTGCACTTTATCACTGCTAATCAGGGCTAAGGTGCCTGTGCTGTCTCCTTAAACATGGTAACATTGATTTACACCCAATCGGCACATTTAATTTACCTGTAAGTCCCTAGTAAAGCGCTACTACATGTACCCTGAGCATGAAAATTAAATGCTACTAGTGGGCCTCCAGCACTTATTGCACCATACTTGAGTAGCCTCTTTGAACATGTCCCAGGTTTGCCACTGCAACCTCAATTTGCAGTTTTAAAACTGCCATTTTGACATGACAAAGTAAACATTTTGATAGGGCCAAACCTTTCTTTTTAACACATTGTAAGTCACCATTATGGTACACCCTAAACAGCTCATAGGACAGGGTGCAGTGCATTAAAAAAAGTTGGACATGTTCTTTTAACTTTTAAATGTCCTGGTAGGGAAAAACTCTTACATTTGTTTTTCACTACTACAAGGCCAGCCTTTCCCATATGATAACATTGGGTTGCTTTATTACATTTAATAAGGGATAACTTTCAATTTGGAGCAGGTAGGAATGTCAAGGTTGGTCTTTAAAGAATTATAAATGAAAATCACTCTTTATGGTAAGGTTGGATTTTAAATAACAATTCTGAAAATATCACTTTAAAAGGTTGGCTTTTCCCTGACCCAACCATTTAGTTGCTACAGCCTGTATACTAGGTCACATGACTATATGTAGCTGGCAGTTGGTCTTTTTGTATTGCTTCCAGTCAGTGAGATAGAGGGGGAATAGATGTTGGTGGGATGGGCCATCTCTGTGAGTATGAGGGGAGGAGCTGTCACCTACTGCACAGCATATCACTAAGACTCTGCCTGAGCACACTCACAAAGGGTTTTTCACTAGTATTTTGTGCGTGCAGGCGGTACTGGGGGCAGAGCAGGGAGGAAGAGAATTCTAGACTTCTCTGTAGGAGGAAACTCTAGAAGCTTCTTTCACTTCAAAGCTGGCACCAGATACAAATATTGTACCCTCAGGCCCAACTCTTCAGTGCACATCTGGACCTGCGTAAGTTTCAGAACATGGACTATTGTGCTACTTTGCTGCACAAAGGACTGTTACTTTGCTGCCCTGCTCCCTGGGTGAAAAGGGCTGGACCTGCATCTTGAAACCAGGATCACCAGAGGGACTCTAAGGTCTAGTTGAGTGGTCTCTTGGTCAAAGCCCCAGGAACAGAAAAGGCTCCAACCAATTTGAACCCTGCACCTGGACTGTGCCTGCTGTAAGTCCTGTCCCCCATATGGTGCCACCCCAGTTCTGGACCCTGAGAAGTGGGCCTGAAGGTGCTCTGCCAACCCAACTGATGTCCTAGCAGAACTGACAGAGCACAACACTTCATCTCACTGCTCCACATTGCAACTGCCACTGCATGACAGATCCAGACACAGGGTCTTGCAGCTCCTCAGAACCGCCAATGCATGACGCATCTTCAAATCAGGATCTCACATTGGAGCTCTGCAGCTCCTCTGACCTGCAGCTGTGAGACACATCAACACAGGACCTATCCTTGCAGCTCCATAACTCCTTGAAACTGCCACTGTGCAACGCTTCCTTAACGCAGGCGTTCACATCGCAGCCCTCTAGTTCCTCTGAACTGTCGCTGAGGAATGCATCCTTGATGCAGGGCCTTGCAATGCTCCAACACCAGGAATTCAGGTGCTTTGTTCAACTGGCCTAGCTTGTTCCCTTTAACCGGCCAGCACTCCATCATGGTTGGCCTGAACCTGAGACTTTGTGCAGTTCCGGAGCAACAAGATAACCGTGTTTGGCGCTTTGTGCTTTTAAGCACTATTTCTACCTAATTCTTTAAAATTGCATATCTCAATACTAATCAGATTTTTGTTGTTTTAGTATCAAATAATTTATAACATTTTACTCTATTTTTCTAAATTGTGTGGGATTTTTCATGGGTTGCGTTTGATGTTATTACTGTTTATGTGCCGCATAAATACTTTACACTTTGCTTCTAATCTAAATCTGACTGCTTTTGTGCCAGGCTACCAGAGGGTTTAGCACAGGTTAATATGTAGTTTGCTTGTGTTTCACCCTGACAAGTGTTGTGATTTGCTGCTTGAGTAGAGGTTTTCCCCCCTCAACCAGTAACCCAATTTTCAACATTTACACATCAGTGAAACATTAGAAACTATTAACCACCATGTGATTTGTGTGTAAACAGTTGCTGAAACCTGAATCCATAAACTGCTAGTTTACTTGCTCAGTCTCACATAGGTTGGAGTTCTTGGAAGGGATTAACAGGTCAGTATACAAACTCAGTCAATCATACTTTCCAAGTGGATGTGCATCCAAAATTCTTCTTTTAAATCACTATGCTCTTATTCAGCATTCTATGAAAACAACTTCTTCCAATGAACAATAATCTGTTCTTGACCGCTTCTTGTATTTTCTTAAATCTCACAATTTGCTTATTTTTTAGGTACCTTCAGAGAGGTTTGAGGCTCAGGCCTAAGATCACCATGTTTAATCAGGTGTGCTCCTTTGCAATGATGTGTGCATGAGCATTGCTGTCTCTATAGTAACTGTGACAGCTGTTTTACTCTTTCGTGTTTTTTCCTTGAAGGTAGTTACCAAGAAGGAATCCGGTTGTGGCACATGTAGTTCCTCCAAAGCTCAGCAAATGAAGGCAAAGTGCCTAAGGTAATGTAGGACCACAAAATGCTGCTGCAGGTAAGTCTTAAAAAACAAGCAATCATATATAGGGTACAGTTTAAATAGTACGGGCCATATTCACAACAAAGTAATGCAGAGCGGTGCTGCAAGTAATTTGGCTGCACCGCCCTGCGTTACTCTCGGAGCAAAGGGATACATCATATTTACAACTATATGATGTATCCCTGAACTCTCCCCTGCGCTGGCACACAATCAGCTGCCATGCGCCTACTCAGGCACTCTTTTTCCATGATGCAAGGGTGCCTACATTGAGGTGATGATTGTTTTTGTGCAGGAAGGGACACCTTCCTGCACAAAAACAATCCAGAGTGGTGTTTTCCCCTTTCTATGCATGCTGCAGAATGCAGCACGCAAAGAAAGAGGAAAAAACAAGGATAAATAAAAGTTTTTCTCCTCGCTGTGCCTCCTAACGCCTCCCCTGAGGATGCATAGGATACTGACGCATTCTCAGATTTAAGAAACATTGTAAATCTGGAAATGCGGCAGAATCCATGGGTGTTGCTTAGGAACACCCACAGCAACACCAATGGGGTGCCCTTTTTGCGCAAAGTGCTGCTTGAAAAGGGGCCGTATTTACAAAGACATAAAAAGCCACACAGGGTGGCTTTACGTGTCCTTATAAATATGGAGCACTATACTATGCTGCCGGTCTGTCACAAAAAGTGACATACAGCCGGCGCAAGAGGCTTGTAAATATGCCCCTAAATTAATAATAGTAATTTGCACCTACAACGGCCACTGAGTCTCTTGGTAGCATAGTACTCAGTTTCAAATAATGTTTGTCAAATGAGCAATACATGCCAGACATGTCCTACTTACATCAGTAATGCTTTTGTTTTGCTGGGCTCTGGAAGGGCCCTGCTAAAGGGCATTGCTCTGGGAAGGACATTACATTTGTGGCCAAACTATGAAGAATTTCCAACGGCACCCTCTTCACAGAACCCATCCCACCAGCTTGGACCTGGATGGATTCTTGCCATGGAAACGACACAGTAACCTGGGGCATGGACATGACCAGAAGGATCTCATGACTTGTTTTCTGGACCAGGACCGTTCCAATTTATAAAGTAGTACAATTGTCCCTTTTATGCTTTTGAAATTTAGAAATGACTGTACCTCACATTCTAAGTGATCCTCTACCTAGATAGGTGGACTAGAAAAGCAATTCCCCTTAAGCAGAGGTTTGATTAGTGAAATTTGAAACATTGGACGAAAGGGCAAAGTACTGGTTAATTTTAATTTTACCGCACATGATTGATCACTTTTAGATTTTAGAAACCTGTACATAACAAGAGGGGCTGCCAACATAAAGCAGGAAAATGGTACAATCAAGATTGTAGGGCAGCAAGATTCAATCTAGGAGCTGCGATCAAAAGTAACAACTTGGGTGAGATTCGATCTGCCAGGAAGCACTATAAAAACTGCATTGCTAGGGCAAAAAGAGAATGGGACGAAGCCCACTGGCAGAAGCTGAAATGTGCAAGTGACCGCAAACACTCTAGACTATTTTGGCATATTGTCAAATGGGGTAACGATAGTTCTCCAGAAGCTCCCAATAATAATGTCTCTCATGATGCATGGGTTAAATTTTTCAGCGAGCAGTACTCTTCAAGGGACCAGTTTGTTAACAGCTCCTGCCCTACTTACCTGTTTGCAGACGATGACATCTTTGTTCAGGGTGAAGTACTCTCTGCCCTGAAATCTGTTCACAGTGGCCGAGCCCCGGGTATTGACGGAGTCCCTGCGGATGTCTTTTTAAATGACACCGACAGGTGGAGTAAATACATCTGCCTTATATTAAATCACATTGCTAGGGGCGCTGAAATTCCGGCATCCTGGCGGGGTGCTGTTATTATCCCAGTATATAAAAAGGGAGACCGTGCCCAACCTTGCAATTACCGCCCAATCAGCTTAATTGACACGGTCCAAAAGGTTGTAGGGCGTGTAATTATTAAAAACTTGCTTGATTGGGCAGAGGAGCAGAATGTTTTATCTCCTTTTCAGGCCGGGTTTCGCAGAGCAACCAGCACTGTGGACCAGGTCTTCCGTTTTCAATTGATACAGTGGAGGACCGTGGTACTGGGTGGATGCAGTCTTTACGCAGCATTTGTTGACCTACGGGCTGCATTCGACCTGGTGCCGAGGGCAAAATTGTGGGAGGTGCTGGCAGCTCTGGGGGTCCCAATGACCATTCTGACCTTGATCATGAGACTCCATGAGGGTACTTATGCTAAAATTCAATGGGGTGGATACGGCAACGACACTGTCGATTTCCCTGTTGAGCGTGGGGTTCGACAGGGCTGTTCAATGGCACCAACATTGTTTACACTTTTTATTAATGGAATTGTCTCCTGTATGCAATCCCAGTCTGTGGATGCTCCCTCCCTTGCAGGTGTAAAAGTTCCTATTTTAATGTTCGCAGACGACACCTTAATTTTATCGAAATCCCCTAGCGGTCTGCAAAAGGCACTGGTAATTTTTGACAAGTTTTGTAGTGACCACGGCTTGGAGGTAAACGCAGCTAAAACAAAACTCATGGTTTTTAATCCCTGTAGAAATTTTAAATCTAAAATATCCATGAGTGGGCGTTACCTCGAAGTAGTAAATTCTTTTACGTACCTGGGGATTCACATTTCTAATGATAATAGATGGAACCAACATTTAAACATTGCAGTGTTAAGACACAAACAATTGGCTGGTACCATCATTAAGGAGCATAGTAAATCATTGACCAAACCAATTAAACCTCCCTTGATCATATATGAGGCAAAGGCAATAGGGTCAGCATTGTATGGGGCAGAGATGTGGGGGCAAGAAAACCTCCAGGAGTTACAGACATCAGAGAATAACTTCCTTCGGAAACTAACAGGTACCCCACAGAGCAGCCCCCTTTTGCCTCTCAGATACGACCTTGGTAGGAAAGAAATCTCGGCAATGTGCAAACTTCGTCCGATATTATATTGGCGGAGAATCTGGACCACCCCTGAGTTGTCACATTATGCAGCAGGGTTTGCAGATGTCATCAAAGCAGACCGATTTCATAAGATCAGATGGTTCAGATCATTAAAATCAGCATTATGTGAACTAGGGTTAAACGAGCTGTGGACCGATCCAACCGGGTCATCCTTTCCATCTAAGTTATTTATAAAAAATCTTTTTTGGGAACAGGTTGAAAACAGGAGTCTGCTTAGCAATAATAATGGGTCTATGACGACTGCTTTCCTTGAAGCTAAGCTGTTTCCTACGTACGAAATGTATTGGGATTTCATAACGAAACCCATGGATAGGAAGCTGCTTTTCCAAATGAGGGCTGGCTCTCTACCTCTACGTAACTTAACATCAAAATGGAGAGATGGAGGTCCAGCTACCTGCCCAGTATGTGGGGAAGGAAAGGAAACGTTGGGTCACTTTTTGTTCTCTTGTTATGCATATTCCGCTCCCAGACGTGTTTGGTTGGCTCCTATGTGTAGAAACCTGGGTACTAAAAGTAGTATGGTAGCTCTACGCATTGTAAAATCTACTTCCTTAAACTGGATTATAATAGCGACTGCAAAGTATCTGGGGTGGGCGTGGGTAATTAGGCAGAGATTGCTAGTAGGGTAACTACTCTCTCCTTAGTCGAACAGAGACTGCTAGATTATCTATTCTCTGTTCCCATGCGAGGTGTCTTATCTGATGAATAATTTTAAAAACCATATTGATTTTAACAGTGATATTGGATTGCTTTTTTTAATCTGTTTTTATGAACTTTGCACCTTGGATTGCATAAAATAGGATGAAATGTATTTCTAATTGTCTTTTTAATGTGTAATGTGCTTAAGTCATATTCGATCTTGTAATTTAATTGTATTTTATTATGTGTTTGTTTGTCTGCTTTTATGAGTAATACTCGAATAAAGCACTTTTGAATTGAATTGAATTGAATTGATTTTAAAGGGTTTCACAAATTTTGTTTTGAAACTTCTTTCAACCCTTTAGGAACAAATGTGTCAGTCATAGATAGTCAGGCTACATCTCCTGGGTTTTATATAGTTCTGGACCTGCGATGTTTATTAGTATAAAAGTTGTAGCTTATATTAGCTTGTATTATATTGGCTTGTGCTGTCTTTAAATCTTTCACAAATGTTCATGGAATTGTTGTGCAGCTGGGACTTAACCCGAGGGTTTGTTTTCTATTGCCATCATCTGTGGGTGAAACTCATTTGTGCAATATAAGGGAGAGGAGCCAAATGAAGTATTGGTGGAGTTCTTGTATGCAAATTCTGCATTCCATAAGGGGTCCACCTAATTATGTCGGCCTTGCGGTAATTGATAATGTCGATATTGCTGCTGGCAGTGATTTATCCTCTCTGTTTGCCCATCTGTTTGAGAGTGATGACTAGAGGACAGACAGACTTCAACTTCCATTACTCCCAGCAGGAAATTAACTGTGGCCCCTTCGTAACTATTGTTTGTTTTTGAAAACTGTAGCCAACTTATGAACAGATGGTAAGCACTTCAATAGTGTAAAGTGGGCCTTTTTGGGCGGTGATCCACTGTGATTAAGATAGTATTATACTTGTTACTTTCCTGAGGTAGTCCAATGATGAAATTCAATGAAAGACTGTTGGCTTTGAATCTTGAGAAGTTAATGGGCACCAAAAATAACTTCAGATCAATTCTAAGGCGTTTTTTTCCATCAATGTCCTCTGTGGGGCATGCAGTGGCACCAATGTGGACTTTGTTCTTGTATTGTTAAAGTCGGAAGATATAAGGCTCTATTGACATTGCATAAATTATTCTTCATTCTGCCTTCATTATTCATGGCCACTTCTTTTACTTCCATCGGCTGTTGTTCTTTCTGTATTTGAATAAAAAATTACATGATGGGAATAGCCCATACTATTTAATAAGCAGAATTATCGGAGATGATTCTGAGGAAATTCTGTCACTGCATAACCATATATCGATAGGGCATCTGCCGTCCAATTTTTCTCTGCCTGGTTGTAACTGAATCACAAAATTGTTATCACTAAAGAATTGTGTCCAGCGCAATTGTATTGCAGTTAGTGCATAAGCAGAATTTTAAAACCGTATATTTCTACAGTCTGTTGTGATCGCAACTGTATGGCATGCCATGAGGTGGTCATGTTTCCACACTTCAAATACCACCTTAATAACCAAGAGGGGGTTGCCGGCTGCTACCTTCTTTGTCTCTGCTGTACTCAATTTTTTTAAGAAAACAGCTACCAAGAACACCTTCCCCTGCCCTATAGCCACTTGAGAGGAATCCACATCTACAGCAAAAGGTTGTATCGGGCTTGAGTGATGCAAGATTGGGACAAATGTAACATTTTACTTGTTGTTGGCAAGCTAACTCTGCTTCTCGTTTCAAGTGAAATTTTACCTCTTTCTTTGGTAACCTGTTGATTTGTGTTCCTCAAGTTGAACACCTAGTTAATCAAACACAGAAAACATATTGGCCCACATGCATCAAGGTATTTAGGAGTCGCAAACGGTGTGAATCGGTAAATTCGGCCGTTTGCGATTCCTAAATATCTTTTTTGGATGCATCAAACATATTTTGGAAAATTGCTATTTTTAGCGAATTCCAAAAATGCGATTGCTTTTAAGGAATCGCAAATTTGCGGTTCCTTAAAAGCAATGCATGATTGCATTTTAAATTGCGAATTCTCAATTAGGGGGTGCAAATTACCACGAGGTTGAACCTCGTGGTAATTTGCGAAAAAGTTTGAAAATGCTCAAAATTGCATTTTAAACACTGTAATGTTACAGACACACATGTCCTTAGGACATGTGTGTGTGAAACATGCACTTAAAAATGCATTTCAGGGGTGCAGGGGGGGTCATTTGGACCCCCCTTGCACCCATGTAATGCATTAACATTTTGAGAATCGCAAATAGAAATTCGCAAAATGTCAATGCCTACCCATTGATTCCTATGGGAATTGTGAAATCGCAATTTAGAATTCGCATAATCCTTGCGGTTCGGTAACAATTGCGATTTTCACCGAATCGCAAAAATTATGAGAATAAATTAATGCTTCGCATTTTGCGATACCTTATTTGCGATTCCCTATTTTTCGCAAATAAGGAATCGCAAAATGTCCTGATGATGCATGTGGCCGTTGGCATGCCCAAGAAAGCACTGTATCTCTTTACAAACTGGGAGGCCTTCCATTGGTCAGTTGTCTTGGCTTTCTTGGTGCCCATTTGAAATTGTAATAACATGATGGTAAAATCCAGGAATTCTAATTTTGTGGTGTGAAAAACACACTTCTATACATTTATCATAGAGATGACTTTCTCCAATCAATAAAATGTTACTAAAAAATGCTTAATGTTTTCTTCCTGAATTTCCAAAATAGAGTACTGCACATTTGTGAATAAATTAATGTAGTACATCAATAATGAAGTACTGGAATTCCGCAGGGATTTTGCACAGTCTAAAAGACATGACGAAGTATTCAAACATTCCAATCTTTGGGGCATATTTAACACATTTTCATGCAGCGGAATTCAGAAAGCCACCTTGTTTTGCTGCACTGTCTGAAAGGGAGATAGTAGGAGTGCATCGTATTTAACAATATACAGTGCATACGTGCTCTGTGCCTGTGTTGGTGCACAAACCTCTGCCTAGCGCCAACCCAGGCACCCTTGCACCATAGCGCCTAAAAGAATGATTTTTACAGAACACTGACTGCAGTGTCACAGGGCCTGATTCACAAAGGCTATACTTCGTAATAAGATGACTACTTTTTGCATTCACAAACTCTGAGTGTAAACTTACTACAAAAGTATAAGTTACATATCTCCATCCTCAGAGTAAGACAATTGACTCACTCTTGCTGGTGTGGGGGTTGATGTCCTCCACAAAAACCCTCCTTGATCATCCCTAAACCCATCTTACTCCTTCCTAATTCCATCCTCTTAGTTGTAAGTCTGGCCCTTTTTCCACTCACTCCACTGCATCCCTCTCATATTTAATACTAAATTTTCCCTAATGTGCGGAGACCCCGCAGTGGGGTTTGACAGCTCCACACATAGAAGTATAAACAAAACTTATATTTTATAGTAGTGCTTTTTGTAGTACTACAAAATGTACTATAATGTGAAATTTGTAAATCAGGGCCACTGTTCTTATGACCCAATCAATGGACAGTTTGTCCCTTTGAAACCAGGGATTCCTAAAATAGTCTTAAACTGAGGGACACTATTAAATTTAAAATAGGCAGACCATATCACCGTCCAGTTTAACTGTTCAACTAATTCAAGCAGCAAGGCTTTGGAAGGAATTCTTGAATAGAAACTGGGAATTGATTAGGCTGCATTCCAGTCCATCAAATTCCTCCCACGGTGTCACTTTAACAGATATAGGCCAGATACATCATTGGTACTGCTTCTATATGAACAGCTCAGCTCGAACTGCAAGACGTAATCCATTCAGATGCGAATACCAGAATCCCGGCATACTTAGGTCTTGTCAGTGAGATATAGCGTGAGTCTTGTGGCACACTGAGCAGGGGATCAACAACTGGGCATATCCCTTGAATTTAGGGCATCAGCTGTATTGAGCAACAAAGTGATGGATGGAGTGCTTGAATCGTTGTTATGTTACGTTATGGTAAAATCATCTGTAGAGCACACTTACACAAGGCAGTTTCATGGCTCTGTAAATGGGGGCATCAGAAGTATGATGAGCAGGACCTTACTCCTATGCCTGAGAAAACAGAAGAGTCTTAAGGAGAGATCTAAAGTGGGTATAGGATGTTGCTAATTTAAATTCCAAGGGGAGGGAGTTCCAGAATTGGGGGCAAAGAGAGAAAATCCGAGACTACCGTGTTTTTTCTGATTGAAAGTGGAGATGGTGAGCAGGGGCAAGTGGGAGGAGCGAAGTTCACGAGAGGGGATATAGCAATGGACCATGGAGGAGATCAAAGCCGGGCCAAGACCGGCCAAGGCTTTGAACATGGTACAGCCTAATTTAAATGCACAGCGTTTGGCCACCGGGAGCCAATGAAGGCTCTTCAACAGGGGACGAACATGTTGGTGTCTGGGTTGTTGAAAGATGAGCCTAGCTGCTTGGTGTTGGACCAATGACAGGCGATGGAGCTGATAAGCTGGGATGCCAACATAGAGTGAATTGGCATAATCAATGCGGGAGATGACCAAGCCCACAAGGACAAGAATTGGGGCCCTGGTGGTTAAGAATCTAGAGATTTTTCAGATTGTTTGAAGATGGAAGAAGCAAGACGATACCACCGCACCAATCTGAGGTTTCATAGATAGATCTTTGCTGATTATGACCCCTAGGCTTTTTACGGATTCCGCTGATCGGGGAGGATTGCCTAGGAGCGGCAGTCAAAAGTTAGGGTTCCAAGGATTGGAAGCGCCTCTGCTCAGAATCAACGTAGTCTTGTCAGGGTTGAGCTTTAATTGATTGGCATACATCCATCGCTAATAAGGCTCATGGTGGATTGAAAGTTAGCGACTGAGGTGGAAGAAGAATCAATGTCAAACACCAGCTGGATGTCATCTGCGTAGTTGAAAGCCACAACTTTACTATTGCGTCTCAGGTGAGACATGTACAGGTTAAAAAGAAGGGGAGAAAGAGAGGATCCCTGGGGGACCCCTTAGGTCAGCCTGACTTTCTCCGCTGAGAAGTTGATGAGAAGGACTGCCTGGTGTTGGTTGCTGAGGGAGGAGGAGATCCTCTTCAGAGCCGACCCCTGGATGCCAGCGTTACTGACACAGTCGATCAGGATGTCATGATCGACCATGTCAAAGGTGGTCGACAGGTCGAGGAGGACTAAGGCCAACCCCCTCCTAAGCTCGTCCATGACTGCAAGGATGACTAACTCTGTAGAGTGTGCTGGTCTAAATCCTGCTTGCTGGGGATCAAGGAACTGAGAGTGTTCAATGAAGGAGCTGAGGCAGTTAGTGACATGAGCTTCGAGAATCCGACTGAGGTAAGGGAGTAACGAAATAGGTCAAAAATTGCACAGCAGTGAAGGGTCGACGTTAGGTTTCTTCAGGATGGGAACAATTTTGGCGATCTTGAAGGTGTCGGGGACAGTGCCTTGTCTAAGAGAGTTGTTGAGGTGCGTGAGTGGGGGGTCGGGGCAGGTGGAAAAGGCCTCTCGTAAAATGTGTGGGAGGCAGAAGTCTGTGGGGGAGCCTGATCGAACCTTTTTCAGTAGGGCGAAAAACTCATCCCTTGAGATCAGGGGTATTTGATCCAACACCTGTGGATTTTTGAAAGAGATAGGAAAAGTTGTTGAGGGCGTGGGTGGTGGAATACTGCTTTTGAATACGAGTTAAGGGAATCACATAATGTTTGTGAGGGGACAGGTTTAGCTATTACTCTGTCCTGTTGTGATAATTCGTCGACTATGGAAAATATCTCTTTGGTCTTAGTAGCTGAGTTTGTGATTTTCAGGGAGAAGTACATTGTCTTAACCAGGAGAATGGAGCTGTTATAGTCTTTTAGCAGAGTGATATAAATAGCTTTTTATCCTGGGGCATATTCTCGTCTCCAGCTTTGCTTGGCTTGCCTGAGTGCTAGTTTCTTTATGTTCAGCTCGTCGGAGAACCAGCACTGAGCATCATGGGGATGTTTAAGTTTGGTTCTTTTAAAAGGGGCAACAATGTTGCTGGCTGATTCAATCCAATGCTTGATGCAAGTTGCCTGATTATCTAAGGAGTCCTGTTCGCTGGGGGATGAGGCTTTTAGTAAGATACAGAACTTGTAGATATTGGCCCGACTCCAGTTTCTCGCCATGTGGTTACCTGTGAGAGGCGGTTTTGTGAGAAGGGCACTAACCAGGGAAATGTAGTAATATGATGGTCTGACCAAGGGCATGAGGATATTAGAGGTTGGGTAATTTCCAATTTGGACGTCCAGACTGGCAATAATAGCAAACGAAGAGCTCAGGATTAAGAGTTCAGTAGAGGAAGTAACTCAGACTGTGAAACCTTGATCTTCCAAATAAAAATCACAGATAAATATACGTTTAATAGACTGCTAATTTACAGACCACCTAGCGCAAAAACGCCCTTAATTGAGCTGCTAAGTCCATTTCTGGAATCTAGCGTGACAAGTCCAGATTATACAATTTTAATCTACATCTAGAGAAAACCTCAGACGCAAAGATAGCTTCATTTATGGATGCAATGTCAAACTTTGATCTGGAACAAAAGGTACACCTAGACACCCATAATGCTGGCCACATACTGGATGGTATTTTCACCTCATGTCAGAGCTTAAATAAAATTGATACTCTCCTGAGCCCATGGTCGGACCACAAGTTAGTCCGATTCACTTTAGAAATTAAAGAGGATACCGGGAGACCTGTGGAACATATTAAACAAGCAACTTACCCCGACTGGTCTAAAATTGACCACCAGGCATTTATTGAAACACTCCGACCATCCCATCCTACATTTGATGAAAACTGTAATATAGCCTGCAAACAATTCAACGAGTGGTTGGACAACACAGTCAAACTGACAGTCCCACAAAAAAAGTTTACTCTGAAAAGAAAAAGCCCCTCACAACCATGGTTCTCGGAAGCACTGAAGGCTCGAAAACAGAAGTGCAGAAGAGCAGAGAAAAAGTGGAGAACCAACTATGATACCCACTTCAGACAACAATACAAAGCTACCTTAGCCAGTTACAAAAAATTAATAATAACAGAAAAAAGTAAATACTTTGTCCAGAAAATTAATGAGTCTAAAAACTCTAGTAAAACCCTCTTTGATACTGTAAAAAAATTATCCAAATTTGAAAATAACAACTCAGAAGTACTGTCATCAGACTTCTGTAACGTACTTGGTGAATTCTTTGTTAGCAAAGTATCATCAGTCTACGACTCCTTCAAAAATCACAGCACGGAGACGGCAGAAAAGGATACATCACACCTAATAAATCCAGTGAAACAATCAGTCCAAACCACATCGTTCCACTTCACTCCCCCTACAGCAGAACAGATCCAGAAAGAGGTTCATACTACTAACTCAGGTAGCCCAATGGACTCCTGTCCACACAAAATAATGCAAATCTGCTCCGAACAGCTGAGCCTAGTGTTAGAAAAACTATTCTCCAAAATTATCAATACCAACATCTTTCCAGATGACTGGAAATTGATATCAATCAGGCCGCTACTAAAAAAACCAAACCTATACTCCTCAACCCCAAACAATTACAGACCAATAGCCAAGATCCCTTTTGCCGCAAACATTTTCGAGAAACTGTTAAACAAACAGTTATCCCGATATCTGATGGATGGCAACTGGCTGGACCATTCTCAGTTCGGTTTCCGCGAGGGACATGGAACGGAGACTGCTTTGATTACAGCAGTGGAGGAACTTAGGCAAATGCTGGACAATGGATCGAACGCCGCCTTGGTGCTACTCGACCTATCGGCGGCCTTCGATACAGTCAGCCACGAGATCCTTATAACACGACTGAAAGCAGCACAAATACATGACTCAGCTTGTGCCCTCATTGCTTCCTACTTAGAGAACAGAACTTTCTCAGTAGAATCGGGAGAAGCGAAATCCAATCTATTCAACCTGCCTTGCGGAGTCCCGCAGGGCTCCTCGATGAGCCCCACTCTTTTTAATCTATATGTGGCTCCGCTTGCAGAAATAATAAGGAACTGTGGATTCACTCCAATATCCTACGCCGACGATACTCAAATCGTGGTGTCAATTAGTAGGGATGTTTAGGACACAGCAGAAAAATTTCAACACTGCATGGTACAGATCAGCCAATGGATGAGAATGAACTGCATACAACTTAACGGGGACAAGAGTGAGGTCATGATACTAGGAGCGGACACAAATATATGGTCCCCCTCATGGTGGCCAAAAGATCTGGGAAGATGCCCCGAATCATCAGAAAAGGTGAAAAACCTGGGAGTCACTCTAGACACCAATCTTTCATTCGATGCCCAAGCCAGCAAGCTGGCATCAACACTTTGGTACATCCTAAAAATGATTAAAAAAATTCTACCTTACCTACTGCATCATTCGCGCAAGACAGTAGTGACCGGTTTAGCCTTGTCCAGACTGGACTAGGGGAACAGCCTCTATGCTGGAGCCAGGAAGATAATCCTAGTCAAACTTCAACGCCTGCAGAATGCAGCAGCCAGGTTGATACTTGGCAAACCTAAGTTTGAACCAATCAGCCACAAACTAAAAAACCTGCATTGGCTACCAATTGCAAAAAGGATACAATTCAAATCATTATGCCTGGCATACAAGGCAATCAACGGAACTGGATCACAATTTCTGAAGTCACATCTAAAACATTATGAGCCAAATAGACTTCTCAGATCCTGCCAAAAGAAACTCATCAGGGTCCCGAGATTCAGAAGAGCCAACTAGGGCGGAAGAGGTTTCTTGGTACACACAGCGAGAACCTGGAATCAACTACCACTAGCCATAAAAATCAGCCCATCCTTGAAATCCTTTAGAAAGGAAGTTAAAACATGGCTTTTCTCTGCACAGCTCTAACTAAAATCTTCAAGAGCCAGAGGTATATCTCAGCGCCAAGACGCCTTGGGGCATTCGCGCACTCTACAAATAGATAAATCAAATCAAATCAGACTTGGTCTAGAACATGTCCCTTGATATGTGTGGCGACCTGTATGTGCAGTTCATTCCGGAAAGGAGATCTGTGAATTCTAAGGAGCTGGTACTCTCTTTTACATCAGTGGGCAAGTAGTTAAAGTCTCCAATGATGATGATTTCGGCATTGTTAATGACTAGTTGGGACAACATTTCACCAAGCAGTTGGGTGATTTAAATTTTAAAATGAGGCTGTCAACTGAGGGAATGCCGGCGATTTTTAAAGCGGTAAACCTAAGTTGATGGTGAATGATAGCTGCAACCCTGCCTCCAGGCTTCCTCGAGGGCCTGTTGGCCTGGAGTATGTAGTACCATGAGGGCAATGCAAGAATGTCCGGTACAGACTCGGTAGTGAGCCCTGTTTCCGCCACACGAAATATGTCAGGTTTGTCAGAGTCGAGTAGCTGGAATATTTCAAGTTGGTGTTTGACCAACGAGCGGGTATTTAAATAGCTAATTACCAGGGTACTATTTTTTCCTGGGGCAGGGGCGGAATAGGTCCAGGTGAATCAACAGAGCTGATGGAAGAGCTCTGTTCAGACGGTAGGGCCAAGAGTTCAGGAAAGGAAATCCTGGGTTTGAAGATCCCTGTAAAGTGCAGATGGGCCTTAGTACAGGAGCTGATAGGCCAATTGTCATGAAGACGTCTCAGCTCAGTTGCCGTGTAGGAGGTCAAATGGGCAGAGTTGCTTGCCCCTTGCCCCGGATGGGCGCAGACAGGCTTGCCTTTGGTGCGCCGTCGGCGTTCCCGCTGCGCGCATCCACTGCGCGTGAGGAAAGGCAAGCCTGTTATATAGCGCGGTGAGAGCTAGAGCGCTAATCAACGGCTCTGCCGCTAGCACCTCCGAGCTGCCTGGAAGGAAGGTCAGAGGCCCCGGCACCCTTCACATCAATCGGGAAACCCCATGGTGGACCAGGATGCCGGCGTGTGACCCAGGAGAGGTACGAAATGCTGACACAGGTGCGCAGGGAAACACAATCAAAGTGATGTGGGATGACAGTTTAAAAAGTGATACAAAGGCAGTTTTAAAATAGCAGGCATTGGTTTTGTCCTGGCGCGCTTGTCAAAATCACAGCACTGAGGAATGGGAACACAATCAAAGTGCTGTGGGGTGACAGCTTAAAAAGCTATACAATGGCAGTTTTGCCATCAATGGCAACCCACTGTGCTACCATAGACAGAGACCTGCCATGTGAACAATAGCCTTGGTCCTGCTCTAAAATGAACTTTGCAGCCCGAATTGTCAGACAGTTCCCTTCCAAGTGGAAACAGTTTTGTCCTTGTCAGTGAGGTATAGCTGGTGTAGCTTGAGTTGCGGGTCGTCAGCAAAGGACTCACCTGTGGGCATACCCTTTGAACTTAGGGTGTCAACTAAAAGACATAACAAAAGGATGGAAGAAACTCTTGAACTAATCTCAGCCTCTGATGATATCTCAGGGTCACATTCCAGCCCATCATTGTTTACCCATTGTGCCATTCTAAACAGAGATCTGTCATATGCAAACAGCCTTGCTCTTTCTTCATTATGAACAGTCCAGAGTGAACTGATTTTCCACGGTCCCTTCAGAGAGACATAAGCAAACCCAGTCTGGTTTTGACCTACTTACACCTCATCAGTGAGGAACAGATTGAGCTCTATGGCGCAGTGAGCTAGGGGCCCATGCCTGGACATACCACTGTGCTTTGAAATCTACTATAGCAAGCAACAAAGAAATAAAAGGAGGGCTTGACATAATCCCAGCCAATGGTCACCAGGCGGGCTGGATTTCAGTTCATTGTTGTTCATGACTGTGCCTCTCTAGACGGAGACCCACCATATGCAAATCACAATGTTCCTGCTCCCATACCTACAATCTTGCCTAAACTTCCAGACCAAGCCCCCTCCAGATGGGAACACAAGGAACCCCAGAATGGTATCAGCATTCTTAATGCCATGCCCCGGGCCACATCCCTCTCCCTTTGTGTGCTTTTTGGGACCTGGGTGTTGCATTTTCATACATCTATTTCTATTATTGCCATTTCTCATTTAAATCATTCTTTCTTTCCTTGTACATGTCCCTTTTAATAGTCTGTATACTTTTAATTAGTGCACATGCTGCTCTGTTAGGAGTTCTATTTAGAATTGTTTCCTCCTCAACTGTGCTTTTATCATTCTGCCTGTACATCTGCAGTTGGAAGTACTGTGCTTAATCCTATTAAACCTTTATCTTATATCTCTGGATTTATTCATCATTTACATCAAATTGTACAAATTTGGCCACGAGGGTTCAAAGTACCAGCTACTCTTTCAAGCACAGGAGTGGTACATCTATACATTTGTGTGGATATTTTTCTTTTCTTTGGTGGAGACTGTTGTTTGGACCTGCAACCATTTCAAGCTATTTCTTAAAGAAAATCTGGACTCTCTTTACACCTCTGTGGATTATTTGGAGATTTAAACATTTTGTTTGGAGATCCCCTCTTGGCTAATTCACAAGTTACTGTGCATTTGGAATACCTATGTACACGCACGTCTGCATGTTATACAGATCAATGTTATTTGCTATGTAAAATGCCGGATTTTCTATGTGCTTTGGTGGATTTTAAAGGGATTTTAAAGTTGTTTTGCGGCATCTTTTAACTTTAAATTATTCACGAGACACCAACGCCTACCTCATCGGAAACCTGAAGCGTCTTCGTTGTCTTGACGACGTGAGGTGTTCATCTTTGGCGGCATTCTTCTGTCCCCATTGTTCTAGTGAGACCCGGCTGCTCATCGATGTACTCGCTTCTGGGAAATGACGCTGACGGAGTGATGTCATAACGTATGCGTTACAGCAGAGCGCAACGTTACTACGTCATTGGCGGCCATCTTGGATTTGACATCAAGTAGTCTCACAAAGGGATTTGACATCGAGTGTACCGGCTTTACTTTAAATCATTCAAGGTCGGTTTTCGCCGAAATACATACCGGAAAATGAGGTATTTAAAGTGACACATCCTCACTGACGTTCTTGTTGCTATTGACATTTGTGGTGCATACAACGCTGATGTGCACAGCTCTAAAGTGATGAACTTGTTATTGTTGCACATAACGGTGGTGTGCACAGCTGTAAGGAGAAGTTTTCATTGACATTATTACTTTATAATTGCACATAACACTGATGTGCACAGCTGTAAGGAGAAGTTTTTGTTGACATTTTTACTTCATAATTGCTTATAGTTTCAATTATAGTTTCAAACTGTAAGAATCCCACATTCATCCTATATTCATATTATTTTGTATCATTTTTATTGTGGTTAGGTGGATATTGTGGTAACACTATGCAGTTCGATCCTCCATCCAAGTTTCTTCAATTTAAGGGTGACCCTCCCATACCCTGGACTAGGTGGAAAGAGGAGTTTATGACTTATTTAAAAGCTGTTAATGGTGAGAGAATGGGGAATGAAAGGAAGAAAAAAAATGTTCTTCATTGTTTGGGGTCAGAGGGACAAGCAGTGTTTAGAACTCTTCCCACAGTTCCAGGAGATTTGGGTGTATTTGATGAAGCGATGTTGAGCGTAGAGGCTAGATTCAAACCAACTACCAGATTAGCTCGTAACCGTTATAAATTTTAGACAAGAGCACAAAGAGAATCAGAATCTTTTGATGAGTTTTTGACTGCATTACGATCACTTGTTGTCTCATGTAATTTTGGGGCTATAACGGATGAAATGATTAGAGACCAATTAATCGTCAATGTTAGGAGTAAAAAAACTCAAGAGCAGTTATGGATATTGGGTAATCCCAGTTTACAAGATTGTTTTTCCACCGCTAAAGCTTTTGAGTAATCAGAGAAATTGATGAAGACCATATAAGATGTTGGTACGAAGGGTGAGAAAAGTGATAAAGTGTGTGATGAAGTGTGTGCTATGAATAATATTGCTAGAAATCCCCAAACCACGAGAATGACTAACAAAAATGTTGTATGTTTCAATTGCAGGAGCTACAATCAAGTGGCTTCCTTTAAATTGTGTCCTGCAATAGGAAAGGAGTATAACAAATGTGGGAGGATAGGACATTTCTCGACAGCTTGTAGAAATGATAAGAGGAAAATGAGTGATAAGAACAGTTACCATAACAAGAAAAGCAAAGTTTTCTGTATAAGGATTGATCCGACCAGCGAGATTACCCGTGTCAAGTGTGAGCAGTCAGCTTGCAGTGATTCTCTTAAGGAGAGAGGAATTGTAGTTTCATTAGTCAACATAGGTGTGGTTGAGAGTGAGACGTTGAATACTCCTAAGTGTGTTGTCAGATTTTTGGATGAAGACCTCATGCTTATGGCTGATTCTGGTTCCCCTTGGACTATTGTAACTGAGAACTATTTCAATGAAAAATATGGTGCTAAGAAATCTACTCAAGATTTGTATTCTCCTGATATTGTGGCTCAGGGGTTTGATGGGCCCACCATTGATTTTATAGGATAAATTGCTTCTTCTGTTCATTTTAAAGGAAGGTCTGCATATATTAAATTATATGTTGCTAAAAAAGGGGCATTACCAGTTGTACAGAAGCTAAGGAATGTTCCTATTAATGTCAGAGAAGAGTTGGGTGATGCGTTGAAGGAGATGTTGTGTAGTCAGACACGGTCGCTCCCACGCTCCCTGGCTCCTGACGGTATCGTTACCTTACCTCAAACCTTCTGTGTTCCTGCGCATCTACATTAGCGCTTGCAATTTGTGCTTGTTCTCCTGCATTAGCGCTTGTGGCTTGGGATTGGTGTTTTATTTGTGTGCCTTAGCGCTTGTAATTGTAATCGTATTTCAGCGCTAGTGCTTCACTTGCCAGTCCGCTCAGTTCGTGGCACGTTTCTGGCAGTCTGCAGCGCTACATTAATCAGGCAACTTTATTAACGCGACGGAAACGGAGCTACGCTCTACCTGCCTACTTCTATCTCATTCTGCACGTTTAAAGCGCCAGTGACCTTTTTCTGTGCCCCAGCCTCACTCGACTTGTCCCTACCTCCATTTTGATTGTTATTGTTGCCCTGAGCCCTTCCTCCTCGCACCGATCCCGCCTCCCTGCTGCCCCTCCCACGCCCCTCCACCCCCGAAGTGTATTAATGACAGTTGCTCCCGCGCGCAGCGTTCACGCGCAGCAACCGCGCCCAATCCGCGCCGAAGGTGCGCCAAAGGTAAGCCCGTCTACGCCCGTCCGCGCCTGGACCGCGCCCAGCGCCAGACCCCCTGCCCCCCGCGCTCCCCAGCCCTCCCGCATTACCTACGATGCCGCCACCCTCCTAGCCCTCAACCCCGGTCGCGCCCCCAACTGCGTCCAAGCCGCTCCTGGACGCACCCATGGGCCGTTCTCCTGCTTCTCCTGCAAATTTAGCGGCACCGACAACATCTCCGCTACGACCACACCACTGATTCCCGACCCCAACCACCTACAATGCATCCTTCTCAACACCCGCTCGGTCCACAGACACGCAATTGACCTATGGAATCTACTAGACACCATCTCTCCAGACGTCGCCTTCCTAATGGAAACATGGATGAACGCTTCCTCCGCCCCTGACATCGCCATCGCTATCCCTGATGACTATAAGATCACACGCAAGGACCGCACCAACCATACAGGAGGAGGAATCGCTATCGTCCATAAGAAATCCATCCGCATCTCTACCAGCTCCGACGCCAACCTCGCTAACTCCGAACACCTTCACTTCCAGATCCACATCGACCCCAAGACAACTCTTAGAGGCACCCTCCTCTACAGACCACCAGGACCCCGCGCAAAATTCAGTGAAGACATCACGGACTTCATCACCCCACACGCGCTCCCCTCCAAAGACTACATCCTCCTGGGAGACCTCAACTTCCACCTTGAAAAGATCAACGACCACAACACCGCCACCCTCTTAGACAACCTCGCCAACCTCGGACTTAAACAACTGGTCACTTCCCCTACCCACATCGCAGGTCACACACTCGACCCCATCTTCACCTCCAGCAACCATGTCTCCTTCAGCCACACTACGGATCCCCTCTGGACTGACCACAGCTGCGTTCACTTCACCTACAACAAGCCGAAACCCATCATCCACCTCCAACCAACTCTACAAAGAAACTGGAACAAAATCACCACGGACCAGATCTCCACATCGCTCCTTCGAACCTCCCCAGCCCTCTCTTCTAACGCCAACGAAGCCGCCTCCAACCTCACCCTTTGGCTATCCAACACCGCCGACACCTTAGCACCACTGAAAAAACGTCATCACAAACTTGGCAACAAGAAGGCCTCATGGTTCAACGATGACCTCAAGAAATCCAAGAAACTGTGCCGCTCCCTTGAAAAGGCCTGGAAAAAAGACCCATCCACCAGCAACAAGGACGCCTTCAAAAGCGCCACCCGTACACACCACCAACTGATCCGAAAAGCCAAGAAAACAGCATTCAAGGATCGACTTGACAACAATGCCCACAACAGCAAGGAACTTTTCAACATCGTCAAGGAATTTTCCAACCCCTCGGCCAACTCCAACGACATCACCCCCTCTCAAACCCTCTGCGACTCCCTAGCCTCTTTTTTCCACAACAAGATTGCTGACATCCACAACAGCTTTGACAACCAACCCGGAAGCCAACCCACCCTACCATCTGCTGACCATCTTCCCCCCGTAAACACCCTTAACGCCTGGAACCCAATCTCCACGGAGGACACCATCCACCTGATGAATTCCATCCACTCTGGATCCCCCACAGACCCATGCCCTCACCACATCTTCAACAAAGCAGACTCCGTCATAGCTCCGCACCTCCGAGACGTCATCAACTACTCCTTCAACTCCGCTACCTTCCCAGAAGACTGGAAACACGCTGAACTCACCGCCCTCCTGAAAAAACAACAGCAGAACCCACCGAACTCAAAAACTACCGCCCCATCTCGCTTCTTCCATTCCCGGCCAAAGTCATCGAGAAAGCCGTCAACAACCAGCTCGCCACCTTCCTCGAAGCCAACAAATCACTCGACCCCTCACAATCTGGCTTCCGAACCAAACACAGCACTGAGACCGCCCTCATCGCAGCAACTGATGACATTCGAACTCTACTGGACAATGGAGACACAGTCGCCCTCATCCTCCTCGACCTCTCTGCAGCCTTCGACACAGTCTGCCACAGCACCCTTTTACAACGCCTCAGAAACATCGGAATCCAAGGAAAAGCACTGGAATGGATCACCTCGTTCCTCACCGGAAGAACCCAGAGAGTCCGCCTCCCACCATTCAAGTCCGAGGCCTCTGAAATCATCTGCGGCGTACCTCAAGGATCCTCACTCAGTCCCACCCTCTTCAACGTATACATGAGCCCCCTCGCGGCCATCGCCCGCCAACACAACCTCAACATCATCTCTTATGCGGATGACACTCAACTAATCCTTTCTCTCACCAAGGACCCCAGCACCGCCAAAACTAACTTACACGAAGGAATGAAAGAAGTCGCCGAATGGATGAAACAAAGCCGTCTGAAACTGAACTCAGACAAAACAGAAGTGCTCATCTTAGGTACATCCCCCTCTGCATGGGACGACTCCTGGTGGCCGGAAGCCCTCGGAAAAGCACCCATCCCGACAGACCACGCACGGAACCTTGGCGTCATCCTGGATTCTTCACTCTCAATGAACAGACAAGTCAGCGCCGTATCCTCTTCCTGCTTTAACATTCTTCGCATGCTCAGAAAAACATTTCGCTGGATCCCCACCGAAACAAGGAAAACAGTCACCCACGCTCTAGTCACGAGCCGACTGGACTACGGAAACACCCTCTACGCAGGTACCACCGCTAAACTCCAGAAGAAACTACAACGAATCCAAAACGCCTCAGCCAGGCTCATATTAGACATCCCACGCAACAAACACATCTCTGGTCACCTTAAAGACCTCCACTGGTTACCCGTCAATAAGAGGATCATTTTTCGACTGCTTACCCACGCACACAAATCACTCTACGACATCGGACCAGATTGCCTTAACTCTCGACTGTCCTTCTACACCCCCTCCCGCCAACTTCGCTCTTCCAGCCAAGCCTTCGCCACTGTACCTCGCATCAACAAGACCACCATGGGAGGCAGATCCTTTTCATACCTGGCTGCCAAAACATGGAACTCACTCCCCGCCTACCTTCGCCTCACCCAGAATCACCTAGCGTTCAGAAAGCTGCTTAAAACGTGGATATTTGACAAATAATCCTCCTCCCCTTCCTAAGCGCCTTGAAACCCTCTGGGTATGTAGTGCGCTATACAAATTTTATGACTTGACTTGACTTGACTAGTGGTGTGATTGAGGAAATAGAATTCTCAAAATGGGTTTCTCCAGTGGTCCTCGCACGTAAACTGGATAAATCTTTGAGACTATATATTGACTTGAGGGCTCTGAATGCAAATATCCTTATCGACTGTCATCCTTTGCCGAATATAAATGAATTTGTGAGTATGTTGGGAAGAGCTACAGTGTTCTCCACGCTTGATCTAAGATCAACGTATCACCAAGTGGAGTTGACAGAAGAGTCAAGGCATTTAACAGCTTTTATTACACCGAGGGTCTTTTCCAGTTTGAGAGAATGCCTTTCGGACTGGCATTGGCAGCATCTGTCTTCCAACGATCGATGTGCCATATTTTTAAAGAGATGCAACGTTACGTCAAGTGTTTTCAAGACGATAGCCTGATTTTTTCCAAGAACAATGAAATTCACACAGAACATCTCAGAAATGTGTGTAATGTTTTAAGTGAATATGGGCTCACTATCAAAGTAAGAAATGCAAATAGCATCAAGAATCTGTGGAGTATTTGGGACACACTGTATCCAAAGATGGTGTGTTACTTAAAAAGTCGTTAATTGATGCAATTTTGAAAGCTCCTGCTCCTGACTGTAAAGACAAACTGCTTTCATTCTCTGTGAGAACTACAGTAAATTTATCAAGGATTTTGCTACGAAGATGGGACCATTGAGGCAATTATCTAGGAAAAATGTGGAGTTCATTTGGGGAAGTAGACAACAAGAAGCTTTTGAGAACATAAAAGCTGAGATGGTAACTGCCCCAACTATCAAACCTTATTGTATGAACAAACTATGTGTACTCACTGTTGATGCTAGCCTCTATGGATTTGGATGTGTTTTGTCTCAACGTGCTATAAAAGAGGAGTGGAATGTTGCATTTGCTTCCCAGACGCTCAATGTCACGAGAGGGGTTATGCAGTGATTGAGAGAGAGTTGCTGGGATGTGTTTGGGGAGTCGAACACTTTTGCAATTACATTTGGAGTGCCAGATTTATGCTAAGAACTGACCATAAACCTTTAGTGTCTATTCTATCTTCTGGTGGTGGTCTTAGAGCTACTGCTCGCATTGCCACACTCATGTCACGTTTACAAGAATACAGTTTTGATATCGAATATGTCCCAGGGAAAATGAATGTGACAGCTGACTGTCTATCCAGACTTCCTTGTTCCACTGAAAATGAGTGTGAAGATGAGGAAGTAGTTGCTAGTATCACCAAAACTATTTCGGAGAAGTTTGGTTTTATTTCTGAAGAAATGTAGAGGAAAAGTATGGGTGAAGGTGTAGTACTAAGTAAAGTTATGGACTATATCAGAACAGGTTGGCCTTCTAAGAATGATGTTCCAGTTGATATTGTCCTTTATTGGAATGTCTTTGGGAGTTGATCACAGAAGGGGATTTGATCTTCAGGGAAGGAAAATGTATTCCCTCAGCTTCTATTCGCAGTGTCATCCTATCTATGAGCCATGAGAGTCATTTAGGGATGTCGTCCATGAAGAGATTGATTAGATCAAACTTTTGGTGACCTGGTGTAGACAGGTTTGTTGACAGGTTTGTTAGAGAATGTAACACAAGTTAGGAGCGATAAGATCTGTAAATGTGATCCTGCTCCGTTAATTCCTGTGAAATGACCAGATCAACCATGGCAAAAGTTGGGTCTTGATATCGCAGGTCTGTTCAATTTCTTACAGCAAGAGTGCAGGTTTGCTATAGTGGCTGTGGATTATCATTCAAATTGGCCGGAAATCAAGTTTGTACCACATCCCACTACAGAAAGTGTAATTCTGTTTTTAAAAGAGATTTTTGCACAAGAAGGTTACCCGGAAGTTCTTATTACTGACAATGGAGTGCAGTTTAAGTCGTATGAAATAAATACAAAGAGTCATCTCGTTTCCTTGATCTTGGGATGGTCGCAGCTGTGTGACTCCTCACTAGGAGATGGAAAGCGAGGGACTCGCCCAATGTAAGAGCGTGGGTTCTGTCTTTCTCATCATGGGCTCGTGCAGAATGGAAAGCCATTCGGCGGGAGGAAATAGTGGGGCTTCGGAGGGAGCCATTGGCAGAGAGATGGGAACACATGCTAAACAGACTACAGGGGGCAGGGAGTGCAGTGGATGAGGGGGGCGGCGGGACAATAGGCTGACATGTCAGGTGTGAGGGAGGGAGTGCGCAGCGGCGGCCACGCCTGACACACCATTTACTACATGACACGGCAAATAGGTGAGGAAGCATTAGCCAAGGTGGTATATGTGTCCTGTGTGTATGAGTGGGGTGGGGGGGGTTTGGGTGTATTGGGGGGTCAAGAAGGGGGAGAGTTTTTGTAATGTACTTCAGTGACAGTGTCGCAGTTAGTTGTTCCTGTTACTGTTTTGTTGCAAATGATCATTATCAGGACTGGGATGCACATGTATGGCCTGTTCCCTCGTGCAGGGAGGTGGGATGTATTGAATCTTAATCACCATTTAAGGACACACCTGGGCGCTCATGATTCTCCTGCGGACTAATTGCATGTATTGCTATGGCGCCCCTAGTTGTGATATGTTGTCGGTGCACTTCTACCCAGGAACAGCTGCTAAAATGAAATGTGTGAAATGGAATACCTAATGGAATGTTCATCTTTATAAATCATAATAAAAAAGATTTGACAAAAAAAATGAAATGTTAGAGTTCTTGAAGTTTTACAATATTAAACACATCACCACAGCATTGTATGAGCCACAAGGAAATGGTCAGGTCGAGAGATATAATAGAGTTCTGAAACAGGATATTTTGTCGGCAGGAAATGTTGGTGTTCAATGGAAAGAGAAGTTAAGAGAGAAACTTTGTTTGTATCGTATTACACCCCATGCTACTACTGAATTTCACCTTTTCGTTTATTGAGAGGCAGGCATCATGTTTCCAAGTTGTGTCCATGGTGGTTCAAAAAGACTAAGGATGTTCGTCAGTCTGAAGTTGTGATTGATGATATAGCCCGTAAAGTGGAAGTCAAACAAAATAAGAGCAAATGTAATTATGACATTCGCATGAAGGTCAAAGTGCCTTCATTTACTGTTGGTGAATGGGTGAGAATTTGTAAGCCTGGTTATGTTTCCAAAGTAGAACTTACATTTGGTAAACCCATCAAAATTGTTAAAATCAATTGCAATAGTGTTGTTACGCAAGATGGTAAAGTATGGAATGTCAGGTGTGCCACAAAATGTGTTAATAATTGTACTTAGTTTTCCTTAGGGGAGAAATGTGTTGCATTGTCATACATCTATTTTTATTATTGCCATTTCTCATTTAAATCATTCTTTCTTTCCTTTTACATTTCCCCTTTAATAGTCTGTATACTTTTAATTAGTGCACATGCTGCTCTGCTAGGAGTTCTATTTAGAACTGTTTCCTCCTCAACTGTGCTTTTATCATTCTGCCTGTACATCTGCAGTTGGAAGTACTGTGCCTAATCCTATTAAACCTTTATCTAATATCTCTGGATTTATTCATCATTTACATCAAATTCTACACTGGGCTGCGAGAGACAGGGCTAATGGCCGTCTGGCTTCTCCCTCCACTTTCCTCGCCACTGTCATCAACACTGGTGCCCCTGCAAATGATGGCCATCCAACCTCTCCCTCCACTTCCCTGGGCTCATTAATGAAAACTGGTGTCCTCACAGATGATGATCCCTGGCTTCTCACTCTGCTCCCCTGGTCACTGACATCAACACCGGAATCCACACTGGTTCCCACACTGGTGCCACCATCAACCGCTTGGACTTTCCTCACCTCCCCATTTTTTTCACGGCCTCCTTCCTGCCTCCCACTTACAGCCGCAAACATTGCAACAGCACAAGCTAAAAGTTAGCAAGAATTTGATCTCACATGAGTCTAGGTTGCCATCTGGGGTGCAGTATTTAAAATACTTACATTTTAGGCTATGCTTGGCTTTGAGACCTTCTTCTAGAAGGATAGCCCATTCCTGCTTACCTTTGCTAGCATCCAGTACATCCGCCTTCATCTTATGGACTTTCTGAGACCGTCAGCCTCTTTGTACCTATGACCTAAATGAAAGCATAAAAAAAGAACATTAGAGATTTGTCAACGACATCACTTGCAACTCTTTCAGTGCACTGAATCCTTGAACTTTAACATCCTTGGTTTCACATGGACTTGGTTTCTTTTATTTTTGGGGTCAGCAAATCAATTGAGACTTCACTCATGGAATAACATGAAAGATAAGAGGAATGATCCTTGCAAACTGTTGATAAGGATGGTCAACCCTTATTTTGCAATCCGAATAAAGACTCCTAGAGCAGGGAACTGCTGACCTCATTGAAAGAGAGATTTTTTTTAATGATTTAATAGAAAGGAGATTTAAGGCTACACTTGTATTGATATGGATGAGCAACTGCTGTGTGTATGAAATGAACATATGTAAAAGAATGTTCAGTGGAACATACATGTGCTAATAGTTATTTATTTTTGCTTAGGCTACCTGCTGTGATATTACTTTGATGAATACAGACCTTAAGTTCAGCCACAGTTTCACAGTCAACCAACCACTCTTCTAACAACCTGAGTAAGAGGTGAAAGATAATGTTTCTTGTTCCATCCCCAAATACCTTTCCCCTCTGTGTTATCTGCCAACATCTGTTCCAATATGTTTTCTGAGGGAACACCTTGAAGGGCATGAGTGGACTCCCACAGAGACCTGAACTTCCAGGTGAGTGTAGTCTTGTTCTTGTCAATTAGGCCTCATCAGTGAGGTATAACTTGAGTCTTATGTCATAGTGAGCAGGGTACCTACTTCTGGGCATATCCTTTACACTTATGTTGTCAATTGTAACAAACAACAGTGTAATGGTGGATGAATGCTTGAATTAATCTTCGCCACTGGTGATCACTTGGGCTGCATTCCAATCAATCATTTTTCTCGCACTGTGCCACTCTGGAGAGAAACCCACAATATGCAAATCAACTCTTTTCTTGCTTCAATAAGAGCAATTCAGCCCAAGCTGGGTTCCCTCCAGATGAAAACACAAAAATTGTTTTGTCCTACTTAGCCCTCATTAATGTGGTATTGTTTCAGTCCTATGGCAAAGTGAGAAAGAGACCATTGTACCCTTTACACTTAGGTGTCAATTATAACAAACAGCAAAGTTATGGTGGCAATGCCTGAACTAATCTTAGCCACCACATTCTAGTTCATAATTTTTAACCACTGTGCCATGAACATAAGAGGACTCCAATTTGATATGAAGTACTTTTTTAGCAAGTAGTCTCTTATCTGACCTTGAAATTTGATTTTCTTTTAAACAGGAGAATAAGGAGGCAGAATTTCTAACAATCAGAAACATTGTTTAATGTCTCTTTTAACTGTTTGGACTATTTTTTATCCATTATATATATATTCGTAAAAATGTAGAATCCCACAGTTCAATCAAGCCCTAAAAATACATTTATTCAATGTGATTACAATATTTTCCCCAGCCTGGTCTCTCCGAATTCAGATCCTTTACACCTGAAACTCTGAACAATAAAAGCATGTCTTTATTAACACATATTGAGGATCTTTAATTTTGTGCTTTTTCCCCTACTACACAGCTTGACCCAGGATGTATAAATGCGTGGGGGGACACAGCCGTGAGGGAAATGGCTTCCAGACCATCAGGGATTGCGAGAACACCAGCGCCTGGCCACATTGGCTGAGGGTCCGCCACCGCGCCGTGAGGGCAACGGCTAGCGGACTACAACCCCCAGGTGCCCCGGCGTCGCACCTGTGATGCGTCCAAAAGCGCCCGGAGGCGATACAAAACAGCGGGGCTTGCTGAGCTCTGCGGGGGACACAGCCGTGAGGGAAACGGCTTCCAGACCATAAGGGATTGCGAGAACACCAGCGCCTGGCCACATTGCCTGAGGGTCCGCCACCGCACCGTGAGGGCAAAGGCTAGCGGACTACAACCCCCAGGTGCCCTGGCGTCGCACCTGTGATGCGTCCAACAGCGCCCGGAGGTGCTACAAAACAGCGGGGCTTGCTGAGCTCTGCGGGGGACACAGCCGTGAGGGAAACGGCTTCCAGACCATAAGGGATTGCGAGAACACCAGCGCCTGGCCACATTGCCTGAGGGTCCGCCACCGCACCGTGAGGGCAAAGGCTAGCGGACTACAACCCCCAGGTGCCCTGGCGTCGCACCTGTGACGCGTCCAACAGCGCCCGGAGGTGCTACAAAACAGCGGGGCTTGCTGAGCTCTGCGGGGGACACAGCCGTGAGGGAAACGGCTTCCAGACCATCAGGGATTGCGAGAACACCAGCGACTGGCCACATTGCCTGAGGGTCCGCCACCGCGCCATGAGGGCAACGGCTAGCAGACTACAACCACCAGGTGCCCCGGCGTCGCACCTGTGACGCGTCCAACAGCGCCCGGAGGCGCTACAAAACAACGGTGCTTACCCCGCCACGCGGGACGCGCACGGGCGGCGCCGGGAGAAGCCCGGGACAAGGGCGGGTCAGTCTTCGTCAGTCATCGGCAGGAAGAGGCAGGGCGGGGCCACCCCCTTTGCATCCGACTTGAACATGGGTAAGCGCAAAAACACTACCTGTACTGATGCTGGGGGTAAAAAACCAAAGGTGGCTAGACATTCGGAAAACATCATTTCCTATTTGACATCTGCAGTGGGGGCCCTATCTAAAGAGATACAAACCGCACAACAGGAACTGGGATTACAAGTGACTGTACCATTATCCCCAGAAACTAATCCTTATCAAGGTGCCCCCTTGGAACCTGAAATAATTATATTAAAACCACCATCAACATAAGGGCAAATAGATCCAAAAGTTAGCAGTACACCAGCGAACCCACCTACTCCACCCACCCTGTCAACTAACCCGGCCACTCAAACCAAACCAACATCTAGAAAGAGGAAGAAAGGAGATGGGGTTCCCACCACTAAATATATTTCAGAGGACACACTTAAAGAACACTTTGAAGCCCTCTTTGAGGAACGGATTGAACCCCTCTTAGTGGGGATTGCTAAGGACATTGTTGATACCATGAACACATGTTTGGAAGGGTTATTAAAGAAATGTGTACTAATTGATAACCTAGTTAAGAAACTTGATACACCTGCTCCCTTACAATTACCGACATCCATGGGACCTAGGGGTGGTGCTCAATCTGCCTCTAAGCCTCTGCTGACTATTCCTACAAATAGATCTATGACTGTGCAGGGAACAGGGAGGAGTATGGGCGAAAAGATCTGCAAAGTAGGCACCGCACAACCCTCCATAGTTATATCTCATAAACCTGCAGAGCCAAAAACAATTGCATACTCTAAAGCACATCTACATCTCCCCTCCGCTGTTGTACCTTTTGTAGCGGTTTTTGTAGGGGTACCACCACTATCTGAGGGGGAAGTAGAATGCACCAATACCTTAATTGAAAAGGCAAAAGAATGGTGCGTAAACTATAGCTGTGGGGGTATAAATATTTGAAACAGTGTGAAGGACTGGGCTATCCTAAGGCCCAGCGGTGCCAGGGGACAACACCTGAAACCTTCGTGGGTTACCTGTTCCGGCGTACAAATCACAGAGACACGGGACACTTCCTTCGGCGTCAAAGATCAGCGTTTATTTACTGCAGGGATACAGAGATCGCAAGAAGTACAACCACGTGTAGGTTCTGAGAGTCTGCTTCGAATTGCAAACGTGGATCGCTCCTTTTTATACACCTTTTCGTCATTGCACAACATAGTGAACAAAAGGTTACAACTCAGTTCCCACAGTAAACTTCAAAAGGGTCGCATTCATGTTTTCAAGAGCCCGGAACATAATTACAGTAACATCGCCGGCTCCCAACTGTAAAAGCACGTTATCTCATCATTAAGCACATTCCACTCTAGTCGTAAACGAGCTAACAGAAGAGACAGAAACAGGTGCAAGGGAGACAAAGACAGACAACAGATTGAAAAGAGTGTGGGGGGCAATATCGGAAGCATGATCACAGGATCAAAGGATTCGAACCTAGCGTATGCAAGGCTGAAACAATAGACCGGCACAGCAAGATGAGCCTCGAGCGAAGCCATCTGCCTTTCCCGTATCATCCCCCTAGTCATAAAGACACACTCAAAGGAACATGCGTCTTCCGCAAGGGTTTGGGAATCCCAGAGTCACAAAGCGAACACTGTCAGTTCGCCGACTACGTGAGGGCAAGAAACAAAATGGATGCCGTATCTAAAATGGAACCCGTGGGTTCAGATGGAGAAACCCACGAATAAGACGAACGCTGCAAAGTAGAGTAGCGAAAACGCGTACACCCACTAAACTCGTCATTTGCGGTTCATAGATACCAAACTCGTCCATATTCGAACAAGTCCAAAACGTCATTACGATTCTCACGGAACCTCAGACACTCCTTTTGCCCTCATGTAGGCAAGCACTAGTCGATATCAGAATCGATTTCGATATTCATCAGATCGTTCAGTTGTTGCTGGAACATTATTCTATCCATCAATGTCTCTTTGGTAACAGATGGCCTTCTTATACACGTTGTAGCACAGAGGCCACATAAGGCAGGACCACACTGCATGCAAAGACAACACGTGAACAGAAACATCACAACAACCCCTACGATCATCAGAATCTTCCAACCCCAAGTCGACATCAGACCCCAAAACGATCCAAGAAGCGTCCAATCACCTTTCCCATGTGTATGGACTCGGAGATCTTATGCAACTTCGAGATGGCTTGATAAACAGTTGGAGCGTTATCAGGAATGAAAATACAGCAGCTTGAATGGATCACCTTGCACACACCACCTCTATCTGCGAGTACAACGTCTAGAACCATACGGTTCTGCAACGTCATAAGTCTATCCGCCTGAAGCTCTGCTGTCAGATTACCAAGAGCACTTGCAGTTATGTTAGCAGTCGATTCTACCACACGAGTAACTGTCTCAGGTTCCTACTATTGATCATAGGTCCCCAAAACGGCAGGAAACCCTTAAAGAAGTCTCCTGCTTCTTGACCGGCAGTGTCCTCTTTGCTAGTAACGCCTCTCACAACTCTAGTCTTGTGATAGTCTGAGGCAACTGTGAAAGTCGGTGGCAAAAGATTTGCGATATAACAGGTGCCCGAAAAATCACGGGGCAACCACGTATAAGCGCGATCATAACATACAAAGTAGGTACCATTGGCAGTGAGGAGGACAGGGGAAGAGAGCATCGGTAAAACGTACGTCTCAGTACAAGCAATCTTCCCAAGCTGAGCTCTCGGATTATAACCAAGACCTTTCAAGCAGAAATTACCGAGGTGGGGTACGATCCAGATCTGAGACGAGCTCTTGAGCTGTCTATCACCCACTGACATACTATACTCAGCCTCACTCAGATCCTTGTATGCTCGCACCTCTTCCTCTGGAATAAGCGATGCATCAAAAATATCTCTATCCAAGTCAGCAATCGTTATCGCCAAAAACTTGTGGTACGGGCCAGGACCAAGGTCTGTGGAGCGTGGCTCACGACGGGGGAAGGAATCTAGTGCACTACGGAACATGGTTTGGAATGCTCAAGCTGACCCCTGGGCGCTGTAAGGAAGAACCAAATACAGAATACCCTTATCCATGGTATGTGGCATTAATCCGCACACCCAACAGTTGGTAGTGTTCATCACCAGTTGATGTTGGTGAAGAAGTTGGACAAAGGAGTTATTCATAAATTCCGCACGTCTAACTTGTTCATGTTGGGGCAGAAGATGAAAGGAATGTGGAGAAACAGTGGAAACAAAATTCAGATCATGAGAAGAAGAAGAAGTAGGTGAAGCGGAAGGAAATAACGACTGAATTCCAAAATACACTCCACCCACCAGTAGCATAGAAACAGTCAAGAACAGCAAGAATACCTGAAACAGAAAACATTTTGTTAGAAAAACCTTATGCAATTTAGATCTTTGCGCCGACATCCTCTCTACTTCTGTCAGCTTAGAGAACTCCACCCTCTAAAAACCGTCCGTAACATTCTTGACGCACTTCGTTCTGAGTAGCGATTATCAATTCCCAGGAGTTCCCAGGAATCGACAAAAGTAACCGACCTAGTGTCAGAAACCTGCTAAACAGAAGGAAGTACCCGCACGGCCCTACGGTCAACCCGGATGATAGGTTTTAATTAAATAAACAGTCAATTTTAATACAAGTCTCCTAGCTGTACAGAAAAGGAACACATGTGATGTATGGAACGAGGATTGAAAAACTCAAAATCAATGAAAAAATGCAAATGTTCACAATGTTCGTAGCAACAGTGAGGGGGTAATGTGAAGTTAAAAACAAAAAAAATAGATTTTATTAGTCCTTGTCACGCGATCAAAGAAAATATCGACTTTTTCCAGGTCGAGTTTGCTCTTCAAATAACTGTTCAGATGGCAAAGGAGTGTTCGATCGTTCAGATGACAGTTCAGAACTTGAATTCTCCAATGCTGAAGACAAAGATACAGTTCCAGATGATTCGACAGGTGTATCTGACTGAACCAAATTGTTCTCTACAGGTTGAGCATCACTGAACGGCACGTAGCGTTGAAGGGCCTTGGTCTCCGTTGGGGCAATTCCAATTTTTACCCAGTTCTCTGCTGGCAAAGGAAGTGGAACCTTCTTCGTATGGGTGGCATGCACCCAGTTCTTCCTGCCTTCGAACCGAACTGCAGTCCTCGTGGCCAGCAAAACTTGATAAGGTCCCACAAATCTTGGCTTGAGATTACGTTTTCTCCCTAAATTCCTGGTGACCACCCAGTCACCAGGTTGGAGCCGATGTCCAGGACCCTCTGTTTGTGCCGGTAGAGCTTCAAAAACCTGTTGATGAATCAAACTCAATTTAGCAGTCAGATCATAAATATAGTCAATCAACATTGGATATTCAAGACTGTCAAAATGTTTAGGCCTCGGGACTCCCCAAATGTTCGCAGGACAGCCGAACACAATCTCATATGGGCTAAGCCCTACTCGAGAGTGCACAGTCGCCCTGGTCGATAAGAGAGCCAGAGGCAATGCATCAGGCCATGACAGACCAGTCGTGGCTTGAATTTTGGCAAGTTTCAGTTTCAGAGTACCATTGTACCCCTCCACTAAACCCGCTGATTGAGGATGATTAGCGCTATGGAATTTCTGACATATTCCAAGGCCTTTACACACACTCTTCATCACACTTCCCACAAACTCACTTCCGTTATCCGACCATACGATCCGTGGCATTCCATACCGAGGAAAATATTCCTTCAGTAAGACTTTCGCTGTAGACAGGGCAGTATTATCCTTAAGAGGATAGGCCTCGATCCATCTGGAGAATGCGCAAACCACAACCAAAACATATTTCAGGTTATTGCATCTCTCCATATGGATGAAGTTCAATTGGATAACTTCAAAGGGACATGAAGGAGGAGCAAAATGACCAGGTGGAGTGGGGGTGCCCTTACCAGGATTATACATCAAACATACCATACAGTTCTTAACCACTCTCTCAGCACACTTAGCAATCCCATCATTCTTCCATACAGGAGACAACAACTTACATATACCTTTTGCGCTAATATGTGACAAGCCGTGGGCCATAGTAACAACGGCAAGCACATATGCATCCGGTAACATCCACCTCTGACATTCCGACAAATCAACCCAACATCCATGCGCATCTAACTTTCCAGTGCTTTCTCTCCACTTAGTCTTTTCAATCTCGGTAGCCTCGTTCTGAATCGCTTTAACACTCTCCACAGTGTCTTCACACATACCAGTCTCCGACGGCCACCTCACAGAACTCGTAACATACATTCGAGTCATCAATCTCGTCTGCAAACGCGTTACCACGACCCACATCATCCGTAATCTTTCGATGCGCGCTACATTTAATGATTGCCACCTGCTTAGGCAATGTAAATGCATCCAAAAGCTCGTTCACAAGCTGTCTATGTTGGATCTTCGTACCATGCGATGTCATAAATCCTCTTTCTCTCCACAATCGACCAAAACTATGGGCTACGCCAAATGCATACTGACTGTCAGTAAACACATTCACTCGCTTCCCTTTAGACAAAACGCACGCTCTCGTTAACGCAATCAACTCTGCCGCTTGCGCTGAATTCTGACTCAATCTCGCAGTTTCCACAACCGTACTCAACGTCACTACAGCATACGCAGTCGTCACATCACCATTCGGCAACTTAAAGCATGAATCATCAACATACAAAGTACCATCGGGATCTACCAATGGAGTATTTTTCAGGTCAATACGACCTTTCGTCTCTTCTTCAGGTCTTAAATAACAATCATGTGGTGCTACATCATCTGATTCCACATTAGTCGGCAACAATGTCGCTGGATTCAGCACATTACAACGCTTGATCTGTATATGACTCACCAAAAGCGTCAACTCATAGCTGGACAACCTTGCGCTCGTCAAGTGTTGAGTTTTTGTTCGATTCAAGAGAGTGTCAACTGCATGCGGAACCATCACCGTAAGCATATTAACCATGACCAGACCTGCGGATTGTCGAATAGACACCGCAGCTGCCGCTGTCGCCCTTAGACAACTCAGCAACGCTCTAGCTACTGGGTCTAAGATCGAGGAAAAATATGCACATGGACGCTGCTTACCACCAAATTGTTGCGTCAAAACACTCAATGCACAACCTTCTCTCTCGTGAACGTATAGTGTAAACGGCTTACTGTAATCAGGAGTACCTAACACAGGAGCCGAACACAACGCATCACGTAATTCAGAAAAACTTTTCTGACACTCTTCAGTCCATGGCAAAGGAGTCGGAACATCCTTGCACTTGAGAGCTAACAATGGCTTCGCTAACAATGAAAAGTTTGGAATCCATTGTCTGCAGTATGACGTAATACCTAGAAAGGCACGTACATCTCTCTGAGTTGTTGACACAGTCATTCGAGCAATCGCTGCAATTCTTTCTGGGGTCAACCTTCTTCCCTCCTTTGACAATAAGTGACCTAAATAGGTTACTTCTTGACAACAATACTGTAGCTTAGAAGGTGACACCTTGTGATGTAAGGCACATAAATGCTGTAACAGCAATACTGTAGCAGTTTTGCAAATCTGCTCGGTGTCAGCAGCCACCAATAGGTCATCAACGTATTGAATCAAGGCCGCACCAGCCGGTAACACAAACGCATCAAGTTGACACTTAAGGGCTTGGCTGTAGATCGATGGACTCTCACAGTAGCCCTGAGGAGCACGTTTAAACCTGAAGCTACAACCACCTAATGAGAAGCCGAATAGATCTCTGCTTTCCTCGGCAATCGGAATGCTAAAGAAAGCATTCTTCAGGTCGATCACCGAGAACCAAGAAGCAGAGGCCGGAATCAGGGTCAGCAAAGCTGTAATGTCAGGCACCACGGGAAACTGAGGGATCACAATTTTGTTTACTTCTCTCAAATCAATGACAAAACGGTACACAGGAGGCTTGGATGGATCAGTTCGTTTCAAAATAGGTAACACAGGACTATTACACACATTTCCCCGAGTTTCTTCAATGACATCCTTCTTGATCCAGTCATAAATGATCGCTAAGAGCGCTCGCTCACCATCAAGAGAGATACGATACTGGGGAATACGTGGTAATCGCACATTTGATTTCAATTGCACGACATAAGGTGATATATCCAGCAGGCCCACATCATTGGGACCTGTTGCCCACAAGGACTCAGGAAGAGAACTCAATTCCGGTGGGAGCTTATCAGTTGACAAGTACATAGGAGAGATCACTCTCTGACCTAATGTAAGCTCCACTCCCGTAGGAGAGCAGTACAAAGTCGCATATAACCGCTTCAACAAATCCAGGCCCAATAGATTCTCACCACAACCAGTAGTCAAAATCAAGGGAGCCTCTAGCTCACGCGGCCCAATTGTAAGGGGCAAAGGGCTAGAAACTGGATTGCTAACCGGGGCGCCAGAGAATCCAACGGAAACATTCGTTAAGCCAGACAAAGGTGCGCCAGGGAGTTTCGAATACATGATGGAACTTTTCGCTGCACCAGTGTCCAACAGAAAAGGCTCAACCACGCCCGATGTGGCAACTGCGACGTAAGGCCCTCTCTGATCAACCGGAACTGATACCACTCCCTCTCTTTGTCTAAGGCTGTCCTAGTAATTACCGTCTGCATCAATGTCATGCTCGACGTAATAGTCATCCACATGGTACTGTGCAGATCTACCGGACGATGAGTTGCGCTGATCAAAACAATTGTTCGAGTCCGATGAAGAAGTAGAACGCTCATTCTGATTTTGAGAGGTACCACGACCTCTACCTCGAGATGCCTGCTGAGGACCACTACGACCGCCTCGGGCCGAAACACCATTATTTCGGTCACGTAAAACAGGACAATCAAACTTCAAATGGCCCTCACCCCTACAATATGCACATTGATTATACTCAAGCATAGATCTGGGTGTAGAAGAGTCAGAGCGCGACTGCGTCCTAGAAGACTGCGCCTGTGGTCGATATTGCTGTTGCGAGTCATTTTGATTCGAGCGCGGAGGATATGCTTGCTGCAATAAGACCTTAGTTTTAAGCTCCTTCGTTTTCTTGTCTGCACGATCATTTTCTTCTTTTTCCCTATTCTCATAGTATTGAGCCGTTGCTAAGATTTGAGCCGTGGTCGAAACATCCCACGAACTTTCAGAATTTTTCAATTTGTTGCATAGCTCAGGCAACAGATTTAACACAAACTTATCCACAAACAACCGCTGACCTCCTTCAGTGCTCATATCCTGGCCACTATGATCGATGAATGCCTTCTTAAATCTAGTAAAGAAGTCAGAGACACTCTCATCTTTCTTTTGCTTGCAAGCAGACAATTTGTCCCAATTTACCCTCATTGCTGGCATAAGCGTTTTCATGAGCGTAATGATTCTTTGGGGCAGAGCCGTGATTAACTGTTCGGGCTTAGCCCCTCCAACTTGTAGTGCATCAGCCGCCGCAAGAGCAGCCCAATCACCTCCTAACTCAGCTGCGTGATTTTCTTGACGAATTTTTGCCCAAATGGGCTGCGGTACCACATTACCGAACAACATGTCCATATCGGCAAGGTTCATAATAGTAGCATCCACAAGTTGGGATAACTCCTTGTAATAACCTGCCGGATTTTTCCGGGGGTCAGGTAAAGATTGTTTTACCTGCAAGACTTCCGATCGCTTCCATGGGAGATGTATCCAAACTCTCTGGAAGTGCGGCAAAATTGCAGGATTGACAGTAGCATCACCTGGCATCCAAACTGGGGGAACTTCTCGCATGGGATACTGACCAGGTTGTGCTTTCCAATCATCAGAGTTGTTGTCAAATGACACCCGAGGAGGCACAGTAGTCCTAAGGGCTAACAAACGCTCTAATGCACGTCGTACATTACCGCCTACAATCATGCCGCTCGAGAACTGATTCTGTAGTTCAGTCATATCGGGCGGTACATTATCTAACTCATCATTATCCCACTCTTCTCTCAAGGATTTACACATTTCCTCGAACACAAATCTTTGTGTGGGCTCATTAAACTGAGAGAACGTATCGTAAACTATGCGCGGAGTGTACTTAGCAGGATGTCTAATCCACTTTCGCGCCATAGTCACTAACGTCTCACTCTCCCTTCCACCAGGAATTTGACTCCGTCTTTGAGAGACGTCAGAAACATCGGACCCAAGTATCGGTCCGAAAAGTGGAGAATAGAGATTAGCAACAGTATTAGGTATACGACTATGAACAGAAGGAGAAGGGGAGAGAAGTACAGGAGTAACAACATGAGGACTGAACGTAGGAGCAGTAGGAGTAGCCAAGATAGCAGAAGTAGCAGGAGCAATAGACTGAGAAGGTATAGGCAAAGGGGCAGTAGGAAGAAGGGCAGGTAAGGGAGCAGGGACAACTTGAGGAACAAGAGGATTCGGAGGAACAGGACCAACGACAGGCTGACCAGCAGCCGCCGGAACAACAGGTTGAGGGACAGGAGGAACAACAGGGGCTGCAGTACCCTGTACATAAGGAGGTGGTGATTTCAATAAATAGGATAACAAAGGATCCTCTGTCGATTCCTCTCCCTTCTTATCAGAACTTGACGGTAAAACCGGATAACATTTATCCACCGCCATACAATGCAATCTAGTAAAAACTTCCTTTTCCTTCTCGTCTTTGTCTCGCTGATATTGTTCGGCACTTTGCATCATTGTAATGATACCATCTCTCTTATTTTTCTTTATTTGTTTGATTTCTTTCTGTTTGGCCTCTTTGCGCCATAACCGAAAGGAATCAAACATGGCCGGCCTAGCTTTCTTTTTAAACAATTTTGCTTCGAGATTATCTAAAATCTCAGTTTCGAAACTACCATGAGGTGGCGAGCTAAGGACACCGTCGTTTTTCGTATAGCGGATCCAACAGTCATTATAGGCTATTGGACCCACTCCGTGTTGACTATAGAGCTCATAAACCGGAGTTCCAACTGAAGGTATCGGACATGAGTCCTCCAACCGGGAATCCGTACCGCAACTTTTAAGGAAACCAAACAAAGTACTACGGCCAGGCATCGTGCACACTAACCGAGCTTACAAACTTCAAGGGTTATCGAATTACGATGTCCTCGTAAAAATACGAGACCCTCGGTTTTTGGCAATTGCAATCGTCAAATAAAAACCCAACAACTAAGGACCAACAACTAAGAACCAACAACTAAGAACCACAAATGCAATGGAACCATGCAAACAACCAAGTTTCAACAACAACAACCAAGGTTTCTGGGAGTGACCCACAAATACTTAACTGAGAGAACAATGGCGTCACCAGGAAGGCCCGTCTATCGTCTCGCCGTACAAAGGACTACGCCAGGCGCCAAAACAGGTCGACAGTCAGGGCATCAGTCCGTCCCAGCCGTCAGGAGGCGGGAATCTTCGCGGGAAAAATCTTCGGACCACTTATTTCGACAACAGGATCGATGAAGCGGGATGCACCTTCCCTCGGAGATTTCACACGAAGTTACTCACAATCGTCGGGCTTTGGACCGGTACCGCTGATGTCGCGCCACGTTGGGCACCAACTGAAGGACTGGGCTATCCTAAGGCCCAGCGGTGCCAGGGGACAACACCTGAAACCTTCGTGGGTTACCTGTTCCGGCGTACAAATCACAGAGACACGGGACACTTCTTTCGGCGTCAAAGATCAGCGTTTATTTACTGCAGGGATACAGAGATCGCAAGAAGTACAACCACGTGTAAGTTCTGAGAGTCTGCTTCGAATTTCAAACGTGGATCACTCCTTTTTATACACCTTTTCGTCATTGCACAACATAGTGAACAAAAGGTTACAACTCAGTTCCCACAGTAAACTTCAAAAGGGTCGCATTCATGTTTTCAAGAGCCCGGAACATAATTACAGTAACATCGCCAGCTCCCAACTGTAAAAGCACGTTATCTCATCACTAAGCACATTCCACTCTAGTCGTAAACGAGCTAACAGAAGAGACAGAAACAGGTGCAAGGGAGACAAAGACAGACAACAGATTGAAAAGAGTGTGGGGGGAAATATCGGAAGCATGATCACAGGATCAAAGGATTCGAACCTAGCGTATGCAAGGCTGAAACAATAGACCGGCACAGCAAGATGAGCCTCGAGTGAAGCCATCTGCCTTTCCCGTATCATCCCCCTAGTCATAAAGACACACTCAAAGGATCATGCGTCTTCCGCAAGGGCTTGGGAATCCCAGGGTCACGAAGCAAACACTGTCCGTTCGCCGACTACGTGAGGGCAAGAAACAAAATGGATGCCGTATCTAAAATGGAACCCGTGGGTTCAGATGGAGAAACCAACGAATAAGACGAACGCTGCAAAGTAGAGTAGCGAAAACGCGTACACCCACTAAACTCGTCATTTGCGGTTCATAGATACCAAACTCGTCCATATTCGAACAAGTCCGAAACGTCATTACGATTCTCACGGAACCTCAAGTGTCATCTTTGCAAGAAGGGTGGGGTGGGTGGGCCGCCAATCAAAATCTGTGAGGGGTGACTGTGTGGTGGTAAATTTTGATAACATACAATGTGTAGATAGACTCCTCTGGGACGTATCAGAGATTCAAGAAGATGACATTATTAGGCCAGTCCCACTAGGTTTCTTTCTTCTACCCACCCCACAAAGGGAATTTTCCCCCAAGTACACAGCCACATTTATTCCCGAAGACTGGTAAAGATGGTACTTCATGGCAAACTATACCCTTTAGACGACAACAGGAAAGACGCGTTACTGAAAGTTCGCATTTCAATCTGGTACTGGCAAATAGTTTTACCCCCTTAGTGGACCTAGACCTAAATGACTGACAATCAACACCTATTCAGCCACCGTCATCAGTTTCACTAGGGGAAGGGGCACCCACCCCATGTCAGTTCCTTAGTTGGAATTTGGCGGGCACTAGAGCCAAAAGACTAGACACCACCTGGATAGATTTTCTAACCAGTAACCATGTAATAGCACTCCAAGAAACATGGGATACTTCATCAACCTTCTGGTTAGATGGCTTTTCAAGTTTTACTATACCAGCAATACCAAGTAGTGCAGGAAGAGCTAAAGGTGGTCTAGTTCTGCTTTTTTCTCTTAAATTGGCAGGGACGTTTAGGCAACTAGAGTCTGGTTCCCCAAATATTTTAATTATAGAGTGGACTATTACACCAGGTCGCATACTCGTGGTAATAAATTTTTATAACTCATGGGTAAGACAATCAGACACAGCCCACGTGGACCACCTGGAAAACGTCCTTAATGACTACAGTCAAAAAACACGCACTAAACAAAAAAACAAAATTTAAGGTGCTTCTTTCTGCTTTTTTAGTTTGGAGACTGATTAACAAAACTTTACGGATAACCTCAAAATTCAATTTTTATACACCTATTTGTTGCAATGTTTCATTAACAGGGATTTTTCAAGACATTCCTATATATCGATGGCGTATGGGACAGATTCACACAATTGGGCAACTGTATCAAAATGGGGTTTTTATGTCCTTTTACGAAGTTCAAGAAATATTTGGCCTCTCCTGGAATGATTTTTTCAAATATTTACAGATCCGTAGCTTTCTGGAAAAAAAAAACCTCTTACATAGCGATGCCATGGAGACTAACGATATTCTAGAGAGCTGTAGGAAGGATAACCATATTGGCACAATCTATAAACTAATGGTCAACAGGCTGCATGATGATCTTGACCAACAAGCCCAGAAATGGCAAAGAAAATTGTGTATAGAAGGGATAGATCTAGTAAGGGCGTTTGAGATGAGTAACAAAACACTAATTAATAGCTCTCTTAAAAGCCAACATTATAGGTCTACTCTAGATCTTTACTACACACCTGCTAAGCTGGCCAAATGGAAAGCCACTAAAGGCGTTAATTGTAGTCGCTGTGGAACTCTAGCCGCGGACTCATGTCATATGTTCTACAGCTGTCTTAAATTGGTGGTATATATAGATAAAATTGAAAAGTTTCTGACCAGTTTGCTCAATGTCAACATTAAGTTATGTCCTTCTGTGATTATCTTTGGTATCTATTTTCCATCCGAGAATTTATCTGTTGATCAAGAACACTTTCTTTTCATTGGAATGTCTGTTTACCGTTTTTGTATTACTTCTAGATGGCTAGACAGAGATCCACCATCATTTGAGCAATGGTTGGGAAAGTTGCTAAATGTTTATAGAATGGACAAAGCAGTTTATAAATTGAAATGACAGAAAAAGAAGATCTTTGCTAGGAAAATATGGTCTACTATTGACAATTGGATCTAATTTAATAATGATTGTATTTTGAAAAGATTGATTTTACATGTTATACGCTTTGTCTCTTTTATCTGTTTTCTTATTTAGCTAGTAATGCATTAGCAACTATATGAATGATTGCCATCGACCAAAAGTTGTTTCATCCTTGTATATTTATGCCTCTGCCACGGAAAAAAAATAAAAATATATATAAAAAAAAAAAAAAACGCACTAATTTCGAACTTATAATATTAGGTGATTTTAACACCCACAAATGTGTTTTAAAATGTAACTTAGGCAAACAAGAGGGTCAGACCGACACTAGTAACCTACATTTTGCGCACACCAAAGCGGGGGAGGCTTTTTAATTTTTCTTGCCAGCCTTAACATGTTTGAACCCCACAGCACAGGAAGTGGCGAAATGTTGCCCACTTACAAAGGCTCAGATAGTGGGTCCGTGATAGATTATATTTTCATTTCTCAGGGACTAACCTCTAAGGTGAAAAAATATGAGGTAATTGCCTCACCACATAGTGACCACAACCCAGTGTCCGCTCAGATTCACTGGAGTGACTTATGGAGCAAGCACCTGGGTTTTCCTAGGGCTTGCACATCGACGGTGCCCAGTGATCAGGGCAGACGGCTCAAGTGGGGCAAGGTGGTCCAGGAAACCTTTATGGCATCCCTGCTTCCCAAGATAGAGGAACCCATGTGTATCTGTCTAGACCAAAATGCCACCAATAGTCAAATTATTTTAGCCTTTAATTTTATTTGCTCGCAAACAGCTAAAGAACTCACAGTTCCCCAATCCCGACTGCCACTTAAGCCCCATAAATGGTTTGATTCTAACTGTTCTAGAGCCCATAGAGACCTGAAAAATGCACTAAAAACAAAGCCGAGGGATAAAACTCTAATCTCCAAATTAAGACGGGATTATAAACTGGTTATTAAGACAAGAAAAAATACAATTAAAAATAATGCCTGGAATGACTTACTTGATGTGGATGTTCTACGTAACAGTAGGAGATTCCGGGACATTATAAATAACCATTTCTTCTCGGGGGAGATTAATACAATCTCTGATTGCATCATCAGTGATGAGAAATGGGTCAACCATTTTAAAAATGTATATGGTAGTAACGACACTGCGGAGGAAAGTGGTATAGGGTTACGTTTGGGGTTATCGGCAGTAGAGTTTAACGAGGAGGAGGTGTATAAAGCTATAATGGACTCCACCAAAAATAAGGCTCCGGGACCACATGGAGTCCCGGTGGACTTTTTTAGATATGCCCCAACTACCTGGTCCAAAGTCCTCACCAATGTGTTCAGGGCAACAAATGATGGATGTTTCCCAGATACTTGGGCAACATCTGTCATAGTGCCCATTTTTAAAAAAGGAGATAGGGAGGATCCGGGATGCTACCGACCAATCTCTTTAATAGACTCTGCCTTTAAGATCTTGGGCAGAGTACTATTAACTAAATTGAGAGCAAACCTGGAGCTTTGTGGGGGCCTCGCAGAGATACAATATGGCTTCAGGGAGAAACGGGGTACCCTGAAGCAATGCTCAAACCTACATCTCCTAATATCTAAGTACACGGTGGCCGGGGAGGGTTCACTATATTTGGCCTTTATGGACCTCTCCTCGGCTTTCGACCTCGTAAATAGGTCCAAGCTTTGGTCCATACTATGTGAGCTTGGTATTGAGGATTCCTTGGTGGCACTCATAGCAAGCTTGCACCAGGGGCTCTCTGCGAAGGTCCGGGTTTCTAGGGAAGGGCGATGCTCAGACAGCTTCAGGTCAAAGAAAGGGGTACGCCAAGGTTGCATCTTGGCCCCCCTTCTATTTACTATCCATATAAATGGCTTGGGGAAGTCCTTGTTAGCAGGCAATGCAGATGTCCCTCGGGTAGGTGGGAGGCAGATTCCGGCTCTCCTTTATGCGAATGACGCCGTTCTCATCGCCCGTACGGGCATTGGCCTACAGACTCTTTTGGAGCTATTTGGCTCTTTTATGGGTAACTTAGACCTAAAGATCAATGTAACCAAATCACATACAATGATTGTGGGCCCACAGAAAAACAAATTACACACAAAAACTTTTATTTGTAAGGGTGAGGTTCTCTCCAGGGTCCCTGTTTTCCCATACTTAGGGGTCCTGTTTGATGAGAAAGGCTCCTGGGCCCCGCAGATTAAGGCCAAGAATATCTCTTTAGCTCGGTCCACAGCAGCCCTGATGGCCTTCACGAAAAGATTAGGGGCCAAACCAATGGAAGCTGTGTTGAAAGTTTATAAAAGTAAATGTGTTTCCATTGCTTCATATGGTGCAGCTCTGTGGGGGTACGTTAACTTGGATAGTATTCAGAGGGTAGAAAACAAGCTCATTAGAGGAATTTTATCTGTCCCAAATTCTACACCTATCTACTCTATACATGAGGAAGTTGGCCTACCCTACATCACAGATGGACTGAAATTGGCTCCTTTACTTTTCTGGGCTAATACCTGGTTAAATACAGAGTTGTCTTTAAATCACAATATTCTTAAAGATGTGACTGCAAGGGAGGGGGCAATGAAAATATTATGGCTGAAATACATAAAGTCATCATTCACTGCCCTCGGGAGACCCGACCTATATACAACACCTTCAAATATTAGGAAAGCAGACATTGCATGGATTAAGAAGGAAGTCCAGGGGAGGGCACGTCTAGAGAGAGAGGAGCTTGAAGTCAACAAACCATTAGTAAGAGCACATTTGTTCCTATCCTCTTCCCCCTCTATGGAACCGTATTTGCAATTTGTCACCAAACCCTTGCATAGATTTTTATTAACCAGATTTAGAATGAACTTGATCCACTACTCACTAGGTCGTTTTCCTGTGTGGGAAAAACCAGAGCATGCACCACCCTGTGAGTGCGACCAGTTCTCCAATCAGGACACTCTTCATTTTTTGTTTTTCTGTGGGCTATACAATATGGAGAGGGGAAAATACCTAATACCTCTCTTGAAAACTATGGGCTTCATACAAGTGAGACTGGCCTTACTTTTCCTTCAACGGTTACCAGATGCACATGTCACTTTGTGTTGCAAGTTTTCTTACAGCCGCCTATAGAGGAAGAAACAAAAGAATCTCTAGAACTGCATTGTCTTAAACTAAAAGAGTACTAACATATTAATTTTAACCTTCTTTTAACATATTATGGTGTCTAAATAATTGACTTTTTTAAGGATGATGTGTAAATAAATGTATTGTGGGTATTTTTAAAATGTTTTAAATGTATGTATGTATTATCTTTGCCTTTTATGATTTTAACAAAAATCGAATAAAGTGTATTTTGACTGACTGACTGACTGTATAAATGCGTGCGTGCAGCATCATTTCTAAAACTGACTTATCACTTCAACAATCCATTGGCAGAACTTGATTTTTCAGTACCTTTTAGCAATTGACAAAGTCTATAATTCTAGAAAGTTGAATCCAGTTATTTATAATTTAATACTAAACTTAGAATTCAATGGTAAGCAGTACATTGTCATAATTTGATTACATTACTACTAAAAGGTTCATGATAGTCCCTTCGGCATTGCTCTCTTGAATAAGTATGTGCCAGATTAGGATGTCAAATGACTGCAACCAACAGGCCATCAGTAGGGGTCTGCCAGACATCCAGGCCATCGGTCCAACCACCACATCATGAGGCAGGCCTTTAGACCACAGATGTTGGAGGGAAAGATTGGCGCCTCCACCAAGAACCAAGATCCCGTTGGGGCGGCTGTTGGAATCATATCCCTACAATGGGGATGGAGCTTGCACATGCACAGTCATGGGGGTTACGATGTCTAACTGACTGCCTTTTAATGGCTGTCCAACCGCCATGAAAAGGCAACCGGAAAGTGACTTTAGGTACCATTAACAGGGCCCGTTTTCCCCGTGGCCCTGGGGACACATGTAGTGCACCCTCACACATCCATGAACTGCTTGACAGGCACCACGTGGACCACAGCACAAGCTGCAATGGAAAATATAATTTTTACCCGCCACCACGGAGATCTCCTCCTAATTGGGTGGACGGACCATAGACTGATTGTCGGGCAGTCTCCTGCCCGCTGCAATGGTAATGAGGGTGTTACTATTGCTTTTTTTAGATGTAGATTGCTGGAACTTAGGGCTACTTTCCGAGCTATTTTTTTTTCCTCGATGAAATATTAATTTTTGTTAATCTCCTGCTGCCTCTTATTCCTGAAGAAACGCCAATTAATCATACAAAGAATGTGAATCTGCTGTATAATCATTTAAAGATGTGATGTATCTTGTCAGAATTAATAAGCTGTAGTAACCTTTGTTGGTGAAAACTGAGGCAGCTTGACCAGAGATACAATTCTGTAAATAGTGTCTAAATTTGTTATCATTATGTACATGAACAAAAGTGAAGCTTGGTTATGTTATATTCCAGACACAATCTCATCATGTACCAATCAGACTTGGTCATGTCAATGACTCTTCTAGATTAAAACAGGTGCAACCCTATTCTAGATTCTGACTTGTTGGGCCTCCCTCCTCAGTGTGGAGAAGCTTTAATCCTGTGGCACATTAATCTGGTTGACTGGTAATTAGGGCTGGCGTAGTTTGCAAAGTAGCACTTCGCGAAGCTATGCGAAGTGCACTTCGTACTACGCGAGCTACACGTAGCACTACACGAACTGCACAGTAGCCTGTTCGCACTGTGCAAGATGCCTTTTCAATGATTGCACAGTGCGGACAAGCATCCGGCACTGTGCAATCATTGAAAACGGCGTCTTGCACAGTGCGAGCTGTAGTTTTCTGTCGCTCGAGTAGATTTTTACTCGAGCTGCAGCTTTCTCAACGCGGACTGGTAGTTTCTCATTGCGAGCAGTCGTAAGCATACTGATGGGTACAGGCCTCAGCAAGGCCTGCGAGTGCGAAAGGGTTCGCCCTTCTGTATACAGAGTCCTCAGACTTACACAAGAATTTGGCACGGAAACTGGAAATACAAAAACATAGTTTAATAAACCTTTAAAGGTGGTACTACAGCCCACACAACACTCGACAGCATTGTACAAGGTAGCACAAAGAACTCGGACATTCTGTCCCCTTTTATACACAAAGAAGGGGTTCATAAGTGGGCGGTTACCGCTCAAAACATGATTTACAACCATATATGGACATTTCTCGAACATGATCGATACATGGGTGGAGTTAACAGTTCATGAAGCCCGCCGAAACCACATTCCAATCCCCTCTAAGCAGAAACAGATGTTACACGTACTGGGCATGCGCCAGGCAAGCTGGAACCATTTATAACCTGTTGCTGGGCAAACTTCAGGGTGACAGTCAGCGAAGTAGGACTTGCCTCGTGGTGAGCACATGGCGAAGTGTAGCGTACAAGATGGACGCCAGAAAACAAAATGGAGTATGGCCGTATTTCAAGTATGAGCGGGTAAACTAGAATGAAGACAGGATAGCATGTCTTCAGCAAATGTTTAACATTATCGCTGTTTTATTTACAACAGACGACCCTTTCAGCATTTGCTGAAGACATTCGGTTTTCTCGGATAATCTAAATACTCATCGTTTATATCGATGCTCATCATATCCGCTATTTCCCTAGTTTTAGTATTCTTTTGGGCAGCATCCGCAACAGCTTGTTTATTAGGCACACAGTGTGAGACACACAAAGAGCATATCAATGGACTACATTGAATACATACGCAACAGGTGAATAATATGGCAACAATTATACATAGTCCAGTGAGAACCTTCCAAACCCATGTAGAAATCAAGGTCCAGAACCACCCAGAGAAAGTCCAAGATCCATTTTCTTGAAGTATATCAGCTGCAATTTTATGTAATTTGTTATTAGCTTCATACACAGTTGGAGTATGATCTGGGATAAACACACAACAGCTACTTCCGATAATTCTACAAGCTCCACCTCTGTCTGCTAACATAACGTCGAGAACCATCCGGTTCTGCAACGCAACAATCCTAGTAATTTGTAGCTCTTCAGTAAGGTTCCCAAGAGCCGCAGCAGTTTGATTGGTAACAGCTTCCACGACTCTCGTTAATCGTTGTATCTTTCTACTATTCAGAGCAGCTCCCACAAAAAAAAACAGTCCTAAGTTGAAATCTATATATTGTTGCAGACTGGTGTCCGTCTAATCAACATCATCTATAGATAAAGTCCGTTTGAATCTGTTCACAGTTACATTATTCAACAATTTCAAGTCTTTATGATATGATGTAGGTGCCAAGAATACAGGTGGCAATAAAAACGATACATAACATACTCCAGACCATCCGGCTGGTAATCGATAATAGCCCTTATTCCCGCATTCAAAATAGGTGTTATGTGAAGCAAGGAAAGTACTGTTATTCAGGCCATCAATATTCAATACAACAATACAATCACTAACACCTACAGGAATATGGCCCAAACTTTGTACACATAAATCAGCCTGTGCTTGGGCCACTGAAATCACGAACTTCTCTTGCCCAACAGTGTCTCTAGTATTCGTAAAGATATAAGGTGTCGATTCATTGTCCGGTCGATACTCTTCTCACTCCCATATAGTTCCGTTGGCTTGTGGATAGCCGTCTTTATCTTGGTGGCATTCTTTATTCAGCTTGAAAATTAGTCTTCCTACTGTAGGCTTTCTCGTAGCAAAATGCAAAGTATACCACGCTCTGCAAGAGCCATTATGAGAAAAGGGAAGAGGTATGAACGGTGTCCCCCTTTCTTTTGATGCACTGGCATCATCCCACATATCCAGCAATCTGTAGCGTTTGTAGCAACGTGGGTATGATGCAACATCTGAATGAAAGTATTATTCAAATATTACTGTCGATGTTTCAACTCTTGATATGGGAGTGTATAGAAAAAGTGCTCATCAGGGACTGGAGTAGAAACAACATATAGTTCACGGACAGGAGCCTTCTCCTCAACAAACCACATGACGGTAGCGATGACTGCTATAACGATAATGAACCCTACAGAACCAAACATCTTCCTCTTATCCATCTTGAGCATATGTAAACAGTATCTTCCTGAAACTAAAGTGTTGTGAGAACTCTTACCCCGTAGGTAGCCGTTGCTTTCTTCACCATTGGGCCAAGACAGGTGTCACTACTCTAATGCATGGCTGATCCCCCCCCCTTGCCTCATTGGCTCTCCGTTTCACTAACCTAGGGACCGCTCTGACAACTTCTCATACAATTGCAGATTCTTTCCTTGGTCGTAGATTGTATCTTCTCGATGCAGGCGTTGTCTGGTCCGGGAAGACCTCCTCAGAATCGTCAGGTACCACAGCACGGCCTCTCTCCGTAGTCAGGATATCTCGATGATCAGTTAATACAGCAGGTTCCACCAGGTCAGGTTGCACCTTTCGGCAGTGGATGGAATGAATCCAATTTCTGCGATTGGTTACCCGCACTGCTGTTCTTGTAGCCAGGAGGACCTGCTCGGGGCCGCACCACCTCGGCTCTAGGCTACTCAACCTCTCAAAGGACTTCACGAGGACAAAGTCACCAGGCCGGAGATTATGACCTTCTCCTGTGGACCGATCAGGGAGTGCTTCTTGAACCTGTTGATGAATGGAAACCAAGCTGTCAGTTAATTGTGCCAAATAGTCATTCATTAAGTCACAAGGTACCTCATACACTGAACTTGGTTTGGGCACCCCCCATATATTCATGGGGCGCCCAAAGACAATTTCATAGGGCGTTAAGCCCGTCCGAGAGTGTGGTACTGATCTGATAGATAACAACGCCAAAGGCAGAACATCTGGCCAAGTCAGGGACGTACAAGCCTGTATTTTCGCAATTTTCAACTTGAACGTGCCGTTGTACTTTTCCACCAATCCTGCTGATTGCGGGTGGAACACTGCATGGAACTTTTGCACGATGCCTAATCCCTTCAGGACATATTTAATAACGTCCGCCACAAAATGGGGCCCGTTATCACTCCACAACAATCTACAAACACCGAAACGAGGGAAGAATTCCTTCAAGCGCACCTTAGCGGTAGTCATTGCAGTATTATCCTTAGTAGGGTATGCTTCAATCCGTTTGCTGAATGCACAAACCACAACCAGGACATACTTTAGATTATTGCAGCGTTCCAGCTGAATATAATCCATTTGTAGTACTTCAAAAGGTGCAGTGGGTGTTGCAAATCCTCCTGCTGGAGTTCGTGTCCCTTTTCCTGGATTATATTTAAGGCAAATCATGCAGGTCTGTACCACTCTCTTAGCCGTGCTAGCAATCTCTGGATGCTCCCAAACTTGCGTAAGCAATTTCACAATTGCCGAAACTCCAACATGTGCTAGCCCATGTGCCATCTGAACCATAGGTTGTACGAAGGCTGTAGGTAACTTCCACCTATCCATCTGCTTATTCCTCCAACAGCCCTCATCATCCAACTCTCCATCTTTGGACCATTGGTCTCGTTCTTTCTCAGTAGCAGCCCTTTGCATTTCTAGTACCTTTTCCCTAGCATCGTGCCACCGCTCAGCTTGTGACTTCACGACGTACATTGAAGTGGAGCCAGGCTGCATCGCAATTTCACGTGCTACTCGATCTACAAAAGCGTTTCATTGTCCCACTTTGTCTGTCACTTTCTTATGTGCGCTACATTTCACTATAGCTATCCTTTTAGGGTACGTCAGTGCAGTCAAGAGATTTTGTACTAATTCTCCATACATTATCTGGGTTCCATGTGATGTCAAAAGCCCCTTTCCTTCCAGAGCAGGCCAAAATCATGCACTACTCCGAAAGCATAACGGCTGTCTGTGTAGACATTCACACATAATCCTGCGCTAAGCTCACAAGCTCGTGTTAACGCTAACAGTTCTGCTGCCTGAGCTGATTTCTGCGGTATGCGTGCTGTCCCCACTATCGTGTGCAGTGAGGTGATTGCATATGCTGCGGAGGTGGTCCCATCTGGTAACTTTAAACAAGACCCATCCACCCACAGCTCTCCATCCACATCTGTAAAGGGCGTATCCTGCAAATCGATACGACCCTTTTTCTGTTCCTCAGTCACAAAGACACAGTCATGTGTCTCTTGCGCCTCAGGCTGAGTCGTTGGGAAGGGCAACAACGTAGCTGGATTCAACGTTGCACATCTCCTCAAAGTTATATGAGGAGCCAACAGCGTCAGCTCATATCCTGTCAGACGAGCACTGGTTAAATGCTGCGTCTTTGTCTGATTCAAAAGGGCATCCACAGCATGGGGGACCAACACCAACAGCTTATGAGATAAGACTATCCCTTCACTCTGACGTATTGACACAGCTGTCGCCGCAACTGAAAGAAAACACCCAGGCAACGCTCGAGCAACAGGGTCAAGTACTGCCGAAAAGTATGCACAAGGGCGCTGCTTATCGCTGTGCATCTGTACTAACACTGATAACGCGCACCCATCTCTCTCATGCACATACAATGTAAAGGGCTTCATGTAATCAGGGATGCCTAACACAGGTGCTGAACAAAGGGCCTGACGTAATTGTTGAAAAGCATTTTCACATTCATCTGTCCATGGAAGGGGAACTGGGGTATCCTTTGTCAAAAGGACTAACAGTGGTTTAACTATGTATGAAAACCCTAATATCCACTGTCTACAAAAGGAGGTGAGACCCAGAAAAGCTTGGACTTCTTTCTGCGTTGAGGGTGCTGGTGTGTCTAAAACGGCTTTTATGCGATCTGGTGTGAGTGCACGCCCCTCCTTAGATAAAAGGTGACCTAAGTAGGTTACCTTTGGTCTACAATATTGCAGTTTCTTTTTCGATACTTTATGGTTGTGAGATGCCAAAAAGGTAAGTAAAGACAATTTACACTCCTCACATTGTTCAGGGGTGTCGGCGGCCAACAAGATGTCATCGACATATTGTATAAGCGCCACACCTTCAGGTAAAACAAAAGAATCCAATTGTCGTTTCAATGCCTGACTGTAAATGCTGGGGCTCTCAGGGTAGCCTTGAGGAACTCTACAGAATCTGTATGAACTATTATTCAACGTGACACCGAAAAGATTTCGGCTATCAGGATGAATAGGGATTGAAAAGAAAGCGTTCTTCAAGTCTTTAACCGAGAACGTTGTTGCAGTTGGCGGGACCAAAGTAAGGAGTGTCGTAATATCAGAAACCACTGGGTATTGAGGTATCACTATCTTGTTGACCTCCCTCAAATTGATAATAAAATGATAAATCCTGGTGTCAGTGTCTTTCTTCAAGATCGGTAGTATAGGACTGTTGCACACGTTGTATGGAACTTCTTCAACCACCCCTGCTTTAATCAAATCCTGCACTATCTGTATGAGCGCCTCCTCCCCCTCCTGTGATATCCGATACTGAGGCAGGCACGGCAGCACAGCTCCCTCCTTTACACTGATGTGTACCGGAGGGATGATCATCTGTCCTACGTCAGTGTCGGACGTGGCCCACAAAGATTTAGGCAACGAGGCCAGTGCAGCCTCTACAGTAATCATGTACACCCTCTCCATTGTTGGATAATTATCATTCAGGATAACACGTACTCCCTCAGGGGAGCACCGTATTGTGGCCCGAAAATGCTTGAGTATATCTAGGCCCACAATATTATCAGGCGTGTTTGGAGATAGTAGAAATGGGCATGGTGCAGCAAACTGATCTACATAAAGTGCAAGAGGTTGTGATAGTGGGCTAACAGAAGGGGTTCCATCGAACCCTATTGACGTAATTGTTGAGCCAGACAGGGGAGCCCTCTGAACCAATTTTTTGGACAAAGCGCTACGAGTAGCTCCTGTATCAACCAGGAACCGATCAGTAGAGCCTAAAACATGTGCTGAAACATAAGGACCCCTCTGATCTACTGGCACTTCAACTGGTTCCTTACCCCATCCTACGCAATCCTATGCATACTGTGAATCATGCTGTTCAGGTGGTGCATAATCAGACGTTTGGTACTGATTTCGTCGATCAAAAACATTGGACCCATCTTGGGGTCGCATATTAGACTCAAACCTAGCTCGATCATTCGTGTTGCCTTTAGGGCCTTAAAAACCTCCTCTACCCCTCATGGATCCCTGCCCACTCTCCTGCCGCTGTGCACGCAATAACGGACACTCGTTCGCCCAATGGCCTTTCTGCCTACAATACGCACATTGATCTCGGGCCAAATCAGTACGACCTGAAGGAGAGCTAGAAAAATTCCTGCCGCCCCGATCATTACCTCTACGAGGCGGCCCATATACTTGCGCTAACATAACCTTAGTTTTCAAATCTTTAGATTTCTTTTCCTCACTACCCTTCGCTTCTAATTCCTGACGCTCGTAATACTGAGCCATCGTCAGGAGAGATCCTGGTGTTGAAGTCGTCCAAGAACTTTCACTCGCTTTTAACCGAGCTGCTATACTCGGTAATAAATTCGAAAGATATTTATCATCAAAAAGATGTCGACCCGTGTCGTCCTTAAGCGACTGGCCGCTAAAATCATGGAATGTTTCCTCAAATCGTGTAAAGAAATCTGAAACTGATTCATCTACTTTCTGTTTACATGATGCTAACCTAGTCCAATCAATCTTTTTAGGGGGGATAAGCGTTTTTAGTTTAGCTAAAATAGCAGCAGGAAGGTCTAAAATCGACTGGGGCGGTTTCTGTGCTGGTTTCCTCTCCCTGTCCTCATCCTCAAGATCCGCCCATCGAATTTTAAATGCCTGAAGGTCAGCAATCTTTCGTATTGATCTCCACATATTTGGGGGTAATATAAGCCCGAAAAATAAATCAATATCGGCCAGAGTCATAGTACAGGAATTCAAAGCCCCCTCAACTTCCTCATAAAATGCTGCGGGATTCTTTCGTGGTTCAGGAAATGCTGCCTTCAATGCCATAACGTCTGCCCTATTCCAAGGAGTATAAACCCAAATATAGATAAAATACCCTAGAGCATCCGCTGACCCTCTATCTGAACAAGTACCTGCTCCTTTAGGGGGAACATACAAAGGCGCCGCCTCCCGCATTGGTTTAGCACGCACTGCATGGATCTTATCTGAATAAAAGATGGATGTCTGCTTCCCGCCGCCAGTCGGATTCAATTGCTCCTTGTCAGCTTTCTGTCTCCGTGCTTCGTCCTGGAGCCGAAACATTTCATCCCGTAACGCAAATAGCCGTCGAATCGCATCGGGTACCTGGGAAGAAAGAAAAAGACCTTTACGCAGTTCCTTTGCATCAGCTATCACATCAGCTGGTTCAAGAACATCGGAATATTTCCGAAAGGCTAACACTACTTCATTAGAAAGAAAATCAGCGGAATATAATTTCTCCCTATCTTCCCATGCCTCAAGCTCTTTCAATAGATCGGCAAGGGGAATAGTATCTTTGGTGACCCGATAAGCAATCTTACGGAGATCAGCCATACGCTCAGTCGATAACATAGACCGCGTATCCACCTTCTGTCCGGGCGGTCTAGAATCTTGATCTCCTCCTCTCGGGGCAGACAGACCAACGTACGGGGGCGGTGAGCGATCTAATAACGAAAAATCATCATCCGATTTATTAATGACAGGATAATGAGGCTGTCGAACAGGGTACTGGCCAGATATTTGCAACCGACGTTCTTTCTCCTGCTTCTCTTCTAATTCCTTTGCTTCACGTTTTTTCGCCTCATGCACTTTCTCACGCTCCATCTTTTGCTGCTCTTTCTCAATCAGTGCTTGCTCACGCTTCTCATGCTCTCGCACCTCTTTCACCCACATTCGTATACATTCAAACATCTTGTCTCACTCGCCGCTTACACATACACTGCTCCACATACTCAATTTTCTTCAAATCAAACGATCCATACATAGGCCATCGTAACTCAGGATCCTTTTTTGTGTATTTCCGCCACAACGTGCTGTACATTATGGGGGAAAGACCAAATTTGACATACATATCCCTATTCGGCGTCCCTTCTGGGGAGCCGGCTGTGATTCTTCAAGTACCAACCGGTCATGTCCAAAACAGCAGCACCTCTTACGGAGTGCGCTAAAAATAGGCATGTCTAAAAATAATGCACAATATGCAATATTATAATTAAATGGCGCTTAAAACGTTGTGCCGCTCAAATCCACAAAGCAGGAGAAATATCCCCACATTGCCTGCCTATATGGGTTGCAACTCATATATACGGTAATCAAACGAATAATATGACTAGTCACTCCAAACAAACAAACAATTCAGTCGGGGCAAGCGTATACAACTGCCTTGCCAAGCAAGACTATCAAAGGCTCGGAGCAAGTATCGCACAACGATCCTTACCAATCAAGAGCGTCCAGATTCCAACTGCCAATTTCCAAATTCGCCCAAACTGCCACTATGCGGTAAACCGACAGAAGAGGTCTTTGTCGATGACCGGCGCCACCCAGATGGTCAGATCGGAAGGGAAGGAAGAATACCTCGGGATGCCAGGACTAAAGGTGCCGCTGGCAGTGATCACGTCCCCGGCAAGGTTCCAATCCTTCGTCACGACCAGTCCTTCGAGCATCCGAGTCATCGATGACCCCCACGTGACGGGCGCCAATTGATGGGTAAGGCCTCAGCAAGGCCTGCGAGTGCGAAAGGGTTCGCCCTTCTGTATACAGAGTCCTCAGACTTACACAAGAATTTGGCACGGAAACTGGAAATAAAAAAACATAGTTTAATAAACCTTTAAAGGTGGTACTACAGCCCACACAACACTCTACAGCATTGTACAAGGTAGCACAAAGAACTCGGACATGCGGTCCCCTTTTATACACAAAGAAGGGGTTCATAAGTGGGCGGTTACCGCTCAAAACATGGTTTACAACCATATATGGACATTTCTCGAACATGATCGATACATGGGTGGAGTTAACGGTTCATGAAGCCCGCCGAAAGAACATTCCAATCCCCTCTAAGCAGAAACAGATGTTACACGTACTGGGCAAGCTGGAACTATTTATAGCCTGTTGCTGGGCAAACTTCGGGGGTGACAGTCAGCGAAGTAGGACTTGCCTCGTGGTGAGCACATGGCGAAGTGTAGCGTACAAGATGGATGCCAGAAAACAAAATGGAGTCTGGCCGTATTTCAAGTATGAGCGGGAAAACTAGAATGAAGACAGGATAGCATGTCTTCAGCGAATGCTTAACATTATCGCTGTTTTATTTACAACAATACGCGACCACTCGCAATGAGAAACCTGACCTCCCCGCGTTGAGAATCTCGCTCAACTTGATGTTGCTGATCGCGAACGAGGAAAAAGACTCGCCGGCATGTCATTTTGCTTGCTCGGGGTCGCCAACTTGACGTTGAGGACCGCGAGCAAGCAAAAAATGACCACTGCACTAAGCTATGCGTGTTCGTACTGTGCTACGTGCAGTTCGCGTAGTGCGAGGTAGCGCAAACTGAGCAAACTACGCGAGCGTAGCGTAGTGCTTTGCCCAGGCCTACTGGTAATGATTAGGGCCACATTCCATTCCATCATTTTTGCTCACTATGCAACTCCATGTAGAGACCAGTCATGTGCACATATTTCTAGATTATGCCTCAGTCCAAACAGTCCAGACTAAAGTGCTATTCCAAGCCCCTATGGATAACAACGTAATCAACACAAGACTGTTTTTTGCACTACTGTGCCTCCAGAGTAAAGTACCGCTTGAATCTTAGAGCACAGTGAGCACAGCATCCTCACCTGGATATATCACTCACATTTAAGGTTCTTCGTTTAGTAAAAAATCACCTACTGATGGTTCCTTAGCTCACATTCCACTTCAACCTATTATTTGCCCACTACGCCAGTCCAGAGAAAGACCAGCAATATACAAATAAAACGTAGTTTTACTGAAAGAGGAAAAGTTTAACTTTCACAGCAAGGCATGTTCCCTTGAAGCCTGGAACACAGGTATGCCAAGTTTCAGCCATATTAGGCCTTCTTATTGATACACAATGAAAGATTGCCGTTTTTATTGCTTGGACAGCTAGAAATTGCATTTATACTTGCTTTTTTAGTTAAAGGTTCCTAAAGCAATTCAAGTTCTGGTCGACTGGTTACACTAGCTGGTAGGTCCAGGCAGACATTTTATACGATTGTGGTTATCATGGGATCCATGTAGAGCTTTATATTCGAAATGCGTCTGGGGCAGTGTCAATCTACACATAATATTCTCATTTACATTGCATTTATAAGTTCCTACTTTTCTGGGAAAGTGCATGATAGTTATGCAACGAAATAGCTTATAAAGTGTTGTGCATAAAAATACCTTACAGACAGACATGCAAGGAAAGTTAGACAACAACAAACATGAGATGTCATATTAAGACACTTCCTTTCTCCACAAATATGTTTTACATGTCAAACTAGGGAATCTGCATTACGATCATGTTCTCTGTCACAATATTTGACAGACAAAAGGAAAACAGGCCCTTCCGGGCGCTGTAATTTATTAAAACCATAATGACAAATTGGAAAACTAGGAAGGATTATCTGACAGAAATTTTAATTTAATTCAGTTCTAAGCAGCTTATAGCACTGAAATCCCCTGATTCTTTTCTTAAAGTAACTTGACAGAGCATAACCATTATTTTTAACATTTTGTCAAGGGAAGTTATTTTTTAGTGACTAAAACAGACTGTTTTGAATTGCATTAATCTGTAAAGGTTACACCTCTGGTAAACGGTAAAATTGATGCCAGAGAGCCTTGTGGGACCAGATGGAGCTCTTGAGGCCCTGGACTCAGCCGACATCTGTGCTGTGAGCCTGATGCCCACCACCCATGAGTCTTCTTTTTCAGCAAGGAGAGCCAGCAAATGTTTGCACGGGGAGTCCTGCTAAAGCTGAGTGGGTGCGCATATAATGTGTGGCCCATGACCCAGCCCAGCTGTCCGTGCAGACCACACTTCAGCGGCTTGCATTGGGGTGTGAGGTCACTGTACGCCACTCACTGCACCCCACACCACCCACAATGCCCTCAGGACTGGGCCCAGCCTTTATCCTCTTCACCAGGCCTTAGAAGGCTCCAGGTACCAGAGATGTAGCCCGGTCGACAACCCACCCGGATCGGACGGGCTACAGAACACCATTTGGCCTTCTCGGCCTGACATGGCCTCTAAGGGTGGGCTTAAAATCCGTTTCGCGGGCGAATTTGTGGATTTTCTGCAATTTCGCGATCCGCGAATCTCGCGAAATCGCGGTAAAATCCGCGAATCAGTGGGGACAAACTTTCAGCCAAGCAAGGGTTACAGCAGCAGGTGCAAAAGTTGAACCTAATTTCTTTGTAACCTTTTACAAAAGTGTTACAAACAAATTAACTTCAACTTGGACACCTGCTGCTAATTGCTTCCTGGCGCCTCGTTGCCTACTTGCAACTTTTCTCTGACCCTGCTCTGACCCTTGAAGCAGGGTCAGAGAATAGTTACAAGTAGGCAACGAGGCACCTGTCCAAGGAATTAAACCTCATCAGGAAGCACTTACAGATATAAAAAACAGGAAGAAGGGAGAGGATGGCAAATACACCCATTTTGAGTTGCCAGGAGGGGTTAACCCCTTTAGTGCTAAGGCAATTATTGCTGTTTTACTATCATTTCCATTGAAATGAATGGGCAGTGCATGACGAGTTACCCTTGTCATTAGCATCCAAGTGGTTAAACTAAAAGAGACCTTTACAGCACAATTTCCATATGCATTTTGCTAAAAATAAAAAGCTGTATGTTCTGTAGGGGCAACTCAGGAATCTGGCCCCTCAGAGATCCGGCCTCTCTTTCTCTCTCTCGTTCTCTCTCTCCCTCTCTCTTTACCTCTCTTTCTCTCTCTTCCTATCTATCTATCTATCTATCTATCTATCTATCTATCTATCTATCTATCTATCTATCTATCTATCTATCTATCTATCTATCTATCTATCTCTCTCTCCCTCTCCCATAAACGACTGCATGGGTAACTTCGCTATGCAAGTGGCTCGCGAAGACGCAAAAAGCCCCGCGAACACTCAAAAAACCCAGCGAACACGCAAAAAAACCATTCGCGAATTTTGCGGATCACGAATTTGCAAATCCGCAAATTCGCGGATCGCGAATTCGCAAAATTCGCCCATGCTTAATGGCCTCACATCAGGACACAGAAGAGTGAATATTTCCCCCTCCCTGCGGTGCACCCTACCTTTAAAAGCGCCTCGGATGGTCAGAAATTGTTTGCCCTGTTTCCTCTCTCTTTCAGTCGAGGTCCCAATAGGGGTGAGTGACGTGAGCCTGGACCATTTAGTCTGATCACCCCGATCTTCTCCTTGTCACCCCCTCCCGGGGAGCCATTCAGCCCTGAAACAGGGGATTGCTCTGCTTCTTGGTCCCCAGATTGTTTGCACTAGGTACACCCCTCCTCCTAACCCCCACACCAGAAGGCCAGGACTATGCAACAAAGGCCTAGTGGGTTTGATAATCACCTCCAGCCTCTCCTTGGGAACAATGACCTGCGGTGAGGTCTGGGACTGCTAGTTTTGTCCCCCACGCTACACCCCTTTCCGGCTCTTTCTGTCCCCACCTGGGGTGATCTCAGACACCCCTCAACCTTTTTGAACTCACCAGCTGTATCCAGGCCCCTCCTTCTAGAACACACCCACTATGTGTGTGCTCCTAGCCACCTGCCAGTTGCACCCCAGTGGGGGAACCCCCCTTCTTCATCTCATTAGCCCAACCCGAAGGTTAAACCTGTGGGCCATGCACCGGGCCCCCACGTGAGGTGACCTCAGAGGTGCGGTGGATCCTCGCAGCGACACAAGCCCAGTACCTGTTATCCTGTGGGGTGGAACCCTCTCCTGGATATGGGGTCCTCTGTGCAGAGAGACCTTTGGTTACGGCTGTCTATGCCCTTTCTTTCTATGAGGAGGCCTACCTTCCTAACAAATGAGGCCCCAGTTTCTTCTCCTAGTGGGCAACAAATCCCCCGCTCCTCACCCAGAAATGCCCTCCGGCCAGGCGACGCATCAGCTGTTCTTCACTGAGGTGGTTTCACAGCCCTGCTCCTCGACTACATCATTGGTGTCCCCTGCAGCTGCTGCCACCCCATCCCCACCTGGCTCGCCCCTGGACCCCACGTTGGACCACATCCATCAAAAAATCATGGTGTTAGGCTACCATCTGGAGGGTATGGCTGCTAAGATATCTGACCTCATTGAAGAATCCAAATCGATCCGGGCGGATATTGCAGATTTCAATGACTTAGTTGAGTGTGGTTGAGCATCACCTGCCAACAGTGGAAGAGCGGCTCAATTGCCTCCCAGATCCAGATTCAGAACTGTGGCACCTGCAAAACAAGCATACTGACCTGGAAGACAGGACACGCAGGGACAACATCTGTTATTTCAGATTTCCACAACTTGAGTTGGTCTCTGATGCCTGAGGCTTCCTTAGGGATCTCCTCTCTACCCTTACAAGGCTGTCCTACTTTCCTCCCTTAGAGCAGCAGAGAGACCATTGCCTGGGCCCACTCCATTTGGCACCAACAAGTTGTGCACACCCCCTCATTTACTGCTCCTTTGGCACAAGGAGGTTTGGCAGCTGTTGGCCATGACCTGCACCTATGGTCCATATGACTTTGACGGCTACAAGATCCACATCAGTGCAGATTATTCATGGAAGACCACCAACAAAAAGAAGGCCTTCCTGGGCTTGTGGCCTCTACCGCAGAAACTGGACATCCAATTTGGTCTCTTTGAGTCTGCCTGGAGCACAAAGGATGGCAGATTTAGGGACTTCTTTGACCCAGAGGAGCTGTAATCCTTTTTGATGACCTCTCGAACCAGAGGTTGAACAAGGCACTGGTGGGACCCCAGATGACTCCCAGCTCAATGTCTGGCCTCCTCCAGGAGCCTTGAGGTGGGGCTCGCCAACAGGACAGATCGTAGGACCAGTCAGTCAAATCTCAGAGTGGCAAGTGCAACATTGATAGACTCATGCACTTTATTAAGTGCGATTGTGTGGGGAAAGTGATTCACAGCAGCCCACCTGCCACAGCATCTCATTAGCCTGGACAACCTAAAAAATGTGGAGTGGTGATCCACCTGTGCCGATCTCTACCCTTCAGTATCCTCAGAACGTGGACAAACCCAGACAGCCGCTATGCATTCTCAAAGCTCCGCCTGGGCAGGCGGATATTCTGTATCAGGTCTGTGTATGCACAGACTGAGCCAAAACTCCAGTTTTTGCTTTAGCTTAACCACCTCAAGACAGAAATGGGGCCGCCTACTGGCTCATTAGGGGGGACTGGAATGTAGCCCATGATGTTGTCTTGGACCACATCAGATGCTTAATGTAGGGAATATCGCAGACTGGGTCCTCCTGACCGTTTATCAAGGTCTAACAGACCTCTGGCGTTTATCCTACCCTGCGGACCGAGAGTTCACCATTCTATCGCAGGTGCATGGCACCCAATCTCAGCTGGGCAACTTCCTGGTCTCCCAACCAGTGGTGGCTCTCTTGCTGGAGTCACCGATACTCAAGGACGTGCTCTCCGATCACTCTCAAGTCCTCCTATCCCTGGATTTAGGACTCACCTCAACTGGCCAAAAATCATGGCACCTCAACATCTCACGCTATTTTTCCCCCAGGCAAATCTAAATTGCAAACTCACATCTCCATCTCTACCTGGAGCACAACAGGGGATCTATCAGTTTCTTGCATATCCTTTGAGTGGCCACAAAGGTGACCATATGGGGCAAGCTGATGAGAGATTCGGACCTTGTCAATGCCCACAGGGTGGCATGGCGAAGGACCCTAGAAGACAACATCACATCTCTCACCCATCGCCATACTGCCAACCCCTCAGTGCCCCTCCGGTGCTCAAAAAGCAGCCATGGACCTTAATGCACTTTACACCTCCAAGGCTGAATACGCATGACAGCAGTTGAAGGTCTGCCACTGTGAGTAGGGTGAGAAGGCAGGACGGCTCTTGGCAGCCCAATTACATCAACAGGTGGCAGCTCGGGCCATCCTGGACATTAGGTCCGTGGAGGGCATCATCTTCAATTGACCGCAGGACATCGTGAATTAATTTGAGGCTTTCTATTGGACTCTGGACAGCAGAGAGGTGGCAGAGGACCCTACTTGCCTGGAGGCGTTCTTTGATGAGATACGTCTTCCCATGTCTCAACAAGTCGAGAAGGGACCTGCTCCAAGGGGAGAACATCAAAGTGGAAATCACACAGGCTACCTTAAAGCTCCCATACCATAAAGCTCCAGAGGAGTATGGCTCCCTGGTGGAGTTCAACAAATGGTTGGCGAGGACGTGGCGATCTCTTTATATGAGGCTTTCCTGGAGGAAGAAAGCACATTCTCCCTCTGTCTCATCTTCAATAAAGCCCTGTTTGCAGTCCTCCCCAAACCTACGACGGACCCCTTCTTCTGTGACAGCAACAGGTCCATATCTCTGCTTAAAGGGGATGTTAAGATCTTACCGGGGACCTAGCAGCTCACCTCCGGGTGGTGATTCAGACCCTGATCCGTCATTCCCAGGTGGGCTTTGTCCCCGAGCGCTTCCTTCGGAAGCACTTCCACTACCTGGCCCATGCCTTGTGGTTCGCCGAGGACATGATGATGCTAGACAATATGCTAGCTCTCTCCCTGAATAGAGAGAAACCATTCAACAGGATAGAATGGGGTACCTCTTCATGACACTCTGGAGATTCGTCTTTAGGAATGCTTTTATAGCCAATGCCTGGTGGCTCTATGAATCATCCACCTTCCAGGTCAACTTAGGGGGTCCTAACGTGCCTCAGAAAAGTACGCCACAACATCCTCGAAAGACTGGTGAAACAGTGTCTGACTGTTGCTGTCGCTCCAACCATACTCTTCTGGGGGGGGGTCTCCATTCTCACTTACCAGGGCTTCTACCATGAGGGAACCCCTCTCCCTGCAAGTCTCATCTAGAGTCAGTAGGGTGTCCTTCCTACCACTAGGAATATGATCCCCTGTACCAGTTCCCCAATCCACCTCAGGGACATTGTGCACCAGTGGAGTTACATCACAATCCTGAACCCCCTGGTGAATGACCACCCCCTCCTTGAAGCAGGGCACCAAGCGTGTATGTGTGTGTGTGTGTGTACATCTCCCTGGTCAGTACGAGCCCTAACACTTTTGCCTTCACCATCTGAGCTGGACTCCACCCTCATGGCTTCTACCTCCATCCCAGCCAAGCTCAGGTCCTGAGCAACACACTTTTCTTTTCCTGGGCTAAGGCTCTCTTGGTCTCAGCCCTCCTGAGTTTCCAGTCAAACTCTCTCAGTCTCCGATCACGAGCACGGATCCTACTCTTTTCTTCCCGAGTCCATCTTTCCCCATATGTTTCCTTCTCAGGGCCACTGCCCTTCTGATACTCTGGCTGGGGATCCTCTCCCTCAGACTCCTCCTCAGAGTCTTCTGGTAGTGCTGCTACCCAACATGTTTCCTCATAACAAAACAGGGCTGCCTCAAGATCCCACCTTGTAGATCTCCTCTTCACAGGCAACACACTGAGTGCCAAATGTTGATTTCCATTTTATCAAGGCCTCACAGGTACAACAACTAACCAGAGTTCCAGTTCTCAACAATACTTCCAGAAGGCAAACTGAGAAAGACAATATGTGGTGTGCAAGTCCTATTCTCACCCCTGACAACCAGTGTTAGAAATGGGGGTCTCTACTTGGCAATGGTTTGCACCTTTGTCCAAATAGGGACCCTTCCTTCTAGTCAGGATATGGGAATACACTACTGAAAATAACCCCTGCTCACCCCCATGGTAGCTTGGCACGAGCAGTCAGGTTTGTCTCAGTAGTGTGTAAAGCATTTGCACATAACCAACAGTAATACAGTGGAAGCACTACAAAATGACACCACACTAGTGTTAGAAAAATACCCAATATTTATCTGGGCAAACAAGACCAATATGATAAATGCCCAACATACAGTAATCAAAAATATGATCTTGTAAGAATGACTTTAAAATCCAGTTCCTTGAAGCCGGTAGCTCCCTCCGGGGCTACCACAGTGCTGAAAATAGGAGAATCCAACGGTTCAGGCCAACTGCGCTGGTGTGGACTGGAGTTTATTGTCGGCAGACTCATAAATAGTACATTTGGTTCCAGCCGACCACGTCAGTGCAGGCTGGTCATGGCAACCATTAGGGTTGCGATGTAAAGCGTAATGGCGTGCAATGCCCTCAAGTCGCGATGCTGGCAACAGCTCGCTGACGGTCATCCAGCGGCATTGGTGAGACCAGGGCTGTGGTGTGGAGTGTGGCAGTACTGTTGGAAGTGCTGACAGGTCATGGTGCAAGCAACAGTGCCGGCTGATGGGAGCTGGTGTTGGTTGGCCCAGACTGCGGTGTGGGATAGGGTGGTACATCGTGTGACTTACGAGCGGTGCCCCCAAACCACAGTGCTATCATGGATGTCGAGGTCAGCGGGCAACAACATTGTTGGTGTGTCAGCGGTGCGAAACGATGCAGTGCGGAGTGCTTTGCCCACAGGTTGTGGTGCAGGCTGCGGCTCAGTGGCAGCAGCGGTCATCGTCGGTGAGAACAGGGTTGCGGTGCGAAGTATAGCGGTGCCTTCAGGACACGGAGCCAGCAGCAGTGTTGGTCACAGTGTTGGCTGCTTTCCCTCTCTGTAGCAACTGAAACCCACAGTTCCAGAGGCGGTACCCAGAGATAAGTGAAGTCTTTGCTGTCCATGAAACTTTGCGAACAGGAGGTAAGCTCTATTTCAAGCCCTTGGAGATACTCAGCGATAAGTGAAGAATGTTCAGTCCATTACTTTCACTGCTCAAGGCTGAAGCAGCAAGTGGTGGGAAACCCAGCAAAGCAACAACATAGCAAAGAGGCAGTACTCTTCCTTCTTTGTTCATTTTGGTGGAAAGTGTTTGTGCTCAGCCCAAACCAGTTCTGTCCTTTATCATCCAGCTTCCTGGCAGGAGGTGGAGACTGCATTGTCCATGGTAGACCAGGCCCATTCAGGTGCGAGGGAAATCACATCCCATCACTCTAAATGAAGACCAGGCCTATTCAGGTCTCGTGAAACTCCTCCCACTACTCTTAAAGAAGACCAGGTCTATTCAGCCTAGCGCTGACTCATCCAGGAAAGACAAGACACACCTCGACCCCCCCAGTGTCTGTCTACAGTGAATTTACATCCCTAGCCCCTGTCACTTCAAAGCTAGACATTCAATCTACAACCAAGTAGAGGCACACAGGATGGCTAAGCAAATAAACATACAAATGGGAGTATGTAACCTGCACACCAGTACTCTACAACAAATTTCAATCAACTTGACAGGCAGTTATACAAATTTATAAAAATTCATATAATGGTGCTGCCCTAGGTATGGCATGGTTAGCCCCTACAAGGCAATAAAATATGCAACATATGTCAAACTTAACCTGTTGGAGTCCAAGAGCGCACTGCTCACAAATCCTATAAGGTATAGCTATGATTTAGCTTCAACATATGGTAATTTATGATAAAAATTAAACTTGTTTTTCAATAAGCTAATAATTTTTTGCTGCATATTAGTAGTCAAGCATCCTAAATAATGAAAAAATATTATTCCCAAACAAAACAGTTCAATTTTGTATCCAAACGCTATACAAACAACTCCAGTCACTGTGTCAACATTTATTTTCCTTTGAAGAGTTTCATTTCTTGTTACGTCACAGAAATGTTTTCTCAAACTTCCCAATGCCTTTCGGTGCCCAGCACCTTCATCAGGGTAATACTGCAAAGATATATACATAACAACGTATGACTCTGGTAATTCTAAATTTAAACTTTTTCAAATGAACAGGATTGAAATTTTAGGATACAAGCCGTATTATAGCCCAAAGCCCCTAGGCAATGTGTAGGAAAATGAAAATGCAATCTATAATATATGAATAAAATGTGCATTAAATTGTGAAAATCACCATGTAAAAACAGTGTTCAAAACATGCAAAGAGGTGCGGCGTGCCACAACCAGAAAGAAGTTGCATGCTCATTATTATATACAACGCTAACCTAGCTCACCTCCACAAGTACAATGTAATGGAGAACCAATCTGAAGCCGAAATCTGCTGGGAAGGATCCACACAGCGAGTACGCACTGCTATGAACAAAGCATAATAATAATAAGCACTAGATGAAAATGAAATATTGCTATTTATTAGGTCGGCTGTAAGCACAAAAACATATACAAACCCGGGGTCAGCCAAAACTTCTCCGGTAATCAAACAATTAAAAATGTGCTAACTTTCGTGCCAAGAATTTTCAATTCTATTAAGGACAGGAGGCGAAGATTATGCTTTCTCTATTTCTTTACTGGATAAACACAGCAGCCAATCAGCACACAGTAAAGAAAAACGTAATATAACCCATGAACCTGGGTATAACACAGTATATAAAGGGCCATAGAGATGACCACTTCCTCTTTCTTTGTCCAGAGTCATTACAACAGAATAGTTCAAAAACGGTAACTTCAACAATCCACTAAGAATGTCCCGCGAAGCGGTCGTCATCAGGTGGAAGAGACGAGGGAACTTCCCATATCCCCAAGAACAGCAGAAGACCAACCAACAGGAGGAATTCGACGCACACCTCATTTAAGGTCGGAGCCTGGAAGAAGAAAAAACAGGGCCGTAAAGTCCATCCGAAAAGGAAAGAATCATAGAATCCATCACAGGGAGGGAACATTTCATAGAACAATCAACCTTATGGCATAGCAAAAGCATAAAGCAATACAATCCATTATAAAGAATGAAATCAGGGTGGGATAATCCTCGCCTCCTGTCCTTAATAGAATTGAAAATTCTTGGCATGAATGTTAGCAAATTTTTAATTCTATGTCAGGACGGAGGCTCCGATTATGCTTGTTCAAAGCTCATCCACCACTACTGAAGCAACACTCACAATAGGTTTAAAATAGAACTTTTTAAAAACAGAGTCAGAAGACCAATCAGCGGCCTTCATGATGTCATGAAGACTGACACCCATGGAAAAGGCCTTGGAAGCCATAGCTCCCCGTGTCAAATGGGCACCAAAGAGAGAAATGTCAATGCCTGCTTCTAGCATGAGCCATCGTAACCAGCGTGCTAGAGTAGCAGGAGAAACGGGCTTGAAAGGTTTCTGTAAAGCAATCAATAGTTGACCTTGTAAATCAGAACGAAAAGGAGCAGTGCTTACCTTGTAATCTTTGATACATTGGACTACACACAATTGAGGGTTGTGAGGAAAAGAAGGATATGTAATCGAAGACGTATTACATTTAGTCCGTCGTGAAAGAACAAAAAGTAACACCCTCCGGGGAAAAATTGCGACCTGCCAGGTCCAAAGCCTGTACATCAGAAACCCGTTTGCAAGTAATCAAACACAACAACATAGTCAATTTTGCGGAGAGTTGTTTACGGGTCAATAAAGGATTAGCAGGCCAGGCCTCCAAAAACCGCAACACAATTGAGACATCCCACAGGGAAGCATATTTGGGACAAGGAGGTTTAACCATCCGGGCGCCTTTAAGTAACTTAGAGATCAAGGGATGTTCCCCAGCAGGTTTAACATCAATAGAAACGTGACCCGCAGAGATCGCAAAACAAAAATGATTGACCGTTCTGTAAGCCAACCCAGAGGAAGCCATAGAGGCCAGAAAATTGACAATAAAAGGGAGATCTGCTGTTGCGGGATCCACCGACCGTTGTGCGCACCAATCACACCAGCGTTTCCAACTTGATGCATAACGCTTACGTGTGTTGGGGGCCCAAGCTTCAGTGATAAATCGGGTAACGTCTCCAGATAACCCCGGGACTTTCCAGCCTCCCCCGAAATCCTCCACGCCACCAGACGGAGTTGACCCGACAGAACCAGAGGGTGCAGTTCGCGAAGAGGGTCGAACAACAGATTCCATCTGTGGGGAAGAAGGAGCGGCGACGAGCAGCTCATCTCCAGAAGAACTGGAAACCAAGCTTGAGCCCTCCAAAGAGGAGTGATGAGAATGAGCTCCGCTCGGAAAAGTCTCGCACGGGCCAGAACCCGTGGAATCATTACGAATGGAGGAAAGGCATAAGACGGGAGAGGAGGCCAAGATTGGAGAAATGCCTCCGGATCCGGTCGCCAACTGAAGAATCGCAGAATCTGAGCGTTGAGGCGAGAGGCAAATAGGTCCAGGTGACAAGGACCCCAAATCCTGGACAGCATGCATAAGATGCGGGAGTGAAGTTTCCAGTCGCTGAAATCGGTGAGATGACGAGAATTCCAATCCGTGATCCTGTTGTCGCGGCCCGGCAAGTATTCTGCAATAACTATGATCTGACGTTGCAGACAAAGATGCCAGAAGTCTTTCGCAATCGCTGCCAGAAGTCTGGACCTGGTACCCCCCAGTTTGTTGACATAACACACTGCAGATATATTGTCCATTCTAAGCAGAATGCAACAAGACGTCTTGTGAGGAGACAGACATCGAATCGCAAAAGGGTCCCCCAGAAGCTCCAGGCACTTGATGTGGAGAGACAATTCCTCCCGTGACCAACGACCCCCCGTTGCAACAGGGCTCCATCGGGCTCCCCAGCCTCAAAGGCTGGCATCGGATTCGATCACAACATCCGGGGTCCTCCCGAACAATGCCCGGCCGTTCCACGACTCCATGTGGTCCAACCACCACAAAATCACTGTTCGGGCATCCTCTGAAAGAGGAACATGATCCGAATAACGAACACCCTCCTGCAGATGTTTGATCTTGAGCCGCTGCAAAGTGCGGTAATGCAACGGACCCGGAAAGATTGCTTGAATCGAAGAGGACAGAAGACCTACTATTCGAGCCAGCGATCGCAAGGAGACAGTCTGTTGAGCTAGAAGAAGTCGCAAGTCCCTCTTGATGGACCTGATCTTCTGACCTGGCAAGAGTAGCTGACAAGAGACCGAATCTATTTGAAAACCAAGGAAATCCATCAATTGAGACGGAACAAAGTCGGATTTCTGTGGATTTACTAGAAAACCTAGAGATTGTAATAGATCTACTGACCACTGTAAGTGAGACTGAATAAGAAGAGGACATTGAGCTAAGATGAGAATATCGTCCAGATAGACAATTAAGCGAACTACGCGCGACCTCAAAGACTCCATTACTGGACGAAGAAGCTTTGTGAAACACCACGGAGCTGATGAAAGGCCGAACGGAAGGACATTGTACTCGTACCAGGTCCCGAGCCACTGAAACTGTAAATAGCGGCGATGAGGTGCATAAATCGGGACTGACAAGTAAGCATCCTTCAGATCCAGGCAAACCATCCAGTCGCCTTCCTGAAGCAAATCTCGGAGAAGATGTATACCTTCTATTTTGAAATGGCGATACACCACTCCGCCGTTGAAGTCCTTTAAATTGAGGACCAAACGTGATGCTCCTCCTTTTTTCTCCACTAGAAAAACATTGCTTACGAAGCCCTGTGGATGAGGTAAAGTGGGGACGATGGCCCCTTTGGTCAGAAGAGGAACGATCTCTTTGCGGAGATGAAGGTCTGATCTTGTTGGGAAAAAACAAGAGGTTGGGGCCGTTGGTGTTGGTGAGGGTGAGTGTAAAATTCTATTTTGAAGCCCTGTACCGTCTCCAACACCCAGGCATCGCTTGAGATTAACGGCCAATTTGGGAGAAAATATTGCAGTCTGCCCCCCAGAACCACATCTGAAGCTAGAATCAAGCTCACCTGAGGCTGATGAATCTTGTCGTCCACCTTGGTTACCGTTGTAACCTCCCTTCTTATATTGTCCTCTGCCTTTTTGGGAAGGATAGAAATTGGACTTTCCGGTGGAGAAATCTTGATTACCTCTCTGGGACTTGAAACCTCTCTGAGATGTCTGGTCGGAACCACGGCCGAACGAGCGTCCCCTTCGTCCGGCCCTGCCAAAAACCGGGCAAAATGCCCTGCGCAAATTGTCTTGGCCCTTATCCAAACCACTGAAAGTGGCCACGAACTTAGAGAGCTCTTTAAGGAAAGGTGCACCGAATAATAAACATTGGGCTTGGGGCCCTCACTCGGAAGAGGCCAAGTCCGTAAGTTTGGGATCCAACTTCATAAGGATTGAGCTGCGCCGTTCAGTTGACAAGGCGCAGTTTGCATTACCTAAGATGCAAATTGCCCGCTGCGACCATTGCACCAATTCATCTGGGTCAAGCAAAGCACCTGATTCCTTGGCCCGACAGCTCAAATCCAGAATTTTTGTTAGGGGACCAAGCAGATCCAACATCTTGTCCTGACAGGAACGCCAGGAACGGTCAATACCTTTTTTCGGGTCCTTAGAATATTTTTTCATGTATGTGACCATTGTCTGGTCCACAACACTCTGAGTGCAAGCGCGCACGCACATCCTTCGTGAAAGGACGGCGAATATGGCGTTGAATATAATCCGCCACTTCAGGATAGGGCGACCATAATGATGAATTTGGATGAACAATATCCGTGGGGTCAAAGGTAAGCACATGTGAAGTAGAGGGGGCATCTACAAAATGTTCTTTGCGAGCTTTCTTCGAAGGTGGCGGCTTCGTAGGCACAGAAGAAGAAGAAGATGAGGAGGAGTCAGCATCAGAATCTGTATTAGGACTTGAAAGGCCAGAGGCAGCTGACTTTTTGGAAGGAGGCGCAGAAGACAGAGTCTTTGCTAATTTGGCAAAGTCCGAATGGTGAGGGTTCTTGGGAGATGTTTTAGAGCGCTTGGAAGGAGGTGGCAACCAACCCTGCTGAGCGGCATATTCTGATAAATGTCTCTTCAAAGGAGCGATTGCTTGAAAGAGAGCATGTCCCATGTATTCATCCACATCTCCAGAGGGCTTGCCCTCGTCATAATAGTAACCTTCTTCCTCATAGAAATCTCCCATGGCGACAAAGTCTGCCAGTCAAATGCCCACAAAAAGGAAGACAAAAATGTTAATAGCCAAGGCCAATTCAGAGGGAGTGGTACCCCAAATGCAAGCCAGACAAGGACCAGGTCAAGAAACCTGACCAAAATAATAACAAATATTCAGTGGAGGGAGGGCTTGCATGAGTAACCCACTCTAGGCAGAGCCTATGCAGAGAATGACAACCCCACTTATCTGTGAAAATGGGGCGTAATTGAAGGCAAACTGAACGCAGGCTGTGGGCATAGGCTGTGAGGTAAACTCAGCTATTGCCGTCGAGTTCCGTGACAGGAAATGTCAACAATGCAAATGAAGGTGTCTCGCATGCGCGCTGACACCAGCCTGCCAGAAAGAGAAGACGCACGTACCAAGCGCGCGGTCTCCTCGCCTTCGTCTCCCGCTCCACAAGTGAAATGCGACGCAGCGATAGCGCACCACAACCAGGAGGTGACACACGCTCCCCAACGAATGCAGAATGCAGAGCGCCGAAAGAAGAGAGACGAGCGGCCGAAGCGGAACAAATGAGCGCAGGCTGAGCCACAATACAAACAGCCGGTAACTGAGTATCAACAGTCTGCAAATTAACAGCGCAAAGCGCGATAAATAAATGAAAATACAGTTAAAGTAACAATGTTAGAGTAGAAAGAAATGTGCACTTAACTGGCTGCGGCAGCAGCAAAGAAAGAGGAAGTGGTCATCTCTATGGCCCTTTATATACAGTGTTATACTCTATGGTTACCCAGGTTCATGGGTTGTATTACGTTTTTCTTTACTGTGTGCTGATTGGCTGCTGTGTTTATCCAGTAAAGAAATAGAGAAAGCATAATCGGAGCCTTCGTCCTGACACAGAATTATGCAACCGCTTACCATGTCTAGAACCAAGCGTAACGAACTCCACTGTACTCTGCTCATTGCAACAAATCTGTTTCTTCAAGCTAGTTAAGAATCTCAAGTTGGCGTGTGACGTCAGATCGTACACACGGCGTCCACCTCAGCTTAAGCAACATAGCGATAGGACTGCAAACCTGGCTGAAATTCCTGAGTTGATCCTGCCAGCTCGTATTTACGTGCATCATAATGGTCCCATTTGTAAGCAACCCAGTATCTAAACATGCCGCATAGCAGTAAATAAATGCAAATAAAGCATATGTCTCAATTTATTGCTATGTAAAAAGGGCCAATTCCAGCTCTCAAAAACAGACCCTACTCTAAAAAGTTCAGTTCGGCATTCGGCCGTATTTTAAAGAATACTGCAAACAAACATAAAGAAATAATAGTAAACACTGCTATCTAAGAGGTAAACTTAACGCTAGGTGTATGAGCAGTCACCCATAAAAACCGTTACTCTTTGCGTGTTTTCAACATACAACTACTGAAGATCCCTTTGCGACTTAAGCCAGCGGGTCTCAGACGCTTGACACCTCCATTTGCTTCACACCGCACTTCCCGCGGCACTTCCGGCTCCACGCCGTTACTAGTCACAACCAGTACCGCATGCTCTACCCTCGAACCTTGCTCCCCACGAATGTCTGCAAGAGCACTAGGTGTAATTATGCCATAAACTCGCTGACCTACTGTAAACTTTTTCAAATGTTTGTCATTGTTTCTTATAGGCCAATTTCTTTTGTCTCCCTGTTTTTACCCTAACAGGCACTAAATGCTTTGAACCAGGATAATGTCAATTTCTAGTACTGATGATGATCCCAGGTTACCTTGAGCAAGGGATTGAAACGTCGACTTTTCCAAATAGAACAACAAATATCCACTGTGTCTAACTAGTGGTATCTATTTTTGGTCGAAACTTGCTGCTATTTATAACTGAATGCAGGTGGCCAAAAGCTCAAAGTCTTTGCCTGTATTTGTGTTTTGGTTCTAATGTCTGTATTGTTACCCCATTATCCCACACTTCCTGGTCGTTTAAAGGTACAGGCTTGTGCCTCACTATTTTAGATGTTCAAAGTATTTTTGACCTTATTTTCTCCATTGTATAAATAAAACTCCATGTCCGGCTGGACATTGGACTGCTAGAGTAACCCAACATTGGTTATATTCTAATTATTGTGTTTACATTATTACTTTGCTTAGGACTTTTGTTCTCTGAAATGGTCAGTATTGGGAGCATATAGTGAGGCAATGATCACAGGTCTGCCATCTAGGGTGCCTTTAACAATGACATATCTACCCTCCTTGTCAATACATTAGTCCACCACTCAAAAAGGGGTCCCCGGTCTAACCCACAACAGAACCCCTTGTGCATACACAGAGTATTCTGTGGCATATAATTGTCCCCTCCAGCGCCTAGGCAAGCGTGTCACCTCAGGTTTATGTATGTGCGTCTCCTGGAGTAGTACAATGTGTATATGGTGACGTTTGAGATATAGATGTGATATCATCACAACGGGTCATGTAAACCCCGCACGTTCCAAGTTCCTATCCGTATCGGGCCATAATAACTGAAAGAGAGGAGCGCACAATGTCCCATCAGGCCGAGGGGCAGGAAGAGCCAGCAGTAGGCCTGTACAAGTACATGTAGAGTTTTCACTGCTGTGTGGACCAGATGAGTGGTCAGTATGTCGTGCGGGGTAATGGATAGCAGAACAAGAATTTAAACCATACATAACGAAAAATAGCAGAAGGACGAGTGTGCAACAGGCAACAGCCCAAACAAATAACAGGCAGGAATAGCATACAGTCAACGTCTGGGGGGGACTGATTTGCACAGTAACATACTAAGTGTCAGTAGCTGGGGATACGTCTCCCTTGGCTACCTTGTTGCCCCGGCCGAGTCTACACATTCTGGGGTACTGCCTCCATTTCATAATTGATGTTCCCTTAGGAGCAGGTGCCACAGGGTCAACTCGCCTAGATGTCCCAGAGCTAGACAAGTGGTCGAACCCCGGCATCCCACATGTTGTTGCATCAGTAGCAACAACATTGGAAGCCTAACATCTCAGGTGAGGGAGTACAATGCAGAAGACAATCATTGGAACCCAGAAAATTGAGTAAATGTGGACGACAGTCCTTTCCGGGGTGGGTGGGACAGCATATTAATGGCAAAAAGCATCTGAAGTTCAAGCAATCTCGTTGAAAGTCTGTGGGGTGATCTCGGGCAGATCACAGGAGGTTTGAGAGGCAAAGAAGCTGTACGAGAGATCATCATCACTTGGTGGCCCTTGTTGATCGGAGGTCGAATTAGTCTCTCATTCTTGCGCCCGCTGATGTCCACCACCGCCTGCAGTTGGCCGCTTAGGATCAGTTCCGGGGCGGGCCGAAGGACAGAGAGGTAGGGGGTTGGGACTTCTTCCGCCCCCTGCAGCGATGTCATGGGGATGCTGCGGTTGTCAACTCTCTCCTGCTCACGGTGGAGGCCCGCCCTCGAGGAGTCTTAAGTGTCCAGACATTCTTCTGCCCCCTCTGAGGTTGTAAAAAAGTGGGTTTTTACGTTTGCAATTACTCTGAGTTTCGTCGGGAACAGCAACGAGTATTTGTCGGAGTACCCGTTTCACTGCCATGAATGAATAACACTGTCTCTGGACTTGCATTGTATAGTCTGGAAAGAACATGATTTTATGTTTATCCACTAGGACCTCCAGCAACTTTCTTTTACCCTGGAGTTTTGCATCCATGTCTCTGTAATTCAGTAAGTGAATCAAAAGCGGATGATGGTTGGAGCCCAATTTGGGAGGCCTGGCAGGTACTCTGTGCACCCGTTCAGCAACAAAGTACGGAGAAAGGGTGCCATATTCCATTGTTCAGTGTAGGCTACCGCATCTCTCCCTTCTGTTTCCTCCGGAAGGCCTACCACACATAGATTGTTGCTTCGGGTACGGCCTTCTGCATCTTCAGCCCTTTCCTCCAAGAAGTCCACACAGTCAAGGAGGCTCTGAATCTGTTTCTCTGCTGTGGAGACTCTTGGAGAGACATCAGCAATGATCCCTTCGGCGGAGGCAGTGCGATACGCCAGTTTTCGGCAGTCCTCGTGAAGCAGGGTAAGCTCAACTGCCACTTTGTCGATTTTATCTTTGAGAGAGGCACGGATCTGATTCATAGTTTCCCCAAGATTCTCAATTACCGCTAATACCGCATCCAGTTTATGCGACATCGGATCCACTGCGTCCGAGCCCGTCATCTTGTTAGCATGGGCCTGAGTCTGCGGGGGTGGAGCCGCATTACTTCTGATGTCTGTCTTCGTGAGCCCCCCTCGCGACATGAAGGCTCCACGTGCCTCTCGAAAGCAGGGAAGCCGTCAACACAATGCAGCACGTGTTAGCATAGGACCGCTCAGTATAGTTGGCCTTGTGGAGGTGGCACGGGGAAGGAAATCTGTACCTGTTATTGCCTCTAAGGTGATCCCTGTGGCCTTAGGGCAATGATCTCCAGTCTCTGAAAGACGTTGCACCTCTTGTGCGCCTCACAGTCTGAGGCATGAAGCTCCGAGCGAAACAGGGCGAGACGGTCACGGACGGCTGTGCAGTAGTGGGCTTACTGCTATCAGGGCCAGGGGTTCAGCTCCTGTGTAGAATAGACTGCGCGTTGGCTGGATCAATGCCTCTGGATTGAGTCACAACAAATATATTTCCCTCCTAGACCGTACTTATTCACTCATAATATAATTCATTTTCCTTTTTTTGGCATTTTATCTCAAAAGTACATTAGTGACAATCACAAAAAGTTCATTTAATAATTTATTATTTGCACAAGTTGTATTTTCTTTTTTTCTTTTTTCAAAACATTTCATATGCATCTCATTCTTTTTCTTTTTTTAAGAAAAATTCATTACATCTCATGTTTGGAGTCACCCAAAAATCGGAGATATTTTACATATCATGGACACCTTATACAGTGATTTATATAAATAGAAAAAATCAGCATATAGTAAATACAATGAAAGAAAAAAAAATTTATCGAAAAACAGACAAAATTCATCAAAAAGAAATGCACAATTTGTCACAAATATTTATATACACAGTCCCTGGAATCATGCCACTCTCACACCAATCATACTCACACATTTAAACACTTAAACTAAATCTGAACAAGGATGGGATCTAATTGACAAAGAAAATTCTCTATCAATAAGTGAATCTCAAAGCATTAACCTCATAGATGCTATTAAACATTCCTCCCCAGTGCTGCGCTGTCCATTGGAACTAGTGCTGAATGGACGTCCAATGGTCGTGCGCAGCACTGGGGAGGTAGTGCTGCCGTCGGCCAATGCACCGAGGCAGCACTTAAGGGGTTAAATGAGATTCCGCACTAGAGTGGTCGACCCGCGTTTCGGTGGAGCAAGCCACCTTCCTGAGGACCTCTCCAGATGCAGACATACAGTTCCAGGGGACCTAGAAATGTACAAAGTATATGTCACCAATACTGTACTTAAAAGAGACAAGGAGAGCTACACAGTACAATTTCATATAGCTATCCAACATAGTCCTTCTTGTGCAACCAACTATAATGTGTGTGCCAAGTCACCCAATACTACGGGAAAAATTCAGAAAAGAGGAGTAGGGGAAAAAAATATATAATTTTCGTAAATGTTTATAGCAGCAACTACACAAAGTTTATATCAAGCCTGTAATGGTTAGCCTCAATGCCAACCACGGGAAATTAATTTAGCTCTGACATGTGGAACTACTCACATAAGTAGTGGAGTCTTATCTCCAACATCAAGTTCAAGAAAAGGCTGTAAAATCTAAATATAGGGTAGCATCTACTAGCCCAGCCGAGATCAACTGAGCTATCTGTAAGAGGAATTTTAATAGTTACTTCAAATTGATGGATATCGTGAATAGTACAAGACCATAGTTACCAATATAGTGAGAAGGATTTCTTACCAGATATGATAACACGATCATTTTCAATTTTTCCTGAGAGATAGTGTTCATAAAAACAACAACAAACTGGAAGATGAATCCCAAAAGCTGTGAGTGAAAGATAGACATACAGCCCACTGTTAAAAGAAGGGAAAGGGCCTTGCAAGCTTCGCGATGCCAACAACGCAAGTCAGAAGCCTCGAAAAGAAGGTAGGTTACATACTAACCTTTTACTCAAATGGTCAAATATTCTAAATCCTCTCCAACTAATCAGTATGGAGTATGATGCTCCTTTTCAGATAGAAACCGCTCTTCCAACCACGCGGATGAATAGAGTTCATCTGTCAAGGATTGTATAGAAAGCAAGATATGCATCATAATTGTGAAGCTCAGTATCTTAGAGGAGAACACATTTTACTACCACACTAAAACAACCAGAGTATCGTATTTTACAATCCAGCTGCAATATTCATTTATCTTTAAAAGTCAAAGTGCAGCAATATATCCGAAATACACCCGCATTTATCGTTGGCGTAGTTGCGAATACTGAATATTTACACGTATCAAAAAGAAAAACTGATCGTGCCTACAGGTCCAACACGTAACCCGACCCAGTTCCCTCAGTGTCTCCTAGAAATGCCTTTAGCACACGGGAATCATGGATAGAAGGAGCCCTCAACGTGAGCCCACTTACAGTACAAAAATTAATGTAAAATATCTCCGATTTTTGGGTGACACCACACATGAGATGTAATGAATTGTTCTTAAAAAAAGAAAAAGAATGAGATACATATGAAATGTTTTGTCACTTTCAAGTACAGTATTGGTGACATATACTTTGTACATTTTTAGGTCCCCTGGGAACTGTATGTCTGCATCTGGAGAGGTCCTGAAGAAGGTGGCTTGCTCCACTGAAACGCGCGTCGACCATTCTAGTGCGGAATCTCATTTAATGCTTTGAGATTCACTTATTGATAGAGAATTTTCTTTGTCAATTAAATCCCATCCTTGTTCAGATTTAGTTTAAGTTTTTAAATGTGTGAGTATGATTGGTGTGAGAGTAGCATGATTCCAGGGACTGTGTATATATATTTGTGACAAATTGTGCATTTCTTTTTGATGAATTGTGTCTGGTTTTTTGATAATTGTTTTTTTCTTTCATTGTATTTACTAGATGCTGATTTTATCTATTTATATAAATCACTGAAAATAGAACTTGTGCAAATAATAAATATTGAAATGAACTTTTTGTGATTGTCACTGATGTACTTTTGAGATAAAATGTCAAAAAAAGGAAAATGAATTATATTGTGAGTGAATAAGTACGGTCTAGGAGGGAAATATATTTGTTGCATTCTTTTTTATTCCCCTCTTTCCCTGACCAACTGTAAACTCGAGGGGGTCCCATACATTTGCTATCTGGATTGAGTCACACCTCTGCACCCCCTTTCCAGTTCTCAGCATCTGTGAATGACGTCCACTGTGTCCCCCAGTCTCCACAGGCTGTGGCATCCGCATCCTATAGTCACACTTCGTCCCCTGGAGTCAGGAAAAGGTGTTGTGCCTGACACTGGGGAGGGATGTAATGAGTAGTGTGCCAAAGCCACTGATCACGCATCAGATCTGCTCATGTCCACAGAGAGCACACCATTGGTGGGGAGAGCCGCTCTGCGACCGCTACATCCCCCTTGGAGGGTCCTTCAATTGCAGGGAATAGTCAGTCACCAGACACCACCGCTGAATCAAAGGTGGGGGAAGCATGGAGTGTGTTGCTGTGCCACAGATGGGGGCCTAGGGGGCGGAGCCAATCCCTGGTGTCGCGTGGCAATTGGCGCCCGGGGCTATGAACACCGTCTGCACAGCTCTGATGCCGGGGAAGTGCGTTTCGGGTCTCCGCAGCTCTCGTCCCCGCTGCAATCCCAGAGCCTCGAGTGCGCTCCCGGGATGTCCGCGGAGGTCAGCGACCCCTTCCGAATGCCTGGATACGGATGTATTTGGCCGGTGGCAGGAGCCTATGATGGAGCTCTACATGAGCGCATCCGTCTCCATTGCTGACCAAGCCTCGCCACCATGTCTCACTTAATTCATGAAACAAGTGTGAACATTTAGAAGAAAACAAAGCACCTAAAGGTGATTCCTTTTGCGATGTGGTCTTGTGCTTTGCTAGGCCAGGCTCATGTCCTTGACTAGAAGAGAAAGCACTGTGGCTCCTTGTGTCAGCTGCGCACAGTAGACACCAGGCTACAGGTATTTTCTTTGTATTTTGAATTCCATCGAATGCTAAACAAATTATATTGGCATGGGCAGAACACCAACATTTGTGAATGCCTGAATATACAGTTATTTTGCTAGTTTATTTAAAGCGTCAATTTCATATTATCAACTTTTTCATATAATACCTGGTACATCTTTTAGTTACTTTAGTTTAAAAATATTAGTGGTAACTAAATAGACATGAAATAGCTGTCGTACTTGTTGTGTCTTTTTAACAACCTGACACTTGCTGCACCGGTTTTACCGTCAGTAATGTAATTTCCTTTAATGCTCCCAGAGTTAAAATTCAAGAGACATCACTTCCTGTGACATCAATAATTTAAAGGTCATATAATGACACTTTCTGTGAAGGTACTGGGGGAAAGGGCATGCAATGCCACTTCCGTTACTCCTGGCCTTTTGGTGAATTTCCCAAAAACCTTTTCTAAGTGTGGTATTAAAACAAATTCTATTTTTAGCTGGGTCTTTTGTCCAGAGATTGCTGCTTTCTGAGAGCGTAGAGCCATCACGACCATGATGCATGAACGTATAAACCCCTAATGTTTTCTCATTAGGACAATATATTTCACAAAACATAGACCACAAGCATGAAGTGTTCCAGGCGATGGGTTCCCGTCTCTTCTACGCACTTCCCTTCTGCGATTGAATGTTCTCCCAGAGGCTAGAATGCTTATTAGCAAACAGTAACTCGTCCAAATTATTTCCCCAAAGAGCATCTATTTGTGGAGCGTCTGGAGTGAAAACAAAAGAGATTGCTTCTCTTTAACTAAATAACACTTTAACTCACTTGGCAAGTTTGCAAGTGCTAAGAGGACACAGAATATTAAAAGAATTCCAATTAGTCTGTAACTAAAAGATGGCAGGCGCACTGCCGAAATGTATGGATTGAAAAGAATGCACCACAAACATTGGAATCGAATCAAACCAAGCCTGTCTAGTACTAACTGGAAATATCCATTACGTGTTTACCTATGAATCATATATGTGGTATCTATGGTGCTGGGTATTAGATGCAGAGTACACTGTAGGGATAGCAAACACCAGCGTGCTCTTTTCATTCTTTCAATAGTCTTGTTACCTCATTGAGTATTACTGCTTGTGCATAACGTCTCCTATTTACCCGTGCCTAATCTCTCCTATTTAATGTCTCATGTGTGCATCTGGTGACATACATGTCTTTAAATCTTGAAGACAGACTTGGGTTTGGAAGTAATTGTACAGAAAGAGCTCTTTGCATAACATGTAACCTAATTTGCATTGCTACCAATACAAGAAATTAAATGAGATTTACCAATACCATAGAGAAGCCATTGGAGTCTTTCCCTTCCCCTGAAGTCCCTCCTTCTTCATTCTGGCTGCCATCTGATATGATGTATCATGTTATTTTGTGTTGTTATGCATTGTCATCTAATGTTATGTCATGGTATGTTATGTTATGATTTGTAAATTTACATACAATTTTGGATCGCTTTCTCTCACCTAAAGTCACCTCTTGGCGCTAAGGAATGGACATTTCACAGATCACAACATGGTATTCCCTGGATGAGAATAGTAGGAATTAAAGCTGTTGCCTCAAGCAAATGTGGACAACTTACATTGATGAGCATGTTTTTACTAAAGGAGTTACCTGAATTGCTAAGGAATGTCAACAAAGTTTCTGCTGCCTTAATCAAGGTATTGAAAGGCAAGAGCGCAATAGAGGAAAAAAGCTGCCATGCAGAGCTATGAAAGCAAACTTCTAGGAAAAGTGGGTTAAGGATACTGTGCACAAAGAGTAGGTGACTCGTAATTTCCCCCATCCAGGTGTAAGAGAACTTGGGCAGCAGGGCTGTGCAAATGCTGAGTACACTGAAGCAGATTATCCTGGAGGATATGATACATGAAATCTTCCCAATCAAAACCCGTGCTCCTATCTTCATCAAATGTTTTACATGGGATAATGCAATCTTTGTAAAACCATCTGTATGGGGAATAAGTGACAGGCCAGCCTCAATGTAGATTCTCAAATTTGTCATCGAACCAGGACAAGATCCGACTCATGGTTTTGGCCTAAGTTTTTTTGTACAAATATCATGAGATCATCCCCACAAAAAAATATAATCTTCAAAAGCGGGCTGGTGGCTAGAGCTGCTGACTTTGAAACACAAGGAACCAGGGTTGAGCACGAGCCTACGCTCAACATCCTGTAGTTCTGGGCACATTATTGTGGGCCTGATTCATTAAGGTACATTTCACATGTGTAGATTTATTCATTTGAAGATATACTCCTACTCCTAAGAATAGTTGTAATTTTTGCTCATCTCCATGTGCCAGTAAAGACTTAAACATCTCTGTTGTATCCTTACATAGGAATGCGGAATGCCAATAGTATGTGTTCGATGTTCTGTACTTGTCCCAGCAGTACTGATACAGCTGCTGGACAAGACACACCTTTTTCCCAGGCCTAATAAAGAAGATAATTGATTAATTGCATTCTGTATATATTTACACAACAATTTATTGGCGACGGGCTGGCGGATGAAACTTTTATTCATTAGCAACCTCAAATGGAACATTAACTGGAATTTTTTTTCTCTCGTCCTCTCATCATTTTGAGTGATATTCATGCAGTGTTGGAAAAAGTGGATAGTAATCGGATTATTTGGCAGTCTACAATTCAAGAGGATGTTAGTGCGGAAGGTAAATTTCAGTTTTCTACCTTAAATCTTTAACATAGCGTGGGACGTCGGTCCGCTGTGTTTGGAGAGTCATTGGCCGTAGGGAACGCTTCTCTTCACCGCATCCTTTAAAACGGAGAAGCGCGACGTTCAAAACCTCCTCTCATCATTGAGCGATACGCGTGCGACAAAAATGCCTCACCCCCAGCGGACGGAAGATCGAGCGTCACGAGGACGGCAGATGGCGCAGGGGTGAAAAAGGCGACACTGGACGATGTGATGCGGGCGCTGACGCAGGTACAGACCACGGTGGGCTCCATTTCCACAGAGATAACTCTCATATGAGCAGATCTCCACAAAATGGCTTAAAAAGTGGGATCGCTGGAACTGGTCACAAAATCCTTGGTGGAGGATGTGTCGGAACTACAAACAGCGATGGAGAAAATAACGGCAGAGAACAAAGCGCTGAAAGAAAAGTTGGACGACCAGGAAGGGCGCTCCCGAAGAAACAACATAAGAATCCTTGGAGTTCCGGAATCTGTAGGTACCAGAGCAACTGATCTCTTCGTGGAAGACTTGATTAAATCGAAACTCCAACCTAAGGGTCTGTCGACCTTCTTAGCTGTCGAGAGGGCGCATAGAGTACCGGGAGGACGGCCAAAACAAGGGGCATCTCCGAGACCTATCTTAGCGAGGCTATTTAACTTTTGGGACAGGGATGCCATCCTACAGGCAGCAATAGTATCCCCTCCGGTGAGGATCCAGAACTCCACTCTGGCCTTCTTCCCGGACTACACAGCGGAGGTGGCCCGTAATCGGAAGACATTTCTAGAAATTAAAAAATAATTGAGACAAAGAGAGATCCCATACTCCATGCTATTCCCAGCTAGACTGCGTGTGGTAGCCGAAAACAAGACATGGTTTTTTGATAATCCGGAAGTAGCCAGAGACTGGCTGGATGGCCGGAGACCGTCTTCTCAGTCCCACCGCCTGGGCAGGAACACTAGAGAGCAACGTACGGATGATCGGGCGGACGCTCCAACGATGGGACCTGAGGCAGCGAATCGCTCACCAACAAGGAACAGTGTTAACGGGGACATAGAGACAGAAGAATAATAGTACGATGGACAAGGACCATTTAATTGTGATGGAATTGCCGAGTGGGCTGCCATGGACACTGGGCTGAGGACCTCCGAGGAGAGTATGAGGGGTTGCTGACTCTGGAGTGTTCTTCACCCCCAACGAGCAAGTAACTTTGAGTATATATGTGGGTTGGGTTAGGCACTCTGCTAAATTGGGGTGGCGGGCAGTTCAAAGTCCGTGTAGCAGGGGGGCAGGGTGGGGGGGACCATGGGGGAAAGGGGGGAAGTTTAGGTTTGATTGTTTGAACGGTTTGACTCTTAAGGATTATGTGAGGTACACTACATGGCGCAATGTGCTGGTTAACACACGCCGGTCACAATGGCATCAGTCCGGGGCACGAATAGACCCACCATTACAGGCCAACACTAACACTCTGCAATTAAGCGATGGCACAAGTTGTGCAGACTGATAACATAGAGAGGAGTCCTCAATCAGGCCCGGTGGCACCACTGCAATTGATGTCCTGGAATGTGAGGGGACTGGGGGACAAGATAACGAGAGGATTGGTACTGCAGAACATCAGAAGGGTAAACCAGGATCTGGTTCTCTTACAGGAAACACATCTAACAGGTGACACCAGTAAGGCACTAGATAGACGAGGCTATCGCATAATAGTCCACTCAGACTTCACTTCAGGATCCCGGGGGACAGGTATTTTAATGAAGAAGACGTCCCGGTTCATATTACAGACCATCAAAACTGATGATCACGGCCGCTTCGTAGCGGCATGTGGGCAATGGGAAGGAACGCCGCTTAACATAGTATCTGTCTATACTCCACCGGCACTGCACGCGGCCGCACTTCCAGACCTGGGTAGATTCCTGTTAGAACTCCTGGAAGGTGATCTAATAGTGGGGGGAGACTTTAACGCAGTAGCTCATAATACACAGGATAGATTTCCGGTCAGAACCCATACACCCGGCCCATCCCGCTTTAGTGAATTCATGGAAGCACAAGGTCTACAGGACATATGGCGGCGTCTTCACCCCGAAGGCCAACAATACACCTATTACTCGGCAACCCATAACAGCCTATCCCGTATTGACTATTTCCTCACACTGAGAGAGGGCTGCCTCACAATATGTGACATGAAGATCAGACCCCGGGGTATATCAGACAACTCCCCACTAAGGTTGAGCTTGTCATGTTCTGAAAGTACACGCAAAAGAATATATCCAATTTACCCAGGGTAGCTCAGGGTCCCTCACATCCGTAAGGTCTTGAAAACAACGACCAAGTATTACTTTTCTGAAAATACAGACTCTGTAACATCCCCCACGACCCTATGGGAGGCCTATAAAACAGTGTTACGGGGACAGGCGATTGCGACAATAGCAGGACAGAAACGTACACAACAACAAGAATTAATAGATTTAGAACTGAAACTGGAAAAGGCTAACGCGGAACACATGGCAAACCCGACGGAGGACGCGCTTCATGCGCTTCGCCTCTGCCAACAATTACATGGCGACCACCTCAGACGACGGACAGTTGAGAACATAGAGGCGACAACACACAGAGTATATGATATAGGGGACAAAGCCAGTAAACTCCTGGCATGGCTAGATAAAAAAAGGAAGGTGGCAGGAATATACTGCAATTAAGAGACGCGGAGGGGCTGATACACTCACGCCCTTCCGAAATTATAGACATCCTAGCTGATCACTTCCAAGGGGTATATACCCCGGAGGCGGAGGTCACAGCGGAGGCAGCGATTGCAGCGCTTACTAATGTACAGACCGAGACCCTGCCGCAAGAGGCTGTGGACGACCTAGAAGCAGACCTATCGGTGGAAGAAATACGGACGGCAATTAACGCGCTCCACACGGGTAAGGCGCTGGGCCCCAATGGGATCCCAATCGAATGGTTTCAGACTATGATGGAGGTGCTGTGCAAGCCCTTGCTAGCCATGTTCATGGAGAGTCAGGGGAGAGGAACACTGCCCGTGGACCAACGAATGGCGACCATCGTAGCCATTCCGAAACCGGGTAAGTCACCCACTGAATGCACCTCATACCGTCTGATTTCACTTCTTAATGCAGAAGCAAAAATTTTGGCGAAACTGCTAGCCAATAGACTGCTGCCCCACCTCACACACCTGATTCACCCAGACCAATCGGGCTTCATGCCACACAGAAGCACGGTTCTGAACCTCAGACACGTGCACGGAGCGCTAGCAAGGGCCCACATGCTGACAGACCCGGCGGCCATACTATCATTAGATGCCAGAATGGCGTTCAATATGGTGGAATGGCACTACCTCTTCGCAGTACTAGCCCATATGGGCTTTGGCCCCAGGTTCATTTCCTGGATAAAACTATTATACACGGACCCTGTCGCACACGTAGCTGCCAATGGCCACATATCCCGAGAAATCCCTCTAGCCAGAGGAACGCGGCAGGAATGCCCACTCTCCCCCCTACTATTTGCTTTGGTCATAGAACCATTAGCCACGGTCCTTAGGACTACCCCGTTACTAAAAAGTGGAGAGATAATTGGGAAGATAGAGTTTCCCTATATGCCGATGACATGCTGATCTATCTGTCTGACCCGGAGGCCGGCATCCTGAGGTTATTGGCACTATGTGATACACATGAAATAAACTCTGGATGTACGATTAACTGGTCAAAATCGGTCTTCTATGTACTACGAGGTCCTGCCCCGAACCTACCTACTAACTGCCCTTTAACGATTGCAAGCACCTCGTTTAAATATCTGGGCGTCTATATCACTCGAGACGTGGAGGTATTCTATGCACAGAAACTACTACCTCCACTCGTTCGCTTAAAAGCAGACGTGAGACATTGGAAGGCCCTCCCTCTAACACTGTTGGGGAGAGCGGCATTGTTTAAAATGATGGCGTTGCCTCGTCTCTTGTATATATTGGAAAACACCCCGGACGTGGTACCACTTTCCTACTTTCGGAGGGTGACTGCGGTGGTGACAGGCCTGCTATGGGGAGAACGCCCAGCCAGGGTGGCGCATGTAAAACTTAATCGAGGATGGTATGATGGGGGCATAGCCCTGCCAAACATACAACTGTATTATCGGGCATCACAACTTAAGGTGATAAACCAATGGATCCACACCCCGCAGAACGGCCCGGTGTATCTAGCAGACAGAGCACAACTAGGTACACACAGCCTCCTGGCCCCACTATATAATAAAGGCCTCGCAGCGAAACTGATTGGCCCAACCAGACACACTGTGCTGCTCTGGCATAAGGCGCAGACAAGACTCAAATGGAGTGGGGTTATTACTAAACTTACACCATTGTGGGACGCCAAACAGCTCGGCTGCCTGAGATTAAGCAAGGGATTTACCCAATGGGATAATATTGGAATCACAACAGTGGGAGATTTATGGACCAACAACTGGATGGTCCCTTTCTCACACCTGCAACAACAGTATGAGTTAGGCACCAACGAAACCTACAGATACATACAAATACGGCATGCACTGATGACAGTTATCGAGCCAGGGTCGACAGTCCCTGAATCTTCACCACTGGAGGACCGTTTGATCACTGATTTTATGCAAACAGGCGCCACATCCCTCACCTACCGTAAGCTATTGAATAATCTTCCAGACCCCCTGCTTAAACTAAAGGAGAAATGGGAGGCTGAACTGGGTGCCATGGATGAGACAGACTGGAATGCCGCGTTGGCATCACCACGAGAGGCAGGCGTTTCAGCATGATTTAGACTGGTGCAATTTAAGATACTGCACAGAGTTTACTACACTAGATACACCCTGCATAAAATACACAGAGCGGAACACCCAAACTGTCTTAGAGGTTGTGGTGAGGAAGGGACACTGATACACACACTTTGGGGCTGCCCGGTTATGACTGCATACTGGAGACAAGTCATGCGCACCATTTCCCAAACCTTAGAGATGTCACTTGCACGGGTGTGCTTACTGAATGTATGGGAAGGAAGTGATTTGATGCGTCGGGGGCAGCAGTGGGTGACGATTGGGGTCATGGTTGCCAAGCGAGATATAGCGCAGAAGTGGGGGGTGGCGGAGTCACCGACCTTAGCGCAGTGGTGCAGGGAAATGGACAGACTTATGGTAATTGAGGAAGCAGTATACAAAATCAGGGCTAACCCTCGCAAATGGAATAAGATCTGGCAAGCATGGAACAGTTATAGGGGGGATCTGTGCGAGCCTTTACCTGAAGATGACATAGATAGTTCAGGGGACGAAGAAGGGATGGATGATTGATACACCGGAGGACGGCTGGGAGGAGTCGGGAAGGGAAATGGGAGATGAACGCATCTAAGTTCCACTAGGACATAGGGACAGGAGAGGGATATGAAGGGATGCCCGAGGCTCGCAACCAGCATGTGATGCTTAAGGTACACTACCTTTGATGTCTGTAAATACCTAAACTTAATGAGTCTAATGTTTTGTTACATAAAATAAAAGTAAGACTAGTTATACTACATACATACTATGCGAATGCCCTATGTACAGTGTCGACAAACGCTGCCGGACCGGAAGGTTGTCGGCTGAAGAGCTGTGTAACAATGAAGGTGAATTTCTATATGTTTAACAACAGACCACCGGGTTATACTGAACTAAGATGTATCTCTGGCAATTACAAATAAAGTCTTACAACAAAAAAAAAAAAAAAGAAAGAAAAAAGAAAAAACCTCCTCGCATCTTGTATTCCACAACCTTGAATGAAGTGACGTGGGACTGACCATGCGCAGAACACCCAGGGGGATATTCAAAAGGATTTAAATCCGATTTACCCCCACCTTAATGCATCCAAATTGGAGATAGATTTAACACATTATTCACAAGCTGGTGCAAACTGCAGACATCGCCTGTTTTTCCCGCGATAACTGCCCCAAAATGTATCTCCACGGTGGACACCACCAACTAACCCTAATGAGATGCATAGTAGGCGTTCCTGTGCAAAAACACCAGAAAAAAACACCACACCACTTTCACAATGAACTGCCAGATCTGCGAAGTGCCACAAAAACATGCGATAAGCTGCGATAGCACCAGGGATTTAACACCTGCTTTTTGCTGGTGCTAAGCAGGACGACTACCCACAGCATGATAGGAAGCCCAGCCAAGAGCCACACCTGAAGACCCACAGATGCCATGGAGACAATAATCATGCAGCTCTGATACACATGAGGGCTACAACATACTCCACCACCACCCCCAGTGACCCCACGAACCCGAGGACCTACTCATACCGTGCACGACACAAGAGCCACTACAAACGCATGATCTTGCCCATTGCCAAAATAAATAAACACATGTGTGGCCAGAAGAACAAGAAACAGTCACACAGAACTGAAGTAACAACCAAAAACTTTATTGAAACACAACACAAAACACCAATAAGGAAGACTCCTGTCAGGTCCGTCAGGGACAATCTCGACGTCACAGCCTGGAAAATAAAGGACAAAAACAAGATGTGTGTCATGCGCACATCAAAGGAGCAAGACACTGAGAAACAGAGAAGGAAAGTGAGCCAGAGAGAGAAAGAGAGGGAAGGAAATGAAGGGAGAGAGCGAGTGAGAGGGAAGGAAGGGAGAAAGAGAGAAAGAGAAAGAAAGGAAGGGGAGAGAGAGAGGGAACGGGGAGAGATAGAGAGAGAGAAAGATAGGGAAGGGTGAGAGAGAGAGGAAAAGAGAGAGGGAAGGGAGAGAGAGTGAGAGAGAGAGAAGGAAAGGAAGGGAGAGAGAGAGAGAGAGACACCGCTGCCCCTGCAGAGACCACCTCAGTGCAAACGTCATCATTGCAGGCTGTACACTCGCTCAGCAATTACGGGTGCCACTAACCCTGTGCAACGGCAGTCAGCAACACGTGGTGGTATGCCTGTAGCGGCTGCAAGTCCTCAGGTGCCACTAACCCTGTGCAAAACCAGTCAGCGCCACATGGTGGTAGGCCCATGATGGCTGCAAGACTTCGGGTGCCACTAACCCTGTACGCAACAACTCATGGTCCCTTTAAGATTGTGCACCGTGGAGCGTCCGTCATCCAGTCACCACCGGCGGAGGGTAATGTGATGTTGCAGGGTCACATGGCCTGTGACGCCTGTGCCGGATGGGTGTTCTGTGTCTGCAAACCTGCCCTCAGGGAGTGGCCGTGACATGCCGACAACTAGACCAGTGACTTTAACACCACCAGAGTGTACGCCTGCAACAGGTAGCTATGTGGGCCCCCCTCAGAGAGTAAGAAGAGTGGTCTGTCCTGGAGTACGCCGGACCAGCGCAAGTGTTACAACAAGGACTCGGGGACTCTGGGCGTGGTTCAGTCCATGTTTGGACAAGGAAGTTACTAATGTGTGTGTCCCTGTTGTAGTGTCCTCTGCACCTGGAACACAATAGGCAATATAGCACATGGTGCCTGGCATCCCACTAGATGATCATCATTGATGTAAGGGAAATCACTAGCCCCACATTCATCCACACAATCATACATGAATGATGAAAGACATGACACAGCAGTGCGTTACTGGATGTTTATTGCACATACAGTGGAGTTTTGCAGCTGGAGCGGTACATGGCATGCCAAGCACACCACACAATTTGGGCCTGTGAAGGGCCAGCCAGAGTCATGGGATGACTGGTACTGCGGAAGAGGAAGGATACAGTCCGCAGTCTGGTCGCTGTGTCATTGGTCATCAAACAGGATATGGCAGTCCATGTCGTGGTCCAAGGTGAGTGCAGCGGAGTGTATCAGGCATCAGTGGGAGGTCATAGGGCCAAGTGCAGCACCAAGCAGAAACAGGCCAGGTAGCATAAATTAATGCTAGTGCCTTTTTCTGACAACAATCCCACCCACGTCTTCGTATGTGTGCCCTGCCCCACCTGTGAGTGTTGCAGTACCGGCTGCGGCACTGTGTGCCACTGACACATCAGGGGCTGGAGGAGGATTGTCAGCCACACTGTGAGGCACTGACACACCAGGGGGCGGGGATGTGACTGGTGTGGGGGCAGCAGCATTCCTCAGCGCCACGCCTTGTGGCAGCAAATCCATGATAAGGATCTGCAGGGCATGGTAAATCCCAGCTACATTTTGCTGATGTGCAGCAGTGGCTGCCAATCTTTCTGCCTCCATCCGCACCATGTCCTCCATTAGCCTCCACATGTGTGCCTGCTCACGGCTGTAATCGCTGGGGCCAGTCTGAGCAGACAGGTGTTCTTCTCTCTGCGTCATGACTCCAGCGATGTCAGTCAGGGCTCGTTGGAGACCATGGAGTGGGCAGTGGGTGTCCGTTAGGGACTGGAGCTGGTCCCTGATGAGACCTAGACACCAATGGAAGGCATCCAGTTTGGTAGCCATGAGGCCGAACCCCACCCACACCTGCTCAGCCATTTCCCTCTGGCCCTCCAGCACATGCCGTTGGAAGGCCAAGGTTTGATCCTGGGTGTCTTGGGAGACTGCCGGGGGTGTCGGTGCCTCCTGCAGGGTAGATTGGGTAGTGGGTGGGGTCTGCTCGATGCAGCTGGGCTGCCCTGAACCTGGAGGTGAGTTGCGGATGATGTCCATGATGTGTTGGAGGGCTTGGGTATCGATGTTGGTGGTGTCCTCCTCGTCACCAGTGAAGAGTGGCTGGGAATGCTGTGCAGGAGGTGTTAACGGTGTCTCTGTAATGTGAAGGGGAGATGGTGTATTACAATGTGTTCACATGTATGTAGCCGCATGGTACATGTTGACATACAGACAGCATAGCATTGTACATTGTGACAGTGTGTAGATCAGGGCCATGACACATAGTCATTGTGGGTGTGCACTGTGCTCTACTTGATTGTGCATGTGTGCCATTGTGGCCATCTCCACCCGTCCCCTCAGTACCCAGTGGTTACTCACCCTGTTGTGGTTGTGTTGTGTCCTGTCAAGCATGGTCCGGTCCCCGACTCTGGCCAGTGTCTCCACACTGATGACTGTCAAAATCAGCTCCTCCATGTCATCCAGCAGTAGCTGTGGCGCTAGGCTCCCGCCTCCAGTCTGCATTGCTGCCTTCTGGATGGCTGCTAGTTTCTCCTTGGTCTTTCGTTGATGTCAATCCATCGCCTCTTGGCCTCATCCATTGACTTCTTGTGCTCTCTGACAGCATTTACCTTGTCCACGATGTCCCACCATATCCCATTTTTGGTTCCCAATGACACGTTGGAGGTGACGAACAGTTGTTGATAGTGTTCCATTACCTTGGTAATCAGGATCCTGTTTTCCTGCGGACTGAACTTCGTATTCCTCTTCTTCTTGTCCTTGCCCTTCCCTGTCCCTGAGGTCCCAGGCTGGTCATCCGGGGTGCTTGTGGGGTTTAGGCGCTGGTCAGTTTGTGTTTGGGTGTTTTTTCTAGTTTTTTTCCTGCCTGCCATGTATGTATTCCAGGCCTGGCACTGCTCATCACTAATTTCCTCATCGGGCTTTGGGCCATTGCATGTTTTTTTGCTTTGAGGCGTGTGTTTTTATTTCCGTCGAGGTGGTTGTATCGCGGACATTGGCCGCGGTTTCGGCAGACTATCGCATGGTACCGGCTTGTTGCAATTCCACGTTAACACAGGGGTTATTTTCCTACAATAGGCTGCAATGTGTAAAGGTGTGTTAGCATTTTTTGATGATGTTTAGCACATGTTCTTGTGAATTTACCCCCCAGTGTTCTACTTCTAGCGTACACAACGCAAGACTTCACCAATACAACATAAGTGTAATTACGCTCGGGTCACGCAACGTAACCCCAGGGAGCGGCCATTTTTAAAAATGTTATCTTTTGGCAATTTCAGTTTCCACGATGACACAGCAAAGTTAACAATGATGCAAGAGTACAATAAAACTCCTGATTACGTTCTAAACTAAGAAAACACAGGAAACAGTTGGGAACATTATATATTGTACTGTTTTATTAAATACAAATGCATTTTTTGTGACATTTCAAAGGAAGTTTTGACATTTTAAAAGGAAGTTCTATGTAGCAAGTATTCTAAGTTATGAACCAGCAGAATTTGTTTTTGAAGGAGTTATGGCTCAACCAAATTTTACAATTAATACTACCCATAATTTTTGGGCAACGGGTCGGGAACCTACCATGAAATGGTGTGAATGGAAAGAGTAGTTTGATAATTACTTTGCAGCAATTGATGAGAATAAGAAAATGTCAGCTGAACAAAAGAAAAGAATACTTTTACTATCGTTAGGTCCAATAGGATTTAAAAATTACAATAGAAGGCCTACAAATGCTGTTACTGGTGATACTAATATATTTTTAGCAGTGTTACAAGATTTTGGTAAATACTTTACACCAAAAGTTTGTATTGGAATTATGAGGTATAAATTCTTCCAACATAAATTGCTTAAAGGTGAAGCAGTTGATGATTACGTTGCAGAGCTAAAGCAGTTGGCTATTGATTGCAAGTTTGGTACAAATCATGATGATTTAATTAGAGATAAATTAGTGATACATAGCAACAATAATACTATTCAGGAGAGGTTATGGATTTACGAAGATTGATCTCCAGATGAAGATGTTAACATTGTACGCAAAGCAGAAATGTCTGGAAGATGTGCGAATGAACTACAACATTCAGACAAGGATGGAGCTTGTGTATGTAAAGTTGGTTCACGGAAACATAAGCATAATAAGAAATATGAATCAGAGTGGAAAACGAATAGCAATGAGAAAATGAATAACTCTGAGTGGAGATGCTACTGTGGCAGTAAAGATCATTTAGCCTACAGTAAGTCATGTTCGGCCATTAAACAAAAGTGCATGAATTGTGGCGAAATGGGACATTATGCAATGGTTTGCGGTAAAAAGAATTTAAAATTAAAATGTGTTCATAATACTAAGAGCTCAAGTAGTAGTGAGAACGAAGATGAGAATGAAAAACAAGAAAGTGTACTAAATCTTCAAGAAAGGAAATTTGTCCTAATTGTTGATGAGAAAAATACAACAGGGAAACCAGAATGTAATATGTTCATTGGTGGTGTCAGAATAAATATTTATGCAGATTTAGGTTCACCAATTGTGAACTAGGAAGTATGGAGGAGTACATTTACGGAAAAAATAGGTGAATACTTATCTCCATCAGATATCAATCCAGAAAGTTTTACTGGTGAGAAAATAGACATGATTAGATATATATGGTTGTCTTTTGCATTTAAGGGCAGACGAGCAAGAGGAAAGCTATATGTGGCAAACAATGGCCCATCAGTCTTGGGCTGGCAAGATCAAGGAAACCTACATATTATTTTTGATCCAAGTAGTGTGGAAAAAGTTCCATTGATAGTTGACGGCATATCTCTTGGAAGAGAAATAGAGAAGATGTTTCTGTGTGTATTCAAAGAACAGTTAGGTACACTTAAAGGATTTGAACATGAGATCATTCTTAAACAAGATGCTATTCCTAAAATACACAAAATGAGAATGGTACCAATGATGATATGTGAAGAAGTAGCAAAGGAACTGGAAAGGTTAAAGGAATTGGATGTCAACGAATCAGTGGAATCCTCTGACTGGATTTCTCCTGTTGTGGTTGCTCGACGGAGCAGTGGAAAAATTAGTTTATGTGTAGATTTACGCCACATTAACAATAATATACTTATTGATCACTTTCCTATACCAAGAATTACTGTAATGGTGTCTTCACTGAAAGGAGCTTAATGGTTCTCGACCATCGGTCTTTCAAGGGCTATCACCAGATTTTGTTATCAGAAAAGTCTAGGAATATTACAGCCTTCATCACACCTTTTGGTTGTTTTCAGTACAAGCGGATGCCTTTTGGACTGGCATCGGCTGCAGCCGTATTTCAAAGACTTATGTACGATTTATTTGGGAAAGAAAATGGTGTATTGTTTTTTCAGGATGACATTTTAGTTTTTGGTGAAAACAAAGTTCAGCACAATGAAAGGCTACATAAAATCTTAAGTATTTTAGGATATAAGGGTTGAACTATTGAGTTAAGCAAATGTAAATTAAGAGAAAGAAGTGCATCTTATTTAAGTCATGTCATCAGCGAAGATAGTAATAAAACTAAACCTAGTTTAATCAATGCAATTGTGAATGTATCATCTCCCAGAAACAAAGATGAGGTACAATCTTTCCTGGGATTGGCTGAATATTGTGTAAAATGTATACCAAATGTCACAGAGAAAGTATTTAATTTTAGGCAACTTCTCAAGAAGCATGCTAAATTCTGTTTGGATTCATTGTGTGAAGAAGAATTTCAGTATATCAAAGAATTCTTAGAGAAAGTTCCTCATTTAACAAGTTTTGATCCCAATTCAGACACTTACATTACTGTAGACGCTAGTAATAAGGGTTTAGGAGCCGTTCTTTCTCACATAAATGCCCATTGCAAGGAAAACATTATTTTGTTTGCATCAAGGACCATTTCTCCCACTGAGGAAAAATATCCTATAATAGAGTGAGAAGCACTTGCTTGTGCATGGGCTCTTGATCATTTTAGAAACTTTATTTGGGGTAAACCTGTTATCATTCATAGTGATCATAAACCACTTATCAAGATACTTTCTACTGAAGGTATTTCTTCTTCTTCAGTGAGATTAGCAAGGTTGTCAATAAGGAAGAAATATTACCTTTACAAAATAGCTTATGTTCCATGTAAAGAGAATTTAATAGCTAATTATTTGTCTAGATTACCGAACCGTTTGGAAATGTGCGAGGATGATCCTTGGAATGAATGTAAAGTAGCTTTTGTGCATGATTTAGGCCCGTCTGCAATTAAACATAAAATTTGGATGGAAAACAAATTGGAAGACAACGTTTTATTAGTAGTTGTTAAATACATGTCTGAAGGTTGGCCTAAGAAGGATGTGTTATTAAAAGGAGTGTAAAGCCTTTTGGGAGGTCAAGTATGAACTGTCTTTAGAAAACGACATTGTTTTTAGAGGTTGTAAAGTGATTCCTCCGGTTGGAATGAGGAGTTGGATTTTGAGTCTATGTCATGAAGGGCATTTTGGTGTTGTAAGAATGAAAAATGTTGTTAAGCCATCTTTTTGGTGGCCTTTTATTGATAAAGCAATTGAAACATTTGCAAATGACTGTGCTGTTTGTTCCTCTTCAGATAAAACTTTCCCACTTTAAGACCACCTATGTTGGAGATAAATTTTCATAACCAACCTTGGGAGAATGTTGCCATTGATCTTATTGGTCCAATTGGTGAGTCACAAGAAATCATTGTTGTTTTAATGGATTTATTTACTAAATAGCCAATCATAGATATTGTGAGTAAAGCGGACACTAACACTGTTTTGGAATTTTTGGATCAGGTATTTTTATCTGTAGGTATTCCTGTTACTCTCTTGAGTGACAATGGTGTGCAATTTACATCATTAGCAGCCAAAACATATTTTAATAGGGTTGGTTTAAAACACAAAACCACAGCACTTTGTAATCCCAGCGGGAATTTTACAGTTGAAAGGTTCAACTTGTGTCGAAAGGGGCAATTCAAGGGGCTATGTCTGATGGAACTGATTGGAACTTGGATGTAAAAAAGGCAGTGTAGGCATACCGAATAACAAAAAATGATGTAGCAGGATTGTCACCTTTCATCATGATGAGAGGTAGATCGCCAAGATGCTAGTTTATTTTTGTTTGGTTAAAAGATACCTCTGTTTTAGAGTGGTCACCTGAGTTAGTTAAGAAAAACTTAATAGAAAATCAAACTAGAAGCAAAGAATATTATGACCATCATAATAGTGTCAAAGATGTTTGTTTTAGTGTTGGCGATTGGGTAAGGATCAAAAAAACAACAAAGGTCGCTAAAGGTATTAGTCGTTTTTTTGAGCCAGAAAAAGTAATTGAAGTTTTGAAAAATGCTGTTAGTTTAGGGGAACGGTAAAGTATGGAATTTAAAAAGATTTGTGTTATGCAAAAAGAGTCAAGTAGAAAAGAGAAGTAAAGCCTCTTCGGTCACTGATCCAATATGGCCTACTGACATTTGTGATTTAAATTACAGAAATGTGACTTTACCAGAAACAAATTGTGATGTTAATAAAGAATGTACTAATGCGGTGGATGGGAGATGTGAAAGGAAGAAAAACTTACCTTCTTGATTGAAGTACTTTGTTGTTGGATAATTAATATTTTTGGGGGGGGGTAATAGGTAGTGGTTCGAGGTTATATATTATCCTTATTACAGTTTTTACTTTATTCTGAAACTATGTTATTGTATATTTTTGTTTCATTATAAAGACGGGGATGTGTTGTATCCTTATCCATCTTTAGTGTTGATGATACATAGGAATGTGGAATGTCAAGAATATGTGTTCTATGTTCTGTACTTGTTCCCGCAGTACTGCTACAGCTGCTGGACAAGACACACATGTTTGCTGTGCCTAATAAAGAAGATAACTAATTAATTGTATTCTGTGGATATTTACACAACAATCTCCACACCATCAAGTGAGGGGGTGGGACCTCCTACAACAAAATTCACAAATGTGGAGTTACTTCTTGTAACTTTTTACATATTTCAGGAGATCTCTGCCACCAATTCTCAAAGGCTTGAACCTCTCATATACTTTTTTTCCATCAGATACATTAATATAATACACTTTTGACTGTCTCCCAATTAAGTTTAAATGTATTATACAAGTCTATTCAACTTTAGTAAGCCAACTCACTCTGTTTTCAATCCTGAATATTTTCCTGAAAGACGACTTTTACAGACGACTTTAACATATATATATATATATATATATATTCACTGAAAAAAACATAGGTTTCACATGTTAAAGTTAGCTAGACATTTCACTCATACAAAACCATTTAAATTCCCCCGTTATAGTTAGTTTAGCTAACTATAACTCGCGCACCCGCATTGCACTGCTGATGACGTCACATATTACATCACTCATGACATGGTCAGTGACATCACTCATGACATCACTGATGACATCTCAAATGACATTACTGATGACATCATCCAGTGAATGTGTGTCTTTCTGAAAAATATCTAAAGGTTGATGGAAGAATAAATGGGTAAATAAGTGTCTAAATGTTTTTTTAGTAAAATTGATTGTATAACTGACTTATTAAGTATATCTTAGTGAATACATGTATCAGCGACTAATGTTTAAATATGTAAATATCTGTATCAGTGTCTCACTTTGTGTATAAGCGGCTGCATGGGTTAGTGAGTAGCTACATGAGTGTCTATATGAGTTATTAGTTTTTTTTGGAGTATCAGAATGAGTGTATGTATGGTTTGGTGGGGGTATTACTTAGCGCACAGATGCATGAATGACTGACTCACTGTTTGTATGTATTCTGAAGACAACATGTGTGCAGGACTGTATGGGTGGATAAGTGTGTTTATGGGTGTGTTAGTGAGTGAATGACTGCCTCAATAGTGTCCTTATGAGTAAGTACATATGTTTTAAACTAGTATATGTGAGTATTGATGTATATAGGTAAGGATGTATGACAGTGACAGATTGGAAGAGTTCCTGTATAAATAAGTATGTGTTTCTATAACTGATTGTTTAAGAGAGTAAGTATGTGTATGTTTCTGTAGAAATAAGTGTAGTGGTGTGTGTAGAGCTGTATGTGCAAGTAAATGGATGTTTGATAGTTTATCTGCATGTGTGAGTATATGTGTGAATAACTCTATGTATAAGTGTAGGTGCATAGGTGAGTACATGTATGAGTGACTATATAGAACTATTGGTGAATGAGTGGATGTGTATGTAGATTTTGGAATTACTGAAAAGGTTGTTCTAACTGGTATTGGTATCTCCATTTTTTTGAACATTTTAGGTTGTATTTTTGAATGTGTGTATCAAAGGTTATATTAGGGTGAGAGGAGGTCTGCGACTCTTTCACAAGGATGATGTAATCAGTGATGTCATTTGAGATGTCATCTGTGATGTCATGAGTGATGTCACTGACCATGTCCTGAGTGAAATAATATGTGACGTCATCAGCAGTGCATTGCGGGTGCACGAGTTATAGTTAGCTGAACTAATTATAACGGGGAATTTCAATGGTTTTGTATGAGTGAAATGTCCAGCTACTATGACATGTATGAAACCTATGGTTTTTTCAGTGAATGTGCAAGGTTTTTTAAATGCTAAATCCTAACTATAACGTGGCTGAAACCTATGTTTTTTCAGTGAATTTCAAAGGTTTTTTAATGCTAATTCCTAACTATAACGTGGCTGAAACCTATGATTTTTTTCAGTGAATTTCAAAGGTTTTGTAAATGATAATTTTTAAATGTATTAATTGTTATATTTTTTATACTAATTTACTACATTGTTTTAAAGTATTTATTTTTAGATATTTTATTTTTTAAATTACATTACATATTTGTAAAATAAATTGAAAAAAAGGTTTTTAAAAGTATTGAAATTGTAATATTTTTATTTATTTGATTTTTTTAAATGTATATATATTTTATATAGCAGGCAATGATATCCTATGGAAAGAAATTCAAGTTACTGGTAAGTACAGTTAAATTTACTTGTCAGGAATAGTAGTGAGCTAAAAGATGCAGCACTGAGGTATCTCCTGATAACAGGTAAGTAAATTGGAATTTGTAGTTCGACTGATTTTTGAGGAATTTTTTTAAGTTCCAAAACTCCCCACTTAGAAAAATTTCCAAGTGAAACTAGTCAATGTTAGCCTATGGAAGGAAATTCAAGTTACTGTAACTAAAATTCGAATTACTTTTCAGGATTAGTAGTGGGCTGAAAGATGCAGCACAGAGGTCTATCCTGATAACAGATGAGTAAATCGGAATTCGTAGTTCGGCTGATTTTAGAGGAATTTTTTAAAGTTCCAAAACTCCACACTTCGAAAAATTTCCAAGGGAAACTAGTCAATGTTAGCCTGTGAAAAGGAAATTCAAGTTACTGTAACTAAAATTCGAATTACTTTTCAGGATTAGTAGTGGGCTGAAAGATGCAGCACAGAGGTCTATCCTGATAACAGATGAGTAAATCGGAATTCGTAGTTCGGCTGATTTTAGAGGAATTTTTTAAAGTTCCAAAACTCCACACTTCGAAAAATTTCCAAGGGAAACTAGTCAATGTTAGCCTATGAAAAGGAAATTCAAGTTACTGTAAGTATGGTTAGTATTACTTTTCAGGATCAATAGTGCGCTCAAAGATGCAGCACTGATGTTTCTTTTGATAAAGGGTGACTAAAATCGGATTTCGTAGTTCGGCGGATTTTACAGGAATATTTTGCTCAATAGTGAAGGAAGGGGGCGGGGCCTGAGGTAACATGTGTGCAAACACGCCCTGTGGCGTGTTTTAGATTGGGGAATTAATTCCTTTTCAATCTTGAGGTCCCCTGTGAGCCAACTAGCCCACCAGGTACCTCGAGTATGCGCCAGGCAGCTGTGTTGCAGAGAGGTGTTCTGAGGGCATGCCCCCTTTTTACAACACTCTGCAACACAGCTCTGTGGCGCTTCCTGGAGATACCTGCTGGACTAAATGCCCCCTAGGGGACCTCTGGATTGAAGAGGAATTAATTTCCCAACTTAAAACGCGCCACAGGGCATGTTTGCACTCACATCACCTCAAGCCCCGCCCCCTACCTTCACCACTGTGCAAACGCACCCTGTAGCGTGTTCTAAGTTGGGGGATGAAGTCCCCTTGCATACTGGGGGACCCTGGGGGCCAACTAGCCCACCAGGAACCTCCAGTATGCGCCAGGGGGGTGCGTTGCAGAGAGATGTAAAAAGGGGTGTGGCCTCATTACACCTCTCTGCAACGCAGCCCCCTAGTGCGTTTGTAGAGGGGGAACTAATTCCCCTTGCAAACTGGAGGTCCCTGGGGGCCAACTAGCCCACCAGGAACCTCCAGTATGCGCCAGGGGGCTGCCTTGCAGAGAGGTGTAATAAGGCCACGCCCCTTTTTCCACCTCTCTGCAACGCAGCCCCCTGGTGCGTTTGCAGAGGGGGGACTAATTCCCCTTGCATACTGGAGGTCCCTGGGGGCCAACTATACACCAGGAACCTCCAGTATGCGCTCAGGGAGGCACAGAGTACAGGACAGAGTACCATACTTCGTACCCCGTGATTAAAAAAAAAAAATAATAATTTTTTGGGGCTTTGGGAGTCCTTGTTGGACCCCCTGAGCATGCCTAGGGGGTCATGGTGCTTCTACCCTGCCCCCTTTGCGTGTTTTGCACTTTTGTTTCACTGCTTTCTTATAAGATGGCTGCTAACACTTCCTGGTTTGGAGTGTTGACAGACAGTTGACAGCCAATCAGCATGCAGCTTGTGCATGGGAATGTACGGAGTACATCGTCTCTAGATATCACTATGAATTTACTTTTGATTTTCTCAGGAACTACTGAACGGATTTACACCATTTAACAAAAAGCACAATCTGTGAACCAAACTCTACCTCTCTGCCAAATTTGGTGTAATTCCGTTCAGCCGTCGGGCTGTAGCCCTGTTTAAAGGTCCCTATGGAAAATTGCATGGGGAAAACAAATTTTGGGAACCCCTTTTTTCTCAGCCCCCATTTGACGAATCACCCCCAAACTTTCAGGGAAGGAGCGAGCGGAGCAGGCCATTTTCTTGGAGAAATTCGTGAAGATTCGTCCACCAGCGCCAAAGTGAAAAAAACGGAGGACAGTTAGAGAGCATTTTGGGAACTGTAGTCCTGCATGATGGAATGAGAAGCCAATGAGATAACACAGCAAAGGAAACCTGGAAGTTCTCACCATTTCGGGGTTAAAAGTCACCTAAAATAAGAACTGGTACTCACCTTTGCAGTATCGTTGAAATATGGTGATTAAGACATTAAAGATATGATTGAAGTGCCCCTTTAAATTGGAAGAAATTGGACTTGGACGCTTTTCAATGTCTAAGAAGTTACGTTATTTAAATCTTAAACAAACCCACTGATCTCGCAGCAGATGGCATTTGAGGAAGAGTCGTGGGACTCGAAACGCGTCATGCCTGACAGTCTTTTAATAAAAGCAACCTTACAAGTATTGCTGGTGTGGCCTGGGTTACGTCGCAGATGCAGCGCATGATTTCTTTAGGATTTCATAGAAGTGCCTGACACACTTCAAACCGGGCCCGATCCGTGAGGGAGATGCGCTCCCTTGTCAGAAGGAATTACAGAAGCATGGAGCTTTTTTAAGGAGTACCCCCAGCTGCGAAAGTTACAGGAACAGAATATATGATGGAAGGGCCACCATGTGAGGCCCGCCTCAACTAGGGGAATGGACTTTGCCAGCAGCTAAGGTCTGCAGAGGAACTTTCCGAAGCACGGCGTACTTAAGGCAATAGCCTCGAAAGATGGAAGCTGCACAGTGGTAGTAAGACTGGACCTGCACACCGTGACCAAGGCATGGAACTTTCCTTTTAAAAAGCATGTGCTGCACTCGGTACACGGTGTAAGAAGTGTGGTTTTACCATTATCGACATTGGAATCCAGTGGAAAAAAAAGGAGGACAGTTAGAGAGCATTTTGGGAACTGTAGTCCCGCATGATGGAATGAGAAGCCAATGAGATAACACAGCAAAGGAAACCTGGAAGTTATCACCATTTGGGGGTTAAAAGTAACATATAATAAGAACTGGTACTCACCTTTGCAGTATTATTGAACTATGGTGATTAAGAAGACATTAAAGATCTGATGATTGAACTGTCCCTTTAAATTTGAAGATATTGGACTTGGTATATGATGGAAGGGCCACCATGTGAGGCCCGCCTCAACTAGGGGAATGGACTTTGCCAGCAGCTAGGGTCTGCAGAGGAACTTTCCAAATCATTGCGTAATTAAGGCAATCGCCTTGAAAGATGGAAGCTGCACAGTGGTAGTAAGGCTGTACCTGCGCACCGTACCCCTGCGATCATGGGGTATACGCACCATACCCGGGAAGGTCTTTCCGTACCTGTTTTGGGGTGAACTCTGCTTTTACGGCTGTTTTCAGCTCCCGTAGAAAAAGGGTCGTACGGTGCGTACCCGACACAAATCGTACTTGCCGGGTCAGAAAAAGCAGCCGCTAACCGTACAGATGTCACGTACAGCGGGTTTTGAGGGAGATTCATGCGGAGATTCGAGTCGTACGGTCTTTGTACGATTTGTACGGAGTCCTGCTCCTGGTACGAATCGTACGAATCGTACGTATGGGGGACGTTGCAGGGTAGGATTCGTACAGGAAATAGGTTCCGAAAAGCTATTCGTAGCGGTTTTTCCCGAATCGGAATCGACCCCCATATAAGCAAAAGGCACAAGTCGTAACTGAGGACTACCTCTCTTCCAAATTTGGTGTAATTCCGATCAGCCGTTTGGGCTGTAGCCATGTCTAAAGATCCTATGAGAAATTGCATGGGGAAAACACGTTTAGGGACCCCCTTTTTTCTCGGCCCCCACTTGACCAATCACCCCCAGACTTTTAGGGAAAGAGCGGAACTGATCTGGCCAAAATTTCAATAAGATTCATCAATCGACGCCAAAGTTATTGCCAATAGAATGTTGAGGTTCTCCTATGGATAATAGGTCCTAACTATAACTACCTACTGGCGACCGCCAGTAGGTAATATATATATATATATAAGAAGGGAGTCAATGGTTCTTTCCCGGACCACCTCGCACAACGGAGGCAACAGAGAAAATGCTGCCAAATGGCAGTCCATACCATCATTGAGAGACGTTGTTACTTTACTAATGTCTCCGACTCTGCTGCCAATGGAAGTGTGAGGCTGGGAGTGAGGGATGGGAATTCCATTTAGCCCCGTATAAGTGCCATAGCCTTAACCATGCCACATTGCAAGTCAGCTTTCCAATTGGGAACATGAAGTAAATACCGACTGAACAGAACCACCAACCAGCAAGTTGGATACACTGCATGCTGGGTAATGCAGTCCGAATAGTGGAGGCCCCGGTGATTCCGTGCAACATTTTCCAGGTGCACTCAACACTACTTTAGTGACTGAGCCAATAAAGAGACTTACTTAGAAGCTGCCAGCACTAGAGGAACTTTTTAAACTAAAAGGCATTTGATAAAGGATGAACTCCGAAACGCGTCATGCCAGTTTAAATAAGTGTTTTTTTACAATCCCTGCTGTGTCGCCTCTTCTACTTCGAAAGAAGAAGATCGCCCTGGTATATATATATATATATATATATATATATATATATATATATATATATATATATATATATATATATATATATATATATATATTACCTACTGGCGGTCGCCAGTAGGTATATATAGTTAGGATTTTTTTGAATAGGGATTTCTGAAAATTCTATGTTGAATGCCTTTGGCGTTGATGTACGGAATTGGCTGAAATTTTCAGGAAAATGGCACATTTTGTTTCTGAGCGTCCCCTGAAAGTTTGGGGGGGTTTTGTCAAGCGGGGGACGAGAAAAAAGGGGGGTCCGAAAACGTGTTTTTAACATTGAGTTTTCCATAGGGTGTTTGGACTCAATTTTAGCTCGAACGGCTGAATGGATTTCTATGAAACTTGGCAAAATTGTAGAGACAGTTTGCCCGATGTGCCTTTGCTAGGTCTCAAGATATGTGCTCCAGTGGATTTTGAGAAATTAACGTTCAAAAAAATATATATATCTGTGACAGCGTCCAGGTTAGCGCCTCGGTTCGCGTACCAGACGCGTAACGGAACTTCGCGAGGAGAAGCGGATTGGCTCTCCGGTGACTCTCAACATTCTAAACAGTCCGGAGCGGCCGCCATCTTGTCTCTCGGTAGGATCGAGAGACAAGAGGTGGAAATAAACGAAGGGGGAAATGAATGAAAGGGGCAAGGTAGACCCCTCCTGACCCCCTAGGATTGATGTGGGGGCTATTAAAGGGCCCCGCGGGGCAAAAAAATAAAATAATTTTTTTTTCGATTTTTCCCGGTGGAAGCGCTACCCGGAACGCGAACCGGGTAGCTCACCGGTAGCGTAACGGGAGTCCGCCATCTTGTGTTTCGGACGAATTTAGTCACAAGATGGAGAATAAACAATGTTGGGAATGGGTATAAGGGGGCACGGGAGACATATCCTGACCCCCTAGGTTTTTCGAGGGTGGCTGAGGAGGCCCATATATGTAAAAAAAAAACTGTTTTTTTCAAATTTTCGCACGGTTAGCGCCCGGTCCGCGCACCGGATAGCGTTTCGGAAAGTGTAACAAGGGGAAAACCAAGGGAAATAGTAAAATAATATTTTAGAGTGCTTTGAGGTAGGGTAGCTCTGAATAGAGCTGTTGTGTTGTGTGGGTGATGTAAGTACCACCATGTAGGTACCAATGAAGAGTCTAAAATTCAATGTACACCGTCTCCTCTGTAGATATTTTGTATGTTCTAATATGGGTTATTTAAATGTAAATGTGTGGAAAAGCACTTCATGCTTTAAAGCAATTGTATTTTTGAACTGATTGTTCTTTCCTCTTAGTCCTCCTCTTTGTTTTTTTTCCCCACACTCTTCTTCGGCATGATAGTTGATAAATTCGTTCCCTCAAAAAAATTATATACATAAAAAAATTATATTAAATACATATAAAATATATTTTTCCTTTAAAAGAAGAATACATTTTACAGCTTTTGATATTTGCTATTAAAAAACCATTGAAATTCACTGAAAAAACTATAGGTTATAGACCATATATAGTTAGGAATTAGCATTTACAAAACCTTGAAAATTCACTGAAAAAACCATAGGTTATAGACCATATATAGTTAGGAATTAGCATTTACAAAACCTTATTTTACTCACACAAAACCATTTAAATTCGCATATATAGTTAGTTGCACTAACTATATATCGCGCACCCGCAATCCACTGCTGATCATGTCACATATTACATCATTCATGAAATGGTCAGTGACATCACTGATGACATCACTGATGACATCTCAATTGACATCACTGATGACATCACTGATGACATCTAGTGACTGTATGTTTCTGTAAAGTTAAAATATGTCTTACAGTGTCTGGATGAAGGATTTAGTAGGTGCATGACTGACTGTATGAGTGAGTGATTAAATGTGTCTCACTGAGTTCATGGGTTAGTGACTAAACTGTCTTAATTTGTGCATCATTATGTCTGTTGTTCTGTAAACTGCTGCATGTGTTGATCAGTAGCTATATGAGTAACTATATGAGTTATTGATTGGTTGCCCAAGTATTTGTATGGGAGACTGAGTGTGTGTGTGGGTGGCTGGGAGGTGTATGACTCTGTGCATAGATGTGTGAGCAGTTGATTCACTAGATGTATGGGTTCACAAGTGCATGTGGAAACAGCTGTATGGGCGGTTGACTGTGTGCATGAGTGTATTGGTGAGTGAATGAATATCTCAGTGCTACATGTCAAAGTAAGTACATATGTAAAACACAGTACATGTGAGAGATGACATATATAAATAACTGTGCATAAGAGCCAGTGAATGTGTGAGTGGCTGTATGGATCATTGTGAACTTGTATCAGGGATTGTATAACAGAGTAAATATGTGTTAGTATATGTTTGAATAAGTAAGGTGTGTATAACTGTATAGTTGAGGAAATGGAGGTGTGATTGATTCTTTGCATGACTGACTAGGTGTGTGAGTAACTCCATGGATGAGTGACAGTCTGTGAATGTCTGTTTACACTGAGTGTATCTAAGGTTATATTAGAGTCTGAAGAGGTTCATCGTATTATCACATGAATGATGTCATCAGTGATGTGATCAGTAATGTAAAATGAGATGTCATCAGTGATGTCATTTGAGATGTCATCAGTGATGTCATTAGTGATGTCATTTGAGATGTCATCAGTGATGTCATCAGTGATGTCATCAGTGATGTCATTTGAGATGTCATCAGTGATGTAATCAGTGATGTCACTGACCACATATGTAATATGTGACATGATCAGCAGTGGATTGCGGGTGCGCGATATATAGTTAGTGCAACTAACTATTTATGCGAATTTCAATGGTTTTGTGTGAGTAAAATAAGGTTTTGTTAATGTTAATTCCTAACTATATATGGTCTATAACCTATGGTTTTTTCAGTGAATATATATATATATATATATATATATATATATATATATATATATATATATATATATATATATATATATATATATATATATGTATATATATATATATGTATATATATATATATATATATGCAATGACCTTTACCTGCAGGAACAGGGGACCGCGATGGGCACCTGTTTTGCCCCCAATTACACCAATTTACATCTCGGCTGGTGGGAGGAATAGGTGTTAAGGGGAGGTCCCCTTGACTATTGGACGGAACATGCTCTACTATGGGTTAGATACATCGATGATGTCTTCGTGCTGTGGCAGGGCACGGAGACATCAATCGGGTATATTTTTTGAGGATTTGAATCTGAATTCCCTCAATTTAGAATTTTTAGGACATTCAAGTAAGAAAACATTTGATTTTCTCAACATTGGGATTACCCCAACTGATAGTAGATTAGAAACAACAGTGTTCCGGAAAACAACTACAGGGAACTACATTTTTCAAGCGGAAAGCGCCCATACAGCAGCCCTTATAAGAAGCATTCCATTAGGGGATTACTATAGAGCGAGGCGAACCTGCAGTAGTGACGAGGAATATGAGAAAATTGAGAGAGGCATCCAGTAAGGCAAAGAAATTGGTGAGACAGAATATATTATTCGAACCCTCCAGAACTCAGAAACAAAAGAATTTAAGTAAAAGGCAGAAAGATCAGGTCAGTTCGAGATTCATAACCACTTTTAATTTCCAATTTGTTTTATTGAGTTTAAGAGCAAGAAAAACAGGCATAGTAAGGCGAATAGCATGCAGTAGGTTTATGTAGCGAGCGAGAACATAACCACTTTTAACAATAAACATAAGGAAGTTAGATCCATTCTGAGAAAACACTTGTATCTTATACAGAATGATCCAGTGTTAGGCATGAAAGTTAAAAGGAATCCCAAAATTACCTGTAGAAAATCTAAATCTTTAAAAGACCTAGTCGTGAGAAGTGAGTTCATAGAGAGCAAGAAAAGTAACACTGATTGGTTGAAACAGAAACCTGGTTGTAAAAGATGTTTTAAATGCAAAGCATGTCAACATGGGATGAATTGTACCAATTTTAAAACATCTCTTAACAAGACAGCTACCATCAAGTTCAAGTTCAGGGATTTGTAAAGCGCACTACTCACCCAGAGGGTCTCAAGGCGCTTGGGGGAGGGGGTGCATTATTTATCGAATAGCCAGGTTTTAAGTTACTTCCTGAAGGAGATGTGGTTCTGGGTAAGGCGAAGGTGAGTGGGGAGAGAGTTCCAGGTTTTGGCCGCCAAGTAGGAGAAGGATCTTCCTCTCATGGTGGATCTATGGATCCGCGGAACTGCGGCGAGGGCTTGATTGGAGGATCTTAGTTGGCGGGTGGGTGTGTAGAAGGACAGTCGTGTGTTGAGGCATTCGGGTCCTAGTTTGTAGAGAGCCTTGTGTGCGTGGGTGAGGAGACGAAACGTTATTTTCTTGTTGACGGGAAGCCAGTGGAGGTCTTTCAGGTGGCCGGTAATGTGAGCTTGGCGCGGGATGTCCAAGATGAGTCTGGCTGATGCGTTTTGGATGCGTTGGAGTTTTTTCTGTAATTTGGCTGTGGTTCCGGCGTAGAGGGTGTTTCCATAGTCCAGTCGGCTTGTGACCAGTGCGTGGGTGATAGTCTTTCTTGTTTCGGTGGGAATCCAACAAAAGATTTTTTTGAGCATACGAAGTACGTTGAAGCAAGAGGATGAGACAGCTTTTACTTGTCTGGTCACCGAGAGGGAGGAGTCTAGGATGAAGCCTAGGTTACGTGCGTGATCTGTGGGTATGGGTGCCGTGCCCAGGGCCGATGGCCACCATGAGTCGTCCCAGGCAGAGGGGGATGATCCTAGGATGAGGACTTCCGTTTTGTCTGAGTTAAGTTTTAGGCGGCTGTTTTTCATCCATTCGGCTACTTCTTTCATGCCTTCATGAAGATTGGTTTTGGCAGTGTTAGGGTCTTTGGTAAGGGAAAGGATCAGCTGGGTGTCGTCAGCGTAAGAGATGATGTTAAGGTTGTGTTGTCGCACGATGGATGCAAGGGGACTCATGTAAACGTTGAAGAGGGTGGGACTGAGTGATGATCCTTGTGGTACTCCGCAGATGACTTCGGTGGCCTCTGATTTGAATGGGGGGAGTCGGACTCTCTGGGTTCTCCTGGCGAGGAACGAGATGATCCAGTTCAAGGCCTTTCCTTGAATGCCGATGTTGTTGAGGTGTTGTATGAGGGTGTTATGACAGACTGTGTCGAAGGCGGCGGAGAGGTTGAGTAGGATGAGGGCAACTGTTTCTCCGTTGTCCAGTAGTGTTCGGATGTCGTCTGTCGCTGCAATAAGGGCGGTTTCGGTGCTGTGTTTGGCTCGAAAGCCAGACTGTGAGGAGTCGAGGGAGTTGTTGGATTCAAGGAAGGCGGCGAGCTGTCTATTGAAGGCTTTATCAATGACTTTGGCAGGGAATGGGAGGAGGGAGATATGGCTGTAGTTCTTAAGTTCAGAGGCGTCTGCTGTGGGTTTCTTCAGGAGGGCGCTGAGTTCGGCGTGTTTCCAGCTTTCTGGGAAGGTAGCGGAGTTGAAGGAGCAGTTGATGACATCACGGAGATGGGGTGCGATGATGGAGTCGGCTTTGTTGAAGATGTGGTGGGGACAGGGGTCGATTGGCGAACCTGAATGTATGGAGTTCATTAGGCGGATGGTGTCTTCAGTGGTGATTGGGTTCCAGGCATTAAGGATGTTAGAGGGCGGATTAGGTTCGGAGGTGGGTGAAGTGGACTGTTCATTGGAAATGTTCTCAAAGCTGTTATGTATGTCGGCGATTTTGTTGTAGAAGAAAGAGGATAACGAGTCGCAGAGGTCATGGGAGGGAGTAATGTCGTTTGAGGCTGCGGTGGGGTTGGTAAATTCTTTAACGATGTTGAATAGTTCCTTGCTGTTTTGGGCGTTGTTGTCGAGTCGATCCTTGAATGCTGATTTCTTGGTGGATCAGATCAGTTGGTGGTGTTTGCGGGTGGCTGTCTTGAAGGTGGTCAGGTTGTCAGTGGTTGGGTTTTTTCTCCATGTTTTCTCGAGAGTACGGCATCGTTTCTTGGATTTCTTAAGGTCCTCGTTGAACCAGGGGGCCTTTTTGCTACTCTGTTTGGTTTGGTGGTTTTTAAGGGTGCTAGTTCGTCAGCGCTATGAGTGATCCATTGTTTGAGGTTGGTGGCCGCTTGGTTTGGGTCCGAAGAGAGGGCGGGAGGGTTTTGTTTGAGCGATGTGAGGAGTTGGTCGATGGTGATTTTGTTCCAGTTTCTTCTCGGAATAGGTTGTGGGGGGTTGTGGGTCGAGGTAGTTTTGTAGCTGAAGTGAACACAGCTGTGGTCCGTCGAATGGAGAGTTGTGGTGTGATCGAGGGAGATGTGTTTGCAGGAGGTGAAGATTGGGTTGAGTGTGTGTCTGGCTACATTGGTGGGGATGTCAACAAGTTGTTTGAGACCAAGGTTAGCCAGGTTGTCCAGAAGGGTGGTGGTGTTGTTGTAGTTTTTCTTTTCCAGGTAGAAGTTGAGGTCTCCCAGTATAATGTAGTTCTCGGAGGCGAGGGCATGTGGACTGATGAATTCAGTGATGTCTTTGCTAAATTGTTTACGGGTTCCTGGTGGTCTGTAGATGAGGGTGCCTCTAAGTGTGGTCCTGGGGTCGGTGTGGATCTGAAAGTGGAGGTGTTCGGCGGTTACAAGGTTATTGTCGAGGCTGGTCGTGATTCTGATGGTGTTCTTATGGACGATGGCGATGCCTCCTCCTGTTTGGTTGGTGCGGTCTTTTCGGATGATCTTGTAGGCGTCCGGGATGGCTATGGCGATGTCGGGTGCAGAAGATGCGTTCATCCAGGTTTCTGTAAGGAAGGCGATGTCCGGTGAAGCAGTGTCGAGTAGGTCCCAGAGTTCAGTGGCGTGTCTGTGGACCGAGCGGGTGTTCAACAGGATGCACTTCAGGTGGTTAGGGTCGGAGCTGTGTTTGGAGTTCGTGAATTTTGGTGTGGGTCTTGATGCAGGCGAACTTGCATGAGTGGCAGACGAAGGGACCGTGGGTACGTCCTGGGGAAGCTTCGTAGCATTGTGGTGTGCGTCTGGGGTTAAGGGCTAGGAGGGTGGTGGCGGCATACGTTAAGCGGGAGGAGTGCGGTTTGCGAGGGCCAGGGGGTCTGGCGCTGGGCGCGGTCCAGGCGCGGACGGGCGTAGACGGGCTTACCTTTGGCGCACCTTTGGCGCGCATGGGGCCCGAGCGCTGCGCGTAGAAGCGTCGGTGCATAAACTGCAAAAGTGAATATGTGCTATATTTATTACAATGCCCATGCCCCAAGATATATATTGGGAGCACTACTCTACCCGTGCACCAGCGAATCCTACAGCACAGGCGTGCAATTGTGAATCAGGACAGAACTTACCCCGTTGAGCAGCATTTTGAGTTACACCCCCAAAGTAAGCCTGCAGGCTTACAATATACTTGCATAGCAGAGGTCCCGAAGAAAAAGAGAGGAGGTGACAGAAAGGGAGAGCTAAGGAGGTTGGAGACTTATTTTATTTTGGAGTTTAATTGTAAAGAGCCGCAGGGTTTGAATGTAGATGAGGATCTTCATACATGTCTGTCCCGGTTATGAGTATAATTGAAGAAATAATAAAACAGCCTTGAGCAAATCAAAACTACACAGAAAAATTATGAATTGTTAGTGTTTTTAAGTAACCTTCCCCCTTTTTTCTTTTAATACATTAGTGGTAGTATAATATGAGAAATCACTTTGACATTGGGTCGAAAAGAATGGAATGGGAAAATGCTAACATTAACACCATGACTGCTTGGCAGATTTTTCCCCGGTGCTGGGACTCAATGTCAATGGATGTGGTCATGACGAGCTCAGCTCATCATGAGCACCCTAGAGGTATACCTCATGACGAGCTGAGCTCGTCATGAGCATGGAAGGGGTTAAGAATATATCACTGTTTGATGTATGTAATGGGATTGGAATCTCTTTTTGCACTGACACTTTATTCAAGCGTGCAGTAATAGTGGATTGTTTACAGTAGAAGTATAGTTTATTATTGTTTACATTAAAGCACTTGCACTTTATTTGCACTTACGTGCAATATGAATATTAATTGTTTACAGTAAGAAAGTAATATTGTTTACATGCACGCACTGGCACTTTATGAAAATAATAAGGATGTGTTAGATCTGTTGTATTACCAAAAAGCCCACATTCCATTTATTCAAAGTTTTCCCTATAGACAAAGCCACGTGTAACAATTTGATATTCATTGTTAGCTGTCCCAGGGATAATAATTACGTTTAAGTGTCAAAGTTTGTTGGTCAGCATGTGATAAGGAATTCTAGAAAAACATGTAAATGCCTTCCCAGTCCCCACCCCCCCCTTTTTTTTATACGGGCACTTGCCCTAATACACGTACATTTTTAGAAAATGGAATCGATTTTAAAGCGCACTTGCACTTTATTCTCAATGTTTATATATCCATTGGTTCTGAAATGTTAAAGAAGGGATGTTAGGTCTCAACACATAATTATTGGCATTTACTGTGATATGAAACGTCCTTCTAATGCTGAATGATGTACTCTTTTACAAGTGTTAAAATAGCCACCGCACTGTGAGACAGCTTGACAATGATTTGAATGTCCGTCTACACTGTTTACTACCACTTTTCTGTATTTTAATCAGTCCGTAATGGTGGCAAAAACATAGTGATCAAGGGAGCTTGACTCCCGAAACGCGTTGATGTAACTCTGAATAAAGAAGCCTGAAATAATAATACCCATGTTCGATTGCCGGATGATTTCCTTTTTACGAGTGTGGATATCCTATTGTTGAATATTTATATATATATATATATATATATTCACTATGCTCACCTCACGCACTGTTGAGCCTATGTTAAACAAGGTCCTTCCTTCAACTTTTTAAAATATGTTGAGAAACAATGTGGAAACACTGCTCACTTTTCCTCACTAGCTGTCTTTTTTTCAATTCAAACTGTTTCTTAATTCAGAAAAGTTCTCTGTGACCTTCTCTGACGAACACCATAATGTAACTCTGACGGAAGAGCTGCTCTTATTTTCTTGGAACAGGAACGCTGCTCGTGATTTGAAAGTGATGCAAGTCAGTGCAGAATTGTAACACTACTCACAGTCAGTTTCCCCTCAAAAGTCACTTACGAGTCAGCGCAGAATAAAACGATACTCACAGACTGTATTTCATAGTCGTAGAGTGTAATATAGTGGGATAGAGTGCCGTACAGTGGCTTAGAGTGTTGTAGAGTGGAGTGGCGTACAGTGGTGGGGCATAGAGTGGAGTATCATAGAGTGGATTGGCATAGAATGACATAGGGTGGTGTAGTGAGTCATGGACTACAGGGGAGTAAAGTGACTTGAAGTGGTTTAGAGGGAATTGCATAAAGTGTAGAATAGTGTTGTGGATTGGAGTAGGGTCTTTTGCGAGTGGAATGATGTAACGACCGGATTTTCGGACCAGATAGAATCCGCTCACCAAGATGCCACCAACCCGGCCGAAACGTAACCACCTCCCTCCTCAGGACCTACTTACCATGGTACCTGGGTACCTACCTGGGGATGGGAAATTAGCAATATACAAGCTTAGATCATCCAAAACACCACCAAATCCATAAGGATTACTAGAAACAATCACTAGTTGCTACGGAATTCCATATTCTACACCACACTCATACCTTATAGTCTCGCGGCACCTCAGGCCCAGACTACGCTACCCTCCTCCTCCTAGTGAAGGGGGCAGTTCTGATTACTTACCATTACACACTGACCACAATCAGTGTTCACACAAGCCACAATCCTGTGGGTATACATACCGTATCCTCCCGGTGCTCTCTCAAGCCACAATCCTGTGGGTATACACATCGTATCCTCCCGGTGCTCTCTCTCTCAAGCCACAATCCTGTGGGTATACACACCATATCCTCCCGGTGGTCACGCTTCTGTCACAATCAGGTGACGATACACACCGTATCCTCCCGGTGCTCTCGATTACTATCCTATTGATACCTTCAACTCTCTCTCTCTGTTGGGAAGTTTTCACTATATACCACTGGGAATGTCTCATATACAATATTATAGGTTATGTGATAGGTAGACAGTTCAATCCTCTCACACAAGAATGGTCAAATTACGGTATGCAAAGGTTATTCTCTGATTTAAGCGCTCCCTGCTCCCTTGCTCAGTTACCACTTACCCGGACGGGAAACACATCCGTCCACATTACAGCATCTGACTAGAAGAAAGGTTAACTTTACCATGAAAACAACAGTTACACAATGGTTCACTAAGAACTGGGGTCCCTTTATTACACAATAGCAAATTATAACAACAATATAATACTGCAATATAACATATAGCCTGAAAAGCAAAGGAAAGAATTAGAATGTGTGTGCACGCTAATAAGAAAGGGTCGACGTCACCTCATGAGTACGAAGTCTGGACTCGGTTGTCATCTGGGTTCCCTTCTCGTCTGTGCCTTGGCTCATCTTAGGATCACCCCTGCAGTCACGGATACACGTCTGCACCGCTATGCTCTGTCTCCTCTGTTCTCCTCCAAGTAACTGGAACCTCCCTCTTGTTCTCTGTTTCGTCTGTCTCACTCTCACTGTTCTGCACTACTCCTCTCTCCTCTTGATCACGGACTATCTTCACCTTCCGACTTCGATCTTATAAATCAGTTTCTGCCGCTCTAGTATTCATTCGCTCTGCTAACTTCTTCACTCTGCATGCTCTGATCTCAGTATCAAAGCTCACCAGCTGCTCCAACTAAAGTAACTTCAATCTTTCTGAGAGATTATCAGCCTTCGGTCTTTTCGGACTTCAAAATGGCGACTGTCTGCTTTAAGTTGATTAACTGCAATAATGCTAACGACTAGCTGCCGTCTACTAACTGACTGAATGAACCCTCCTCCTCTCTGTGCTTTCGCTAATATAGAACCTTGTTCATACATGGAAATTTCCAGCCAGTAACCTGCCGCCCACCAAATTCTTGTACCACCCCGTGCCAAGGACACATTCTCAGCCGGCCGGCCTGATGTTATGACTTCGACACGAAGAAAAATACAGTCTTTCGATAACGGCCAGCCCGAGCCGGTTCTCTCCAAGCGAACAACACCTTATAACTAAAACATGGACAAAGAGTTATAGCATCATTTGGGGATTTACAACAGAAATTCTCGATCCCTCCTACTGACTATCTAAAGGATATACAAGTGCACACTACTATTCGACAACTCTCAACAAAAATACAGACAGAGACTGTCCCTTTCTTTGAAATTATAGCTAGGCGGGCCACTAGGATAGGTAGTATCTACGATCTTTTAATAAAGAGACATAGAGATGATTTGGAGTGAGTCGAGAGAGGATGGGCAATAAAGCTAGATAATCCCAACATAGATGTTGACATGTCTTTGATGCTATCCTCTAAATTATTTTTAGCATCTAACTTAAAGGCAAAATACTATCGAACTATATATGACCTTTATTATACACCTGCCAAATTATTTACTTGGGGCCAAAGGCCTAACGATCAATGTCCAAGGTGCGTTATGTCTCCAGCGAACCTTATACACATGTTTGCCGACTGTCCCGAACTAGATCTAATTAAAAAGATGATTTCTGATTATTGGACAGAAATTTTTGGACATAACCTAAGAACCTCATTGACATTGTACATATTTGGCCATGATAACTCTCTAGGATATGAAAAGGAAGAAGTAATGTCTGTATTTTTAGGCATGGCTGTCCTTCGAATCATACTTGCTGCCCAATGGAAAGATCTAGAGGCACCTACCTTTCAAATGTGGCTAAACCGGTTTTTGGGGACCTATAAACATAAACAAGAATCAGCTATATACAATACAAGAGGGAAGAAATCTAGACTGTTCGGGGCCCAGATATGGGCTCCTGTCACTCTCTGGTATGAAAATGAAAGGAGATATTAAAACCTCCATAGGACAAGAAAATTGAACTCTATATTTTTATCTGTTATATCAACTGGATTGTAACCATTTATATGAATATCGTTATTGTCCTTTTTTCATTTGTCAGGTTTTATTTGTTTAATCGGAGATCATGATTTGAGAAGCCTTAATATATTCTGTATTATTAATTGTTTATGGTGTTTGATATTTATGAATTGAATTATGTTCCTTCATTGTTGCATACGCTTGAACTTGCTAAAAAAAAAATCAATAAATAACTAAAACATTACATTTGACCTAAAAGCGTCTCAAGCAGCCGAGGCAGAAAGAAAGATGGAGTCTCTCCTGTTCGAGGCCTACAAGGCCCGAAGTAAGCATAAAGATGAATAACTCTATCAGGAATATACTAGTAACCTTACAAATGGACGGAATAATACTAATACTGGGGAATCTATGGCCTAACATAAGCTTATAGGCCCTAGAGTAGAGAAAAGAATAGGGAATTATATCAAGCATCTTGTAAATAGGCCAAATCTAAGGCTCTAATCCCTCTATTAGAATGATAGTAGGCTAAAGTCACCTTCACTCAAAAAGGGAACAAAACTCGGTCAGAACAAATGCGTAGAGTGGAATAGGGTGGAGTGGTGTAGAGCGGCGCGCTGTAGGGTGGAGAGTTGTAGAGTGTTGTGTTGCAGTATCATACCTCCCTGCCTCCTGTTGTGTGAGGTATCATGACCTTGGACACTCAAAAGCATGAACGTTACCATAAATCTTTAATATGGTCATAATACATTGAACTGTTTGTTGCCACTGACTGATGGTACCTTAGTGTGGCTTTGTAGGCAGCTGTAACCTCAATGTACACTGTCATAAGCACTACAGCTCAAATGAAGACAGTACTCTGAACAAACAAATAGAAGACCAGTAAATGAACTGTTGCAATTTGTACCATGAATAATGCAGGAGTACAATGTGATGCTATGTTAAGTACTGGTTTTAGCCCATCTCTCACTTCTAAAGGACTTCGAGTTTGTTAATTATGTTTATGACCTGTTGACAATATTGTCAGTTTTTTATGTCGGCAGCACTGCTTCAAGTATGTGCACATCCTACGAGCACTCACTGATGCTGTTGTACTGTTAACGCAAGTGTTACAAAGGCGACACCATCTGTATAAATCCTACCACGCTCAATATCAGGCACTTGCAGCGAAGAGTTCCCGGCTTAGGTGGACATGGAGATTGTGAACAGTGAGCACGGTAAGGCGTGTTAAACTGATGCACATTTCCATATTTTCTTAGCAAGCTCAAGTACCAGAGTTTTTCAGTTGTAGTGGTGATTTGGTGTAAACACTATTCATTATTTCTGGAGTACTATTATTGGAGTTTGTCACTGTGAAAGAGTTATAGTGGCAATGTGGCGTATGTGATACGCATTCTTTATGAAGAGCTATTAATCATTGTAGAACACTACTGTGCATTAGAGACACTTATGAACATTGGTCAGCACTTTACTGAATTAGTGTCTTTGAAGTGAAGTTGAAAGGAATGATAAGTACAATGTATGTCGTAATAGTAATAAGAACATTGTTGAAGTGCCACAATGCACATCTACAGAATGAACTGTGATGCATTGCACAGTATGAACATCTTTGCTACTCTAGGTTATTTAGTATTTGCACTGCATTACTCTAGCATCATTGGTTGATGTTGGAACTCTGAGAAAGTGAGCTATAGTTCATAAGATAGACTCTTTAAGGACAATTGCTTGCCAGGGTGTCACTTGAAACAAGCAGTGAACTGTTGAATGTTCATGTAAGTGCATCACGTAAATTCTTTCTTTGAGGTAAGTCATAACCATAATATTGAACCATTAGACTGTGTTGTTAACCCCTTCCCTGCGGCGGCTATTCCGCCGTAGCGCTAAGAGGGGGGGGGGGGCGGTCGCGCAGCGGTCCCGTGCTTGTGACGGAACCGCTCCGTCACGGCTCGCGGGTGAGCTGTGCTTATGACGGAACGGTACCGTCACGAACCCGCTCGTCCATTAATTAGTCAGCGCAGGAGCGGAATTCGTGCTGCGCAGGCGCGGCGAGCGAGCCGTGACAGAAGCGTTCCGTCACAAGCACAGCTCACCCGTGGCTTGTGATGGAGCGGTTCCGTCACAAGCATGCAACGGGTTAAATGGTTCTATTGTGATTTCAAGGATCCTCTGCTAGTTACGGACATCATCTGTTCCAGGTCTCCCCCCGCTTTACCCTCACTAACGCCCTTCCCTTCATCTAGCCACTGCAATCCACTGGTTGTTGCTAAGGCACAGAGTTGGTGCTGCTGAAAGGTGAGCTTTGAGGGTACTGCGCCTGAGGAACCATTAGCCAGCCTGTCACATAGAGTTTTGTGACGTACAGTGTTGTGAGGTAGACTGTCATAGCACACAGTGTCATAGCGTGCAGTGGAGAAGCATACAGGGGAGTTGTGCAGCGTACTGTGTGGTAGAGTGAAGTGGTGTTGAATGGAGTGGCACACACTGAAGTGGAATAGACTGGAGTGGTGTACAGTTAAGTAACATGTCGTACAGTACAGTGGCATGCGCTAGAGTGGAGTGGCATGGAGCTTCATAGAGTAGAGTGGAGTGTAGAAGAGTGCATTGTTGTAGTGTCAAGTGGCATGCTGTAGAGTGGAGTGGCATGTCGTAAAGTGGAGTGCAGTGGCATGTCATAGAAGCTCGTATGTCATATATAAATTTTTTGGGGTTGAATTCAGTAGGTACCAGGAATTTGAGTGCTGTGCAGTAGAGTGCCATGACATAGAGTGGGATATCGTAGAGGACCTTAAAGTCGAGCTGAATAGCCTGGAGTGGTGTACAGTGGAGTGGCGTGTTGTACTGTGCAGCTTGTGGTAGAGTGCCGGGCCTGGCCTGCAGCTAGGTCCTGCACCAAACTCCTCGCTGGCATTAGACCCCCCTATTATGCACAGCCTTTGGTGCCCCACTCCCACTGACTAACTAAGTGATATTATAATACAAAGGGTGTTTTTATTTCGTAAGACAGCCTTCATTATCAATTTATTAAATGTTCAGAACAGCAAAATATACAAATTTGTCCATTTGGCTTTATCAAAAGGTCAGCATATCAACATATTTAAATCAGATTCATTGTTTTGTCAAAAAGTTACCAGTAACTGCAATGTTTAATAAAAGTGATCATCATATAAAACTAAAGTGTTCTTTTAAAAAAACATGTCTTTAAGTCTTATTTTTTAGGGCCACAAAATACAGCCATAATCACAGGAGGGCCCAGCACTCCAACTGAAGAGCATAGAACTCCATCTTGCAGTGCTTCAAAAAAACATAGTGAGCTCTCTTGGGCTAATGGATGTATTGGCTAAAGAAATTTACCTTTTTTGTAATGCTGCTGGATAGCTACTGCACTCCCTGCATCCCCCACAGCATACAAATAGCTTGGTGGTGCCCCTGGACCTTCTAGAGGCACCACCAGGGCACCCTCATCTTGAATTTTTATTGGGGGTGCAGGGGTAGCCCCTAGGGCCCCTGCAGCATTGCCATTTTCCTGTAAGTGCAGGAGCTGGCAAATTGTACATTTTTGCTTTGTGAGTTCTTTTATTATAAACTGGGGTGCACTGGTGCTCACCCAGGGCACGGCATAAATATTTTTTTTTAATATTTGGGATGCTGGGGAAGCCCAGGGCCCCATGGCCCTGCCAGTTCCCAGCAAGTGCAGGATTCAGCCACCTTTGTTTATTTTTTTAAGTAGTGTGGTAATGACCCAGTGCCCACCTAGGAAACCCCACAACATCTACAATGTTGGAGGCTGCAGTAGGAGGCCCATGTTCATGCAGTCCCACTATCTACTATGCCTGCATCCATACCTGTTGCGATGGAATCTGGCCTTGCTCTCACCTGGATAGAGCAGCATTTCAGACTACTCCCACAGTGCAGTAGCAATTCCTTGATTCCCTAGCTGGGGGGATGGGCACGAGTAGGGAAAAAGGTTTGTGCTCCCAACCAACAGGAGCGGTTTTCTGGTGGGAGCACATAAGATTTCCCTATACACACTCTTGCAGGCCGGAAAACAACAGTGTTTTTGAGGTTAAGGTCCCTGGGACACTGTCCAAAAGCTGAGCCTGAGGAATGGGGTCCCTGGGGCAATACAATTGCTCAGGGAGAGGGGTACATATGTCCCCCCCCTTTTAACTAAATCAATGTGGGGATGGAGTCTCCGGAGCCTGGAAAAGACTTGTAGAGGGGAGCTGCGCAGCCCCTCTTCTTTCAACAAAATACAGCCCCAGGGGTTGGGATTACAATGCCAGAAAAAGGCTTGATTAATAAAATCAGTGTCCCCCATGCCCTGCCCCACCTTGAATTAGTTTTTTTCCTAATGTGCTGCAAATTTATAGACCCTCTGCAAACTTGCATTAAAAGTTAACAAAACATTTTTGACCCCCACCCCTGCCCTACCCCCTTATTAGTTTTTTAACCTTCTTTAAAGGGCAGGAGACTGAATCCACAAGTCCTAAAATGGCTGCTGCAAACATCTTTGTAGATATGGTGGGAGCCACTTTCTTAAGGATCCTCCATGGGGTGAAATTACTAACTTTTTCAAACCCTAATACCTTTCCAACTACTGAACTGCTTTACATCGAATCACAAAAAGCACCGCTTTCTGGCCCAATATCTAGCTTTCTGACCAATTTGGTGAAATTCTGTTCACCCATTTTTGCTGAATCACTTTTAAGTTTTCCTAAGGAAAATTATAGAGGGAAAACACATTTTGGTAACCCACCTTTTTTCAGCCCTTACTTGAAAGTGAAGTAGTGTGGCTCACTGGTTAGAGGCGGCAGACCCGAGAGCAGAGGACGGCCCGGGACCAGGGTTCGATTCCCGGCGCGGCAGGTTTCTGGACCAGGGTCAGCGGACTCGATAATTCTCTCGCCTCGGTGCCCACTCTGATCAGCGATCACACTCGGCAACTCTGGGCATTAGCTTGCCTTATCTTTACTAACGGCCCCACCAGACCGCCGGGGATGCCTGGTCTCACCCTGGAGATACCCATTAAGGGACCATCTCTCAGGGAAACCAGGAAGGGTTTCGCAGCGGTCGAAGCGCCTTGGGACCCTACGGGTAAGTAGTGCGCTATATAAATGCCTATACATTTACATTTACATTTACATTTACATTTACATTTACAAAGATCACCACAAAACCTTCCAGGGAGGAGCTGAGGTGGATAAGACTTTTTTTGCTAAGTTTTGTGAAGATTCAAAGGTATCAACAAACCAAAAATCACTTTTTGTATAGAAATTATATATTCAAAATCAGAACACAAAAGATGTCAACCTAACCAAAGAACAAAAGACAGCATTACTCCATTTACAGAACAAGGAGAAATTGGTTAAGCCATCAGATAAGGGCGGAAATATTGTTTTGCTAACAAGGGATTTTTACTGTCTAGAAGCAATGCAACAACCCCAACCAATTTTTGAGGTGTTCTCATCCGACAACTCCAAACTTCTATTATCTTCCCAAAGGCCATAAGAACAAAGAGACCCCACCAGGACGTCCAATCACATCTTCAAAGGATGGTCTCATGAAATATATGTCAATGTATATTGACTATTGTCTAGTAGAGTTTGCAGTAACTCTTACCTCTCATGTGCGAGATACCAAGGACTTTCTGAGACAGATAGCCTATATAGTATGGGAAGCTGACATGCTAATGATAGTACTTGACATCACCAGTTTTTATACTAGCATCTCAAATGAACATGAAAATGATTTGAAATACTTCCTACAGGGTAGATGACTAAAATGTGAAGAATATAACAGAATGCATGTAGAGTGTACCCAATTTTATCTGATGAATAACATCTTTTGTTTGAGGAACTGCTGAATAGACAAACACACAGGCAGACCAAGGGTTGAAGCCCAATGACATATGGGTAAATGAGGTTGTTATGCCGGCTCCCTGCCTCCTCTGGGTGCTGGAATTGCTTTGACAGAGAGGGAGCTGCTGAATATGCAGCTCGCTCTCTGTTATAGCGGCTGTGCTTTACTTTAAGCAAGCAAGAGCAAAATGCTAGTGGTAAAGCTCTAGTCAAGCCATTGCAAACAGCTGTTCCGGGGTGGGCACCCCAGGACATAGCAGGAGCTGTTCCCAGGACATCTATGGCTCCAGGAGGGGGGCAGCACACCCCCCTCTATTCCAGTACACAGCCCTCATACTTTAACTTTCAAGATTTGCCCCAGAGAGGTGCCGGTCCCTGGGGCTGTAGGGGTTCCTTACAGGCCGCCTGCATTCTTTCACATTATCCCAGAGAAAGTGGCAGTCCATGGGTTGCGGGTGGCCGTATGCCCCCTATTAATTTCATATTTAGCCCCTGGGAGGTGGCCATGGTGGGGCACGTGGGAACCCACAATAATTCAGCATTTGCCCTGGGTAGATGGTGGTCCCCAGGGTACCGAAATTACCCAGCAGGAATCCCCACATAAAATGTGAACAATGCCCCAGGGAGGTGGTGGTTCCCAGGGCTGCGGAAGAGGCCATGCAGGCCTCCTCTGCATTAATGTTAGAAATAGTCCAAGGGAGGTGGTGTTTCCTAGGGCTACATGGGGTTGGGTGGGCCCACCTGCATCATTTTAATATTGTTTGTCCTGGGGAGGTGGCAGCCTTGGGGGCAAACTGTGTGGGCACCACCTGTATAGTTAAAATATATTGTCCCTGGGATTTGGCACTATAACAGACGCGTAGGAGTCCAGTCGTCTTTTTTTAATCAATTTTAAGATAGATCCGCAGGTTCACCTGCAAAATCATGCCAAAATGCAATAAGAAAATGCTTTGAAACCAGGGCAGGGTCCCTGTGGGACTCCCACATAATATCTGGGGGGTCAGTATATTCCTACTCCTAATAATTTTTCAGCAAGGTGGCTGTGGATCCCCGAGTCCACTGCAAGGATCGGTATCTTTATTTTTTTAACTTAATTATCTCTTTAAAAAATATATTATCTATATTAATTACATTGCTAAGTTACATCTAACTGCGTGCAGAGGGCCCCATGCTGCACAACAACAGGATAAAGCATAGGATACAGTCATTATTTTCAACTGAAATATCTCTAAAACGACTGAATGGTTTTAGATAAAAAGCATGCTTTCTGGACCAACCTCTAGCTTTCTGCCAAATTTGATGTAAATCCGTTCAGTGGTTCAGGCTGTAGTAGTGTTCAAAGACCCTATAGGAGAATGCATGGGGAAATGTGTTTTGAGAGCCCCCCTTTTTTTTTGGCCCCCACTTGAAGGTTCACCCTGAAACTTTAAACACAGCAGCTGAATCAACTGCAGCAAAGGTTTTGATTCGTTAAGAGGTGCAAAAAGTATTGGAAAAACAATAAATACATTTCCTATAGAAACATGGTCCAAACTACAACTACCTACTGGCAACCGGAGAGAGAGAGGGAAAAATATAAAGGGTAACTGTATATTATGTTCCACTGAGTCTCCTGGTAGGGTTTCCCTAGCCATACAGGGTAAAAAACTATAGAACATAACAGATTTGACCCACAGGTCATCCAAAATGGGAGTAGGGACAAGACTAATAACCTTTGACCTAATTCACAAAGGTAAACTGTTTTACGATATTACTTTTTTTGGTATTCACAAAATAGAAGCGTCATTTTACTAATAGTAATTTTATGACTGCAGAGACGTTACACATGGCGGAGACTCCGCACATAAAAATACAGGTCTGTCCCATCTTTTTATGTGCGGGGTTCTCTGCCCAGACTGTGGAATCTCTGCGATTGGAAAACTAATATAAGTAAAAATTAAGCTTGTAGTTTTTGAATAGCAAAAAATTGGTTAACGTATATAAAATTGTAAGTGTACATTTGTGAATCAGGCCACCTGTCTCATAAAAAAGAACAGCATTCGTTCAAGAAACTTCCGCAAGAACTGCTGCTCTACATTCCAGCCCGTATAAAGGGCAATAATAGTAGTAGGCTAAGAGAACTCTTACTACCAGATTGTCTCAAGCCTCCCAAAATGAGCAAGAGGTCAGACACATTTGCAGGTGAATCAGCAGATTCTGAAGCTGATACTTGCCTCAAATTGAAATCAATGAAGTTCCCTTCAGTATTCTCTGGATTAGAGAGCTATGTTTAACTTTTTTCAACTCAATGAGACTTGTTGTGGATGGGAAAAAAGTCTTTAAGGGGGACAGTGTGGATGCCTGTATGCCAACTAGGGTGTCAAAGCCTCAGACTAATTTAGGTATAATGATAGCATGGACTACCATTCTTAATTGGGTGTAGAAAATCAGGCGGTTTGTTTGATTAGTGGCAATGAAAGTTTGAGGATTATGCTGATTTGCTAAAATGAGGAATCATTGCAAGGGTGAAAGCAATTATAATTCATATGAATTAGACTTAACATTAGGTGCTGGTACATAGTCAAATGCTAATAATTCTGAGATCAAAGAAGTATCAAATGTATAATTGGAAGTGCGGGATACCAGCTAAACTCAGTGAGTTTTTGAGAGTTCAGTTTCAAGCAATGTTTCTTCATTCATTTGTGTATTTTCATTAAACCACACTGTAGTGTGACTATCATTGATCGTTGACATTTTTCACTATAATTTTGTGTCATTGAAATATTAGTGGATGTTTATGCCACTATTATCAAGCAGTTATGCTAGTGGTTCCGCCTATAGCTTGAATGGGATTGATGAGAATGTGAAACCCTGAGATAAACCATAAACTACCCTCTGTGGTTGAGACTAATTGATGATATAGAACTTGTGGGATGGCATTTGTGCCATCTACTCTCATTTTACTTTTAAATAAGTCTGTCTGTTATTGTTGATATATATATATATATATATATATATATATATATATATATATATATATATATATATATATATAAAACTATATATAACTATATATATAACATGATTACTTCATGTTTAAATCAGTAAAGACCCTTGGATAGAACACCATTCCAAGATGGCGCCCATAGTGGCTTAAAGGGGTATAGTCCTATGTCTATGACAATGCTCACGACCTGTTGGTTTATAATATGGATTGTAAGATGTGGATGAATGACACACTGACGAAGGCTCATGCCGAAACGCGTCTGTGCTTTTCTTTTCCCTCTAATTAAACTCTGGTTAATCTTGGTCCGCGAGTGCTGCCTCTTTCTTGTGGATTCTGAGGAGAGTCAAGCGAAACAATATATATATATATATATATATATATATATATATATATATATATATATATATATAAACACTCAAACCACTTCCTGAAGTCTCGCAGCGGCAGTCAGGCGAGGAAAGAGACACAGACCTCCGAGGTATTCAAATGGGAAGTGATTTTTATTTCAAGTGACCCAACACAACGCGTTTCAAGCCCGGAAGCCCTTGATCACGTGTCACCAATATATATATATACTACTATTATAAAGAGAGAACTTGCACCTTTTGGCAAGGTAAACTCGGGAACCACAGCGCTAATCTACACAAACGATACATCTATGAAAATGTCAGGGTCTGTAGATGGACATAGGCGACATTAAATTTAAAAAAAACGTAAATTAAAAAATTTAAATTTGTAAACAAAGTAGTCCCCTAAAACAAGCGCCGGCCGCGACGTAGTGCTGATCGCGATCTACATGTAACGTAATGACGATATGCGGGGAGGAGCGGTGACTTGCGTCGAGGAGTGGACTTGCGGCGAGGAGTGGTGGCTCTGGTATGACGATATGCGGGGAGGAGCGGTGACTTGCGGCGAGGAGTGGACTTGCGGCGAGGAGTGGAGGCTCAGGTAAGGAAAAGGCAGGCAAGAGGCGGGAGGCGGGAGACAGGCGGGAGACAGGCGGGAGGCTCAAGGCGCAGGGCGCGAGGCGGGAGGCGGGAGGAAGTAGGCGGTATGGCCAATGTCGGGGCGGGCGGCGGACGGGAGGCTAGAGGCTGAAGGCTGAAGGCGGGAGGGGGTATGGCCAATGTTGCCAATGTCTGGGCGGGAGGCGGGAGGGATGCGGTCTGGGCAATGTCGGGAGGGGTGCACAGAGGCTAAAAATGCTTCCTCCAGCCCCCTTCTGCCCCGGGCAGCCAGTAGGTAGTTATAGTTAGGATTTTTTTCAATGCAAAATCTCAAAATTCTATTGTGAATAACTTTGGCGTCGGTTGACGAATCTGACTGAAAATTTACTCAAATTTGCCCCGCGGAGCTCCAGTCCTTCCCTGAAAGTTTGAGGGGGATTCTTCAAGCGGGGGTCGAGATAAAAGGAGGGTTCCAAAACATGTTTTTCCCATGTTAATTTCCATAGGGCGGTCGAACTCACTTTTAGCCCGAACGGCTGAATGGATTTGCACCAAACCTGGCAAAATTGTAGGGACTGGTAGCCCGATGTGCCTTTGCTATGTCTCAAGATATGTGCTCCAGTAGTTTTTACGAAAATTAACTTTGAAAAAATATTTATTGGGCTATATATATATATGTTAGAGCCCAAATGTAGCCCAATGTAGCCCAAAGATGGACACCAGAGACAAAAAAAACAAATGTAGCCCAAATATCAGCCAGATGTAGCCCAACTATAGCCCAATGACAGAATGTCCCAGAGTGCTCTAAAGAACAACTAGAGCGCTAACAGTCTTACTTATGACAAAAGTATGGCACACCTGAAGTCATCTTGATTGGAATAAAGTGTTAACACTTAAAACATTTAATTTGCAAAGGAACAAAATGAGGGGGTTCATTTTGCCATAGAAGTTATGATTAGTGCTGAAGAAAGAAAAATTAGGGCACATTTTGAAAGACTTCTCAAATCCTCTTATATTTCATTTTAAAAATTCTGATATGCAGTCTCCCAAGATGGCCACCAGAGACAAAAGAGCCCAAATGTAGCCCAAATATCAGCCAGATGTAGCCCAACTATCACCCAATGACAGAATGTCCCAGAGTGTTCTAAAGAACAACTAGAACGCTAACAGTCTTACTTATGACAAAAGTATGGCACACCTCAAGTCATCTTGATTGGAATAAAGTGGTAACACTTAATACACTTAATTTGAAAAGGAGCAAAATAAGGGGTTTCATTTTGCCATAGACATTATATATATATATATATATATATATATATATATATATATATATATATATATATATATATATATATATATATATATTGACTGAAAAAACCATAGGTTTCACACCAGTTATAGTTAGGAATTAGCATTTAAAAAACCTATTAAATTCACTGAAAAAAACATAGGTTTCACACCAGTTATAGTTAGGTGGAAATTTTACTCGCATAAAACCATTGAAATTCCCACGTCATAGTTAGTTGGACTCACTATAACTTGCGCGTGCAATGCACTTTTGATGACGTCACATATTACATCACTCATGACATGGTCAGTGACATCACTCATGACATCACTGATGACATCTCAAATGACATCACTGATGACATCATCCAGTGAATGTGTATCTTTCTGAAAAATAAATATTTTTTATATATGTATATCTAAAGGTTGATGGAAGAATAAATGGGTAAATAATTGTCTAAATGGATGTTTTTTTGTGTAAAATTGATTGGTTAACTGACTTATTAAATGTATCTTAGTGAACACATATATTAGCGAGTAATGTTTAAATATTTAAATATCTGTATCTGTGTCTCACTTTGTGTATAAGTGGCTGCATGGGTTGGTGAGTAGCTACATGAGTGTGTATATGGGTTATTAGTTGTTTTTTTGAGTGTCAGTATCAGTGTCTGTATGGTTCGGTGGGGGATATTACTTGGAGCACAGATGCATGAAGGAGTGACTCACTATTTGTATGTATTTTGAAGACAGCATGTGTGCAAGACAGTATGGGTGGATGATTGTGTGTATGGGTGGGTTAGTGAGTATGTGTTTTTATAATTGATTGTTTAAGAGAGTAAATATGTTTACGTTTCGGTAGAAGTATGAGTAGTGGTGTGTATATAGCAGTATAATCAAGTAAATGGTTTTTTGATAGTTTATTTGCATGTGTGAATTTGTGTGTATGTAACTATATGGATGAGTATTAGTGTGTAACAGGATGTATAGGTGTATGAGTACATATGATGAGTAAGTACATGCATGAGTGACTATATAGAACTGTTGGTGAATGAGTGGATGTGTATGTAGATGTTGGAATTACCTAATAGGTTGTTGTAATTGGTATTGGTTTCTCCTTTTTTAAGAAAATGTTAGTTTCTATTTTTGAATGTGTGGGTCAAAGGTTATTTTATGCTGATAGGAGGTCTGCCACTTTGTCACAAGGATGTTGTCATCAGTGATGTCATTTGAGATGTCATCAGTGATGTCATGAGTGATGTCACTGACCATGTCATGAGTGATGTAATATGTGACATCATCAGCAGTGCATTGCACGCGCACGTTATAGTGAGCCCAACTAACTATAACGTGGGAATTTCAATGGTTTTATGCGAGTAAAATTTCCACCTAAATATAACTGGTGTGAAACCTATGGTTTTTTCAGTGAATATATATATATATTTATATATATATATATATATATATATATATATATATATATATATATATATATATATATATATATATATATATATATATATATATATATTTCAAAACAAAGAATTGCACAGCACTCCGAAGTGAAGATATATTAATTCATTTATTTCAAACGAACGTTTCAGCCTTCTCGGCTTTGCTCACAGTTAGTGAGTTTTCTCTTTCTACACTCTTTATGCTCAGTCAGCCATTATGCAGCATTCTGGGCATTGTAGTGTTTATCACAACAAAAATCATAATATTAACTGAAAAAAAAGAATTCAGTAGAATTCTCTGTCCTGTCAATGGAGGTCATTTACATTCAATATGTTATGCGATTCTGACTGTATGTTAGTACATTTATTCAGTGCATTCTAACATTGGTATCATTCTCATTAAATCACTAAGTTGGTGTTTCTGAGTGTAGTACTCATTTGACTATGCTGTGATAGAGTATTGTACTCATCATATATTACATCTGAATTTTTTAGAATCACATATATTACAACCTTTTTAAATCACATGCTATTTCTCAATATTTTCCAAATATTTTTTCAAATATTTTTCAGGTTCCCGCTCTTACATCAGTTGAGATCAAATTACTCTAAGTGTGAATAAAGTTCCTCAACATAGTTCATCCCCCTCGGGGTCTTGGTTTTAAGTCTTACAATGTATTTTGATTCCAGTTGACGGAGTCTTCTCGTTCTATTACCACCCCGTTCATTTAAGGTCACTGTTTGTATGCCATAGTAGCACATTGAAAGCCAGTCCCCTTTCTGGCAGATCATCATGTGTTTGGCAGTTGCATATGAGGCGTCTTTATTTTTTACCTCTCTGATGTGTTCCAAAATGCGTTTGCGCAAGGTACATATTGTGCTTCCTATGTATTTACTTCCACAATTGCATTCAATAACATATATCACAAACTGTGAGGTACATGTGATTTTCTCATTCAAAACAATGATGTTCCCATTTGGTTCCGTGATAGATTTTTGATTTTTGCCAATTTTGCAGGCTTTACAGGAGTTGCATTTATGGAATCCGTTTTGTTGTTTTGATAACCAATTATTTTCCTCTTGTAGTGAAAAATGCCTTTTTACCAGCATATCTTTCAATGATTTAGTTTTTCGATATGTCACTGTTGGTTTGGATCCCAGTAGTTTTCCTATGTCCGGATCTTTTTCGATTAAATGCCAGTATTTTTTCAGTTTTCCCATGATTTTGCCACTCTTTCAATGATTTAGTTTTTCGATATGTCACTGTTGGTTTGGATCCCAGTAGTTTTCCAATGTCCGGATCTTTTTCGATTAAATGCCAGTATTTTTTCAGTTTTCCCATGATTTTGCCACTTTCTTTATTGTACGTTGTAATAAAGCGTGGTTTCTGTTCTTCAGTTTTTGTCTTTATTTTTGGTATCAAGATTTACTCTCTTGTTTTTTGATCTATCTTCTTTTTGCATGTTTTCAGAGTATGATCTTGGTATCCTCTTGATTTCAATTTGACCATAGTTTCTTCAATGTTATTATCAGCATCCTCCGTTTTTGAACAGTTTCGCTTCATTCTCATGAATTCGCCATATGGGATGCTGGCGATTAATGGTTTGGGATGAAAGCTTGTCCCATGCAATATGCTATTAGTCGATGTTTCTTTACGATACAGTGTTGAATGTATTGTATCATTTTCTATATAAATCAATGTATCGAGGAAAGCAATTTGTGTTCTGCTTGTATTGCATGTAAAAGATAGACCTATCTGATTGTTGTTTAATTTTTGGAAATAGCTTTTGAATTCTTGTTCTGTGCCGTTCCATATTAGAAATAGGTCATCAATGTAGCGAACCCATAGTATTGTTTTATCCACATACTCTTGCTATTCTGTGTCCCATGCTACCCACTTCTCCCACCATCCCATTGTTGTATTGGCATAGTTGGGAGAAAATGATATTCCTATGGCCGTTCCACAGTTTTGTTGAAATAGTGTTTTATTAAAATAGAAAATGTTGTTTTTTAAGCATATTTCCATCATGGTGAGTAACATACGTGTGTGTTTCATCTCTGTGATTTTTCTTTGTTGCAAAAAATATTTACAGGCTTGTAGTCCTATGTTGGATAGATGTATATAAGGAAACCACGTCAATGGTTATTAACAAAAATTGATTATTCCTTGTGATTCCATTTAAAATCCTCAAAAAGTCTCCTGTATCAGGGATATAGGAACTCATGTTCTGTGCAATTGGAGCTAGAAATAGGTCCACATATTGAGATAAATTTTCATACAAAGAGTCACATGAAGATACAATGGGTCTCCCTGTTAGTTGGTGGAGGGTCTTGTGCACCTTAGGTAAAAAACAGATCATAGGAATTACCGGAAATTCTTTCGATAGAAATTTTAGTTAATCATCATCAATCAGTTAATCATTGTGCCATTTCATCAGATTAGAATTCAAATCCATTATCATTTTGTTTATTGGATTATTCTGCAGTTTTTGATAATTGTCCCTGTTTTCTAATTGTCTGTTTGCTTCTTATATACAATCCACAGTATTTAAGAGTACAATATTGCCCCCTTTGTCTGCGGGTTTTATTGTTAATTCTTTGTCCTCCATTACATGTTCTATGGCTTCCCGCTCTTTTTTGCTGAGGTTTTCTTTTCGATTTTTCTTACTAATGTAAGTCATTTTTTCTAGTTCTTCTATTATTGCCTCGCTGAATTGATCAATTCTATTCCCAGGCGGCAATATCGGGCAGAATTTTGATTTATTTTTTAGGCCACTTTTTACTTTCTGATTGGTTTCAATTTCCAGATGTTCCAATACTTGTTCTTCGGTCATTTCATCATCCTCCAAATTATATAGTAGATCAAACATTATTTTCAAGTCTTGTGCTTGGTCTATACTGATTGTTGGTTCAATTACAGATTCTTCTGTTGATATCGGTGATTCTGTGGAAATTCCTTTGTACTTATTTGCGTGGATTTTTGCCAATTTTAATTTCCTAATATATTTATATAGGTCATTTCTTACTTCCGTATATTTAAAATGGCTTTCCGGACAGAAGGTTAATCCTTTGTTTAATGCACTCTCTTCATCCATTGTTAAGATATGTTTTGATAAGTTTAGAATCAAATTTTTATTCACTTGCGATTGCGCAATGGATAATGTCTTTTTGCATTTAGATCGTCTGATTTTTCTGGTGCTGTGGATGATTTTTCCCCTCTTCTTCTGCCTCTTTCTGCGTTTCTGCCACATCCTCTCCCTCGTGACATTGTTTGGTCCTTGTACATTAGATGCATTTCCTCTAAAAAATCCACTCTTGGAATACTGCTTGTTTCATTTAGCATTTCCGACTCACTCACTTCTGAGTCACTTGCGCTTGTGCTGTTTGGTGTGGACTTTTGCATTGGATAGTTCTTTTTTAACTTGTCGAATCATTTTGCAAAGGTCAGAATTCTACCATATTTATAGTCTAATTCATCCCTCCTGAATTTGCGTTTTTTTCGTTCTTGAATTTCAACTTCGTATTTTTCTAACCTTGCTTCCATTTCCTTGCGCATTTTTATTGTGTCGGTTTAATCAGTATGATTTAGCTCTTTGGTTTCTAATTCCTCAATTTGTGTAGTCAAATTCACAAGGTCAATTTTAGCATGTTTAATTAGTATACGCATCATGTTCATTGAACATTCCGTGTTGTTTTCTGCCCATTCTTGTAAAAGCGCCACTTTTCTTTCTGGATGAGTGGGCATCGTGAAGATGCGTAGTCCTCTTGGAATTCTTTTAACTTCTATATAGTTTTCTAATGCTAAAATGTCCCAACTTTTATTGATTTCCTTTCGGTATAACTTTTCTAATTGATTAAACAGTTGTTTGATGGTAGTGCCCGTTACATTTTCAGTGTGTGTTTCTTCATTTCTAGTCTCACTGGTGCTTGCGGTTGCCTGAAACAATGTATATATATGATTACTTATTTGTATGTGTGTGTTCTATTTTACCAAATGTATGTGTAATTTCCTAAACGACATTTCCAATTAGTGATTCTGCATTGAATAAGACAGAGATCATTGCATTTATACCATATTTGTAGAAGATATTTAACAAATGGATCACTGACCTGGAATACTTAGTAGGAGTAAGAGAGATGTCATTGACCAAATTCTTTCTTTAATGGGTTGCCATATTGAGATAGTAAAGACAGGGAAGACTTCACTAAATCAAATTTAATTTGCCAAATTGGTAGACATGCCCATAGGAAAGAAGCTTTTATTGCCAAGTTTAGACATGTAGTGGGGATTTATCAGAGCAGAAGGATAGGCAGTCAATGAATTGATTGAACCAATTTGTTTTTTCCAGCAATTATAATCTTAAATAGATGTGGGTGATTTCTGTGTACCAACGTGGCATATATTTCTACATGGTGTATGTGGAATGCCAGAGCTGAACTGAAGTCTACTTTACACCGCATTGTAGAGTCAACTGCAGCCCTGGAAGACTCTCTCTCCATACTGGCATCAACAAGAGTTGTAAAAGGAGAACCAATCCAGAAGAAGAAGAACATCAACTGGCTTAATAAAGGATAGATGAGAATATATATTTCAGTAATATGCCTTGATCAATGCTTCGAAGTGAGAACTAGGAAAATAAAGAACTGGTTTGGTATCTTGAAAGTACCATGTTTCTTTTCAATGATCACTTGACTGAAGATGCACTCTTTTGTGGAATATTTCATCCTACTGCTGATAGTAACATCCCTCCCCTCTAATGGTTCTTGGGCTGTCTGCATGGATATATATATTTAGCACTCCTATACCACTGAACACCCTCTCTTACCAGGGTATTTCTGGTTGTTTTTGTGCCTGGTACTCATCATATCATTAGAATATTTCATACTTTTTCACTTTTTTTTATGTCAGCCATTCCTGTTTTTGCCCTTCCATTTAGGGATCCAGGGGTGCTTTCTTCATTTCTCTTCTTTTCTCAAAGTGCATTAAACCTCTTTTCGGTTATCTTATTATTGGTCCATTTTCAAGCAGATGCCTTCTAAAACAATGTCACCTCAATATACTCCTCTTGAACACTATATGTAGGCTTTCCTATTTTTAGTTTCTTTTTTAGTTGAATTCTGGTGTTTTTTGTGAGTGTTTTCAAGTGATTTTAATACCCTAAAGAAACAGTGGTTATCAGTAGTTACACATTTTCGCGCCTTTAAAAACAAAAAAAAGTGTTTTTCCAGTGTTAATGGAACATTTTACTTTTATTATTGCTTGCTTTCTGCACTAATAGTGCTTGGCATATAGATTGTGTGTACAGTGTATATGAGGTTCAAGGACATTTTTGCATTTATTTATTTATTTATTTATTTTATACACTTATAAGGCGCGCAGCTACCCAAAGAGGGTTTCCCGGCGCCGAGACACAGTACAAGGTAGGTGTAGCAAGCAGGATTTATTTCTCAAACAACCAGGTCTTGATGCTTCTCCTGAAAGTGGAGTAGTTCTCCTCCTTGCGGATGTGGGGAGGGAGTGCATTCCAGAGGGTGGATCCTAGGTGTGAGAAGGACACCCCACCCATTATTGCTAGCTTAAACCTAGGTACACAGAAGTTAGCAGCTGAATGTGAACGAAGATTTCGTTTGGGAAAATAAGGGCGGGCCAATGCTTGAAGATATTTTGGCGACGTGCCAGCTTTAATCCTGAACATATAGCTCAGGGCTTTGAACCTGATCTGGTTCTCCACCCTGAGCCAATGTAGGTCCCTCAGGTGTTTAGATACGCTGGAGGTTTTGGGGATTTTTCAAAGTAGTCTGGCGGCTGAATTTGTACCATTTGCAGTCGCCTGACTACAGCCTGATTAGAACCAAGGTACAGGATGTTGCCGTAGTCAACCCGAGAAGTTATAAGGGCATTGACTACGGTCTTTACGGTAGCGGAAGGCAACACCCACAGGATCTTTCTTAGCCATATTATGATAGTGAAACAAAGGCCAGCAACCTTGTTGGCCTGTTGTCTCATGGAGAGAGCATTATCAGCAAATACCCCCAAGTTACGCACATGAGTGGCTGGTTGGGGGAGTTTTCCCAAGCCAGAAGGCCAGTGTGTGGAGTTCCAGAAGTCTTGGTTTTTCCCCAGGAGGAGGACCTCCATTTTTTCTCCATTTATTTTCAGCTGGTTGTTGGACATCCAGCTGAAAATATCATGGAGACCTTGCTTAAGAGAAGAAGGAGCAGAAGGGTTGGATTCGGACAGTGAGAAAATAATCAGCGAATCGTCAGCATAGGTCATGAGGGTAAGTCCTGATTTGTCCGCTACGTCTGCCAAAGGATGGAGATACAGGTTAAAAAGTAGAGGGCTCAAAATGGAGCCCTGGGGTACTCCATGAGGGGCGCTGAACGTTTCAGAACAAGCAAGAGGGGAGGTTATTTGAAACATCTGATCAGTCAGAAAAGACCTGATCCAATCAAGTGCAGTTCCACAAATGCCATGCCTTCTTAGCGTTGTGAGTAGCTTTTTATGGGAGATGGTGTCAAAGGCCGCACTCAAGTCAAGAAGATTGAGTGCCACCATTTCACCCTCATCCAGGAGTTTCCGGATGTTCTCGGTTACCCCAAGCAGAGCAGTCTCGGTGGTAAAACCTGCCCTGAAGCCAGACTCTGACGGATGAAGGGGGGAATATTCTTCAGTGAAGTGGGTTAAGGCAGAGTGAATATGTCTTTCTAAAAGTTTCGAGAAAACTGGTAAAAGTGATATGGGTCGGTAGTTGGCTAATATCTCGGGGTCGGCTGTGGGTTTCTTCAAAAGTGGGCTGACCATAGCATATTTCCAGAGTGTCGGAACTGTAGAGGAGCTGAGGGAACAATTTAAAGTGCCCACAATAATATTCAAGGAGGAAACCTCCAACTGTTTCAAGACACTGATGGGGATGTGGTCGCGGGGGGAGCCAGATTTTATGGTTTTGAAGGTGGACATCAGAGACTCAATAGTAATCAGGGGCCAGTGGTCAAGGAGGTTTGTGGCACAGGGTATAGACTCCATGTCGTCTTGTAAGGCAGTTACACACGTGTTGTTGTTAATGGAAAGGAAAGACCACTCGGTCCCCCCGAACGTATGGAGGGGTGCCCCGATCCCCCCGGGAAACCATTTTGGGCGGGGGGCGTGGTTCGGCTGGTATGCCCAAAGCGGCTCGGGCCTTTGTACAGGCCGTATGATATTTATTTCTTGCTTTTAGGTATATCTCTTTTTTTTCAGGTGCATAATCTTTCCGCCACTGTCTTTCAAGTGCTTTACATTTAGATTTCACTGATTTTAAGTGATCATTAAACCAAGGGGCTGGGCGACGTAGATGAGTTCCCTTGATGAGATGGGGAGGAAGACAAACGTCTGCAGCGTCACTGAGCCATGCATGAGTCACATTGGCAGTGCTTTCCATGTCATATCCTGAAGTTGGGGGATTTATGGCTAAAGTGTGATTTAGTTGATCGATGTTAATTGTCTTCCAGTTTTTGATAGTGGTGGCTGGGTGGACGGGATGCGACTGGGTGGAGGTTGGCAGTTTTAGACAGAACTGGATTGAATAATGATCTGACCAGCAGACCGGGGTTGTTTTAAGCCATTTCAGGTCATTTAGATTAGAAAAAATTGGGTCAAGCAGATGTCCTGCTTTGTGCGTGGGTCCGGAGTTCAGTAACCTCACGTTAAGTGCTGTAAGATCATCCAGCAGGTTAATACATGTGGCATTAGAGAGGTCATCTAGATGCAAGTCTAAATCTCCTATCAGCGAGAAATGTTTTGAGGTAAGATGGAAAGGCGTGATGAGATTCGCTAAATTCAGAGCCCATGTGGTAGCATTTCCAGGGGGCCTGTACATCAACAAACCGGAAAAAGTGAAATTGGGATTTAAGGTGATTTTGAAGAAAGCTGATTCACATTCCGGGATATCAACTGGTACAAGACTACAAGTTAGTTCTCTTCTGAAAATAATGGCGATCCCACCACCAATTTTACCCACTCTGTCTTTCCTAACTATAGCATAGTCAGGGGGGAGAGCAGTAGCTACATCGGGGCCAGCGCTGTCGTGTAGCCAAGTTTCCGTTAGGAAAAGTGCACAGGGTTTTTCCTCCAGTAATAGGTTAAATATGTCGAGCTTGTGCTGAGGTAAGGAGCGGCAGTTTATACTAAAAAACGAGAAATCAGAGACCTTGGGTTTGGGTTTTTGTCTCGGAATCGTACTACATATTGTCTGATCAGGGTAAGGTATGAAATTGATGAGAGTGAAATTACAGTTAGGGCATGAGGTTTTACCTGCATGGTCAGGCCTAAGTGTGGTGCAATTACCCTGCAGGGCGGTGCATAAAGCCCGCAATTGCTCCGAGTTCATACCTGGAATTCGTGTAGCTTTCCGCCTCGTGACCCGTCCTGGCCCGGATGGGCACAGACGGGCTGGTCTTTGGCTTGTCTTCGGCACGTATGCGGCGCTGATGCCGCACGTTATAGGGGACATTAGGCTTATGTAGAGGACGGGCTCGTATTCAGCTCCGGCTCTACAACACTCGTTCAATGAGTGCCTGCACCGGGAGAGAACCCGGAAGAAGGTCCCGCCCTTCACCCTCCACTCAAACAACCCTAGCGCTTGCGGTGGACCGGGGTTTCCGGGGCGACAAGTGGCTCAATAATAAGTAGCACTAACACAGTTAGGAAATCAGCACAGTGCAATTTTTAAATCAATCACACGGCATAGGAAAAGTTTTTCGAGTGTGCGCTGCTACCTAAGTTCGTTGCAGTGCGTGGGTGGGTGTCAGAGGTACAGAATCAACTAAAAGGTACGAAGTGCAGTTTTAAAATTTTCAACAATTCAGTGAATAATGAAGTTATTTAAAACAAATTGGCTTGCTTTCATTTAGCGCAGCAACATGCAATCTTACGGTATCATGCATATCAAACATATTACAGTACACCATGCAATACTTCTTCAGTGAGTCTTTGGTCATGTGGGCTCACTTCTTCCTTCCCATGTAAACTTTTTTCTGTGTAAAGGCCCTCTCAACATTGGCACTTGAGTCGGGCAACGCCAAAACAGCCAGTATACAATTTGCTATCTCTGGCCACTGACATAGCTTTCCATGTCAATACTTGAGCACTTAAAAATTGCGATTCTCTGGGCAGGTTCTGCAACATTTGCATTGAACTGGGGGGTTATATCCTGAGAGTTATTGAAGCGGTCAAAAATGAGGCAGCGCTTTTGAAACTATGGAGAAAATTACCCCTTACGGAAGGTATCACAAAATTGTATAGAGCACCACATTGAGGTTTCATTGACTTCAAATGCCAAGGTTGATGAAGGGACATTTCTATGCATCATTGCAAGCCATTTCTCATACATTGTAAAATAAAAGTTCCTGAATTGCTCTTCAACATTGTTTTGCTTACCAAGTGGCAAGTACTCTAACATGGAACATGTTGCAGTGCCAAAGTCACTAAAGGTGTTGCCCAGCCTAATCTCAAGGAGATGTTTCACATCGACACCAATTATGCTGAGCACTTGGCAGACATGGGTGTTGGCAGACTCTAGTTTTCTTTATTATGTCCACTACAGCAGTTATATTTTCTTTAAAAAATCTAAGCATGCAGTAGAAAGTACTTTTTCACATCACTATCAATATGCGACCAAAGATGCTCACATTTCTTGCCATTGGCATCATCACGTAGCCGAATTCTGTAAACGGTTGCCACATAGATAATATAGTATTCACAGCTCCTTGTACTGAGAACCATCAGCTAAGTGACACAGTTGAGATGACTCTTTCTTGGCGGCCACACAAAAGCACACAATTAGAAATACATGCGTTTTAGTTCTCGCACATTACAAAACTGTGCACCAGAAGGGACTAAAAAGTCAATAGCATTCTTCATTACCTCTGAAGACTGTAAAGATGCTTTCAGCATACCATCTAACAAGTGGCAAGGATCTCTTATAGGGAAGCACTTCAGCTCAGGTATCGATTTTGACAGGCCATCACACAACTTTTTCATATACTTAGCTGAATCACTGCAAATACAAACAATATCACTCCATTCTTTGCCGAACTTGGCAAGACCTTTTTGCAGCAGCATTCTAAGTGACACTGTGTTCCATGTTTTTCAAAAGTCTGGTTTCATGTTTTCACCACTATCCCAGCTGCTTTGTGATAGAACTCTTTTCACATATACTTCTCACTATACCTTGCATTGAATGTTTAAAGACTGAGGTGTTGGTAATTCACCTACTATCAATACTGACTCACTAGAAAATTGGGGCTGATGTATAAAGGGTTTTACCCATTCTCTGTGGGTAAATGTGATGGCTCATATAGGGAAAGATTCTTATAAAACTGACCATTTTACCTAGAAGTGAAAGAATCAAAAGCAGCCAAAATATAAAATATTGCTTTGATATTTCCTGATTCTCTACAGTTTATAAAATAATTAAACAAGACCTAAAACATGATTCTAAACCCTGCATTTTTAGACCAAAGACCAGAAAACTTTTTAGTGATATCCATAAACAACAAAACGTAAGCAGAATGTTAGTCCAGTCTTTCTTGGTGCTTGTTTGTATGGCAAAGTTATGTTGTTTGGCCCCTTCCAGAAGAAAAAAATTGGCTCCTTCATTCTCCTTTTCCTTTCTTTGAATGGCATCCAGTTTTTTCAGTGTTTATATGTTCACACTGGCGAGGACTATTTTCCTTTTGGTGGGGTTTTATCAGTTATAATAGGTTTAAACCAAAAACCGGACAGCCTAACTATATGTTACTATTCGAATGAGTGAATGAATGTATGAATGAATGATTTCTAAAGTGCACTCATACCTGAATTGGCATCCTGGATTTGAAAGATTAGTTGAATGTGCTGTATCCACTGAAATGTTGGATACAAATTAGTTAAAAAGCCAGCTTGCTGGCTGGGGCTGTATCTGTCCCCTTTCCTATAGGCCGGGGCACCCGGCAGGGATGCCCCTTGTTGCCATATCTGTTTGCCCTTGCCCTGGAGCCATTGGCGGCGTGGATACGAATAGACGCACAAATGCGAGGCATAGAGTGGGAAGCAGGACCATCTGATAGAATCGCGCTCTATGCCGACGATGTCCTCCTCTTTCTCACAGATCTGAATAGATCGGGCCGAGGGTCCTTGAAATAATGCGTATATTCGGAGAGGTATCAGGCCTCCATTTAAACTTGCGGAAATCCACGCTGTGGACATTGGGAGAGCACATGGAACTGGGGTCCTGGGCGTCGGCGTTGCAGGAGGCGGCCGGAGGCCTTAAATATTTGGGCATATTCCTGACGGACTTACCTGGGGTCTCCTGGGCGCGTAATGTTGTGCCTGTCTGGGACCGAGTCCGATCTGACATTAAGACTTCTGGTTGTTACTCAAGTGGTCTTTCGGATATGGCTTCAGGACTACACCGTATGGGGTGGTGGTACAGACTGACGGAGGAAACCCCACTGTGGCAAAATGGACGGTTCCCAGCGCTGGCGTCCTTGCAGGGATTCCGTGGTTGGGACGCGATTGGGATATCGGCGCTGGGCCATGTCCTGAAGGGCACAACCCTTAAATCGTTTCAGGAGTTGAGGGAAGAATATGACATGCCTCGAACCCAGTTCTTTAAATATTTGCAGTTCCGGCACGCCATAGCACCCACTTTGGACGGCCTGGACTCATTGCCTGAGTTTAGCCCCATGCAGGCTAAGGTGTTTATAAGGGGAATTGGAAGACAAGAAAATATCCTGTATCTACCAGACGCTGTTCACGCATTGCTCCTCTTCAATAGATAAGCTGCGGACCAGATGGGAGGGAGATATAGGTGAGCTAGAGGAGGAAGATTGGAGAGAAGCCCTTGAGGCCCCCAGGGGGGCAGCTATTGCTGTACGTCTGTGTTTTATTCTGTTCAAGTACCTGCATAGAGCCTACTACACTAGGGAACGGTTATAAAGGCTGGCCTGATTGCGTCCCCTGATTGCCTGAGATGTGGTCGAGAGATGGGTATATTTATGCATACGGTGTGGTCATGTGCTGTGCTGATGAGGTTCTGGACTGGGGTGTGGGATTGTCTGTCTGAGGTGTTGGGCTGGGAGCTTCCCCGATCGCCGCAGCTGGGCCTTCTGCATGTCATGAAACAAGTGGGGGGCAATATTTATAAACGGCACCTGCTGTTGCTGGGCCTCACGGTGGCCAAGAGAGATGTGGCTCGAGCCTGGAAAGACCCAGGGCCCCCTGGTGGGAGTGTGGAAAAAGGGCCTGGATTTCTATATGGGACTGGAGCGCCCAGTCTTCGAGGCTAGGGGCTGCCCCAGAAAACATTATAAAATATGGAAGAGATGGGCAGACTACAGAGGACTGTGGCTGGAACTGCCGGTGCAACAAGATGTTGATGCAGGACATTTAGGTTTAGATCCTAGGTGAAAAGGAGTATACACGGAATATTTCTTAACATGATTTATGTTTTGGACAATGTTGACACTGTGCAGGGGGTTAGGGTGGGATCCGGGTGGGGGGAGTTGGTGGGAGACGGGAGGGGGGGACTCGGGGTCGCTACTATACTCTACATTATTGTATGGATTGCCTTTCTATAATTGTTGCTCCTCTGCTCGCAGCTCCTCCGGTGCACGGAGAGCTGCACCCTTTTTCTTTGCAATCTCTCTATAATACAATAAAATTTTGTTCTGAAAAAAAAAGCCAGGTTGCATGTATTTCTTCCTGAAAATACCTTCGAAAAGTGTAAGTCAGGGATGTAGCAGCAGTGAGTTAGAGCACCAAAAAGACAAAAGAGCATCCTGCCATGACACTGCCCTGCAATTTTGGGGGGATGTTAGCCTGCCCCTTGGATCTTAAGGTTATTGAGGACACATAAGGTTTAATCAAGTTCTGTGTGTGTGAGATCTTTGTCAGAGTTTTGTAGGCTAACCACATTGCCTTGAACTTACTCTTTTGGTGTATCACCCAGATGCTTCAAGATGGAGTTCCAATGCGAATGTTTAAGAATTAGGCAGGTGATGAATTTTGAGCTAGTTTTAACGTAGATAGGCCAAGATAAAGCGTTTTACTGCAGTATAGTTTGTTACTAATATGGGCATGAACTACCATTTTTTAATAGTAAAGAGATAAAGAGATACGGCCTTCCCAAGCACACAAAGAAGTGAGAAGCAGGTTGCTGCTACTGATTTTGCCTGATTTTCAAATGAAACTTGAGTGTGAAAGTTAACATTCACATTGCTGTCTGGCGCCAGAGATTGAGGAGACTGCCCTAGCTACATCTTCCACCAAAGCAAAAACCAGAAAGATGGCTGCTTCCTTTACAGCAGGATCAATGTCTCATCACATTAAGTTTAAGACAGTTGATATTCATCCGGCTACTGCTGACAGAAAATGACAAAAATAATCCTGCCTGGAGAACCAGTTGTGTCCAACCGCCAGAGCTAGCTGGATAGAGTATTCATTGAATATGTTTTTGAAGACATAGGGGCTTATTTATGTCAGGATTGCTCTGCCGGAGCGTCACTTTTTTGACGTTCCGAGTGGCGCAATCTTCTTAATTAGATCTATGAGGCCATGCAAAGCCACTCTGCGTGGCCTTGCTTGGCCTCATAGATATGGAGTAAAACAAGACAGTGTCAAGGTGGTGTTCCATGGGCGTTGCAGTGGATTTTGCCATGCAACACCCATGGACTTTGATGCTGTACTGGATTTAGTTAACCAGATCCGTGCGGTACGATTTACCGCCGGGTGCTGAGCCCTAATGTAAATGGGCGTGGTCATGACGGAACGGTTCCGTCATGAGCACAGCTCAACCGATGCTCATGACGGAACCGTTCCGTCATGAGCATCGAAGGGGTTAATCACGTAAACCTGGGGCTGCACCAAAACCTTACGCCTCACCCCGGAGCAAGCGCAATGATCAGAAATATATATATTTTTTCCTTGTTTTTCCCTCTATCCATGTGTGAGGAAAATGCCTCTCAGGATTGTTGTTGTGCAGGGAAGTGTCCCTTCCTGCCCTAAAGCAATCCTGTCTGCAATGGAGGCATGCATGCACTATGAGGCATGGGTCCTTAAGTTAGTGCTAGACAGCAAACTGTACACCAGCACAATTGGAAAGGATAGGAATGCCCTGGATTTCATTAATACAGTGCATTCGTGCCCTTTCACATTGGTGTAGGGCAGCACTGCAAGAACGAATATATGATGTGCAAGAAGACTTGTGGCGATGCCCTATGCCAATTCCTAATAAATGATGCCCAAATTCTCGTACCAAAGGCAGCCCTGCTAAGTACCACGCATCAGGCATTAGACTAACATATTTAAGTGTGGTGGTCCACATCACCACACTGAAATGCAAAGTCACACACATTAGTGCCTCCTCAGCCTTGCCTATCAAACGATGTGGCCCGAAGAGACTGCTTAATTATTATAATAAAGATTTGCTGGAGTCGAGTCATGGCAGGCAGCATGCAGTGCCCGCTGCTTGCCAGACATAGGCTGACTGAGCTACTTAATACTATGTAACACTCGATTGACACGATACACTGCATGGTGTGGACCGGCATACTGATAGATACATTTTACTGATGTCAAGTCAGTGCCTGCCAATGGCTACTACCCACACAAAAAGGGAGTGAGGTCAGGAGTCTATTTCTCCCAGACTCACAGTTATAGGCGAGTGGATGCTACCTGCAATGAGTCGCTGCAGTAATGGAATCCCGTGAGTGACAGCTGAGTGACTGAACACGGACAGTGGCGACCGGAGTGTGGTTCTGTTCATTTGCAGCTCAGCTGCCAGAGCACCAGGACCCCTGAATGTGCAACTAGCTCAAAGCTGAGCCGAACGAGCCTAATCTTTGGCAGCAAGTCACCACTAGACACAGAGAGAGGGGAGGCAGCTGGCCGCATAAATGTAGCTGTTATTGCGGGTCGCTGGTGTTCCGATATTCACTGTATCCCCGTGTGTGGCTGCGCCCCCTACGTCACGGGATGGAAAAGGGCAGAGAGCGGCCGCGGAGTCCTTGTGCCAACATTGTTCACAGCCTTGAGCCGCCAGCAGCCCGAGGCGGTGTACGAGGCTGGAACAGTTCTAAATTCATGTTAATGAATGTCTTGTTAATCACCATCTATGATGGAGATTTGATTACAGCAGGAAAGGGAGAGGGGTCTGGGAAGAGGCACGCTGATGTTGTTGTAATGCAGGCAGTTTAGCATCGCAACATGCACTGTGATCATTCGTATAATAATTTGTTTAACACGCTTCCCGGGTACACGGTTTACATTTTAAATAAATATGTAGCAGCTTTAATGCGGGGCAATACCGGCCTGCAGGTGGGTGGTCCTGCTTGTACGGAGACGGGCTGTGTACAGAGGTCGGCACAAGGACCCCGCGGGCGCTGTCTGCCCGAGACGCGAGCCATGTTCGAATAGATCATGCGCAATGATGATGGCACGGAATGATGGTGGGCGTGGTACCACGTCATCGGTCGTAATGTGCGCATGCGTACGCATGCGCAAAACAGGGGGGGCCACTGCCACACGGGGGGCAGCGGATTATGGAACACCGGCTGACTCACTGCAAGAAAGTACGTGTGCTAGCCCGGAAGTGAGGGGCATGAATCATTCAGTTGTCAGTAGGATTACAGGGTAATGCCTAATTTCAAATGTGCACACACATACGAATCCACAGTCACAACACGCGCAGTGCCACACAAATACTAGTGCTGCAGCTTACAGACGTGGGCACAATTGCCCTCTCTCTCCGGTGCAGGACATGCATGATCTGCAAATTTAATTCGGAGCCTGCTATTAATTTAGCGCATGATGTAAGGAGCGGTGGTTGGAGGGAGCAGTGACTTTTCTTGAAAGTTGACTAAAACCTACGTTCATTCAAAGTGTACCACCTGTGTCTGTAAAGCCAGCCCCAACCACATGTCTGCAGACAGAGTGCGGCTTGTATTAATATTACACAAAATAACGCACAATAGACTTTATGAAAAAAGATTAACACATTTCTCTTTCAATTTTTTTAGAACAAATACCTACATGTGCCTCATCCTCACTCTCCTGAGGCGTGTCCAATGCCCGATGCAGTGTCTGGAGGCTCGAGCGAGACTGAGTCAGCTGACTGTTGTTGACTATTAATGTATGTTATGATAAGGAAGGTGAACCGTGTTGCCGGGGCCTTTCACATCCTGTTTGGGAGACTAGGCACGGGTCCACGTGAAACAGAGAGGCCCTGGAGTCAGACTTGATGTTATTGATTGATTGCCAGGGAGGAGCAAGAGGGCCCATACAGTTACCGTTAGGCTGGCTAAGGCAGGAACAAATTGTCTTGTTTTTGCCAGCTTGCTAGGCAACACACTTGCGACTAGGCTGTGGCAGGTCTAATGCCTATTTCCTCTTTCAGCCTGTGTCCCAGACCAGGCCCCCAATAATTGTTGCTGTCGCCTGGCAACACTAGAACTCTTCTTGAACATCCAGGAGAGGTTGAGCAGGTGGTATTTACCTTTAAAGCCAGGGCAGGCACGCATTTCTCATATTATCCGAGTAGTGCCACCATGACCAGTTCTGCATTCAGAGCTCCTCAGTGCCCTTCCATTTCCGAAGCTTTGCAGCAGTTTTAAGTTTTTCTTAGTTTCTTGTTGCTAAAATTGGTGTCATTTCAGATATTTATATATGTTTCCCTCCTCTTCCAAGCTTAATTCTGCACGCGAGAAAGTGTCATAGTCGTTGGAATATCACTCATAATTACAACGAAATTTTGAAAATGTCGCAATCTGAAATCATGGCAGCTATGCAAAGATGCAAGGTGTACTCTGTGAATAGTAAAACGTATAGGGCTCAGATATAGCCCTTGTGGTACCCCTAGTTCCACAGTCAGAGGAGGTAGTGAGACTGCTTATATACTTACAGGAAGGAATGATTGTAGCCAATTCAGGGAAGATTTACAGATACCCGCGTTATGAAGACGGTACAATAGGATCAAATAATAGACCAGATCAAATGATGCTAAAAGATCTAAAAGGACCATGGCTGCATCATTCTCTAGATCTAGGATTCCTCTGGGACAGCCAGTAGGGCTGTTTCCACTCTATGAGGGGGCCAGTATCCAGATTGAGTGATATCCAATAGCTTGTTAGATTCCAGGAAGCCTGTGCATTGAGCCTTGACATTCCTCTCAAGAAGTTTAGATTCAACAGTTAGGTAGGCCAATAGTTATAAAGGGAGTTGGGGGTCTGCATTGTGTTTTATAGCATAAGGATGCCTGGGGATTGTTCCCGTACAGCTAATGAGAGTGCAGCATTTATTATTTTAGTGCAAAAATGTTCATGGTGCGGGGCTCAGCTGGAGATTATAAAATACTGTGCTTGGTCTAACTTTAAAACACTTCACACTTAAGTGAGTGCTGTGCAATACAGCACACATGGGATTTCCTAAAAGTTAGGATAAATAATAAAAAATACTTCTCCTTATTAAGGCCTGCATTTCAGAGATGTTCATTTTTGTTGCAAGCCCTCTCTACAGATTTAAGGACACATGGCTTTGGGTCAAAGTCCATTATTCGTAGAGGAGGAACGCCCATTTCCTAGCCATCGAATTCCCCTGGGTGCAAAGTAGAGCAAAGCAGTGCAAAAATATATTTGTGTTACTTTTAGGACAATTCTTCACTACTAAGAATTTTTAGCACTGGATAGTAAATATTTTATCAAGACTTTACAAAATATCACTCAATTGTTTGCCGAACTTGGAAAGTCCTTTTTTGCAGCAGCATTCTAAGTGACACTGGTTGGTGTCACTTTTTTGTTACTTTGCAGCAGTGCAAAGTATTGATAAATCTGCACCTTTCTTTTGTTGTCTGAGTGGAAAAATATGCATCCATTCTGGCTTCTTTAATGAGACTTAATTCCTAGAAATAACTATCAACTGTCATCCTCCACGCACCCTTTAACGAATTAAAAGGTTATTAAAGGGTGACTTTTGTATGGAGGCCCATTTGGAGGTATTTAGTTACTGTTCACTGAAGGTGAACGACATGACTTTCACTCTGCATAGCAAGAGTGGATAAGTATGCAGCAAATGTGCTTAACATCGTTCCACATTTGTTTACCAGTAACACTTCAGTTAAAAATTAGGAATATAAATGTGCATTGTGAACTCCCAATAACGGAATAATTACAACTGCACGCTAGCAAGGTTAAACTGCGTGAAAAGGAATCAAAGGTTTACAGCACAATAAAATAAAAAAGAATAATTTTACATATATTTATTTCTTAAGCACAGATTCGAACTTCAAAAGGTACTCCTGTGTAGGTGGAATAAACATAAAAACATAAATAGAAGTGAGGTAATATTGATTAGTCTAACATTTATTAAATTTCTCTGGCCTTTCACCTGCGTAGGAGCTGATATTATGTCCTCACTGAGTATTGGGTGAATTGATTGATTATAGCTGAATAACAAAGACCTACACCCTGGCCAAAATAATTGTCATATGAGTATTTTGATTTAATATAACAAATAAGCAAGTCATGGGATTGTGCAGGATCACGCGGAAATAGTGGAAATGTGCTTTAACAAACCGAAGGACGAGCCTAAAAGGTGACATGCTACATTCAAGCAAATAGCCAGATAAACATGTAATCTAAAACGTGCAACATTCATGAAAACAAAATATAGTTGAAGGGTTCTATTCACATGTACATGTGTAGATTTACTCATGTTCAAATGTACTCTTGCAACCAAGAGTAACTTTTCCCTGGATTTCCTGATGGAGCCTCCTAGAACAGGATTTACAATTTTCAACTTTTCAGACTTAGGCAAAAGTTTCCGCTACAGGGACAGAGATCGTCCTAAGGTTAGGTATAGGAAAACGTAATAAATTTATGAAGAATTAAAAATAATTTTTTTTGAGATAAAATACTAATATGAAATATTATTAAAAGTGTATTAATAAATTAGCCCTAGAGAATAAATGTTAAAAAATCCCAACCCACCTTAAATGTATTTATTGAATATGTATTAAAATACAATAGAACATTGGAATGCTGAGCATTCCACTGAAGACAATGGAGTGCTCCAGGCTTCTAATTACTGGTAGAAGCCCTGAGAGCAACATTTCAATGTTTTTTTTTAATTTCCCAGCTGTTGCTGTGAACAAGGCCTTTAGAAGCTCGAGTGGATTTAAACCACCGGGCTCCGAGATGCGTTTGTTTTTACTAATTAGAACATTCTGCTCGATAGGGGCGGAGTGTTCTAATAGCCTCAGAACCCTTCATAGCGGTCTCCACTGGCCATTAAAGGCCTGCTCCTTTGTTAAAGGCGCTCGCTTTCGGCCTGGGCCTTTAATGCTGAAGCGGGCCTTTAATGGCCAGTAGAGCCTGAGATGTCGGGCTCAAAGGCTATATTAAACTTTAAGTATAGATGTGCTTTAATAATACAAATCATTTGACACACATTTTAAAATTGATAATGATTCAAATATTAAGACTCCTTTCTTACTTTTATTAATATAGTACATTATTTTATATATATATATATATATATATATATATATATATATATATAGGGAGAGGATGTAGCCTTAAGGCTGGAGTGGTCGATGACAAAGCTGGGAAACCGGGTTTGAGTCTCAGCAACGACGCTCAGCATCCTGTGAATCCGGGTAAACCACTTAATCTCCCTGTTCCTAACAAAAATGAATGTGTCCTCATGTACCAAAACTGGGGCTATGTAAAGTGCTCTGATAACCGATATCTTCGGGACTAGTTTGCACTATATAAATCTCTTAAACATATATATATATTAATATATATATATATCCAACCATCCAAGTTTGCCAATTGTGAAGACGCCACTCACGTCGGGTTACTCTCTAATGTAGCGGGAATTCCGTTCTCCTACAGAACTGTGCATAGAGACCTGGAACCTCGGTGAATTAGGATGGCCCAAAACTCACCTCAGTACCCAAAATCCCCTTACCGAGCTAGCTACAGTGTCTCATTGGTCATAACAAACTCCCAATGCTTAGACAGACCAGAACATGAACTTAGATTACCTCAGGTATCGTGGAACACATGAACACTCTTTCGTTATATAATCATTACAAACCAGAACGTGGAGTAAACGAGGACACGTGCATGTTTGAAATATTTATTTACTAATGCAAGGTTCTCAAACGCAGTATCTTGTACAATATTAGCAAACATATTATAAGCAACAAAGTTATCAGCATAGTTATTAGTCCATAAAAGTCGAATGGTGACAGCATACTAAGATGCTGTAATGAATAGGAATTAACAATACCTAATTCACACCCTCCCTATTTAACATAGTATTTTATATCTATGAAGGTCTCATTTGGGTTTTGGCAGGGCGGGCTCATACCTCAAAATCTCAGTGGGAGAGGATCACATCATCTTCCACCAGCTCTCTGAATGCGAAGCACCATCAAGTGTATCTCGAGTGTGTGCAGCACAACAATATAAAACCCGCCTAGAGCCAGATTTTGTCAGCAGCATGTGTGTTATGTCTATGGACGTGCTAAGATCATTTCTCGCAACAACATCGTGTTTAGTTATCCTTTCAGCCTTCAGCACTCACTGTGCAGACAGTGTACCGAGCAAAACAGATATCAGAGCAATAACATATTATTTCTCAAGTAAATCACGAAGCTCTTCTGGGTTGAAAGCTAAATCAACAATTATGTGTTGTGTGCAAAACGATGCAGAAAAGTAAAATGGCGTTTAAACATTTAATAAGCTAATGCTAACTTAACACAGTATATAGAAAATAAGTAGCTATATGACACCCCCCCAATGATCCGGGCACGGACAAAATCAAGGAAATGTAACACCAGAATAGGTGCATAACATGAAAGCAAAGTTCAATAATAATGAGCAAAGCTAATCTTAAAAGTCATACATGACGGCCTATAGTGGCCAAAACAAAAGGTTCAAAAATCCCCAAATATAATGTCAATAGGCCTGGGGCGTACAAAGTCAATAGGCCTGGGGCGTATAAAAAGAACTCAGTGTAAGCTAAAGGCACCATCAAAAATACAAACAGGTATGTGCCTAAATAATAAAAAGTTTCTGAGGCATCTCATTGCAGGACTGTATATGCAAAATATGCAGCAACAGCTTCTAAAATGAAATCACTGTCATCATCCGAAAACAGTTCAGCCATCCAATTAAGCAGTGGAAAAGAACATACCTGTTCCTCCAGCATTGGATCCTCTAGCAGCATCAGAGGACAACTCGGTGGGTTTTCCAGAACGCTATGTGCCAAGAACTCATGTGCCGCTGTGATTATGTTCCAATGACCCATTAGTCCATGCATCGCTGCCAAGGCCATAATCCTTTCGCCAGAACAAACCAACTCGTGAGCAACTACGGGGCTCATCAGATGATCAAAATCGACGTCAGAAGACATCGTCAGGCAGAGACACAAATCAAGGGCCCATTCAAAATTGCAGCTCAGGCAATGAAAAACAGGCTGGACACATGTGAAATAGGAAAATTGAAACGATAATCCAAAAGCCGTGCCTAAAGTCGCAAGCGACAGGATGCCATAGTAATCAAGCATCCGGTTGCGAAACAGCAGTAGGAGGGGCTCTTCGGCTTCCAGCGCAGGACGGGCATCCATATTTAACAAAATTAAATATAATCAAAACACCTGCAGCTAACGCCAGCAAAACCGGGAAGCCGCCAAACAGATTCGAAAATATAGAATGGAAAAAGCTAGGGATGATTCCAAATATCTTCTCGAATGAAGTCAAGAGACCACTGCTAACCAATTTAAAAAAATGAGCCAGGTCAGATGTGGAGGAGGCATTAAAGATTTGGTGAACCAGCTCACTGAAATGTAACGGTAAATCAGTGTTCAAAAGGGCCTGCACCTCGGTGCACGTATTAGCTATGTGAAGGACGAATGTTTCTCGGGCCGAACTCAGGGCCACTTCTTTTTGAGACAAAAGGGCTCTCATTCTAGTCATACCATTGAACTCTGCTTTCAAGGTTGGGGTGCGCAGCCTGATGGAAACAGCTGAACTCCCATGTGTAGGGGGATACAGAACGTTTTTGCAACAGACTACACGTTCCGATACAGTTACCACGTATGCGACCCCTTTAATTAAACTACAACACTCCACGTTGTTCAACAGCAAATAACTACCATTCGCCAGCAATGTGAATGTGGGAACAATTGCAGGAACTGGGGTCCCTTTTAAAAAACAGGCTAAATTAGGCCGGTCCAGATTACAAGAACCATGGATGTGTCTGCATATCATTGAATGGTCAGGGGACTCTGTGCATTCTTCCCCATTGAGGTACACCTCTTTCCCGTCTTTCAGGCATCTATAAGTGAACGGAAGAGACCACGTCTCGTGGAGGAATGAGTTCCCCAATCGTTCACATCTCCCTATAGCTATGTAACGCATGGAATTACTAAATTTGTACAAGGCAAATGGCAATTTGATTAATCCTTGGATAAGCCACGTTGCAGCAGTAGCTTCAGCAACAGAAAACGGTAAAGACTCCAACCTCTCAATGTGTAACATGGAAAATGAAGCATCACGCATTGATAGCATGCATTGTTTGTCAGTTAAATTAAAAGGTGCAAAAAGAGAGGAAACGTTCATGTAACTCCAAGGCACACGACCAGCCTTAAGTGTCTGCAGAGTCCAAGCAAACTGCATAATAGACCGTAATTGATTCTGCTCATGGTACAAAACAGACACTTCATCATGTACGATGTCAACAACAGATGATACAATATTATTCAATGTATCACTACGGGAAGAAAGCATGTTAATACTGTTATCTACAACTGCAAGCACTTTTTCTAAATTAGCTTGATCTATCGCTCTTAGGCACTTAGCAGCCTCAACTTGTGAAGTTTTCCAGATTTCATTGTAAATAGCATAAATCCGCCTTTTAGATCTACCATTAGCCGGGCCCTTAATGAAGTCGTTTAAATCCACATCATCAGTCAGCTTGGAAAGATGTAATTTAACAGCAGCTAATGTAGAATGTTGTAGCCAATTCTGACATAATTTGCCAACTGAGTAAGTGGTGACTGTATAGTCAGCATCAAAACGTGGATCAGGCCTGACTTGTGTAATACCGTCAGCTAAAACCAAAAAGCGACGTTGGTAAGAATCAGAGCTTCTGTGCCACATAAGCCAACCTTTAGGATCCAAACTGGACATATTTAGGGATTCATTTTGCATTAACGTTTGCAACACTCGTATGGAAAACTTTGTAAAATTATTCCAACCCGAATATTCTTCTAAATCAGGAAAAGAAGGGGTATTTAATTTTTTTGAAGTAGCCAATCCAAAGCATGTTGTCTGGAAAATGGTAGAATTTAAAAAACAACATATGATTTGGGATGAGACATGCACGGTGCAAAGCATCAGTGCCTTGTACCTGCCAATTTTTAGAACTCCAAACCGATTTAAGGTCAATGGTTTCCTTCCATAGCTCATAGCCATCTGCAGCTAATCTGTCTAGAAAGGACTTCGAATACAACAATTTAGTATAGGTAAGTCTAACTTTGGACATGGGCTTCTGTGTCATCTTAAAGTAAAATGACTCAGGACTTGATTGATTAAAGTCGGTAAAATAAGTGTACTTTTTCAAAGATGTACTGGAGCTGCCTTGTAACGGTGCCGGGCAATGTTCCCACTGTGTGTAATTTACAGTACCCCTTCTGGAACTCGTTTTATGCAAGAAATGATTGCCAACATGTTGAAAGCAAAACAAATCACCATAATTAGCAGATTCTAAATACAAATCTTCAGCATCAAAGGCAGCATAATATTTCAAATCAGAAAATAACGTCTCTACGGCCTGAACATCCCAATCATCAGAACGTATGTTTTGTTTCACCACATTCCCCATGTTCACTCTGAGTACATTAGGGACATTAACCACTTCAGTGGGGCCATGGATTTGAAATTTTACTGCATCCCACACAATCCCATCAAGAACCGGCCAAGCAGTGATGTTCACAAAATTCAAGTCTCTCTTTAGTGTGTGTGCAGAATGGGAAGAGGAAAGGGGGGCCAAAGTTCCATTAAGATGCTGAATGCATGTTCTCTCCTCGACATAATGTCCATCGACCAGACGGAAAAAATAAAACACAAATCCAATTGACATAAAAAGATAAACAGAACAAAGCACCAGCCAAATATAAGGCCATGGAGGGACCAAAAAATGTTTTTTAAAGAACGTGGCATATGTTGCTAGACGTGCGGGCTTCTTCAAATTTACTGAAACAGAGTCAAATGAGAATCGGGATTCTGTGGTCAAACGGGTCTGTATGTCAGGCATCGACAAATCAGCAGGATAGGCATAGTCTATGTCATCAATGTTATTAACGTGAAAAGTATTTAATAAAGGATTGGAAATGGCAGGCATTTCGAGGGCCACTTCCGGCTCAGAATTTGAAATAGTGGCCAACACAGAATTTCTCACCACCCAATGACAGGAGACTGCCGGTGTCATACTATGATGAATCGGCCACCCTGTGTAATTTGACATTGTCAATTGAGATAAACCTGTTTTCCTTACGACCTGGAAGTGGTGGTAAAATGACTGTTCTTGTGCCCTTCACTCCAAGAACGGGAACTGGTGCTCGATAGGAAGGACCAAGTTCTTTCTTGTTATCGATCTTCTCTCGAACCAGTTCTCCAACTTTGGGTAGCCAGCCAACTACCGGGATCTGCAACGCATCATCCGATGTGGAGGGCAAATGTTCCTTTGCAAGACTGTCTCTGGTCTTTTGTAGATCCTGTAAAACATTGCAATGTTCATCCACGTCAAAGGCCGTGGTTTGAGCCACACAGTCTAGACCATCGAGGTCAGGGACATACATCTTGATACCAAAGAGCATTTTGTACGGGGTCCGCCCACCCAGAGACCTTCTAGGGAGATTGTTTAGAGCACGCTGCACGCCATTAAGGTGGGCTAACCAGTTTCTGCCAGTGCCTATAACTCGAGCTGTCAAAGATTACTTTAAGTCACGGTTCATTCGCTCCACTACACTAGTACCCTCAGGTCTGTATGGAGACGAAAACTTGACTTGGACCCTCAACGAAATCATAGCATCCTTATACGCCTTAGAGGCGAAAGCAGTACCCTGATCCGAATGGAAGGTACTACAGGCAAAAATCCCTACAAAGACACGCAAATCTCTAATAACACTCCGTGAATCAGCGCTGCGATGTGGCCATACCCACACAAAGCGTGTGCATGAGTTAACTGCTACTAAGATGTATTTATTCGCAGTATCAGAAGAAAAAGGACCGCAGTGATCCAAATAAACGCAACCCAGTGGTTTATTAGATATGTACAACTGTGTCTGAGGCGGACGTGCAGCAGTCAAAGGCTTGATCTGCTGGCAAATGTCACATTGAAGGACATAATCACGAGTCTGTTTGTACAGTCCCAGCCACCAGAACCTCTGTTGTAGCTGAGTTACAGTGGCTGAGACACCCGCATGCGCAGACGCCACACCTTCATGAGCCGCTGTAATCAAAGTAGCCCTGCGATCCGAGTTGGGAATCAAACGTTCGCCAACTTCAGGAATTTTCACATAAGGAACCTTATCGGGACTTTAGTGGTATGTGTACTTCGAAGGGAACCCCGCAGGATATTTACCTCCCTTCTCAGTGGCAGCAATAGCCGCCAAGATGTCATCATCTATTTTACTTTTGGACCGTGTAACAGCTGCAACTAAGTAAAATTCAAAAGACCAAGGTAGCAGACCAGGTCAAGCACTACGGATCATTTAGTTCTTGATTTTGGATGGTGCAAACTTCTTCCTACACCCGCTACCGTTGGGTGTATGGGTCAAAGAGATACAAAGAACAAAAACGGAAGGTGCACACAATTAGAGTCACTGAAAATAGTGCATTAAAGTATCTTCTTCTTTATTCAACAGTATTCATGGGACATAGACACAGCCAACGCGTTTCGTTCCTTTTGCCTTTTAGGAACTTTGTCAGGGCTGTAAAAAGTTACAAACATATATATACATAAATATACATTTAAAATGACACATGCAAACAAAATAATCACAAAGGACTAAATACGACTGGCCCAAACACACATCTAAGTATTTCGATACTGCTGACTTCGCCGCTTCATCAGCAAGCGAGTAACCATCAGCGTGGACCCCTACGCGCTGATGGTCGAGAGTATGAATCACAAACACAAGTGGCAACCACTCTTTAAGCTCAGCCACTCGGACCCAGATCATTTTATGTTTTATTGTGCTACCCTTGGAATCACGAAAGTCGTTCTGAATCCAATAGATCAAGTTTTCATTGTAAGACTGGACACAGTAGTAAGAATCACTTACGATTAGAGTCGTCACACAAGGATCCGCGTACTCCAATGCTAGCATCAAAGCACGAAGCTCTGCTAATTGTGCAGTGCAGCCCCTCTAGTGTCTGCGTGTGCATGACACTGGACTTGGCACCAACCACAATGGCGCATGCGGAAACGTAGGCATGTTTAGAGCCATGCGCAACCTGCGCCGAACCATCAGTGTAAATGATGCACTCGAAATCCTCCAGGGGTCGCATTGCTAAAGGAGCTGCATTGAAGCTTTGTGTTTAAAAAAGCGCCTTTCATTTGCTTGCATATCGCCTGCTGTATTAATTATTTACTAGCGCTGCCTGTCTGAACTGCTTTGTGTCACTCCGCCTGCATTATTAACGATTCCATAGCGCTGACTTGCCTGGGCTGCTCTTGTTGTGTAGTTTAATTTATCTGCTGGGGAGAATATTGCCGCTTTGATTAATTAGCGCTCCATTGATCATTTCCACTGTGTTTTCATTCCTGTTGGCGCGTTAGACTGTAGCGCTGCGCTGTGCCCCCCCCTCCGCCTCCATTTTGTTTGTTGTTGTCCTCGTGTGCCCGCCCCGCCTCCCAGCTGTGACGCCCTCCCCCTCCACTATCCATATATGACAGTAGCTCCCGCGCGCAGCGTTCACGTGCAGCGTCCGCGCCCAACCCGCGCCGAAGGTGCGCCAAAGGTAAGCCCGTCTATGCCCGTCCGCGCCTGGACCGCGCCCAGCGCCAGACCCCCTGCCCCTCGCGCTGCCCAGCCCTCCCGCATTACCTACGATGCTGCCTCCCTCCTAGCCCTTAACCCCGGTCGCGCCCCCAACTGCGTCCAAGCCGCTCCTGGTCACACCCATGGACCGTTCTCCTGCCTCTCCTGCAAATTTAGCGGCACCGACAACATCTCCGCTACGACCACACCACAGATTCCCGACCCCAACCACCTACAATGCATCCTTCTCAACACCCGCTCGGTCCACAGGCACGCCATTGACCTTTGGAACCTACTAGACACCATCTCTCCTGACGTCGCCTTCCTAACGGAAACATGGATGAACGCTTCCTCCGCCCCTGACATCGCCATCGCTATCCCTGATGACTATAAGATCACACGCAAGGACCGCACCGACCATACAGGAGGAGGAATCGCTATCGTTCATAAGAAATCCATCCGCATCTCCACCAGCTCCGACGCCAACCTCGCTAACTCCGAACACCTTCACTTCCAGATCCACATCGACCCCAAGACCACACTCAGAGGCACCCTCCTCTACAGACCACCAGGACCCCGCGCAAAATTCAGTGAAGACATCACGGACTTCATCACCCCACACGCGCTCCCCTCCAATGACTACATCCTTCTGGGAGACCTCAACTTCCACCTTGAAAAGATCAACGACCGCAACACCGCCACCCTCTTAGACAACCTCGTCAACCTCGGACTTAAACAACTGGTCACTTCCCCCACCCACATCGCAGGTCACACACTCGACCCCATCTTCACCTCCAGCAACCATGTCTCCTTCAGCCACACTACGGATCTCCTCTGGACTGACCACAGCTGCGTTCACTTCACCTACAACAAGCCGAAACCCATCATCCACCTCCAACCAACTCTACAAAGAAACTGGAACAAAATCACCACGGATCAGATCTCCACATCGCTCCTTCGAACCTCCCCAGCCCTCTCTTCTAACGCCAACGAAGCCGCCTCCAACCTCACCCTTTGGTTATCCAACACCGCCGACACCTTAGCACCACTGAAAAAACGTCAACACAAACTTGGCAACAAGAAGGCCTCATGGTTCATTGATGATCTCAAAAAGTCCAAGAAACTGTGCCGCTCCCTTGAAAAGGCCTGGAAAAAAGACCCATCCACCAGCAACAAGGACGCCCTCAAAAGCGCCACCCGTACTCACCACCAACTGATCCGAAAAGCCAAGAAAACAGCATTCAAGGATCGAATTGACAATAACGCCCACAACAGCAAGGAACTCTTCAACATCGTCAAGGAATTTTCCAACCCCTCGGCCAACTCCAACGACATCACCCCCTCTCAAACCCTCTGCGACTCCCTAGCCTCTTTTTTCCACAACAAGATTGCTGACATCCACAACAGCTTTGACAACCAACCCGGAAGCCAACCCACCCTACCATCTGCTGACCATCTTCCCCCCGTAAACACCCTTAACGCCTGGAACCCAATCTCCACTGAGGACACCATCCGCCTGATGAATTCCATCCACTCTGGATCCCCCACAGACCCATGCCCCCACCACATCTTCAACAAAGCAGACTCCGTCATAGCTCCTCACCTCCGGGACGTCATCAACTGCTCCTTCAACTCCGCCACCTTCCCAGAAGACTGGAAACACGCTGAACTCACCGCCCTTCTGAAAAAAACAACAGCAGACCCCACCGAACTCAAAAACTACCGCCCCATCTCGCTTCTTCCATTTCCGGCCAAAGTCATCGAGAAAGCCGTCAACAACCAGCTCGCCGCCTTCCTCGAAGCCAACAAATCACTCGACCCCTCACAATCTGGCTTCCGAGCAAAACACAGCACTGAGACCGCCCTCATCGCAGCAACAGACGACATTCGAACTCTACTGGACAATGGAGACACAGTCGCCCTCATCCTCCTCGACCTCTCTGCAGCATTCGACACAGTCTGCCACAGCACCCTTTTACAACGCCTCAGAAACATCGGAATCCAAGAAAAAGCACTGGAATGGATCACCTCGTTCCTAACCGGAAGAACCCAGAGAGTCCGCCTCCCACCATTCAAGTCCGAGGCCTCCGAAATCATCTGCGGCGTACCTCAAGGATCCTCACTCAGTCCCACCCTCTTCAACGTATACATGAGCCCCCTCGCGGCCATCGCCCGCCAACACAACCTCAACATCATCTCTTACGCTGACGACACTCAACTGATCCTTTCTCTCACCAAGGACCCCAGCACCGCCAAAACTAACCTACACGAAGGAATGAAAGAAGTTGCCGAATGGATGAAACAAAGCCGTCTGAAACTGAACTCAGACAAAACAGAAGTCCTCATCTTAGGTACATCCCCCTCTGCATGGGACGACTCCTGGTGGCCGGAAGCCCTCGGAAAAGCACCCATCCCGACAGACCACGCACGGAACCTTGGCGTCATCCTGGATTCTTCACTCTCAATGAACAGACAAGTTAACGCCGTCTCCTCTTCCTGCTTTAACATTCTTCGCATGCTCAGAAAAACATTTCGCTGGATCCCCTCCGAAACAAGGAAAACAGTCACCCACGCTCTAGTCACGAGCCGACTGGACTACGGAAACACCCTCTACGCAGGTACCACCGCTAAACTCCAGAAGAAACTACAACGAATCCAAAACGCCTCAGCCAGGCTCATATTAGACATCCCACGCAACGAACACATCTCTGGTCACCTTAAAGACCTCCACTGGCTACCCGTCAATAAGAGGATCACTTTCCGACTGCTTACCCACGCACACAAATCACTCTACGACATCGGACCAGACTGCCTCAACTCTCGACTGTCCTTCTACACCCCCTCCCGCCAACTTCGCTCTTCCAGCCAAGCCTTCGCCACTGTACCTCGCATCAACAAGACCACCATGGGAGGCAGATCCTTTTCATACCTGGCTGCCAAAACATGGAACTCACTCCCCGCCTACCTTCGCCTCACCCAGAATCACCTAGCCTTCAGAAAGCAGCTTAAAACGTGGATATTTGACAAATAATCCTCCTCTCCTTCCTAAGCGCCTTGAAACCCTCTGGGTATGTAGTGCGCTATACAAATTTTATGACTTGAGTTGACTTGACTAGATGAACGAATTCATACTGCAAGTACTCCTGCGACCGTAATGAGGCATCAAAAATAAACGTGTCATCCTGGGATGTCAAGGAAGCAGCCCATTGAATCCACCGAGGGTGCAAAGCCTTAGAATTAGGTACACTGGCTTTTGTGACTGCCTCCAAGGCAGGACACGGGGTAACAACCAACATGCGCTTTCCCTGTGACAGGGCACGTTCCTTAAGAATTGCCATCTGCACAGCCGTCAAAACCTTCTCCACAGTGGAAAAGCGCAACTCAGCCGAAGTGTACAAGTGTGACTTGTAAGCAATAGGTACTGTGTCCCCTTCATTAAAAGTCACGTACGTGAAACCCACCGTCCCAGGGATCATTCTTATTACCAGGTTAGTCTGGTTATCACGAGTCAGTAAGAATTTAGAAGCGAGCAGATCAGCTTGCAAAGACTGCAGAATAGCCGAATTCTCAGGCAGCCAGCAGGATTTGGAAAAAGATGGTTGTATCAAAGCATACAATGGCTTGATACGCTGGGCATATTTCGGAATGCAAGTCCTCCCAAAATTCAAGAAGCCCAGAAGAGATTGTAATTTTTTCAGTGTTGTTGGAGCGCGCAATTGTGCGCTTTTCTCCAGGAAGTGAGGAGCCAAACCCTTTCCCTCATTGTTGAGCTCGTAGCCCAGAAACAACACTGTGTACTTTGCAATGTGCGATTTTGCAAAGTTGAATTTGTAACCTAAGGCGGCAAAGGCACAAATTATCCCGTTGACTCGACACAGATGCTCCCAAAGTTCATCTTCTGTGAGATATATGTCATCCACATATGAACAAGCATCTGGGTCGATTCCCTCCAAGAGGGAGACTATGCGGGCAGTGAAAATCCCAGGACTATTCTTATAGCCCTTAGGCAAACGCCGATATTGTTTTTTGCACACCGCCGCAAGTAAAGGACGTCCATTGGGAACTTAGAGCATCCAATCGATGGGCATAAAAACCATTGGAAATGTCAAGCGTGGTTTTAAACCGCTTACGCACAAGACTATTCACAAGAGCAGAGCCATGGGTATTCTGTACTGCGCAGTTACGGCAATGCGAGTTTAAATGCCGGTAATCCAATACCAAACGATATGAACCATCTGGCTTGTTTATAGTAAATAGAGGGTTATTCATTGGTGACACACAGGTTTCTATCACACCTTGATATTCCAATTGTTCAAGGATAGCCGCGACGGAAGCCTTTGCTTCTCGCCGTATGGGATATTGAGGTTGAGGCTGCGGCTGAGACCATAAAGGAATCTCATGGCATGGGGATAATCTATCCCAACCACATTGATTACGATACACAGCCGGTGGTAGAGCCAGAGCCCACTCTTCTGCAAAGTGCAGCGCATCCTCTTTCGAGACTGTGTTCGCGAAACTGGGGAGGATCACCTCCTCCCCTCGCGGAGCTGCGAGCACAAAAGGTGGGGGCCAGTCAGCCTCCGAAGGCAAAATGTCATATGTAGACGAAAGATTTTCCCAAAATACCCCTTTAATGGTTCGCTGTATGTCACCCTCGATTAACAGGACAATTTCAAAAATTCTATCAGGGGGAGCAACTGTAGTATTAGCTGTTTCAATGAAAACATAAGTATCAGTCACTTTCACCTTCAGTAGTGGACGGAGGGCCTCTCTCACTATGGTAATCTCCGCCGCGCTGTCCAGCAAGGTCAGAGCCCATGTCAGATTCCGAAGCTGCGTTCTCACTATCTGGGGCATATCAATGCGCTGCTAAGGCTGCGACTTTCTTCTTGGCAAACTGCGGTCTCTTAGGCGTGGAGCCCTCCTGCTTTTCTGCACCGTTCCTCGGGCGGGGCTGGTCACATCCTTGCTGGCCACCCTGACCCCTACCGCCCCCTCCACCACCGGTTGTCGGGGCAGATGAGTCCTGAAAGGAACGAGGAGAGCGTTGGTCAGAAGCCTGAAAACGATCAGGTGTTTTCGATTGCGCAAGTCATAAACACGTTCCAACTGCGCAGGTAACGGAGACGCAGGATGAGAACTCTGAGTCTGTGGTTGTTGCTGTTGCTTACTCTGTTTCTGTTTTTTAGGCCAATTTTGTTTCTTGGACTTGGGCTGAACGTCAGTTTCCGGAACTGGTCCCTGGGGCTTCTTTTTCTCTTTAACAGAAAAAGGATTAAGTCCCTAGGCATTGCGACCCACGGTTTTATAAGCCGCCACAATGATCTTCGCTAACTGTCGGTGTTTCTCGGCATCGGGAAGCACCGCTAACGAGTTAGCCACCTGAAAGTTCTCTGCATCTCCCTTGACATTCGCAAGGATTAGATCGCAAACTACATCAAAGGTGCCACACAGGGGCATGCCCAATTCAACCTCAGACTCCGGTCCGTGATCATCTTGAACACGTTTAAGGACCGAAGACAGCACAGACATAGACGGGGTGCCATAGCACAGTGCATAGACCGCTGCAAAAGGCTTTCCCCAGGACTCAAAGTCAACGAGCTCAGGGGCCAAATCTTTTGGCAAACTTAGCGTAAGAATCCGGTGTTTTTCACCCGGAGTCGTATTAGGAAATACATCTTCCAGCTGGTCAAACTTCTCTGCAAGCCAGAAAGGAAAATCATCCTTATCCTGGGGCTTCTTGCCCATGACCGCATTCACCATGACAGGACAGATTTTTAAACCGCCATGTCCGGCTGGAAGCGCCGCACCCCCCGGGGCTCCACCCGGAAGATTACGGCCCATGTAATGCACTAAGGCTCTAATCACGGCAATCCCGACTACATGTAGTCGTCTGAGTTCAGCCACAATTGCTGTGTAGGGGATGAGGAGTAAATCCAGCCAAAACAGGCTAACTAGCGCCTGGAATGGACAAAGGACCTAACCTTGGAGCTGATAAAGTATGTGGTAGGGCGCCACCAAACCAAACTCCATGCTGCCAAACATCAATAGGAACTTCTTGTGCCCTGTACGGAGTATACTCATTAGGTACAGCCGTGGGGGTGTACGTGTGGAACACACCAGAATTTGCGTCCACCGCCGGAAATGTCACCCAGGAATAAAACAGTTCGTATGGATAAGCATGTTCCACACTCACCACCATTATCACAGCCAAACCTTCCAAAGGAACTTTATAAGCCCGCAAATGATGACGCACCGCAATGCGACTATGCTGCGGAATGTCCACGGCTTGGGCCATGACAGCACAAGAGTGTGAAAAAACGAAGATTACTTTGTAGCACAACTGGGTAGTAATTCAAGGAAACCGTTTTAGAAAGAAAAGACCTATTTCAAAAATAGGTAGGTTTTTCCGACACCACAGTTTTCCAGAAACGACAGTGAAGGGGTTAAGGTTTGAATGATATACTACTCGAGTGTCATGATATAAGGCCAACAACATATGGGCGCCATGTAGCGGGAATTCCGTTCTCCTACAGAACTGTGCATAGAGACCTGGAACCTTGGTGAATTAGGATGGCCCAAAACTCACCTCAGTACCCAAAATCCCCTTACCGAGCTAGCTACAGTGTTTCATTGTCATAACAAACTCCCAATGCTTAGACAGACCAGAACGTGAACTTAGATTACCTCAGGTATCGTGGAACACATGAACACTCTTTCGTTATATAATCATTACAAACCAGAACGTGGAGTAAACGAGGACACGTGCATGTTTGAAATATTTATTTACTAATGCAAGATTCTCAAACGCAGTATCTTGTACAATACTAGCAAACATATTATAAGCAACAAAGTTATCAGCATAGTTATTAGTCCATAAAAGGCGAATGGTGACAGCATACTAAGATGCTGTAATGAATAGGAATTAACAATACCTAATTCACACCCTCCCTATTTAGCATAGTATTTTATATCTATGAAGGTTTTAGCAGGGTGGGCCCATACCTCAAAATCTCAGTGGGAGAGGATCACATCATCTTCCACCAGCTCTCTGCATGCGAAGCACCATCAAGTGTATCTCGTGTGTGTGCAGCACAACAATATAAAACCCGCCTAGAGCCAGATTTTGGCAGCATCATGTGTGTTATATCAATGGACGTTCTAAGATCATTTCTCACAACAACATTGTGTTTAGTTATCCTTTCAGCCTTCAGCACTCACTGTGCAGACAGTGTACCGAGCAAAACAGATATCAGAGCCATAACATATTATTTCTCAAGTAAATCACGAAGCTCTTCTGGGTTGAAAGCTAAATTAACAATTATGTGTCGTGTGCAAAACGAGGCAGAAAGGTAAAATGGCGTTTAAACATTTAATAAGCTAATGCTAACTTAACACAGTATATAGAAAAGAAGTAGCTATATGACACTAAGGTAAGTGTCGGCCATACATGTCTGCTACATTCTTTCTCTCCAGATTCAGATAACACAACGCGTTTCGAACTTACGTCCTTGTTCACGAGCCTGAATAAAACAACAGCAGCAGTGAAGTGGAACACCATACAGTTGTATTCATAAGTGTCTCAATGGGGGTGTCTTACTGCTTCCTGTGAGCAGAGCACTCTGGTAGTTGTAGTGTTCACTTCTGCATGATAATGTCCAGGTGGATGCTGCTTGTGCTTTAGTGGCAAACTTGGATAGTTGGATTTAAGCGGCCTGTTGCTGGGTCACAAGTGGCAAACTTGGATGGTTGGATTAATATATATATATATATATACTTATATACATATATATATATATATATATATGTATATATATATATATATATTACCTACTGGCGGTCGCCAGTAGGTAGTTATAGTTAGGATTATTTTCAAAAGGGAAATCGCAACATTCTATTGTGAATAACTTTGACGCCGGTTGAGGAATCTGCCTGAAAATTTCCTCAAATTTGCCTTGCGGCGCTCCGGTACTTCCCTGAAAGTTTGGGGGGGATTTGTCAAGCGGGGGCCAAGAAAAAAGGGGGGTCCCAAAACATGTTTTCCCCATGTTAATTTCCATAGGGCGGTCGACCTCACTTTTAGCCCGAACGGCTGAATGGGTTTCCACGAAACTTGGCAAAATTGTAGGAACTGACGATGTCATGAGTGATGTAATATGTGACGTCATCAGCAGTGCATTGCAGGCGCGCTTGTTATAGTGAGCCCAACTAACTATAACGTTGGAATTTCTATAGTTTTATGTCAGTAAAAGTTCCAGCTAACTATAACTGGTGTGAAACCTATGGTTTTTTCAGTGAATATATATATATATATATATATATATATATATATATATACGCTCCAAGTTTGTCCAACAAACGGAACTGCACACGAAAGCAGGCGGGCTCTGCAGTCTCCTGCAGGATCCTTTATTCTTTAAAACAACAGCTTGTACAAATGGACGCGCCGAAGCCCAACGCGCTTCGGGGATCCTTCCCCTTGATCACCGGCATATGTGGTAGATTGACGCGTGCACACAAAGTCTCATGCTCTTTTATTTGTACCAGCTGTTGTTTTAAAGAATAAAGGATCCTGCAGGAGACTGCAGAGCCCGCCTGCTTTCGTGTGCAGTTCCGTTTGTTGGACAAACTTGGAGCGTATATATATATATATATATATATATATATATATATATATATATATATATATATTTCAAAAGTGGATGTTGTTTTTCTTTATTTTAACACTATTTCCTATGAGCTTGTATTTTTAGTCCCCTTTTTCATTGTTTTCTATGGCAGTATGTTACACTACCTCTGAGTGGCAATGGGTGGTGCTGGATGTACTCCAAGGCTTGATAGCCTGGACTGGAGTACACTTACTACGGTTTTGGGAACTTTTTGGCAGTAATAACTTTCTACATCTATTTATAAATAGCAATGGGTTTACTCTTATGTGTTGGGTGTTTGTTTTTTGCATGTTACTTCCTAAAGCCCTTTTTACCACACTGTAAACCCCACCCATTTAAGTCTTCCCCCTAGAGCCAGCAGCTCACCTGTCACTCCCATATTTACTACTTAAACATACACCTGATCATGCAGAGATCTCCACACTTATGGTGGAGATCTCCACATAAAAAGACAGGAGAGGCGTAGATCTCCACACATACATTGGTGAACTTAATTTTTTAATACTCAAGTAGTACTACTGTTGTACTACTAAACGTACTCCGAAATGAAATCTGTGACTAGGGCCATCAGTTATTACGGTTCACTGATACAGCTAGTAACAGAGCCAAGAATCACGGCCTTCTAAGACACAATGTATCTCAGTAAAGGTAAACAGAAATGCAGATATTATGGTTGAAAAGTAAATAAACGTGCTGCTACAACTAACTGGCAAATGAAATGTGCAGGAGCAAACGCTGAAACTTAGCCCAATATAACTGATAATACCAAAACTTTCATCATTCAACATCACTACTCTGGCACAAAGTGATTTCTATTGAATGCCTCCATGGGACAGTCATTAGTACATACCAAAAAAATTAACAAGATGCACGCTGCAAATCCCATTTCACAGATTAAGAAGCAGTCAAAATCAAGGGATAATTAATTCCAATCAATCATAACCAAACATCACTGTGAAGAGTAAAGTGGAAGGGCAAAATACCACAGAAAATCAACCACAACATTCAGGGTATGAAATACCACATGTACCACAATCTAGGTACCTCATTGTGCCTGTTAGATAAGTATGCTATCAACCTGTCCTATGCACTGTAATTCCTGAACATTATTCAGAATCACTAATAGACTAAAAAGCAATTCCTGTGCATGAGATTATAGTTCTGCACTTCACACAGAGCAGGCCCTGCATGTTGGTTAATATCCAATGCTATTCCAAGGAAGATTAATTTCCTAACCAGGTTCCTGCCACTTTCCAAGCACTGGATCTCTTCATTTCTTTAGACAACACCTTCAAAGTAGAGGTTGGTCAGGGTCCGACAAGCTACTGCACAAGCAGGAGGCACTAAAGGGACACAAATCCAAACAGTATTTCCAGATTTAATCATTAAACTGTTATGTGTACACCAATGTTGTACCTGGCTCTTTCTCCATGGCTTTACCTTCACCCCTCATTATTTCTGTACCTGCGTTTGTTGCCATTTAGGACTGTGTGCATTTTATCACTGCTAACGAGCACTAAAGTACTTTTCATCTCTCCTTTACACAAAGCGAAATTGGCTTACAACCAATTGGCAAATTTGGTTTAATTGTAAGTATCTAGTTAAGTGGTATACCATATACCTGGGTCTGGTACATTAAATGGTACTATTGAGCCTACAGCACTTATTGTGGCATTCCATTAGGTAGCCCTTTAAAATCTGTCTCAGGCTTGCCATTACAGCCTGTTTGTTCAGTTTTAAACTGCAAATTTGCCCTGGCTAACTAAATCTTTTGCCAGGCAAAAACCTTCCTTTTTAATGCATATAAGTCACCCCTAGAGTAGGCACTAAACAGCCCATAGGGCAGGGTACAGTGTATTTAAAACATGTAGTTTAAGTTATACATGTCCTGGTAATGAAAAACTCTCAAATGTGTTTTTCATGATTGCAAATCTTGCCTCTTCTTAGGATAACATTGGGTTACCTTATTACATTTAATAAGTGATAACTGTTGTTTGTGAGGAAAATTATTTTGGTGTTTGAGGGATTGCAATTTAAAACTCTCTTTATCGGTCAAATCAGATTTTAAGTCACAATTCTGAATATGCCACTTTTAGAACATTGCTCCTAACCATTTGGTGCCTGCAGCCTGTTTCCTGGGTCGTATGACTAGTTGTGGTTGGCAGATGGCTTTTGTGTATTTCTTCCAGGCTACATCACAACAGAGGGTCTGGCTGTTGGTAGGGTGGGCCATGTTGGTTTGATGAGAGGGGCGGAGCACTTCAAAGGCCCTGGCTCAGGTCACACACAAAGGACTTTAAACTAGCCTATTGTGCCCGAGACAGGTTGGGATCAGGACAGGGACACAGGAATTTCCAGGCACCCCTGTGGGGGAAAACTCCAGAATCTTCCATCAATTCAACGTGGGCACCAGTATAACAATGGAACCTTAAGGCCTACTTCTCAGTACACCCCAGGACTTGTGGATATTACAGAGGAAGGACTACCCTGCTACCTGAGAACTACCCTGCAGCCTGAGGCCTACCCTGCTGTCTGAGAAGGATGAATGGGCTTGCTCCTTGAACCCAGAACCACCAGATGGACTCAAGGGCTAGCTAACTGGCCTCCTTTTCTGAGCTACAAGGACATGACAAGCTTCAGAAACCTGTTCTGCATCTGTCCAGCTGCCCAGTCTCAAATGGGCATGCCTGTGCCTGCTGCTCGCCTTAGCTGGAGTGAGTCCTGCTCTCCAAGAAGTGCCCCCCACGTCCAGGTCCCTTAGCTGGCATCAGAGTGTACTCCTCCTAGCCCAATTGTGGGTTCCTTCAGACTTGAGGCAGTGCAATGCAACTCAACGCAATGTGACTTTGCATCACAGCACCTCCACCAACATCTCATAACCTGAGTGGGGTTACAAATTTCAAAACTGTTGCTTTTATCTATCGGGAGTATTACACTATCTGAAGTTGATTTCGGGCAGTCAGGATCTATAAATGTATGCAAGCTCTACACATTCAAATACTATGACAAAGCTTAAAGCACACTTTCAAGTCTTCGATTTGGGCAAATTAAATGTGGGCGAGTATTTCATGTAACCAAATGTCCTTGTAATGTGATATAACAACTTGTCCATTGTGAATTTCCCCTAAGAAAGCAAGCCTTGGCAGGAAATTTGCATTCTTCCTTTGATTTTTGCAATAATGCTTGGATTAAGCATTCATATCGTTAACCCTTTAGTAAGGGTGAGTCTAGTCATGTGTAGGGGTGCTGCAGCTTTGGAGGGCGGAATCAGATGTATTTGCTTTGCAGCTACATAACAAAGTCGATTAAAAACTTGTTCTATAATGATATTTTATAAGTTAGGTTTAATTACATTTTTATAGTGGAAATCTTATTTACTTTCGACGTTTTGTACACCATTGTCTTGCAGAAATTATGAAAACATCTAATCTGTGCAAAGCTAAAACATAAGCATCGCATGTCAAACAAGGCGTAACCCAGATTTTAAAAATGGGTGCTAATCACCAGTAAGACAAACTTTGTTGACACTATTGCTTATTAAAAATATTAAATCAGACTTATTGCTCGTCTGAAAAGGTGTCAAACTGCAGCGGAAAGGCATGTCCCAATGCAAATCCTAATATGGCCGGCGGTGTCTGATGGACACCGCCACCATATTAGAGGTTTTCCACCGCGGTCAGAAGGCGACTACGGCGGAAAAGCGGCGGACGGTCTTCCCGTCTGCCGATGACACCCCAGCCATCCTAATCTGGTGGGGGGTCTTTAGAATCACCGCAGCAGAGAATCCGCATCCTCAGAGCCGGCGGTGGCTTCCACCGGCCCGGAGAATGCGGATTCACCGCAATCCCAATCGGCCCCAAAGTTAGCTGTGAAAATGTACCTTGATATATTTAACAAGAAGTATTGCTTTTAATATTATGGGCAAAAAAGTAGGAGATCCAAGTACTAACAAACACCTCATGTAATGCTTGTCATGGCAGAAGCAAAGAAGAGGATTTGTTAGGCATTACAACTTTGTTTTCCCAACCCATTAAAAAAATAAAAAAACATAAAAAGAGAATTCTTAGCACTTACCTAAGTGCCATTAGAACGAGTCATCTCATTTTGCAATGACACTGTGAATTCTTACAAAGATTAGCCTCTGCACTTCAATGTACCATTGAGGTTCAAATCAATGGGCAAACATTTATTTGCAGACACACAAACTAGAAAGCGCACACATTTGAAGAGTCTCGAGGATGATAGATTCACAAAAGTACATTTTCTATTTTAAAAATGAAATATTAGATGGTAGTGATTCTATTCTGTTTTGTACTTTTTGATTGACATTTTTTTAAATTTCAATTTCGGGAAAGGGAATGTTATAAATGCTACCATTCCGACACCTGACAATTCCATCATGCTTACATTTTAAATGTGAAATAAAGATCTTCCCACAAAAAACAAATATTATACATGTATTCACTGAACAACCAAAGGTGACAAGGATGTCATAGTTAGGTGAGCTAATTATAACTTATGACCTTGCAATGCACTGCTTACGACCTCACATATTACATCATTTATGACATGGACAGTGACATCTCTCATGGCATCTCAAATGACATCAATGATGACATTACTGATGACATCACACATGACATCACTGATGCCATTACTGATGTCATCATCCAGTGACTGTGTGTGTTTATAAACATCACTGAGTGTTAAACATATATACTAAGGTAAGTGGCTGTGGAAGTGTTTGTAAGGGTGAGCGAGTTGGTGTGTAAGTGGTGTATAGAGAGACTGAGTTCATATGTTAGGAACTGTGTACATGAGTGAGTAGGTGTGTGAGTTTTGTATTGATGAGTGATTGGGTGAGTCAGTGGGCGTATGAATAAGGTGTTTTTCCCTCTGGGAAACCTTATTTTTATGGAGGTGTGTCATAGTGAATAGAAACACCTTTTTTTTTATTATGGAGCAACATTTTATTAATTGGATCTTTTATCAAAGAAACTCTTGAAAAAAGGAAAAATAAGAAAACATCTTTTCTCTTGGTTGGATTGTGTATGAATCAGACCTTTGATTATAGGACTAATAATCTATAATTATTCTGGTCAATGACTAGAGTAGAATAATTAAATCATCGTTTTAATTAGGTTATATATTCAAGAAATAATTAAAAATAAGATATGAATCATTTGTGAAATCAATAGAGATTGGTGAACATAGTAGTCTTAGAATAAAATACAAGAATTGTGAGTATATCCAGTAGCATAGGCGGGCTTTTTTTAAGAGCACATATTTTCATTTTATATTCTACATGTCCAATACACTTGATATTTTCACATCAGTGATTTTAATTCAACAAGAGGGTACTATCCCACTCTACATATTGGAACTGGAAACTTTGTTGGACTTCAGCTATCATATTTTTTCCCACATGGATAGACATTTATACCTGAAGATAAACCTGAGTGAGTGCTGTTCAACTCCATATTATTTGATCAAAACTAGTCTGTGATAACTCCAGTCAATTAAGAGTTTGGACAAACGCCAGGAAACCTGTCATATCAAGGGAATAATACAATTGTAAGGTCAATATATGAATATATCTGAAAATATTAGAAACCAGTGTTTTATTTAGAATTAAAATGTATATAGGTAGGGATTCCTGTGGTTTTTGTTCTGAAGTATGATGATGTATTGTTTATTTGGTCTATTCTAAATTGTTTAGTGCAAGTATATAAGAGATACAAAGGCCTATTTGGGTTTTTAAATTCTAGAGCCCTGATGAAGTTCGCATGGATGAAATGCGTTGGCCAGTCTGATGTGCACATGTATTATACTTTAATAAAGCGGATTTTAAATTGACGTTCAAAACGTCCGTGGAATATCATTGGATGTTATTTCTTCAACATTCAAAATTCAGCTGTGTTACAGTAGTTAGAGTTACAGTCAGCCAAAAGGTTTCACAGGAACACTTTCCCGCTTCCTCAGGGTTGAAATTAATTCTATTGATTCCAGTACTGCAGTTGTGAACAACCTGAATCCTGGCTTAATTGGACATATTCAAATACAACCCCATTAAATAATCTAAACAGCAACCCATTCAGAGAAGATATCTTCAAGCTGTAGGGATTAAACCTATTAAGAAACAAGAACGTTTTAAATAAATATTGTTAGACCTCTCATCCTTAGGGTGGCCGTCCCCTAAACTTTTTGCCTGCTTACCTCCTCTTTTTGCTGTATCTTTTTGTAGGCCTTACGACTCTGAGTGTTTTATCACAGATGACCAGGGCTTGACATATTTAGTTTACTTATAAGTCTCTTGTAAAGGTTTACAGCCTCAGCCTGTAACCTAAATGCTACTAGTGGGCCTCAAGCACTTAATGTTTGACCACAAAAGAAGCCTTTCAAACCTGTCTCAGGCCTATCATTGCAGGACCTGTGTGTGCAGTTTACTGCCACTTTGACTTGGCATTTAAAATTACTTGCCAAGCCTTAAACTCACCTTTTGATACACTTGTGGCACCCTTAAGCTAGGCCCTAGGTAGCCTGTAGGGCAGGGTGCAGTGTAAGTAAAAGGTAGGACATAAACTATTACGGTTTACATGTACTGGTAGTGTCAAACATCAAAATTGTTTTTTAACTACTGTGATGCCTACTCCTCTCATTGGTTAACATTGGGAGTACCTCAAAAGACAATTTAAGTTGTAATTCCTCATTGGAAAGGAGTAGCTGAATCATGTTTTATATCCTTGGAATGATAATGATAAATCCTCTTCACTGGTACAGTGTCAGGAACCTCATTGCAGCTACCTGGTTAAAGGGTAAGGCACAGGTTAAGCGCCCAAGAGCTAGAAGGGTAAGAATGTTGCCACGCTGGAAGAAAGGGTTTATAGTGTCCAAATTCATGTTTAGGCAGTGTCTGCGGTCACTGGTGATTACTGCCAGTATGGCCGCCAAATGTCCAGAACACGCAATCCAAAAGTCGCAGTCTAGCGGTAGTGGTCGCGCGACTGCCGATCCGCTCAAGAACTGAGGAGGAATTAGGAACTGCGCACTTCAACTGAACTATGCACCCAGAGCGTGCATTATTGAAGTCTGCGGTTCCTGTTTGGAGAAATTAGAATGCAGAGCTGTTCAGAATATATTCGTACGGAGTCAAGTCACCTATTTACAGAGAAATATCGCATGCGCAATGAGGGAGTAAGAACTGTCAGGCGGCAAACGAGTTTTCCTTGAGTCGAGAAGCAACTTGGGGAACCGTGAGTTTACCGGCTGTTTGGTGTTTAGTACTGAGCTTCACCAGCTGGTAAAATAAGACATTGTTTATTTGAAAGCTATATTCAGAAGATTATTTTCAAAGACTTGTTCATGCATCTTTGCTATCTGGTGTGTTATCATTTTGTGACCGCAGCAACAGTATTTTCAGTTGAACATTTTCAGTAGTAGAAGAAGTATTCTACTGGACCTTTATTTACTGCAATAGTCTAGACTAGATTGGTAAGTCAAGGTTACTGGGCTGGGAATGGCTGGTGAAGTAGTGTAGCTCATATAGATAACCCTCATGTGTACTTACAGACGCAGAATATTGTGTGTAGAAGTCAGTCTAGACTACATGGGAGAGAAGCTACAAGCCAGGCTTTGCAGGTAACACAAGTTCCCATGGGGTATTAGATATAGAGTCTCGCTTAGAGTGCAAGTATTAAGTGTTGTCTTTCTACAGGTGCAGTATTACTACACCAGCGAAGATTGAAGACCAGAGAAGCGTATTCTCTACCTGGCCGTCTCTCTCTCTGTCCACTTCCCCTTTCCCTGCTGCTTCAGCAGTTGCCAAGATTTATATTTTTGGCGGCTTCTGTGGTGGTGTGGCATTGGGAGCAATCGTCGGCTTCGATGGATTTCTAGTGTGCTAGTTTGACAGATTGACACGCCACTGTTTCCGTCTGAGCCATGATGGCAGAGGAGTTAGACCTTAAGACTCTGGCAGGAATTTTGGATGGACTGCAAAGTCAGTTAACCCAATCCGCAGAGGATAATAGGGCACTGAGGGAAGAAATAAAAAGGTCCCAACAAGAGAATCATATAATTAAAACTAAAATGGAGGAGCTTGTGGCGGGAGGTTCTTCGGAATCCAGTCGGGGTTCCACTTCAGAGGTGGCGACGCAAGTGATTCACTCTGTGGCGCCAGTTGTTCCATTGGCTAATCCTGAAAGGTTTGGGGGGGACCCACACAAAGCACAGATATTCATGATCCAGTGTTCATTGCATTTTCTGTGCAGACCTGTAGTGTTCAAGGATGACAGGGTTAAGGTTGCGTTCGTGCTGTCCTACATGAGTGGTGATGCCGCTGCCTGGTCTATGCCACTGATTTCCAGAGATGATCCAGCCTTGTACAATTTTGATGTGTTTAAGAGGGAATTTTTACGCATTTTTGATAGAAGAACGGCAGAAAAAGCTACAGATAACGAACTCTTGGATCTAAAACAAGGCAATCAGGAATTGATAGCATATATTGCTCAATTTAACAAATTAATTGTGGAGACAGAGTGGCCTGAGAGTAAACGTTCTGCAATTTTTTACAGAGGATTGAAAGATGAACTAAAAGACGCTCTTGCGCAGATTCCAAAACGGCCACGGGAGATATCAGAGCTTATTGATCTGGTCTTGCAGCTTGAACATAGATTGTGTGAAAGGAAATCCGAAAAGAAGAAAGAGTTTCGGCCCTACTTCCCACGGCTTGATCGAGCAAGATCTGAAGTCACACAAAAAGAAAATGGCGTCGGGGAAGAACCCATGCAGATTGGCTCAATTAGAGGACCTCAGTCCAAGGAGGAAAAAGAGAAAAGACGCGCCAATAATTTGTGCCTTTATTGTGGTGTATCAGGACATTTTGTGAAAGACTGCCTCAAGAAACCCAAAATCAGTGTGGCTTTAAAAGCCAAATCCCACCAGTAGAGGGAGCTGCTCTGGTGGGAAATAAAGGGAAATCGGCTCCTGAAATGCAACAGTTAATAAACACTCTTCAATTGGCAGTGACACATTCAACAGTATCATTTGTCATGAGATTCGGAACCAGGGAGGTGAAAGATGTATCAGTGATGATTGACTCTGGAGCTACCGGAAATTTTTGTGATCTGTCTTATGCAAAGGAAATGGGCATACATGCATTAAAGAAAAAACCTAGTGAGGTAGTGAAGCTGTGGACGGCACCAACCTCACGTCCGGATGTATTACTGAAGAAACGGAAACCTTGGAGCTAGTGGGACTTCAGGGTCATCATGAATTCCTGCGCTTTAATTTAATTGATGCGCTGCAGTTTCAATTAATATTGGGATTGCCGTGGCTTACTGAGCACAACCCAAAAATTGATTGGGCAAGCGGATCTGTGGAGATGACCTCAGAACATTGTCGTCGGAACTGTTATACTACTTGTCCACAAAATATGGTAAGCTCGCCTGCTCGAGAACTGCCCCAACTTACACGTCAAGTGTGTGTCTTGGAAACTAAAGAAATTCCGGTGGAGTATCAGGACTTGGCGAGTGTTTTTGATAAGGGTAATGCCGAGAAACTTCCACCCCACCGGGAGTATGATTGTAGGATTGAATTAGAACCCGGTGCCAAGTTGCCGTGCAGTCGCATTTATGCCCTCACCGAGGCGGAAAATCAGTTCTTAAAAAAATACTTGGAGGATTATCTCAAAATTGGATTCATACGTCCATCGCAATCGCCAGTCTCCTCGCCGCTGTTTTTCCAGCCTAAGAAGGACGGCACCTTGCGCATCTGTATTGATTACAGAGCGTTGAACCTTGTGACCATCAAAAATCGTTATCCTCTACCTCTTATCTCTCAGATGTTTGATCAAGTGAAGGGTGCGAACGTTTATACGAAGCTGGATCTTCGCGGTGCGTATCATTTGGTGAGAGTTGCTGAGGGTGGAGAGTGGAAAACGGCGTTTCGCACCAAGTATGGCCTCTACGAATACCAGGTGATGCCTTTCGGTTTGAGCAATGCTCCGGCAGCTTTTCAACACTTTGTGAATGACGTATTAAGGGAATTTTTGGATTGTGTGGCAGTCGTCTATATTGATGACATATTGATTTTTTCAGATTGCATTGAGAATCACATTTCACAAGTGAGAGTTATGTTGCAGAAGCTGTTAGAGAATCATCTGTACGTCAAGTTGGAGAAGTGTTCCCTTCATGTGAACCAAGTGGAATTTTTGGGATTTATTCTGTCGGCTGAGGGGGTGGCTATGGATCCATCAAAAGTGCAGGCAATTCAGGATTGGTTGTCACCCAGAAATGTAAAGGACATCCAGAGTTTTCTTAGCTTTGCCAATTTCTACAGGAGATTTATTCCAGATTTCTCGGCCAAGGTCCAACCTATCACGCAACTTTAAAAAAAAGGGAAGGCGTTCATTTGGTCTGACGAAGCGGAAGAAGCTTTTCAGTTTCTGGAAAGGGCGTTTGTTTCGGCACCAATTTTGATGCATCCAAATCCTGAAGAGGAGTTTTTTGTGGAAACAGATGCTTCCGACTTCGCCACTGGAGGAATTCTGTCACAAAGAAATAAACTGACTGGACAACTCCACCCGGTGGCTTTTCGCTCAAGAAAATTGTCAGAGACAGAGTTTAATTATCCGATTGCGGATAAGGAGTTGTTGGCGGTCAAGGAGGCTTTTCAGGATTGGCGTCACTATTTACTGGGGGCTAAGCACAAGGTGACAGTGTATACTGACCATCGGAACCTGCAATTTTTGAAGTCCGCCAAAACCCTTACCCCACGCCAATTGAGGTAGTCTTTGTATTTCTCAGAATTCGATTTTGTTATCACCTACAAACCGGGTGTGAAGAATGGTAAAGCAGACGCTTTGTCACAAATGAATTGTTCGGGGGACAAGAGAATTCCAGTGGAGGAACCAATAATTCAGTTGGAGAAAATTGTAGGAATAATCCATTTGGAAGATTTCACTAAGGAAATTCGGCAGCAATGTCCTCTTCAGGATCTCGAAAAATGGGCTGCGGATGATGAGAGAAAATCTATTAAGAATTCACTGCCGTATTACGATGATGCCTTGTATTTACCCACCAGTGAACTGCAGAAAAAGGCTTTAGAAGGTTGTCATGATGATCCGATGGCGGGTCACAAAGGAATTAAGAAGACCTTGCAGTTGATACGAAGATATTTTTGGTGGCCTGGCATGGCAGCTCATGTGAGGCAGTATGTCGCAACCTGTGAATTCTGCATAAAAAGTAAACCAACCAGACAGTCCCCACAGGGATTATTACAACCCCTTCCTAATGCCCCAGGTCCCTGGCACACAGTATCATTAGATTTGATAGTTGATTTGCCAAACAGTCAAGGGTATACAGCCATACTGGTACTGGTGGACACATTCTCTAAGATGAGTCATTTCGTTCCCTTGGAAAAAATTCCCACTGCTCCCCAGTTGGTGAGGTTATTTAATCAGCACGTGGTTCGTGTTCACGGCATTCCACAAATCATAGTTTCAGATAGAGAAGCTCAGTTTGTGTCCAAATTCTGGAAAAACTATATGCAAAGTTTGGGTGTGGACGTTCGTTTCTCCACCAGTTTCCACCCAGAGACTGATGGGCAGACTGAACGTGTAAATCAGGAGTTAGAACAATACCTAAGATTGTATTTGATTGAACAGGAAGGGAATTGGTCTGACCTGTTGTGGTCGGCAGAGTTCGCGTATAACAATGCCATACATGCATCCACAGGGTTCACTGGTAGGCACCCAACTTTAATGTTAGGGAAACTGACTGAGGAGAGTCCTACGGTGGTAGAGTGGATAGCGGGTATTAAAAGGTCTTACCAGCAAGCTCAAGCGAACCTTACCAAGGCAAAGTTATCATATAAACAGCAGGCAGACAAAAAAAGACGTGTGGCTGGGAAGTTTGCAGTTGGAGATCAGGTTTGGTTATCCACCAAGCACTTAAAGCTGAAAGGTAATCGAAAGTTTCAGCCAAGGTTTATCGGGCCGTTTAAAGTTCAAAAGATAATAAATCCAGTGGCAGTGAAACTACAACTTCCGAATAGTTTAAAAATCCATCCAGCTTTTCACATTTCCTTGCTAAAAAGAAATCCCCCTCATGTCCGGTATAAAGGGAAACCAGCGTCAATTAGAATAGAGTCTGAGGAGGAATTTGAGGTTAGCAGAATCTTAGACTCCAAGATTTCTAGGAAAAAGCTCTATTATTTAGTTGAATGGAAGGGTTTCGGTCCAGAAGAAAGGTCTTGGGAACCCTCATTTAACGTCCATGCTCCAAGATTAGTGAGACTTTTTCATAAAACTTACCCTACTAAACCAAAATTGGGAGGGCCCCCTTTGGAGGGATTATCAAGAAAGTGAGCGACCCGGAATACCCTTGAGGGCTTGGATAGTAAAAGTAGAAGGGTAAGGTGCCTTCAAGGGACTCAATTTAATTTATATTTATTTATTTGAATTGTTTTAAAGAAGGACTAGTCAATCGTCCTTGAAGTGAACTAATCAACAATCTATTGTATTTATACAAAACCAACATATAAACAAAGACACAAGGTGTATACGAAAAGTATTTTTTATATCAAGTAGTTCATTAAAAGAAACCAACTTCATATACAGATAAATAAACAAATAGGATTTAGGACTGTAGGTACACACATAAATAAATTACTAAGTGACTCAACAGAACCTAAAAAACACCTATCCCAAAATACATTGAATCAAACAAAAGAGGGGGATGAGATGTGCTGTCGACGTTTCGGTTTCTTAATAGATAATTGCTGAAACCATCATCAGGACTGTTATTTTGGATCTGTATAGAAATATTGTAATCTGAAAATCAAAAGATATTTACAATTACAATGTTGTACTGACCATATACGTTACACCCTGGTGACAAAACAATGAAACTAAACAAAACTGACAAGGGGCAATGTTATAATATGTATAACATGAACACAATATGAACCTAAAGTTCTCTTAATTTAAAACAAAACATGGAAGTCATTTATCTAAACACAGAAAACATTCCAGCAGTTCCTGCAACTTTGTCTGAAGTGGGACAATAGTTCATGACATTATCTACACAGTTTGTCAAAATAAATTGTGGTTCACAAAGGGAAGGAAACAATTAGATTCATCTATCCTTTGAGACAATGAGTCTCCATTTCATTTAAAGTTTGTACATCAAAGAATTATGATAGGTCTAAATTGGTTGTCCTGCCAATGTTTAAGGTATCAATCTCATGAATGCATAGCAAAAACCATAGATGAGGGTTTAGGTAAAACTCTACCCCCCATGTGTCATAACTTCATTAAAACAATTCAAATAAATAAATATAAATTAAATTGAGTCCCTTGAAGGCACCTTACCCTTTGGAGGGAGGTACTGTCAGGAACCTCATTGCAGCTACCTGGTTAAAGGGTAAGGAACAGGTTAAGCGCCCAAGAGCTAGAAGGGTAGGAATGTTGCCACGCTGGAAGAAAAGGTTTATAGTGTCCAAATTCATGTTTAGGCAGTGTCTGCGGTCACTGGTGATTACTACCAGTATGGCCGCCAAATGTCCAGAACACGCAATCCAAAAGTCCCAGTCTAGCGGTAGTGGTCACGCGACTGCCGATCCGCTTAAGAACTGAGGAGGAATTTGGAACTGCGCACTTCAACTGAACTACGCACCCGGAGCGTGCGTTATTGAAGTCTGCGGTTCCTGTTTGGAGCAATTAGAATTCAGAGCTGTTCAGAATATATTCGTAAGGAGTCAAGTCACCTATCTACAGAGAATTTTCGCATGCGCGACGAGGGAGTAAGAACTGTCAAGCGGCAAACGAGTTTTCCTTGAGTCGAGAAGCAACTTGGGGAACCGTGAGTTTACCGGCTGTTTGGTGTTTAGTACTGAGCTTCACCAGCTGGTAAAATAAGACATTGTTTATTTGAAAGCTATATACAGAAGATTATTTTCAAAGACTTGTTCATGCATCTTTGCTATCTGGTGTGTTATCATTTTGTGACCGCAGCAACAGTATTTTCAGTTGAACATTTTCAGTAGTAGAAGAAGCATTCTACTGGACCTTTATTTACTGCAATAGTCTAGACTAGATTGGTAAGTCAAGGTTACTGGGCTGGGAATGGGTGGTGAAGTAGTGTAGCTCATATAGATAACCCTCATGTGTATTTACAGACGCAGAATATCATTCACAACCATTGTGTGCAGAAGTCAGTCTAGACTACATGGGAGAGAAGCTACAAGCCAGGCTTTGCAGGTAACACAAGTTCCCATGGGGTATTAGATATAGAGTCTCGCTTAGAGTGCAAGTATTAAGTGTTGTCTTTCTACAGGTGCAGTATTACTACACCAGCGAAGATTGAAGACCAGAGAAGCGTATTCTCTACCTGGCCATCTCTCTCTCTGTCCACTTCCCCTTTCCCTGCTGCTTCAGCAGTTGCCAATATTTATATTTTTGGCGGCTTCTGTGGTGGTGTGGCATTGGGAGCAATCGTCGGCTTCGATGGATTTCTAGTTTGCTAGTTTGACATAAAGCTGAATTTAACATTACTATTGGAAATACTACTTTTAGAAAGTAGTGCTGCTGCAACAAATGATGGGCTGAATGATGGATAAATCAAACATTTTCCTCCTGTCGAGTTTGGAACAATCACAACCAGAACCAGCGCTTTGCTCAATGGACCCCAACACATCGCTGCCACTGAATATCGATGCATCCCCTCGACTGCAGGCCAGACACGAGGCATCGCTCGTCTGCACCCTGCATCTCACTTTTGTGACTAGGATCAAGGTACTCTGTTCACCGGGCATGCATTGCTCCTGTCCCCGACCTGTGCTCAATTTCTGTCTGCCTGAACTGCTGACTTTGTCCTGGTCCACTGTGACATAAAGCAATCCCTAATGAGCTTTCGCTTCTAAGCTCTACTTTTGCACTAATTCTTTCAAAATTCATATCTCAAATTCTACTTTGCATTTTTGTTGTTTTGGTCTTGTTTTGTTCAGAATAAAGTTATCTATTTTTCTGAATGTATGTGGAGCCTTTTTGTGGTGTTTTAGTTATGTTACTCTGCAAGGGTGTTGCATAAATACTTTTTACATTGCCTCTTTAGATACGCCTGACTTCTCTGTGGCAATCTACCAGAGAGTGAGAAGTGGTTTTCTTTTAGTGTCCATCTAGCCTAACCTGACTAGAGGGATGGTTCCTGCTTGAACTAGGTGCATACCTCTGCCAAAGAGAAGCACCACTTCTAACACATAGCAAATTATTGGTCAGGAGAACAGTGCATCCTATTCATCGGAATAGGTGTATCTAATGGATCAGACTGTGAGCCAGATTTGCAAACCTTTTGTCCTTAGTTTGCATCACAAATGGTAAAGAAACCTGTGCAAAATGTTGTTTGTTAGATTTACTTTCCAGCACAAAGGTTTTTCTCTGCTGGAAAGTTTCCTGAAAGTCATGCAAAGCAACACGTGCAACCATCCTTGATATTTGGCACAACATTCGAGACAAGGAATGCACCAAAAATTAGAACTACTATGAAGCAGGAATTAAAAAGGAGAAATGCTTTTATTTTTTCCTAACTTTTCCCACTTAGCACTGTACAGCATGCATTTGAAGTGACACATGTTTTATAGTTAGTGGGGAATAGTATCTTGTTCTGGAATGGTAGCCTTCCAGTAAAAAACCTATGCAAGACTCACACAAACGTCTTTACTAGGGAGAGAGTGCAATAGTGCCACATGTCTGAAGATATAGTGCTTTCCTGCTCTCGCCCTGTTAAACAAGCAGAGGAGAAACTTTAGTTACTGTGCTGTAATATGTGAGAGGTTGGTAAATCTAAGCTGTAGTTATCCCATACTTTGATGAACAATATAGTGTTGTAACACTACTGACAGATGAAAGTCATCACTACTGACAGATGAGGCTACTGTCAACAGAATGTGAGCTTATGCAAGGCCATTAAGAAAAGTGTTTACCTTTACACCCTTGATAATCTTCTCTGCCTTTTTTGTCATTCTTCAGTGGGGTCTGTTTCAGCTTCGTTCTTGTCTTTCAGTGGGTTGGTGGCCACATTACACCCTCCTTACATGAGGATGGTTATGGAGTTTGGTTCAGTTTTTACAACTCATTCCCCTACATGAGGGTTGTTTTGGTTTCTTGGTGGGTCTCTGTTTTGGAGTTACACTGTTACATATTGTCATTGCGTGACTGTGTGTAAGTCACCTTGCGCTACACTTGTTGTCTGCGTTGTTTGTAAGTCACCATGCGCTACTTGTCTTGTCGGTGTGTAAGTCATCATGCGCTACACTTCTTGTTTGTATAGTGTGTAAGCCACCTTGCACAACACTTGTTGTTATTGGTTGTGTAAGTTGCCTCGCGCTTCATGTTTCATACTCATGGTGTGTAAGTCACCTGGTGCTACACGTGTACTTGCTTTTACACCCTCACACAGGACAGCTAGGTCTCATGGGTCTGGTCCCGTTCACTTTGTGTCACACTTTCAACAGTTGTGGGTCATGGGTGTTTGTCTAAGGGTATCTCACCCTTTGCTACATGTTAAGAATTTTTCAAAAATTGTTTATTGGGGAAGATGGGTTATATTGCTTGTTTATGTTTTATTGATGCTTTTCAATATTTACCTTTTCTTTCAGGTTACGTAGTGTTCAGACTCTTGTGAAGTTGTATTGTAGGTTGTTTCCCTGTGTCTTGAACATTTTCTCTGCTTTTGCATATGATTGTGTATAGTTCCTCCAATGTTCTTTTGTTATTTTCATTTTTCATGTAAAAGGAAGGTGGATATGTCATATCATGCTTATGTTATCACATCTATCGCTGGTTACCTATCTCCTAGCTGCTCAGCCAGTGTGACTGTGATGCTTGGAATGCTTGGGTGACTGTGTGGATGAGTGGTGACAGTTGGAAGATTAGCTGAGGAGCAGGCAGGCTGCCTCTGGTGGGCTGAAGAATACAGAACACCAGGCTAATGGACATTTGTACATAATTATTAACCTGCAACAAGAAGTTAATAAAGAAATACAGTGACCACAACCCCCTGTCCATGCAAATCACTTGCAATTGGGACACTGCCCCCATTAAGACAGTTAATGCCCCGGTGATGTCAACGAAGGAGGTCGTGCCATCCAATTGCAACCGACGCTTAAATGGCATAAGGTTGCTAACCAAAAAGAGAAATTGCTCAATATAAGGGATCTTATAGAGCAGAAGACCACAGAGTTTGAATTATTCAATGCTACCCATGAGGAATAATACAACTCCTCGTTCCCCAGGCTCTACCAAGATACAATAGAAAGGTTAGGAGAGTTTTTATTGTTGGGGAGCATAGAGAGCAGAAAGGATGGCCACCCGACCCTCCAATCCATGGTACTCTGCCATATGCAGAGAAAAGAGACAGGCTCTATCTACAGCTCTACAAGCAAAAAATTCCGTAACAATAAATGCCGCTAGGAAGCAGTATGCTAGAGCCATAGAGCAAGCTAAGCACATTTGGGAAGAATCCCATTGGCAAGAGCTTAAATCTGCCTCGCAGTTGAAAGACTCAACTGTGTTTGGGAGCTAATTAATAAAAGCAACCAGAGAGGAATGGACCCGATACCAAACCATATTACAGGGCGCAAGGGGCATGACCATTTTCCCAGCCTGTACTGTGGGGACGAAGGGAACCTGTCCCTTCAGAATAAGACGTCTTCACCCATTGCTATGGCCTATATATCAGCCGAATCCTTTGGGATCAATGAGGTATCCTCGGCCATAGAAAATATAGCACCAGGGAAGGCGGTGGGGGCCTGATGGCCTCCCTGGCGATCTACTCTTGCATGACCCAAAGCCTTGGGCTCACTTTATCCTACTCCTGATGAACCTCATTGCTAGAGGTCTTGCCGTTCCTGACTCATGGAATTCGCCGAGGTGGTAACCATCTATAAGAAGGGGAATAGGGAGGATCCCGCCAACTACAGGCCGATTAGTTTGTGGATAAGGTTGTGGATGGAAGATGAAAACGTCCTCTCACATTTCTAGGCAGGTTTCAGACAGAACGTTGGCACAATATACCAGGTCTTTAGATTCTTTATGATCCATTGGAAATCTGTGGTCATTGGGAAAGGTAGTCTCTATCTGGCGTTTATTGACCTGAAGACCGCCATCGACCTGGTTACACGTGCCAAGCTCTGGCAGGTGTTATTCAACCTAGGCATTCCCCCTCTGGTCCTGGAGTTCATCAAACGCCTGCATAAGGGGAACTATGCTAGAATAAGGTGGGGCAGCCAGGGTCAGTTGACAATAAGGGTGGCGGTGGATAGGGGGGTACGTCAGGGTTGTGTACTGGCCCCAACTCTGTTCTCTCTCTTTGTTAATGGGGTGGTAGACCATTTGAGAGAGGACCCAGCCGATGCCCCAACCCTGGCAGGCGAGAAATCGCCTACCCTATTCTTTGCCGATGACACCCTTCTGATTTCAAAAAGTCCGACAGTCCTGAAAAAACTGTTAGACAGGTTCAGCCTGTTCTGTGATTCACGGGGCCTATGCATTAATACATCTAAAACCAAGTTAATGGCATTATCCCAAGCTAGGGTAAATTAGGCCTGGTTGAGAACCAGGACACCAGTACGCACTACTTGATTGAATTTAGACGTTAGTACATTTATTTAATTTTCATCAGTAAATTATCTTAGGTCAACATAACATTCATATTCATGTTACATTTGTTCTAGCGCATGTTCATTTGCCAACAGATACATTGTTGTTTACAAACATATATTATACATCAAGATATCAATACATTCAGTGTTCACCCAATGCATTTCGGGGCGCGAAGCCCCTTCGTCAGGGGTCTGTGTGTAGAAAAAAGAAAGAGAAAGAAAGAGTAAGGAATCTTTTTACTGTTGATGCACTGTCACAAGTAGGGCAGAGTCTCTATATAATGTATTCGTCTTACCGCAAACTAGGTGAAGTATATTGAATGATTCTCCAAATTAGGTGAGTAGTATATATCTGCATAGCAAAGAGAGCTGAGTTTAGACATGTGGGTTTTATTTAACCAAAGACGTGTGTGAGAACATTGCATAAAGCATAAGGTTACCTGTGTTAATGTATTGATGAAGTCTGTGGGGACAAAGAAAAAAAGACGACCACCAAGTAGGACTCTCAGGTAAACTTTGCCACTTCTGGCACGTTTACTTACTGTAACCTCCGCTAGTTCGCAATATTTACTAGCATTTCACTTGTTTTCACACAGGCTCCTTGCTTTCAAGTCGGCATATACAAGGTGAGGGCTCACATGTATATTTCAAATACATACCCAATTCAGCATTGTGCAATGAAAATATTCTAAACCTTCCACGCCCCCCCTTTTTTTCTTTGTCCCCACAGACTTCATCAATACATTGTGACAGTGCATCAACAGTAAAAAGATTCCTTACTCTTTCTTTCTCTTTCTTTTTTCTACACACAGACCCCTGACGAAGGGGCTTCGCGCCCCGAAATGCATTGGGTGAACACTGAATGTATTGATATCTTGATGTATAATATATGTTTGTAAACAACAATGTATCTGTTGGCAAATGAACATGCGCTAGAACAAATGTAACATGAATATGAATGTTATGTTGACCTAAGATAATTTACTGATGAAAATTAAATAAATGTACTAACGTCTAAATTCAATCAAGTAGTGCGTACTGGTGTCCTGGTTCTCAACCAGGCCTAATTTACCTTATACTCCATAGTTTGCAGGCTACATACCAGCACAGCACACATACCGGATTAACGCCCTACCACACCTAGCAAAAAGAGTGCAGTCACCCTTCCAAATTCATTATCCCAAGCTAAACAGTTTAGGAATGGTATCACCCTTAATGGCACCCCATTAAAATTAGTCAAATCTTTCGACTATCTGGGTATACGGGTCAATAACTCGATGAAGTGGAATTCCCATTTGATTAAAATTCTTCTCAACCATAAACGGGTGTCAGGGGCAATTTTAAGAGATCAGCTACTCTCTGTCAGCAGACCAGTAGCCCCGGCTCTTGTGGTGTATGAGGGTAAAGCATTACCTTCGGCCCTATATGGGTCGGAACTATGGGGATTCGCGAATACCATTGACTTAGTAAAATCAGAAAATAAGTTCCATAGAGGTCTGGTTTCTCTTCCACTATCCACGCCATTGATACCGCTCAGGCAAGACTACGGGAAATGTTCCATCAAAGATATTGCAAGGCTTCACCCTTTATTATTCTGGGTACGCCTGAGAAGGACCCCAGAACTGGCAGATTATGCACCTGCCCTTAGTGAGCCCATTAAATTGGACACAGGCAACAAGATCAAATGGATCTTCAAGCTCAAACAGCTTCTTTTCGACATCGGGCTGGCGCAGGCATGGGACAGCCAGACCCGCCGCCCAGACAAACTGTTAAGAAAGCTTATTGTGAATGGGTTTATGCAAAAGAGGCACTCAGCTCTAATCGGGGAATCCTGACTGAGCAGTTCCTGGATCACAAGCCTGTTTGAAAACTGGAACCCATTCTCGATTTTATTCAATCTCCAAGAGAAAGGATATTATATCTGAAGCTGAGGTTTGGAACTCTCCCGATCAATGAATTCACAGCAGGTTGTAAACAACACAATGTGACATCTACTTCCTGTCCTGTCTGTGCAGCCCCCTCTGAGTCCATTCCCCATTTTCTTTTTGCCTGTCCTGCATACAGGTATGCGAGAAGAAAATGGCTCAAACCTGTTTGTATCAACTTGGGATCCAAGACTTATAAGGAGGTGTTACGTATTTTAAAAACCGACACATCTTTCCTTAGCATGGTCTGCCGGGTAGCCAAGTACCTGGGCTGTGCTTGGTTAGCGAGAAACAAGCTGTTGAGGGATAAGAAAAGATAGTCTTTTTTCATACGCCCTGTGTCCCTATTGCCTATATATTTGATTTTTTTTACTGCTTTTATATTATGTGTTTTTATTGTAACTTTTAGACGTGTTTTTTTATTGGTTGTATGGAAATATGGTACTGCCTTTCAAATTGGCACTGCTTTTAAAATGATGAATTTCGATTGTACTTACTTTTATGATAACTTTATCGAATAAAGTACATACAACAACAACAATACTTAAAAGACAACTTGGCTACGTCTGTTAGATACAACACTTTTAATCTTTGAAAACGCCATTCTATATTATCATAATACATAAGCACCATTCATTATTGTGTTTGCAGGACCTAATCTAGTTAGGTCTGTCTGTGTTTGTTATAAAGAAATGTAGTTTGATTTTCTTTATTCTCTCATCAAGGATATGTGAGAGATATTTACAGTCCTCTGTGGAGTTTAATATCTCAAGAGATAGTACGGGACATGCAGTCTTTTTTTTAAAGTGTTATTGTTTCCTCAGGCTGTCTTTTTGATATGTGATCACTGTTCTGAGGTCAGATGCACTAGCCTCGAAGATGTCTTTTGTAGTTTGAGGTTCTCCAACTTTTCCATTCTACAAGTTGATATTTTGTAAACTAATAAAGTGATTTGCTGTCCTTGTGCATTTTCAGCTTTATTGAGACACATTTCCCATCTAGCTCCATTATCAACTGGTCATAGTTTTCCAATACTATGATAGATGTAAAAGAGATCTCTTGAGGTCCAATTTGTGGTTGCTTGTATCTAGTCAAGGTCATAGGTTTTTGTCTTGATTTACAGCATTACAGGGAAACTGGCAAAAGAAAGTTACCCTTCTTACTTAAATTTTACTGATGCCTTCTGCCCCTTCTAGGGTGTAGTCCATCAACCAGGACTCCCCAGCCAACCCTGTCCTTGACGTTTCTTTAAACTGATTCCAGGTGCAACCCATCTCCTTACAGTCAGCCTTGAGGCCTCCATGACAGATGTTTCCTGGCCTTCCTCTCATACTTTTCCCTTAAGGGTACCAGGCCAGTACTTGCCTGCTGGTGTTAGATGCAAGCTTGAGGAGGGTGTGACCTATCCCACCCCAAGTACTTTTTCATGATTTCTCCATGAGCAGGGAGTTGTAAAGTCTGCTGCCATCCCACCCAGTCTACAGTTGTTGCCATTTAAACTGTTAAGATGGCATTTTGGCAATGATGATGTTAAGAATCACACTACAAGATGGAGTTGTGCAGAACTGTATGAGGTCATGTTATTTGAGAAAGAGGGGTACTTGGGTTGTTGGTGAGACATTTGTGTCTCAGCAAAGCAGGTTAATGTCATCCAGGAACTTAGAAGATGTTGTTGGTGATAAAGCTGAATCTTTTTGCAGTGGGCCAAATTAGTTGCCTATGAATAGATATTTTTGCCAGCAAGGTGGAAGATTATAGGAAATACTGAAACATTCTTCCCCTGTGCTTTGACTTTGTGGATCTTAAGAAGCAGTTAAGTGGGTTTTTTAATGAACAACATATTGAATGCCCTATTACATTTCTGTTAGAATGTTTAGAAATGTTACTATCTGAGAATACATTTGAATATGGAGAATGTCTATTCAAACAAATCAAAGATGTCAGCCCAAGGTAGCTAATAATTACAAGGCAAAGTTTGAAATTAGAACTATTTTCAATGAGATAGCTTCTTTCTTTGAGTCTATATTGATTTGGTCTTGTTATATATGCTACATATTTTGAACAGACTGAATCAATGTTACAGGAATTTCTACTGTGTCTCAATCTGTGTGATACCAATATAACTTTACCAGCCACTCCAGTCACGACCTAGTCGAGGTCCTAAATATCCTAACAAGACATAACAATGGCTGTTTAGAAGTAGATCTTTTCATTAAGCCACAGCAAGAAATAACTCTTCTTCATTTTCTACCATCTCAGGACACAAACACAAGGTATCCCTCTTGGGCAATTTCTTCGTCTCCACCGAAAAATTACACCAATTTGACAGTTTACGATTTTCAATCTGTTGCCATGAACGAAAAGTTTATCACCAGCGGCTACCCTAGACATCTAGTCAGGGTCTCAAATAAAAGAGCGCTGTTTTGATGGGGACCATCTACTCAGAACATAACAGCCTCAAATGGCATCTCATCGTGTCTATGTTACACGCCACTCTACGATGAATGACAAAATTAGCCAGATTCTTTGCTCTAATTTGCATATTGTGAACAGTGAGACAGACACAAACTCTTAAATACTGAAATGGATGTTTGCACATTGTTGCAATAAAAGCATTAAAGACATCTTTGTATGACCTTGATTAAAACCAATATTCTCTTTGTCCATTAGACAATAGACGGAAATCAGATTGTGGTCAGAACGTTTAGATGTACCCAATGGAAAGCGTGTGAATCAGAGCTACAGATAGATTCCATTTTTCCTAATGGATTCACAGTTAAGGCAAAAAAAAACTGTCTAATTGTGTTGTATGATAATTGTGTTGTAGCACGCGATAATTATGGCATGCATACCTCGTGTTGTTTTTTGTTGTTGTAATTTTTGCATCCTTCAAGAGCCTTTCCACATTCTGCAGGTCTCATTGCTAAATCGGTCGTTTGTAACCTGATTCAGAAACTGAGCTGTGGGCACTGAGGTTGCTGAAGGATGGACTCCACACAGCTACTCAATTTGTATGAATAAATCCACTCATTCAAAGCTCATGTGCCTCCTTGGATTCTTCCGCCATTATAACTTAATTTCGTTTGACAAGATTGGTGAAATTGGACCCGCTCTTGTTCGTCTTCAAGCTGAATCCGGAGCCCATCTCATTCGACACGCTGCCGCTGCAACCGCTTCAATTCAAAGCAACCAACTTCCTATTTGAGCAGAGCATACGCATCGGTTCCACTGATTGGCCCTGATCTTCTGGGATTTTGTCGAGTTAATTTTCCAATGGAAGCACCCTCATCGTTTCTATAGGAGGCAAAGCTAAACAGCTGTTTATCATATTGCCTTATTAAATAACCTTGCTCAGCTTCCTGTCTGTGCATGTAACTGTTTTTCAACCGCTTCCATCTCTGTTAAGCACAGTAATGGGAGTTACACGATATTGCCACAGTTTATTTATATCAACTGCTGGTACATACACAACAAACTGCATTTCCTTCATCAACTCAACTATTGGATTCTGCATATGGTGACGTATGACGTGGAGTGGTGTGGCTCACTGGTTAGAGGCGGCAGACCGGGAAGCAGAGAACGGCCTGGGACCAGGCTTCAATTCCCAACGTGGCAGGGTCGTGGACCAGGGTCAGCAGACTCGATAATTCTCGCCTAATTCTCGCCTCGGTGCCTGCTCTAACCAGGGATCACACTCGGCAACTCTGGGCATTAGCTTGCCTCATCTCTACAACGGCCCCCCACATTCGCCGGGGATGCCTGGTTTCACCTGGGAGATACCCAGTAGGGACCATCTCACAGGGATAGCCAGGACGGGTGGTCTACAGCGCCACAACGCCTCAGGGCAGCAGTGCGCTTTACAAGATACATAAATACATACCATTACCACCTATGACCATTTAAACCAGCATTTTATTTCCTTCACATTTTACAAGTATGTTTATCAGTACCTTGACTACATTAATCTTCTATACTATGTGTGGGGGAGGTAATTCACACCAACAGCCCCTCAAACTTGTAAATAGTCCTGGCAGTCCAAAACTGGGAAAAATTGTAGTATTAAAAAACTATTTAGTGGCTATAGATGGCGTGGAATACAGTGCAACAAGGAAACAAGCATTTCTGTATGGTTGTTTAGGCAATGAAGGACAAAAATGTTTTTGACAATCTTCCCTTCATTCCTGCTCCTAAGGGAGAAGCTGCTGGTGATGCCTGGAATGTTTTTAAAGAGGCTGAGAAAAGGCTTGAAAAACAATTTACTGCTGAACACAACGGGCCCGATTCACAGAATGAACTTAAGACTAAATCCTAAACTTACTACTATTTGGTATTCACAGAATGCACTTACTACTTTTGGGATTCACAGAGTGAACTTACTACTTTCGGGACTCACTGCCTACCCCCCCTAGCAGTGTGCCTGTCGCCCAATAAAAGGAGCCCCGAAATATAGAGAGTAAGAAAAGGGTCCTAATCTAAAACTCTCATTAAATAAAGAAAGGCGGGGAGGAGCCCACCACCCGTCCCCCGGCTCCACCCTCCCGTGAGGCCAGTAACAGCACAAAGTATGATGTCCGGTGATGGTAAGTATTACAATCAAAAGAAGTTGGAAGCACAAAAGCAGCACACAGCGTAGTCAAAGGTAGCAACACATAACCCACATGTCCAGGGCAGCAACAAGGAAACCGCCAAACCATGAGCACAAGCGCACACCCCTGACCCATTCTCTCTTTCCCACCACTGCAAACTATGGAAATCCAAAGGGAAGCCCTCCCTCGGCTGCACCCTCCCGCAAGTACAACATGAACACAAGGTAGGTAGTCCGGTGACATAAAGCAATCGTAGCAAAACAGTGTAAAGCACAAAGTCAACTCACCGCACCATCAGAGATAACAGCACACCACCCATCTGCCACGGTCAATAACGAGGAATCTGCCAGTCCGTAGGAAGAAGCGTTTATCCCTGCTCCGTTTTCTCCTTACCGCCGCTGCACACCAATGCAACCGAGGAAGACGTGTTCGGCAGTCCAAAAGTGTCACTGTGGTATAAACACCCAGACGTGTCAAGCACAAGTAAATCCAGTGATCCCAGGCAGGGTACAAAGTACACCATCTTCGCTTTGTGGAGCATAACCGGGTCAGAGAAAAAGGTCTCAATGTCTAGCTCCTTCTGGGGCGAATCTCGGGGAACAGCGAGCACGACGCGGGGAGAAAACTCCCGGCGCGATAAAAACCCTGGAGGCACACATCGTCCCGGGAGATCACCATCCGCAGCGGGAATCGTTACGAGGCTCGGGATTCCAAAGCCGCCACTGTCGCATAAGGCAGCCATCTTGTCACAGGCAGTCGTGGAGCGAGGAGAAACGCTGCGACCCTGCGAGTCAGCCATTTTAATGTGACCCGATACACTCAGTATGTCGTCCATCTTGCTGACCAGGGTGCAAACAGAGTGTATCATATCGTGGTGAAGGGAAAGAACAGCAGCCAGTAAAGCACCATAGCCCTGAGCCCTTCCAGACATGTCTCCCCGCTCATCACGTCCGTGAACACAAGTTGTACCCGACTCCTCAAGATGCATTATGTTGTGCCTTTCACAGGATCAGGCAAAGACACTCCGAATCGGATCGGGCTGCGCACCATAGGGCATCAGGTTTCCACGTCGCGGGGAACGGCTGACAGAGCCAGGATGTGGCCATAAGCATAGTCCACCCAAGACATCGTCCTGTTAGATGTCGAATGCCCGGTAAATACGGGAGCTCCCCGCCGTTAGCGAGAAAGCGTGCGGGCAGAACTTTGGCAAACAACAGTCCGGGTTCCTACGGTCGCATAATTTCCACAATCAGGTCGCCAGGCTCACTTGTCTCTGTGTCAGTGATACAGTGGGGCATAGGTTGCAAGTTCGGCTGCCCCTCGGTAAAGTCCCGACCGATACCCCTCGGTCGCCAAAGCCCGATGTTGTGAGCCTGGCGGCCGGCCTCGACGTCCACTCGAGGTCCCGGTCTCAGTGCTTCTGCGGGCCGTCAGCTGCGCTCGAGCGTTTCTCCCACTTGCAGGGAAGCGAAAGCCCCAGGATTTCGCAGCAAGTCGTCGGAGCACATCCGCTGTCACAATCTGCCTCTTCGGTGCAGGATCTCCGGCAGGATAGTCTCAGAGGAGGAGATGGTCCTCAGAGCCGAGGGACTACACGTCCGACCTGGACGCCATCTTGGCTCCTCCCCCCCGTGTTAGAGCATTTTAAATTCTATTCCAGAAAACAATCTCCAGATGAAAGCATTGAACAATATGTAGCCAGTTTGTGCAATTTAGCTAGTACTTGTTTTGATAATGCTTGTGATCAATACTTACGAGATTGGGTTGTACTTAATTGTTTTTCCCAAAAAGTACAGGGACATCTTTTATGCTGCACTCATCCTACTCGAGAACATACTGTTAAAATTGCTCAAGGATTAAAACGTTCTGTTAACAAAAGCATCCACTGACCTATCATGGCTAGCAATACAAACAGCACAGACGTTAATGCTGTAAAAATGTAAGGAGTATTAAGGTCAACAGAACAAGTGCCTGTTAAAGGTGAGGCTCTTTTAACCCCTTAGGTAACAACCCGAGTTGTCCTGCCATGGGGAAGAGGTGCAATAAATGCAGAAAATTAGGTCATTTCATGATAGTATGCAGGTGTTCTGCTTCAATGTGGTTTGAGTGAATAGTGTGTCTGATGTCTGTCAACAATTTATTTACGAAAATGATGAATATTTCAACAATGTCAAGGTTTTAACCTTAGAAACCAAGCCTACTGATGATACTACTGTCCTTGTTCAACAAGACGCTGCAAATATTGCCAAGAAAAATGGTCAATTTTTTTAAAGATTCCATTGCTACTGTAAGCCTACAATTTACGGTGGACTCTGGTTCACCTGTAACTATGCTTTCTGAAGATACTTTTAAAATGCTCTGGGGGCATAAGCTGCTGGAAAATCCTGACATTAGAGCTGTAGCTTATGGTGAGTCAGTGATTCTCACTAAAGGATATTTTGTGGATGAATTGAAATTTCCTGGCAGGTCCATTTCTACAAAGATCTATGTAGCTGTAAATGGACGTGATATCTTGGGTTGGATAGACCAGGGAAGACTTGGCATCATTTTAAGACCAGGTACCACCATACAAGTTATGATTGTTGAGAACACTTATTTAGACATTGATGAAATCTTAAAAAAATATCCTCAAGTGTTTTCAGACAAAATTGGTACAGTTATGGATTTTGAACTCGAGATTGTATTGAAACCGGGAACATTAATGAAAAACATAAGTCAGAGCTGTTGCTCTTTCCTTAGGCTTGTGGTTATCGCTAAAAAAAGAGATAGAAGAATTTGTTTGTGTGCTGACTTGTGTACTCGGAACCAGAATATTTTAATTGATTGCTTTACCCTTCCTAAAATTAAAGAGGTGTTTTCTACTCTGGATGGGGCTCCCATTTTTAGCAATATCGATCTCAGAGCAGCATATCATCAAGTCAGGCTCAAAAATTAATTGCAAGCTCTTTGTACTTTTACTACACCCATTGGTGCTTTTAAGTATCTACGCATGCCTAGTGGTCTTGCATCATGGAAAGCGCATTTCAAAAGCTGATGTTTTCCTTATTCAAAGATGTGCAAGGAGTTTTAGCCTTTGAAGATGAAATACTCATTTTCACTAAGAATATTCAAGAGCCCAATTCTATCTTCGACAATGTATTAAAAATATTGCCCAACCATGGGATGACTGTGTAGAAGGATGAGTGCAAATCTCTTACTGACAATGAGGAATATCTAGATCACCACATTATAGCACAAGTTATTAAGCATAAAGAGGATCTTGTCAAGGCCTTGAAAGAAGTGCCTCCACACTCGAACAAAGACGAGTTAGGATCCTTTTGATGGTTGAGCGATTTCTATTCTATATTTGTAAATGAATATGCTACCCTAATGGAACCTCTGGAGAAAATGCTAAGAAAAAAGGAGAGTTTATCTTGGGGCACTGAAGAACAGAATGTCTTTCAAGAAATACAAAAATTCCATCCAATGTCCCTGCACTTAAATCTTATGTAAGCGGGCATAAGTGTGTCATGACTGTGGGTGCAAGTGCTGTAGGCCTTAACACTGTTTTCTGTAAAAAAAAATGGTTCATCTGAAACCACAGTTGGTTTTGCTTTCAGAGTTTTGACTTCAGCAGAGAGAAAGCATAGCACAATTGAGAGAGAAGCTCTTGCTTGTGCATGGGCCATTGCTAAATTTAAAACTTATGTATGGGAGAATGCTTTCACTCTAAGCACAGATCACAAGCCTCTTATGAATTTGCTGGGGGACAAAGGATCGTCTTGTGCTTCTTCAAGACTTATCAGAATCCTATCTAAGTTACAAGAGTATAACTTTGATCGTAAGTACATACTTGGGGCTACCAATTCAAAGGCTGATTACTTATCTCACGTACTCGTTCCTTCGGATGAAACTCATAATTTTGACTTGTTCGAGAATGAATGTATTGTTGCAAATTTAGATGTGATGCAATTATATGTAAAGGCTCTATTTCTGAAGATAAGTAGATTACTGCCTGCAATCAAGGTACTGTTTTAAGCAAAGTGAAGGAATGTGTTCATTTAGTTGGTCCCATGTCAAATATTTTAAGGGTGATCTGTTTGTATTTTGTCAAATAGGGAATCAATTTACTGTTGAAAATGACATTCTCATGCTAGGAGACAAAATTGAAGTTCCCAGTCAGCTTCGTTCCAAAATTCTGGCACTAGGCCACAAAGGTCATATGGGTGCCACTGCTGCTAAACAAAACTTTGAGGTGCAACTTCTGGTGGCCCTGCATAGATTCTGACATTGACAAGTTTGTTGACAACTGTCAAGATTGCATGTTGTCTAACAAGCACTGGAAGTCTCATGACACTCCTTTGGTTACCACACCTTTACCCCAAGGCCCCTGGCGCAAGCTTGCTCTTGAGTCGGCTGGGCCTGTGATATCTTTACCTTTTCAAAGAGAGTACAGGATTTTTTTTTATATTACTTTTCTATGTGGATCTATTAGGAATTTTGTCAAGAGACATCCACACAAGATGTCACCACATTTTTGGATAGAGTTTTTTCTTTGGAAGGGTACCCTGATGAACTAGTTACTGACAACGGTCTACAATTAATCTCAGAAACTATGTAAACCCTTTTAAGGGATAGGAGTATTAAACACCATAACATTCCTCTGTATTCGCCTTGCTCCGATGGGGCTGCGGAGAGGAGCAAATAGGCTGATTAAGGAAGGTATTCAACCTGCTCTAACTTGCAACAAGAATGTTGCCAAGTTTCCCCAAGATAAAATTTGAGCGTATCATAATACCTCACACAGTGTAACTGGGGTTCGTTTTTTTGTACTGTTACAAGGTAGACAAACTCACACTGGTTTATTGTCCACCTCGCTCAAGGTTAAAGCACCAAATACATTAGATAATGTTGTGAATCTCAAAGAAGTAGAGGAAAGTCTTAAAATCGCAGGTGAAAACAGAAATATTGCATGATAGCAAGAAGAATGTTTGTACACCACATTATGTGGTCAGGTCATGGGTCATGTTGAGAAATATGAAACCTAGGAGATCCAAGGTGGGCTTCAACTTCAATGGTCCTTTCAAAGTCACCAAAGTTGCTCCTTCATCTGTACTTTTGGAATATGGAAGAAGGTGGGCCATCAAAAATGTGGTTCTTTTGAATGACTTCCAATGCAAAATTGTTTAAAGTAATTTGCAACCAAAACCATAAAATGCCTTGTTTTTACCTGCTCTCTGTTGTGTCAGTGATTGGAACATGATTCAGTCTGATGTTCACTAGCCGCAAGTCTTTGTTACAGGTAACCAATAGACTTCTGATCAATGTATTTGTCCTCATGTGAATCCTAATGTCATGTCTGGTTCTCCAGAACACATCTTGCTGATGATTGCATTACTACTAGAAGTGGTAGAATGTCAAACAAACTATTGTATCTACAGGACTTTACCCTGAAATATAGTATAATTGTTTTGGTTCTTTTTTGGGGGAAAGGGCCGGTGTGTTGTATGCTAATTTCATTGTAGCTTACAATAGTTATAGTGTGCATACCTTATGTTGTTTTTCTTTGTAATTCTTGCATCCTTCAAGCGCCTTTCTGCATTTTCCAGGTCTTGTTGCTGAATCGGTCATTTGTAACTCTATTCAGCAACGGAGCTGGTGAACGGAGATCGCTGGAAGATGGGCTCCACACAGCTACTCGATTTGTATGAGTACATCTACTCACCAAAGCTTACGTGCCTCCTAGGATTCTTCCTCTGCTATAACAAATTGCAAAACAAAAAATGTGATTTATCTCCTTTTTATGTGGCTGTCTATGGCCACCCGCCTTACAGAACATCAATCTGCAAATAGAACTTCAAAAATGACAGCCCCATTAGTTAAACAGTATCTAGAATTCCAACATATCCCATTTGATATTTAATGGTCTATTCTCAAGAAATCACAAGTACTGAAGTAAGAAAGGGAAGAGAAGTTTAATGGATTTTCAACCTTAACACTTTGAAATGAGGTTTGAACAATGATATAGCTTGGGAAAATGTGATTCGGTAAACCAATAATTAATACTTGTACCACCCTGGACATCACTTTTTATTTTTTGGTCTGCATGTTATATCTAGAGACATCAATATAACTACACCTGTATCTTGTATCTTACGTGAGCGGTCTAGTCGCTCACTTAAGGATTGAGACACCCTGTCTCAACTTTAGTGGCGTATACTTAGAATTCTACCATTATACGCATCTTATATCAGCGGTCTACTAGCTCCCTTAGGGAGATACCTATTAGTCCCCGGCTTCATTTAGCCACAGAGAGATTTGTCCTATTTCCATGTCACTTACGCTGTGACGTATTTGAACCTCTCATACACTTTCCATATAAGGGAAACACCATCTCTGTTTCCGACTTTGAACCTCCAGTCGTGCTATTGCTGCTTCCGTTTTCAGTTTATCTAAGGTGATCGATCCACTATGCAGTTGGGCAGGTGAGATACCATTACCCCCTCATTTTTCTGTGGAGTGGGCTCAGTGTTCCACACCCAGCGCTAATCCTACTTATATGTGTTATATGTGTTTGTGGTCAAGAGGCGATTGAAGTTGGACTTTGCTCTACTCTTTGGAATGGTCGGGTCCAATTACTCTTGTTTTTAGTGCAACTGGTTGTGTAGGTCTATATCGAGTTAATATCCTGCAGAGCCCATACAGAGTATGTCCTGAGTGTTTTGTGACTCCGTGCACACACACATTCTCTGAAATTGACATTTTTAGGTGCTTTTACATCTTCTTTGTTTCTTGATTTATTTGGGCCAAGATCTTTCCTGTAAGGAGACCCTGGGATAGACTAGATTATTGAATAATGTATTATTCTTCCACTCTGCCTGTCATTACTCTTTCCTTCCACATTACACTTTGTCATTTGCTTTATTTATGTGGACATTATTAGCAAGCGACCGTTAAAGCCATTCTGTGTATTAATGAAGAGTTACATAGATTAGACATGCACAGCATTTCTTTCCCCATCTAGAATTAAAGGGACGCATGACACCAGTCCCCTCTGCACTTTCTAATGGAGGAATTATTATTTTACAGCCTTGAAAAGAACAACCTCCTTCAGGATTCACGTATAACCTAGTTGTCCATGATCCATATCATTCAAGACAGTGTGTATCCATCTCAACTAACGTATTTTAACCTCCATATTATAGTCCGCCATCTCACACACTTATTGATGTAAGCAAATGACTTCTGTCATATACATTCTTACAACTTATTTTTATTGTTATCCTTTTGACAGCTGATGCATAGTTCACTTACTGTCTCCATCACTTAATTTTCCATGTGCATAACATTATAGATATTTGGGTAAGTATGTGACTCCCTCTTTCCTCATGCCATCACTATTCACTTGATTTTTTTCTTAAGTAATATCACTGAGTTTCATTCTCTTCCTCACCGGTGGAGATTAAAACACAATATACTGTTCCTCCTTTAAGAGCATATTATCACTATGTTTGTGATCTTTTCATATCTGTCCTCAGTCTGGGTTCATTAAGGTTCCATGCTTGACCACACATTTTCTTTGTTTGTTTCCACTGAGACATTACGCAGTATATATGCAATAATAATTAAGTTATTGTACAGCTAAAATGGACATGTAATACTTTGCTGCTTCTCATTTCATTACATTTGTGGCTTTTCCCGAGGAATGCTTGTCTGTTCACTGAAACACATATAGAAAGTATTATGATTATCGGGAAAAATGAATTAAGCCAATATTACTGTTTTTACTTATACATATTCAATGTTGTTTAAAAGTTTTGTATGGAAATGTATGTCATGGTTTGTTTTTCTCACTTTGTCATTATGTGTACATTTAGGATTGTCTGTTTATGTTTATAGTGAGACATGACTTTCTATTCATATGTGTCATTACTCTTTCCTTCCACATTACACTTTGTCATTTGCTTTATTTATGTGGACATTATTAGCAAGCGACCGTTAAAGCCATTCTGTGTATTAATGAAGAGTTACATAGATTAGACATGCACAGCATTTCTTTCCCCATCTAGAATTAAAGGGACGCATGACACCAGTCCCCTCTGCACTTTCTAATGGAGGAATTATTATTTTACAGCCTTGAAAAGAACAACCTCCTTCAGGATTCACGTATAACCTAGTTGTCCATGATCCATATCATTCAAGACAGTGTGTATCCATCTCAACTAACGTATTTTAACCTCCATATTATAGTCCGCCATCTCACACACTTATTGATGTAAGCAAATGACTTCTGTCATATACATTCTTACAACTTATTTTTATTGTTATCCTTTTGACAGCTGATGCATAGTTCACTTACTGTCTCCATCACTTAATTTTCCATGTGCATAACATTATAGATATTTGGGTAAGTATGTGACTCCCTCTTTCCTCATGCCATCACTATTCACTTGATTTTTTTCTTAAGTAATATCACTGAGTTTCATTCTCTTCCTCACCGGTGGAGATTAAAACACAATATACTGTTCCTCCTTTAAGAGCATATTATCACTATGTTTGTGATCTTTTCATATCTGTCCTCAGTCTGGGTTCATTAAGGTTCCATGCTTGACCACACATTTTCTTTGTTTGTTTCCACTGAGACATTACTCAGTATATATGCAATAATAATTAAGTTATTGTACAGCTAAAATGGACATGTAATACTTTGCTGCTTCTCATTTCATTACATTTGTGGCTTTTCCCGAGGAATGCTTGTCTGTTCACTGAAACACATATAGAAAGTATTATGATTATCGGGAAAAATGAATTAAGCCAATATTACTGTTTTTACTTATACATATTCAATGTTGTTTAAAAGTTTTGTATGGAAATGTATGTCATGGTTTGTTTTTCTCACTTTGTCATTATGTGTACATTTAGGATTGTCTGTTTATGTTTATAGTGAGACATGACTTTCTATTCATATGTGTCATTGTTGTATTGGGAGACATTATTATTATATAATATTTGTGGTTTTCATACACTATACAATTCAGACAAAAGGGATACAACCTGACTCATTATATTATTTTTGAATGCTAATAAAATACACATTTCTATTTACATTTTCTTTTGTCCTACATCATTATATTGTAAATGTATTACCAAATTGGTTGCCAAGGTTTTTTTTCATTGTATAGAGTTGACTCCATGGATATACATTGGAAGGTGAAGAGCTGATCTATTTAAAAAAAATTGCATATCATGGTGACTAGTATCAGGTCCGATAGTTCAAGGAGATATTTGGCTGCAGATCTGAAATTATAGATTAAACATCTAAATGAACTATATGGGCATTGCGACCAGTATCTAAAAGAGATTGCCATGATTCACTTTCTTTATGTTGACTTTTGGCATGCCATTTGTTGAAAATAAAAAATGAATTAGAAACCTATCAAGCATTATACAACAAATATTCATCAGCTTGCAGCCTTGAAATTCGGACTTTGTGTAGACTATGCATTGTGCAGCTTGTTCTTGGTAAAATGGAGACCAATTGCAGCGCATGCAAAGCTGTGGTGTGACAGTCCTTGCCAAAGTACAAATTTATGCAAAACGAACAGATGATGGACGGAATGCTGAACAAATCAAATATACAAACCTAGTCACATATCTGGGTTCAATCAATCATTTTTTTGCTTGCCACGTCATTTAAACCCAGCCATAACCAAATCAATCTTACCCCTGCTCCTTATGGGAACAGTCCTGCCGGAACTGTCAGGCCAGCTCCCACCTATACCAGAAACAAGCATCCAGGGCCCGGTTTCAGGGTATCACCCCTCATAGGCCAGGCTAGCTTGAATCTGATGGCATAGCTAGCTCAAGACCCATGTCTAGGCATATCCTTCCCACTTAGGGTGACAAATGCAACAGAAAATATAGATGATGGACGGAATGCTGAACAAATCAAGCATTCACCCCAGTCCCAGATTTAGGTTCAATCCATTGTTTTTGCTTGCCAACCCATTCCAGTTTAGATCCAGCCATATGCAAATCAGTCTTGACCCTGCTCCCCACTGGAATATTCCAGCCCAGTACTGCCAGGGTGACAAAGGCAAAAAAAACAATGATGGACGGAATGCTGAACAAATCAAGAATGTTCCTACATAGTTTAGCACATCAATTACCTTCTCTACATTACTCAGTGAGAAATGTATGGGTACTTTTTAAAATGACTTACTATGGCATTTTAACGTAATTTGTATTTTTTTGCTTTGGTAAACAAATTCAAATTTCCCTTTTGACATACAAGTACTACTTGTAGGCCGAATTTCAAAAGGCTTAATGAATTTCATATTTTAAAGTGTTGCATTTCTGAGAAAAAGACAATTTTGAACGGTATGAGTTCTGCAATATATACCAATACTAATTGGCAGTTGCAAAAAAAAAGCTGTTACTTTGTAATATCTTTGAAAAGGTAACCTTTTTCCACAGAAAATAATATACGTGCTTCATGACACAACATGTTCTGAAATGAAGGGCAACATTTAGATGCAGTAGAGTTCCCGGCATGCTAAGGTAAGATAACTTCTTCCACAGCGTTTAACAGCCAACTATGTCAAAAGCCGTGGAGAATTCAATAAACGTGGCATATACTGGAGGCCCTCTGATGGTGACCTATTTTTAATTGATGAGTAGCAGGGCTGCAATTTTAGCTAAGGTGCCCTGTTTTTTCCTAAAGGAAGTTTACTCTAGCAGAATAATCATATTATCTTCTACTGAGGTATTAAGTTGGGCCCAGAGACACCTAGTGAAGACTTTTCCTACTGAATTTGGTGGTAGTTAGAGGGCGAGCAGCGATCACCCTTTTTAGAGAATTTAATAATAGCACTACTGGTCCAAGAAGAGGGCACTGATAAATTAACATAACAGAAATGGAAGAATATAAGCTTATAACAGTAAAATAGGGGCCTTCAAGCACCCACTCTCGGTGAAGGATATAGTTACTGCTTGAAGAGATTAAAGTGATCTTTTGTAGCTATTGTACTTTCCTCTAGTCATATTAGTTAAAATAATACCTATGCCTCCTTTTGCATGTCTTTTTATACACGGAATAGCACTGCAATTTACAAAACAAAAACCATCCCACTGGAAGTCAAAGGAATACCAGGTTTCCTGGATGCAGATTATATCAGCTTTTAGGCTATCAAAATTTTTTATTTTCTCCACATTATTCATTAATCCTGCTGCCTTCCAGAAAACCATTTCAAAGTCATTGCTAATTATAAGGTTTAACTACTGGGTCCAATATACTGGTACCATTAGATAAATCAGTCAATCAATTCCATTACAAACACACATCATCCACAAAGGGTGAAGGAGATCTAGGGCCCAAAGTACTGTGATGCATCATGTCAGTCAGTCAGTATAGCTTTATTCGATTTTGGTTTAAAATCATAAAAGCGTACAATTGAAAACGGTTATAAATAAGAACATACATACAATAACACAAAATATCTGAAGTTAAAAAAAAAAACTTTTGCCCAATCTGTGGGGATAATATATTAATGATGGCGTACTTTTCACAGGTTAAAATTAAATCAAACAATAATTAATAGGGGTTCAAATTCTTAGGTGTATAAAACAATGATTCCTGTCTGGTATAGGTGGGAAAGCTACGGCCGCTCGATACATGGGGTCCTCTGCCCATTAAGATGTTGCAGCCTGCCTTTAGGCTAGATGTGGGGATGTACAGCTTTCTAGGGTAAAAATCATGCAAGTCCCAGATGGAAATTGGGCCGTTTCCCACTAGGGGTGGACAGGTACGCAGGTATGGGACAATGTGTCTCTGCCTAAATCTAATGAGTACTAGGTCACCATCGATGTCTTTTGGGAGGGAACCCAGCCAACCCACCCTTCTGACACTCAGTATTGTACCCTCGAGGTTAGGTGGCAGGGGTCTATTTTTTGCCAGCCAAAATTTAGCCTTGTTTAGCAGATCCTGTTGTCTCTCGGTTTTCCCAGGTGTAAGTGATGGTACTCCTGCGAGGACACATACAAAAGGAGCTGCCTCCGGTGGGAGTTGAATAAGGGTATCTTTATTATGCTGTGCTCTAGAAGAAGTAAGGAGCGGAAAAATGGGTTTAAAAGAAGTTTTGCGGGCTTTTGGGGCTGGTGCGTTAGGGACTATTGATTGGGATGAAGCCCTTATGTCTTGCGTAATTGGCTTAGGGTCTTTGGGAGTAGAAGGTGGTTGGGAACATTTAGGTTTTATAGAGCATTTATTGGTTATCAAGTTCGACTTGATGGTTTCCTCCATTCCAGTCAGCCTGTCCCCTAGTATGCTTATTTTTAGGTCTCGTAGAGAGACCTATAGTGGTGAAACCACAAAGTTAAACCATCCGGATTGCAATTCGGTTTTTTAACAGTTCACGTGAAATCACGTGACCACAAGCACGAGCACTTCCCCACCTCAATGCCATCAGCCTCCCTCCCACAGCTTCCCCCAGCTCCCTTCTCCTCCCCCTAATTGCTTTTTTTTTCACGGTTGCCAGGCCGTGAGCTGCTTCAAAGCAAACCGCTTCGCCCTCTGCTGCACCCAGCGCTGGCCTCACTTCTCCCCCCTAATTGCTTACCAGCCATGTCACACGCCACCATTTGCTGTGCCTCGCATCGGAGCATCAGACCTTCTCTTTCCCCTCATTAACAGGCTTCCCCGCCCCTAAAAGCTTCCTTCAGCGATGTTCTTGTTAGTTTGTTTACTTCTGTGGTGAATCATCAGGAAGTGCTTGCCAGATATCGAAGCAGTCTTGGTTTTTGTTTCTGAATTTTGTGGTGTTGTTTCCGGTTTCAGTAAGCCTATCAAGGCATAGATTTTTCATGTTTATCACTTTCTAGGCTCAGAGACGTGGGACCACTCTTTTGTTCTTGTTTTAAAGGCTGTTATTTTCCAAAACCATATTTGTACATAGTGTACAAATCCATATTGTGGAAAGGCCACCCAATGAGCAATTGTACATATTTTTTCCCCACCGCTTGCATTTCCAGTACTTGTTTTTTAATCCACGCTTCGCCGCCCCCCCCACCCACTCACAATGCCGAGAGCGTGTTAGATTTGGTCTCAAATGATGTCGTTACTGTCAGCCCACCTCCATCTCCATGTCTTTAGCTCAGCCACAGTTGCCTCTGCAGCATTGTAACCCCAGCGCTTAGAGGCGCACAAGGCGCTAGGATGCAGCCTGTTCAGTGGCTGATGCCTAAACGGAGTACACCTGGTGCTGGTACGAAGAGCGATCGAAAACCCTGCTGCTCAGTAACGGGGCAGCGCCAGGGTGCTGTGGAGTTGCTGGGCAGCGCCAGGGTGCCGTGCAGTTGTTAGGCCGAAGGTCTTCTCAGGTTGCTGCACTTTGGATAGGGAATACGGCACTTTAAGAGCGGCACTTCTTAGCTGAGATGCTTGACAGCACCAGGGTGCGCATCCTGCTGGCCCGGCGCAGAGCATAACACCAGTTTTCTTAGGTTTGAGTTGTCTGAAGTTCAAACATATAACTGGGAACTTCTGCTAGTTAATGCACGAATGCCAGACAAAAGGCGGAAAGAGAGGAAATCTCTGCTCACTGTTTCCTGCTTGTTATGTACAAAGTCCGTGCATAACCCAGAGATGTATGTTTGTAAGATCGTTAGACAACTCAAGCGCAAACAAGGGCTCTTATATGTTTATTGGGTTGGTATTATGTTCTGCAGAACTGCCATTCTCTCAATTAAAAGTGACTCAGCGTCTTGACATTTCAGTGCAGTATCTCAATGAGTCACTACTGCTTGTTTTTAGATTGTGCCATTTTACGTCATAAGTTGATACAATTTAATTCTTTAAAAAAAACTTCTTCCACTATATTTCACCGTTCTATTTTTAATAGGGTGGGGCATTTATATTGTGTTAGCTCAACTTTATATTTAACCATATTCATTAATGTACGCAATAGACTTGTAGTCCTCGGTTTTCCATTGGGAGCTGGGTGGCCTCAGCACACCTCACCTGGACCCCCTGAGATCGTGAACTCTGCTCCTCGCCCGTCCTGGTAGCTGACGAGTATTCCACGCTCTTGAGTAAGATGCCGCATGTGTAGGATATCTCTGCATGTGTCCAGGTTGACGACATCTCCCGGTTCGTTTCCATGCTCTGAAACCCCTCACTTCTCTACCCTAGACACTCCGCACGCATCACCACAGGACAATTAATATTAATGCTAGTAATTTCCGTGCACGCTTCCATAGCACTGCTGCCTGAAGCAACACCTAAAGTGGCACAAACCTGCCTCATACAGCGCCCTCCTGCGCCAGAAGGTCTCCACTGCACGGTGTCCGCTTCAGCATGTGGGGGGTGGGGGGTTCTGAAGCCTGTTAATGCCTACTTTAGGGTATCCACATGGGGTCCACTTGAATACAAGCCTCTGAATGGGAGTCTTTTAGTGGGCGATTGTCCTGGAATTCTGCCCTCTTAGAGCAATGCTGGACATCCCTGGGAGGTGTAGCACAGTTTCCATTGCTAGGCCTCGCTGGTTGCTGTGCCCCCCCCCCCACCTTCTACTGCTGCTTTCCTCCGTGTCTCTTTCCACGTCTTGTGTTTTGCGAAGGATCGTAGATACTGTGATATTCCCCAATCACACGTCAGTGTGTGTGGGTAACATAGGGGGCTGTGGTGGTGGATGCAGACTGGTGATGCAAGGACAACTGCCCAGGTGAGTAGTTGCATCGCGTCATGTGAATGATTATAGAAGTGCCATGTTGTAAGTGGCGATGGGGCAGAGGTGACCGCGTTCTCAGTGTCTGGTGGGTCTTGCACCAGTGCCTGAGCTCCGGCTGCACTTTAAGCTCGGATAGGGGTGGGGGCGGGAGAGGCTCAACCGAACTGTAGTGTGCTTTCCCCATACATGTCTCCATTTGTGGGATCTTAGGCAAATATTTTATTTCAGTTGCCTTTTTTTCATTCTCATATCAGAGCACCTTAAAATATGTGGATTCAGCATCTCTGCTGTGCAAAGCTCTTTTGCTTGATTTAATAGACTAAAAATTAGCTTCATGTGTTCTAAGAACCTAGCTCCCATATAGGGTACACTTGGGGTTGCCGCCTTTCTTAGTGAAAAATCCCCGCCATTTGAAGTTGTTGTGAGACTGCAAAGGCTCGGAGTTGATGGACTTTGAACAACATTGTATGTATTCATGTGTAGCATGCCTTTCTGACTTTGTTAATTTTAATTACTAGTCGGGGATCGTTAATGCCACTATAGAACACATTTAAATGTGATTTTCTATTTATATTTGCTGTTTGAAGTATCTACATATATGGGCTTAAAATGCCAGCTTTAGGTGAATTTGTTTATTTTTGTACCGGTAGGGACATTTAAAACACCGGGGTTGTCAGTAGAAAAGCAGCCGGTGCAACCCGGTGCAACCCGAGGTATACGTAACTCCTGACTTGCTTCTTAGTTCACTAATAGCTTGTCGTCATGTTGGGGGTAGGAAGGTTCCTCACTTTTAATTAAATATCACTGCATGATGTGACCGCACACTCTTTAACTGTAAAGCGTACAAATGATGTGTGGAAATTGGGTTTCAGCAAACAATTTCTTGGTGATGTGTATCAGTTTTTTGATCCTATTAAAATATTTTGTTTCGTCACACTTCAAGTCACAAAAAAAATCATACCTGCTCATATGTTTTGGAATGTTTGTACAGTTAATGTACACGCTACTTAAATGTAGGGGAGGGTGGAACATGAAAAGTCTCACAGCGGAATTCTGCTGGTGACATAAAAGCTCCGATTCTGCAGCGTTCAGCGTGTGAGGAAAAAACTCAACCGTGTGGTGGCTCGAGGAGTTTGATAAAACTCTGCATTACAAGCATAACACAAAGTAGGCAAAGCTTCTCCAGTGGAGATGATTTTATCGCCCCCCCCAACACAATTAAATGCTGTTTATAGGAGAAAAAAATGATGTCACTTTACAAAATGCTCTAACTTCATAGTCCAATCTCTGAGATGAAATAAGCAATAATTTGTAAGAAGACACATGCTGGCATTTGACTTCTGTCCTTGAACCAGCTAATGTGACCAGATAAAAACCAAGATTTATAGGCGTATTTATTGCTTATTCACTTTCTGAATGAACAGAACACCTTGAGCTCTTTTACCAGAACGGATGGGAGGCCCTAAAAACAGCTTGCCCTGATAAAAATCTGGCTTGCCATAGCGAGTGAGAGCGTAGATTTTTTTGAGACCTGTAACCTATCACTTTCAGAGTATGACATGGGGCAAAGTCAAGGTTCTTCCCACTGTTTACTTCAGGGCCCTGTGTTGGTAGAAGATTTTGCACCCGAAAGTGAACATCGGTCACTACCCATCTAAAAGAAATGTGCAGCAGCATTTGCAGCTGTGAATCAATCATGTGGCACCCCTCTCTGCCCTGCTATCCCTAAGGTGAAGGCCACTTGGACCAGTAGATTTTTCTACCCTACCACCCACACTAATCAGCACCTCCAACTGGGCCTGTGGATTCCTCATCACCAAACACATCAAACCAGGTCCAACCTGCTTTCTACTCACCACCATCTTCTCCGTCTAGTCTTTTCTTATTATTCTTTTGAGTCCTTCCTATCCTCACCTGTTTCTCTATTGTATCCCTCCTTTCCTCACCTCATCTCTTCTCTCCTCTTCTACCTTCCGAATCACCTTTTCTTTTGCACCATTGCACCCCTCTATTCTGTTCTATTTTCCTCCTCCCCTCATCCAGCCACACTCTTCAAACTTTAGTTACCCTGGTTATACCTGTCCCCGGTTTCTTCTCCTCTTTTTGTCATCTCTCCTTCAGTCTGTTATGCTTATATCTCACCCTCTTTCCGCCCCCTTCTATCTCCTCTCCCACATTGTCTTCACTTCAGACATTTTTGCCTCTTTTTCTCTTTCCCCTTTCTAACCTCTCGGCCTCTTCCCTTTGTGCCCATTTTTAGGTTTCGCCTATTATCATTCGCTTGCGAATGTCATAGGCGAAAATTCAAGGGCTTGATCGACTCGTCAAACCACTGCGGTTTTCTCGCAGTGCATGTGAGTCACGTGACCACAAAAGCGGGTCACGTGACCACACAAGCACGCGCATCTCCCTATTCCGCCTGCATCAACTTCTCCTCCCGTCGCTCGCATTCCCGCCCCCCCACCAGGCTCTCCCGCCCCCATCCGGCTTCCCTCCGGCCATTTGCCAGCATTACGTCGGTAATGCGCCCCCCACCAGGCTCTCCCGCCCCCATCCGGCTGAATGATTAAAGTTTGCTCTGCACAGAAACTGCCTCGTGTGCTCTCCCTGCGTTTTCCAGACATTGTAAACGTAATTTTAAAGTTAACTGGCTTTTTTTTCCTTCTAAATATCCATGTGATAAAGTTATTTTCAGAATACTCTTCTGTGATGTTTGCATCCCCATGCCCCCCGTCAATAAGGCAGCTAGTCGATGTGTAGATCTAATATAGTATGTGCTTGTGTTAGAGTGAAACCTCTCCATCCCAGCATGCATGTGGGGTGTCATAGTATGCAGAGACTCTTTACATCCAGTGAGTAACTTGATGATGTCACCTTGTAGCTTTCCGCAGACAGCACATTGTTTCACCTCTCATGGCTTGTCTGTCTGAATAAGGTCACTGCATGTCTCGCATGACGGGACCTCTCGTCTGGGATCTGCAGCATGCTCTCCAGGCTCTTATCCAAGTACACAGAGTAACTAAAAACAAGCACTGGCGTTGCCAATAGGTTTCGCATTTGGAAACTTGGGGCTATTGGTTTTGTAAATGACATTTTATATTTATATATTGTTATTGACAATGCCAATAACGATATATAAATATAAAATGTCATTTACAAAACCAATAGCTCCAACTTTCCGAATGCGAAACCTATTGGCAACGCCATCTTGCTATGATCAGGACGGGCTGCTAGTCCTTTCACACTTGGGTCCACATGCGGTGGGGGCACTTTGGGTTATACACGTATGTCGGCACACTGCGCAGCAGCTTTTTGTGGATTTTGCTCTGAGAGGTGCATAATTGGTCGCGTTTAAGGGTAGGATGGGGTTGTTATCTATGTTGAAACTTGATTTTATAATTATAGCAAAGGCTTCCTAGGGATCCGGCCCTGTGTCGTTGGCAGTACGAATCAAAGACGATTTATTACCCTGGCAACTTTATACCCCCACCTCTGTTTTTTTGCTTTCTTTTTATTCAATTACTTTGCCATTCTGGACACAAGCAGCTCTTATTTCACTGGCTAATTTTCGTTTGGCGAGGCCATGAGCTTAACTTCAAAGGCATCCGCTCCCCCACCCCCTGCTTCAGTACAAAGGAATGCGCAACCCCTGCATCACTCAGCGCCTCCCCTGCATCACTCAGCGCCTCCCCTGCATCACTCAGCACCTCCCCTGCATCACTCAGCGCAACCCATGCATCATTCAGCGCAACCCATGCATCACTCAGCGCAGCATCACTCAGCGCAACCCCTGCATCACTCAGCACAACCCCTGCATCACTCAGCGCAACCCCTGCATAACTCAGCGCAACCCCTGCATCACTCAGCGCAACCCCTGCATCACTCAGCGCAACCCCTGCATCACTCAGCGCAACCCCTGCATCAATCTCTGCAACTATTCAACAACAACTGGTTCAAATATGTTCTCTAAATGTTTCAAGCTTTATTACAAATGTCACAAAAAGATGTTAATATTTCATTTATGTTCTTGGATTTTCATCACAATAAAATACACTGAACATAATCTTCACAAAAGTTATTTACAAAAGTTTAAGCTATTGCCATTATAAATTACAATCACTTTTATTTAAGTATTAATTATTTAAAAAAATTAAAAGCCTTTGTAATTTGTAATATCAATACATCCAAGTCACGTAAATACAAAACATGTTGCATTACAAATGCTATAGGTGTTCCATTTGCGAACGTTATAACTATTGGCACTGAAAATGACAAAGCTATTAATTTAGCTATTTTCAAAGCCAACACATAAATAAAAAATTTGTCATTTACAAGACCAATAGCTCAAACTTTCATAATGCGAGACCTATTGCATTGTGTCCCGGCATAAGCCTAAACAGATGTAAGCCACACAAACAACATCATCCTACCAATTCGCTGCTCTTTAAAACAAAATTTATATGTTAAAAAAGCTTCCTTTGTTTTTCACCTTTTGTAACATTACTTGTTCTATTTTGCCACTATTTTATCTACTTCGGACCATTGCCATTATAAATTACAATCACTTTTATTTAAGTATTAATTATTTAAAAAAATTAAAAACCATTGTTATTTGTAATATCAATACATCTAAGTCACGTCAATACAAAACATGTGGCATTACAAATGCTAAAAGTGTCACATTTGCGAAAGTTAAAAGTATTGGCATTGTAAATCACAAAACATAAATATAAAATGTAATTTACAAAACCAATAGCTCCAACTTTCCTACTGCGAGACCTATTGGCAACGCCAGTGCTTGTTTCTATTAGTGGTGATATAATGGAACTGACCAGTTGTTCAATAAGGGATAATAGATCCAGCCGTGTAGGAGATGCTGGAACGACTAATTTCTCAGCAGCCTCAGAAGTCGAGGGAGAATTACTGACTGGCACTGTGGGGTTTGAGCACAATTTTTGGACTTTTGATTAGTTCCCAGTTTCATTAACCCCACTTCGTCTCCTTTTAGCAGATGAGAACTGGGGAGATGCAATCCTTTTGGTGTTTTTAATGTTGGTTTTTCTGGGTGATAAAAGGGGTTGCAGGGGGCTAACAGTATCAGGTAAAATACGGGAGCTTTCGGTGGAAAGCAGTGATTTCACTAAGACATGTTTAGTTTTACACAGGGTGTTTAAGTCATGTAACCAGTCAAAAGCGTGCTCTGTGTCTACCATTTGTGTGGGCTGTGGAGATACGCCCTTATCGACTTCTCGAACAATGGACAATGTTGTGCTGTTAATATTATCCCCCTTGCGAGTCATAGTGTAATTTGAGTGTAGCAATATAGCTTAGCCCCAGGCCAGGTCCCGCGCGCGTCCGGCGTCGTGGGTTTTATGAGCGGGATTAAATAACCACTGGCGAGGGGGCAGGGACACCGAGGGAAGAAGCAGCAGCTGGGTGACAGAGAGCCTGCTGGACCTCGCAGTCCCTCGGCGTTGAAAGTTTTCAAGGAGCTCTCCCCCTTTCAAAGAACACACGCGGCAGCCTGCACCAACAGTTTCCTAGGAATCCCACGTCGTCCCCTGCACTCGACCAGCAGGAGTCACAGTCGGCAAATCCCACACACAGTATGTACTGTAAATATGTGCTCGGTCCTTGAGAGATCAAAAATATGCCAAGCTGCGATCCAGATCAAGAAGGATGCTGGGACCTGTAGTTCTACCCACACTGCGGTCGCTGCCTAGTGTCCAGAAAGGCTTGCAACACCTGGGTGTTCAGATAACATTTATTTTGGTCTGGGAGGTGCAGGTAAGATGTAGCGTTTTTCGTAAGCAGGAAAATAACCAGCCAGCTCGAGCGTTTAAGTTATTTAGTCCAAAACGCCTCCATGATCCTGCTCCGTAAACCTGCACCGCCTTACGCTGCCACATGGACTGTCACAGCTACGGGAACGGAGACCAACCAACAAAGAGCTCACACCCCGGCAGAACAAAGCAAGACAGTCCCACCATTGGGAAGTTCAATCAGCTTATGCCAGCGCGAAATTCGGCGGCCGCATGAAAAGAGTCAGCAGAATCCACCAGCACGCCGTTACAATATTGCCGCCATCAGCCTTCCATCATTCACAATAGAGACTAGCAAGAGTTTTGGGTTGTCAATTAAAACTTCCTTTAAAGGTGAGGGGTACAACTCAGAATGAGAAATACCCAAATGATCATACCAATGCATGTGGATCTTATTTTCCCCAAGTACTGGAATTACATCAATCCCTCTACATTGAAGGGAACTGCTAATTTGCTAAATCAGATTTGTGACAATTTTAAACTGAAATACGGCACTTGCTTTAGTCTCTGACAGTGATTGAACAACAATGCCAAGAGAGATATCCCTACATTGAAATAACTCCACATTTTCAATGTCTGCAAATAAATTAAGAAAAAGCTGTTCAGAATCAAATAATAATCAAACAAGACTACATCTTCCCCACCAGTCCATGTTGACATAGACTTATCTTTCTGCATCAAACAAATGGTTCCCCCGCTGGATTGGGAGAAAAAGACTGAGGAACTAATGATGATGAAGTTGCAACGCCTACAACAGTGCCTCTTCTATCCATATAGGTACTGAATGATGGAGCTGTTTTGGGAAAATATACCCTCCTTATCCCAGAGAACATTAGTATATTGATTAGCAAAGTTATACATTGCAGCCATAAGTGTAGAATCCCAAACTTCTTAAGTTTTTTAGGGCCTTTTTATAAATTCTCCATCAGTTGTTTTCCCTTATGCTCTGATTTGTGTGTTGGCTCATCTTTTAGACAGAGCTTGTCTGGTGTATCGCCCAAGCATAGTTTGGTCCTGTTGTTAGGCCTGAAGGTAGGAAAGGTCTCTGGACCAAAACATAATGCCTTTGCTGGAGAACAAGTTACAGCAGGATTTACTGAGCATACATCTGAAAATATTTCTATCCAATAGTAGGGCTGTCTACATTCAGCTGCTACTTGATAGGTCCAAAGAACATCTCAAAAAGTGGGTTACTAGCTTGTGATCCATATATTTTTTTATAAAGATTTGGCAGAGCCACCTACCCCCATGCAATTAGATGAGCTCATTTTCACACCATCCTCGATAGGCCCTAACTTTGCATAGAACTCTCTTTTCACCAGTTATAAGGTCTGGTTTGGGCTCACACCCTCTCCATTTGGGCCCATGAACAATTTCAAGATAGCCGACAATATATCTTGAGTGCCATCCGTATTAATTACAAAGTTTTCTAGGAAGGCTAAGATAGAAGACAACATTCTCTCCAGACATTTTAGCCACTCAAAAACCAGCACATATTGCCACAGGGGATTACATGACAGATTTCCCAACAACTCCATATCAGGGGTGGCTGGCATCTCTAGGGCTGCTGAACAATGTTCAGTTAATTTACCACTAAACTAATGTAAACCAATTACCTAAGACAGAACTGACTGAGTTCTGAGAGTGGTAATCTCTTTCAGCAAATGATTCCTTAAGTTGACCTCTATGTCTATATCTGGTAGGGTGAAATCCGTATTGTGAAATTTGGACTCCTCCCCGGTTCAAGATTCCCAATAGGGCAACTGACTCCAGAATCTGGGGATCACGGCAGATTAGCCCAGCACCATGTGACTCTGGGCAATAGCTTGCTTAATCTTCCCGACGGCCCCAAGCGCCTAGAGACCCTTACGGGTGATTGTGTGCTTTACAAATGTGGTTTTTTAATGTCTGTGCCCATCATATGATCTGACTCCTGCTCTGAAGGGACGGAGAATGACTCTGATATAGATATAGCGCCACCTTGGGCCAAATTCCCTTTCTGAAAAAAAGAAAAATCTGATTCAGGCCCTTTATTTGATTTATATGCGCCAAATTGTTTTTAAGAAGGTTAGATGTGCTCTTCTTGCACGCTATTAGGGGAATCATGTGACCAGATCGAAGCTTCAATGCTGTCATGTTAACTCCTTCTTTATTCAAATGAGACCAGCTGTAAAGAACATAATTGAGGGCTATTCAATCCAACAGATCGCTTGTTGAATGACAGGTGCAGGGTTCTGGAAGTTCGCCCGGAGCTACTTAAAGTCAGGGGAAGCTAGTGATGTATTAGTAAATGTATTGTACCCTGTGGATAAAGTTTGAGTAGGTGTACTGATGTTGAGGTAAAGAAAGTTGCACATTTTGCGGGACACAGGAGTAACTCCACCTCATCGGCATAAGACAATAGTATCGCTTGAAACAGATGAACAAGTTCATCATACTTCTTGATCTCCAGAGAGGAAAGAATCACTGACAGAATGTTGGAAACAAAAATATAGTGCTGGCAAAATATTGTGTCAAACATATTGAGGAACAAAATATCAAAAAAGTAAGTGCAAATAATTAACAATAGATTGAACTATTTTTAACTCCACATCTACGTACCTTGAAGATATATCATCAAGGTACATATTTGTTGAGTTATAGATAGTAAAACTTAACTATAGAAACTTATTTTCACAATATTTTTGTCCATTATATTCTAGACTAAATATTTTGTTCAACGATATTGCTGTTTCGGATATTCTTTCTAAACACTGAGAGGAAATCTGGCTTCAGTACAGGTTCATTGATTTTCCTAGCAATTGTGACCAACACCAAATGTATATCATGGTTTGGAATGTGCATGGCCTGGCACGACACTTAGGGGCTCATTACGATGGTGTAACGATTGCCACCGCTGGGCCAGCATTGAGCGATTGTTGCGCCATAATAATGTGAATATACCTCTCCATATTAGGATGGCGGTAGGTATTGCAGCGGACGCAAAGTCCATCTACCACTTTTCCACTAGTGGCAATTGTTACGATTACCTTCGGGTGGAGCAGGGCCACTAATATGGTAGCGTTGCTTAGCAGGCACCGTCTGTCATATTAGGATGTGGGTGTTGAGGAGGCCTTTCAATGGCGGTGATGCCGCCATGGCAAGGCTGGTGGGGATTGGCTTGGGGGCCCGTTGCGGGCCCCCTCTGTGTGGGGTGTGCACTGCCTACCACGTGGTGCAGGGAAATGCTGTGCATGCTCTTTTACCATTGCGGACGGTGCTGCAGCCAGAAGCACCATCCACAATGGTAAAAGGCCAGTATGTGCTCGCCAGTATGGCAGGCACACCCTAATTGCACTGTTGGGACCGCCGCACGTCTGGCATGCGGTCCCATCACTGTTATGATGGCTGGCGCACTGATGTCCACCCGCCATCATAATGAGCCCCTTAGTAAGTAAGTTATTTCAGGCATGTAATTAAGAGAATTGCATTATACTGTTTTAAGAAATAAGACTATTAAATAGCCATTTTATTCTGGATAATTGATTTTTCAGAAATAACCTACCAGGCAACAAGATGGAAGATTATATAATGGTCTTGTCACTTGCATCAAAACCGAAATCCTACATATTTTTTATTGTTTTGGACATATCCTGTCAACAGTGGAAATGGTCATAACCAACGCATAAATGTTGAACTCTTTAATTATGAGTGAATGTGCAAATGAATGTGAATCCATATGAACATAATGGAATTCCTCAGGACCTTAGGATCCTCAGATCGGATCTGCATAGCTCAAAATAAAAGTATGCCTCTGCCCCCCACTACTAATTGTTGGTGACTTAAATTTGGAACTAGATTTTGGAGAAATGGATGATGTGGCTAAATGTATTCTTCTGTCTTGTGGCATATCTTTGAGGAGGATGTTAGTCTTTTAGAACATCTAAACCTGACCACTTATTCTATAAAATCCTATTAGAAAACCAAATCATTTCCCTAAATGGGAATTTGCTATTCTTTATTCAGTGGTTGAAACATTCGCCTTGGAATAAAAATAAACAAATGGTTGCATGTTTTTTTGGCTGAAATATTTAAAGCATTTTGTGAGTTTATTGTTGAAAGTGGTATGAAAAGTATCATTATATTTTCAAAGAGACACTAAAAAAATATTTAATCAGAGCTACTACATAAAGCAAATCTCATTGTAGAATTTCCACAGGGACTCTGGACTTGTTATTCCAAGGGGGCCATAAAGAAGGTTCACTAATTCCATCTTCATGCAAGCCTTCTATCCACTTTCGAAAGTCAGAGAATGTTATCCTAGTATACTTATTGGTTGATATTATAACATCCTGTTCTTCCTACTATTCCCGACTGATCCAGTGTTGCGAGATTCTGAATGTGAACCCTTTTGATGACAGGTGTGGCAAGGAATATCATGTACTGAAAAACGAATGAGGAAAGTCCTGTGGGCTTCTAGAAAGGTCTAGCTGGACCTGAATTTAGGTTATACAATACCTGGAGATTAAAAGATGGGTACATCTTAAAGAAGTAAACAAAGGGGCCACCGCAAGGAACTGGCAGTGCTAATCCATGTATGTATTCTGAGGGCTCCCATTTAAAAGTAACTGAACATATGTTTAGATCTAAAGCAACCAAGACCCTTTGATTGAAAAATCCAGAGTAGGCTTTGGGTCAGACTCCTGCAGCCATCAACTCTTTGGGTCAGTCCTCTCCAGCCAATGAGTGTCAATCAGATTTTGTACCAGCAAAGATGATTATTTCTCTCTCACTATCGATCTTTGCCATGCCTGCCGGATAGATCTTTCGTCGCAAAGTTTCAGGTGAACTATTTTAAGAAGATGTAGCTGCTGCAAGGGACCATTCGTTGAATGATGCCATCTTTAAAGCAAGGCCACCTCCAATAAAAGCAACACATTGTGCCTATTAACGAAATTCTTACATGTATGTTATTAAAATATGGCCTCATAAGTATTATAGTATCATTACATAGGGGCATATTAACAAAGGCCAGCGATAACTATCGCTGGCTGTGCTTAGCGATAATTTTGTTATCGCAGGCTATCTCTGGTATTTATCGCCCTGGTAGTGCGTTATTTACAACGCGTTACTCCAGTGTGATAAAAGTTCCAGAGATAGCAAGGTTATCGCCCTTTTGCAGGGAACATCGCTGGTTCCAGCAATATTACCTGCAAAACTGCGATAACCTTGCTGATACGAACCACAGGGTCACATCAGCATATTCCACCCCTATGTTAAGAAAGGATAAGTCAGGATTTTAGCAGGCGTTAGGTTTTGTCGAAAAGGGCTGTTTTCCCCAAAATATATTGTGTGCTAAAATCATGTGGGCTGCCTTGTAAATATTGCGATGTAAACATCAGTGATATTTTAAAGGTAGTCCATCTTGGGGTACGCCCAGTAACGCCAACTTTGCATCTCATTAGAGATGCAAAGTGAGGCGTTGGGAAAAAGGGTGCTAACATGCAATTATGCATGTTAGCACCCTCTTGTAAATAGGGCGCTGGTTTTATCTCTGCTTTTTTGGCTTTGTAAGCCAAAAAAGCAGAGATAAAGCCCTTGTAAATATGCCCCATAGAAATGTAACTCCTGCTTCATGTTAGTGCTTAGTTATAATGAGGGTTGAACTGTTGGGACAGTAGCCCACAGCTTGTACTTCGTTACTTCAGTACAACTGGAAATAGGGTATGACAGCGAAATAATACCTGGTTGCTTTTCTAAACCTGAGCAGCGTTAATACCGGGGAATTTATTTTCCTTTACTCTTGCCTGATGGGGTGTTTGAAAAATGTAATTAGAAAACCGCATCTGATGTGGTGCAATCGTTTTCTAATGTAATCTTTTGAGTATAACCATCCCTCCCCCTTTTTTTATTTGTTCAGTCATATTTGTTGTAGAAACCATTTTAAACTAAACGTCTTAAACGCCAACCAAGTATATTTTTGTGTAAAAAACATGTATTGCTTGGGCTGAAGTAAACTTCCTAAGATCCAACACAGGAGTCCCATACTACAGGAGACCGGGTGCTGCCTCTGCAGTCATAACGAGCATTGCTTGCCACATCTACACATTGGAGTGAACATGCATCTTTACCCGAATCTCTGTGACAGTTGATGCTTCTGCTAAGCATATCCCGCCCTCTGGTGTCTTTTAAACCAATATGTGACTTTCTGTAACTAGGCATCTTTTGCCAAGATCAGTAGCTCCATTTATTGTAATGTTCAATCTCTCGGCAACTTTATACATTTCAAATGATATAAAACCCATTAGGAAAGCACCAAATATTCTAATTGAGGAAGCAAAGGCAGAACTGCGCCAGTGTTAACCATGGCAGTAGTGCCATTAAGACGCAATATTTATGCCTGTAGTTCCACACAAGTTTCTGTGCCTCAACTTCCAGTAAATCTTCTTGTCTTCTAGTTGGTAACTGCACTAGGTGAAACAGAAAACTGCTCAAAAGGTACACATGTGTAATGACTGGATTCTCAGACCAAGAATCACCCACTCACCTAAATACAACCAACCCGGCCAAAATGTAACACCATCCCTTCCCGGATCCTATTTGCAATGGTTCCTGAATACTTACCCGGGAATGGGGCACTCGCAATATACAAGCTCATATCATCAAAAACACTGCTAGATCTAAGGGGTTACTAAGAATAGTCACTAATAACTACGGAATTCCATGTCCCATCCTATGATCTTACCTTATAGCCCCGCGGCAATCTGGCCCGGACTATTCTACCCTCCTTCTCATGGTGGAGAGCAGCTCACTCTACCACACCATCCACAATTGGTGTTCTCATTAACGCCCTATCTTGAGCGATCTCATTACACACTATCCCCAATCGGTACTCTCACTAATGCCCTATCTTGAGCAATCTCATTTTACACCAATCCCAATTGGTGTTCTCATTAACGCCCTATCTTGAGCGGTCTCACTGTCCTATTAATACCTTCCTCTCTCTCTCTCTCTATTGGGAAAGTTTCTTTATAACTAATATTTACTGGGGGTCTATCTTATATAAATTGTTATCCCTCATGTGATAGATAGGGGATCCGATCCTCTCACACAAGAACTGCCAAATTATTACACTTAAGAATTATTCCCCGATATAAAACTCACATCAATCTCCCGCATCAGTTACCTGTAGGAAGGGAATCGCCCATCCTTCCATACGATAGCACCTGGCTGTAAAGAAAGGTTAGCTTTATCACACCTTTAGGCCACAGCTAAGGCAGCCCCCCGCAGAGCCTGGAGTAAAGTGGAAAAAATTGTTCTCCAAACAAGTCTTCCACGCTCTGTTCCCCTAGGCTGTGCCAATGTTCATAAAGCAGTCAATAACTACAACAGCTGGTTATTTGATGCCATTAGCACTGCAGTTCCTATCAAGAATACCTCAGTTAACCCGGCAGCACCCTCTGCACCATGGTTCTCTGATCTCCTTCGAGCGGAAAAACAGAAATGCCACCGTATGGAACGTCGTTGGCGTATGTATTACCACGACACTGATAAACAGAGTTACAGGATAGCTCTCGCTTGTGGTTACAGAGAAAAGTAAATATTTTAAAATTCAGATTGACTCTGCGAAACATTCTTCGAAAGAGCTGTTTTTAATTATAAATAAACTCACGGTTCCCAAGGCGTTGAATAAACAAGGTAGTCGACAGTTTGTTGATGATATGGCGTCTAATTTCAGAGGTAAAGTGTTGGATATTGCTGGCAATTTCAAAGATTGCCTATGTGCCCAGCCTACTTCCAATACACAGATCTTGCCGGCCAGTACGTGCAGGTTTCTTGAATTCTCCCCGGTGTCAGCCGACACAGTGAACCACTACATTTCGGCCTCTAAATCAGGCTCGCCATCGGACCCGTGCTCTCCAGCTTTCCTGATAGAATTAGCTGATCTGGTGAGTCCTGTGCTGGCGGACATTTTTAACAGGATGTTTTCCTCAGGCAATTTCCCTATTAGCTGGAAGGAGACTTCTGTTGTCCCGCTTCTTAAAAAACCCACGCTACATGCTTCTATGACATCGAACTATCGCCCCATTGAACGCCTCCCTCTTCCCGTCAAAATCATGGACAAAATCATGAATGTCCAATTGACCCAGTTCATTGATGACAATGGATTGCTGGACCATTCTCAGTTTGGTTTCCGTAAAGAGCACAGTACCGAGACAGCACTTATTAAGGCGACCAAAGAAATTAGAGCTGTTATGGACAGTGGAGGAATCGCGGCATTAATTTTGCTCGATCTCTCTGCCGCGTTCTACACCGTTGATCATACTCTCCTGATTCACCAATTAAGAACTTTAGGTGTAGAAGGCATGGCACTGGCCCTTCTGGCCTCCTTTCTACAGGGGAGGAGATCAACGGTGTCGCTTGACGGGTTCAATTCGGAGCCGTATGGGCTGCCTTGTGGGGTGCCGCAGGGTAGTTCGCTGAGTCCATTGTTGTTTAATGTTTATGTCACCGAACTGGTGTCACTAATCAGAGGCTATGGCTTCTCATTAAAATCTTATGCAGATGATTCCCAGATTGTGGTTGCAGCTCATAAAAAACAGAGCTCCCCTGCTGTGCAATTCCATTACTTTTTTTTTTTTTTAATATGTTTATTATTGCAAGATAAGACAAAAGGAAAAAATACATTGAATCATGTAATAATACAATGACAAAATATTAGCTTTGTGTTAGATTTTACAATATAAAAAGATCAACAGAGAAAATAAGAAAACAAGAGGAAAGGATACGGAGTGTTTTTTAGCTAGCTATCGAAAATGCCCAAAATAGTAGATAGTCACAGATACAAAGAAATTTCCACTTTTATAGTTCAAAAAAATGTTTCCAAATCTTTTCTTTTTTTTTAAAGGCTTTTGGGCCTCTATGTTTAGCTAATGTAAGTTCCATAATTCTTATTTCGCTAACCAAAGCACACCTTTCTGAAACATTAGGGGGATCCTTAGATATAGCTATAACTAATCTTGCACATGCAAAGAGTATGGTTATGAGATCTTTATTGAGACAATTAATTTCTTGAAGATCTAATAAAACTAAATGTGCAGAGAGTACCGGGGTTGTTATCTGTTTGTGTTTTAGGATTTCCATTATTCCGTTCCAATATATAGATAATTCGGGACAAGAAAACAACATATGTTCAATTCCAGCTGCATATAAGTCACATTTTGGACATTTAGTTTTATCTGTTATTGAATTCCCCTGTGTCCTAGTAGATATTCTTTGTGGTGTATAATAAAGTTGTGTAATTGTTCTGTAGAGTTGTAATCTAAGATTAGAGGATTGTACTATGTTATTTAAATGGGATAATGCCGTTGCAATCTGTGTAGGATTTATATCCATATTAAGTCTACCAGACCATTTTAATGCAATTTTAGTCGTATCATCACCCTTGCCTTTAACTAAGTATTGATAGCCCAATTTTATTAGTGATTTTGTTTTATCAGAGTATATACACTCCAGTAAGTCTGATTGAGTAACTTCCGTTATTTTCATTTTGCAAAAAAGGAAGTCTCTTATTTGTCTATATTTAAAGTACATATCATTAGTAATATTGTTTGTTGCTTTCAGGCTTTCAAAATCTAACATACCATTTGATCCATAGAGGTCTCCCAGTGTACTAATTCCATGTCTAATCCATCGGTTTCCTGCCCCATCAGAGAAGATACCAGGAAGACCTGGATTGTTCCAGAGTCTAAGTTCAGCATTAAAAAATGAACTTTTGTCAATGGACAAAATTTGATCCCAGATTTTTTTGATGTGCTTTGCCGTCTTAAATTTGACCCGTTTAAAATAATTCGGATCGTGCGCGCGAAGTAAGAATTGTTTACTATCAGATCCTAACATATAGTGATGAAAAAATAGTGGATTTTCGTTCTTTATTAAACTCCTTATTCGATGAAAAAAGGTTGCTAGAAAGTACAGGTAAAAATCTGGAAAAGTGAGTCCACCTTTTGATGTTGGCAATTTCAATATTTTAATAGCCATTCGTGCTTTTTTGTACCCCCATAAAAAGCTGCTACATATGCCATCTAGTTTTTTAAAGAAGAGTTTATTAGGTTGAAGTGGTATAGCCCTGAATAAGTAAAGTAGTTTGGGTAATACCTTCATTTTTATCAAATTAAGACGTCCTATTAAACTAAGTGGTATCTTGTGCCAGTTTTTAAGACTTAGAGTAGTTTCTTTTAGGAAAGCTTCATAGTTCATGTTTAGTATTTTTTCCACATTAGCAGCTAACTTAATTCCTAAATATATAGCATTTTGGCAGATATCATATATAGGTTCATCAGGGGTATAATTAGCAATAATTTGTGTTTTACTCACATTGAGTTTGTACCCAGATATTTTTCCAAATTGTATCGCTTCATTAATAATCCCGGACATTGCTTTATTTATGTCTGTTGTATATATTGCAATGTCATCGGCAAAAGCTGTTAATTTGAGGGTTTTTTCCCCGTGGTTGACCGGAGTGATGTTAGCCTGATCATTTAGTGCATTTGAAAAGGGTTCAAGAGAGAGAGCAAAAAGTAATGGGGAAAGGGGGCAACCTTGCCTTGTTCCTCTTCCTATCTTAAAGTTAACAGAGTCTTTACCCCCATAGCTTATCTTAGCCAGTGGTTCATCGTATAATGAGCTGGCCCAATCCAGATATGGTCCAGATATTCCCATTTTCTTTAGTACTTCCCACAAATATTCCCACCCCACTTGGTCAAATGCCTTTTCTGCATCTAACATGATCATACCGAGTGGGGTGTGAATAGTTTCAGCCACATCAAAAGCTGTAATTGCCGTATTTACGTGGGCGGTGGTGTCTCTACCCGTTACAAAGCCGTGCTGTTGTGAATTAACCATATCAGGCATAATAGGAGCAAGGCGGTTGGCAAGAATCTTAGAGAAAATTTTAGCGTCTGAGTTGAGCAAAGAAATTGGGCGGTATGAACCGCACTCTTTTTCAGGTTTACCTTTTTTGAGGAAAAAAATTATTTTGGCAATTTTCCAAGATGATGGTGCTTGTTTAGATGAGACAATTGAGTTTATCACATTTTCCAACAGTGGTAGTAGTTCTTGGGCACAAGATTTATATATTTCCAAAGGCAGACAATCCTCTCTGAATGCCTTCACTAACGGTAAAGCGTCAATTGCACGTTTTATTTCAAATAGTGTTATTTTTTTGTTTAATTGCTGAAGAGCTTCTATGTTTAGCGCCCTTTGTGTTGTTAGATGTTTATTGAGGTATTGTGTTATTGTGCTTTTAGAGGGTATATTATCAGAAGTATATAGATTTTGGTAATATTTAACAAATTGATTTAATATTTGATCTGCTTGTTCATAAATGCCTTGATCTGACCCTATTATTGCCTTAATTTTAGTTTTGGATTTTTTATCCGCAGTTTTGTAAGCAAGTACTTTGCCTATACGATCACCACCTTCATACTGAGCAAGTTTATATTTATGCATTTTTGCGCTATATCTTTCTCTTAAAGTTTTTTTTATTCCGGCCTGTAAATCGACTAACTTTATTCTGATCTCATCAATATCATTTTTTGAGTGTCGCGTAGCGTCTGCAAGTTGTTGTTCAGTATGTAATATAATGGAGGTGATTCTCTTATTAGCTCGGCGACTCTCGGCGTTTGACATCAATATATATTGTTGAGCAAACCCCCTGATGCTACATTTACAAGTATCCCATACAGTGTTTATACTAGCCGTATTGATATTAAGTATTATGAACTCTTGTATATGTTTTTTCAGTAGTGTTATAAAACTAGCATCAGCCAATAAGTACCTTGGGAATGTAAAGTTTTGTCTTTATTTTTTTTGATCTGTTATTACAAATTCAAGTAGCAGAGGGTTGTGGTCTGAAGTAATTTTTGGGCATATTTCAATTTCACAGTTATCTACTATTTGGTCTGATGCCCATATCATATAAATTCTAGAGCAAGATCTATGCGGCGCAGAGTAGTGAGTGTAACCTGCTATCAGAGGGTATTTAGAGCGCCATAAATCTTTCAGATTGTTTAATCTTGCTAGTTCTTTTATTGCTGATCTAACTTTGTGCATTCTATTAGAGTTACTTTGCCCTGTGGAATCTATTTTGTAATTAATAACACAATTAAAATTATACTTTCTCCCTCCTATTCAAGTAGCTCTATACTTAATTCTTCAAATACTTTGGGATCATCAATATTGGGTCCATATACCACACATAATACAAATTTTTTGTTATCACCTTGCATCTGTGCAATTGCCCACCTACCCCGAGCATTTGAAGCTGTTTTAATTGTATCAAATCGAGTTCCTCTTTGTTTTAAAATGGCTACCCCTCTAATAGTCGCTTTCAAAGTAGAGCATACAACCAATTGATAACCCAACTGGGACAGCAATTTTCTGTCCTGATACTTAATGTGAGTTTCTGAAAGTAGCACAAAGTTTGGATTGTACATTTTAATCTCTTCTTGTACTAAGTTCCTTTTAGTTTTACTATTTAGACCATCTACATTTCAACTTAATAATCTTAGTTTAAGCATTTTTTATAAATTAAAGTTTCTCCCGTGTAATTAATTTCCCTCTGTTGATACCTTTTTTTTTTAACCACATATTTGCTGGTGTTCTTTAAAACAGAATCGATTCCTACAATAAACTTTTTCCGCATTTTTCCCCCCCACCTTTTACCACCCCCTCTCTTGTCAAGACCCCCCCCACCCTCGCACCCTCACGTCCCTTAGGGGGGAGCACCCCTCTATCTTCTGCTGCCGCTGTATAGGCAGCGTAGTGAAGGAGCTTGCATGAAAAACTGCCCAGCCGCATCATATGTATGTCTAAATTTGACCACACCGAGAAAAAAAGAAGTATACATAAGCAAACACAAAAAGGAAAGAAGATAAAGGTGAAGGAGTGAAATAAGAAAGTAAAAAGTTAAATAGGCCAAGGGTTATTTAAGTGTTATATCAGCAAAGTAGTCGGGAAAAAGAAATAGTGTCATTATTAATGAGTTCTAAGTTTTAGTTCAGTTATCCTCTTTTTCTTTTTCCAAAGAAATTTTATCTAGAGCTTGTTCTGCCTCTTCAAGTTCAGTAAAGAAAACCGCTTGACCATTGCGTATAACTTTGAGACGTGCAGGTTCTTGGAGATAGGCCATGCACCCAAGGTTTTTGAAAGAATCAATCATTTTTTGAAGTTCCCATCGTCTATCCATTGTACCTTTGCTTAGATCTGACTTCACGAAGAAGGTTAGGTTATCAATAGTAATTGGGTCTGGCTTTGAGTGAAACGGCTTGTCTCAATAGAAAATTCCCAAAATATATCAAAAACGGTCTAGGGAATTTACTATTTTTGTTTTTTTGAAACAAAGGCAGTCTATGTACTCTCTGTAGTTGGGAATCCCAGTCCCAGTCAGATAGATCACTAAAGGCTCTTTGAAAGAGTTTCACTCGAAAAGATCTCGGGTCGGCCCCCTCTATTCCTTCTGGAATTCCAAATAGTCTAAGATTTTGTCTCCGAGCCCGATTCTCCAAATCCTCTACTTTAGCTTCCAGTTTAGAGACCCTTGAAGTATTTTGTTTAACTGTTGATTCTGTTCTACTGGCACCTTCTTCCACTTCTACCATACGTTGTTTTACGTCCTCTATTTCTTTTGTAACCCCACCAAGACCTTGACATATTTCTCTCATACAAACTTGTAGCTGAGTATTGTCTTCTCTTAACTGCAAATATTGCTGTTGACTCTCCATTCTATGTGCCAGAAGAGTTTGCATAATTGATTCCATTGATATAGTATTTGATGAAGTTTTTGAGGGGTCTTGTAATAGTATTGTGTCTTGTGCTTGTGTTTTACCTGGCGATGAAGTTGAGTTGAGGAGGTCCATATGTGTTTTCTTTGCCAGCACTTTATTAACGTCCAATTAACAAATATTCATGTCTGTTTCCTCAGTTGCGTTATTTAACATATCAGACTGTCCCACTGAGTTATCCACTGAGTTATCCACTGACAATGTTTTAGTTGATGTTAAACTTGATATTATATAGTCCGGGTCCTCCCTTATCATGTTGGCGTTAGATACTGTATCTTGAGGATTAACGTCCACAAATTCATTGACCTCAGTATTATCAGTAGTAGCAGAGGTAGTTGTCAAGGAAGCCCCTTCTCTGTTCTCATTATTTATGTCAGCTCTAGTTTCACCTGGGGGAGTTGTTAATTCTTGGTTTGCAAATGTTGATTTCTTTATGGAATCCGTTATGCATACTTTATTGCTCCCCTGAGAGTTATGCACATCTTCAGGACTTGTACCAGAAAGCCATAGAGCCATATTCTTTACGCCACCCTTTGCTTCAATCCATCTTCTCAATGGACTATCGTCAATTAAGCGACTTTTCTTATTTCCAGCTGGTTCTCTAGTTAATGATTTAAGAGTTATATTTTTTTGCTTGGTTTTAACCTTCATTTTGGTTTTCCTTGAGCCAGTTGTTTTACTAGAAATAGTTTTAGGGGTTCCGTCTATTTCATCCTCGTCTGTTACTTCCTCGTACTCTAGATTGGAGTCTTCATCTTCTAGCTCGATGATTTTTTGAATTGAGCCATCTCCTGTCTTCTTCCCCTCCATTTTAGATTTATTCGATTGTGAGTTGGGATTTGTGTCCAAAATGTCCTCTCCTTTTTTTTGCATTATATCTTGCATTTATTTTGGGCTAGCGTTCTTCGCAAAGGTCCCTTCTTCACATGTTGTCTCCATACCAGTTTGGATTTCGTTTATTGTGGTATCTCCAGTGCTTGATTCACTTTCTAAAGAGAGTATTGCTTTATTTACTCTAGAGAGTTTATCTGTGCCCTTGTTTCTGCTCCTGTTTTCCACTTTCTCAGCTATAGAGGTAGTAGTGACTATCAAAGCATCGTTCGCGTTGTTAGCTGTTTCTTTGTTTTTATCTGCCTGCTCTTTTGCCTCTACCGCTACTACTATCTCAGACTCGGATTCTTTACGCATTCCTCCATTTTTATTCTGCGTGGGCATTGTTTCAGATTCCATATTTACTTCTAACGTGTCAGCGTTTTTTTGTTTGACATTTTTATTTTTCCCAATGTTGCTATCGCCTGTGGTTAATTTAAGCTTTGCTGGGTGCTCTATTTGTGGTGTATTTGGGCCGCCTGACGCCGCAAGTGCCGCCATCATACCTGTATTTCCCTGTTTTGCCGTTTTGCAAATTTTCCGGCTTCTTGCAGACCGCGTCTGCCTTGATGACATCGGCTCCTCGAGCTCCAAACAATTCGGCGCCAGTAGCACCAAAGGCAGCGTCGGGTGTGCGCACAGCTGCAGGGGAAACAGACAGGATCCAGGACCCGCCCCACTAATCAGCCTCGTCGGCGTGCGAGTGAAGCAAGCCCTAGCGAGTGTCCAGGAGCGGAGAAAACCCCTGCTTTGACGAAGCAGAATCTGGAACATTGGGTTTTGCCGTGCAGTGGAAAAGCCCCACTTAGCGAGTGAGCAAGCAAAGTTTTTCAGCGGTGAGTTCCGAGAAGGTTGCCGTTATTCCCAGTGCGCCCTCTCTGTTCTCCCTCTCTCTTCTCCCTTCATCGGCTATCGAAATCAGCCAGTTTAGGTGTGTCTTTTACAAAACCGCTTCTGAATCGCGGCGGAGCAGCTCCATGTAGCAGCCTTCACCCGGCGGCTTCAGCCCGCCATCTTGACTCCTCCCTGTTCCCCGTGCAATTCCATGACTGCATGGCCGCCATTAATATCTGGATGAATAGACACTGCCTCAAGTTAAACTCCGATAAGACGGAAGTGTTGATTTTTAGCAGTTTACAACCTGCTTGGAGCAGTCTCTGGTGGCCTGCAGAAATGGGACTGCCGCCCATTCCAACGGATAAGACCAAAAAATTGGGCATCCTGTTTGACAACAGATTAACATTTATCCAACAAACCAATGCCATCGTCTCGGCTTCCTATTTCCTGATAAAAAAAATCAAGAAGGTTCTTCCCTATATCCCTGAAGAAACCAAGAAAGTGGTTATCACCTCCCTCATACAATCCAAGTTGGATTACTGCAATGGACTGTATCTGAATGTCCAAAAGCAGTGCTTGAGGAAACTCCAAGCAGTCCCAAACTCAGCGGCTCGCCTCTTGCTGAGTCTCCCCCGGCATAAACCCATGGCTGGTGAAATTCGGAAGCTACACTGGCTCCCTGTGGTACAGCGGATCAAATTTAAGGCGCTTTGTATGGCCTTCAAAGCCTGGACACAAAAGGGTCAGTTGTTTCTGCAGGAGCTTTTTATGCGGTACCAGCCAGGTAGGCCACTCCGCTCAGCTGGTGCAAATCTTTTAACAGTGCCAAAAATTCGGACTTTGCACTGGGGAGGTCGGAGTTTTTACTATGGTACCCCTAAACTGTGGAATTTGTTGCCACTTGAAATTAGGAAGTCCAGCTCTCTTTCGAACTTTAGGAAAAACTTGAAAACTTGGTTGTTCCAGTAAGGGGAGTTGGTCGAGGTTCTGCTCATGGTTCTAGCGCCGAGACACCATTTTTGGTATTTGAGCGCTCTATAAATGTCATTATCATTATCATCATATCATGAAATTAATAATCAAGTATGTGTTCGTTACAAACTGGGGTCCCTTTATTATACAATAACATACTTAGAAAACATTATATTATAAAGTCACAATACTACCTAACAATCTAAGCATAGCCTGAAAAGTAAAGGAAAGAATTAGCATAAATACACTATAATAGCGGGACAGTCTTCACCTTATAATTACGGAGTCCGGTTCTAGCTGTCATCTGGGTCCCTCTCTCGTCTGTGCCTTGGCTCATCTCAGATTCTACTCTGCACCCACGGATACACGTCTGCACCGCTATGCCCCTTCAAAGCACTGGAACCCTTCTCCCGTCTTCTTCTTCTCAGTGCCTCAGCTCTGCTTTCTCTCTCTCATGAACTGTCTTCACCTCCAGACTTCAATCTAATGATATAGTTTAAGCCGCTCTGGAAACCATATGTTCAACTAACTTCTTCACTCTGATTGTTCTAACTCCGTCGTTTAACTATCTCCAACCGCTCTAACAGACTGACTCACGATGTAGCTTCAGTCTCTCCAAAAGATCATCAGCCTTCGATCGTTCCAAACTCCAACTGTCGACTGCATCTGCTAACTGTCATCTGCCCTCTCTGCTCTTCTGTTCTCTGATAATATGGGAGGCTCTCTGCTCATGGAAATTTCCAGCCAGCAAGCTACCTCCTATCAAATTCCTGTACCAGGCTCCCTGCTCCAGACGCTCCACAGTGGCCACCTGCTGTTTCGTCTGGAGACTTGAGCACTAAGCACATTCCTTTGATAAGGGCCGGTCCTCAACGGTTTCTAACTAGTGAATAACAGGCTGATCTCTAAACATCACTTCTGACCTACAAGCGCCTCAGACAACTGAGGCAGGAAGACAAGATGGCTTCTTTCTAGTTTAGGCCTTTAGGCCCGAAAAGAGGCAAAAGAGACATAGAATCATGCCAAAACCAATAGACAAGCCCTACAAATAGGCTAAAAATAGGGATCTAACCACTATACTAGAATGGTAGTGGACCAAAGTCACCATCACTCAGAAATAGGACAAAATATTTGGTCACTACAACATTAGAATCAATGTATTTGGAAATTGCTGCTGTTAAAACTTTTTTTGCTGAGAAATTGCCCACAAAAGGTAGTTTTTTAAGGAATCTTTTCAAGTGGGTTTCATTTTTTAGGTCGCGCATTCCAGATCTCTTGTTAGGTCGAACATTCAAGACCTCTTGTATAAATACCAGAATTGCTTTCTGCTGAGGGACTTTCTTTTTTTTGATTTTCTAGCAACTGCCTCTATTTAACTTTCTTGATAGAAAGGGACCAGCAGAGGTTAGTAAAATACCAGAATCACTTTAACCTTCTCTAGATTCCGGTCCATAGAAATTGTCTTCCACGAGCATCCCTAGACAATAATATATGTTTCAAATCTTATATTTTCAGTTATATGACCACCAAAGGCCCTACTTTTTATTTTTAAAATAGAGCTTTTGACTATACCATTTCCCGCTGAAAGGCAATATTTCTCTACATGTGTTCCAATACCTGCCGTGTCACGGTGTTTGGCGCTTACTTTCCCTCCAACAGCCAATCAATAAATCAATCAATACATTTGTAGACCGCGCTACTCACCCGTGAGGGAATCAAGGTGCTGAAGGAAGGGGGGGGGGGGGTGCCGCTAACACTCGAATAACCAGGTCTTGAGGTGTCTCCTGAAGGTGAGATGGTCCTGGGTCGGTCGTAGGTGTGCAGGGAGGGAGTTCCATGTCTTGGCTGCCAGGTAGGAGAACGATCTTCCTCCGGTGGTGGCTCTGCGAATCCGTGGGACGGTGGCGAGGGCGAGGCTGGTGGAGCGGAGCTGGCGGGTGGGGGTGTAGAACGAGAGGCGGTTGTTGAGGTATTCGGGGCCTATGTTGTGGAGCACTTTGTGTGCGTGGGTGAGCAGCCTGAACATGATCCTCTTGCTGACGGGGAGCCAGTACAGGTTTCGCAGGTGTTCTCTATGCGCAGGAGCCATTTCTGAAGTTTGGCTATGGTTCCTGCGTATAGGGCGTTCCCATAGTCCAGTCGGCTGGTGACAAGGGCCTGGGTGACCGTCTTTCTGATTTCGGTGGGGATCCACCGGAAGATCTTTCGGAGCATGCGTAGGGTGTTGAAGCATGAGGACGAGACTGCTTTGACTTGCTTGGTCATCGTGAGGGAGGAGTCCAGGATGAATCCCAGGTTGTGTGCATGGTCCATGGGTGTCGGTGCTGTTCCCAGCGTCGTGGGCCACCAGGAGTCGTCCCAGGCTTAAGGGGATTGTCAGAGGATGAGGACCTCCATCTTGTCCGAGTTGAGCTTCAGAGGAATGTGCTTCATCCATTCTGCGACATCTTTCATTCCGTCTGGAAGTTGGCTTTGGCAGTGAGAGGTCTTTGGTGAGGGAGAGTATCAGTTGGGTGTCGTCGGTGTAGGAGATGATGTTGATGTTGTGTTTGCGTGCGATGGTGGCGAGGGGGCTCATGTAGATATTGAAGAGGGTTGGGCTGAGTGAGGAGCCCTGGGGTACGCTGCAAATGATCTTGGTGGCATAAGAACGGAAAGGAGGGAGGTGGACTCTCTGGGTTCTGTCGGAGAGGAGCGGTGTGATCCAGTCCAGGGCCTTGCCTTGGATCCCAGTGTTGTAGAGGCGGGTTATTAGGGTGCGGTGGCAGACGGTATCAAAGTCTGCCCAGAGGTCCAGGAGGATGATAGCGGCTGTCTCTCCGTTGTCCATCAGGGTCCTGATGTAATCTATAGATGTTTCAGCACCCAGGCTAATGTGCTGCATAGCTAAATACATATAAGTTCTCAAAGGCGAGACCGATTGCATTGCAAATGCTTGTATATACTTTAGTATATACTTGTATGTGTATGTACTTTGTGGGCTCTGGAGATCAGACCTAGGACTTGTCTGCTTTCACTTAGGGAATTTTTTTTCTGTTCAACTGCCTCTATTTAACTGTCTTAATAGAAAAGGACCAGTGGAGGTAAGTAAAATACCAGAATTGCTTTCTGCTGAGGGACTTTCTTTTTTGATTTTCTGGCAACTGCCTCTATTTAACTTTCTTGATAAAAAACGACCAGCAGAAGTTAGTAAAATACCAGAATCACTTTAGCATTCTCTAGATTCCGGTCCTTATAAATTTTCTTCCACGAGCACCCGTAGACAATAATATATTTTTCAAATCTTATATTTTCAGTTAAATGACCACCAAAGGCCCTACTTTTTATATTTAAAATAGAGCTTTGGACTATACCATTTCACGCTGAAAGGCAATATTTCTCTCCATGTGTTCCCATACCTGGCGTGTCACGGAGTTTGGTGCTTACTTTCCTTCCATGTTAAAGAACAGTAGATGTTTCAGCACCCAGGCTAATGTGCTGCATAGCTAAATACATATAAGTTCTCAAAGGCGAGACTGATTGCATTGCAAATGCTTGTATATACTTTAGTATATACTTGTATGTGTATGTACTTTGTGAGCTCTGGAGATCAGACCTAGGACTTGTCTGCTTTCCCTTAGGGAGTTTTTTTCTGTTCAACTGCCTCTATTTAACTGTCGTAATAAAAAACGACCAGGGGAGATCAATAAAATACCAGAATTGCTTTCTGCTGAGGGACCTTCTTTTTTAAAATTTTTCTGGCAACTGCCTCTAGTTAACTTTCTTGATAGAAAACATTTCCCGCTGAAAGGCAGTATTTCTTTCCACCTGTTCCCATACCTGGTGTGTCACACAGTTTGATGCTTACTCTCCCTCCATGTTAAAGAACAGTAGATGTTTCAGCACCTAGGCTAATGTGCTGCATAGCTAAATACATATAAGGTCCCAAAGGCGAGACTGATTAGCATTTTCAAGTTAGCAAAGTAGGCAAACTTTTAAAATCAAATTTATAAATTGTATAAAATGCAACTTCAGAAATTTTGCTGACGCCTGTAATAACTAGAAGGAAATATAATCTTTGCTGCATTTTTGGAAGATTGTCAATGAAATCAGCGTAAATGCAATGCAGAAACTGTACATGTGAGAAACGAACCATCTGCTTTACTAGAGAAGGAAGGGATTTTCAAAAGGCATGAAAGTTTTGTTCAGCTAATCTAATGTTTGTCACTTACTTTTATTATAATTCATGGAACATTACTTTTATTTTTTTATAGCAGCTTTTCGAAATCGGTATAATTTTCTCAAATGACTAGTTATATCTTCACATGTGCACATATCAGGACATATCAGCACATATTAGGAACTTGGAGTGAGATAGTGGTATGGGTGTATATTTGACTTATCTGGTAAACTAATTTCAGTATATATTTTTAATAAGTTATGAAATGCATACAACCCTTATAAACTTTAGGGGGTGACTTTTTTTCTGTAAGCGTGATACCAAGTAGATCGCTCTTCCTGAGGCAGAAGCCGGGAATAGGAGCTAAGCTGTTTCATTTTAATTGTGTGTTTTTAAACCTATTGCACTTTTCCTCACTTACTTGCACCTTTGTGCTTCTCATACCCTCAGCCGATCAGGCGCTGTCGGGGAGATCTGGAAAGAACGCTGCTCATCACCTGAGCCGCCATCTTGGGGGAGTATTCGGGGTGGAGGACTAGTTGTCTTGGAACCACCTGCCCCACAAGGATAAAAGCAGAGCTAGTGCTCACGCGTGCATACCAAGTAGATCGCCATTTCTGAGGCGGAAGCCGGGAATAGGAGCTAAGCTGTTTCATTCTAATTGTGAGTTTTTAAACCTATTGCACTTTTCCTCACTTACTCGCACCCTTACGTGTCTCATACCCTCAGACGATTAGGCATGTCGGGGAGATCAGGAAGAAATGCTGCTCATCACCTGAGCCGCCATCTTGGAGGAGTATTCGGGGTGGAGGACTAGTTGTCTTGGCACCACCTGCCCCACAAGGATAAAATGCCTTACGTACCCGGACGTGCAGCAGACACGCACAGTGGGCGCGCCGCTCGCACGTCAAAAGCAAGCCAAAGGCAAGCCCATCTGTGCCGGTCCGCACCAGGCCGGGCCCAGGGGCCAGTCCCCCTTCTCAAATGACCACCTACTCCTCGGAGGACTTAGGAAGGTTGCATCAGGTAAACCTGTCGTTTTGCCCTGCCATTTCTGATTGCCTTAAACACCTTGGCATCCTTCAACATCCGAATAGTCAACTAGGACCCCTGCCCACCGACCCCTGCCATAGCCAGAGGCCCATCACGGTACAGGTCAGAGAATCATGGTTACACATTTCCTACCTCAATGCTTGTTCCTTAGTTCAACACCAATTAGTTTTCTTCCTTTTTCTTCTATCAGATAAACCTGACATCTTCTTTATTACTGAAACATGGCTCAACACTGACTCCTCCCTGGACATCCTGGCAGCCCTCCAAGACACTTATTACATTCTGCATGTCGACCGGGCCCCAGGAAAGGCGGAAGTTGGAGTAGCGGCCATCATTCATAAAGATCACATTTTCAACTCTATGTCCTCTTTAAATCTCCCTGCAGTAGATAATCTGATTAATAGGCTTGCACATTAATCTGTGTTTTAATATACAGACCCCCTCAGCACATGCCCTCATTTTTTCTCTCACTGTGTGAGCAATTGGCAAATGTGGTCACGGATTATGCAAAAATTCTCTTACTCGGCGATTTTAACTATTGGTGCAACGATGACCTTGGCGGCCCTCATGCCAGCGAATTAATGAAACTCCTCTCTGGTCTCAATTTTAGCCACCATATTGTCTCCGCTAACCACGTCAAGGAACACACCCTAAATCAGGTGTGGGGTACTAATCTCACTGTCTCCACACCCACCATATCTCCCTGTAAAAGGTCCGACCATTTTCTAATTGATTTTACCATCTCTATTCCTACTTGCAGCAAGCCCCCGGCAATCGAGGGGGGTCGTATCAAGAATTGGAGCACTCTTGACAAACAAGCCTTCCTGGACAGTCTAGATAGCTCCACTCCAGCAAACAATCTGGATGTAGATCAGGCTGCAGCCAATATCTCAGACTGCCTATTAGCAGCAATTAACACACATGCCCCATTAAAACGACTTAAAACCGCCCGCCGCTCAGAAGCTCAGAAGTGGTTTTCCCATGACCTGAGGGCTCAAAAATTAGATATCTGCCAAAAAGAGCGGAAATGGAGAAAGGCCTATGACTCGGAAGCAAAACCTATTTATCTAGCCGCACGAGCAGAATATAAAAAAGCTATCATCCAAGCTAAAGCCTCCTATTTCTTGGAAATAATAGAACATTCGTAAAATAAATCTAAAGACATCTTCGCAATTGTCACCAAGTTATCTAACACCGAGAGAACCCTTCCTAAGCCTGTGGTCACCCAACACCTGTGTAATTATCTCAATGAATATTTCCTTGTCAAAATTGCCACCAATAAAGCCAGTATCCCAGTCACCGATCCTAGGTCGAATCACCCGGCATCCATCCCTAGCACCTGTTCCTTTGGCCACTTTCCACCTCTCGATGTACACTCACTGCAGGCCATATTGACTAGGGTTAAATCTGGCTCTCCTAGGGACTACTGTCCCCCATACATCCTAAAGGACATCTTTTCGGTTCTCTCATCTCCCATCTTAAACTTCCTTAATTCATCCTTGTCCCAGGGCAGGGTTCCTAAAGCTTTTAAGGAGGCAGTTGTCGTCCCCCTCCTGAAAAAGCCGGGGGCAGACCCCTTAATCCCCTCTAATTACAGGTCTGTCCCCCTTCTCCCCTACCTGGCTAAAGTCCTTGAAGCGCATGTAACCACACATCTTTCCAACTTTATTGAACAGTCCAACTATTTAGACCCCCATCAAGCTGGGTTTCGTCCTGCCCACCCCACCGAGACAGTCATCACTGCAGTCATGGACACCCTCCGAGGTAATGCAGATAAGGGAATTCCACAGGCCCTGGTCCTCCTCGACCTCTCGGCCGCATTTGACATGGTCGATCATACCATCTTATTGGACCATGTCAAACAGGCCGGCTCTGTGACCCAGCTTACAGTTGGATCAGGTCCATTCTTAGCGACCGCACTCAAGCGGTCCGCCTGGCTCCTTTCACTGCTCCCAAACTTCATACATCCTGTGGGGTCCCTCACGGTTCCTCACTGTCCCCCCTACTGTTTAATTTGTATTTGTTTCCTTTGATCGAGTCCCTGAAAGCATTTAAGGCCGTCACGTTCAACTATGCCCATGATCTTCAACTGATGTTTACAATAGATAACTCCCCTGAATCCATCCGGGAGTTCCAGGGCACCATGCTTCATATCCGCCAATGGATGGATCTTAACCATCTGAAGCTGAATCCCGGCAAGACCGAATTAGTCCTTAACGGCAACAGTCAAATGTTCTGGGGCCCACATTACTGGCCTCCAGAACTTGGCCCTTCACCTACTCCCTACCCCTCGGTAAAGAGCTTTGGGGTGATCATCACAAGTAGGCACGGTGGTGTCCTCCTGTTTCTTCCAACTTTGCAGGATCAGGAAGATCAGTTGGATGCTGACTGAGTCGGCTCTGATCCAAGTGGTGATAGCTTTAGCACTATCACACTTGGAATATGCCGATTCCATCTATTTAGGCCTTCCACTCTTCCTCAGCAAACGTCTCCAATTGGTTCAAAATCAATCCGATAGATTGATACATCAACAGCCATGTTGGCAATCAGCCAGACCCTTGTTAAAAAAACTTCACTGGCTTCCTATCCCCCGAGTCTCATTTAAAACGGCCTGCATTATTTTCAAGTCCCTCTATGCCTGCAGTCCCCAATTCATCAACAACCTTCTGCCTAGGTACGTCCCCTCTCGCAACCTCCGGTCTGCCAATCTTCATCTACTGGCCAACTAAAACTAAATATAGTTTAAATATCTTCCATATCCCAGGTGATTGACATGCAGTGCATTCCTCACAGGGGTCTTTGTCCAAGTACATGCTTCCGTACCGGAAGTGTACACCAGCTTTAGGGACTGCTATTTGGAATGCTTATACTCTGCATGCAAATGAGAAAAAAATATCTTTTGAAAGTGTTCCTGTTTCACTAGAAGACTTGATTTTGATCTTACCATATGTTCCTTGAATCCCAGAATGCCGATTTACTTTATTTAGGGTGCAAAATATTCACCAGCTCAAGAAATCTGCAAATGAAAGCAGATTTCCTTGTGCAATCTTTGCAAAATCATTGTATTTCCAATTTGGTAATCCATTCTCTCTCTATGCTGTTTTCCTGGTGAAAACATCCTCACAGGCAGAATAAATTCCCCAGGGAAATGCACATGTTTCTTCTTGTGGGGAAAATATTTTAATTCATGGATAACCTGCATATCTACACCTCCTCCAAATTTGAGATTGATCCGTTGGCCTTCCCATCCTGGAAGGAGAGATATGATGGCTGTGTGCTCGAATATATCTATGACAACTTTTAGGGTGGGAAGGAGTCTGATCTTAGTTAGGGAATGGCAGCAAGCTTCAATGCTTCTTGGAATTTTCAAACGCTAAATGCCAGCCATGCCTTGAAACGTCCACTTCCCATCTCATTAATGAGATTTACCACTGTGGAGCATATGGTGGAGAACTCTCCACCCCTAAAAATGCTTGTATGTCTCAAGAATCCCTTTGTGAACTCCTGCCTTGCATAAATAATGTGGACTTGGTCATTAATCTAAGTTTACATTTTAAGCTGCAATTGATTAATACCTTTGAAGAAAGTGTAATATGATGTTACACAAGTACGGAGACGTTTCTGTTGGCACCAAATGTGATATAAGTTCCTTAGTGCTTACCTTATTGAATCACTTACAGACTGATTAGGAGTATGGCAGTGTGGCAGCACGTTGCCACACCAGCGCCGCACTGCCACACCGCCAAACTCATCCGCACACCAGCCGCCAGACTACTCACTCGTTCCTGATATGGTGGGCAGTGTTTTCCCACAGCAGTGCCTTTCAAAGGCTAATATCTGAGCCTTAGAAAGGCACCGCAACGGGAGCCTCAAAGCCTGTTCCTGCGTGGCATTGACTGTGCAGTCAGTCTAAGCCGTGTAGGAATAGAGGGTGCATACTGAGAGGGAGCACAACATGTGCCTACCCTGCATGCGCCCACAGGCCCTCAGGGCCCCTTAGTTTCCTCACCACCATGAGAACTGTGGCAGTGAGGAAACATGTAATATGCTTGGCGGTGCTGCTGCGTCACCGCCAGCAAATTTCAGCCTCAGACCACTGTGCAACTGCCACAGGATCACGGATCCCCGGCGGTTGCAGCGGTCCTGTGGCGATCCAGCCACCCATGTCGTAATAGGGAAGGTGGGCCGCCAGTCTGGCGGTCCACGGACTGACACCATGACTAAAGCAGTCCTTTGGACCGGGGTAATCTTAATAAGGCCTGTAGGCTTTTGTATTAAACTAGCCCAGCAAGAAATTGTAATTTGACAAAAAAGACTTTGAGAAAGTTTCTAAAGTTTTGTGAAAGATTCTAACCGTTGCAATTATTTTTATACAAAAATAATTTCATGGGAAATTGCTGGTGTTAAAACTTTTTTTTCTGAGAAAATGCCCACAAAAGCTGTATATTTAAGGACTTTTTTTAAAGTGAATCCTTTCTTTTTTTCTTGTTTTAATCTGCTATCCGTTGTAAACCTACCTACCATTTTCAGGTTAGGGAAGTAGGCAAACTTCTTAAAATCAAAGTTATAAATTGTGTAAAATGCAACTTCCCAAATTGTGCTGATGTCTAATGATAACTAGTCAGAAATATCATCTGTGCTGCATTTTTTGAAGATGTTCAATGACAGCATTCAGCATAATGCAATGCACAAACAGTACATGTGAGAAAAGTAGTATCTGTTTTCCTAGTGAAGGGGGGACTTTTGAAAAGGCATGAATCTTTTTATCAGCTAATCTAATGTTTGTCGTTTACTTTTATTATAATTATGCGTGCATGGAACATTACTTTGAATTTTTTATAGCAGCTTTTCTAGAGCGGTATACTTTTTCTCAAATTACCAAGAATATCACAGTAATCTATGTTGGTAGGCGCACTAGATAGTTTCTAATAAAACATTTTTTATTACACAAACTTGGCTGTATGGTATTTTTCTTTTCATTTGCAGTATTTTTAAAGCATGTGGTTGCCCAAAAAACACATTGACAGTAACAATAGATATAAAACAACCAAGGTTGACCCCTTAATGCTTGTACAACCTTGGGTCGTATTACACAATTTCCTCTGGGATGTAACGGACATGTGCACTATGGTACTGCAGAACAGACTGCAAACATGTTTACTTAAGGGTTGGTACTTACTCCATACCAAGAGGATATCATACTAATTGATATTCTCAATTGTTTGGTGGAGCTGCACAAGCCCGTATTCCGTTTTACAAACAACTAACTGTCTGTGCAGGTAGGCAAGGAAGCAGGAGTTCAGATAGTAGCAGTTGAATATCCTCCAGTCAACAACACTTTCAAGTGCATCTTTGAAAGGAAGATGTGCTTTTTCCCGACTCTGGTCTATATTAAAATGCACTAGAAAATAAGAGCTAGCATCATAAAAAATTGAAAATATCCGAATTTATAATAACAACTTTAGTCTTTTTCATATAAAATTTCTTAAAAAGATATACAATATTTTCCACAGCACAAGGAGGAATAATATTTAGGTTAAGGCAGTTGGAGAGATCCTCTCTCCTATATTCGTTCTTTCTTAACGGTGAAAGAAAATTTAGCAAAACTTCACAAGAAAAGCTTGATTGTAGTTTCTACAAATTCTGCTCATTCGGGTTTCATTTTAATGTTCAGCGTTTTCATCCAACATGGCCTTTTCATCTATACACCACCTACAAAAAGATGGCCACACTGCAAATGGTTGACCAGCAAATCAAAAAAACCTGTGCTATTTCAGCCTTGATGAAGATCACTGGTTATCCCATATGTAGATGTCCAAATTATATTACAAGATTGCCGGCCACTGGTCCACTGGATTTTCCCCCCTCTGTTAGCAACATAGTGTACAACCCAGGTTAATAGCAACTCACCCACTTGTGCCTTTATTCCCAGAAGTAGCGGAAAGACTGATTGCCTGTACAGAAAGAATAACAAAAGTGAATGGGGACTATTCTTGGGCACCAATAACAAACAGATACAAAGTGCAGATGTGTGTTCAAGTACAAGAAAGGAGAAAAAAAGGTCTGGTTGTCCACAACGCTTTGGTGCTTACAATCGAGGTTCATCATCCCTTACCTAGTGGTATACTTCATAGGGGGAAACATCATTTACCACGAAGGCATTACCACTAATAACGTTTACCACGGGTCACTTACCACGCAAACGTCTTTACAACGAGGGTGCCTTCCACGACCGTCTTTACCACGCAAGTACGTTCTGCGTGGGCTGGGGGGGAGACGTGGTATTCCTTCCAGCCGTTCTGCGTGGGCTGGGGAGGCTCGGAGGGGGCCTGGGGGGTCTCCCCCCCCCAAAAAAAAACAAAGGAGCGGGTTACTTAAATTAAAAAAACGCACTTCAGTACCACCGAAGTAAAAGGAAAGTGCCTCCCCCAAAGACGTGCCGTGTACGTCAAAATAGCAGTCCTTTTTTAATTTTGGTAGACGTGTTTGACGCTTGTTTCCATGGTGGATGGAAGTAAGGGCTGCTGGTGAAAGACGGGAAGGTGACAGGTAAGAAAATAATCTTTATAGAAAATATATATATTTAAGCGCACAGTAAAATAAAAGAATAAATAAATCTAAGGTAATTTGTAGTTTTTAAATGTTGAAAAAAACGATCGATTGGGTTGAAAAGCAGTTACTACATACTCTAGAAATACTTTTTTGCCGATCAGTTTTATTATGTTAATTACAGAGACATTTAGGCTTAATGGACGTTTCTACGCGTGGAATAATACTTCGTTGAAAATTCCAGCGTGGTAAAGCCACTTGCGAACTAAAATTTGCGTCGTAATGCCATGCGTGGAACTATTAATCGTGGAAAAATCATATATTCCTTCAAAGGTCGTGGTTCAGTCAAGTGACCAGCCTCTCTCCACATACACCCAGTTGTGCATGTGCCTTTATGAAACCAGCAAACCTAGGGTCATGGCTGACAATTCCACCATTTCCCATTCTGGGTGATTCATAGGTTGATGGGTACTAGATTTATACCTACTTTGGGGAAGCTGACAGTGCCTCCTAGACTGAAAAGGGTAGGGGCCCTAAACAGGATGTACAATCCTGCACTCCATGGCCATACCGTACAACTAAGGCAAAAAGAAACACCAACAATATCTTCACAAATGAAGAGGTACTTGGGAAGTAAGTACAGTTATGGTGTGTTTATATGGTGTAGTATGCTAAAAATAGACATATGCCAGTGAAAAATGAATACCCAAATGCATCCCATAACTCAACTAGTCAAACCTATGCCCCATATCAGATATCGATAACCATGGCAGTTCCCACTGTTAAGGACATTAAAGACCTTCAAGTCAGTCCAAAAATTGAATCAGGGCAGAAAAGCATGCCGGAGAGGACATGCAGGACATGGCCACCACTGTAATAAGACAGTGGAAAGTCCAGCAGGAATCTCACAACAGGTGGAATGGCCTTTCTTCCTTACACTCTGCTCCTGTGGATTGAATTTACCCCACCAGAGTTCAAACTCTCATAAGAGTTTGACAGTCCCCACCTGCTGGCCAGCTTTGCTCTCCACTAATGATGATGGAGAATTACAACACAAACACCAAGAACAATTTAACAATAGCGTGATTTATTTAGCTAAAGGACATGATGTAGTTGAACTTCGCCTGTAGCAAGACTCCTTACTCTCAAAGGACCAGGGAGATTCCCAAGCTCTGTGCAACAGTTATAAAGGTATCCTTTGGGTGATTGCGCTAAAATGATGTTCCTTAAGGGAACAGCTTCAAATATTTGTGGTGGTGCTTTTGCAAACGTCCATTGATTTAACTGTAAGTTTCCTTTAATTGGCTGTGGATAAATGTATATTTTGGACAGAAAAATACCAAGGGCTATACTATGGAAGTGCTGTGGGGGCGCAACAGGCATTTGCGCCAACTTTGCTCGCCCCTGGGGCACTTTGGTGTTACAGACGTGGCCATAGATGCTTGTGCCTCGCCTTTTGTAATATTGAAAGCAGTGGTGCACATACAGGGCCCATGCTTCCTCAAGAGGGTGTGCCCTCATTTCCTTAAGAGGGTGGTCCCATGAAAATGAGGAAATGCTTTTGCCTCTGCATCCGTGCCCTTTTACAGATGCGGCCACAGAGGCAAAGATGCTCTCAGGAGGCGCACTGACAGTTTGCCAACTTAAAGTGGGTGCATTGTCAGTGTTCCCCCTATTTGCAACCCTGAGGCATCCCCTTGAAGGCAGGTGCAGTCACTGACTGCACCCGCCTGCAAGGGGATCTCTAATCCCCTTCAAAAGTGCAGGCGGCTGACTGCCTGCATTGTGAAAACACAAAGCAGCTTTAAAGCAGCCTACAATGGCATGTGGTTTGTTGCCGGTCGGAAAGACCGACTGCCACTCATCTGACATGCTCCTTGAGCCCGCTGGAGTTGTATCCCTACAATGGTGGCAGTGCCTCCCAGGTACTACCATAGGGATTACAATGTCCCTTTCTGCCTACCTTTTCATGGTGGATAACCGGCCATGAAAAGGCAGGTGGAAAGGGACTTTGGGGGGTACTAGCGACCCCCTCCTTCCCTCATTGTTCCAAGCTGTGGTTTGTGGGGGGCTCTACATATACCTGCACCATGTGACAGGCACCATACAGTGCCTCCTGCAGAGAGTCAAGGATAAGTAATGTATTCAATTTTTGCATTGCAGCCTGTGCTGCAGCCAGCAGCACCCACCACAATGCAAAATAGAGGCATTGCTACCACCATGGTAATGGTCACATTGTAATGCCCCTGTCCGGGCCGCTGACAGCCTGTCGTGTGGTCCCATTTATGATAGGGTCTGCCCACCATCCTTATCAGTCCCTAAATGTTTTGGCTATAATAAGAACTGCATACCTAGGTGTGCATTGCTCATGTGAAGAAAAGTGACTCTTAGGGCCTGATTCCGATCTCGTTCGGAAAGCATTAGCACCGAATCGGGTCTGGGGAGTCTGACCGAACAAGTATGATGCATTTAAATGCATCCAGATACGAGTGACTTTAATTTGAGCCTGTGGACTGAACTTGAACACAGGCTCGTACTGTCAAAAGGGCTGGATGTGGATAATCATGCACCCTCTGGCAGGCGCCCCTTGGTGCCTGCCACACTGTGTATTTTTGGGAAGAGGTGACCCATGGCTACCCCCACGGTCCTGATGTGGAGGGCCAAGGGTGAAGGGGGCCTGCTATGGGACCCTAAAGACTGATTCCAACAGCTTTTTTGATCCAGGTAAAACAACTCGTAAAACATAGTCCATAGAGCTGTACGATTCGGCTCCGGAAGGCTCTATCTCTCCAAATGCCTTACGGAACCGATTCGATCAGCGCTAAGGCTTTAAAGACATTGTACTTGGTCACTCGGAACTATGAGCAATGTGGTCGGAACAAGGGCTCCGGATCCGTTTAGGCAAATCTGCATATAAGTTGGAGCCCTTCCGAACGAGACTTGAATTGGGCCCTTAGTCTAAGTGGCTGCACCTTGTTAATTTAATTTGCATACTGAGAAATAGCATCATTCCATTTTAAACACTTCCAAGTGTATCACTGCAGAACTGTAGAGTATTCCATTGAAATGAATTAAGTGTAGTGCTTCTGTGAAAAGCAACGCTCACATTGCTTTATTTTGAACAGAGTGACTAAAATAACAGTAACAGTCATCAATACATCCAACACTGACACTACACAAATGCAAGACTGGTTAATCCTTTAACTATACCCAAAGCAATTAACCATATACCTGTAACTGTTTACACTTAACCCTTTGACCTTACCCATAGCCATGAATTATTTACCCTAGACCCTTAACTCCTATACCATAAAACCTCAACCATATACCCCAAACCCTTAACCCTTAACCATATGCCAAAACCAATAAATCTCAACATCTAACACTATACGCTTAGCACCTTACTGATAACACTTACACTCCATACTCCATAGCCCTAAATCAAACTTCATAACTTCATACTCTTAACCCTAACCTACAATCCATTATATGAAAATCTTGAGCTGTTAACCCTATAACTTTAATCCAAAACCCCTAAACCTTACACCCTTTACCCACTGCCCTCAACACTTACCCTTAACACCATAATCTACAGAATGTAACTTTAACCGTGAAATCCCAAATCATAACCCTTAATATTTAATCGTGTACCTAAATACCTCTACCCTTAAATTATAACTATTTACCGTACCTCAAACACAAGCCCTTAACCCTACAGTTTTCGCATATATACCTAACTGCAACCTGAATCCCACATCTTTACATCCTTGTCACTATATCTTTAACCCCTAACTCTTTAACCCTAAACCCCTTTCACACTATCCTTAATTGAATATATTTTTAGAACAAATTCTTTGGCAAGTGTTCCTTTTTCAAATTATTAATTTTTTGAACTAATAATTGAAAAGTGTCATTTTTCAGAAGTGTCTTATTTTTGTAGTTCTAAAGCAGTACCATCTGAATTCTGAGTGAAGAACCATGCATCATATAGAAGTATGTGAAGATACTTACATCATATAGAAGTCTAGGGACCCGATCATGTGTGGGGTGGAATGGAATGACGACTTTAACTCTCCCCAACCTGCAGTGATTCTCAGCATATACCTTTGGGATCTGCTGCACCTACTGCCTCCCACTCCAGTTATAATGGATATTCTTGAGCTTGTAATCCTCTGATATTTTTTCTGATATTTACTATTACAATTGGTATATTTTTGAACTGTACCCCATGAAGAATGCTAATCGGCCTTGCTGAATCAAGAGAGTAACCTGAGCAGGGCATTGCCCTAGAGTTGTTATCAGCTAAATTGGCAAAGGTTTATGAGACTAACCCTTTCATGACAACTTTTAGGTTGATAATTGATCTTTTTTTTTTTAAACAGAATTTTATTAACATTTCTTCAAGCATCTTACAATCAAATAGTATTGTTGGATCATTATTGCAATATATCCATTTTCAGAATGTGAATCAACATTATGCTATTGCCCATGTCCCTATCTGAACCCCCTCCCGACTCCCCCTCTACCCTCACCCCCCCTCGTCAGTGTGCCTACCTCCATCCCTCCTGCGGATTGACAGAAACCCTTTGTGCTCCAGCACCCAACTCCTTCCCAAGGTCATGTACAACTGCATCCAATCAGGAGTCCGGTGACCCCAATTAAGTGACTATACGCACTCCATGTCTCCATATCGTGTTCGCCTCCTCCCTCAGCCTGATATGCGGTAACCATCACATGCGGTGAGATCCTAGGGTCTAGTTGGCCCCATCACCCATGTGTCCCCCGGCGTTCCCCCCTCCAGTCCCTGATGTCTGACTCGTTGGCACATCCATCCCATCCCCTTCATCCACTTCTGCTGTTGACTGAAGTTCTACTACCAGCATGCCCCATGCCCTGGTGGCATCCATCGCCTTGTCATTGGAGGTGCGTCTGGCTAATTGTAGTCTGAGTGTCCCTTCACTGCTCGCCCATTACTTGAAGCTCCCTCACCATCTCAGAAAGTTAGGACCTCCTCTGGACTTCCAGTGCATGGTGAGCTCCCTTTTCGTCATAATCAACCCCAAGTCGAAGAATTTACTTGTGATTTTTGTGGCGGGTGTGTGTGGGAACCAAAGTAAAAGGCAAGTCTTCATGCCTACTTCAATCTGACACTCCGTTACCCTGTTCAAACATGCTACAACATCAGTCCAGTATGTGCCCAGCCCCGCGCAAGACCAGAACATATGGCCCAAATCAGCCCCCTCCGCATTACATCGGGGACACATTGAATTTGTTCCCCTGAAAACTTTTTTAATTTTGACCGGCGTTAAATAGGCCCTGTGTAGCGTAAAATATTGAACCAATTGAAACCGGACATTGCGCGTGCCCTTCCAGGCACTCCGTACTAGCTGCGGCCAGGTCATCTCAGGTATTGATTGGCCTAGGTCCTCCTCCCATCGCCCCTTCAGCCTATCCAGGGGCGGCAATCCCTCCAGTGCCAATCTCCTGTATAAGCAGGTGATAGCCTTGTAGGTGCCAGCAGCCATTGTGACATATTGACAGCCCATCTATATGGGGGGGTTCCACCAGGCCCATCTTCGAATGTCTCTGGATTCCCGACACTAGAGCAGCGTGCAGCAAAAAGTCTCCTCTTTGCAAATCAAAGGCGCTCTGCAGCTCTCGGAATGGTAACAGAGCACCATCGCTATATAGGTCCCCTATCATGTGGACTCCACACTCTTCCCAGCCCGCTAGTGCCGACCAATCCCCTCCATGCGGGATGGCGGTACACATGCCCAGAGGGATCTCTGGAGCATACGGGATAGGGATTCCCGCCCGTTTCTGGCTACGCAGCCAGCATTGTCTGATGGGGCGCTCTTCGAGAGTGAGTTGATCCAGCCTGAGTTTCTGCTGGAGCACTATAAAGGACAGGACATGGCGCTGAATAACTCTGCCCTGCGGTCCGTCTGGGCCTTTACACTCCCGTGCCACCGCTTGTGTGAGCCACTGCAGCTGTGCCGCCAGATAGTACCACTCAAAATCTGGCACCGTCAGTCCCCCTTCCTCCCGAGGTCTTAGCAGGGTGTTCAACGCCACACGTCTCCTGCCCGTACCCCAGATGAACCCTATCACCATCAATCGTAATGTCCTGAAAAAGGACGTCGGTATACACACCGGCAGTGTGCGAAAGAAATACAGCAGCCGCAGGAGAACCACCATCTTGAGCAAGGCTATTCGTCCAGCTACTGACAGCGGAAGGGTACGCCAGAACCCCATACTGCCTCTGATTCCCCTCAGCACTCCGCCTACATTACCCCATAGAGGTGCGAGTGGCTATGATATATACGAACATCCAGATATGGCAGGCACTCCAATTCCCAACGCAGACCCTCCAGCATCAAGGGCCGGGTGCAACCTGGAGCCAATGGGAACCGTCAAGTCTTGGTCCAGTTAACCTGCAACCCTGACAGCTCACCAAACTCCCGAAGGAGGGTTCGGGCCCATCGCACTGAGGCCCCCACTTCAGCTAGGTGTAGTAAGAGGTCATCGGCGTACAAGGATATATAATGTATCTCACCATGAAACAGCACCCCCTCATAGTGTCGTACCTGCTGGGCCCGTGCCGCTAGCGGTTCGATCGCCAGTGCAAATAAAAGCGGAGATTGGAAACAGCCCTGTCAGGTACCTCTCTCCACCGGGCATGTCGCTGACAACGAACGGCCCGTCCGAACCCTGGCCGTAGCGGAGTTGTATAGAAGCTGCGTCCAGCGGATGAAATTATCCCCAAGTCCGAAACTGCGGAGCACGCGATACAAGTACGACCATTCCACACTATCAAACGCTTTTTCAATATCTACTGACAGCACCGCCGCGCCTGGTGGACCCTCTCCATCTATTCCCATGATCCGCACCAGTCGTCGTATGCATGTCGCTGTGTTCCGCGTGGGAATGAAGCCCGACTGGTCCGGGTGCACTAGCGTACGCATGTGATCCGACAGCCGCATGTCCAGAATTCTGCTCAGCACCTTATAATCCACTGTAAGCATAGAAAGCAGACAATAAGCTGTCCTTGCGGTGGGCGACCCGCCCTTCTTCAATAGCAGCACTATAATCGCCTCTCTGGTCGATGACGGCAACCTGCCCAGCTCCCAAGCCTCTCCATACACCTGGTGTAGCTGTGGCGCAAGAAGATCGATATATGCGGCGTAAAATTCCACTTGCAAGCCGTCCACCTTCGGCGTCTTTTTCCTGGCTATGTGCTTAATTGCTGCTCTAATCTCCCCTAGTGAGATAACAGCACCCAACGTATCACTCTGCTCCGACTCTAACCGTGGCAACTGCGCCACCTCTAAGAAGGTATCCAAGCCATCCGGGGCCACCTTCAACCTGCTCTGATAGAGTGTTGTATAATAATCCAGAAATTGGTCGTTGATCTCTTTCTGTGAGTAGACCAGTCCCCCGCGGGTGTAGCTAGCGACACTGTTGGATTACCCCTGGTGTGCGGGTTGGCCAGCCATGCCAGCAGTGTTCCCACCCTATCCCTTTCTGCATGCGCCCGAACCATGTACTCTTGATAGTCAAGGCAACAAAGTCTCTCAACCTGGGTGGCCAACCGCTCCCTCGCTCAGCACTTCCTCCTGATTGCCTGCTGTGACATGACTATCTTTCTCCGCCTGACGCAGGCTGTGCTGTGCCCTGGAGGACGCCGTCTCAGAGTTCTCCTGAAAGTAGTGTTCAATGCCCTCCCTGACCTCCTCGTTAAATACCGGGTCCTCCAGTGCCATCGGGTTCAGTCACCATGTGGGAACCACCTGCCGCTGTCGGGACCAGAGGACCGTAATCGGGCAAGGATTATGATCCAAAATGCTTCTCGCCAGATATTCGCTATGACATGTGAGTTCCTGGGCCCCAAACATGCAGAGAGCAGTATCCAGGCGCACATGAAGGTCGTGGGGCGAGGAATAGAATGAATTATCCCTGTCTGTGGGATGGTGCGTCCGCCAGGCATCTATGAGGCCCCAATTCACCTGCCAGCTCCGTCGCGCCGCCACAACTCTGCGCACCGCCAATTGTGCCAACAGAGGGTGGGAATGATCTACCTCCACGCCCACCACCGAATTGAAGTCCCCCCCCCATAAACACTGTGCCCACCAACAAGGACGCCAACCTCCCCGAGAGTCTCAAAAAGAACGCAGCCTGATCGGAATTCGGGACATAGCCACTGCAAAGCGTAACATCTCGGCCATCCAGATGTCCTAACACAGCCACAAACCTTCCTTCTGAGTCTACCACCGTGGTCAGGGGCTGAAAAGGGACCCCAGCATGCACCCAGACCAAGGCCCCTCTAGCATAAGCGGAATAAGTGGTGTAAAAGAGTTGCCCCCTCCATCTCCGCTGCAGCGCCTGCTCTTCTACCTGATTGATGTGTGTTTCCTGTAAAAAGGCCACCTGGACCCCACTGCGTACCAAATATGCATTCACTTTATATCGCTTCCTCATTGAGTTGAGTCCCCGCACACTCAAGTAATGCATTTCAGTTCAAGTCTGGCCGCCAAATGGAGGTATATATCCGGACCCAGCACCGTACAGCCTAACAGGCACACTGACAAACCCCCTCAACCTGAAACAACCCTAACAAGCCCTCAACCCACCCTTCCCCAGAACAGGCGCCAAACAGTTGTTACCCATCCATCCCAACCCCCGCTAACGGGAAACTCTGGTAACCACCAGAGACTCACAAGTTATGTGTGGTAGAGGGGGTGACCCTAAGCCAGTCGAGCCGGACAGCGACCAGCCCATCACACCGTGTTTGTATGTGTTAACCATCTCACCCCGGCAGCGTCTTACCCCATGCTCACCCCCCAGCTCTCCAGCGCCCCCCCTCCCCGGCAATCTCCCTTCTGCACAGGAAAAAGTCCTCCCATCAATCAATCAATCAAAGACATTTGTAGAGCGCACTACTTACCCGGAGGGTCTCAAGGCGCTTGGGGGGGGTGCTGCTACTGCTCGAACAGCCAGGTCTTGAGCTTCTTCCTGAAGGAGAGGTGGTCTTGGGTCAGGCCCAGGTCGGTCGGGTGGGAGTTCCAGGTCTTGGCGGCCAGGTAGGAGAAGGACCTTCTTCCTGTTGTCGTTCTTCGGATGCGGGGGACGGCGGCGAGGGCGTGACTGGCTGATCGGAGATGGCGTTTGGGAGCGTAGAAGTTGATGCGGTTGTTGAGGTAGCTCGGGCCTTGATCGTGTAGGGCTTTGTGTGCGTGGGTGAGGAGACGGAAGGTGATTCTTTTGTTGACGGGGAGCCAGTGCAGGTCTCTCAGATGTCCGGAGATGTGGCTGTGTCGTGGGATGTCGAGGATGAGTCTGGCTGAGGTGTTCTGGATCCGCTGGAGTCTCTTCTGGAGCTTGGCGGTGGTTCCGGCGTAGAGGGCGTTGCCGTAGTCCAGTCGGCTGGTGACGAGGGCCTGGGTGACCGTCTTCCTGGTCTCGGTGGGGATCCACCGGAAGATCTTCCGTAGCATGCGTAGGATGTTGAAGCACGACGAGGAGACGGCGTTGACTTGTCTGGTCATGGAGAGGGAGGAGTCCAGGATGAAGTCCAGGTTGCGTGCGTGGTCTGTCGGTTTGGGTGCAGTGCCCAGGGCGGGGGGCCACCAGGAGTCGTCCCAGGCGGAGGGCGAGGAGCCCAGGATGAGGACTTCCGTCTTGTCTGAGTTCAGTTTCAGGCGGCTGGTCGTCATCCACTCGGCTACGTCTTTCATCCCTTCATGAAGGTCGGCTCTGGCGGCGGCGGGGTCGTTGGTCAGGGAGAGGATCAGCTGGGTGTCGTCAGCGTAGGAGATGATGTTGAGGTTGTGTTAGCGTGCGATGGCCGCGAGGGGGCTCATGTAGACGTTGAAGAGGGTGGGGCTCAGCGAGGATCCTTGAGGGACGCCGCAGATGACTTCGGTGGCCTCTGACCTGTACGGTGGTAGACGGACTCTCTGTGTTCTTCCATTGAGGAAGGAGATGATCCATTCCAATGCCTTCTCCTGGATTCCGACGTTGCTGAGGCGCTGCACTAGGGTGCGGTGGCAGACAGTGCCGAATGCCGCGGAGAGGTCTAGGAGGATGAGGGCCGCTGTTTCTCCGTTGTCCATCAGGGCTCGGATGTCATCGGTGGCAGCGATGAGGGCGGTCTCGGTGCTGTGGTTGGCTCGGAAGCCAGACTGTGAGGGGTCGAGGGATCCATTTGTCTCGAGGAAGGCGGCCAGCTGTTTGTTGACGGTCTTCTCGATGACTTTGGCTGGAAACGGGAGGAGCGAGATAGGGCGGTAATTCTTGATTTCGGTGGCGTCCGCTGTAGGTTTCTTGAGTAGGGCGCTGAGTTTGGCGTGCTTCCAGCTCTCCGGGAAGGTGGCGGTGTCGAAGGAGGTGTTGATGATGTCCCGCAGGTGGGGTGCGATGACAGCGTCGGCCTTGTTGAAGACGTGGTGAGGGCAGGGGTCGGTTGGAGATCCGGAGTGGATGGAGTTCGTCATGCGGACGGTGTCTTCGGTGCTGATCGGAGTCCAGGCGCAGAGGGTGGTGGTGGGGGGCGGTGGTTAGGTCGTGGCGTGCGTCGGTTGAGTGCTGAAGCTGTTATGTATGTCTGCGATCTTGTTGTGGAAGTAGGAGGCGAGGGAGTTGCAGAGGTCTTGCGATGGGGTGATGTCGTTGTTTCCAGCGTTGGGGTTGGAGAGCTCTTTCACGATGTTGAAGAGTTCCTTGCAGTTGTGTGCGTTGTTGTCCAGCCGGTCCTTGAATGCAGTTTTCTTGGTGGCGCGGATCAGTTGGTGGTACTTCTGGGTGGCAAGCTTGAGGGTGGTCATGTTGTCCGGTGTTGGTTCCCTTCTCCAGGCTTTCTCGAGGGCTCGGCAGTTCTTCTTGGAGCTCTTGAGTTCGTCGGTGAACCATGGGGCCTTCTTGCTGCCGGGTCTGCTGGGCGGGGTCCTCAGTGGGGCGAGTTGGTCCGCGCAGTTGCTGATCCACTTCATGAGGTTGTCGGCGGCCTGGCTGGGGTTTGCTAAGCTGGCGGGAGGGTGCTGGCTCAGGGAAGCGGCGAGCTGGTCGGCTGTGATCTTGTTCCAGCTTCTTCGAGCAACCTGTTGCTGGTGGTGGTGGATCGTCGTTCTTTTGAAGGTGAAGTGGACGCAGCTGTGGTCCGTCCAGTGGAGTCCGGTGGCGTGGCTGAAGGCGATGTCTTTGCTGGATGAGAAGACGGCGTCGAGTGTGTGTCCGGCGAGGTGGGTGGGGGTGGATACCAGCTGCTTGAGACCGAGGTTGGCGAGGTTGTCGAGCAGGGTGATGGTGTTGCGGTCGTTGTTGTTCTCCAGGTGGAAGTTGATGTCCCCCAGGAGGATGTAGTCAGCGGAGGGGAGGGCATGCGGGCTGATGAAGTCGGCGATGTCCTCGCTGAATTGTGTGCGTGGTCCCGGGGGTCGGTAGATCAGGGTGCCTCTGAGGGTGGTTTTGGGGTCCGTGTGGATCTGGAAGTGCAGGTGTTCGGCGGTTGTCAGGGTGTCGTCGGTGTTGGTCTTGATGCGGATGGTGTCCCTGTAGATGATGGCGATGCCTCCTCCAGTCTGGTTGTCGCGGTCTCTTTGGGTGATCTTGTAGCCCTCTGGGATGGCGATGGCGATGTCGGGCGCTGAGGAGTCGTTCATCCAGGTTTCCGTGAGGAAGGCGACGTCAGGAGCTGTGGTGTCGAGGAGGTTCCAGAGTTCGATGGCGTGTCTGTGGATGGAGCGGGTGTTGAGGAGGATGCACTTCAGGTGGTTTCTGCTGGTGTTCGGCTTGGCGGGTGTTGGTGCAGGACAGGTCCGGATGCAGGTGAACTTGCAGGCGTGGCAGCTGAAGGGTCCGTGGGTTCGTCTCGGGGTGGCTTGGTAGCATCCCGGGATTCGGCCGGTGTTGAGTGCGTTGATGGTGGCGGCGTCGTAGGTCCGGCGGGTGGGCTGGTGTCTGCGGGGCCCAGGGGTCCTGGCACTGAGCGCGGTCCAGGCGCTGACGGGCGCAGACGAGCTTACCTTTGGCGCACCTTCGGCGCGCAATCGACGCGCCCGCTGCGCGTGCACGCTGCACGTTGGCCACTCTGCCATAAGAGGAGAGTGGAGGGGGCGGAGCGAGGGAGGGGCAGCTGGGAGGCGGGAGCGGGGCGGCAAATGGGAAGGCTCCAGGTGGAGGGGGGCGGGGCCGCAGGGGATCAGCGGCGGGGAGCGGGGAGGTGGCAGGGGCACAGCGGGAAAAACGGCGGGAGAAACGGCGGACTGGGCAAGAGACAGGTGAGAATATAGAAAGGCTGGGCAAAGCGGGGGAAAGCAGCCCCAACACAGGGGGGACAGACGATAGTGCAGAGGCAGGAACAGAAAGGTCAGAAAGGTCACTCAGGCAGCAGTGAGCGGCGCTGTGCTCCAGAAGCAGAGACCACGCCTCGTGGTCAGGGGCACAGCTGCGAGCAGCGGCGGGAACAGGGCAGCTAGGGCACACCCACGGGGAGTGTGCGCAGTGCGTGGTGGAGTGACCGGCCCAGAGGCACAGAAAATCCGAAAAAAAAGAATTGGGTCCCCGAGTGTCACCCACTGGTTCAATGTCATAGATCAATCATTCCCCCTTACTGTACATCACGCTGCATCCATACGGGTCATTTATCCAGCAAGCCGTCGGCTGTCTGTGGGGTAACTTGAGGCAGATATCCGGGGTCCTCCTCGGAACCCCCATCAGAGCCCCCCGATCCCGCCTCATCTGACCCCTGTCGAGAGGCTGAGTCCACCAATGGGGTCTCTGTCGCCACTCCAGATATAACAGACACCGCTTGCAGGGCAACCTGTCTCTCCACTTCTGTCTGCGATGCAGTTGAGGATATTCTGTTCAGGGTGCGTTTCTGGTTGCGTCTACTCCTGCCCGGCTTAGGTTTCTCCTCCGCTGCTCTATCCCAAATGCCAGCGCCGTCCTTGCCCACCCGGTAGCATTCCAGCCACTGCCAGCCGTCCTCCGGAGTGTCACAGAAGGTCGCTATTCCATCCACCATCACTCTCAAACGTGCCGGAAACAGCAGGGAGTACTGCACTCCCTCATCACGAAAGGCCCTTTTGACCGCCAGGAAGGAAAAGTGGCTCCGTTGAACCTCCTGAGAGTAGTCGGGGAAGAGAGAGACCGAAGCATTGTCCACCTTATACGAGCCAGCCACCCTTGCCTGTCGTAGAATAATATCCCAGTCTCTAAAGTGTAGCAAGCGTGCAACCACGGGTCTGTGAGCTCTCTCCAATGTGTAAAAGTGTGTCAAGTCCTCAGGGACCACCACATCCCGCAGCCACTTCTCCAGATAGGAGAGCATGTCACTCCCCTTGATTTTTTCGGGCAATCCCACCACCCGAATGTTATGGCACCTGTTGCGTCCTTCTGCGTCCTTGGCCCTCCTTTCCAGTTGATGTACTCTACGCAACAGGTCATCCATCGTAGCATCCGTCACGTTTTGGGCCAGCTCCAGTTTTTCCAACACCAACTCCGTGTTCTTGACCCGATCAGAAAGCTTGTCGTGATCCGCCCTCAGTAAACCCAGGCATGTCGACACCTGCGCAATGTCTTGGCGCAATGCGTCCCTCGTGTATTATGGCCTTGAGGATCTGGTCCATCTGCTGCTGTTGTAGCCCTGCGCTCGTGCCCCCGGTTGAGCCCTGTTCCTGGGTCTCCGGCAATTCTTTTGCTTGGTCGGCCGGCGACGTTCCCGGCACCTTCCGCGGCATCCCCATGGTGCCTCCCTAGGCCTCGACGTCCGCTCCGACCATGGATGCCCAATTCCTCTAGGCGCCTTTGGCTGATGTAAGGGCCGCGCTCCTCGCACCCTGTCACGGCTGCCTGGTTGGTCTACCAGTGCCGAGGTCACACCAGCCTCCTGCGCAGAATGTCCAAGAGGCCAGCTCCCCTCTCAATCGCAATGCCTCAGTCTCCATGGTCGCTCATCAATTTGATGGGGGCACCTCCTGTCAGTTGCATCACCCTCCAACCAGGTCCGCCCCAGGCGTGCGTGCGATGGCCATAGCTCCCTCGCGCCAAGAAAGCAAGCTGGCGTTCCGTCCCATGGGGCCCCGGCACACAAGGGATAATCCCACTGAAGGCCTCCGCATGCAAGGTAGGCCTGCCGCGGACCCAGGCCGTCCCCCTCCGCAGTCAGCGGGATGCGAAGGCCCGACACGGCGTCCACTGTTGAGGGCCCCTGCGGCGAGCACGTCCCCTCAGCACCACCACTGAAGTTCTGCCAGGTACCTCCAAACTTCAGCCCGTCCTCACCGGCCACCCAGGGCAGCCTCCGGCAGTGATCAGGATCCCCCCGCCTGCGCTATAGCCAGTCTCTGGGCAAGACTGGCTATAGTCATATTGGACGTTCTCAACACTTCCATCTCCTCTAAATCTGTACCTCCCTCCTGGAAGTGCGCGATGGTGAGGGCCTTGTTGAAGAAGCCCAATCTCGACCAATCCAACTTGGCGAACTATCGTCCTATTTCCCTGCTCCCTTGGCTGAGCAAACTGCTTGAGAGGCATGTAAATAACACCTTGATGAACTATTTGGAGTCAAATAGCCTTCTACGTGCCTCTCAGACAGGGTTTCGCCCCCTACATGGAACCGAAACCGCCCTCCTAGCGGTAACAGAGGAAGGAAGAGCAGTGTTAGACCAGGGTGGCAAAGTTGCCATCATCTTATTAGACCTCAGCGCCGCGTTCGACACGGTCAACCAGGTCACGCTACTACAACAACTGGCGGATATGGGCGTGTCGGGCCCGGCTCTGGACTGGCTGACATCCTTCCTGGCTGACCGCTTCTTCCAGGTCTTTGAGGGCGAGGCAGTGTCGCCTAAACATCCTCTCAGGTGTGGGGTTCCTCAGGGCTCTTCCCTGAGCCCCACCCTGTTTAATGCTTACATGGAACCCCTAGACAGGATTGTCCAACTCTTCGGTGTGCGTATTATCACCTACGCGGATGATACCCAACTGGTGGTCTCTTTAGACCACTCGGAGGTATCGTCCAACACCCTAGGCCCCTGTCTAGAGGCTGTTGCCAGATGGATGCAATCTTCCTGTTTAAAACTTAACGGGGAGAAGACAGATGTCATCTTATTGGGTAACCCCTCTCCCTCTGCCTTTGCTTCCATCTGGCCACCATTTTGGGCTTGCCTCCAGCTCCCAAGCCCCAAATAAAAAGCTTGGGGATTTGGTTTGACACAGCCCTGAACTTTTCAGCCCAAGCCACAAAGACCGCAGCCACCTGTTTTGGATTGATGAGGATGCTGCGGAAGGTGCTCCCTCTGCTTCCATTTCAGGCAAGGAGGATCCTAGTCCAGGCTCTCATACTATCTCGCCTGGACTACGGGAACGTCCTCTATATGGGAGCTCCCTCCTTTGTCATCCAGGAGCTCCAAGTCACCCAAAACAGTGCAGCCCGTTTGCTCTACAACCTCCCTCGCTGGCAGTCAGCAAGGAATGCCCTAAGGGAACTTCACTGGCTCCCCATAGCGGCTAGAGTACAATTCAAGGCTATGTGCACTCTTCACAGAGCCTTTCATCACCTTGGCCCTGCAATTTTACAGCCCTTTGTCACTCCCTATGTTCCGTCACACTCCCTCCGATCCGGTACCCTCCAGCTGGCCTCCTCCATCAGAGTCAGGAAAGCCCGCTGGGGAGGCCGCTCCTTGTCACACACTGCGGCTAAATTCTGGAACACTCTTCCTTTAACCCTTAGAGGAACTACCAATCATCTTTCCTTCAGAAAAGCCCTGAAAACTCACCTGTTTGCTAAATCCTGCTGATCTGCCCGAGCCCACGCTAATTAAGTCTCCAGTCATAAGCGCTACGAGGCCTCCGGGTAGATAGCGCTATACAAGTGCAGTTTCAATTCAATTCAAGGCGCCCTCTCCGGAATCCAGCCCACAGCTCGGGAGCACCAGCCGCCAAGCACCGAAATGGCAGTTCACTAGCGCGGTTTCACCTATTGCGTGGCGCGCTTCTCACCGCCTTGAGCACCTCAGATGTCCGCCCAATCCAGGATCTTCCCACGGGTCACCAGCCGTGCCGCTCCTTACAAGCCCGCGATAGGTCCCATTCCGCGTGCTGGTCGGTGCCAAACCAATCCCTATCAAGGCGCCGCTCCCAGCCGCCGATCGCACCGCCGCCGCAGATCAGGAGCGTTGTGCCCGTCCCTGGCCACGGCACAGACCACCGGGCTCCGCAGCTGAAGTCCTGCCAGCCTCCACTCCCGCTATCACCGGGGAACCACAGGCGCCGCCTCACTCAGGGCGCCTGCCTGATGCGTGGGCAGGGCGCACTCCCCACCCCAACGCCTCCTTCCCACTGCCTCCGCCAGTCCGGTCACCTCTACGGCCTCTCCGTCACTCTAGGCCGGGGATTGGGAGGTTCTGTAGGCCGCGGGCAAAATGGCCGGTCTCCCTGGGCTGGGTCCTGCCTTCCACCTCACTCGCTACCGCCGGGATCTCCCTGCCGCACCCAAACGCTGCTCGGGTGCCCTTCAGTTACGGGGCGCCACACAGGGCTGTGATCACCGTCCGGGGAGTCCGAGATCCAGGAGATTGGCGCGGAGCTCAGGGCTCAGGCGTCCATACTCGGTGGCGCTCAAGCCACGCTCCCTAGGTTGCTCATTGATGGGACCCCTTTGGTATCTGAAGACAGGAAAGGTTTTTTGATGGTCGTTTTTGCTTTTATTTTTGTGATCCCCTGAATTTTAGAAATCGAGGTGTTAGATGAAGGGGGTTTAACTAATGTAGCTGGAATCTGCTTAATATTTGAATATCACCTTTGAATTATGACTGGAGTAACTCAGACTCTCATGCTCATGGTGTTAAATTTGTGGGTGTTAGAAGTGAGATAGCATACCAAAAGCACAAATATTCACAATACCAAAACCAAACGTTATATAGGCTTCTCTGAGGTTTTATCCTGGATGGGATAGTAGGTATTTTTTCACAGACACTATTATGCAATGCTTGGCCGCTATACTGTTTTGTAAAAGGCCTTTATGTCAGAGATAATGATCGGCATGAGGTTGATTAACAATGGCCAGTGTTTATAGGTTGTTTTTGTTCTGGTGAAGTCCGGACAACCAATTTCTCAGTTCAAGTTGATAGTTTGGAAGTAACACCCCAGGTGCATGACCGATGGCAACACTGTACTCCCTACCTTTATTTATCCCAAGGCCCTCTTACACATGCCCCTTCTTATACTCCCTCTCATGTTTAACAACCCTAACTCAACTCCCCCACTAAAGCCCATTTCCATTTGCACTTGCCTACCATCTTACCTATTTATCTTTCTTTGTTACTTCCCAGACTCAAGATGTACCACTCACCTCTTATCAAACCTATCTAATTTAACTATTGGCAATAGCTCTGCTTGTAATCATTTAGTGTACAGCACAGATACAAAACCAAAAAGTGAGAATTAACTTTAATTTTTACTTATTTTTTATTTATCAAAAAGAACAAACTTCCACTAAAGAAGTGGTTAGTCTGACTATCAATTAACTGACAGGCTTTGTCCTCTCTTACAGTTATTGATTGCAAAAACGACGGCCTTCCTCTGACTGGGTGCCCAATAAACTATGCCTACCAAAAATTTCTTTGCTCAAAACATGTAGGTTTTGGCTAGTTGTTTAATCTTCTCTTGGTGTTGGTTCTTCTCTTTATTTCTAAACACCGCGTACCTTGTTTCGATCACACTTTGGGTGATACCTTTAAGTTCTTTGCTAAGACCTTGGGTCTCTGGCTCATCCTCAATCTACTCACTGTACATATCGGTAACATACCTTGTTTAGTGAGTTGCTATTTCAGTTGTAAGTTTCACTTTTGTAGTGGTCACACTCTCATCTTTCAGCATGAATATTTGTCCTAGAATTATGAACTATGTCTTTTTGGTTAGAGATACAGCATAGATACTTAACACTGTATTGTAGTATTGCAGATACCTAGAACCCCCGTTTTTATTTCATGGAAATTGTATTTTCGGCCCTGATGAAGGTGATAACATCATGCTTTCACCGAAACGTACCTAGGTCAGCCACACACATCTGAAAATTTCATCTCAAGAACAATGCCAAAGAAAGGATTCTTCTAAAACCAAAAAGATGGACTGATGCCCTTTTTTAATGTACTTTTATAAGGCAAATTGACCATTGTTTCAGATGTGTTTTTGCTTTGTGAACATATTTGCACAGTATGAGAGCTAGTATGTCTGAGAGGAATGAGTGGTGTGAAAGGCTGTATGAGAGAATGAGTTAGATTTCACTTTTGATATGTTCTTTGTTTGTGGGGGTCAATAACTTATACAAACATTTAGGTATGGAGAAATATTAGAATGTGATTCCTCTTTTTTGCATGTCAGTAAATAATCGCATGTTTTGTATTGTGTGAGAAGAAAAAGTATTTTTCTTAAAAAAAAGAAATATATACCTAATAAAAAAGGAGAAACATTGTATTGTTGTTTTTTTAAGCTGCATTTCTTCTGTTCTCTGTCAGAATCAATTGGTCTTCGTGCATTTGAGCCCAGATCTACTTGCATCATGGCAGCATAGGTTATAGTTTTCAAGTGTCTGATATTGCTTGGCATAAGTCTTTCACATGGATGGCTACTAGTTTAGTTTCTATGCCCTTCGTGAACATGGTCCAAAGTAGCAGCGGCCTCTTGTTATAGATATATGTGAATGCACCTACCATTCAATGATTGTTGTTGAATTGCTAGAAGTTCAGAATAAAACATGTGTTGAGTGAACAGGATACATCTCAAGTTTAAGACATCCGCTTGAAGATGCAAAAGGCCCTGTTGTTGCCTCTGTCATATATTTGGTTTTATGTGACAATTTCCTTTCCCATTGCACCCCCACCTTTCAGATCTCCAGTGAAACAGTTGGCTCATAAAAGTTGCAGTTGAAGTATCAGAATCGTTGGCATGGGCCTGAGCTGTAGAACTTGTTTTTCAAATCTGCTCATGATTCAGTGGCTTCTTATCGCAACTCTAGGGGGTCGATTAGGATGGTGGACGGATTGCCCCAGCCGGGCTGGCGGTAGCCACCACTGGCCCGGCGGGGGCAATCCGTCCGCCGTTCTCCCTGAAATGACCCCCCGCCACATTAGGATGGCTGGGTGGTCCACGGCGGGCGGGAGGACCGTGTGCCACTTTTCCGCCGCGGTGGCCTTGCGACATGGCAGAAAAGGTCTAATATGGTGGCGGTGTCTATCAGACACCACCAGACATATTAGGATGGGCTTTGGGGAATGCCTTTCCGTGTGGGCAATGCCGCCACGGAAAGGCATACGGTCTTTGCTTTGGGGGCCCGTTGCGGGCCCCCAGGGTGAAGGGGAGTATGGGGGGTGCACATGGGGGCTACCATATGTTTCAAAGTACAACATGGCAGGCACCGCGCGGTGCCTGTCATGTTGTGCTTTGAAACGCACAACATACATTTTTAGCATTGCGGTGGGCGGTGCTTTCAGTACCGCCCGCCGCAATGTTAAAAATGCGGGATGCACCTGCCACTGTGCCGGGTGCATCCTAATTCGACGCACGGGGCCTCCGCCATTATGGCGGGCGGTCCAGTTGTCCGACAGGATGGCAGGCGGACAAAGTCTGTCCGTCTTCCTAATCGGCCCCTAGGTCTTTTGCTCCACTAATGCCAACTACATGTTTGGAAAAACTATTAGTGCATTTTTTAAAGGCACTGGAATTGACATTGCTTGCTTACTTGCAGATGCAATAATGTGGCTTCAGAACAGTATTACGGTAGGGGATATCACCAGTGGCCTCAGGTTCTCCATGAGATGGCTGGCCTCTTGTTTGTGTCTGCCCTTTTAAATATTCTTCCACTGAATGTTTACTATTTGACCTTATTTAATCTTTCCCTGCTTACCACTGTTTCTCCTCCTTCAAGGAGGTGCTCATGAGACACTTGCACTTGCATTATCAGGCTCTTTATGTTTACTTTGTGTGGCATGGAATGAGCTCCTCTGACATTTCCAGCCTTCCATTTGAGGAGCAACATCTCTTTGAGTACTGATTGACTCCGTATTTTCCCCCTGGATTTGGTGACTGAGATTTAGCTCAGGATTTTCTTGTCTCTGTAATCTCTTCTTCATGGCTGAAATGACAAATTCACTTGGTCTTTAATACGGCTGCTCTTCACTGAACGTCCAGAAATTCCACAATGTTGCCCTCAAACAGGTACAGGAAGCATTCTAGTTTCTCCAGAAGGGTTCAAAGTCATTTTGTTGGCAATGTGCTTAATTTAGCATTCTCCTAAATGACTATACTAAGGAATGATTTACCTTCTGGGTTCTCGTTTTACTGGTGTAACTATGCACAGAAGCAACAAAATGTCCCAAGGTTTTACGTACAGTTATGTAAGTGCAGTTTAGCAAAAAAACATGTATATGAAAACAAGATATTCTATAACCACAAAAAGAACTACAATTTCATTGTGTCAGCCAACACTTGAATAATACACGAGAATCCTGAATTTTGATATATCAAAAATACATATGTATAATTTATTTATACAGACAATTTAAAAACAATTTATTATTAGAAACATAAAAATCATAAACAATTAAAATATATTTCATTACAGAAAACAGAAGTTGACGCAACGTTTCGGTGATATTCGATTGATAGTTCACCTTCTTCAGGACAGTTTTCTAGACAGTAGAGAATACATATGTTATTATTCAGTATTCGTGTTGCTGACACCTAACTACCATGACTTATCTAACATAAAGTCTTTCTGGTCTATATTTGTATTGCACTTTTAACTCCTTATTTATCCAATATACATTTATTAACTTTATTCAAAAAAGACATTGTCATATCTACACATAAGCATTACATTATTGACTATCAATCCTAGATACATATCCACTCATTGAAGAACACAGTTATAGGTGGGGACCCCTAGGTATGTACTTTCTAGTGACACACTTCTATTTGAAGGTGTTTAAGTTTAAATCTTAGTCCCTAAAGGGTATTGATCGACTTTCATCCTACCTCACTGTGTTCATGAAGATTTTACAGTGTTTCTGTGGAGTACTCCTTTGTGATGGCGGAATCACTCACATTGAATATCTATGAACAATATAGAATATACTTAAGCATATGCTTATAACTTTACTAGGTTCTATAACCTCTCAGGTTAATGTGTTGTACATACCAATTGTCATCTTTTCACTTTGTGAGGACTTTGGATGTAGCCACCATGTCTTTATCTTTAAAAATGTACTGGACATATGCTGGAATAACAGTACTATATGTGTCTGTTCAATACAGTCAAAAGAGGGTTAAATAGCAGAGAAGATTGGGAAAAAGTAATACAATAAAATAAAAGTCATACACAGATAACAAATACCAGCATTTTGTCAATATAGATTCCAAAAAGAGGTTAACTGACTGTGAAAACTCTCTATTATAGCTTGCTGATATTAATGATCGATTGAATGTAAACATGTACAGACGCTCTTTTGTATTGCCACAACAATAAATTAAAAACACGGTATTATGGCTTTACCCGCTGCCACCTTTAGGCATTAGGGACATTAGCTCATTTTTTTGCTAAACTGCACTTACATAACTGTACATAAAACCTTGGGACATTTTGTTGCTTCTTTAGATCTTACCCAGTCCCTATTACATTCAGTAGGGTACCTCCCTTCATTTGTAATCCTGTAACTATGCACAGGCCAAGGGGAATCAGATAGTCAAGTCTTGCATTGGTTTGCCACTTTGCTTTATTCTGTAGTATTTATTGTAATGATCTTTGAGTGTCTTCATGCTCCTTATTGGCGATAAATTGATGTTGTCTCAGGTGAATCTTTTTTGCTAGGTATAAAATATGTCTCAAAGGCTGACTCTTTGACAATCTGTGGTATGGGGGAATGAGCCAAGGTGGAAAGTCATTTCCTTTTATAATTTGGCTATGATTTCATGATCTACATTCCTGAGTGCTGGATGATTATTTGCTGACTTATGCTCCTTATATGTCTACATTTGTTCTGATTGGGTCATGTGGTCTATGGTGTGTTTTCATATTCTCCTATGGTCCCTCGATATCGCCTCCCAGTGACACTCTTCTGCACTCCTGAACTTGTAGGTTCATGAAACAGTTACCTTTCATGTGGTGTTTTGAAATGAATTCACCCACAAGCATCCTCTGTAGTGCATGACCCATGGGACTTGACACTGCTTGCAATAGCATGGGATGAAGTGGTGTGGCGCGGACTGCATATCGCATTACACTGCATCGTCTGCATTTGTTGTCTTTGACTGCTGTGGTGCTGCTTGGGTGTAACAAACAAGCCTCCCTGACGGCTCTGAAGACCGTCAGAGGTACCAACGGACAGAGCGGTGCCTCCTTTGTCCTGAGTTGTTGCCAGGTGGGGTGAGGCCTTTTCCTCCATACTCACACGACTATTTGTGAGCTACGAGGAATTCTGGACTGTGAGCACTTTGACTCACACTGTATCCTTTTTCAGTTTGCATACACTTTTTTTCTGTTTACATACACTTTATAGCAGTAGCTTTATTGTTTATTGAGGTCCTGATGAAAGCACAAGGTTTATCTTTACCGCCAAGTTCTGAACATGTTGACCGTTTTTGTAAAGGGCGGCTATTTGTTAAAACCGGTCCTTGTTAGACCTGACATCATTGGCTTGAGTCTCTCCTCCATTTTTTCAGTTTGCCTCCACTGTTTTACTATGTTTTTGCTGGTATAATGCTTTGGGCACTGCGCCACTGCTGATCAGTGCCACAGTGCAAGTGCTCCCTATGTTAAATTACTGTATTGATTGAATTCCATGTTTGGCTTATTTGGTTTACTGTCAGTCCCTAGTCTAGTGCACCAGGAGTGCCGGGGCTTGTAAATACAAATGCTGCTCGTGGGCTTGCAGCACCTGTTGTGCCACCCACAAGAGCGGCCTGGTAAAAGTATGTCTGAGGGTCTGCCATTGCCAGACCCACGTGCAGCCTAGTACTGTCACGCTGACTGCGCAATTACACCTACTTGCCAGTCCCTAAAACCTTCCCTTAACTTCATGTTCGTCACCCCTATGGTAGGCCCACAGGCAGGGTGCATTGTAAGCATAAGGTAGGACAGGCCTGACCAAGTTGGCATGTCCTAATAGTGAATTACAGCCATATTCGTTTTTCACTATTGCGAGGTAACCTGCTCTCCATTAGTTAGAATGGGCTGCCAGGATTATTAATGCTATGATCCTAGCTGGCTCGGGGAGCATGGTGCAATGTCGAGTTTGGTATCCTTGAACTCAGGGTTTAATTACGCATCCGTTGGTGTGGATGGTTTTTGGACTCTGGGTTTGAAAATAGCACTTTTAGAAAGTGGCTATTTTCTTGTCTAACCATTTCTGGTTTCTGCTGGTCTTGTGTGTGTGTGACAGGAGCTGGGTGGCTCCAGAGGTCTGAACGAGTCAGTGTGGGATGAGTGGGACATTTGCGTTGAGAGTAGGGGGAGAGTAGTTGCTAATAGCCTGCCCTGCCTGATACAATGCTGGCTCCACCTCCTGCCAAGCGACTGATGGCTCTGTGCCTGCCATGGACGATCCTGGCCCCACCTCCTACCAAGAGGCCGATAGCTCTGCTCCTGCCAGTGGCAATGCTGGCTCCACCTCCTGCTGGGCGTCTGAGGACCCAGCCCTGCTCAGTGAATAGGCCAGGTGCCTCGGCCTGGCTCCACCCACAACAGACCCAGGGTGTTGGGAAATCTCCCTGCATGGACAAAGGGATCAAAGCCAAAAAGGGGTAGAAGAGAAGGTCCCCTGAACCAAGACTTTAGATCACTTCTGACAAGGAACCCTGAAACCAAGGACAAGAAGCCTGCTGATCCAAGGACTTGCCTACCCCTTCTGCCAGTGTGCTGTTTGCTGGGGGGAATCCTGCATTGCTTCTTTATTTTTGCCAAGGAACCAGGAGAGAGGAACTGTGTGTGTACTCTCACGCTTTGCTAAGAAAATCTCCAAGGGCTGGAAGAGTGCCAGTCTCCTGCTGAAGTCACAGGGCTAAAGGACTTCATCTGCTTAAAGTGCCATTTGCTGGGACCTGTGAATCCAGCACCTCTGAAAGAACCAGCAATCTCGACGCCGATCGGACGTCGCCGAATCCAGCTCGACATCGTGAGTAACGGCTCCAGTGTCCCGCTTCCTCCACGCCGGCTGCCGGGCCCGATCGATGCCAGCAGCAACGCCAGTGAGTAATGAGTTCGGCTCCAGCTCCAAGGGACCTTGTGTCTGCACTGCTGCTGATCGCATCGCCTTCGAGCCCTCTCGACGCCGTGAGCGCGGCTCACACTTTGCAACATCGACATCGACGACTACTGAGGCCTGATCGACACCGACGACGCGACGCCGGATTGCTCGACGCCGCTGATCATCGTGTGCTTTATTTTCCTAAGGTACTGTGTTGTTGGGAGTCCATGTGCCTCCGGGCTCGACGTAGCGCTCCTCGCGGTCGACGCCGAACCTTTGGATTAACTTTGCCTCGACGTCGTGTAACTCCCGTGTGGGTTACATTGTTGCCAAGAACTCTGTTTCCAAGAAGAAGAGTTGCTTTTGATACGAAAGACTTTGTGCTAAAGAAGAAACTACGCTTGAACTATTATTTTCCCTTCCAAGAGTATTTATTAAGATTGTGGTATATTTTTGTCGTTATTTGGTCTTGTGCTAAGCCTTATATAAAAATCCTTATTTTTATAATACTACTGTGTCCTGTCCATTTGTAGTGTATTCACTTTATTACTGTATGTGGTCATAAATGCTTAACGCACAGCCTCAGAGATAAGCCTGTCTGCTCTGCCAAGCTACCAAGGGGGTGAGCAGGGGTTATCAAAGGGTGTGATCCCCTTGCCCTGACTAGAAAAGGTGTGTCCCTATTTGTCAGAAGTGCATACCTCTGCCAACTAGAGACAGCCGGTTCTAACAGTCCTTATCACTGTTTTTAACTTTTGATCGTAGCAGACATCAATAAAGTTCACAGTTTATGCATACATTTTATTCTCCACTTCACATTTTTTCAGCACTGGACTTTTATTCGTGTCCCATACACTCCAAAATGTTACATTCTGCTCATCTTGGCATCTATACCTTTTTGTCATTCTTGGGCTCCGATATCAATGGAGTAAGAATGTTAGTCTTTACAAAAGGATAGCCAAATGATGAAGCTGATCACCAGGTATGGTGAGTCATGGGAATCCATTCACATAAATCATATGTTTTCCTTCTGAATCTTGATCTCTGGTGAGTTATTCCCTATCTTTCTCCACTTTTTAGACATTGGGATATATCATGTATTTGTAACAAACAAGCCTTCTGCATGAGAGGTTAATGTTCATGTTTTCTGTGCAATGTGCTGGTGCTACATATTTGGGGTAACTTTTGAGTGTTACTCTGCTGCCTGTTTTTTGGTCATGACTCAATGTTCTACTCTGAGGAAAGTGTCAGGGGATGTAAGACTCAGTTTAATGAGGTTTATAGTGTACGTGCCTGCTTCAGAATAATCAAAAACTGCTAAGAAAAATAAAGCAAAAACGTTAAAAGGACGCAGGTCTCCTCAAATATGTCTTGATTATATCGATTTTTGAGTGAAAGATGGATAACTCTGCATATCTCTCCGAAATGTCTTTTGATATTCACAGTGGCTGTGAATATTAAATTGAACATGGCACCCACATTTCAAGTCTTCAGGCAGCTTCAGTAAAGCACGGTTCACTTTAGCAGACCCTCGCCCTGAGCAGCCTCCCTCCAGTCTCTGAAGACTAGTTTGATTGTTAATGATGTTTCCAACCAGTGGGCTGAAGGCAAAGGAAGGTTAAAAATGGCATGTTGTTTGGGGCTATTAGCTAATTATCTAATAGCCATTAGCTAACTCTTTAGTGTTGTACAAAAGGACAATGCAAAGGACAAAACACTTCAGCTTAATTGTTATTTAAGTGCTGACTGCACATCTTTGCTTGGCATTCTCTAGTTTGCTCAAGGCTCTGTGATCTTTTCATTCACACTGTTCCTTTGCTGAGGGAAGGGCACACATTATGAACATGTTTTTGTGCCTTGTAGCGACGAGACTGAGAAAAGCAATTAATGTCCCTCACCCTGAGAAGGAGAAAGGCACTGTTGGAAACGGCAACATGTTCTTGCAGTTCACAATGTATTCACACATAAGTAAACATCATTCTAATTAGACAACAGTCTCAGAAAAATATTACCAACTTGTCAGTCCACTTAATTATAATCAGTTTCTAAAGACAATTAAAACAATGTTACCCATAGTGAAGGGCGTAGGTGACGTGTCCCACATTAACATTTCTGTGAACACCACCATGTTATGTTTATTCTGTAGAAACGATAGACATACCAAGCACCGAGTTTGGAAAGACATGTACAGCAGGATTAACATCTGTAATTAAATGCACGGTTGCTCAATTCATAACTATTTTACTAGTTGTTTTCACAGTACGCTCTTTAGAAAGCTGATACATTGGCTTTAGTTGATGTGCATAATGACATTTTCCTAATAGTGGAGTGTTTTTTTTTTGTTCTCATCTCACCACATAGCGACTGCAAATATACGCAAGAAGCCATTAATCCAACCGAGGCACCCCGGGCTTTTGCATTTGCATTGGTTGTAGGTCCAACCAGGCCAGCTTCTTTGGATAAAGCTTGGTGCAATCATTGGACTTAGGGGTTTCGGAGTAATCTCATTTCTCTACCCGATGCCAGGAGCTCCGACCAGGTATTACACCCATCGTCATTCCAATTACCCAAGTCCAAACGTGCCATACCCAATACAGCCCTCAGCCAATTCTCATACATCGGGGGCCGTGGATCCTTCCAGAGCTTGCAAATCTCGCTCCTAGCGATAAGGATCAAATACATGATCAGGCCTTTTTTTGTATAGTAGACAAGGAATTCATCAGGATGTTATCGATGCCAAATATCACTATTGGGAGATTCAGATTGATCTTAAGTTTAAAAATAGCTCCAAGAGTGGATTCCACATTCTGCCAAAGTTGTTTTAACTCGACACATTTGTAGAATATATGCACGTCATCTGCCGGAGAGAAATCACATCTTGGACATTTCGAGGAGGAGAGGGGGACAAATTTAGTTATCTTCTTTGGTGTAAAATATAATCTGTTTAAAAAAAATATATCCTCAATCTCACACTTGTAATTTGAAGCCAACATTAGAATGCTTGACTATTTTGTGTCACCCTGTAGAAATAGTGGAGTGTTTATTGGCTGTTTCTTTCCATGTTTTATGTGCTTGGGATATTGAACCAAATCACAGAGATGAAGTGGACAGCCGACTCATCAAAATCTGTAAATAAAATTGAAATCCAATCATGGTAGGTTTTAACTTGTATTTAGAGTAGATATTCCATTTTTTAGGGAATTCAACAAATAATTTACATGGGGTTTGATAGTGCCTGATTCCCAAACTTGTTTGCACTATTGCATGGAACTAATGTGAACAGAAAAGTATATTTATAATGATCATAATTTTCACATCTTGTTAAATTGGATGATTGTAAATTTCCCTTACACCAGTGAAATGATGACTTTAACTATAATTGTAACAATAAGGTTAGTGGTGAGAACATGAATGTTGCTCGATTAGGGACTTGAAGTGACCATTGGAAATGTTGCAAAGACGTGCAAAGGGCTAATCTTTGTAGATCATCACAGCCATTTCTCTTAACCAAAGATATTGTGAACGGATTCACCAAGTCATTTAGGAACTTAAGTGTACTTTTCCAGCCAATAACTGCTCCATTGCTGCACATGCTACGAAATGCATGCTTAACCAGGAACGCATTAAAAAGATTGGCCAAAACCAAATAAAAACTGTCTCCTTAGTCAGTCATTGACAAAATCACACTTGTGGGCACACTTTCTTGCTGCTATATTGCATTCACTTCAGATAGGGTTTTGGCCAGCCATTTTTTATCTTGATCATTTTTACAGGGGCACATTAAATTTTCATGCTCACCCAGCATTGCCACCCGACAAACTTTACAATATAGGCACTCCAGCATGGCTTCAGCAAGCCAGTATAAGCCTTAATCAGTATTCAGACAGAATAATGAGTTGAAAATATTGACAGACAAGAATATTGAGTCCGAAATATTGTGACATGGAAATATCGACATCGAGACTATTGATGCCAAGAATATCGATTGTTTTAGGTAAGTAATATCGATTTTTAAAATATAGATGTCATTAATATTTTTGGGAAAAATATAGGCCCTAATTACAATGAGACCGCAGGTCAGAGGCTTTGCGAGTGTCTTTGCTGGTTTCACTTTCAACCGCCGCATTACGATGCAGCCGGTCGAAAGTGAAACCGGCCGGTCATTCTGGCTGGATTCCGATGGGCTCAAGGAGCCCCTTGGCCAGTCGGAGTTCTGCCCAAAACCCTATGGACGGCGATTATGCCGTAGGGATTACGATGTTGGTTTCGGACAGTCTTTCAATGTTGGGCTTTCCGACATGGACAGCCTGTTAGAAAGCAACATTAGGGGCCCCTGGCAGCGCTCCCTTCACCCTTCGACCTCCGGTTTGGGCAGAGGGACCACCTTTGGTGCTCCCTGTTAATCCTTGCACAGTGTGGCAGGCATATAGAGGCGCCTGCCATGCTGTGCAGGGATTAACAGTTTCTCCCATTTCACTATGGGAGCTTCTGGTACAGCGGTTTACAGCCACAGCACAAGCTCCCATAAAGAATTGGGAGTATACGACCCCAAAATGTGCATTGTAAGGCTGCAGTCAGGACCGCCAAACAGAGGTCGATCGGTGCTGATTCCACAATGGTGCCTGCCCAACATTGTAATTAGGCCCATAGTTGTTTAAAATATTGTTTTTTAACTATTGCCATGTATATTAGTGTGTATTTTGAAGGTTTATGATGCAATTTTTTTGTTTAATTATTGATTGGGTTTCCTACACTATTGGTTATATTTTTAGTAGTTATGAAATTTAGTTTAATTACATTTTGTGTGTTGTCGTTCCATAGCAGCTTGTGAGCATATAGAGGTATAGGGTGGGAAGTAATTTAATTATAATAAATTAATTAATATTTCCTATTTAATTTTATTTATTTAATTGATATTTAATCATGGTAATTGTGCAATTAACTCTTTTTATGTAATTGTTTTTCACAGGTTTTGTGGTTTATAGGGGTAATGGGTGGGAAGTAATATATTTTTAATTAATTCATAATTAGTTGTTAATTAAAATTAATTGATTAATTATGTAAATTGGTAAATAAAATTATTTTTAGCTGCCAGATGTGGGGTTTATAGGGGTAAAGGTTAGTGAGTAAATTAATTAAAATTAATCAATTAATTATTAATTACTTGTTAAACAGTATTAACTATTACATTGTAAATTAATTATCTTAATTGTGTTATTATACTTTGTTTATTTCATTTTGGTTGGGGCTTCTGGGGATTATAGGGATAAGGGGTAGGATGTTAATTAATTTTAATGAATTTATATTTTGCTTCTAATAAATATTATTTGTTTAATTAATAATTAATTATGTAAATTATACAATCATAATTTTTTATTTTAGGTGTGGTTTCTGGGGATTTTCAGGGGTATGGGGTGGGAAGTAAATACATTTTAAGTAAATAGTAATTATTTTATGAGTAATATTAATTAATCATTTGATATTTTATTAAGTTGATTGTGTAAATCATTTTCTGTTACATTTTATGAGTGTGTTGTGCGTTTTGCGGTGTATACTGGGGAAAATGCATTCATTAAAATTCATTAATAATTAATATTTAATTAATGATTGTTGGTTTATTGATAATTATTTATTTACATAGTGTATACTATTTTTGTTTTAGGTGGAGGTTATGAGTTTTGTGTGGTTATAGGGTGGGAAGTAACTAAATTAAATGTGTGTAATAAATATTGTTTCGTTCATAAATACTTTCTTGATAAAACTGATTATTTGTTTGAAAATGCATTTAGTATTTTATCAATAATACTATTTGTAGATATTTGTGATATGTATTTAACATTGTTTTATTTTTAAATGTTTTTCATAATAAATATATTTGTATTTTTTATTCAACATATTTATTTTTTAATTTCATTTTGTTCCAGATATTTTATTTGTTTTTCATATTGCACTAACTTGAGTGGAAATAGTAAATTTTACCCCTCCGCAATACAAAACTTTCCCTACTGCTGTACTGACTGGAGTGTGAATAGTACATTTTACCCCTCTGCAATCCAACACTTTCCCTACTGTTGCACAATTTGGAGTGTGAATAGTAAATTTTACCCCTCGCAATCTAACAGATTCCCCACTGTTGTGCTGACTGGAGTGTGAATACAAAATTTTACCCCACCGCAATCCACATTTTTTCCTGCTGTTGCACTGAGTGGAAATAGTTCATTTTATCTCTCTGAAATTCAACACTTTCTCTACTGTTTTAATGAAATAGTATATGTATTATTTAAAACATTTGTAGTTTACTTCACATTGTTTACATTTTTATTAATATGTTTTTGGTTAAATAAAAATCTATAATTAATATTTAATGATGTTTTTAATATTCTATTTATTTTTAGTAAAATTAAATTTTTAATTTTGTTTTATTATTTATTTGTATTTAAAATGGCTTGTCTTAAAAAATATCTTATTGCATATATGTATATATTTTTTATATAATTACATTTATAAACATTTTGAATTATGATATAAATTTAAATCTTAGTTTAAAATTATTACATAAGATATATGTAAATATATATACACACACACATATATTAATATATATGCTTGTTTTACATTAAGTAATAATAATTGGTAAATTTTCCCCAAAAATTGTTAAATCCATTTATTTTATATTATTATATTAGTATTAATATTTAATATAAATAATGCTTACTATTTCAATGTGTATATATATATATATATATATATATATATATATATATATATATATATATATATATATATATATATATATATATATATATATATATATATATATATATATATATATTCACTGAAAAAAACATAGGTTATAGACCATATATAGTTAGGGATTAGCATTTACAAAACCTTATTTTACTCGCACAAAACCATTGAAATTCGCATAAATAGTTAGTTGCACTAACTATATATCGCGCACCTGCAATCCACTGCTGATGATGTCACATATTACATCATTCATGACATGGTCAGTGACATCACTGATGACATCACTGATGACACCTCAAATGCTACTTTCAATATCTTCTATTATTTCATGACATTTGATTGGTTATGTACCTGAATATATATAAAGAAAGAGAGAGAAACACAGCCATTTTGACTACTACTTCTTGAATTACATATCAAGTGCATTTCAACTGAGAACTTAAACTTGTATTTGATTTATTAATTGAAAATGAGACAAATTCAGACAAAGAATTATTAGAAGTTCTTTGTAATTTTGAAAACAAATCAGAAAAATAAATTTATATATAATAATTCAAAAATTGTTTGAGACATTATTCATTTTTATATGTATTTTTTAAACTAGTAGCAAATTGATTATAATGTAAAAGTAGACTTTAAATATACTGTGCAAGTTTAAGTTTGCTCATAGTTACTTCCTTTCTTCCACTATATCATCTCCAATGTGTATTTAACATCTCTTTATCATGTCCTGCCTCCATGGTGTTTCTGCTTTCCTGTCAAACTACGCTATGAATTCCATATACCACAATAACTTCTGAAACAACATGCAAGATATCTACAAAGGAAACAATGTATTTTTATTTTTAGACTCTGCATTGGTACCTACATGTTGGTACTTAAATAAAATAAACAAACAAAAAAAAAGAACAATCAATAAACATACAATATTTAAACATTCTTTCATCCTATTTTCCCAATATTACGCTTCCCGGACCGCTTCCCGGTGCGCGTACCGAGCGCTCCCCCCGCAAAAAAAACCGATATAAAAATTATTATTTTTTAACCCCGCGAGGCCCTTTTAAAGCCCCCTCATCAAACCTAGGGGGTCAGGGAGGATGTACTCTGCCCCCTTATACTCATTTCCCCCTTTGTTTTTGCCACATCTTGTGTCTCGATCCTACTGAGACACAAGATGGCGGACTGTTTCAAATGTTGACAGACACCCGACAGCCAATCAGCTTCGCTTCGCGAAGTTCCGTTACGCGTCTGGTACGCGAACCGGGGCGCTAACCGGAGCGCTGTCACAGATATATTTGTTTTTAAGAACGTTAATTTCTCAAAATCCACTGGAGCACATATATTGAGACATAGCAAAGGCACGTCGGGCAAACCATATCTACAATTTTGCCAAGTTTTGTGTAATTCCATTCAGCCGTTCGAGCTAAAAGTGAGTCCAACCGCCCTATGGAAAACTCAATGTTAAAAACAAGTTTTGGGACCCCCCTTTTTTCTCAGCCCCCACTTCACGAAACCCCCCCCCCAAACTTTCAGGGGACGCTCAGAAACAAAATGTGCCCTTTTCCTGAAAATTTCAGCCAATTCCGTCCACAAACGCCAAAGTTATTCCACATAGAATTTTCAGAAATCTCATAGGAAAAAAATCCTAACTATATATACCTACTGGCAACCGCCAGTAGATAATATATATATATATATATATATACAGTGCAAGTACTCCGTCAAGCTGATGGATTCCCTTCCGCCCTATTTTGATGTGGGCTGACTGATCCTCTGTCCCGTTGAAAGAGTGTTTTCCTCCGCATAAGCAGCTCATCTCCGATGACATAGCAGATTCCTCTGCTGGCTAGCTCTACTCGGTTGCTGTCAGGGTGGCAGGATGGCGCCAAGCCAATTTATATTTCCCAATTGTGCTGGCATTGTCCTAGTGGCGGATTCCTGATGGCGGAATTCTGATGTGGGAAGTATTCAACATTGTACTATTCCTGTGGCTTTTGGCTGGATGACAGCATCACACAACTGATGTGTTTTGGTTAATTGTTTTCACTTCCATACCACACTATAAAACACTCTCCATTTCAGAGCATGATGCTTTGCCATTCCACTGCAGCAGAGCGTTGTTCATGAGAGCTTTTTCAGTGGTGAGGTTTTTTTTTCTTTCTCTGTTTCTTGCTCCTTTTTTTACTTGTGGGTCATCACATTTATTTAAGTTTATTATTTGATATTGCAGGGTGGGGAAACATCCGTTTTACTGAGGGAGAATTGTTAGTCATGGTGGATGAACTTATTAGAGCGGTGCCACAATTGTAGGGAGCCCAAGCACAACATACAACTATAGCTCAGAAAAGGCTAATGTTGGCCAGAATAGTTAATAGAGTGAATGCTATAGCAAGGAACTTGCGCACACAGGGGGAAATTATGAAGGGGTGGAATGACCTGCGGGGGAGAGTGCATCCCCTGGCCTCCAAGCGTCAACTGAAGTCCTAGAGGACTAGAAGTAGTTCGCCCAGCCCCTCCGTACAATGATATCCCTGCAAGGAAAAGGTCTTGCAGATCCTACATCCTGAAGGCTTGACAGGAATCCCAGGTGTAGTGGAGACTGGCATGTTATACTTTTGAATAAGTCACTAAACCAAAATTTCGTTTTTGATTTTAATTTAGATGTGTCTAATGTGTTTTGCGCCTTTTATAAACATATGTCTATATATAATTTATTTTTGTGTTTCTCTTGTTAGATTAATTATTAATGCTTTGTCAATATATGTGTTTTTCTTCATGTTTTCATCTTTATTGTCTTGATTTTTTAATGTATTTTGTTTTATTTAAGATTACAGGTTCAATATCCATTAAATTTTAAAAACAACATTCGGAGAGAGGTGGACAGTCAGAGGGCAGATTAGAGAAGTATGTGAAACCAAAGAAGGACACACAACGCTCCTCTGACTACATAATTAAACAGGGAGACAGACCTAAAACATCCAAACCTCAATTCGAAAAGAAGTAGCTAGAAGGACTTAAGGTTATTGAGGACAGTGCTTCCTAACGGGGAGTGGGCACTGACCATTCTGGATAGCATGGCAGAGGTCACAATAGTTCACAGAAAATTCATGAGCTGTCTTGCTGCAGTAGCTCTGAGTGACTATATCCTGTTGGAAACACCGGATACGAAGGGAACATGTAAGACCATTGTTCTGGTCCCTGCATAGAGAGCTTTTAGTACATTCTGTCACATTTCTCTGCTATTTAAACTGCATAAACTGCTTCCTTTATTTTGATGCACTTTAGCTTGCGGGGTCTTTCATCTTCCGGTAAGGCAGGGTTGATTTATTTTAATATTATCTTGCACATTCTACACTCATTCTCTTTTAAATTTGTATGCCGCTGATTGCTGAGTTTTTGGATTTTAGCAAAGTGGGAGAACAGGCCAATCAGTGGGTTTTTATTGTCGTGGCTGTGTTCAGTGTCACTGTTCCAATTAGAGCCTCCATTTTAGGTGGGTGCCCTAGCCTTTTTGCGTAAGTGTCTGGCCCGTTATTTAATGGAACCCAGGGCATGCAGAACACACTCGCAGCCAGGGTTCCACCAGCTCGCCGAAGGCAGACGGTTGGAGCCAGACACCACAACACCTGGTTCTCCATGGCCAGCTCACATAACTTATACTGTGGCACAATTAAAATAATTTGCAACACCAATAGAAGAGGCCTGTAGACACTCCCTACCTACAGATGGGACTCACTAGGTTTGCAATCACTGCAAATGAAAAACAGGGAATACGAAACCTATACTAAGAAGGTTACCCAACTACTCTCCCAAAACTAGGCCTCATGATAATGTAATGATGCTGCTCAATTTCAGATTGTTGTCTAAACATAGTCTAGAGTTATTCTCGTTACTTGAAGTTAAGAAACCTGATGACCTATTTGTTACAGAAACCTGGCTGCAAGGAGAATCCATGCCTGATGTTGTGATGACCTTTCCCCAAGGTCATGCCATTCAAAGATGTGACCGTGAAGGAGAAATCCTGGTATATCGCTCTCCAGATCCCACCGCCTCATTTATCCCAGCCCTGTCTGAATGAATTGCTGCACTTATTTTAGAAAAATGCACTTTCTCAGTATTAGGTGACTTAAACATGCACTTCTATAAGGAGAATATGGAAAGTATAAAACATTTTTGGGAGGACATGGCAGCAATTTAAATGACTCAAGTGGTCAAACATTCTACTCATAAACTTACGTTGGATCCTATTTTTTCTAATATCAAAGAGCTCATTACAGATACTCTGAATCCCATGTGTTGGACCGATCATTATTTAGTACCCTTTTCGCTTAACATTACTAGGAAAATAAGAAAATAATCTTCTTTGATAAAACTAAAACGATGTTGGTCCAGATTAGATGTCAAAACCTTGGGAAAAACCTTAATAGATTCTACACTTATAAGTGAAGGTGGAGTAGATGAGAGATATGAAAATTTTGAGAGCTGGCTTAGAGGCTGTCCGGATGCCCTGATTCCTATGAAAAAGACAAGAGCAGGCAGCCCCTCCTACCATGCTCCCAGGTAGTTAACCAACCTTAATGAATGCAAGAGAGAAGCAAAAAAGGTCGGGAACATCATTTACATGAACCGACCAATCTTGACAAATATTCATTAGAGAGTGGTATGTTCCTCAAGCATAAAAGCATGTGGTTGTAAAACCTCTGCTGAAAAAGACCATCACCTGTCCTTTAATGACGGAAAGCTACCGCCCCATATCTCTCCTTCCAGGAATAAGTAAGGTACTTGAAAAAATATGTAAATAAGCTCTTCTCTTTCCACCTGGCAACACATTCAATTCTGCATCCCACCCATAGAGGATTCAGACTAGGCAATAACACTGAAACCCCCCCTTTAGTGGCAACTGAAGAACTAAGACTAATGCTGGATCAATGCAGCTCTGCAGCAAGGATCCTGTTGGATCTAAGTGCCACCTTTGATATGGTCTCTCACCCAGTGCTTATTCAGATAATGAAGGAGGCAAGGATACACAGAATTGCCCTTTATTGACTTTCCAAAGTTTATAAGCTTCCAAGTCCAAGTAGATACTTTCCTGTCTGCAAACTTTGCACTAAGCTATGGAGTACCCCAGAGATCCACGTTGAGTCCCACTCTCTTTAATCTTCATGTGCATCCTCTGGCTGAAATTGAGCAAACATATGGGGTTGCGCTTCTTTTATATGGAGATGACACTCAGATTGTTGTATCAATTTCTACAGATACTAAGAACAACTTGCAGCAGTTGAATGCTTGTCTTAGGCATGCTACTAGTTAGATGTAGGACTGCCATCTAAAGCTAAATGGAGACAACACTGAGGTGTTGGTGGTGGGAAACAATGCATCCTGCTGGAATGAATTTAGCTGGCCGAATGAGCTTAGGTCACTCCCGGTACCTGCGTTGGCAGCACGCTGCTTTGGTCTTCTTCGCTCCTTAAGAAAAAGTTTGAGCTGGCTCCTAGGTGAACATGTGCAGAATAGTAGTCCAGGGATTAATCAACTCGCACTTGAACCATAGAATTCTCTCTACCTCTGCAGTCCAAAATATGTAATCAATTATCTGCAGATAATTTGGAATGCATCAGCATGCATGCTTCTGAAAATCCCAAAGTGCAACTCAGCTATCCTTGCTCTGGCAGCCCTTCTTTGGCTGCCAGTTCAAAAATTCAAGTCCCTCTGTCTGGTCCATTGAGCAGTACATAGAAAAGTACCCTTACCAATCTAACGCCTTATCTCCACATATGCCCCTAAACAATCCCTAAGTTCTCAGGGTCAAAGCTTTCTTTGGGTCCCCAGGATCCAAAAAGACAAGGTGAGGTGAAAGCTCTTTCAGATTTCAGGCTTCTAAATGTCCTTTAGAAAACTACTGAAAACTCATCTATTCTAGGGACACTCAATTACTCCTATTCACAGCAAGGTCTTACCAGCACTGTGAGGCCCATTGTGTAGATATGCACTATATAAAAATTCTTTGAAGTGAATTGTTCCACATCACCTATGGGAGATGCAAATCCAGATGGAGGGGGACATACAAAGACCCCTGTAAGGCCGCTTTCGATTCAATCCCAAGAGATCTGCTGTGGGCAAACCTGTTAAAACAAGGAGTCCCTAAAAATATCCTGGTACAACTTAGGGGCCGATTAGGATGAATCCGCATCCTCCAGGCCGGCGGAAGCCACCGCCGGCCTGGAGGATGCGGATTCACCGCTGCGGACATTGGAAACACCCACCGCCACATTAGGATGGCGGTGGAATCAGCGGCGGACGGCAAGTCCGTCCGCCCGCTGATCCGCTGTGTATGCACGCAAATATGGTGGCGGTGTCTGCAAGACACCGCCAGCCATATTAGGATGCAGACGGAAACATGCTTTTCAACTGTGGCTTTTCCGCCGTGGACAAGCATGTGGTCTTTTGTGTTTGGGGGCCCGTTACGGGCCCCCAGGGTGTTAGGGGGTGGGGTGTGCAAATGGGGGGTACCTATGGTACCCCCCTGCTTTGGCATGCACAAGGTGGTGGGCACCACGCGGTGCCTGCCAAGTTGTGCATGCCAAAGTTAAACATGCATATTTTACATTGCGGCGGGTGCTGCTCAAAGCAGCACCCACGGCAATGTAAAATGTACGGGATGTGACCGCCAGGGTGGCGGTCACATCCTAATTGCTACGGAGGGACCGCCGCTGCCCCTGCGGTCGGTCCCTCCACCTCGGCGTCCGTCCGCCATCCTAATCGACCACTAGGTTAGGATACACCTTAGCATGTGTATACCGCCAGGGTGGTAGTTCTTTGTCCTTTTGGTCCTGATGAAAGCTCTGCCAAATTGGTAAACGCGAGCAGGAACATGTCAACCTTTTTTCTCTTTTAAGGATACATCTGGTTCAAATTCACAACCATTTTGTGTCCGTTTCACTTGATTTTAATGTTAGCTTGTAGTTCCCTATTAAAATTAATTTTGGGATCTATCTTGCTTTCTTTTAAATTCACTTTCACAATCACGAAATCACTTCAAAAAAGATCTAAAAATAACAAGCTCCACTGTAATTACAGGTGTTGTAGCACACCAGGGAGACATTAGGTCTTTCCGGTGGGAACCCTATGATGAAGCATGTCACCACCAAGGGTGGTGAGTGAGGGTTCTTTTAAACACTAATTGTGCTGTTCACGATATCACACACTTTTTCACGTTTCTTTTTTAAGTTTGTTTTGGCTCTCTTCTTTTGATTTGCGACGGTAGTCACTCCTATATTGTTGATTAATCTTTATAAGGGGAAGAGGAGTGCCTCACAGTACCCTGCCTCTCTTTTTGTTTAATTGTTTTACTACTTATAAAACTCCATGAAGACAACTTTGCGAAAGTACGCTGGGGATTGGGAGGGAAACTAATGGAGAAGGTACCAGTGAGAAGAGGGGTGCCCTAGGGCTGCGTCCTGGTGCCCACCTTGTTCCTCCTTTACATCAACAAAATGGTGGACTCCTTACTGGATTCAAACCATGACTCCCCCAAGTTAGGGGGTTCCCATTTATGTGCCCTGACATTTGTGGATGACACTATCTTGCTTTCACAAACCCCTGGGGGATTGCAAAACCTCCTTAACAAGCTTGATGTGTACTGCAAAGAAAAGGGACTGGAAATAAACCCATTAAAAACTAAATATATGTGTATCAGGCCTCACAAAAGTTGTAAAAACAACATTATGTTAAATGGTGCACTAATAGAGAGGGTTCACAACTTTGTTTATCTAGGGGTGACCCTAGATTCCAAGCTTTCATGGTGCCCGCACATTAGAAAATCTGGGACGATCTTGATGCAAAAGTCAGCGCCCATCCTGAATAAACTCCATGCCACTCTTACTAAATCTATTACCCCAGCATTGGAGGTATATAAATCTAAGGCCCAAACTGCCAACCTCTATGGCTCTGAGTTGTGGGGCGGGGAGCAAATATCCACCCTAACCGTGGGAGAAAATAGGGTCATAAGAACAATGATCCCTCTCCCCAAAGCACCCCGGTAATCCCATACATGTATGACTTGGGGCTAAAACGTATGGAGGATAGGGCAGTGTTAATGACCTTCTCATATTGGATTAGGTTATGGGCTACCGATGAACTCCTTACTTATAGGCAGGCACTAAATGAACTCATTGCACATGATACCCATGTAACTTTCCCATGGTTGATCAACATACGTAGATGGTTCCGGGACCTGGGGCTTAGTGAGTTCTAGCATATGTGGAGATAAGGCGTTAGATTGGTAAGGGTACTTTTCTATGTACTGCTCAATGGACCAGACAGAGGGACTTGAATTTTTGAACTGGCAGCCAAAGAAGGGCTGCCAGAGCAAGGATAGCTGAGTTGCACTTTGGGATTTTCACTGCTGGAATCGTAGCGCCTGGCTAATTAGCATACCTGCTGCTTTGTTTAGTGCTGGAGTCGTAGCGCCTGGCTAATTAGCATACCTGCTGCCTTGTTTAGTGCTGGAATCGTAGCGCCTGGCTAATTAACATACCTGCTGCCTTGTTTAGTGCTGGAGTCGTAGCGCCTGGCTAATTAGCATACCTGCTGCCTTTGTTTAGTGCTGGAATCGTAGCGCCTGGCTCATATGCATACCTGCTGCTTTGCGATATCAGCGTAGCGCTTTACTTGCCTGCAGTGTAGTTTGGTGCCTGATTGGAACTTGCTGCTTGCTCCTGCACATGTGCTTCTGTAGCGCTTATCTGCTGGTGCGCTGTGAGTGGTGTGAGGAGCTTTTGCCCCATTGTGACGGTGCTTCTGTCCACGTTTAGCCTGTTTACTCTGAAACTCACCCTGGTTTCACTTTAGCCTTGCTGCCGCCATTTGCTGATCGTGCCTCGTCCCAGCCCGTAGCTCCACCCCTCCCAGCTGACCCGCCCTCGCTCCGCCCCCCCCACTTTCCATTTATGTTAGTAGGACCTACGCGCAGCGTTCACGCGCAGCGACCGCGCCCAATTCGCGCCGAAGGTGCGCCAAAGGTAAGCCCGTCTACGCCCGTCCCCGCCTGGACCGCGCCCAGTGCCAGGACCCCTGGCCCTCGCATTGCCCAGCCCTCCCGCATTACCTACGATGCCACCACCCTCCTAGCCCTTAACCCCGGCCGCTACCCCAACTGCGTCCAAGCCGCTCCTGGACACACCCATGGACCTTTCTCATGCTACTCCTGCAAATTCACCGGCACCGTCAACAACTCCGCTACGATCACACCACTGATCCCCGACCCCAACCACCTACAATGCATCTTGCTCAACACCCGATCGGTCCACAGGCACGCCATTGACCTATGGAATCTACTAGACACCATCTCTCCAGACGTCGCCTTCCGAACAGAAACATGGATGAACGCTTCCTCCGCCCCAGACATCACCATTGCCATCCCGGAAGGCTATAAGATCATTCGCAAGGACCGTACCGGCCACACAGGAGGAGGAATCGCTATCGTCCATAAGAAATCCATCCACATCTCAACCAGCTCTGACGTCAATCTCGCCAACTCTGAACACCTTCACTTCCAGATCCACATCGACCCCAAGACCACACTCAGAGGCACCCTCCTTTACAGGCCACCAGGACCCCGCGCACAATTTAGTGAGGACATCACAGACTTCATCACTCCACACGCGCTCCCCTCCAAAGATTACATCCTTCTGGGAGACCTCAATTTTCACATTGAAAAGAACAACGACCGCAACTCCACCACCCTTTTGGACAACCTCGCCAACCTCGGACTTAAACAACTGGTCACTTCCCCCACCCACATCGCAGGTCACACTCTCGACCCTATCTTCACCTCCAGCAACCATGTCTCCTTCAGCCACACTACGGATCTCCTCTGGACTGACCACAGCTGCGTTCACTTTACCTACAACAAGCCCAAACCCAACAACCACCCCCAACCAACTCTGCAAAGAAACTGGAACAAAATCACCATCGACCAGATCTCCTCATCGCTTCTTCTAAACCCCCCAGCCCACTCCTCAAACCCCGACCAAGCCGCCACCAACCTCACCCTATGGTTATCCAACAGCGCCGACATCCTAGCACCACTGAAAAAACGACATAGCAAACTTGGCAGCAAGAAGGCCTCATGGTTCAACGATGATCTTAAGAAATCCAAGAAACTCTGCCGCTCCCTTGAGAAGGCCTGGAAAAAAGACCCAACCACCGGCACCAAGGACGCCTTCAAAAACGCCACCCGCATACACCACCAACTGATCCGAAAGGCCAAGAAAACCGCCTTCAAGGACCGACTAGATAACAACGCCCACAACAGCAAGGAACTTTTCAACATCGTCAAGGAATTTACCAATCCATCGGCCAACTCTAACGACATCACCCCCTCTCAAGCCCTCTGCGACTCCCTAGCTTCATTCTTCCACAACAAAATTGCAGACATCCACAACAGCTTCGACGACCAACCCGGAGACCAACCCACCCAACCATCTGCTGGACCTTCACCCCCCTCGAACATCCTTAATGACTGGAACCCTATCTCCACTGAGGACACCATCCGCCTGATGAACTCCATCCACTCAGGATCCCCCACAGACCCATGCCCTCACCACATCTTCAACAAAGCAGACTCCATCATAGCACCGCACCTCCGAGACGTCATCAACTGCTCAATCAACTCCGCCACCTTCCCGGAAAGCTGGAAACACGCTGAACTCAGCGCCCTTCTGAAAAAACCCACAGCGGACCCCACCAAACTCAAAAATTACCGCCCCATCTCGCTCCTTCCATTCCCGGCCAAAGTCATCGAGAAAGCTGTCAACAACCAGCTCGCCGCCTTCCTCGAAGCCAACAAATCCCTCGACTCCTCACAGTCCGGCTTCCGAGCAAAACACAGCACTGAGACCGCCCTAATCGCAGCAACAGACGACATTCGAACTCTATTGGACAATGGAGACACAGTCGCCCTCATCCTCCTCGACCTCTCCGCAGCCTTCAACACAGTCTGTCATAGCACCCTTCTACAGCGCCTCAGAAACATCGGAATCCAAGGAAAAGCACTAGAATGGATCACCTCGTTCCTCACCGGAAGAACCCAGAGAGTCCGCCTTCCACCATTCAAGTCAGAGGCCACTGAAGTCATCTGCGGCGTACCACAAGGATCCTCACTCAGCCCCACCCTTTTCAACGTATACATGAGCCCCCTCGCGGCCATCGCCCGCCAACACAACCTCAACATCATCTCCTACGCGGATGACACTCAACTGATCCTATCACTCACCAATGACCCTAGCACCGCCAAAACTAACCTACACGAAGGAATGAAAGAAGTAGCCGAATGGATGAAACACAGCCGTCTGAAACTGAACTCGGATAAAACAGAAGTCCTCATCTTAGGTACCTCCCCCTCCGCATGGGACGACTCTTGGTGGCCAGAAGCCCTTGGAAAAGCACCCATCCCGACAGACCACGCTCGTAACCTGGGCGTCATCCTGGATTCCTCACTTTCAATGAACAGACAAGTCAACGCCGTCTCCTCATCCTGCTTCAACATTCTTCGCATGCTCAAAAAAACATTTCGTTGGATCCCCACCGAAACTAGGAAAACGGTCACCCACGCTCTGGTCACGAGCCGACTGGACTATGGAAATACCCTCTACGCCGGTACTACCGCTAAACTCCAGAAAAAACTCCAACGGATCCAAAACGCCTCAGCCAGGCTCATATTAGACATCCCGCGTAAAGAACATATCTCTGGTCACCTGAAAAACCTCCACTGGCTTCCCGTCAATAAGAGGATCACTTTCCGGCTCCTAACCCACGCACACAAAGCACTCTATGAAATCGGACCAGAATGCCTCAACACACGACTGTCCTTCTACACCCCCTCCCGCCAGCTACGATCATCCAACCAAGCCCTTGCCACTGTACCTCGCATCAACAAAACCACCATGGGAGGTAGATCCTTCTCCTACCTGGCAGCTAAAACCTGGAACTCACTTCCCACTTACCTTCGACTTACCCAGAACCACCTAGGATTCAGAAAGCAACTTAAAACGTGGATATTTGACAAGTAATTCCCCACCCCTCCTCAAGCGCCTTGAAACCCTATGGGTATGTAGTGCGCTATATAAATTCTCTGACTTGACTTGACTTGACTAGCACCACCCAGAAAGGCTGACTGCAGACTCAAAAAAGGAACTCAAGAGGGTCTACTGGAGCCCAGTTGTGCAAAAAGTCCTACAGAACAGTAGCACCAGCTCACTCACAAATGAATTCCTGATAGTTAAACCCACCCCCCATTTCGAGGTTTTTCTCGATCAAATTGACCCTTAACTTGCAAAATTCTGTATTTAAAATTTAGGTACGGGACTCTCTGTGTTAGGTCATTTACAGCCAATTGGGAAAAGTCCCGTAATGGGGTGGAGGATAGTGAGTGTACAATGTGCCAGCTGGCTATGAAGGAAAACATACCTCATGTTCTCCTATTTTGCCCCACTTATATGAAAGCCAGACAGAAATGGATTGTACCGTTGGGAAGAAAAATGGATGTGAGGAGATATGATGACATGCTACGTATTTTAAAAAAGATAACACCCAGCTTATTGTTTTTGGAGTTTCGAGATTTTTATTGGCTGCTAACTATATAAGAATGAAGAAGGGCCTGAATTGTAACTAGGATTTTATAATAAGTGAACTAAAGATCATCAACTGTGCATTATATGACCATGTAGATGATAATTTTTATTGTACATAGTATTTAATGTTTTATTAATAAATGTGCTCTTAGTAATTTTTTACTTTAAATGACTTTGTAAAAATATTACAGGGGCACAAGCATCCCTGGGGAAATCATTACGATGAAAAAACGTTGCACTTTATATCTCTAACTGACCATTACACAGAGAACTTAATGATTGTCTTTCTCCTTGTACTGATTTGATTGCACTTTATTCTGGAACTGCATATTTGTCCCAATGTAATGCTCAATAAATTAGCAATTCATAATTTTGAACATTATTATATTAGACTGGAAGGATGTAAACATTGTATGATATTGCTTTTTCTTTTATGATTCTTTGAATCGAATAAAGATGTTTTTGATGATGACCCATGTAAGTTGTCTCATGACAGTCTCTTGGCTTAAAAGTATTGGCCATCAGATTTCGTCATGGACTGCCCAAATGGAAAAGTTGTACATGTACACTTTTTGTAAGTTGTCGTCTTTTCTACACAATGACTTTTGACACACATCTGCTTGCGTGACAGTGCAGGATTAGTTTCTCTCATTGCTTACAATTCCACTTTGTAAGTACACTATCGTGAGACCTTGACAATTTAGTACAAGTCCTGTACACATATTGTGCAAATGTTATTTGTCCATGAAGTGACATAGCTACCACAAGAGAATGAACAATGTCAGCCTAGCGGAAGCCTCTAAACAGAAGCATGGATACTAATATTATAAATACACACGCATATCAGAGTAGCGCTCTGCTGTCATTGCAAGGTCGCTGTGTTGAAGTCTCATCCCAGCTGATTCCTTTTTACCCTCTGTGAGGAGGGATGTCCAACTTGTCACTAAGACGGGCACCTGCATACACTTACCTTCAGGCAATGAGGAGTTAGATCATCCAGTAGGGGATTCTTGGCAGAACAACCGCCATAGGCAACTAGCTTAGGGAGCACATTGTAGGAGTACACTATACCCAGTACTTATATGCCAGCATATATTTTCTGTCTTAGCACTTTTATCTGCTTCTGTCTGATAATCATTGCCGCGCATATCTTTTATACAAGAATCACAATGGTTCAACAAATATTGAAATGCTGCTTTGTGTATTTCTTGTGTACCTTTCCCATGAGTGACTTGGTGAAAAGGTTCTAGATCTGTTCCCGCGATCCCTTGGGGAGTCAGGGTGTCACTGTTCTGAGGTTGTCCAAACCATTTGTAACTTTTTTAGGTTTAGGGGTACACATAGTGGCAGTGTGAGCCAACTGGTCTATAGGCCAACATATTCTGAAGGGGGGATAGAATCAGCCTGGCACCATTTCAACATTTCTGTTGTCCAACAAATGAACAGTTCCTACTGAGACAGTGCAAACCATACGACACCACACCCACAAGCACCACAACCACACCAATCACCACAACACACTTATCAAAACCAACATACTCACACAAAAGCACACATACACACAAAACAACACCAACCAAAAGCAAATGCACACACTGACCAGAATATCAAACACAAGCCAAAAAACACACATCCAAACATACATAAGCAATACCAGACTGACATGGAATTGCCAAACTTACAGACACAAGCAATTCACCCACTCTAGCTCCCTCTCCCTCAAAAATCCAACTCTCTAACACTCCTCCCACCCTTAATCCTCCTTCCAATTTCTTCTATTATCTGTATTTGACCCCTACTAAACCTAAACCCACCCCTTCCATGACAAAGCCTTGAGGTGCCTGCTATGTCCCATTAGATGCCCAGTGCTTGGGAGTTGTTTAGGAGGCACATTATGGAATTGGAAGCCACAAAGAGTTGTGGTTGAAAACACTTTATTTCCTCCTATTTGTTTTTAATTTAGAAAAAGTTCTTGGGAGAATGATCTCAATTATAAATAAAAATTATTTTGCAAAGTTAGTCTAAACATTATTCTTCATTTACAATTAATTGATTATTTAAAATCTTAATGATGATAACATGAAATACATTTTCTTAGTTACATATAGAACAGAAAATACAAAAGATTTTTTAGGTTTAAATATTTTTATTAAGCAAGGCAGGAGACAAGCGTGCCAGAATTGGGCCACGCAGGGCTCATCAAATCTGCTAGTAAGTGCTTTGGGAATACGGAAGCAACACATAACAAATAAAATCCCGCCCGCCACCCAAAAAGAGGAAGAGAAGGAAAAGAAGAAATACATAGAAAGAACCACCCCGCCCCGGTCCATTACTTCGAAATACCGCTGCGTAGACCGGTTTGTCAGTATATAAAGCTAGGGTAATCTATGGGGAGGAGTCTGGTGAGGTAAGGTGCAACAGGCGCAAATATTTCAGGCAGTAGAACTCCCAAAACCCTAGAGCTAACAAAATGAGGAATGGCTGACAGAGGTCACTGAAGGAGAAGCCTTTCTCGGCCAAGGTAAGGAACATTTTTTCCAATCCAAGTACATGCCAGAATTGCTGGTGCCACCCTGTGTGTGCTGGGATTCGGGGGGGTCTCCAATGTATCAATACATTTTGAATGGCTGTGCCTGTGGCTATGGCTATCTGCTTCTCTCGTCTACCTTTCAAGCGGTAAGTGAGCGAGTTTGGTACCCCAGTAAGACATATGCAGGAAGCCTAGGAAGTTCCATGTCCAGGTATTTGTCGACCTCGTCAAGTATGTGCGTCCAGTAAGTCTGAAGATGTTCGCATTCCCACAAAAGGTGAATCAGCTTGCCCCTCTTCCGACACCCTCTCCAACAGTCAGGACTCTGTGTAGCGTCAGCCTGGTGTAGTACCAGTAGTATACATGCTTGGTGAATGTTTTGGTTAGGCGACATGTGCAGCTGTGTGGCGCGCTCTATGGCATGCACCCTCCCATTCCTTGGAGCTAAGGCTCCGCCCCAGGTCTCTCTCCCAGCGTGCGCGCCCAGCGTGATAAGTGTGGATATATCTGGACAAGAGCATCTTATACAAATTCAAGATCAACTTCTTGTCCGAGGACCGTGTGATGAGCCACCGTTCAAATTGGGTGAGAAGCCTAGTCGCTTGTGTTTGGTTACCAGGGTGCATGGCCCAGTGCCGCACCAGCTTCTCTCCAGAGCGCGAAGGTCTGCAAACCCATCCCGGAGCTAAAGTCCGGATTATCAAAGAGGGAGGTGAGCGGGGAAGGGAAAGTCGTTAAGGGGTGACGTGTATTGGTCCGGTCCCAAAAGTTAAGGGCTGCATGCTCCACCTGTGAAGCGTATAAATTGAGTGGGTATTGAGATTTCCATAGAACGGGAATTTTCATGAGAGACGTACCAGTTACTGCATGGTCCTTGAAGAGCCAGTGTTTCTCTGATTCAGCTCAGCCAAATGTCAAAGCTGCGCGCCGTTATAGTGAAGCATGAGATCTGGGATTCCAAGTCCCCTCTCGTTGGGTCGAGGAAGCTAGCTAACCGCTTCATTCTCGGCTTACACCCCTGCCAGATGAAAAGATAAAGGTTGGACTGCACCCTTTGTAGCCAGCCTCTAGCGGGTGGCAGGGGGAGCGTCAAAATTTGGGGAGGATCGTCATTTTAATGGCCGCGATGCGCCCCAGCCCCGAGATTGGGTAGTGTTTCTATTTCCACAGCGCAGAGCGAATGTGTGTGTGAAGGAGGGAATAATTGACTTTCCTCATGGCCGGCAAAGTTGTAGCCAATTGTATTCATGAATAGTGGACAACCTCATCAGACCACTGCAGGGGGTGTCTGGCCTGAAGGTCCCCCCACAGTTGTGGTGGCAAGGAGAGATTCTGCGCCGTGGATTTTGTCAGATTGACCTTGAAGACGAAGGCTCTCGCGAAGGAGTCCAATTCCTCCAAAAAGGTCTCCAAAGCAGTTGAAGGGTTCGTGAGAGGGACCAAAATGTCATCCGCGTATAGACCCTCCAAAGCAAATACCTGTGATCTAAGGGTGGTCTCTGACCTTCTGTGCCACAGGTTCCATGTAGAGGGCAAAGAGCAAGGGCAACAACTAGCACCCCTGCCTTGCACCTCTACAAATAAGAAATGGTGTGGATGTGTGACCATTAATTTGTACTGTAGCTGTAGGGAAGCAGTAACAATTAAAAATGCGCGTCCGCATTTTGTCTCCAATGCCTGTTCAAGATAGGGCCAGTGGACCCGATCGAAGGCCTTCTCTGCATCTATGGTGAGGAGCATGTAATCTGCAGGGATGCAAAAGGCCTTTTCTATAAAATTTGTGACCTGTTTGGTGTTGTCACTTGTTTTCCTCTGAGGAATGAATCCAGCCTGGTGGGGGTCCTCAAGCCCTGCATATAAGGGCCAAGCCGCGTGTCCAAGATCCCTGTGCATAACTTCAAGTCAATGTTTAAAAACGAACCAAGCCGATATGACCCGCATGTCGCCCTGTGCTTCCCCGGCTCGGAGATAACAGCGACCGCCACCTCTACCATGGAAGAAGGGATTGTCCCGGGCATTGCATAGGAGTTAAGAGCGGGAGAGCAGGGGGTAAGTGTTGAATAGAACTGCTTATAAAAGGCAGCGGTGTAACCATCTGGGCTAGGCAACCTGCCCAACTGCAAGCGAGCAATGGCTGCCATGACTTCTGGTCTAATCTCTCTCTCTCTATGTGAGTCGTCTGTTCCGTTATTAGAGCGGGCAGGCGAGCCTGAGCTAGGTAGGCATCAATATATTTCCTCTCCAAGGGCTGCTCGTTGTAAAGTTGTGCATAAAAATTGTGAAATGTCTCGTGATAGCCGCATCGTCCAAACGTAGTGCTCCTGTGTGATCTTTAATATCCCGGACCCCTACACGCTGTCGAACTTCCCCAAGCTTGTGTGCAAGCAGCTGCCCACACTTATCTCCGCCAACATAGAAGGAATGTCATAGGTGCATCGTGGCATATTTCGCCTTGTCGCGGACAAGGGCAGCTAGCTGTGCCCGAGCTGTGGTTAGCTGTCACCAAATACGTGGGGCCCGGTGTGTTGATGCATCTGCTCCAATTTGCACACCTTTTGTGTCAATTCTTCCCTTTTCGTCCTACGCTCCGCATTGTTAGCGGAGGAAATGGCTTGGATTTCTCCCCTAATTACTGCCTTAAGGGCCTCCTACCAAGTGCAAAGGGCTGTGTCAGGGCTATTGTTGTGCGATAAATAGTCATCGAGTGCTCGCTGTATCTGGGCGATTGTGTCCGGCCGGTGTAATAGTGTGTCCTGGAACCGCCAGTGTCTGGTCGGTCGTTGTATCTGTGGGAGGGTTAATGTAATCACTACTGGGGGATGATCAGACAGGGTCGCCCCCAACATATCAGCCAAAAGCGTGGCATTCCGGAGAGCCTTCGAACCTATAAACTAATCTAGTCTGGCATATGTTTTGTGTATGTTAGAGTAAAAGGAAAATTTGCATGACCGAGGTGTCTCCACAGGACTGTAAGGCCTATATCCTGCAATCTGGTGAGCCCTGCAGATAAGAGGGCACCAACCTGGCTTGTGCGCTGCACCAATCTGGCCAAGTCATTATCGAACTCCAAGTTGAGGTCTCCCCCTATCAAAATGTGGCGTTCCTGAGTAACCGTCACCTCAGTGAGTGCCTCATGTAAGAATCGTTCTTGACCCTCGTTAGGTGCGTAGATAGATCCCACAGTCAGAGTGTGTCCCCCTATAGTAAATTGGTACTTGAGAAGCCTGCCCTTTATTTCGACACCGTTTTGCGCTTCCCTCCCTTTAAAGCCCTTTGAGACCAAGATGGACACTCAAGCGGTCTCAGTGGGTCTAGAGGAAAAAAACTGTGTTGGGAAGGTGCAGGACCGGAGCCTGTGACAGTCCCTGGGGAGGAAGTGCATCTACTGAAGAAGGCAAATATCCACACCTGTACTCTCCAAATGAGAGAGGAGTGCCCTGCGTTTAATGGGATTATTGAGTCCTCTCACATTAAGAATGAGGATCTGAACTGGGGACTGTGGCATCTAGACCTCAGGGTGGAGCAGCGCCAATCACGTACCCCTGAAGGACAAGGACCCGGGTAGGGCCTATATGGGACTCTACTCAACGCCAGCCTGAGAAAAAAGAAGAAATAGCACTCTATGGACCGAGGGCTCCACTGGAATAGGAAAGAAAGAGGAAGAGTGTAAAGAGAACAACAAAGCAAAGACCCCCCAATACATGGAAAAAAAAAACGCAACAAGGCGCAACAGGCGCCCAAAGGAATCTGATATTCGATCATAGTCCGTCATCCAAGGATGAGCAGAGGAAGAGTCTGTTGGGTTATCGTGTGGCCTATGTCAACTCATACCCCGTCCCCTCCAGCCCCCCCAAAGCATTGAAGGAAGAATACATCACAGTAACCAGGTTTAGTCACATGGTTGACGCCTTGGCCAGGGCTTCTGGCAGGGCCTCCAGGGCAACATGTTGCTTCTTCCTGACCCCCATGGGATCCGGAAGATGGATGCGTTGTTACTGCTTTCTCCATTTTGGTCTGCCATCGTTGGGCCCCGGGTCTGAGCTCTCTCCCTCATCCTTGTCCTCCGGGACGGTGATCGCCAAAAGTTTTCTGGCTTCTGACAGGGAGCGGAGCTGATACAATTTGCCATCATGCCAGAATACGAGGCGGAACGGTTGTCCCCAGGAGTAGGGGATATTGCGTTGGGCCAGACGTTCTTGCATTTCTGGAGCGTGATAGCTGCAAGATCCTGGTAAAAGGTGGGCGTCTGGTTGCGGAAGGAGATCTGTTGAAGCGAGCGGGCTTTGTGCTAGATTTCTTCCTTGGTGTGGAAGTCCTGGACACAGACCAAGATGTCCACCAAGGGTGCCGTCACCGCCCTGGGTGGGCCCACTCTGTGCGCACGGTCTAGCATAAGATCAGTGTCCAGTGGATTGCCCAGGACGTGGTTGAAGAGCTCTCACACATATGTAAAGATGTCACCAGCTTCTTCATTGGTATCCACCCCTCAAATCCTAATGTTGTGGTGGCAGGGGCGGTTCTTGAGGTCCTCTAAGTGAGATTGCACATCTACATGTTGCTCATGTATTCGGACTACCTCCTGCTGTATAACCGCCAATTCCGTGTCCTGGGCATTGTTCCTGTATTCCAGGGTCGCCACCTTCTCCCATACATTGTCCACATCTTTGCGAATGTCCTTGATCTCTGCTGTGAGATCACTTTTCATGGTGTAATGGTCATCTCCCAAGGCAGAGAATAGGGATTCCAAAAAGGGCTGTGTCACTGGTGCTTCTGATGAGGCCACCATCTGCGCCACCACACTCGGCCGTTCCGAATCTCCCGAACCTCCTCCTTGTGCCTTGACAAACAAGTTCTTAAGTGATTTTTCTCTGGTGGCGGATTTGTCTTCTCTATCCCTGGTGGATGTCATACTCAGCGTACCTCGTGCCACTGGCACCAGCGGCCAAGTATAGGGCTAGGGTGAAAGTCCCTGCAGCACAACCTCAGTCAGTTCAAAGGTCCCACACTTTCTCCCAAGGGTTGGATCTTTGAGCACAAACAGGAAGCCGCGCTAAGTGTGGGAAAATATGCCCACCAACAAACGGCCGGGCCCCCTACAGGGTATTTGGGCGTCTTTGCTGTCGGGGCCCAGGAAAGGTCGTGGCACACTGCAATGGGAGCCAGAAGAATGCAGGGAGGCAAGATCGGTAGTCTGTCATTTGTGCACTGCCACCCCTGGGGACATGGCAGAGTGTTGTGAGGGGGAAGTCCAGGCTAGGCCAACACAAGGCACCACACTCACTACCGGGTTCAGAACTCCCTCTGTAAGACAAGTTCCGTCTCCACAGGCCCAGCACCGGGGAGCCACAAAGCAGCGCTGTCTGCGCCGGACAGTCTGACACATCCTAGGGTCCAATAGCAGGGCAACTGGCCAGCAATCCTCCTTGCAGCAAGCTTAAACAAGATCCCCCTTCGTGGGCACTGGGCTGAGTGCGCAACCACAGGCCCAATGCCTAAGTGTGGCCACTGCGTGGCTTAGTGCGGCCTGAATGCTTCCAGGAGGCTTCAGCAGTCAAAATTGCAACAGGGGGCGAGAGCGGCAGTACGGCCCACCACAGCACCTCTCCAATGCACTCCACGGGGCTGAAAGCTGAAGCGCCTCCCGACAGCCCGCTTTACGCCGCACTGGCCTCGGTGCACTTGTGTGGGATCACCGTGCGCACCGATGCTCGCAGGAAAGGCCGCAGTTTCTCCCAAGATGTCACCCAGTATGCAGTCGCCAGTTCCCGCTGTCACTACTCATAGAGCGGGTGTGGTGGGGTGATGTCTCTGGGACCAGCTGGTGTTTCAGGAGGAAATCCCTGTTGTGGGTGCAGAGAGAAAGTTACGGCCATGGGCCCAAGGTCAAGGTATGCACATCCAGCGTGACCCAATGGGGTACCGATTGTGTCTAACAGGCTCTTGGGAGGCAGGGCTGCAGCAGGGTACGGGTCGGTAGCGTGACTCACCGCATCAACTCCACAGAATGTTCAGCGGGGCGGAAGGCCGAAGCACCTCCTTACGGTCCGCTCCTCTCTCCGCTGGCCCCGGGGCACCTGTGTAGGGTTGTTATGCGCAAAGGATATCACAGAAGAGGCCGCCGCACGTCTCGAACTGGCGCTTAGAGCTCTACCGCCAGCCGCCGCAGCCATCTGATGTAACGGTAAATGCCCCGTCTGAATGTCTGGTGTCTCAGGCAAGGCTATGCCCTCCACTTCTGGAAGCTTAGTGCCCCAGCTTCCCCAGCACGACCGCACCATCTGTCGCCTTACACTACTCCCCGGTGCCCAGGTCTAATTTAGGCCGGAAGCCTCAAACGCAGTGACAGAGACCCGGGGCTGCTCCTGGTGAGTCGTATACTGTGCTAGGGTGCTGTAGGAAACAATTCAGCTGTCTCTCATGCGATACAGGGCCAAAGGCTGGTGCAATATGTTGGCCGGTGGAGAAGAGAAGGCACAGCACGTCTTAACTCTTTACCATCTTGGCCATGCCCCAAAAGATTTTTTAATGACATTTTTGTCAAATCCAAACATTAGAAATAAATGGACATAAAAATGTTGGTGTAAGCATTCCTCATGATAATGGACACTTACACCCAACAAAAAATAGAAATTTGTATTTTTAAGTGTTAATGCAGGTGGTTTATTTTAACTTGATCACTGAAAAAATAAACACAAATGCACCACAGCTTAATAAAAAAATGAAATGAAATTCAATAAAATACAGCTAATGAACTAGACAAGGGGAAATGTTACATGAATAAATAAAAATATGATTTAAGTTTAGAACTAACATTGATTTCCAATGTATTAAAAAATGTTTTAGTTGTCTAGTGCAGTTCCTCATTTATATTAAATGTAATTCTAAAAAATATGTGCAATGCATATATTTATAATTTGATAGGATATGAAAAATAATTAAACACACCTGAACACATCATGGGATTAATTTATGAATAATTGGGCAAGGTCAGCTACGCAAGTCTTTTTCCTGCACTGACCTATGCCAATGTGAAAGGGCAGGAATGCAACGTATTTATGAAATACAGTGCATTCAGGTCCTTTCCACTTGTGCTGGCGAACAATTTGTAGTCTAGTGCTAATATAGGCTACCCTTGCTCCATGGTACAAGGGTGCCTCCATTGCAGGCAGGATTGTTTTTGTGCAGGAAGGGGCACCTTCCTGCACAAAAACAATTCAGAGAGGCGTTTTCCTCTTTCTGTGTGTGTTGCAGAAATATGTATCCTTGTTATGTCTGTTCTGGGAGGTGTAAGGTTTTGGCACTACCCCAGGTTTACGTGATAAGTAAATCTGAGGCAGCATCAAAATCCATAGGTGTTGCATGGGAAAACACACCACAACGCATATAGTATGCCTCCTTGGCACAGAGTAAATCAAAACAGTGACTTGCGCTGCTTTATTTTACTCCATATCCATGAAGCCATGCAAAGTCACGCAGAGTGGCGTTGCATTGTCTCATAAAAATGATTGAGATACTTGCGCTGCCGGAGCTTCAATAAAAGCGACGCTCCGGCGGCGCAAGCCTCTCACAAATTGGTCCCTAAGGAGCTTATTTACAAGCCCCTTGCGCCACCCCTTCGTCACTTTTCCGATGTTAGAAATGACGCAAAAGTGGCGCAAGGGACTTCTAAATAAGCCCCTAAGTATTTTGATTTATGTCCAATTTTGTGTAAGTGTCCATTATCATGATGGAAGCTAGCACCAAATTTGAAAAAAAGAAATAAAGTAGGTAATACAGGTGTGATTCTTAAATTTTCTTAATTGACAACTTTACAGACATATGCATTACACATTAGAATAAAATTGCTTGTAAGAGAAATTTAAAAATGCATAAATCCATACCAAACATAAATAAACAATTCAAAAGAAGAAGATTAAATTAAATTCTAGCTACAACAGAGTTTATTTGCTTCTTGGTCAACTAGCAGCTGCAAAGGCTGGACATGGACAATTGGGTTCATGATGGAAACAGAAGGGGAAAAAAGGGTAATTTTCTACCTTGCATCACTTCAAAACAGCCAACTCAGGTGTGGATGTTTACCCACACAGTTACATTGACAAGAACACACATAGAGGTCAATTCCGATCCGGTAAAATCCCCTACGAATCGCAGTACGGTCCGTTTTCCCCATGCGATTCGTACACCTACACCCTCCCCTACATACGATGAAGTACAATCATAACCCAAAGTATTTCAACATACGATTCATACCAAACACCGTACGAACCAAAAATACATACGATACATATCCGGGTTACGCTGTATGCGCCGTGCTTACGTAAACAGGCATCAGTTTCCGGCCCAGCAAGTAAGATTCTGGTCGGCGACACTCCGTACAACCCTACTTCTATGGGAGCTGAAAACTACCGTTCCGGTCAGAACCGCACCCCGGTACGCGACAGACACGCCATGAACCTCATCGACCGTGTCATCCCAGTCCTGTACCCCTACGACCTGTTGCACGGAAACCTTCGACGGCGCAGACGGTGAGTACAACGTACTGCAACAACAGAAGTGTACATGTACGGTGCGTCACACGCTCGTGTATATCACCATTGCAATAGTGATACGAGCCACACACATGCCATTAATGTTGAAGTACGGTGCGTAACACGCTCGCGTATATCACCATTGCAATAGTGATACTAGCTGCACACACGCCATTAATGTTGGGGGACGGTGCGTCACACGCTCGCGTATATCACCATTGAAATAGTGATACGAGCCACACACACGCCATTAATGTTGGGGGACGGTGCATCACACGCTCGCATATATCACCATTGCAATAGTGATACGAGCCGCACAGACGCCATAAATGTTGGGGGACGTGCGTCACACGCTCGCGTATGTCACCATTGCAATACTGATACGAGCCGCACACACGCCATTTATGTTGGGGTACGTTGCTCAAATCTGAGGGATGTGTGGATATGACTCCCAGCAGTGCCCAGACATAGGAGGGGGGATGCACAGGACTCCCAGCAGTGCCCCGACATAGGAGGGGTGGGTGCACAGGACTCCCAACAGTGCCCAGACATAGAAGGGGGTTGTAGATATGACTCCCGCAGTGCCCAGACATAGGAGGGGGATGTAGATATGACTCCCAGCAGTGCCCGGACATAAGAGGGGGGTGTGCGTAGGACTCCCAGCAGTGCCCAGACATAGGAGGGAGTGTAGATATGACTCTCAGCAGTGCCCAGACATAAGAGGGGTGGTTGCAGAGGACTCCGAGCAGTGCCCAGACAGAAGAGGGATGGGTGCAGTGGACTCCCAGCAGTGCCCAGACATAGGAGGGGGGTGTAGATATGACTCCCAGCAGTGCCCAGACATAGGAAGGGGGTGTGCGTAGGACTCCCAGCAGTGCCCAGACATAGGAGGGGGGTGTAGATATGACTCCCAGCAGTGCCCAGACATAGGAGGGGGATGTGCGAAGGACTCCCAGCAGTGCCCAGACATAGGAGGGGAGTGTAGATATGACTCCTAGCACTGCCCAGACATAAGAGAGATGGCTGGATAGGACTCCCAGTAGTGCCTAGACATAGGAGTGGTGGCTGGATAGGACTCCCAGCAGTGCCCAGACATATGAGAGGGATGTAGATATGACTCCCAGCAGTGCCCAGACATAGGAGGGGGGTGTGTGTAGGACTCCCAGCAGTGCCCAGACATAGGAAGGGGTGTAGATATGACTCCCAGCAGTGCCCAGACATAGGAGGGGTGGCTGGATAGGACTCTCAGCAGTGCCCAGACATAGGAGGGGGGTGTAGATATGACTCCCAGTAGTGCACATACATAGGAGGTGGTGTAGATATGACTCCCAGCACTGCCCAGACATAGGCGGGGTGGCTGGATAGGACTCCCAGCAGTGCCAGGACATAGAAGGGGGGTGTAAATATGACTCCCAGCACTGCCCAGACATAGGAGGGGGGTGTAGATATGACTCCCATTAGTGCCCAGACATAGGAGGGGGTGTAGATATGACTCCTAGCAGTGCCCAGACATAAGAGGGGTGGGTGCAGAGGACTTCCAGAAGTGCCCAAACATAGGAGGGGTGGCTGAACAGGACTCTCAGCAGTGCCCAGACATAGGAGGGGGTGTAGATATGACTTCCAGCAGTGCCCAGCCATAGGAGGGGGGTGTGCGTAGGACTCCCAGCAGTGCCCAAACATAGGAGGGGGGTGTGCACAGGACTCCCAGCATTGCCCAGACATAGGAGGGGGTGTGCACAGGACTCCCAGCATTGCCCAGACATAGGAGGGGTGGCTGGATAGGACTCCCAGCAGTGCCCAGACATAGGAGGGGATGTAGATATGACTCCCAACAGTGCTCAGACATAGGAGGGGGGTGCGTGTAGGACTCCCAGCAGTGCCCAGACATAGGAGGGGGGTGTGCACAGGACTCCCAGCATTGCCTAGACATAGGAGGGGGGTGTGCACAGGACTCCCAGCATTGCCCAGACATAGGAGGGGGTGTAGATATGACTCCCAGCAGTGCCCACACAAAGGAGGGGGGTGTGCGTAGGATTCCCAGCAGTGCCCAGACATAGGAGGGGGTGTGCGTAGGACTCCCAGCAGTGCCCAGACATAGGAGGGTGGTGTGCGCCTAACTCCCAGCAGTGCCCAGACATAGGAGGGTGGTGTGCAGAGGCCCCCCAGCAGTCCTCAGTGAAAGGGGGCATTATCATTATCATACAACAACTACTTGTGTGTATGTTTACAGCCCTAACCTGTGACAGTCCTGATAGTGCCATAGCAACACATAACTTACAGCAGTGTCCCACTCCATGGAGGTTTAATACCTGTCCCACACTACGTGACACACCACATGTGGGTGTGAAGTCAGATGACACATGCGGATCCATCCATGGAGTTTGCAGGGAACCTACACACCATACCATCATGACTCAATAGTGTATAGTCATGTAATAGCCCACCAAACAAATAGAGCAAAAAGGATAAACACACTGTCATGTATTTCCCGGCCCTGATATGAATGTACAGGTGGTGAAACATGTACTGTTTCATGGAAGGAACAGGGTTGAAACATCTTAGATACAAATCAATACATTTGGAGTTGTGTGCACTAATTCCCTGCATTACAAATCAAAACATAAGGGTAAGGCTGTGATCTTATATATCTGCATAGTGTGAACAAGGCAGATGGTGTCCATGATGGCATTTATACATAATACAAACACAACTACAGTGAGTAGCATGGATGACACAGATCAATGAGCACAACTCATCTGTGAGCAGGCGTGGCCATTGCCAAAGGGAAGTTCCAAAAAAAGGAACTCTGCACAAAAGTACCCACAACAATTGTGCAACTGTCTGTAGTGAAGATCTCATGTGTCACTGAGGAAGGTACACCCTTTTGGACAATGTCTGTTTGCAAACTGCACACACACTAATCAAGAGAATTTGCTGCAACATTGGGATGGCACATAGATACCATGGGCAACCTCATCACCATCAGAAAATAGACATCTTTCACAATACCAAAACATTAACATGACACCAACTCCTAGGCACACAGCAACTAAAGCAATAGTTCAGAATGAAAAATAAAATGCTTTAGTCAGCTCCTAAATTAAAATTAGTAAATAAATGAGTCCATGGTCAAAGAAGGCAAATGGCCAGTCCAAAATACTGTTCATGACAGTGGTGATGTTGTGGAGGTTGTCACCCCCAAACCTGCCTCCACATGGTGGATTTTGAGGTCTCTGGACCCATGGGGGGCATCATTTGGGTCAGTGACCAGCACCGCAGGGACAGGAGAGGGAAGGGTAAGTGTAGTGGGTGCAAGTGGGGAGGATTCCTCCACAGTGGCTGCTGCATCGCAAAAGGTTGACACATACACTTCGCTGCACACTGCTGCCAGTTCGGACAGGCTACCACCTGACCCCGGGGACACAATGGGGGTGGAGGTAGAGGGTTGTGAGTCAGGTGTAGTGTGTCTGTGGTGGCGTGAGTGCTGTCTGTCCCCAGTCCCTGTGGGTGTACCTACATCCCAATGAGATTGTGTGCCTGGAGAACTGAGCCTAGACCTCTGTGGTCGTGTGCTGGGTGTCCCTGTTGGTGTGTGTGCCCTAGTGTGTCAGTGTGTTCTTTGGACAGGTATGGGAGAGGGGATGTAGATGGGTCTGAACGAGTGGGGGGCGGACTGCTGCAGGAGGGCAACTGCTGCCATCAGTATTGAGTCTATGGACAATAGACTCCGACGTTGGTCAAACATGCTATCTGACATGCCCTCCATGAATGACAACAACTGTGTCAGTATCTGTGTTTGGCCATGGAACACAGTCAGCATTGATGTCTGACCAACAAGAATCTGCCGGAGTAGGTCCAAAGACTCGGCAGTAAGGGCAGCAGGGGAGACAGGGGCAGGGGCTGCGGTGCCGGGGATGAAGGAGACATGTGGGGCAGCATGGACAGAAGGAACACTAACAACTGGGAGGGTGGAGATGGGTCTGGAGAAGGCGGGGACAGACACGGAGATGGAAGAAGGTCCCACCGCATATGCTCCCTCCTCCAGGGAGTCAGATGACGATCCGTACACATTATATGAAGTGTCACCTCCAAAAGGTACGGACGGTTGACTCCCCTCACCCTCCATGCCACTAGCTTCCTCCAAATCCTCAGCGCTGGTGGCACTGTGGCTGGGTCCCTCCTCCTGGTCCGTGCTCATGTCTCCTCCTTCTGGCTCGGGTGATGATGCTGTGGGTAAGGAGAAGAAACAATAAATGCATTAGTCACCTGTACACATATGACACATGAGCACACAATCAGTTGGTTACATAGCAAATCATGGCATGCATCATGAGTAATAACCAGATAGCTCTGCACATATTTGAGACTAGTACTGAACAGTTGGTATTAACACAAAGCTAGTTGGACACAAGGATACCATCAACACACCAGGCACCAACTTCAATGAGAGTTACACTTAGAAGATTCTGTTGGTTCTCATGATAGCAGACCCATATAATGAAGTGATGGCACTTAAAGTTTACTAATAAAAAAGCTTATGTGGTGGCCGTCAGGGCAAACTAACCCACCTCACTCCACAAGGTAACACCACACTCAGAGCCCTGTAAGTACATTTGGATGATCAAAAATTTAAGAAATAGTGTACATCTTGTGACTCACAATACTTCAAACATTCAACATGTATTGAATGTGTACATTTTCTAACTTGTGAAGAGAAGACGTATGTGCCTGCATGAAAGGACACTCACAAGGAAATGCACCAAATAAACATAGACACATTCACTGAAACAGCTGGCACCCGGTCAGATGAAACACTGGTAGGAATAAATGGCTTTTCAGATTTGCCATATACATGGGCCAACGGAGGTCTTGATGGCTTTACACACATTAGTCTGTACAATTGAGAACAAAGGAGTTTCAAGAACCAAAAACCACTGTGTGGACCTGTATATGGAGATCAACGCACAACATTAATCACTAACAATGGGCTCATCCAGAAGCTGAAACAAATTCATTTTTTTGCCGGGTTTCCTCCTTTTTTGTTAATAATACGATACAACAACAGGAAAGAAGACATTTTCATGTGAATCTGATCAAGATACTACATAGGCTAAGATACTGGATTTCTCTGGTAATTATACGCACATCCTCGGAAGATTAGCTCGAAACTATAACAAACAATGGAGCTTTTCTCAATGAAATAGCGATGATAGAACTACATATGCCATGTTTCGAAGACATTTCTGTAGTTTCAATCATACTCTTGCGAGAAGACGCTCAAAATCACGCGCGACTTCTGGGAACGCCAGTGTCGGAGAGGAAGCAGCTCTCATTATGGGGAAGCCTTATAAACAGCACGATAGGCCCCGTTCGGGACCTCCCCGACGGCTCGGACGACCGAAAGAGGTACCGACGGTTAGGTGAGTGTCTGGCGGATTCATTTTGGAGAGGAACAGTGGCCTGACTATTTATGTACTTGTCCAATTAAAACATGCCTAGAAAGAGAGCATCCTTTGTTAATCTGGGGTGATCCTCGTGAGTCTATCCAGGGGTACCTCGGATTACGGGTTTTTTCAATCATAAATCATGAAAGTATGGAAAGGGAGTAAAATTGTATAGTGATGTTGGCACACATTGATTGCGATATTGACGTTATATATCACCAAAACATCAGATGGTGATTTATATAACAAATGAAAGGAAAGATAGATTTCACTGAAGCGAGGAGAGTTTCTCACCAATGGAGTGGGCGTTATGGTTGTAATTTTTATGTATAGAGGAGCCAGAACACCATACAAATGCCTGGTGATGTTTGTGTCCCCTCTAGAGCGGTGCCTCCTTCTCCACGAGCTGTTGCCAGGTGGGGTGAGGCAATTCCTCCATACCCTTGAGGTTAGGCTCAATGGAGTGATATATTCATTAAATGGAAATTATCTGATGGCCATTTATAGCCACATAAGATTGTCCAAAGGCTGCGTATACTGTGACCCAAGACTGTATTATGTACCACATTGATCTCTTATAGATTTTTCCAAGAGGAAAGAGGAGTGTTTTGAAGAATTTACTCAAAGCGTATCCTTTATATCTGTTATTTTTCACTTCACTGAAATGTGTTTTGCAGTAGCATTTTACATCTAAGAGGTCCTGATGAAAGCACTTGGTTTACTTTTCACCTGGTTGTGCTGAAACATGTTGACCAATTCTTATGAATGGACGGTTATTTGTTGAATCCGGCCTTTCTGCACTGTTTTTAATGTTTGTTCGGATCAGACACGAATAAAGTTATTGTCTGATTCCGCTTCAATTTTATATTCACATCACTTTTTTCGCACTGCACTTTATTTCCCATACTCCTTTTGCACATACTACGTGCTCGCATCTGTATAAATCCTAACTTTGAAAACATCCTTGGGCTCCTCCATCACTAGGGTGGAGTGTTAACCCTTTCAAAAGGAGACCCAGATGATGAAGCGTGTCACCGGGATCGGTGAGTGATGGGAATCCGTACAATTTTTTTTATTTTTCTGATCAGTCTTGGTATTTGTCAGTCATTCGTAGTTCTTTGGCATAAGACCACAGGGTATTCTTTCTGTATTTTGATTTGTCTAAAATGGGGCTGTATATCCTGCTGAGTCGGTAAAATTCTGGCCTCTGACCCTACTTCAATGTTATTGTGTTCCTCATCCAGAAGCTGCCAGCTTGTAACACAAAATGTGATAATGTTGTTTCGTGTGCACTACCTTGTGAGACAACTATCATCAGGCACATAAGTGTAACTTACACAAATTGTCATATGTACACATTCAAAACATAAAGAAATAATGACAAGATTTTGGGAGTGCCAGGGTACAATCACTAATGTGAGTCAACTTGAAATATGTCAGTCCTCACAGGGGCATCTGGTACCTGATCATGCAGTTGCTTGCACATAAGACCTACTGGGTGTCATGTGAAGTGGCCCACATGTCCTAAATCTGGACAATGCTCAAGCTAATGGGCTTGCAAATGTGAAAAAACAAAATCATACCTGCATCGTGGACACACCCTCATCCCCAGGCTAAATGACAACACTAGTGTGCACACCAACACAAAACAGCGTTCCACCACAACTACATGCATTGTGTACAAAGAAATGAGGCCCAATCATGTTTTGGAAATAATTACATAGGCTGTCAAGCATAAAATAAAAACACGGTCCCAATCAAAGGGGAAGTGCATGGTGAAACATCAGTCAATCCAATGCCCACACACAGGTCAAGGCAAAATCAGGCAGTCCCATTAGACATCCCCTGCATAACACCCCCATCCCTCAGTTCATGTGATTGATACAGATCAAGAAGTGAGAAATCAGAATTAGGGTACACAAAACTGTGCAGCAACGAGTCCAAAAGTAGCACAAGCTCACCTCGTGGGGATGGCAATACATATTAGTCACAAACAAACAACCACAGATTTCTGTGAATATGCACAGAGGCACTGCCCAGTGTAACCATGCACAAGCCAAATCTTGTATCCAAGTTCAGTGGGTACATGTAGCAGACACACGATTCATACAAACTATGCCAGGCTCCAATGCCACTGAGGCAGATCCATGATAAACACACATTGAAAGGGCACATTATTGCATGAAACATATGACTATGATTCCAGGGTGTGTCTGGTGACTGTAGTGGGCACACTGATCTCTGGTTATGGAATGAGCTAACTATACCATCAATACAGTGTTGGCACCATGCATATCTCACAAATTATGTACATCAGGTCTGAGAACACAACATCGGACATGCATGCTGCAAGGGTGTGCATTCCAAACCTCACACTACTATGTTGAGACACATCATCAGGGCAAACAAATATGAAGCACAAACACAGTGCACAGGTCATGGCACAAGCAAGGTACCAACACATGTCACAGACCTCCCTCCCACATGATGTGCAAATCAATGTGCAGTCTAATTACCTGGCACCCTATAAGAACTTGTGCAAATGCCCAAAAAACACACACCAGGGGACACATGTGGAGAAAGGGGGTGAGGGATGAAAATGCACACCATCTGAATATGGGGAATTGAAAGTACAATGCACAAATAGCCTGGCTGGCTAGACACCCCAACTGTAGGAATAGTTCCAGGCTGCAGAGCACCTCAAGTAGCAGCTGACACACAACACTACAAACAGCCATGTACATACCCCCTTCTTGCTGCTGTCTTTCCTGCAACTGCCTATGGAGGTCGGGAAAGACCACTTTTAGGACCCTGAGCATGTGTGGGGTGTGATGACGGCTCCCACCATGCCGGCGTGGAACTTACAGCTTCAGATGGACCCGGGTGATACGCCGGGTCCAGCCCTGGATGTCCTGCTATCCTTTCCTTATGTTTGGAATCCGTCCGGCGAGGGCCCCCCACAGACCTGACAGCCCTGGCATTGTCCAACCAGATCTCCCCCTTCTCGTAGGCAGTTACCTGTCAGGAAGAGAAAGTGAAACAACATCACTATACATGTTCCATGTGCCAGAGACACACATGCACTACATTGATGATGGGGCAACACACTCACTGATCATGGCACACACTGTACAACACATGCAACTACCGGGTGTGGGATAGGATGTGGCAAGCAGTCACATGTCCTAATCTTGAATTTGAATTTGAATTTGAAAGCGGATTTCTAAAGCGCGTAGCTACCCTAGGGCGTCCCAGCGCTGACATACAACCTATTAATCCAGAGGGGGGGAAGGGGAGATGAGGGATTATGGGAAGAGCCATGTTTTTAGTTGCCTACGGAAAGCGAGTAGATTGTGCTCTCTTCAAATGAACTGTGGAAGGGAGTTCCACAGTTTTGGGGCATTGTAGGAAAACACTCGCCCCCCAGATCGGGCCATTTTTATTCTGGGGATGCTTGCCAGGGAGAGAGAGTCTGATCTGAGTTGTCTGTTTGAGTGATGGGGTTTGATCAGGGATCTCAGGATAGGTGGGCCTCTTCCTTGCATTATTTTTTATGAGATGCAGAGGGTCTTAAATGTGACCCTTTCCTTGATAGGGAGCCAGTGGAGGCTTTTGAGGGCCGGTTTAGCGGAGCATCTGGATGTGGCCCCTGTTAGGAGTCTGGCTGCCGCGTTTTGGACGTATTCTAGTCTATTGATGACTGATGCAGGGGCCCCTAGATATAGGGCGTTTCCATAATCTAGTCTGGAGTTCACGCATAAGCAGTTTCCTAGATTGGAAGGGGAGCAAGTGGAGGATCTTCCGCGCTTTTTGGATGAGCCCGAAGCAGATGCCAGAGGTTTTTCTAGCCTGGGCTTTGAAGTTGAGCTCTTGATCCAGCCAAATACCCAGGCTCTTGACTTCTGCTTTGGGGGTGGGGGGTGCACCCATGCAGGGTGGCCAAGAAAAGGAAGGCGGGAGTTTGCGTGGGTTGCCTAGGAGGAGGTTCTCCGATTTCTCTCTGTTTAATTTTAGGCGTGATTCACACATCCAGTGGAAGATGTTTTCAAGGCAGTCAGCCAGGTTGTCCAGTCTTTTACGTGACTGGTTTAAGGACACCACTAGTTGGGTGTCATTGGCATACATGACTGTTTTTATGCCGAATGGGGCTATGATGTCCTCTAATGGGGACATGTAGACATTAAAAAGCGTGGGGCTTAGGGAGGAGCCCTGGGGGACCCCACACTGGAGGGGAAGAGCACTGTACAGAACTGAGCCATCGGATTCCTGAAAGGTTCTGCCTTCGAGGAAGGATTTGATCAAGGACAGGGCGGTGTCAGACACTCCTGCCAGGCTGAGCCGGTGGATGAGGACGGTGTGGTCCACCGTGTCGAAGGCGGCACTTAGGTCTAGGAGGATCACTGCCACTGATCCTCCTGCGTCTATGATGGTTCTTGCTTCTTTGACCACTGCTAGTAGTGCAGTGTCTGTTCCCTGTCCCGGTCTAAACCCTGTCTGGGATTGGCGCAGGAGATTGTTAGTTTCTAGGAAGAGCGATAATTGGTGGTTCACTATTCGCTCGGCGATTTTGCCGATGAGCGGGAGGAGGGAAATGGGTCTAAAATTCGATAGGTCCTTGGTATCGAGGTGAGATTCTTTAAGAAGTGCCCTGACTGTAGCTTTTTTCCAATTGTCTGGAACTGTGCCTAGTGCCAGAGAGGCGTTGATCAGTTGGGTAAATGGAGGGGCGATGGTGGCGGCGACCAGTTTTAGTTTGCTCGTAGGAGCTGGATCTGATGGAGCCCTGCTTTTCACAGATTGTAGGATGGTCAGAAAAAGATCGGTGGTGACCTGGGAAAATGTTTGGAGGCAAGGAGCCTCTGCACAAGGGGGGGAAGTGACAGGGAGTTGAGAGGAAGTGAGAGGAGGGAGGGATTTGAGGATATTACAAATTTTTGTGGCAAAGAATTCAGCTAGCTGATTGCATCTTGAGCCGACTGGTCTGGTACAGGTTCCGGGTCTGGGGTTTTGGTCAGAAGGCGCACGATGCGCTAAGTTTCTTTGGAGGAGTTTGAAGCTGCCATTATTTTTTTCTCGAAGAAGGTTGCATGGGCATTATACAGGTTTTGTAGTGTTTTATGGCGGATCTGTATTCATTTTTGCTTCCGGTCGCCCAGTCCTTTCTCCAGAGGCGCTCGAGCTTTTTGCACCGTTTCCTAAGTAGGTGTAGTTCTTGGGTGTACCAAGGAGATTTGAGGGTTTTCTTCTTACTGGGGAGGTGTTTGTCGGGAAGGATAGCGTCCAGGGATTGATTGAGCCAGCCACGTAGTTGAACGTCTGCTCTGGATGGATCTGGGTCAAGCACTGGAGAGGTGGAGGCGAGTGTTTGGGCCCATAAAGCCGTATCCAGTTTTTGCAACGGTAGGGATGGTGCTTGGGCCGGAGGACTCTCCGGTACTTTGGCCGACAGCTGTAGCTTGAAGGGGATTATGAAATGGTCTGACCAGGGGACAGGGATAGGGGAATTCACGAGCAGTCTCGAAAGGGTTGTAAAAATAGGGTCCAACAAGTGGCCCTTAACATGGGTTGACTGGTTATTTTTTAAGTCTAGGTTGAGGGAGGCTATGCCGTTTTTGAGATCGGCGGCAGTTTTGTTGCTTAGGTCGTCGAAGTGGAGATTTAAGTCTCCTAGGACCGTAAAGTTAGGGGGTTGACAGGCGAGTGAGGTGATAGATTCCACGAGCGAGTCGCAGAAGAGTCGATGCTGTCCCGGGGGGCCGTAGACTAAAATCCCCAAGAGGGTAGTGGCTGGTGGCAGGTGGATAGAGAAGTGGACGTTTTCACAGTCCTGGATTGGGCTGTCCTTAAGAAGACAAGACAGGTGATCACTGTAGATGATTGCAATCCCACCTCCAGTCCCAGAGGGTCTGTCCAGGTGTTTGATAAGATAGCCTGGGGGAAGTGTTTGGATAATGTCAGGGTCGGAGTTGGCGTTGATCCAAGTTTCGGTGAGAAAGAGGATCTCAGTTTCCGACTCCTGTAAAAACATGTAGATTTCTGTTTGGTGTTTCGGGAGGGATCTGCAATTGAGTAGGGCCATATTGAGCCAACGTGGTTTTAGGGGAAGGCGTGGAGTGAGCCTATATGGACAGTTTACACAACAGGACTGCCCATCCTTTAGGGAGATGATACTGTGACAGGGGGCAGAAGAAGAGCTCCTTAATTTGAGAAGGGTTTCCTGGGTATACCTCCGGGGGGAGGATGTGACTGAGGCAGGGGTCCTGGGCTCTGGGCTCGGTCTGGCGCGGACGGGCGCAGACGGGCTTGCCTTAGGCGCGCAAATGGCGCTCCCGCTGCGCTTGTCGGCTGCGCTTGTCGGCTGCGCTTGTCGGCTGCGCTCGTCCGCTGCGCTTCCCGCATAGACACATGTGTTATGTTGGAGAGGGCGTGGCCTAAAAAGGGGCGTGGCCTCTGTCCTCGCCGGTAATGGTGTCAGGGGGTGTGTTGTGGTAGGCTTCGCGGCAGCGCTATGATCCGCTGCGCGGGCCGGTCCGGGTGCGAACAGGTGCCCTGAGAAGATCTCACGAACGGTGAGTTTTAAAAACACAGATTAATTGTGACATTCAATTTTAAAAGCAAGTAATGCAAAGTGGTGCTCCCGGCTTCCGCCTCAGGAGATAGGTCGAGTTAGAGTGGCGCTTGTAGTCAGCGTCTTTATACCGGGCGGCAGTGGCCGTGGCCTACAAAGGGGCGTGGCCTCTGTCCTCACTGGTAATGGCGTCAGGGGGTGTGTTGTGGCAGGCTTCGCGGCAGCGCTATGATCCGCTGCGCGGGCCGGTCCGGGTGCGAACAGGTGCCCTGAGAAGATCTCACGAACGGTGAGTTTTAAAAACACAGATTAATTGTGACATTCAATTTTAAAAGCAATTAATGCAAAGTGGTCCACTTAACAACCCTCACCAGACCAGACAGATGCACACTGGAACAGATCATTTGCCAGTCACTGTCCACAGTTGGCACAACCATCAGTTTGCACATGTGCCACTTCACATGGAGGTGTCACAGGTGTCGTGCTAACTTTGCTAGTCAGGCACACAGCACTGCTCACTTGTCACATCAGATGGGCAGAGCTGATGCATACACCATGCAGCAGTGGTGCAACACATCACATACAAACTCAACCAGATGACAAGAAACATTCACATACTTCAATGTCCATGAGGTCAGAAACATTATTTCTTGTATATCACCACAGGTCCCCACAAGTCATGAACGTCTGTGAGTACGTTCAGCTGTCATCCTGGGGGAAACACTGTTACATCTACGGACATTTGTGAATAAAGCCACCAAGGTATTGCACGCCTGAATGTGTATTTCACAATGCATTGAATGTCACAGTAAGCACAATGCAAGTGAGGAGTGAACACACATGAAATACATCCTCCTCTGCACGAGAGACACCACCATGTAACCCATGTGACTCTCTCAAAACCAAATAGCATGTCTGTCTCACCAATACACAATGCCTGTTGTGACACACGCACAACAGGTGCACAGTCACAGCTAGTGCATTCAGCACTCACCTGCTCCCCTGGTCTCTCATACAGCTTGCTGTACTGTGGTAGGAGGGCATCCAGCAGGGCCTGGTTTTCCTCCTCAGAGAATGCAGGTGCCCTCTCCACCATATGCGACATGATGGTCCAGGGAATGCAGACGTCAAAAAAAGGGTTTAGAGTCCCTGTCTTGACCGTGGCAGACTAGAATTGCTGGACCATTTATCCTAGAAGGGGTTAGAGTTTAGAGGAAGAGTAATTCTCCCTATCCTTTTAGTAAACCAATAACGTAAGCAAGGCAGAGTGGACAATTAACACAAAAACAATTCAACTCAAAAACATACTAAGCAAACCATTTTTGTCAATAAAAAATAATCATAAAATTTATTCTTCACCTCCCAAGCAGGGTTACATTCTAAAACATAATAAAAAAACACTTAAAAAAAAACACCAGCGGTGGTAGTACAGTGAATATATATACACAGTCAAAAGTGAAAAACAGTCGACGCGGCGTTTCGGTGCTTTTTCGATCTTGATACCTTCTTCAGGACATTTACAACATTTGACTCGGTATCTGTGAAATAAAAATAAAAATAAAAATATTGTAACACTTATTGTGTGCTCTGATTTATTTATGTTACCCCTACCTTGCTTATTCTGTTACACATCTATTGTATAAACGTTGTTCAACATGCTAAAACCCCTTAGTGTCAAAAACAACTCATCGTAATGTCAATAGAGCCATTAAGGAACTAAATACAAAATCGCTACGGAAGGTCTCATTAAATCTTAGGATAAATACTACCTTCCATTTCGGATCTCACAACATACATCAGGAAACAATTTACTATATGCATCCAGCGTTCTCTATATGTATACAATTTGTTGAATCATACCTGTGTTACTAATGGGAAGAGCATTTCAATTTCTTTCCACTGTGATATAGACTTCTCAAGTGTTTATTATTTCTCGAGCTATGTAAAGAATAAACACAGAATATTCCTTAATAGTCTATTGTCCTAATGCAATATTACTCCTTACATCTATGACTTATATCATATTTTTGTTGGTTACCTTAAGTGTCAATAGTAAAAAGCTCTGTATACACGGAGGGGCCACCGACGATAGGAGGAATAGCTTCTAGGTTCTTTGGACCTAAATATACAAGCATCACATATGTCTGAGCCACGTACACATATATATTTTTCGGGAGGCTACTGTTTATTTACAGCCTTTCGAAGACATAATCTACTAACCTGCTGTGGTATGAGGTAGGTCTTAAAAATTTGTAGATATGATGATTTTTCTTAATCCAAATATTCTCTTTATTAATTCCAGAAGAAATCTGTGAAGGTACAACAAAGTATATTGGGGAAAGTCCACCTCAAAAAATGTATCTGTATTCTATCAATGGTTCCTGAAAATCTCTGTATGAGTCTATCGATTTGGTCTTATGGCTCAAGATATGTATGATTAATTTAGGGGAAACGGAATCAGGTTCTACCGAAGAGCATTTCTCTAATGAATGGTATCCATAAAACATCTAAAAAAGGCATGCTCGGGGTATATTCAAAATATGGGGCGGCCAGTTGTTAATAAAAATCGCCACTTGTCGTTTGGAAAGGGTATCATGGAGCTCTCCTTTAAATGACACCAAATCATATATAAGAACAGTCAGCAGACTGTCCATGTGACACAGGAAAAGACTCCAGGATTAAGTATTTAGAAAGATCCTAGGAGATAGAGATATGGTGACAACCTAATCCCCCTCTCAGTGATCCGTGCCTACCTTTAGGTGAAAGTGCGGCCTCCCTGCTCCTCCGTGTTCTCGTCTTCGTGAAGATTCAAAGTCAGTTTCACGAGTGTTGGGGCGGCGTCTTTATACTGGCGTTTCCCGTATTGACCCGGAAGTGGCGGATCACAGTGATGTCGCCGAGATTGTGCGTTTCAGCTTCATATATTGATTAAAACTATATATCCAATTTTTTGTTCTTACTAGTCATTGTGTTTGAGTAATGCATTAGGGATTTTAACTCTTAACTTTGTAACAAGCGATGGAATGAATGACCCGGAAGTACAAGATTTGGATACGGGGATCCGAAAGTACAGCGCTCGCAATATATTAGAATGTACAAATTATGGATACCGCTTGTATTCGATAGACCTATAGAGGTCTATAAATGTTCCTAGTTTCTGAAAACACGGATCGTTATGTCTCTTGTTCAACTGGTTCTATTTTTCGTGTCGGCCATCTTGGATAGGGTCGATAAAGTATCCCAATAATTATGAACTGAGAAATGTGCCTCTGTGCGTGATTAAGTAAAGGATACAATGGCATTGAATGCGTACTCTATAGCACTGACTTAATTATATAATCATGCACCACTTTTGGTATGTCATCTGACTGTGATATACATCTGATGGACGTATATAATTATATAATGCGTTCTCTCACTAAAGGATAGACAATAAGCATCCACATTTGATTTAGATCAAAAAAGCTGGCAAACACATTGTGCAAACATGTGCGTGATTAAGTAACGGATACAATGGCATGAATGCGTACTCTATAACTCTGACTTAATTATATAGTCCTGCACCACTTTTGGTATGTCATCTGACTGTAATATACATCTGATGGACATATATAGTTATACAATGCATTCTCTCACTAAAGGATAGACAATATGCGTCCACATTTGATTCAGATCAAAAAAACTGGCAAACACATTATGCAAACATATGTTTTTGTCTGTATAGACAAGAATCTATTGATTATTTAACAATGCAAAATACCTCTACTGATTAATTATGTCATATACATAATAAAACATTATTATTTACGATACGTTGTTACATGTACATTTTTAATAATGCAGATTTAACAACAACAATACTTTTACGTATAGGTGCAGTCTATCGATGTAATTCCTAAATTAACAGAAAGACTAACAGATCCTATTTATCTTAATCACACGGGACATTATTCTTCTATGTATATAGTATTAATTTCTCATGCGCCTAGGAGAGTAACTTCCTACGGGGATCTGACCAGGATTAGACTCATTTTGTGACTAAGGGAAAAGAAACATGCCAGTAATTATTATTGTTATAGGTGATAAACTAGAATCAGAAGGATTGTGAGAAGAAATTATACTTCCAGATGGTTCCAAGTTAGCAATGTTAATTACAGGATTAGTCTTTCCCATTCTTCTCTGTTGTTTAAACCAGTGCGGAAAGTATTAAATAAAGACATATAAAATTGTTCTCTTTTCTTTCTTTTGCTATTGCAATTTCCACCTCTAGAGCTATGTGATATCACCTCAACCACACACCACTTAAGATCTTCTAGTTTGTGGTTGTGTGTTATCCAATGTTCCACTAATGGGGCGGATTTCTTTTTTGTCCTGATGGCAGACTTATGTTCTGTTATTCTCGTTTTTACCTCTCTCGCTGTTTCACCAATGTAGGCTTTGTTACAAGGACATTTTATCATATAAATCAAATCTTTGGTTTTGCAGTTTACGAAATTTTTTACCTTGTGTTCTATTCCGTTATAAGATATTAAGTTTCCTTTGATCATTGATATGCAGTTGGAACACATATTACAGGTGAAATTCCCAGTAGGGAGAGAAGTTTTATTGATGGTGCTCAGGGTGTTGCGAGTCTTTTCTTTAAAAGTGTGGACCAGGCAGTTTTTAATTGTTCTGTTTCGTCGGAAGCTAAACATTGGTTTAGGGATATTTTCACCTGGTCTATTATTCAGTAATGACCAATTGCGGTTTATGATGTTTTTTATTTTGTTACTCGCTGCACTAAAGTTAGTTACAAAAATTAGTCTATCATTGGTTCTGTCATTTTTTACTTTATTTTTTTCAAAGAGTGCATCTCTGTTGTAATATTTTGCACGTTTGTATGCTCGTTTAATTAGTTTATTAGGATATCCACGATTTCTAAGTTTGATGGAAAGGGCATCTGCATGTTTGTTAAAATCTTGCATATTTGTACAATTGCGTCTAATACGTAAGTATTGTCCGAATGGTATATTGACCTTTTGACTGTTAGGGTGATTACTTTTGTAGTGTAATAGTGTGTTACGATCACTTGGTTTGGTATAAAGATCAACACCTAAAGTTGCAATATCTACTCTGATTTTTATGTCTAGGAATTCAATTGCTTCTTTATTAAAATTGGAAGTGAATTTGAGGTTTTTATCTCCTAGATTTAGCCAGAGAATGAATTCATTGAGTAAATCTAAGGTGCCCGTCCAAATGAAAAAAATGTCGTCGATATATCTCGACCAACATGTGATGTTTTCACTGAATGGTGCTATATTGTTAAAAATATGTTTATCCTCAAAGGCTGCTACATATAAGCATGCCAAACTAGGGGCACAGGTTGCCCCCATGCTGGTCCCTTTTATTTGTTTAAAATAATTATTCTTAAATAAAAATATATTATTTTTCAAAATAATTTCTGCACATTCAAGAATGAACGTTGCGTGCTGGCTTAAATCTTCGACTCCATTTTTGAGGAGGCCCTCCAACATCCTGATAGTGTCATCCTGTGGGATGTTTGTATAGAGGGCCTCTATGTCCAAAGTGACCAACCATTGTGTGGTTGCATCATACGGTAAACCTTCTATTTTTTCAATCATGCATGTAGTGTCTTTTATATATGCTTTTTGGTTTATTACCATCGGTTGTAGGAACCTATCTATATATTTACTAAGGGGTTCTGTGATCGAATCAATGGATGGCACAATAGGCCGCATGGGCGGGTCAACTATGTTTTTGTGGACTTTGGGGAGCCCATAAAGGGCAGGAATAATAGGTGCCTCATTTTAAAAAAAATTATATTCATCTAGACAGATTATTTCGTCTTCGTGAGCAAAATTAAGAAGCGTATTCACTCTCTGGATCAGCGCATTCCACTCTAGTCTGCTTGAGGAACAATAGTGTTCAGTATTGTTTAACAGGAGCATTATTCTTTTGTCATAATCTTCAGTATTCATTAAAACTATGCTCCCTCCCTTATCTCCGGGTTTAATGGTTAAAAGCTCATTCTTTTCTAGGTTTTTTAAAGCAACTCTTTCCTCTACACTCAAGTTATTTATACCAATCAAAGGGTGCATTAATAGTTCTGAGATGTTACTTTCTACCACCTTTTCAAACAGATCTATTTGTTTATTGACCATCCCAACATTAGTTGTCCAGGTAGATTTAGGTTTAAGACCCGATTTATTTGCGGGCCCTCTTTTGGAGGTTTGTCTCTGAAAAAGTCTTTTACGTGACTGGTTTAAGGACACCACTAGTTGGGTGTCATTGGCATACATGACTGTTTTTATGCCGAATGGGGCTATGATGTCCTCTAATGGGGACATGTAGACATTAAAAAGCGTGGGGCTTAGGGAGGAGCCCTGGGGGACCCCACACTGGAGGGGAAGAGCACTGTACAGAACTGAGCCATCGGATTCCTGAAAGGTTCTGCCTTCGAGGAAGGATTTGATCAAGGACAGGGCGGTGTCAGACACTCCTGCCAGGCTGAGCCGGTGGATGAGGACGGTGTGGTCCACCGTGTCGAAGGCGGCACTTAGGTCTAGGAGGATCACTGCCACTGATCCTCCTGCGTCTATGATGGTTCTTGCCTCTTTGACCACTGCTAGTAGTGCAGTGTCTGTTCCCTGTCCCGGTCTAAACCCTGTCTGGGATTGGCGCAGGAGATTGTTAGTTTCTAGGAAGAGCGATAATTGGTGGTTCACTATTCGCTCGGCGATTTTGCCGATGAGCGGGAGGAGGGAAATGGGTCTAAAATTCGATAGGTCCTTGGTATCGAGGTGAGATTCTTTAAGAAGTGCCCTGACTGTAGCTTTTTTCCAATTGTCTGGAACTGTGCCTAGTGCCAGAGAGGCGTTGATCAGTTGGGTAAATGGAGGGGCGATGGTGGCGGCGACCAGTTTTAGTTTGCTCGTAGGAGCTGGATCTGATGGAGCCCTGCTTTTCACAGATTGTAGGATGGTCAGAAAAAGATCGGTGGTGACCTGGGAAAATGTTTGGAGGCAAGGAGCCTCTGCACAAGGGGGGGGAAGTGACAGGGAGTTGAGAGGAAGTGAGAGGAGGGAGGGATTTGAGGATATTACAAATTTTTGTGGCAAAGAATTCAGCTAGCTGATTGCATCTTGAGCCGACTGGTCTGGTACAGGTTCCGGGTCTGGGGTTTTGGTCAGAAGTTTCTTTGGAGGAGTTTGAAGCTGCCATTATTTTTTTCTCAAAGAAGGTTGCATGGGCATTATACAGGTTTTGTAGTGTTTTATGGCGGATCTGTATTCATTTTTGCTTCCGGTCGCTCAGTCCTTTCTCCAGAGGCGCTCGAGCTTTTTGCACCGTTTCCTAAGTAGGTGTAGTTCTTGGGTGTACCAAGGAGATTTGAGGGTTTTCTTCTTACTGGGGAGGTGTTTGTCGGGAAGGATAGCGTCCAGGGATTGATTGAGCCAGCCACGTAGTTGAACGTCTGCTCTGGATGGATCTGGGTCAAGCACTGGAGAGGTGGAGGCGAGTGTTTGGGCCCATAAAGCCGTATCCAGTTTTTGCAACGGTAGGGATGGTGCTTGGGCCGGAGGACTCTCCGGTACTTTGGCCGACAGCTGTAGCGTGAAGGGGATTATGAAATGGTCTGACCAGGGGACAGGGATAGGGGAATTCACGAGCAGTCTCGAAAGGGTTGTAAAAATAGGGTCCAACAAGTGGCCCTTAACATGGGTTGACTGGTTATTTTTTAAGTCTAGGTTGAGGGAGGCTATGCCGTTTTTGAGATCGGCGGCAGTTTTGTTGCTTAGGTCGTCGAAGTGGAGATTTAAGTCTCCTAGGACCGTAAAGTTAGGGGGTTGACAGGCGAGTGAGGTGATAGATTCCACGAGCGAGTCGCAGAAGAGTCGATGCTGTCCCGGGGGGCCGTAGACTAAAATCCCCAAGAGGGTAGTGGCTGGTGGCAGGTGGATAGAGAAGTGGACGTTTTCACAGTCCTGGATTGGGCTGTCCTTAAGAAGACAAGACAGGTGATCACTGTAGATGATTGCAATCCCACCTCCAGTCCCAGAGGGTCTGTCCAGGTGTTTGATAAGATAGCCTGGGGGAAGTGTTTGGATAATGTCAGGGTCGGAGTTGGCGTTGATCCAAGTTTCGGTGAGAAAGAGGATCTCAGTTTCCGACTCCTGTAAAAACATGTAGATTTCTGTTTGGTGTTTCGGGAGGGATCTGCAATTGAGTAGGGCCATATTGAGCCAACGTGGTTTTAGGGGAAGGCGTGGAGTGAGCCTATATGGACAGTTTACACAACAGGACTGCCCATCCTTTAGGGAGATGATACTGTGACAGGGGCCAGAAGAAGAGCTCCTTAATTTGAGAAGGGTTTCCTGGGTATACCTCCGGGGGGAGGATGTGACTGAGGCAGGGGTCCTGGGCTCTGGGCTCGGTCTTGCGCGGACGGGCGCAGACGGGCTTGCCTTAGGCGCGCAAATGGCGCTCCCGCTGCGCTTGTCGGCTGCGCTTGTCCGCTGCGCTCGTCCGCTGCGCTTCCCGCATAGACACATGTGTTATGTTGGAGAGGGCGTGGCCTAAAAAGGGGCGTGGCCTATGTCCTCGCCGGTAATGGTGTCAGGGGGTGTGTTGTGGTAGGCTTCGCGGCAGCGCTATGATCCGCTGCGCGGGCCGGTCCGGGTGCGAACAGGTGCCCTGAGAAGATCTCACGAACGGTGAGTTTTAAAAACACAGATTAATTGTGACATTCAATTTTAAAAGCAAGTAATGCAAAGTGGTGCTCCCGGCTTCCGCCTCAGGAGATAGGTCGAGTTAGAGTGGCGCTTGTAGTCAGCGTCTTTATACCGGGCGGCAGTGGGCGTGGCCTACAAAGGGGCGTGGCCTCTGTCCTCACTGGTAATGGCGTCAGGGGGTGTGTTGTGGCAGGCTTCGCGGCAGCGCTATGATCCGCTGCGCGGGCCGGTCCGGGTGCGAACAGGTGCCCTGAGAAGATCTCACGAACGGTGAGTTTTAAAAACACAGATTAATTGTGACATTCAATTTTAAAAGCAATTAATGCAAAGTGGTCCACTTAACAACCCTCACCAGACCAGACAGATGCACACTGGAACAGATCATTTGCCAGTCACTGTCCACAGTTGGCACAACCATCAGTTTGCACATGTGCCACTTCACATGGAGGTGTCACAGGTGTCGTGCTAACTTTGCTAGTCAGGCACACAGCACTGCTCACTTGTCACATCAGATGGGCAGAGCTGATGCATACACCATGCAGCAGTGGTGCAACACATCACATACAAACTCAACCAGATGACAAGAAACATTCACATACTTCAATGTCCATGAGGTCAGAAACATTATTTCTTGTATATCACCACAGGTCCCCACAAGTCATGAACGTCTGTGAGTACGTTCAGCTGTCATCCTGGGGGAAACACTGTTACATCTACGGACATTTGTGAATAAAGCCACCAAGGTATTGCACGCCTGAATGTGTATTTCACAATGCATTGAATGTTACAGTAAGCACAATGCAAGTGAGGAGTGAACACACATGAAATACATCCTCCTCTGCACGAGAGACACCACCATGTAACCCATGTGACTCTCTCAAAACCAAATAGCATGTCTGTCCCACCAATACACAATGCCTGTTGTGACACACGCACAACAGGTGCACAGTCACAGCTAGTGCATTCAGCACTCACCTGCTCCCCTGGTCTCTCATACAGCTTGCTGTACTGTGGTAGGAGGGCATCCAGCAGGGCCTGGTTTTCCTCCTCAGAGAATGCAGGTGCCCTCTCCACCATATGCGACATGATGGTCCAGGGAATGCAGACGTCAAAAAAAGGGTTTAGAGTCCCTGTCTTGACCGTGGCAGACTAGAATTGCTGGACCATTTATCCTAGAAGGGGTTAGAGTTTAGAGGAAGAGTAATTCTCCCTATCCTTTTAGTAAACCAATAACGTAAGCAAGGCAGAGTGGACAATTAACACAAAAACAATTCAACTCAAAAACATACTAAGCAAACCATTTTTGTCAATAAAAAATAATCATAAAATTTATTCTTCACCTCCCAAGCAGGGTTACATTCTAAAACATAATAAAAAAACACTTAAAAAAAAACACCAGCGGTGGTAGTACAGTGAATATATATACACAGTCAAAAGTGAAAAACAGTCGACGCAGCGTTTCGGTGCTTTTTCGATCTTGATACCTTCTTCAGGACATTTACAACATTTGACTCGGTATCTGTGAAATAAAAATAAAAATATTTTAACACTTATTGTGTGCTCTGATTTATTTATGTTACCCCTACCTTGCTTATTCTGTTACACATCTATTGTATAAACGTTGTTCAACATGCTAAAACCCCTTAGTGTCAAAAACAACTCATCGTAATGTCAATAGAGCCATTAAGGAACTAAATACAAAATCGCTACGGAAGGTCTCATTAAATCTTAGGATAAATACTACCTTCCATTTCGGATCTCACAACATACATCAGGAAACAATTTACTATATGCATCCAGCGTTCTCTATATGTATACAATTTGTTGAATCATACCTGTGTTACTAATGGGAAGAGCATTTCAATTTCTTTCCACTGTGATATAGACTTCTCAAGTGTTTATTATTTCTCGAGCTATGTAAAGAATAAACACAGAATATTCCTTAATAGTCTATTGTCCTAATGCAATATTACTCCTTACATCTATGACTTATATCATATTTTTGTTGGTTACCTTAAGTGTCAATAGTAAAAAGCTCTGTATACACGGAGGGGCCACCGACGATAGGAGGAATAGCTTCTAGGTTCTTTGGACCTAAATATACAAGCATCACATATGTCTGAGCCACGTACACATATATATTTTTCGGGAGGCTACTGTTTATTTACAGCCTTTCGAAGACATAATCTACTAACCTGCTGTGGTATGAGGTAGGTCTTAAAAATTTGTAGATATGATGATTTTTCTTAATCCAAATATTCTCTTTATTAATTCCAGAAGAAATCTGTGAAGGTACAACAAAGTATATTGGGGAAAGTCCACCTCAAAAAATGTATCTGTATTCTATCAATGGTTCCTGAAAATCTCTGTATGAGTCTATCGATTTGGTCTTATGGCTCAAGATATATATGATTAATTTAGGGGAAACGGAATCAGGTTCTACCGAAGAGCATTTCTCTAATGAATGGTATCCATAAAACATCTAAAAAAGGCATGCTCGGGGTATATCCAAAATATGGGGCGGCCAGTTGTTAATAAAAATCGCCACTTGTCGTTTGGAAAGGGTATCATGGAGCTCTCCTTTAAATGACACCAAATCATATATAAGAACAGTCAGCAGACTGTCCATGTGACACAGGAAAAGACTCCAGGATTAAGTATTTAGAAAGATCCTAGGAGATAGAGATATGGTGACAACCTAATCCCCCTCTCAGTGATCCGTGCCTACCTTTAGGTGAAAGTGCGGCCTCCCTGCTCCTCCGTGTTCTCGTCTTCGTGAAGATTCAAAGTCAGTTTCACGAGTGTTGGGGCGGCGTCTTTATACTGGCGTTTCCCGTATTGACCCGGAAGTGGCGGATCACAGTGATGTCGCCGAGATTGTGCGTTTCAGCTTCATATATTGATTAAAACTATATATCCAATTTTTTGTTCTTACTAGTCATTGTGTTTGAGTAATGCATTAGGGATTTTAACTCTTAACTTTGTAACAAGCGATGGAATGAATGACCCGGAAGTACAAGATTTGGATACGGGGATCCGAAAGTACAGCGCTCGCAATATATTAGAATGTACAAATTATGGATACCGCTTGTATTCGATAGACCTATAGAGGTCTATAAATGTTCCTAGTTTCTGAAAACACGGATCGTTATGTCTCTTGTTCAACTGGTTCTATTTTTCGTGTCGGCCATCTTGGATAGGGTCGATAAAGTATCCCAATAATTATGAACTGAGAAATGTGCCTCTGTGCGTGATTAAGTAAAGGATACAATGGCATTGAATGCGTACTCTATAGCACTGACTTAATTATATAATCATGCACCACTTTTGGTATGTCATCTGACTGTGATATACATCTGATGGACCTATATAATTATATAATGCGTTCTCTCACTAAAGAATAGACAATAAGCATCCACATTTGATTTAGATCAAAAAAGCTGGCAAACACATTGTGCAAACATGTGCGTGATTAAGTAACGGATACAATGGCATGAATGCGTACTCTATAACTCTGACTTAATTATATAGTCCTGCACCACTTTTGGTATGTCATCTGACTGTAATATACATCTGATGGACATATATAGTTATACAATGCATTCTCTCACTAAAGGATAGACAATATGCGTCCACATTTGATTCAGATCAAAAAAACTGGCAAACACATTATGCAAACATATGTTTTTGTCCGTATAGACAAGAATCTATTGATTATTTAACAATGCAAAATACCTCTACTGATTAATTATGTCATATACATAATAAAACATTATTATTTACGATACGTTGTTACATGTACATTTTTAATAATGCAGATTTAACAACAACAATACTTTTACGTATAGGTGCAGTCTATCGATGTAATTCCTAAATTAACAGAAAGACTAACAGATCCTATTTATCTTAATCACACGGGACATTATTCTTCTATGTATATAGTATTAATTTCTCATGCGCCTAGGAGAGTAACTTCCTACGGGGATCTGACCAGGATTAGACTCATTTTGTGACTAAGGGAAAAGAAACATGCCAGTAATTATTATTGTTATAGGTGATAAACTAGAATCAGAAGGATTGTGAGAAGAAATTATACTTCCAGATGGTTCCAAGTTAGCAATGTTAATTACAGGATTAGTCTTTCCCATTCTTCTCTGTTGTTTAAACCAGTGCGGAAAGTATTAAATAAAGACATATAAAATTGTTCTCTTTTCTTTCTTTTGCTATTGCAATTTCCACCTCTAGAGCTATGTGATATCACCTCAACCACACACCACTTAAGATCTTCTAGTTTGTGGTTGTGTGTTATCCAATGTTCCACTAATGGGGCGGATTTCTTTTTTGTCCTGATGGCAGACTTATGTTCTGTTATTCTCGTTTTTACCTCTCTCGCTGTTTCACCAATGTAGGCTTTGTTACAAGGACATTTTATCATATAAATCAAATCTTTGGTTTTGCAGTTTACGAAATTTTTTACCTTGTGTTCTATTCCGTTATAAGATATTAAGTTTCCTTTGATCATTGATATGCAGTTGGAACACATATTACAGGTGAAATTCCCAGTAGGGAGAGAAGTTTTATTGATGGTGCTCAGGGTGTTGCGAGTCTTTTCTTTAAAAGTGTGGACCAGGCAGTTTTTAATTGTTCTGTTTCGTCGGAAGCTAAACATTGGTTTAGGGATATTTTCACCTGGTCTATTATTCAGTAATGACCAATTGCGGTTTATGATGTTTTTTATTTTGTTACTCGCTGCACTAAAGTTAGTTACAAAAATTAGTCTATCATTGGTTCTGTCATTTTTTACTTTATTTTTTTCAAAGAGTGCATCTCTGTTGTAATATTTTGCACGTTTGTATGCTCGTTTAATTAGTTTATTAGGATATCCACGATTTCTAAGTTTGATGGAAAGGGCATCTGCATGTTTGTTAAAATCTTGCATATTTGTACAATTGCGTCTAATACGTAAGTATTGTCCGAATGGTATATTGACCTTTTGACTGTTAGGGTGATTACTTTTGTAGTGTAATAGTGTGTTACGATCACTTGGTTTGGTATAAAGATCAACACCTAAAGTTGCAATATCTACTCTGATTTTTATGTCTAGGAATTCAATTGCTTCTTTATTAAAATTGGAAGTGAATTTGAGGTTTTTATCTCCTAGATTTAGCCAGAGAATGAATTCATTGAGTAAATCTAAGGTGCCCGTCCAAATGAAAAAAATGTCGTCGATATATCTCGACCAACATGTGATGTTTTCACTGAATGGTGCTATATTGTTAAAAATATGTTTATCCTCAAAGGCTCCTACATATAAGCATGCCAAACTAGGGGCACAGGTTGCCCCCATGCTGGTCCCTTTTATTTGTTTAAAATAATTATTCTTAAATAAAAATATATTATTTTTCAAAATAATTTCTGCACATTCAAGAATGAACGTTGCGTGCTGGCTTAAATCTTCGACTCCATTTTTGAGGAGGCCCTCCAACATCCTGATAGTGTCATCCTGTGGGATGTTTGTATAGAGGGCCTCTATGTCCAAAGTGACCAACCATTGTGTGGTTGCATCATACGGTAAACCTTCTATTTTTTCAATCATGCATGTAGTGTCTTTTATATATGCTTTTTGGTTTATTACCATCGGTTGTAGGAACCTATCTATATATTTACTAAGGGGTTCTGTGATCGAATCAATGGATGGCACAATAGGCCGCATGGGCGGGTCAACTATGTTTTTGTGGACTTTGGGGAGCCCATAAAGGGCAGGAATAATATGTGCCTCATTTTAAAAAAAATTATATTCATCTAGACAGATTATTTCGTCTTCGTGAGCAAAATTAAGAAGCGTATTCACTCTCTGGATCAGCGCATTCCACTCTAGTCTGCTTGAGGAACAATAGTGTTCAGTATTGTTTAACAGGAGCATTATTCTTTTGTCATAATCTTCAGTATTCATTAAAACTATGCTCCCTCCCTTATCTCCGGGTTTAATGGTTAAAAGCTCATTCTTTTCTAGGTTTTTTAAAGCAACTCTTTCCTCTACACTCAAGTTATTTATACCAATCAAAGGGTGCATAAATAGTTCTGAGATGTTACTTTCTACCACCTTTTCAAACAGATCTATTTGTTTATTGACCATCCCAACATTAGGTGTCCAGGTAGATTTAGGTTTAAGACCCGATTTATTTGCGGGCCCTCTTTTGGAGGTTTGTCTCTGAAAAAGTCTTTTACGTGACTGGTTTAAGGACACCACTAGTTGGGTGTCATTGGCATACATGACTGTTTTTATGCCGAATGGGGCTATGATGTCCTCTAATGGGGACATGTAGACATTAAAAAGCGTGGGGCTTAGGGAGGAGCCCTGGGGGACCCCACACTGGAGGGGAAGAGCACTGTACAGAACTGAGCCATCGGATTCCTGAAAGGTTCTGCCTTCGAGGAAGGATTTGATCAAGGACAGGGCGGTGTCAGACACTCCTGCCAGGCTGAGCCGGTGGATGAGGACGGTGTGGTCCACCGTGTCGAAGGCGGCACTTAGGTCTAGGAGGATCACTGCCACTGATCCTCCTGCGTCTATGATGGTTCTTGCCTCTTTGACCACTGCTAGTAGTGCAGTGTCTGTTCCCTGTCCCGGTCTAAACCCTGTCTGGGATTGGCGCAGGAGATTGTTAGTTTCTAGGAAGAGCGATAATTGGTGGTTCACTATTCGCTCGGCGATTTTGCCGATGAGCGGGAGGAGGGAAATGGGTCTAAAATTCGATAGGTCCTTGGTATCGAGGTGAGATTCTTTAAGAAGTGCCCTGACTGTAGCTTTTTTCCAATTGTCTGGAACTGTGCCTAGTGCCAGAGAGGCGTTGATCAGTTGGGTAAATGGAGGGGCGATGGTGGCGGCGACCAGTTTTAGTTTGCTCGTAGGAGCTGGATCTGATGGAGCCCTGCTTTTCACAGATTGTAGGATGGTCAGAAAAAGATCGGTGGTGACCTGGGAAAATGTTTGGAGGCAAGGAGCCTCTGCACAAGGGGGGGAAGTGACAGGGAGTTGAGAGGAAGTGAGAGGAGGGAGGGATTTGAGGATATTACAAATTTTTGTGGCAAAGAATTCAGCTAGCTGATTGCATCTTGAGCCGACTGGTCTGGTACAGGTTCCGGGTCTGGGGTTTTGGTCAGAAGGCGCACGATGCGCTAAGTTTCTTTGGAGGAGTTTGAAGCTGCCATTATTTTTTTCTCGAAGAAGGTTGCATGGGCATTATACAGGTTTTGTAGTGTTTTATGGCGGATCTGTATTCATTTTTGCTTCCGGTCGCCCAGTCCTTTCTCCAGAGGCGCTCGAGCTTTTTGCACCGTTTCCTAAGTAGGTGTAGTTCTTGGGTGTACCAAGGACATTTGAGGGTTTTCTTCTTACTGGGGAGGTGTTTGTCGGGAAGGATAGCGTCCAGGGGTTGATTGAGCCAGCCACGTAGTTGAACGTCTGCTCTGGATGGATCTGGGTCAAGCACTGGAGAGGTGGAGGCGAGTGTTTGGGCCCATAAAGCCGTATCCAGTTTTTGCAACGGTAGGGATGGTGCTTGGGCCGGAGGACTCTCCGGTACTTTGGCCGACAGCTGTAGCTTGAAGGGGATTATGAAATGGTCTGACCAGGGGACAGGGATAGGGGAATTCACGAGCAGTCTCGAAAGGGTTGTAAAAATAGGGTCCAACAAGTGGCCCTTAACATGGGTTGACTGGTTATTTTTTAAGTCTAGGTTGAGGGAGGCTATGCCGTTTTTGAGATCGGCGGCAGTTTTGTTGCTTAGGTCGTCGAAGTGGAGATTTAAGTCGCCTAGGACCGTAAAGTTAGGGGGTTGACAGGCGAGTGAGGTGATAGATTCCACGAGCGAGTCGCAGAAGAGTCGATGCTGTCCCGGGGGGCCAAAGACTAAAATCCACAAGAGGGTAGTGGCTGGTGGCAGGTGGATAGAGAAGTGGACGTTTTCACAGTCCTGGATTGGGCTGTCCTTAAGAAGACAAGACAGGTGATCACTGTAGATGATTGCAATCCCACCTCCAGTCCCAGAGGGTCTGTCCAGGTGTTTGATAAGATAGCCTGGGGGAAGTGTTTGGATAATGTCAGGGTCGGAGTTGGCGTTGATCCAAGTTTCGGTGAGAAAGAGGATCTCAGTTTCCGACTCCTGTAAAAACATGTAGATTTCTGTTTGGTGTTTCGGGAGGGATCTGCAATTGAGTAGGGCCATATTGAGCCAACGTGGTTTTAGGGGAAGGCGTGGAGTGAGCCTATATGGACAGTTTACACAACAGGACTGCCCATCCTTTAGGGAGATGATACTGTGACAGGGGGCAGAAGAAGAGCTCCTTAATTTGAGAAGGGTTTCCTGGGTATACCTCCGGGGGGAGGATGTGACTGAGGCAGGGGTCCTGGGCTCTGGGCTCGGTCTGGCACGGACGGGCGCAGACGGGCTTGCCTTAGGCGCGCAAATGGCGCTCCCGCTGCGCTTGTCGGCTGCGCTTGTCCGCTGCGCTCGTCCGCTGCGCTTCCCGCATAGACACATGTGTTATGTTGGAGAGGGCGTGGCCTAAAAAGGGGCGTGGCCTCTGTCCTCGCCGGTAATGGTGTCAGGGGGTGTGTTGTGGTAGGCTTCGCGGCAGCGCTATGATCCGCTGCGCGGGCCGGTCCGGGTGCGAACAGGTGCCCTGAGAAGATCTCACGAACGGTGAGTTTTAAAAACACAGATTAATTGTGACATTCAATTTTAAAAGCAAGTAATGCAAAGTGGTGCTCCCGGCTTCCGCCTCAGGAGATAGGTCGAGTTAGAGTGGCGCTTGTAGTCAGCGTCTTTATACCGGGCGGCAGTGGGCGTGGCCTACAAAGGGGCGTGGCCTCTGTCCTCACTGGTAATGGCGTCAGGGGGTGTGTTGTGGCAGGCTTCGCGGCAGCGCTATGATCCGCTGCGCGGGCCGGTCCGGGTGCGAACAGGTGCCCTGAGAAGATCTCACGAACGGTGAGTTTTAAAAACACAGATTAATTGTGACATTCAATTTTAAAAGCAATTAATGCAAAGTGGTCCACTTAACAACCCTCACCAGACCAGACAGATGCACACTGGAACAGATCATTTGCCAGTCACTGTCCACAGTTGGCACAACCATCAGTTTGCACATGTGCCACTTCACATGGAGGTGTCACAGGTGTCGTGCTAACTTTGCTAGTCAGGCACACAGCACTGCTCACTTGTCACATCAGATGGGCAGAGCTGATGCATACACCATGCAGCAGTGGTGCAACACATCACATACAAACTCAACCAGATGACAAGAAACATTCACATACTTCAATGTCCATGAGGTCAGAAACATTATTTCTTGTATATCACCACAGGTCCCCACAAGTCATGAACGTCTGTGAGTACGTTCAGCTGTCATCCTGGGGGAAACACTGTTACATCTACGGACATTTGTGAATAAAGCCACCAAGGTATTGCACGCCTGAATGTGTATTTCACAATGCATTGAATGTCACAGTAAGCACAATGCAAGTGAGGAGTGAACACACATGAAATACATCCTCCTCTGCACGAGAGACACCACCATGTAACCCATGTGGCTCTCTCAAAACCAAATAGCATGTCTGTCCCACCAATACACAATGCCTGTTGTGACACACGCACAACAGGTGCACAGTCACAGCTAGTGCATTCAGCACTCACCTGCTCCCCTGGTCTCTCATACAGCTTGCTGTACTGTGGTAGGAGGGCATCCAGCAGGGCCTGGTTTTCCTCCTCAGAGAATGCAGGTGCCCTCTCCACCATATGCGACATGATGGTCCAGGGAATGCAGACATCAAAAAAAGGGTTTAGAGTCCCTGTCTTGACCGTGGCAGACTAGAATTGCTGGACCATTTATCCTAGAAGGGGTTAGAGTTTAGAGGAAGAGTAATTCTCCCTATCCTTTTAGTAAACCAATAACGTAAGCAAGGCAGAGTGGACAATTAACACAAAAACAATTCAACTCAAAAACATACTAAGCAAACCATTTTTGTCAATAAAAAATAATCATAAAATTTATTCTTCACCTCCCAAGCAGGGTTACATTCTAAAACATAATAAAAAAACACTTAAAAAAAAACACCAGCGGTGGTAGTACAGTGAATATATATACACAGTCAAAAGTGAAAAACAGTCGATGCGGCGTTTCGGTGCTTTTTCGATCTTGATACCTTCTTCAGGACATTTACAACATTTGACTCGGTATCTGTGAAATAAAAATAAAAATATTTTAACACTTATTGTGTGCTCTGATTTATTTATGTTACCCCTACCTTGCTTATTCTGTTACACATCTATTGTATAAACGTTGTTCAACATGCTAAAACCCCTTAGTGTCAAAAACAACTCATCGTAATGTCAATAGAGCCATTAAGGAACTAAATACAAAATCGCTACGGAAGGTCTCATTAAATCTTAGGATAAATACTACCTTCCATTTCGGATCTCACAACATACATCAGGAAACAATTTACTATATGCATCCAGCGTTCTCTATATGTATACAATTTGTTGAATCATACCTGTGTTACTAATGGGAAGAGCATTTCAATTTCTTTCCACTGTGATATAGACTTCTCAAGTGTTTATTATTTCTCGAGCTATGTAAAGAATAAACACAGAATATTCCTTAATAGTCTATTGTCCTAATGCAATATTACTCCTTACATCTATGACTTATATCATATTTTTGTTGGTTACCTTAAGTGTCAATAGTAAAAAGCTCTGTATACACGGAGGGGCCACCGACGATAGGAGGAATAGCTTCTAGGTTCTTTGGACCTAAATATACAAGCATCACATATGTCTGAGCCACGTACACATATATATTTTTCGGGAGGCTACTGTTTATTTACAGCCTTTCGAAGACATAATCTACTAACCTGCTGTGGTATGAGGTAGGTCTTAAAAATTTGTAGATATGATGATTTTTCTTAATCCAAATATTCTCTTTATTAATTCCAGAAGAAATCTGTGAAGGTACAACAAAGTATATTGGGGAAAGTCCACCTCAAAAAATGTATCTGTATTCTATCAATGGTTCCTGAAAATCTCTGTATGAGTCTATCGATTTGGTCTTATGGCTCAAGATATATATGATTAATTTAGGGGAAACGGAATCAGGTTCTACCGAAGAGCATTTCTCTAATGAATGGTATCCATAAAACATCTAAAAAAGGCATGCTCGGGGTATATCCAAAATATGGGGCGGCCAGTTGTTAATAAAAATCGCCACTTGTCGTTTGGAAAGGGTATCATGGAGCTCTCCTTTAAATGACACCAAATCATATATAAGAACAGTCAGCAGACTGTCCATGTGACACAGGAAAAGACTCCAGGATTAAGTATTTAGAAAGATCCTAGGAGATAGAGATATGGTGACAACCTAATCCCCCTCTCAGTGATCCGTGCCTACCTTTAGGTGAAAGTGCGGCCTCCCTGCTCCTCCGTGTTCTCGTCTTCGTGAAGATTCAAAGTCAGTTTCACGAGTGTTGGGGCGGCGTCTTTATACTGGCGTTTCCCGTATTGACCCGGAAGTGGCGAATCACAGTGATGTCGCCGAGATTGTGCGTTTCAGCTTCATATATTGATTAAAACTATATATCCAATTTTTTGTTCTTACTAGTCATTGTGTTTGAGTAATGCATTAGGGATTTTAACTCTTAACTTTGTAACAAGCGATGGAATGAATGACCCGGAAGTACAAGATTTGGATACGGGGATCCGAAAGTACAGCGCTCGCAATATATTAGAATGTACAAATTATGGATACCGCTTGTATTCGATAGACCTATAGAGGTCTATAAATGTTCCTAGTTTCTGAAAACACGGATCGTTATGTCTCTTGTTCAACTGGTTCTATTTTTCGTGTCGGCCATCTTGGATAGGGTCGATACAGTATCCCAATAATTATGAACTGAGAAATGTGCCTCTGTGCGTGATTAAGTAAAGGATACAATGGCATTGAATGCGTACTCTATAGCACTGACTTAATTATATAATCATGCACCACTTTTGGTATGTCATCTGACTGTGATATACATCTGATGGACGTATATAATTATATAATGCGTTCTCTCACTAAAGGATAGACAGTAAGCATCCACATTTGATTTAGATCAAAAAAGCTGGCAAACACATTGTGCAAACATGTGCGTGATTAAGTAACGGATACAATGGCATGAATGCGTACTCTATAACTCTGACTTAATTATATAGTCCTGCACCACTTTTGGTATGTCATCTGACTGTAATATACATCTGATGGACATATATAGTTATACAATGCATTCTCTCACTAAAGGATAGACAATATGCGTCCACATTTGATTCAGATCAAAAAAACTGGCAAACACATTATGCAAACATATGTTTTTGTCTGTATAGACAAGAATCTATTGATTATTTAACAATGCAAAATACCTCTACTGATTATTTATGTCATATACATAATAAAACATTATTATTTACGATACGTTGTTACATGTACATTTTTAATAATGCAGATTTAACAACAACAATACTTTTACGTATAGGTGCAGTCTATCGATGTAATTCCTAAATTAACAGAAAGACTAACAGATCCTATTTATCTTAATCACACGGGACATTATTCTTCTATGTATATAGTATTAATTTCTCATGCGCCTAGGAGAGTAACTTCCTAGGGGATCTGACCAGGATTAGACTCATTTTGTGACTAAGGGAAAAGAAACATGCCAGTAATTATTATTGTTATAGGTGATAAACTAGAATCAGAAGGATTGTGAGAAGAAATTATACTTCCAGATGGTTCCAAGTTAGCAATGTTAATTACAGGATTAGTCTTTCCCATTCTTCTCTGTTGTTTAAACCAGTGCGGAAAGTATTAAATAAAGACATATAAAATTGTTCTCTTTTCTTTCTTTTGCTATTGCAATTTCCACCTCTAGAGCTATGTGATATCACCTCAACCACACACCACTTAAGATCTTCTAGTTTGTGGTTGTGTGTTATCCAATGTTCCACTAATGGGGCGGATTTCTTTTTTGTCCTGATGGCAGACTTATGTTCTGTTATTCTCGTTTTTACCTCTCTCGCTGTTTCACCAATGTAGGCTTTGTTACAAGGACATTTTATCATATAAATCAAATCTTTGGTTTTGCAGTTTACGAAATTTTTTACCTTGTGTTCTATTCCGTTATAAGATATTAAGTTTCCTTTGATCATTGATATGCAGTTGGAACACATATTACAGGTGAAATTCCCAGTAGGGAGAGAAGTTTTATTGATGGTGCTCAGGGTGTTGCGAGTCTTTTCTTTAAAAGTGTGGACCAGGCAGTTTTTAATTGTTCTGTTTCGTCGGAAGCTAAACATTGGTTTAGGGATATTTTCACCTGGTCTATTATTCAGTAATGACCAATTGCGGTTTATGATGTTTTTTATTTTGTTACTCGCTGCACTAAAGTTAGTTACAAAAATTAGTCTATCATTGGTTCTGTCATTTTTTACTTTATTTTTTTCAAAGAGTGCATCTCTGTTGTAATATTTTGCACGTTTGTATGCTCGTTTAATTAGTTTATTAGGATATCCACGATTTCTAAGTTTGATGGAAAGGGCATCTGCATGTTTGTTAAAATCTTGCATATTTGTACAATTGCGTCTAATACGTAAGTATTGTCCGAATGGTATATTGACCTTTTGACTGTTAGGGTGATTACTTTTGTAGTGTAATAGTGTGTTACGATCACTTGGTTTGGTATAAAGATCAACACCTAAAGTTGCAATATCTACTCTGATTTTTATGTCTAGGAATTCAATTGCTTCTTTATTAAAATTGGAAGTGAATTTGAGGTTTTTATCTCCTAGATTTAGCCAGAGAATGAATTCATTGAGTAAATCTAAGGTGCCCGTCCAAATGAAAAAAATGTCGTCGATATATCTCGACCAACATGTGATGTTTTCACTGAATGGTGCTATATTGTTAAAAATATGTTTATCCTCAAAGGCTGCTACATATAAGCATGCCAAACTAGGGGCACAGGTTGCCCCCATGCTGGTCCCTTTTATTTGTTTAAAATAATTATTCTTAAATAAAAATATATTATTTTTCAAAATAATTTCTGCACATTCAAGAATGAACGTTGCGTGCTGGCTTAAATCTTCGACTCCATTTTTGAGGAGGCCCTCCAACATCCTGATAGTGTCATCCTGTGGGATGTTTGTATAGAGGGCCTCTATGTCCAAAGTGACCAACCATTGTGTGGTTGCATCATACGGTAAACCTTCTATTTTTTCAATCATGCATGTAGTGTCTTTTATATATGCTTTTTGGTTTATTACCATCGGTTGTAGGAACCTATCTATATATTTACTAAGGGGTTCTGTGATCGAATCAATGGATGGCACAATAGGCCGCATGGGCGGGTCAACTATGTTTTTGTGGACTTTGGGGAGCCTATAAAGGGCAGGAATAATAGGTGCCTCATTTTAAAAAAAATTATATTCATCTAGACAGATTATTTCGTCTTCGTGAGCAAAATTAAGAAGCGTATTCACTCTCTGGATCAGCGCATTCCACTCTAGTCTGCTTGAGGAACAATAGTGTTCAGTATTGTTTAACAGGAGCATTATTCTTTTGTCATAATCTTCAGTATTCATTAAAACTATGCTCCCTCCCTTATCTCCGGGTTTAATGGTTAAAAGCTCATTCTTTTCTAGGTTTTTTAAAGCAACTCTTTCCTCTACACTCAAGTTATTTATACCAATCAAAGGGTGCATTAATAGTTCTGAGATGTTACTTTCTACCACCTTTTCAAACAGATCTATTTGTTTATTGACCATCCCAACATTAGGTGTCCAGGTAGATTTAGGTTTAAGACCCGATTTATTTGCGGGCCCTCTTTTGGAGGTTTGTCTCTGAAAAAGTCTTGCAGCCTAATTTCTCTAAAAAATCCCTGTAGATCTCTTTCTAAATTATATTTGTTCACCCGGGTACTAATGGCAAAGCCTAAGCCTTTTTCTAGGACTTCTTTTTCTGTTTTATTGAGAGTGATATCAGAGAGATTTATAATCGCTGCTTTTTGATTTAATCCCATTTCGGTTGGCTCCTTGTGTAGTATCTCCTCTGTTGTTGAGGTTGAGGGTAAAACTTCCCTCTCCCATTGCCTCTCGGATGGTTGTGATGGTTTTGGTGGTTTCCCCGTCCCGCTGTCCTAAAAAAGGTAATGACTCTCTATTTGGGGTTGATGTGGATTCTCCTGTTCTGTTTTTATCCACTGTCTTGTCTTGCTCAGAGTCAGTACTTGTATACGAGGAGTCCGAGAAGGTCACTCGTTTTTTAGGGTATGAACGCCAAGGTTGTTGCCATTGGTTTCTATTTGGGAAATTCTCTCTTGGACGGTCGAAAAAATCTTTCTGAGTATAGGGATAGACTATCTCAGTGTTGTAGTTGGAAACATCTTTATTAAATGTATTCATTTTTTTGCCAAAAAGATAGTCCCTGTACCCAGAAACATCTCTTTGTATATCCTCTAGTTTTTTCTTTGCATCTTCCAGTATTGAGGTATCTAATTTGGTTTCTAATTCTGCTATCTCTTTTCTCTCTATTATTAGGATAGAGTTGGCTGTTTCAATTATCAACAACATCCAATCCCTACTACATCTGTTGGCAATCAGGGTCCAGTTCTCTATGAATCCAGCATGTCGTATAAAAACACCGCGTTCGTTTTTGACCTGTAAGCCACTAGGGATAATGCCTTTCTTAAGATAATCAATTAGGAAGTCTGCATGAAGTTCTGTGCGAACTAGTTTCTTTTTGTTATTCCATAGTTCGCGCCATTTATCTTCGTCATTATTAGTGTTTGTGATGGAAGTATAATTTTTTGAAGTACCATTTACAATTTTATTGAACTCTTCTTCCGAAAAACCTTTGATTTTTAACGTGTCCATTTTTAATTGGGTACACTATGTGGGGCAATGCGCTTAACAGGAATGCAGAGACAGCAGCAGTGTGGTCCACTCCAATTTTGTGCAGCCAAGTACTCTCTCACAGCCACATGCAGCCTTAAATATGTGCTTCAGAGGGGCTTTCAGTCTCAGCAGTACAGTGTGATAGGCCAGATCACTTTGCATCTTACCTCTCATCCAATCCCTTTAAACTTAAGGGCCTGACACACATTTGCATGGTTTAAAATTTGAGCACCAGCTTCCCAATCAATTTGCAACATTGTATTTTTTTGACCAACTGACTTTTGCAGAACACCTGTAGCACACATCCAAATCTCAGTATCCATGACAACCAGGCTGCAGTCAGGGCCTACTACTTGTCCCCTAGGTGTACCCAGAGCATTTTTTGAGATCCCCTCACGTGTACAGTGCGTTTCACATTGCGTATGGCACCATTACAATGGTGAAACATCCAGCACACACGGACGCACTATTGGGGTACGGTTCTCTCGGATTTGGCACCATTACAATGGTGAAACATCCCGCACACACGCATGCACTCTCGGGGTACGGCTTGCTTGCATATGGCACCATTACAATGGTGAAACATCCCGCACACACGCACGCACTGTCGGGGTACGGTTCGCTTGCGTATGGCACCATTACAATGGTGAAACGTCCCGCACACGCACGCACTGTCGGGGTACGGCTCGCTTGCGTATGGCACCATTACAATAGTGAAACGTCCCGCACACACGCACGCACTCTCGGGGTACGGTTCGCTCGCGTATGGCACCATTACAATTGTGAAACGTCCCGCACCATTACAATGGTGAAACGTCCCGCACACACGCACGCACTCTCGGGGTACGGTTCGCTCCCGTATGGCACCATTACAATGGTGAAACATCCCGCACACACGCACGCACTCTCGGGGTACAGTTCACTTGCGTATGGCACCATTACAATGGTGAAACGTTCCGCACACACGCACGCCCTCTCAGGGTACGGCTCGCTTGCGTATGGCACCATTACAATGGTGAAATGTCCCGCACACACGCACGCACTCTTGGGGTACGGCTCGCTCGCGTATGGCACCATTACAATGGTGAAACGTCCCGCACACACACACGCACTCTCGGGTTACGATGCATTATACACAGTGCGTTTCTCACGCCCATGTGAAGGCAGGTGTACGGTGCGTTTTACACAGTGCGTTTCACACGCTGGAGTCAAAGCAGGGGGATGGTATATTGCACACGGTCACATATGGCTAGTGGTACGAGGCGCACACATGGCAGGGATGTAGCAGTACGGTTAACACAAGGATGTCTATCAAGTTCTTGTCATTGCATACTTACATGAGCTAGGCCCTAGGTGTGGCAGGCACTGATATAGCACAGCATATCATTTCATGTTGCATAATTGATGTGTGATGACCTGGTGACACATGTGATGTGTGATGTGTGATGGGGCACTATGTGGTACACAGCACCTTTCCACTTGTCCCCTGTGTATCATTATGCACATGTTGTCATGCACAGAAGCACTGGGATTGCACAGTCATCACTTCCGGAACCTGTCACACAATGGCAGGGACTGTGGCAATTTCTCAGTTGTCATTTTGACTCTAATCGGGTCCCTATGTAACAATGTACTGTGTGTGTAATTCTTAATGCAGATTTTTCATTTTGGGGTCCGTATAATGCATATGCTGCGGGTGCATCTCTAATGGGTCTGTGTTGTGACTGAAATGCTTTTGCATGTACGCACACCATGGCACATGTGCCTTTTCAAGGGATTTTTTGTCTAATGGCATCATACATCAATGATCCACATGCATACATGTCTGAATCTTGACAATTGCTGTGGTCTTGCATTGTCACATACACACCTCATTAGCAAGTTGTATGATATGTCCAATAGATATTCCATGTGACCTGGGTCTGTGCCTTGCAGTCAGCTGTCTGTATGGGTTGACAACCTTCTAATGTTGGTCTGGTGATGTGTGTCACTCCAGTGAACTCTTGCTCTGCTCACTCAGAGCAGCCCTGCAATTTTTTTGGTGTGCATGTAAAGTTTATTACTATTACTACAGATGTATCTTGGTAATTTTTAAAGTGCCATGAAGCTGCCACATGTGTCCAGGATGCATTGCTCACACCAGACCCAATAGTACCTTGATGTGTAGTAGCAAGGTTGCTTGTGCTATGTACATTGGAATATTTCTGGCTGACAGTTGCTCTACATTATTCCTAAATATGTACTGCAGGGCACCACCTCTACCAAGGCCTTTTCCTGACTTGGAGACCATGAGGGAACGTGATTGCATCCGTGGTTACAGATTCACTCAAGAGTTGATTCAGGACTTGATGGACAGGCTGGAACTACATCTCCAACCGCAACACAGGTATCCAACTGCCATGACACCAAAGCTAAAGGTGATGGCAGCCCTACATTTTTTTGCCACAGGTACATTTCAATTTACCATTGCAGATGTGGGGGTATGTCCCAGACCATGTTCAGCCATGTCCTACATGATGTCTTAGCTGCCATGTTAGAGCACATTGATGAATTTATCAAATTTCCAAACCCTGAAGAGTTGAGAGATGTCAAGGGTGAATTCTATGCCCTGGGAGGGATACCACTTGTCATTGGCTCCATTGATGGTACACATGTGGCTTTGGTGCCACCACAGGCTCAGGAGCAGGCCTACCCCAATAGGAAGCATTATCACTCAATACATGCCCTTGTGGTGTGTCTTGCTAACATGCTGATTTCCCATGCTTGTGCACGTTTTCCAGGATCATGCCATGATGCATTCATCATGAGGAGTAGCAGGGTACCACAGATGATGCTGCAGCTGCGCAACCATCGTGCATGTCTTGTTGGTGGGTATACACTGTTTGTCCTGTATGTTTAACATTTTAATTTGCTCTGACAAAATAGCTTTACCCTAAACTTCAACACGCTGGAGCAGATTTATGAGGCCATTGCGCAACGTTTACGCCGCTGTAGCATAACACAAGGCGGCGTAAACGTGACGCATCCCTATGAGGCATTTACAACGTGACGCATCTATGGAGATGCGTCACGGTGTAAGGCCCTGCGCCACATGAAACCTGCATCAGGTTTCATGTAGGCGTCCCGGTGCAGGGGGGCGTTCCGTTGCAGGAACGCCCCTGGAAAGTGACTCAGTGAAATCTACAAGATTTCACTGAGACACTTTCTACGTCAATTCCTTACGCCTGCTTGAAGCAGGCGTAAGGGTGATGCACCATGCAATGTAGGGGTGGCCCCTGTGCATTGCAGGAGTCATGTCGCACTTGCGACATGACTCCAGCAATGCGCCGCCCGTACGCCGAAAGATGCGTCACGCATCTTCCCTGCTGCGGCGCACCATGGGTGGCGGAGCTGTGGCGCACTGTGGCGCACATTAACTGGCGCATCCCTGGGGATGCGCCAGTTATTGTAAATCTGCCCCACTGTATTTTTTTAGGAGATGCAGGATATCCCAACATGCCGTGGCTCATAACACCGCTCCGCAACCCAAGGACAGCTACAGACCATCGGTACAACAATACACACGGGCAGACCAGGCGTGTGATTGAGCGAACATTTGGACTCCTGAAGAGCAGATTCCGGTGCCTTGATAAGACCGGTGGATCCCTCCCATATGCCCCGGTCAAGGTGTGTAAAATCTTCATCGTGTGCTGCATGCTGCACAACATGGCATTTGAGAAGGCCGTGCCACTCATCCTGGATCCTGATGAGCTGGAACATCCCCCCGTTGAGGATGAAGGGCTTGGGCATGATGCAAGTGATGAGGAGGAGGAGGATGATATCCGGAGTCAGCTCATACGCAACTTCTTCTCTTAATGGTGAGACACTGGGTAGTTGTGTGCACGCTTGTGACATGGAGTGGCATGTGTTGCATACTGTGTGTCCAGTTGACTGTATGTGAGAACACTTTGATGTTTGTTGTGATGTGTCACACAAGTGATGATGTAATGACACACACATATGTGCAATGATTGTTTTAGAAATGTACATATGTACTACATTCTGATGTATTTTCACATGACCATGTCTGTATGCAATTATTATTAATGTGTCCCCTTGTGTGCGTGTCTTTCCCAGGTGGCTCTGCCTGTTGTCTGTTCGTGTCATCTTGGTACTCCGGCTATTGATCAGGATGATTGCAACGTGGGTCGAATCACCGTTCCATGCACAGACCTGTGGAAATGTCAGTTTTGGTAAGATATGTAAACATTGTTTTTTGGGTTGGTATGCTATGGGAATGTGTGGGAGCTGTTAGTGTTCTTGTTGTTGAAGCATAGATACATGTGTCATTAACATGGATAAAGATGCCTGTTGCAACACTCCCATTACTGGACACTCATCCTTCTTCTCAGTCATCTGTTGTTTATTGATGACTCTGGGGAATGCATCAATGTGTGTATACCACGGTCCACAGACATTGCGGATGTGACCGGTTTACATTGTGTGTGACATCACAACTATAGGTTCTGTGTGGATTTGCAGACTCTCTGTGTGCAGCAGGATGTGTTTGGCTCATCACATTGATGTTGTTGGCCAGTACAGTTAGGTTTACCTATTGACACGTTGTGAAGGTGTGGACCACTGTAGGTCCCACATGTTCTGACAATTGTCCAGTGAGTGTGTTCGTTTGATTGCATTGCCCCCTGTGACAGTATGTAATGTCACTGTCAGGTCACAACATCTGTGCCGGTGGAGATCACTGCTTTGCAAACCTTCTTGGCAACTTTATGTCAACTTTCTATTCCCATTATTCCAGGAATGTTGCACTGATGACGTAGGAACGTAGAGGTGTTGGTAATGTAAACACTTCTGTTACACCAGTCGGTTGACGTTAATTACAGTAAAGTCTTGTGCCGTGCTGCATATCCTGGCCACGGTAGGGGTGGTTTACTGGGTTTGTTCCTCATTACTCTCTGTAGAGTTTGCTCACACCTACTTGTCATGTTTATCATTGTAAGGCACAGTTTGATGAGCCAATGCTTGGCTCTTGCTAGGCTTCCTTGTGGTTAAATAATCCCCTTCCTCGTTGCATCAGCTAAGTACGGCTCTAGCAGGTGATGTGTATCTTACTTTCATGAGCCACACTGATTCCTAGGGCTGACTACAGTAATTTGTTTTTTGGTGAGTAGCACTGCTCTACATTCAATTCACTGTATTTTTTTAGCCACATTCATACACTGTGAGTAAGTTTGTGAGCGCCTGGTTCAAATTGCATTGAATCAGCTTGGTGATCGTTAAACCCCCTTTATTTTGGAGGCAAACTGTGCTACCTTTTATGTGTCCGTGTTGAAAGCTGTTATGTACTATCATTTCTAAACATGTGCAGACAAATTGGATACAGTGGCTGTGGTTAATGTACACAGGTGTTGTTGTAAATAAAACGGCGATAAGGTTAAGCATTCGCTGAAGACATGCTATTATGTCTTTATAGTAGTTTTCCCCCTCATACTTGAAAGTACGGCGGGACTCCATTTTGTTTTCCGGTTTCCATCTTGTAGGCTACATTTCACCATGTGCTCGCCACGAGGCAAGTCCTACCTCACTGACCGTCACCCCTGGAGTTTGCCCAGCAACAAGCTATAAATAGTTCCAGCTTATCTAGCGCATGCCCAGTACATGTAACATCTGTTTCTGCTTAGAGGGGATCGGAATGTGCATTCGGGGGGCTTCATGAACCGTTAACTCCACCCATGTATCGATCATGCTTGAGAAATATCCTTATATGGTTGTAAATCATACTTTTGAGCTGTAACCGCCCACTTATGAGCCCCTTCTTTGTGTATAAAAGGGGACCGCATTTTCGTGTTCTTTGTGCTACCTTGTACAATACTGTAGAGTGTTGTGTGGGCTGTAGTACCACCTTTAAAGGTTTATTAAACTATGTTTTTGTATTTCCAGTTTCCGTGCCAATTTCGTATGTAGTCTGAGGACTTTGCATACAGAAGGGCGAACCCTTTCGCACTCGCAGGCCTTGCTGAGACCTGTGTTCATCAATTGGCGCCCGTCATGTGGGGCTCATCGACGACTCGGATGCTCGAAGGACTGGTCGTGACGAAGGATTGGAACCTTGCCGGGGACGTGATCACTGCCAGCGGCGCCTTTAGTCCTGGCATCCCGAGGTATTCTTCCTTCCCTTCTGATCTGACCATCTGGGCGGCGCCGGTCATCGACTGAGACCTCTTCTGTCGGTTTGCCGCGTAGTGGCCGTTTGGGCGAATTCGGAACTTGGCAGTTGGAATCTGGATGCTCTTGATTGGTAAGAATCGTTGTGCGATCCTTGCTCCGAGCCTTTGATAGTCTTGTTTGGCAAAGTAGTTTTATACGCTTGCCCCGACTGAATTGTTTGATCGTTTGGTAGTGACTAGTCATATTATTGATCCTGTGAGAGTATATATGAGTTGCAACCCATATAGGCAGGCAATGTGGGGATATTTCTCCTGATCTGTGAATTTGAGCGGCGCAACGTTTAAGTGCCATTTCATTATAATATTGCATATTTTGCATTATTTCTAGACATGCCTGTTTTTAGCGCACTTCGTAAGTGGTGCTGCTGTTTTGGAAATGACCGGTTGGTACTTGAAGAATCACAGCCGGCTCCCCCAGAGGGGACGCCGAATAGAGACATGTATGTCAAATTTGGTCTTTTCCCCATAATGTACAGCACGTTATGGAGGAAATACACAAAGAAGGATCCTGAGTTGCGATGGCCTATGTATGGATCGTTTGATTTGAGGAAGATTGAGTATGTGGAACAGTGTATGTGTAAGCGGAGAGTGCGACAAGATATGTTTGAATGTATGCGAATGTGGGTGAAAGAGGTGCGAGAACGTGAGAAGCGTGAGCAAGCACTGATTGAGATAGAGCAGCGAAAGAGTGAGCGTGAGAAGGCGCATGAGGCGAAAAAGCGTGAAGCAAAGGAATTAGAAGAGAAGCAGGAGAAAGAACGTCGGTTGCAAATCTCTGGCCAGTACCCTGTTCGTCAGCCTCTCTATCCTGTCCTTAATAAATCGGATGATGATTTTTCGTTATTAGATCGTTTACCACCGCCATATGCTGGTCAGTCCGCCCCGAATGGAGGAGATCAAGATTCTAGGTGCCCGACCAGAAGAGGGATACGCGGTCTATGTTATCAGCCGATCGTATGGCTGATCTTCGTAAGATTGCTTATCGGGTCACCAAAGATACTATGCCCCTTGCCGATTTGTTGACAGAGCTTGAGACATGGGAAGATAGGGAAAGATTATATTTTGTTGGTTTTCTTTCTGATGAAGTGGTGTCAGCCTTTCGGAAATATTCTGATGTTCTTGAACCAGCGGATGTGATAGCTGATGCAAAGGAACTGCGTAAAGGTCTTTTTCTTTCTCCCCAGGTGCCCAATGCAATCCGACGGCTATTTGCGTTACGGGATGAAATGTTTCGGCTCCGGGATGAAGCACGGAAACGGAAGGCTGGCGACGAGCCATCGAATCCGTCTGGCGGCGGGAAGCAGTCCTCCATCTTTTATTCAGATAAGATCGATGGAGTGCATGTTAAACCAATGCGGGAGGCGGCGCCTTTGTACGTTCCCCCTAAGGGAACGGATAGAGGGTCTCCTGATGCTCAAGGGTATTTCATCTATAATTGGGTTTATACTCCTTGGAATAGGGCATATGTTATGGCATTGAAAGCAGCATTACCTGATCCTCGAAAGAATCCCGCAGCCTTTTATGAGGAAGTTGAGGGGGCTTTGAATTCTTGCACTATGACTTTGGCTGATATTGATTTGTTCTTCGGGCTTATATCACCACCAGATATGTGGAGATCAATATGAAAGGTTGATGACCTTCAGGCATTCAAAGCTCGATGGGCGGACCTTGAGTATGAGGATAGGGAGAGAAAACCAGCACAGAAACCCGCCCTGGTCGATTTTAGATCTTCCTACTGCCATTGTAACTAAATTAAAAACGCTTATTCCCCCTAAATAGATTGATTGGACTATGTTAGCGTCCTGTAAACAGAAAGTAGATGAATCCGTTTCAGATTTCTTCACGCGGTTTGAGGAAACGTTCCATGATTTTAGCGGTCAGTCGCTCACGGACGATACAGGTCGACATCTCTTTGTTGAAAAATATGTCTCGAATTTATTACCAAGTATAGCAGCTCGATTAAAAGCGAGTGAAAGTTCTTGGACGACTTTGACACCTGCATCCCTCCTGACGATGGCTCAGTATTACGAGCGTCAGGAACTAGAAGCAAAGGGGAGTGAGGAAAAGTAATCTAAAGATTTAAAAACGAAGGTTATGTTAGCGCAAGTATATGGGCCGCCTCGTAGGGGTAACGATCGGGGCGGCAGGATTTTTTCTAACTTTCCTTCAGCCCGTACTGACTTGGCCCGGGATCAATGTGCGTATTGTAGACAGAAAGGCCATTGGGCGAATGATTGCCCGGTGTTGCGTGCACAGCGCCAGGAGTGTGGGCAGGGGTCTATAAGGGGTAGAGGAGATTTTTCAGGCCCTAAAAACAACACAAATGACCGAGCTAGATTTGATTCTAATGTGCGACCCCAAGATGGGTCTAATGTTTTTGATCAACGAAATCAGTACCAAATGTCTGATTATGCACTTTACGAGCAGCATGATTCGCAGTATGCATAGGATTGCGTAGGATGGGGTAAGGAACCAGTTGAAGTGCCAGTAGATCAGAGGGGTCCTTATGTCACAGCACATGTTTTTGGCTCTACTGATAGGTTCCTGGTTGATACAGGAGCTACTCGTAGCGCTTTGTCCCAAAAATTGGTTCCGAGGGCTCCCCTGTCTGGCTCAACAATTACGTCAATAGGGTTCAATGGAACGCCTTCCGTTAGCCCACTATCACAACCTCTTGCACTTTATGGAGATCAGTTTGCTGCACCAAGCCCATTCCTACTCTCCCCAAACACTCCTGATAATATCGTCGGTCTGGATATACTCAAATATTTTCGGGCCACGATACGGTGCTCCCCTGAGGGAGTGCGTGTTATTTTGAATGACAATTATCCACCAATGGAGAGGGTGTACATGATTACCGTAGAGGCTGCATTGGCCTCTTTGCCTAAATCTTTGTGGGCCACGTCCGATACCGACGTGGGACAGATGATTATCCCTCCGGTGCACATCAGTGTAAAGGAGGGAGCTGTGCTGCCACGCCTGCCTCAGTATCGGATTTCACAGGAGGGGGAGGAGGCGCTCATACAGATAGTGCAGGACTTGATTAAAGTAGGTGTGGTTGAAGAAGTTCCATATAATGTGTGTAACAGTCCTATACTACCGATTTTGAAAAAAGACACTGACACCAGGATTTATCGATTTATTATCGATTTGAGGGAGGTCAATAAGATTGTGATACCTCAATACCCAGTGGTTTCTGACATTACGACACTCCTTACTTTGGTCCCGCCAACTGCAACAACGTTCTCTGTTATAGACTTGACAAACTCCTTCTTTTCGATCCCTATTCATCCTGACAGCCGATATCTTTTCGGCTTCACGCTGAATAATAGATCGTACAGATTCTGTAGAGTTCACCAAGGCTATACTGAGAGTCCCAGCATTTATAGTCAAGCAATGAAACAACAATTGGATTCGTTTGTTTTACCCGACGGTGTGGCGCTTATACAATATGTCGATGACATCTTGTTTGCTGCCGACACCCCTGAGCAATGTGAAGAATGCACTTTGTCCTTACTTACATTTTTGGCGTCTTACAATCACAAAGTATCGAAAAAGAAACTGCAATATTGTAGACCAAAGGTAACCTACTTAGGTCACCTTTTGTCTAAGGAGGGTCGTGCACTCACACCAGATCGTATTCAAGCCATTTTAGACACACCAGTACCCTCCACGCAGAAAGAAGTTCGAGCCTTTTGGGTCTCACCTCCTTTTGTAGACAGTGGATATTGGGGTTTTCATACATAGTTAAACCATTGTTAGGCTTGTTGACAAAGGATACCCCAGTTCCCCTTCCATGGATGGATGAATGTGAGAATGCTTTTCACCAATTACGTCAGGCCCTTTGCTCGGCACCAGTATTAGGCACCCCTGACTACACAAAGCCCTTTACATTGTATGTGCATGAGAGAGATGGATGTGCGTTATCAGTGTTAGTGCAGATGCACGGCGATAAGCAGCGCCCTTGTGCATACTTCTCGGCAGTACTTGATCCTGTGTCCCGAGCATTGCCTGGTTGTTTTCGCTCAGTTGCGGCGACAGCTGTGTCAATACACCACAGTGAAGGGATAGTCTTATCTCATAAGCTGTTGGTGTTGGTCCCCCATGCTGTTGATGCCCTTTTGAATCAGACGAAGACGCAGCATTTAACTAGTGCTCGTCTGACAGGATACGAGCTGACACTGTTGGCTCCTCATATTACATTGAAGAGATGTGCAACACTGAATCCAGCTACGTTGTTGCCCTTTCCAGCGACTCAGCCTGAGGCGCAAGAGACGCATGACTGTGTCTTTGTGACCGAGGAACAGACAAAGGGTCTTATTGATTTACAAGATACGCCCTTTACAGATGGGATGGAGAACTGTGGGTGGATGGGTCCTGTTTAAAGTTAGCAGATGGAACCACTTCCGCAGCATACGCAATTACCACATTACACACGATAGTGGAGACAGCACGCATACCACAGAAATCAGCTCAGGCAGCAGAACTAATAGCATTAATACGAGCTTGCAAGCTTAGTGCAGGATTATGTGTGAATGTTTACACAGACAGCCGCTATGCTTTCGGATTAGCGCATGATTTTGGCCTGCTCTGGAAGGAAAGGGGCTTTTTGACATCACATGGAACTCAGATCATGTATGGAGAATTAGTACAACAGCTTTTGACCGCACTGACGCTCCCTAAGAGAATAGCTATAGTGAAATGTAGTGCACACAAGAATGTGACAGACAAAGTGGGACAAGGAAACGCTTTTGTAGATCGAGTGGCACGTGAAACTGCGATGCAGCCTGGCTCCACTTCGATGCATGTTGTGAAGTCCCAAGCTGAACGGTGGCATGATGCAAAAGACTGCTACTGAGAAAGAACGAGAGCAATGGTCCAAAGATGGAGAACTGGACGATGAGGGTTGTTGGAGGAATAAGCAGATGGATAGGTGGAAGTTACCTACCGCCTTTGTACTACCTATGGTTCAGATGGCACATGGGCTAGCACATGTTGGAACTTCAGCAATTGTGAAATTGCTTACGCAAGTTTGGGAGCATCCAGAAATTGCTAGTACAGCTAAGAGAGTGGTACAGACTTGCATGATTTGCCTTAAATATAATCCGGGAAAAGGGACACGAACTCCAGCAGGAGGATTTGCAACACCCACTGCAACTTTTGAAGTACTGCAAATGGATTATATTCAGCTGGAACGCTGCAATAATCTGAAGTACGTCCTGGTTGTAGTTGTGCATTCAGTAAATGGATTGAAGCATACCCTACTATGGACAATACTGCCATGACTACTGCTAAGGTGCTTTTGAAGGAATTTTTCCCTCGTTTCAGTGTTTGTAGATTGTTGTGGAGTGGCGGACGTTATTAAGTATGTCCTGAATGGATTAGGCATTGTGCAAAAGTTCCACGCCGTATTTTATCCACAATCAGCAGGATTGGTGGAAAAATATAACGGCACCCTAAAGTTGAAAATCGCAAAAATACAGGCCTTTGGCGTTGTTGTCTATCAGATCAGTACCACAAACTCGGACGGGCTTAACACCTTACGAGATCGTCTTCGGACGCCCCATTAATATATGGGGGGTGCCCAAACGGTGATGGACGAACTGCGCAGGGGGGCCGACTCTAACACCTGTCAAGCCTGGTCCTTTTGGATCTGTCGGCCGCCTTTGACACGGTCGACCATGACATCTTGGTCGACCGTTATTCAAAAGAACAAAGGTCCTAAGCTGAAAACAATTTCTGGAAAGGTAAATAACAAATGGACCACAATCGGAAACCATGTATAGTTCTTCTAATACCCAGCCGGGCATAGAATTTATTTTGGGAATGTTTGACACGGAGTCAATTTGAATCTTTCAATCACATAACAAACAAAATATTGTTTGAAGTAAGGCACAGGCCTGTACCGAACTCATCAGAATAAAGAAGAAGTTTGTGAAAAAGGGTGCAGAAGAAAGAGTATTTTACATCAGGCAAAGAAAGAGTTGAGCAAAAAAGTGGTACTGCTTTAGAATTAAAGTTGGCAGTATTCCCTACAGTAGAACATACAACATTAATTCACAATAAATAACAATGTATGTCTACATAACAGTGTCATCAGGCAAAGAAAGAGTTGAGCAAAAAAGTGGTACTGCTTTAGAATTAAAGTTGGCAGTATTCCCTACAGTAGAACATACAACATTAATTCACAATAAATAACAATGTATGTCTACATAACAGTGTCGACGGCGTTTCGATCCTATGCTCTATGATAGGAGGATCATCATCAGGACTTAATATATGCCTGGAATTTAAACAATCAAGCCCAGGGCGGATTTGAGGAGCGCACTTTGATTTGGAGTTTCGCCTCGATATTCTGGTACAATGACGAGCAAGAGGCTATATCTGGATTAAGCTGGAACGACTGCCCGGGTCGGGCTGCCTCGTAAAGAGGAGATAAATAGAGAACCAATCTTAGCACGGGAAAATTGTATCCCGTAGTAGCGCCAAATGGCTGGTTGGGGTCGAATGAGCGCCGAGTGTGGCGTTCTCACTCGGGTTCCAGGGGCTCTATGGCGGCGGTCGGGTAGGTACACCAATCCGCTTGTTGTGGTATGGACGTCAGTGCATCTGCTCCACGCTGGCGTTGCAGGCTGCAACGCCAGCGTGGAGCAGATGCACTGACGTCCATACCACAACAAGCGGATTGGTGTACCTACCCGACCGCCGCCATAGAGCCCCTGGAACCCGAGTGAGAACGCCACACTCGGCGCTCATTCGACCCCAACCAGCCATTTGGCGCTACTACGGGATACAATTTTCCCGTGGTAAGATTGGTTCTCTATTTATCTCCTCTTTACGAGGCAGCCAGACCCGGGCAGTCGTTCCAGCTTAATCCAGATATAGCCTCTTGCTCGTCATTGTACCAGAATATCGAGGCGAAACTCCAAATCAAAGTGCGCTCCTCAAATCCGCCCTGGGCTTGATTGTTTAAATTCCAGGCATATATTAAGTCCTGATGATGATCCTCCTATCATAGAGCATAGGATCGAAACGCCGTCGACACTGTTATGTAGACATACATTGTTATTTATTGTGAATTAATGTTGTATGTTCTACTGTAGGGAATACTGCCAACTTTAATTCTAAAGCAGTACCACTTTTTTGCTCAACTCTTTCTTTGCCTGATGACACTGTTATGTAGACATACATTGTTATTTATTGTGAATTAATGTTGTATGTTCTACTGTAGGGAATACTGCCAACTTTAATTCTAAAGCAGTACCACTTTTTTGCTCAACTCTTTCTTTGCCTGATGTAAAATACTCTTTCTTCTGCACCCTTTTTCACAAACTTCTTCTTTATTCTGATGAGTTCGGTACAGGCCTGTGCCTTACTTCAAACAATATTTTGTTTGTTATGTGATTGAAAGATTCAAATTGACTCCGTGTCAAACATTCCCAAAATAAATTCTATGCCCGGCTGGGTATTAGAAGAACTATATATGGTTTCCGATTGTGGTCCATTTGTTATTTACCTTTCCAGAAATTGTTTTCAGCTTAGGACCTTTGTTCTTTTGAATAGCTATTACCCATGGTCCAAAGCCATTAAGTGGGTCCCCCTTGTTTACTTAAAAATCTTGGTCGACCGTGTCAGAGAGGCTGGCATCCAGGGCACCGCCCTGGACTGGGTTCGGTCTTTCTTGACTCAACGCCATCAAGCAGTCAGGCTGTCCCAGTTCTCCACCACCCATGTCGAGCTGACCTGCGGCGTTCCACAGGGTTCTTCTTTATCCCCTCTCCTTTTTAATTTGTACATGGCCCCACTAATTCGTTCCCTTCGCAGCTTTAATGTCTCCACGTTCAATTACGCGGATGACATTCAATTGATCTTCACCATTGACTCCTCTGACGAATCTATCTCTACCTTTCAAAACACCCTCTGTTTCATCAGCAATTGGATGGGCTTAAACCACCTGAGGCTCAACCCCGACAAGACCGAGCTGGTTCTTGTCGGGGGACCTTCCAATCCTTGGCATCCCTCCTTCTGGCCTGCAAGCCTTGGCAGCCCCCCATGCCCTGCTAATTCAGCCAAAAGTCTGGGAGTTGTCATTAGTAGTGACCTTTCGATGACACCCCAGATTAGCGCCGTAGTATCATCCAGCCATTTCCAACTCAGGAAAATACGAAAAATCTCCCGCCTACTCACCACTGATGCCCTTATCTTGGCTCTGCTAGCGTTAGTCATGTCTAGGTTTGACTACGCATATGCACTATATGTAGGCATTCCTGCTTATCAACTAAGGAGACTCCAGTTGATCCAAAATCAGGCTGCTCGCCTGATTCACTGGCAACCTAAAGATCAACATGTTCGCCCCCTTTTAAAAAGTCTCCACTGGCTCCCGATAGCGGCTCGATGCAAATTCAAGCTTGGCTGCATTATTTCCAAATCTCTAGCAGGCCACAGCCCTCTCTTCATTTCCTCCCTGCTCCACCCTTATGCCCCTCCCCGCACCCTCCGATCATCCCAGATGGCTCTGTTATCAGTCCCCAGATTCAGGAGGAAGAAACACGGTGGCCTTAGGTTCTCTTTTTTAGCCCCGTCTTTTTGGAATTCCCTACCCCTCCCTCTTAGGTTGTCTTCCCCCTACCCCAAGTTTAGATCCTCCCTTAAAACTTTTCTTTTCACTGAATTTTATAATTAGTTGCTTTTCTTTCTGTATTCACTTCCGGCTCCCTCAGCAAAGCGCCAAGAAACCTAATGGTGTTAGTTGCGCTCAAAAAGTTAATTTAACATAACATAACATAACAAACCGAGTTCAGTGTATGATGTACCTTGTGTTTTAATGAATGACTATTTGGCACAATTAACTGATAGTTTGGTTTCCATTCACCAACAGGTTCGAGAAGCACTCCCTGATCGGTCCACAGGAGAAGGTCATAATCTCCGGCCTGGTGACTTCGTCCTTGTGAAATCGTTTGAGAGGTCGAATAGTTTGGAACCAAGATGGTGTGGCCCTGAGCAAGTCCTCCTAGCCACGAGAACAGCAGTACGGATGACGAATCGCAGGAACTGGATTCATTCGGTCCATTGCCGGAAAGTGCAACCTGATTTGGTGGAACCCGCTGTACTGACTGACCAGCGAGATATCCTGACTACGGAGAGAGGCCGTGCTGTGGTACCTGACGATTCTGAGGAGTTCTTCCCGGACCAGACAACGCCTGCATCAAGAAGATACAATCTACGACCAAGAAAAGAATCTGCAATTGTATGAGAAGTTGTCAGAACGGTCCCTAGGCTTGTGAAACGGAGAGCCAATGAGGCAAGGGGGGGGGGGATCAGCCATGCATTAGAGTAGCGACACCCGTCTTGGCCCGATGGTGAAGAAAACAACGACTACCTCAGGAGTAAGAGTTCTGACAACACTTTAGTTTCAGGAAGATACTGTGTACTTTGTACTTTGCTCGAAATGGACAAACGAAAGATTTTTGGTTCTGTAGGATTCATTTTCGTTATAGCAGTCATTGCTACAGTCATGTGGTTTGTTGAGGAGAAAGCTCCTGCCCGTGAACTGTATGTTGTTACTACTCCAGTCCCTGATGAACACTTTTTCTATACACTCCCATATCAAGAGCTGAAACATCGACAGTCATATTTGAATAACACTTTCATTCAGATGTTGCATCACACCCACGTTGCTACAAATGGCAGTTGTGTGGAGATTGTTTCACCAGCATTACAGGTACCCTCATTGCATGACAGTTACTTTCTTCTGAGCAATGCCACAGGCCATGTACATTGCCTAAAGCAGCATGTCCTCACAACAAACTTCCACCATTTATGTATGAAATGTTTTCCAAAGTGTACATTGTGCCCAATTTCTGTCACCACAGATCTCTTGCCAGTCTGCATGCGCCATCTATGGAATACTTTACAATGATTGTGCATATGTTTATTTGTGTACTGGTTCAACATGCATGGTGTTTGTAATAGATCATGGTCCATATTGTGATTGACATACATGGTTGTGTATGTATTGTTTGAGCTTAATACCCACAACGGACATGCAAAACTTTCTGACGCTGTTTGTCCTGTGCCCCGCTTGGCCTATTGGTGCATGGTCCTGATGCCGTCATATTTGGTGATTGTTTCCACGTTTTCTAGCAGTGACCCATGAGTTACTCCTTCCTTTCCATACACATGTAACATGCTGCTATGCAAATATCCTTGTCTTTGTGTGCCACTTTAGCATGGTGTCTCACACCTTCAACCATCATGTGTTCAGACATTCCTGATGCTGCATCCCCAGTGACACCGCAAAAGCCAGTGGCCAGATTCTGCGACACACAGGCCTCCAATATGGTCCACCATCCATCAATCCATTCTTAGGGCAGACAGAAGATTGTCGGTGCCACAGTTGCACCACATCCATGACAAAGGCAGGCCTGTCAGCGCATGCAACGTGCACAGTGCAAGGCCCTGTGGTAATTGATTGACACAGGTTACACTACAGACTCATGCTCCTGCCACCCTCCACACAGTGAACACCAGACAATCATGCACCTGGTATGAGGCAACCCCTAAGGGCACACATTACAGCTTCGCAGGCTGTGTGTGCAACTCATACTGCCAACCCCGCACTGCCACACATAACAGTGCATGTCCGTACATGCAGGTCATGTGCGTTGTTCTGCACACATGCTACTTACAGCAGCACAACATTGGACTCTGTTACCTCATCCACATAACAGCACAACACAAAACCATCATGACTGTGACCTGGTTGTAAGTAAAACTCAAACACTACTTCTACATTGCCATCACAGATGGATAGTAGACCACCCGCAAGGACGACACCAATTTTTCAGGAGTATGATTGATAAAAGTATGTGAGGTACAACCCCAGAGTGACATACTACACCAAGTACCAACTGTGGTGATGCTCACATTGTGCAGCTCTAACTGAATTTTCGTTGATTAGAATCAGAGATCCTCTGCATATGATATAATTTAGACTCTAGACATGGCAATCAATTCAGCCTGTGGGCCAATGGAAATATTGCCTAAGTATGCGTATTCTGAGCAGAGCCCTGCAGCATACCCCACTTGGGTGTTTTGACTACGGAGTCGATGTTGTAGGTGCGGACCTGATGTGTGCAGTTAGATAGTTATGACAATATCCAGTTCAGCACTGAGGACCACACACCTATGGTCTTCATGTGGTTCTGAAGATTGTGATGGTCTACGGTGTCAAATGATGTAGACATGTCGGACAGCACCAACGCCGCCTTGGAACCTCCATCTATATCCCAGCGTATAGAGTCTGCCATTTGTATGAGGGCCACCTGTGTAGTATGGGTGGGATGGAGGCTGGATAGTGAGTAATGACGGAGGCTATTATCTTCAAAAAAAGCCATCAGTTGCTAACAAGAAAATTCTACATAAATCTTTGCCAGGACTGATAGATAGATCTTGGTGTATGATTGTAAGCTTAAACAGGATCTGTGTTACCTTAAGTAAAGATGTGCAGGATGAACGTGTGTCTCCACACATCTGGGTTACAGACCAATCTGACCTAAGGGTTACACATGATGTTTCAGTGTTCATAGTGTATCTTAGCAAGGATGTTGTTGTGGTTTGTGGTCAGGGTTTCAGTAGGGGAAGTGGATTACCATATGCTAATGGAGCTGAGAGGCTTCAACATAAATTGAGTTCAAATCGTAAACCACTGGGCTGCAACACAACTTTCCTGATTGCTCCTCAGACATTGTACTAGTACTTCAGCCTCAGGCCCACAGCTAAACATGAAAAACATGTTTCTGTGGTAGAACTACTCCTGCCTGGAGAACAGACACACCACCATTCTGCTTTGCTACATCAATGTTTGCATGTATTTCCCCAAATCCACACCATTGCTAACTCATGATGCAAGTCCCTACACATGCTGGAACCAACCTTCAGATAAATCCACTCCTAGTCAAGAGAGACAGCCACCCAGGTCCACAACAGCAACCGCCAAATCTACATCAACAACCTCCACACAGGAAGAAGTGCCAAATTCCAGGAGGACATTTGCAAACTACAGGCACATGCGCACACCTCATCATCAACATCCCCTGCCACAGCTGCATAACCGTACACCTGAGATACCTACTAGAGTCAAGAGTGACCCTTGACCCTGCTTGCAGGCCAGCTCGCCCCCCTGCCACCAAACAGCTCCACCTGTTCCTTGCCTGCTACTGCGTGTAGCGTGACTTTGCAACTGCTGTGACCAGCCTTCCACTGTGCACTTGCAGTTGCCTACTGCACTTTCCACAGTGATTTGTAACTTGTATTATCTTCCACCTCCGTGTACGCTGTGCCCTGTGTTTAAATTGTAGCCGCTAAGGCGTGCTCATGCAATTTAAAATAAACACTGCACCCTTGCTTCTACGCACGCCTTCCCTCTGCTGCCCCTTGCCACCACGCTTCAGCCTCCCAGACGCACCTCCCTCCATACGTGGATGTACACAGCGGGTGCACCACTGGCACACTAAAGGTGCACCAAGCGCCAGAACCCCGGGTCCCAAAACCACCACAACACCAACCTGCTCTACTAATCCAGCACCCTCCACGCACGCAACCCCGGGCGCAATGACTCCTGCTACCGGGCTACACCGAAAAATACCCTAGAGACCTTCACCTGCTGGAACTGCAGCTTCTACTGCATCCGGCCCCCCAAACTGTCTAACAGAGTACCCACCACCTGCAATGCATCCTTCTCAACACCCACTCTGCTCGCAAGGATGCCATCGTACTCTGGGACCTCCTACACTCAACCACCCCTGATGTTGCCTTCCAGATGGAGACCTGGCTGAACGTTACCTCGGCACAAGAAATTGCCATTGCCATCCAAGAGGGCTACCAAATCTCCCACAGAGAGCCCACCAACAGAGTGGGAGTGGGGATCGCCATCATCCACAAGGACTCGCTCAGAGTCACAAACAACACCAACAACACCCTCAGCACCACCAAGCATATGTACTTCCAGATCCACACTGACCCCAAAACCAGCCTCAGAGTGACTCTCGTATCTAGACCATCCAGACCCCCACCACACTTCAGCAACACCATCACCAACCTCATCAGCACACACGCCCTCGCATCCACGGACTTCATCCTCCTCAGGGACCTGAACTTCAAATGTAAATACAACAACAACGCCAAATGCACCGCCCAGATCGACAACCTTGGCAACCTCAGACTGAAACAGCTTGTAACAACACCCACACATGCCACTGAACACACACTGGACCCCATGTTGTCCGCAAGTCCCCACATCTCTGTCAACGACACAACCAAACATTGTTAGATTGGCCACAAATGCATCCACTTCACCTTCAGGAAGCACCAAACACCACACCACTCAACAGTTTCCTCGCCACTGCTGGGTCAAGGTCCCCAAGGACCAAGGGACCACCACCCTTGCCCTGGGACCACCCACCGCCCCCGCCAACCCCAACACCACCACCATCACCATCAACATCATACAGTGGATCGAAAACTGCACACACACCCTTGCCCCACACAAGACCGCCGCAACCAATCACAACAATAAGAAAGCCACTTGGTTTACCAAAGACCACCGGCCTTCCAAACACACCTGTCGGAAACTGGAGGAGAACTGGCCCTGCGACTGAACACCAGACAGCTACACAGCCCACAAGAATGCCACCCGCAAACAACACCAACTGATCAGGACTACCAAGAGGCCCGCCTACACAACAACACCAAAGAGCTCTTGAACATTGGGAAAGACCTTGACAACCCCACCTCCAACACCAATGACATTCCACCATCACAAGACATGTGTAAATCAGTGGCCACCTTCACTGCAAGATCACCAACATCCGCGACAGCTTCAACAACGATACCCCCTCATCCACCACCAAGACCACCACCCCTGCCAACCCCACATGCACCAGTCGCCTGACCGCCTGGTCCAAAGTCAGTGACAAACACACCATCAAGCCCATGAACTCCATCCACTCTGAATCCCCATCTGGCCCATGCACCCACCATGTTTTAAACAGAGCAGGCACAGCCATCGCACACCATCTCCAAAAAACTATCAACATCTCCTTCAAGACAGCAACCTTACGGAGAGCTGGCAACACCCTACTGAAGTAACACAAGGCAGACCCAAATGACTTAAATGACTTCCGGTCCATCTCCTTGCTCACTTTCCCCGCCAAAAGTCACGGCGAAGATTGTCAACAGACAGCTGACCCACTACCTAGTAGACAACGACATCCTGGACCCATCCCAGTCCGGCTTTTGCAGCAACCACAGCACTGAGACGGCCCTCATCACCATCACCAACGACATCTGGATCCTGATGGACAAAGGAGGACCAGCCACACTCATCCTTCTGGACCTATCAGCAGCCTTCAACACGGTCTGCCACTGCACCCTAACAGCACGCCTCCATGACGCTGGAATACAAGAGATGGCCCTGGCCTGGACCACATCCTTCCTCTCCGGCAGTACCCCGAATGTACGCCTCACACACTTCTGCTCTAAGACCACTAAGATCTTCTGCGATATCCCACAGGGATCATCCCTCAGCCCAGTGCAGTTCTATATCTACACTACACCACTCGCCCACGTTGGTCAACAACACAGTCTCAACATCATCTGCGCCAACAACACCCAAAAGATCATATCACTCACCAGAGACACCCACACCACCAAAGCCAACCTAAACAGGGGAATAAAGGCCTTTGCAGAATGGACTATGGACAGCAGGCTGGAGCAGAATTCAGACAAGACAGAGGTCCTCATCCTCAGCGACACCCCATCAGCCTGGGACGACTCCTGTTGGCCAACATCACTAGGAACAGGCCCAGCACCCACCAATTACGCACACAACCTGAGGTTCATCCTCAAATCCGCCCTCTCCAAGACCAAGCAAGTCAACACTGTCTCCACATCATGCTTCTACACCCTGCGATAACTTCGCCGGATCTTCAAAAGTATCCCCTCCAACACAAGTAAAACCGCCACCCAAGCCCTCGACACAAGCAGACTGGACTGCAAGAACACCCTCTATGCAGGAACATTAACAAAGCTCCTGAGACAGCTGCAACACATCCTGAATGCCTCAGCACGACTGATCCTCAAAGCCCCCCTACACAGTGACATCACACACCACCTAAGACGCCTGCATTGGCTCCCCGTCAACAAGAGGATCACCTTCAAACTCCACATCCACACCCAAAAAGCCCTACACAACGCCGTACCAACATACCTCAATGACCAACTCAGTTTCTAAACCCCTTCCCGCAGCCTGTGGTCTGCTAACCTTGCCCTCACCACTGTTGAACACATCCTAAAATCCACCACCGGAGATTGATCCTTCTCCCACCTCGCCACCAAGACCTGGTACACTCTCCCAAACCACCTACATCAGACCCAGGAGCAGTTGCCTTTCACAAGACTCCTCAATACCTGGCTCTTCAATCAGTAGCAGCCCCCTCCCCTCTACCCAGTGCCTTCAAACCATCACGGGTATGTAGCGCACTTTAGAAATATCCTGTTTGATTGATTGTTTGAGAGTGCCACTGTCAACTACGGACAGACATTCATACTCCTCAGCCACACTCAGTAGGCACTCCACAACCACAACCAAAAAATACTAATATGGACGTCTCCCATCCAACACCACGTTGCCTGTAGTCTGTCCAGCCACCCTTGCCCTGGACAACATTCATCACTTCCACAGTTCAAATGCATGAGGCTGATAGATTTCCCACATGAAGAAAAAGACCTGGTAGTCACTCCCTGGACACCAACACATTACCTGTACACCTTCATGAGACTCTTATGTAACTGTCTGTCAGAGCAGTATGGCAGCCCCCCCCCTCAGCAGATAGTAACTGTCAGGTGTGAGTATTTACCACAATGGATGTAGTTGATCATACATTGTGACCTATGAGTGGCCACAACTCAGATCCCAGTGTATGTATGGCTTGTGTTTGTTCGACACTCTGGCATACTTTGACATATCCCAACACGTATGTTGTTGACTCTGGGTGAAAAATACTTCTACATCAATACCTATTGTGTTATATTTATTTTATTCTCCATCTTGTGAGTGAGATATGAGTGGGTGTTAGGTGCTGTATAAAAATGTGGGGAATCCAAAGTTCACATAAGGAGATGGGATGCCTTGCAGTTTCAGCCAACAGAGTCCAGAACACAGTGTATGGCATCATTGGTGACACTGCAACCAGCAGGTCCATGTGGGAGAGTGTGACAGCCAATAAGGTGTTGCTGTTGCACAGAATGGCAAGATGCGAGACCAGGTGACCTGGGAGATGTAAATGGCCCTCTGCCTCTCAACGTCTTTTCCGTGGATGACCCGCCTTCCTTGTGGGACCCTCATATGCAGGCCTTGACGATGCCTGCGACTCTCCGTTGGATGTATCCACCTCCTCCTACCTCCCTGTGCCTGTTTCCAGTGTTTGCCTGGATGTTTGTTGCCTAGTGACACAGGGAGGGTGCTGCATGTTGTCAGCAATCCGACGGAGTGAATGGCTGATGTCCCTCTGAACCGCCAAGAGCTCATCCAAACTTTCCTCCATCCGTCCTTGGGGTAGTCGTTGACTGGCGTATTGCTCGGCCTGCTGGTTTTTTAAAGCAATGAGGGCCCTCACTCCCTGGCTGAACTCCCTGGTATCCCGCCAGTATCCCTGCATGATGTTTCTGAGTTCAGACATACCGGGCCCGTCAGCTTGCTGTTCAGGTTCTCGCCTCCGTCTTGCGCCATTGCCACCACCCCTGCCCACACGAGCCTGGCCTGCTGTTGTGGGCACATGAGGTCGACGGGACCCCTGAGGGTTGACAGTGGTGGTGTTGTCTGCCTCCTCCTGGGTGTCCGCAGAACCTTGTCCCTCATTGTCAGACTGGCTCAATTGTAGATTGTGGGCAGGGCTCCGAGCTGTCTGCTTGGAGGTGGTGGGAATGGGTGTGGTGGTTGACGCAGATGCTCCTGATCCAGTTGCTGCACGAGTTTGGGATCCAGAGATGCCAGGCTGGTCTTTGTCATCCATGGAGTGATGAGAGGCGTCGCTGTTGGAGGGATCAGGGTCCTGTGGAGCCTGCAACTGTGATCCTTCTCCCCCCTGGTTGGGGGTAGATTGTGCACATTGTCCTGTGTGTGAGAGACAGACGATGTTAATGGCATTCAATGCAAAAAAACTATGTTTCATATCCATTTTCGTTATCACTGTTCAGTGGTGGTGTCAGATTGATCTGTGTTCATGACACATTTTATTGTGAGGGTCTATTTACATTGAATGGCACTGGCAGGCATTTCAGCAGTGATTTGACAGTCATTGTGCACCACACCTATGCCAACATGGCTGCAACACTTTCACACTGTGGATCCCCATAGTGTGATAACAGAACAGGTGTTTCCCGCATCTGTGCCATCGAAGTGGTGACCTGTTCTCAGGACACCCCCGCGCCGCACGGCCACCAGCTGTGTGTGTGCCCCCTGCCTCGCTGCTGCCCGTAGCCTCGCTGTGACTGCCTCCGTGCTCCCCGCCCCCACGCCGCATTTTGCGTGTGTGTGTTTCTGCCTCTGTATTTAACCTTGCTTTTGTTATTTAACTGTTTCCTTTCTTGTACGTGTATCACTGCCTTCTGTTTTTTACCTAGATTTGTTTTTAACTGTTTCCTCCTCGTGCGTGTGTTTTTTTGCCTCATTGTTGTTCAGCCCCCTGTGCCCGCCCCGCTCCCCGCTTCCTGCCGCTGTCCAACGGCCACGCCCCCTTTCTGTTCTGTGCCCTCCCCGCTCCTGCCTCCCAGCTGCTCCTCCCTCCCTCCCACTTGGCCATAAATGGCGACCGCGCGGCGCAGGTGAGTGTGACTTGTTCTCAGGACACCCCGCGCCGCACGGCCACCAGCTGTTTGTGTGCCCCCTGCCTCGCTGCTGCCCGTAGCCTCGCTGTGACTGCCTCCGTGCTCCCCGCCCCCACGCCGCATTTTGCGTGCGTGTGTTCCTGCCTCTGTATTTAACCTTGCTTTTGTTATTTAACTGTTTCCTTCCTCGTACGTGAATCACTGCCTTCTGTTTTTTACCTATATTTGTTTTTAACTGTTTCCTCCTCGTGCGTGTGTTTTTTCGCCTAATTGTTGTTCAGCCCCCTGTGCCCGCCCCGCTCCCCGCTTCCCGCCGCCGTCCAACGGCCACGCCCCCTTTCTGTTCTGTGCCCTCCCCGCTCCCGCCTCCCAGCTGCTCCTCCCTCCCTCCCACATCGCCATAAATGGCGACCGCGCGTACGCGCAGCGGTCACGCGCAGCGGGTGTGCCGATTGTGCGCCAAAGGCGTGCCAAAGGTAAGCCCGTCTGCGCCCGTCCGCGCCTGGACCGCGCCCAGCGCCAGAACCCCTGGCCCCCACCGACGCAAGATGAACCCAAGGACCTATGATGCCGCCGCCCTCAACGCACTCAACACCGGCCGGAACCCCGCCTGCTGCCGAGCCGGCCCCAAACGCTTCCACGGACCCTTCGCCTGCACTACCTGCAAGTTCACCTGCCTCCGAACCTGCACTGCACCCGCCAAGCACCAGCAACAATCACCTCAAGTGAATCCTGCTCAACACCCGCTCCGTCCACAGACACGCCGTCGAACTCTGGAACCTGCTCGACACAACATCACCAGACGTCGCGTTCCTCACTGAAACTTGGATGAACGCCTCCTCAGCCCCCGACATCGCCATCGCCATCCCGGATGGATAAAAGATCATCAGGAGGGACCGCGTCAACCAGACCGGAGGAGGCATCGCCATCGTCCACAAGAACACCATCCGCATCACGACCAACGCCGACGACACCTTCACCGCCGCCGAACACCTCCACTTCCAGATCCACACCGACCCAAAGACGACCCTCAGAGGCACCCTCATCTACAGACCCCTGGGACCACGCACACAATTCAGCGAAGACATCACAGACTTCATCAGCCCACACGCCCTCCCCTCCGCCGACTACATCCTCCAAGGGGACCTCAACTTCCACCTGGAGAACAACAAGGACCGCAACACCGTCGGCCTGCTGGCCAACCTCACCAACCTCGGACTCAAGCAACTGGTCAACACCCCCACCCACTACGCCGGCCACACGCTTGACCCGTCTTCTCATCCAGCAAGCACATCGCCTTCAACCACTCCACCGGACTTCACTGGACCGACCACAGCTGTGTCCACTTCAGCTTCAGGAAAACCACTACCCACCACCACCCGCAACAAGTTCCCCACAGAAGCTGGAGCAAGATCACCGCCGACCAGCTCACCACCTCCCTCAGCCAGAACCCACCTGCCAGCACACCGGACCCCAATGAAGCTGCCCGCAACTTCACGCAATGGCTGACAACCTGCGCAGATGACCTCGCACCACTGAAGAACCCTCCCAGCAAACCCAGAGTCAAGAAGGCCCCCTGGTTCAGCGACGAACTCAAGGACTCCAAAAAGACCTGCCGCACCCTCGAGAAAGCCTGGCTACTCGACCGGACCACTGACAACATGACCGCCCTCAAACACGCAACCCGCAAGCAACACCAGCTCATCCGCACCACCAAGAAGAAATCACTGAAGGAGCGACTGGACAACAACACCCACGACAGCAAGGAACTCTTCAGCATCGTCAAGGAGTTCTCCAACCCCAGCACCGGCAACAACGACATCACCCCCTCACAAGACCTCTGCGACTCCCTCGCCTCGTTCTTCCACCGCAAGATTTTTTTTTTTTTTTAACATCGTTTTTATTGCATCACCAATATAAATGTACAGACAGTAAAGTCAAAGTGCAATCAGAAACATAGCAAGAAAACACAGTGATTGTCGACCCCCGTACTGAGTGGCACGTCTCCATACCGAGGACAGTTCAGCCTCCATCCATAAAACAGTCCTTGCTGTATCTTACAGTGTCTGACATCATTACTGCTAAAGAAAAAGTGGGTTGCTTTTGTGGTTTTCGCCCCTCCCCCGCCCCAACAAACATCGACCCCCAACAACGCAACAATTTCAACAACCCCCCCCCCCCCCGTGGTCGCGATGTACAAAATCACTATTGGAAAGAGAGTCTGGTGTGGCGTAGGAAGTTCATACATTCACTAAGGTGTGTCCCCCGGTAAGGTGACGGGGTTGGCTGTACCCAATTCCTCATGCTCCTCGTCGGCGGCCTCTCGGAGCGCCTGTACCATCAATTCCCATGCAGTCGCCCTCTCCATAGCCTTCTCATCATTCGTTCTCCAAGCCACCTGGTACCTCAAGGTCCTTTCACACGCTGCCCACCGCAAACATTCACCATACCATCTTTTAAATGTGGGTCCCGTCCTTGATTTCCAATTTCTCGTTATCTCCCGCTTAGCAAGGATTAGTCCCAAATCTATGAATTTGCTGGTATTTTTATTCTTAGGCGTGTGTGGAAACCAATGGAGGACCCCCACTGCTTTGGTGTACTGAATGTCTCTATCCGTTGCATTGTTGAGGGCCCTTCCAATCTCCTGCCAGTAATCTCCCAAGGCAGGGCAATCCCATAACATGTGACCCAAGTCTGCTCCAACTGTGTTGCATCTGGGGCAGGCAGCCTGTTCCACCCCAAAGTATTGTCGTATTTTCCCCGGTGTGAGGTACGCCCTATGAATAACATAGAAATGGATTAGCTGAAACCTGGCATTTCTCGAACTTTTCCGCGCCCGTCGCAGCAGCTGGCCCCAGGTCGCATCAGGGATCTCCAGTTGAAGGTCCAACTCCCACTTGGCCTTCAGAGCCGCGAGAGGCTGCAGAGCCTCCCGCAACATTCTGGAGTATAAACAGGTGACAGCCTTAAAGGTCCCGGCTGCCATCATCGTGTACTGACATGCCATAGAGGTGCCCGGTTCCTGCAAACCTTCCCCCCAATGAGCCTGCATGGCGCCCGTGACCGCCGCATGCAACAGGTAGTCGCCCCGCGGTAGGTCGAACCGCTCTTGCAGTTCCTGAAACGGAAGCAGCACCCCATCCTCGTATAAGTCGCCCAGCATCTGGATCCCAGCCTCTTCCCACCCTAACAACCGCGACCAGTCCCCTCCATGAGGGAGGGCCGTAACCATCCCCAACGGGATTTCAGGAGCATACATAAGGCGGACCCCCGCTCGTTTGCGCGCCCGATTCCAGCAGAGTCGGAATGTCTGTTCCTCCACCGTCAGGTTCCTGACTAAGAGCTTCTGGTGCAGTGTAATGTACGCCAGCACATGCCGCGGAGTACATTCTTCTCTAGCATGTTCCGGGCCTCTATATACCCTCGCGACCTCCTGGGTGAAGACCTGCAACTGTGCCGCTAGATAATACTCTTCAAAATCAGGCACCGCTAAGCCTCCCTCATCCTTGGGACGCAGTAGGGTGTCCAGCGCTATGCGCCTCCTCCCTGTGCCCCATAGTAACGCTATGATCAGAGACCTTAGGCGCCGAAAAACAGAGCCTGGGATCCATACCGGGAGCGTCCTGAAGTAATACAGCAGCCTGGGCAGAGCCACCATCTTAAGTAGGGAGATCCGACCAGCCAGGGACAGCGGAAGAGTGGACCAGAAATCCATACTCCCTCTCAGGGCAGTGATACAACGGGTGATGTTGCCATCCAGCATATCCGCCGGGGTGTGGTATACGTAGACTCCCAGATAATGCAAACAATGTGGTTCCCACCAGAGTTCCTGCGCCGTGAGAGGGCACGGTTCTCCCAATCTTAAGGGGAATAAACAGGATTTAGGCCAATTGACCCTCAGGCCCGATAGTCGCCCAACCCGCCCTAGCAGCCGTCTCGCTCCTAGAAGCTCTGTGCCCGCGTCTGCCAAGAACATCAGAAGGTCATCCGCGTACAATGAGATGAGTTGCGGCCTGTCCCTATATAGCAATCCGGCGTAGTGGCGGCCCGATCTGGCCTCTACTGCAAAGGGTTCCATCGCCAGGGCAAACAGGAGAGGGGAGAGGGAGCACCCCTGCCTAGTGCCTCGCCGGACGGGGTACTGCTTCGAGATCAATGTGCCAACCCGGACTCTAGCTACTGCATCGGTATACAGGATTTTGGTCCAGTTTATGTATCCATCTCCCAGCCCGAAGCGCCGCATCACCTCATATAAGTATCCCCATTCAAGACTGTCGAAGGTCTTCTCGATGTCAATAGAGAGTACAAAGGGAGAGATGGCGTCCGGCCAGTGGGCCCCCATCAATCTTGTAAGCCTGCGGATATTATGAGTGGTGTTACGTGTGGGGATAAAGCCGCACTGGTCCTTATGAACAAGGCCAGTCATGTGGACCAGTAGCCTGTTCGCTAGGATTTTACTTAGGATCTTATAGTCCGTCGTGAGCATGAACAACGGACGGTAGGAGGATAAAGCCGCCCCCTCCCTGCCCGGTTTTAACAGCGGGATCATGAGGGCTTCACACATGGAGCCCGGGAGCCGACCTCGCGATTGTGCTTCGTTGTAAACTGATTGCAGCTGAGGGGCGAGGTACTCCAGATATTTACTATAGAACTCGATCGGGAGACCGTCAAGACCCGGAGTTTTATTTCTGGCCATCTGCTTTACTGCACACCCTATCTCCCCGACCGTAATGGGCCGATCCAACTCCTCAGCCTCCGATTCCTCCAATCTCGGTAGCTGTAACCCATCCAGGAAGACGTCCAGCTCGTCCGCCCCGCCCGTCTCCCCGCTCTCGTATAGACCTTCATAGTACGCCCGGAACCTGTCCAGTATCCCGGCTTGGGTATGGCAAGGCTCCTCCCCCACTTCCTGGATCATCATGATCGGCATGCCCCGCCTGACTGGGTTGGCAAGCCACGCCAACATTGACCCCGCCTTGTCACCTTCCGCATGCGCCTTCGTCATGTACGTTTTATGGTCAAAGCTACGCAGCCGTTCCAGTTCCACCGCTAGCGCCTCCCTGGCACCCCTAAGCTCCTCCTGTAGCTCAGGGTGATTCGGGCGACCCCTCTCCATCTCCCTCAACTGTTTTTCTGCCTTCTCCAGATCATCCATCAAAGTCTTGCGGGCCTCGGCCACGTTCCCAATATAGTGCCCCCGTACCACCACTTTAAACGCATCCCACTCCACCGCCCTAGTGGAGGCGGAGCCACTGTTCTCCTCAAAGTAACGCTCTATACGCTCCCCAAGGGCCTCCCTAAAAAGCAAGTCATCCAAGGTGTCAGGTTGCAATCGCCATGTTGGCACGCAGTTAACTTCCACCATCCAGTTCAGGGACAACAACAGAGGATTGTGGTCCGACATCGTCCGAGCCAAATATTCCGCCCCACCCACCGTTGAAAGCACATGCGATGAGCACAGAAACGCGTCCAACCTAACATGCAGATCATGCAAATGCGAGTGAAAGGAGTAATCCCTAGTGGTGGGGTGCAGTGTCCTCCAAGCATCTCTAAGAGCCCAACTCTCCTGCCACTCCAGCCTGCGTTTGGCCATCCTATGTGCTGGGGACACGCGCAGCGGGGGATGGGACCTGTCCAAAACCACATCTGCCACCGAATTAAAATCCCCCCTAGGAGCATCGGCCCTGCCAAATAACTCGCCAGTTTGCCCGAAAGTGTGGACAAAAATGCGGGTAAATCCACATTGGGAGCGTACACGCTACAGAGGGATACTACCCTGCCCCTCAGCCTCCCCTCCACCGCTACATATCTACCCTCAGGGTCCACCAATGTTTTAGTGACTTGGAAGGGGACCCCCGCACGTATCCAAATCAGCGTCCCCCTTGCAAAGGCTGAATACGTTGTGTTGAACAACTGCCCCTCCAGCGCCTCTGCAGCGCAATCCCTTCTTGCCTGTTAAGATGTGTCTCTTGCAAGAACGCTATGTGCACCCCCCTACGCTTGAGGTACGCCTGAACTTTGTGCCTACGTGTCATGGTCTGCATACCTCGCACGTTCCAGGTCACACATTTCAAAGCCCCAGTACTAGCCATTCCCCTTCGCAAACACAGACAGAACAATAGAAATCATTGACCACGCACGCTTACCGACCACGGACTGTCCCCCCCTCCCTCTCCAAACAGAAAAATCCCCCCCCATCTAGAAACAACATCCAGAGCAACCCCAACTACTCTCGATTCCCACCCCCCCAGGACAGGCCCCCCCACAAGTGGAAGTACCCCCATCCAAACTGTCACGCCCAACCACCCCTCAAAGAAAGGCACTAGTGTTCGCAGTCTCCACTGCGATGACCGTAAGGGCCAGTAGGGCGCGGATCGATGCGAAAGGTTCGTGAAAGCAAATCAATCCCGCACATTCCGCCCGCAATCCCCACATTACAGCATCTCGAAACCCCAAATAACAGTGTTCCGCACCCACGGGCTCAGCGCCCCAGTGTCTAACCAGCAGGCCGCTCCTTCTGTCCAGCGTATCACGCCTCAAGGATCTCCTCCGAAGTTTGAGGCGTCACTATAGGGCCTTTGGCTCCACCAAATTCCGAGAGACCCGTCTCCGACCCCGTGCCTGGTTCCTCCGACTCTGTGCCCTTCCCGGACTGGCTCCTGGTTGCGCTAGATAAGTTCACCACTGCCTGCAGGGCCGCCTGCCTCTCCGTCTCCGTTTGTGATATTGAAGGTCTGCCAGTCCTCCGACGATTCCTCCGGATCCGTTGGGATTTCCTGATCGGCTGTGCCACTCTAGCCTCCTCCGCCCTGGCCTTGGCGCCATCCGTCCCCGCTTTGTAAGTGTCCCACCAGGCCCAGGCGTCCGCCGAGGTTGTAAAGAAGAGTGCCTTTTCATCCACCACCACTCTCAACTTCGCTGGGAAGAGCAGGGAATATTTAATGCCCTCATCACGGAGCTCCCGCTTAAGGGACAGGAAATTGGCCCTGAGCTTCTGAGTCTCAAAGTGTAATCTGGGAACAGGGTGACCCTGTTGTTATCCATTTGAAAAGGTCCTGCTTCCCTCGCCCTCTGCAACAGCCAGTCTCTGTCTCTGTAGTGGAGCAACTTGAACACCACTGGGCGAGGTGGGAGGCCCGGGGCCGGCGGCCTGGCTGGCACCCTATGGGCCCGTTCGAGGGAGAAGAAAGGGGACAATCCCTCCGGTGCCACCTCAGTCCGTAACCAGTTGTCGAGATAGCCCACCATATCGGCGCCTTCGATTTTTTCGGCAGGCCTACGAGGCGCACGTTATTGCGTCTATTTCGGTTTTCCGCATCCTCAGCCCTCCGCTCCAGCACCTTCAACCGATCCATCACATCCGCCATCTGTGCTTTTACCGCTGCATGGTCCGGGGCCAACTCTTGAACTGTGATTTCCACAGACTTCACTCTGTCCTTAAGTTTATCGTGATCTGCCTTCAGGAGGCCCAGGCCCGTCGCCACCTGAGCTATGTCCTGCTGCAGGGCGTCCTTTGTGGTGGAGATGGCCTCCAATATACGGTCTTGCATACGTTGAAGAGCAGACTGGTCCCGATCCGCTCCTTCCGCAGCCTCAGTGTCGGTCGCACCATCCCCCTTCCCTTTCGTCTTCCCCATCTGGGCTGTAAAGAGTGACGGCCTCCGGTGTCACCTCTTCACCCTCTCTCCACTCTGCAGGGCGTCGCCCCTAGGAAAGTCCCCTTTCAGTAGTAGCAAATAGGCCCTCTGTGTTCCGCACCTTGAGCTCCGCTCCAAACACTCAGGCCAAAGCCGCCTCCTGGGGCTGGGGTCCCCGATGAGCCGTTGAGCCGTCCGGCGCCAGTTGTGCTCAAAGGGCCGGGGCCATCGTCACAGGGCTGTCGCCATGTTGTCGCCTCCACTGCTCACACTTCCAAAAGTTCGACTCCCAGCCACTCGCGGTAGTGCGAGAAAGGTCCGCTCGAGACCCCCGAAGTAGTCGAGGAGTACCCGCCAACTCCCTCAACACCAATAGCAGTAGTCCAGTAAGGGAGTCCGGTCTCGTGTCCCCGTCGTTCCTTTGTCTCAGGCCACAGCCGCCATCTTGGCTCGATGACTTCACGCCTGATACGAACTTTCAAATCCAAAATTCTGGGCCGGGAACAGCCATGGGTCGACCGCTGTAAGCGCCGCACCCTCCGTGATGTCTGTAGATACCGGATTTTATCAGTTTTGCTGGGGTCCGATCAGGTATTCAGGATGATTTTCAGGATCGGGCGCGGAGCTCCAGGCTCACGCTGCCTACCTCCTTGGCATCCAAGCCACGCCTCTCCTTCCACCGCAAGATTGCCGATATCCACAACAGCTTCGGCACACCATCCTCGCACCCAACCGTCGAACCAACGACCCTCCACATCTGGACCGCAGTGACCACCAAAGACACAGCCCGCACGATAAACACCATCCACTCCGGTTCTCCGACTGACCCCTGCCCCCACCACATCTACAACAAGGCCGACTCCACCATCGCACCCCAACTCCGAGACGTCATCAACACCTCCTTCGAAACCGCCACCTTCCAGGAGAGCTGGAAGCATGCCGAGCTCAGCGCCCTACTAAAGAAACCAACAGCGGACCCCACCGACCTCAAAAAAGTCCGCCCCATCTCGCTCCTCCCTTTTCCTGCCAAAGTCATCGAGAAGATCGCCAACAGACAGCTTGCCGCCTTCCTCGAGATGAATGGATCCCTCGACCCCTCGCAGTCCGGTTTCAGAGCCAACCACAGCACCGAGACCACCCTCATCGCAGCCACCGACGACATCCGAGCCCTTCTCGACAAGGGGGAAACAGCAGCACTCATCCTCCTGGACCTCTCCGCCGCGTTCGACACTGTCTGCCACCGCACCCTAGTCCAACGCCTCAGCAACACCGGCATCCAAGAGAAGGCATTGCAGTGGATCATCTTGTTCCTCGCTGGAAGAACACAGAGAGTCCGCCTCCCCCCGTTTTGTTCCGAAGCCACCGAAGTCATCTGCGGCGTCCCGCAAGGATTATCACTCAGCCCCACCCTCTTCAACGTCTACATGAGACCTCTCGCAGCCATCGCACGCCAACACAACCTCAACATCATCTCCTACGCCGACGACACCCAGCTGATCCTCTCCCTCACCAGAGACCCCGACACCGCCAGAACCAGCCTCCACGAAGGGATGAAAGACGTCGCCGAGTGGATGAAGAACAGCCGCTTGAAACTGTACTCAGACAAGACGGAGGTCCTCATCCTTGGACCATCACCCTCCGTCTGGGATGACTCCTGGTGGCCCCCAGCCCTGGGCATCGGCCCCAAGCCAACAGACCACGCACGCAACCTGGGCTTCATCCTGGACTCCTCCCTCTCGATGACCAGACAAGTCAACGCCGTCTCCTTTTTATGCTTTCACACCCTCCGCATGCTCCGCAAGATCTTCCGATGGATCCCGATCGAAACAAGGAAGACGGTCACCCTGGCCCTCGTCACCAGCAGGCTGGACTACGGAAACACCCTCTACGCCAGAACCACAGCCAAGCTACAGAAAAGACTGCAATGAATCCAGAACGCCTCCGCCCGACTCATCCTGGACATCCCTCGACGCAGCCACATCTCCAGCCACCTGAGGAACCTGCAATGGCTCCCTGTCAACAAGAGGATCACGTTCAGACTCCTCACCGACGCACACAAGTCTCTCCACGACCTGGGCCCCAAGTACCTCAACGACCGCCTGACCTTCCACACGCCCACCCGCCAGCTACGAAACGCTAGCCTCGCCCTCGCTGCCGTACCACGCATCCGAAGAGCCACCGCCGGAGGCAGATCCTTCTCCTACCTGGCGGCAAAGACATGGAACTCCCTCCCCATCCACCTTCAGCTGACCCAGGACCACCTCGCCTTCAGAAGACAACTCAAGACCTGGCTGTTCGAGCAGTAGTGGCCCCCCTCCCCCAAGCGCCTTCAGACCCTTCCGGGTGAGTAGCTCGCTATACAAGTGTTTTGATTGATTGATTGATTGATTGCTTGAGTTGTGTCGCTGGTGCAACGCTGATCCAGCAATGCTCTGTGCAGCCCTATCTGCACAATGCTGTGTCAATCCTTACGTCTGCTTCAGGCATGCACATGTTTTTGAGGCAGCATGCGCATGAAAGTGGCTGAGTGAAATTGTTAATATTTCAGTCAACCACTTTTGGGAGGTGTTGCTGTGCCATGACAGGCAGCCGATGCACACCACAACACAACCACACCATGACCAATCCACATACATCTCTCGCAGGGCTATACAATGTGACACATCTCCCATGTGCAAAAAACACAGTTGATGGACAAAATGCAGAACAATGTCTTACATTCATCCGAGTACAAAGATCTGGGCCTAAATCCATCGTTTTTTTGCACTCCACACCACCCTAGTTCAGACAATCGCTATATGCAAATCAGCCTTGACCCTGTGCCTCATGGGAACAGTCCAGCCTGAACTACCAAGCCATGTCTTTCCTAGACCGGAATCAAGCATCCAAGGACCGGTTTCTGGCTATCAGCCTTCTTCAGCCTGGATAGCTTGACTCCAGTGATGTGGAGAGCCTGGGACTCACGTCTGAGCATACCCAGCCCACTCGGGGTGAAAACTGCAAAAAAAACAGTTGATGGACAGAATGCAGAACAATGTCTTACATTCACCCCAGTACAAAGATCTGGGCCTAAATCCATCGTTTTTTTGCACTCCACACCACCCTAGATCAGACAATGGCTATATGCAAATCAGCCTTGACCCTGTGCCTCATGGGAACAGTCCAGCCCGAACTACAAAGCCATGTCTTCCCTAGACCGGAATCAAGCATCCAAGGATCGGTTTCTGGCTATCAGCCTTCTTCAGCCTGAATAGCTTGACTCCAGTGATGTGGAGAGCCTGGGACTTGAGGTTCCGTGACAATTGTAAGTGGTGTTTTCGACTCGTACGAATATGGTCGAGTCTGGTATCTATGAACCGCAAATGACGAGTTTAGTAAGTGTGCGCAGTTTCGCTGTGCTAACCTAAACCGTTCGTTTGTTACGTGGGCATTCCTATCTGTACCCACGGGTTCCATCTTAGATACGGCATCCATTTTGTCTCTTGCCCTCAAGTAGCCAGCGAACGGACGATGTCCGCTTCGCGACCCTGGGACTCCCAAGATATTTGCGGAAGACACATGTCCTTTGTAAGTGTCTTTTATGACGAGGGGGATGATACTGTAAGGCAGATGGCCCCGCTCGAGGTTCATCTCGCCGTGTCGGTTTATTGTCTTAGTCGTGCATCTCATTAGGCACGTCCCTTTGATGCCTGTATCTCGTGTTTCTCGATACCTCCCTTTTACACCCTTTCCGATTTCCCCACTGTCTCCGTCTTCCTCTACACCTGTTCTTGTTCCTATTTCGATCTGTTTATTACCGATTGGAATGCACTAATGTTGGGAAGATGGGTTTTTACAGTTGGGAACCACCAAATGTTTCCGCACTTATGTTCCGGGCCTTATGTGTATCAAAGTGACCAAAGCGACCCCTCTGGGGGATGATTGTGGGAACCGGGTCATAAACTTTTGTGTTCAATGTAACTCTATGGGGAAATTGTGTATAAAAGGAGCGATTCACAGAACCAATTTGAAGCAGTCTCCCCAAGTTGCACGTGTGTTGCTTGTCGTGAATTCTGTGTTCCCTGCAGTAAATAAACCTTGAATCTTTGACGCCGAAGGAAGTGTCCCGTGTCTCTGTGATTAGTACGCCGGAGCAGGTTACCCACGAAGGTTTCAGGTGTTGTGCCCTGGCACCGCTGGGTTCTAAATAACCCAGTCCTTCAGTTGGCGCCCAACGTGGGGCTGCATCAGTGGTACCGGTCCAAGCCCGACGATCGTGAGGAACTTCGTGTGAAATCTCCGAGGGAAGGTGCACCCCGCTTCATCGATCCAGTTGTCGAAATAAGTGGCCCGAAGACTTTTCCCGCGAAGATTCCCGCCTCCTGACGGCTGCGACGGACTGCTGCCCTGACTGTAGACCTGTTTTGGCGCCTGGCGTAGACCTTGGTAGAGCGAGACAATTGACGGGCCTTCCTGGTGACGCCATCGATCTTTGAGTTAAGTATTTGTGGGTCGCTCCCAGAGTCCTTGGTTGTTGACACTTTAGCGAGTGTTTTTGTTGTTGACGCTGTGAGAGTGTTTTTGTTGATGACACTTTGCTAGCGTATTTTGTTGTGTTGTTTGACGACTGCAGCCGCCAAAAACCGAGGGTTTTGTTCTTTGCTGGGACTTGGTAAATCCCGTAACCCTTGAAGTTTGTGAAACTCGGCTAGTGTGCAAGATGCCTGGTCGCAGTACTTTGTTTAGTTGTTTCAGACCTTGTGGTATGGATTCCCGACTGGAGGACTCGTGTCCGATACCTCCGGTTGGAACTCCCACTTATGAACTGTACAGTAAACATGGGCTAGGCCCGATTACTTTTAATGAATACTGGATTAAATATACGAAGAAGGACGGTGACCTTCGTTGGCCACCTCATGGTAGCTTTGAAACCCCGATTTTAGATAACCTAGAGGCTAAATTATTTGCGAAAAAGTCAAGGCCGGCCATGTTTGATGCCTTTCGGTTGTGGCGTAAAGAAGCCCGACAGAAAGAAATCAGACAGACTAAACGAAATCAGCGAGATAATGTTGCTACCATAGTGAAGAAAGCAGAGCAATTTCAGCGCGACAAGGAGGTTAAGGATAAGGAAGTGTTTGATAGACTACAGCGTATGACCGTGGATAAATGTTATCCCGCTTTGCCTACGGAGTCGGAAAAGAAGGAAGAGTCAGTTGAGGATCCTTTAATGTCTTATCTTATGAAGTCGCCACCTCCGTATGTGCAGGGTACCGCAGCTCCCGTGGTTCCTGCTGCACCTATTCCTCCGCCTATTCTTCCTGTGCCTGTTCCTCAACCTGCACCCGTTCTTCCGACTGTTCCTGCTCCTTTCCCTACTGCTATCCCTACTGCTCCTCCGCTTCCACATACTCCTGCTCCCGCTACTGCTCCTGTTTTGTTAACTCCTGCTGTCGCTACTGTTTCTACTCCTTCGCTTGTTAGTCCTGTGTCCTATACTTCCCCCTCTACTCGTTCTCGTAATTCTCCTCTTGCAGCTAGTTTCTTTCATTCGCTCGGACCTGTTTATGGGTCCGCTGGTTCCGATGGTCCTCAAAGACGTAGTCAGCTTCCTGGTAACAGAGAACGCGCTTCGCTATATAATATGGCGATGGGCTGGATGATGCATCCTCTTCGAAATCCGCCACGTATTGTGCTCGACACATTTTGTCAATTCAATATACCAACTCAAAGATTTGTGTTCGAGGAAATGTGTAAGGTCCTTCGCGATCAGATATCGGCCGATGCACCTGACGAGGTGCTGACCGCCCTGTCTGATCTTCAGCTTCAGTTCTCGAACGGACTGATAGTGGATACCAACGTTCGACGTGCTGTTGAGCGGTTGCTATCTTTCCGTCCCACTCCCATACCCCAAGCCTTGTTTGTTGAGGATGTTGAAAGATTGCCAGATGAATCTGGTCAATTTCCTATGCGCGAAGTTCCACCGGTATGGATGCCAGCTGATCCTAATGCCAACCCTCCGACATTGGCGCATTTTCAGAGAGTGTGGATACATCTCCCATGGAAACGCTCAGAAGTGTTACAGGTGAAGCAATCTCTGCCTGACCCTCGCAAAAATCCTACAGGGTACTACAAGGAATTATCGCAGCTCGTAGATGCTACGATAATGAATCTTGCCGATATCGATATGTTGTTTGGCAATGTTGTTCCGCAACCGGTATGGGCTAAGATTCGTCAGGCAAATCATCCGAATGAATTAGGTGGTGATTGGGCGGCCATTTTAGCGGCTGATGGGTTACAAACTGGTGGTGCTAAACCCGACCAGTTGATTGCTGCTCTCCCTCAAAGAATAATAACGTTAATGAAAACTCTTATGCCAGCTATGAGGGTAAATTGGGACAAATTATCAGCTTGTAAACAAAAGAAGGATGAGAGTGTCTCCGACTTCTTTACGAGGTTTGAGGAGGCTTTCATTGATCATAGTGGTCAGGATATGAGCACTGAGGGTGGTCAAAGGTTGTTCGTGGATAAATTTGTTTCCAACTTATTGCCCGATTTGAGCAATAAATTAAAGAATTCAGAGAGTGCGTGGGCCGTTTCTACTTCAGCTCAGATATTGGCCATGGCACAATATTATGAGAACCGAGAGAAAGAAGAGAACGACCGCGCTGATAAAAAGACGAAAGAGCTTAAAACTAAAGTGTTGCTACAGCAGGCGTATCCTCCACGTTCGAATCAGAATGCATCCCAACAAAATAGATCACAGCCGCAATCGAACCGATCACAATCTCGTAATGATTCCTCCTCCCAAAGATCATCGTTAGAGTACAATCAATGTGCTTATTGTAGACAGGAGGGACACATTAAATTCAATTGCCCTGTTTTGAACGATCGCAATAGTGGTAATTCATCTAAAGGAGGTCGCGGTGGTTCACATCAGGTATCACGTGGTAGGGGTCGTGGTGCTCAGAATGATCGTTCTGACACCTCCTCTAATTCTAATAATTGTTTCGATCAACGTGGATCATCGCAAGGACGATCTGCGCAGTACAATGTAGATGATTATTACGTCGATCAGGGAACTGACGACAGTAATTACTAGGACAGCCATAGACAAGGAGAGGGAGTGGTATCAGTTCCGGTTGATCAGAGAGGGCCTTACGTCGCAGTTGCTACATCGGGCGTCGTTGAGCCTTTTCTGTTGGACACTGGTGCAGCGAAAAGTTCTATTATGCATTCGAAACTCCCTGGCGCACCTTTGTCTGGCTTAACAAATGTTTCCGTTGGATTCTCTGGCGCCCCCGTTAGCAATCCAGTTTCGTGCCCTTTGCCCCTTACAATTGGGCCATGTGAGCTTCAAGCTCCGTTGATTTTGACTACTGGCTGTGGTGAAAATCTTTTGGGCCTGGATTTGCTTAAACGTTTGTATGCAACTTTGTATTGTTCTCCTGCGGGTGTAAAGCTTACGTTAGGAGAGAGGGTTGTCTCTCCTATGTATTTGTCTCTCGATAAGCTTCCACCGGAATTGAGTTCTCTTCCTGCGTCTTTGTGGGCAACAGGTCCCAATGATGTGGGCCTGCTTGACATCTCCCCTTATGTTGTTCAGTTGAAATCCAATGTGCGATTGCCACGTATTCCCCAGTATCGTATCTCTCTTGATGGTGAACGAGCACTGTTAGCGATCATTTATGATCTGATCGAGAAAGACGTTATTGAAGAGACTCGGGGAAACGTGTGCAACAGCCCTGTACTGCTGATTCTTAAACGTACTGATCCTTCGAAGCCGCCCATTTATCGTTTTGTCATTGATTTACGGGAGGTGAATAAAATTGTGGTTCCTCAATTCCCTGTTGTGCCTGACATCACGGCGCTACTGACTCTGATTCCAGCTTCCGCATCGTGGTTTTCGGTGATTGATTTGAAAAATGCGTTTTTCAGCATCCCGATTGCCGAGGAGAGTAGAGACCTTTTCGGTGTCTCTCTCGGTGGACGCAGCTTCCGGTTTAAACGCGCTCCTCAGGGCTACTGTGAAAGTCCATCGATTTACAGTCAAGCCTTGAAGGGTCAACTGGATGCGTTTAGGTTGCCGGTCGGTGCGGCCCTGATCCAATATGTCGATGACCTATTGGTGGCTGCAGATACTCAGGACGTTTGCAAAATTGCTACGGTGTCGTTGCTGCAACATCTCTGTGAGTTGAATCATAAGGTGTCCCCTTCTAAACTCCAATATTGTTGTCAAGAAGTAACCTATCTAGGTCCCTTATTGTCAAAGGAGGGAAGGAGGTTGACCCCAGAGAGGATTGCAGCGATTGCGCGAATGGCTGTGCCAACAACCCAAAGAGATGTGCGTGCCTTTCTAGGTATCACGTCGTACTGCAGGCAATGGATTCCTAATTTTTCATTGCTAGCGAAACCATTAGTGGCTCTTACGTGCAAGGATGTATCGACTCCTTTACCATGGACGGAAGAATGTCAGAAAAGTTTTTCTGAACTGCGTGATTCATTGTGTTCGGCTCCTGTGTTGGGTACTCCCGACTATAGCAAGCCGTTTACATTATATGTTCACGAGAGGGAAGGTTGTGCTTTGAGTGTCTTAACGCAACCTTTTGGTGGTAAACAGCGTCCATGTGCATATTTTTCCTCGACCTTGGACCCAGTAGCTAGAGCGTTGCCGAGTTGTTTGAGAGCAACTGCGGCAGCTGCGGTCTCCATCCGACAGTCAGCAGGTCTGGTCATGGATAATATGCTTACGGTGATGGTTCCGCATGCAGTCGATACTCTTTTGAATCGTACGAAAACTCAGCACTTGACGAGTGCGAGGTTGTCTGGGTACGAGTTGACGCTGTTGGCAAGCCACATTCAAATAAAACGTTGTAATGTTCTGAACCCGGCAACTTTGTTACCAATAAGCGCAGAGTCAGATGAAGTAGCAGAACATGATTGTTACTTGAGGACAGAAGAAGAAACAAAAGGTCGAGTGGACCTTAAAAACACTCCATTAGAAGATCCGGATGGTACACTGTATGTGGATGGGTCATGTTTTAAGTTGCCGAATGGCGATGTGACTACTGCTTATGCTGTCGTAACGTTGAATACTGTTGTTGAGACTGCAAGGTTGAATCAGAATTCTGCCCAAGCTGCAGAGCTGATCGCTCTTACCAGAGCGTGTGTGTTAGCGAAAGGGAAACGTGTGAATGTGTTTACCGATAGCCAGTACGCGTTTGGTGTTGCACATAGTTTTGGACGATTGTGGAGAGAGAGAGGTTTCTTGACGTCGCATGGTACGAAGATTCAGCATGGCCAGCTTGTGAATGATCTTTTGGATGCACTGACGTTGCCTAAGCAGATAGCGATTGTTAAATGTAGTGCGCATCGTAAGGTGACGGATGATGTTGGTCGTGGTAATGCATTTGCGGATGAGATTGCTAAGGAGACTGCCCGGAACCTTAGCACTCGAATGTATGTGACGAGTTCGGTTAGGTGGCCTACAGATTCGAGCATGTGTGAAGACACTATTGAGAGTGTGAAAGAAATTCAGAATGAGGCCACCGAGACTGAAAAGACGAAGTGGAAAGAAAGCACGGGAAAGTTGGATGCGAGTGGTTGTTGGATTGATTTGTCGGATCAGAAAAGTTGGTTGTTGCCTGATGCATATGTGCTGGCCGTTGTGACAATGGCGCATGGGTTAGCACATATTAGCGCGAAAGGTATTTGTAAGTTGCTGTCTCCTGTGTGGAAGAATGATGGTATTACAAAATGTGCTGAACGTCTGGTGAAAAATTGTATGGTGTGTATGATGTACAATCCTGGCAAAGGAACCCCAACTCCTCCTGGCAGTTTTGCTCCCCCTTCATGTCCCTTTGAGGTGATCCAATTGGACTTCATCCATATGGAGCGATGCAATAACCTGAAATACGTTTTAGTAGTGGTTTGCGCATTCTCCCGATGGATCGAGGCCTATCCTCTCAAAGACAATACTGCTTTGTCTACTGCGAAAATCCTACTGAAGGAATACTTTCCTCGGTACGGAATGCCTAGAGTCGTGTGGTCAGATAACGGAAGTGAGTTTGTGGGGAGTGTGATGAAGAGTGTGTGCAAGGGCCTTGGAATTAATCAGAAATTCCATAGTGCCAATCATCCCCAGTCAGCTGGATTGGTTGAGGGGTATAACGGTACCCTTAAACTGAAACTAGCAAAGATTCAGGCTACGACTGGTCTTTCGTGGCCTGACGCTTTACCTTTAGCATTACTGTCAACTAGGGCGACTGTACACTCCCGAGTAGGGCTTAGTCCCTATGAAATAGTGTTCGGCCGTCCTGCGAATGTTTGGGGGGTTCCTAGGCCAGGTATTTTCTGTGATCTTGAGTATCCAATGTTGATCGATTACCTTCATGACTTGACTGCTAAACTGAGGTTAATTCACCAACAGGTTCACGACGCACTGCCGACGCAGACGGAGGGTCCAGGCCACCAGCTTCAACCCGGTGATTGGGTGGTGACGCGGAACTTTTCGCGCAAGAACAACTTGGACCCGAGGTTTACTGGACCCTACCAGGTTCTCCTTGCCACGAGGACTGCTGTTCGTCTTGAGGGACGGAAAAACTGGGTGCACGCCACCCACACCAAAAAGGTCCCTATCCCTTTGCCGGCAGACCCGTGGGTGAGGAGAGGCATTGCATCAACTGAAACCGAAGGATTGCCGGCGTTTGTACCTTTTAGCGACGCACAGCCTGTTGGAGAATCCTCAGTGCAGCAGAAAGACACTGTTGAACAATTGTCATCTAAAGACTCAAGAACCGAACACTCAACTGATCAGCAGGACGTCGTCTCTCCAACGGATCCTTTGTTTGACGAGCAGACACGTCCTGGGAAAACCCGATACTTTTTGCGATCTAGCACTAAAGACTAATAAAAGATCCTGTTTTTGCTGTATTGACAACTACATTATCCCGTTTTCCGTGATCAGTTTGAACATTTGTATTATTGTGATTATTTTTGTATATATTCATTGAGCTTCGTTCCTTATACCTTTTGCTTCCACAGCTGAGAAACATTTTTTTTGCATATATATATATTGTGCATTAAAGGCCGTAGGGCCGCGCGCGTACTTCCTTCTGGTTAGTAGGTCTTGACGCTAGGTTAAAGACCGTCGGTTCCTGGGAACTCCTAGGGATTGACTATTGCTACACAGAACGAAGTGCGTCAAGAAACGTTGCGGACGGTCGTAGGGAATGGCATTTTCGAAGTTGATGGACTTGGAAGAAGCTCAAGCTCGAAGATTCAAGCTGCAGCAACTTAGTCGTACGAAATGTTTTATATTTCAAGTATTTGTATTATTTTTGACTGTTTCTGCATTATTGGCGGGTGGGGTGTATTACATGACATCTTACTTCTTACCCCCTGTCGTACCTACTCCTACCCCTGATCCTAAACTCACCTCCACTGCTTCTCCTCATTCTTTTCATGTCTTACCCGAACACGAGCAGGCTAGACGTGCAGAATTCCGCAATAATTCCTTTATTCAGCTCCTTCACCAGCATCAGTTAGTGGTTAACACTACTAATTGTTGGGTGTGTGGGTTGATGCCACATACTACGGATAAGGGAATTCCGTATCTGGTGTTACCATACAGTTCCCAAGGGTCCGCTCGAGCATTTCAAACAATGTTTCGAAGCGCACTAGGTTTCCACCCCATTCGAGAACCACGCTCTCCCTACTCTGGTCCTACCTCGCATCAAAAACCTTTGTCTATAGCAATAGAGGATTTAGATAGTGATATCTATGATCCCTCGCTTATTCCCGAAGAAGAGGTACAAGCCTATAGGGTCCTGAGTAGAGGCGAGTATAGTGTGTTCACCAGTGAAAAGCAGCTTAAAAGCTCACCTCCGATATGGGTCGTACCCCACATTGGCAATTTTTGTCTAATGGGTCGTGGCCGAAGATCGAAAGCCCGACTTGGAGACAGTGCTTGCACTGAAAATTACATTTTGCCGATGGTCTCGTCCCCTGTGTTCCTGGCGGCCAAGGGTACATACTTTATCTGCCATGATCGTGCATATGCATGGTTGCCCGCTGACTTTATGGGCTCATGCTTCATTGCAAATTTGTTGCCTCCGACGTTTACCGTAGATGCAGATTATCACAAGACTAGAGTTGTGAGAGGCGTAATTAGCGAAGAGGATACTGCCGGTCAAGAGGCAGGAGACTTTTTCAAGGGTTTCCTCCCGTTTTGGGGACCTATGGTTAATAGTAGGAACCTGAGACAGTTGACTCGAGTGGTAGAGTCGACAGCTAATATTACTGCCAGTGCCCTTGGTAATATCACCACAGAACTTCAGGCGGATAGACTTATGACGTTACAAAACCGTATGGTTTTAGACGTGATTTTAGCAGATCGTGGTGGGGTATGTAAGGTGATCCATTCGAGCTGCTGCATTTTCATTCCTGATAACGCTCCGACCGTTTATCAAGCCATCTCGAAGTTGCATAAGATCTCCGAATCCATACACGTGGATGTAGGGGATTGGACGCTACTTGGGTGGTTTTGGGGCTTGATGTCGACTTGGGGTTGGAAGATTCTGATGATCGTCGGAGTTGTCGTGGCGTTCCTGTTCACGTGTTGCCTTTGTGTGCAGTGCGGTCCTGCCTTATGTGGCCTCTGTGCTACAACGTGTATGAGACAGCCGCCTGTTACCAATGGAACTCGGTTGGACAGAGCTATGCTACAACAACATCTAGATGGTCTGATGAATATTGAGTATGATTCTGACTAGTGCTTGCCTACATGAGGGCAAAAGGAGCGTCTGAGGTTCCGTGACAATTGTAAGTGGTGTTTTCGACTCGTACGAATATGGTCGAGTCTGGTATCTATGAACCGCAAATGACGAGTTTAGTAAGTGTGCGCAGTTTCGCTGTGCTAACCTAAACCGTTTGTTTGTTACGTGGGCATTCCTATCTGTACCCACGGGTTCCATCTTAGATACGGCATCCATTTTGTCTCTTGCCCTCAAGTAGGCAGCGAACGGACGATGTCCGCTTCGCGACCCTGGGACTCCCAAGATATTTGCGGAAGACACATGTCCTTTGTAAGTGTCTTTTATGACGAGGGGGATGATACTGTAAGGCAGATGGCCCCGCTCGAGGTTCATCTCGCCGTGTCGGTTTATTGTCTTAGTCGTGCATCTCATTAGGCACGTCCCTTTGATGCCTGTATCTCGTGTTTCTCGATACCTCCCTTTTACACCCTTTCCGATTTCCCCACTGTCTCCGTCTTCCTCTACACCTGTTCTTGTTCCTATTTCGATCTGTTTATTACCGATTGGAATGCACTAATGTTGGGAAGATGGGTTTTTACAGTTGGGAACCACCAAATGTTTCCGCACTTATGTTCCGGGCCTTATGTGTATCAAAGTGACCAAAGCGACCCCTCTGGGGGATGATTGTGGGAACCGGGTCATAAACTTTTGTGTTCAATGTAACTCTATGGGGAAATTGTGTATAAAAGGAGCGATTCACAGAACCAATTTGAAGCAGTCTCCCCAAGTTGCACGTGTGTTGCTTGTCGTGACTTCTGTGTTCCCTGCAGTAAATAAACCTTGAATCTTTGACGCCGAAGGAAGTGTCCCGTGTCTCTGTGATTAGTACGCCGGAGCAGGTTACCCACGAAGGTTTCAGGTGTTGTGCCCTGGCACCGCTGGGTTCTAAATAACCCAGTCCTTCAGACTCACGTCTGAGCATACCCAGCCCACTCGGGGTGAAAATTGCAAAAAACACAGTTGATGGACAGAATGCAGAACAATGTCTTACATGCACCCCCGTACAAAGATCTGGGCCTAAATCCATAGTTTTTTTGCACTCCACACCAGCCTAGGTCAGACAATGGCTATATGCAAATCAGCCTTGACCCTGTGCCTCATGGGAACAGTCCAGCCCGAACTACCAAGCCATGTCTTACCTAGACCGGAATCAAGCATCCAAGGAACGGTGTCTGGCTATCAGCCTTCTTCAGCCTGGATAGCTAGACTCCAGTGATGTGGAGAGCGTGGGACTCACGTCTGAGCATACCCAGCCCACTCGGGGTGAAAATTGCAAAAAACACAGTTGATGGACAGAATGCAGAACAATGTCTTACATTCACCCCAGTACAAAGATCTGGGCCTAAATCCATCGTTTTTTTGCACTCCACACCACCCTAGGTCAGACAATGGCTATATGCAAATCAGTCTTGACCCTGTGCCTCATGGGAACAGTCCAGCCCGAACTACAAAGCCATGTCTTCCCTAGACCGGAATCAAGCATCCAAGGACCGGTTTCTGGCTATCAGCCTTCTTGAGGCTGAATAGCTTGACTCCAGTGATGTGGAGAGCCTGGGACTCACGTCTGAGCATACCCAGCCCACTCGGGGTGAAAATTGCAAAAAACACAGCTGATGGACAGAATGCAGAACAATGTCTTAAATTCACCCCAGTACAAAGATCTGGGCCTAACTCCATTGTTTTTTTGCACTCTACACCACCCTAGGTCAGACAATGGCTATATCAAAATCAGCCTTGACCCTGTGCCTAATGGGAACAGTCCAGCCCGAACTACCAAGCCATGTCTTAACTAGACCGGAATCAAGCATCCAAGGACCGGTTTCTGGCTATCAGCCTTCTTCAGCCTGGATAGCTTGACTCCAGTGATGTGTAGAGCCTGGGACTCACGTCTGAGCATACCCAGCCCACTCGGGGTGAAAATTGCAAAAAACACAGTTGATGGACAGAATGCAGAACAATGTCTTACATTTACCCCAGTACAAAGATCTGGACCTAAATCCATCATTTTTTTGCACTGCACACCACCCTAGGTCAGACAATGGCTATATGCAAATCAGCCTTGACCCTGTGCCTCATGGGAACAGTCCAACCCGAACTACCAAGCCATGTCTTTCCTAGACCGGAATCAAGCATCCAAGGACCGGTTTCTGGCTATCAGCCTTCTTCAGCCTGGATAGCTTGCCTCCAGTGATGTGGAGAGCCTGGGACTCACGTCTGAGCATACCCAGCCCACTCAGGGTGAAAATTGCAAAAAACACAGTTGATGGACAGAATGCAGAACAATGTCTTACATTCACCCCATTGCAAAGATCTGGGCCTAAATCCATCGTTTTTTTGCACTCCACACCACCCCAGGTCAGACAATGGCTATATGCAAATCAGCCTTGACCCTGTGCCTCATGGGAACAGTCCAGCCTGAAATGCCAGAAACCGGTCCTCGGAGGCTTGTTTCCGGTCCAGGGTAGACATGGCTTGGCAGTTCGGGCTGGACTGTTCCCATGAGGCACAGGATCAGACTGATTTGCATATAGCCATCTCTGAACTGGGGTGGCAGTGTGGGCTAAAGAATGGTGATGGATTAAACCCAGATCTTTTGACTGGGTGTGAGTGTTTGATTGATTCAGATGCTCCGTCCATCACCACCCCCTTTTGTACCACTTTTGGCCGCCATAAGTGTGGCAGGGTATGCTCAGACGTGAGTCCCTTGCTCACTTTGCCACTGGATGCAAGCAAGCCGGGCTGAAGATGGCTGTAATGCCAGAAACCGGTTCTCGGAGGCTTGTTTCTGGTCCAGGGAAGACATGGCTTGGCAGTTCGGGCTGGACTGTTCCCATGAGGCACAGGATCAGACTGATTTGCATATAGCCATCTCTGAACTGGGGTGGCAGAGTGGGCTAAGTAATGGTGATGGATTAAACCCAGATCTTTTGACTGGGTGTGAGTGTTTGATTGATTCAGATGCTCCGTCCATCACCACCCCCTTTTGTACCACTTTTGGCCGCTATAAGTGTGGCAGGGTATGCTCAGACGTGAGTCCCTTGCTCACTTTGCCACTGGATTCAAGCAAGCCGGGCTGAAGACGGCTGGAATGCCAGAAACCGGTCCTCAGAGGCTTGTTTCCGGTCCAGGGAAGACATGGCTTGGCAGTTCGGGCTGGACTGTTCCCATGAGACACAGGATCAGACTGATTTACATATAGCCATCTCTGAACTGGGGTGGCAGAGTGGGCTAAAGAATGGTGATGGATTAAACCCAGATCTTTTGACTGGGTGTGAGTGTTTGATTGATTCAGATGCTCCATCCATCACCACCGCCTTTTGTACCACATCTCCCATGTGCATCACCTTGTCAATACCCAACAGCATTGCAGTAATATTTGTGCGTCCGCTGCGTCATAAACTTGTAGCTATGGCATCGTGGTATAAGTGCAAGTGACTTGTGAATCATGTTTTGGCTTACATGCTTCATCAAATCTGTATTTGTGGTTTTACATGAGGGTGGTGACAGTGGAACTCTACATTGCCTGTCCCAGCTGGCTATGTTTATGTAAGGGGTGTGTGTGACAGGCTGTGCTGGTAGTTTGAGTGTGCGTTGGAACTGTGCCTCACTCATGGTGTGGCTGTCCCCCCATGGAGCATGTTGCCTTGACCATGTTTGTGAGTTCCGGTTTAAGATATCTGACCTTGTTGTCCTGATGTTACTGTTTGCACTGGTCACAGGATGACCTTTTGCAGCATACACCATGGCCCAGTGTCAGCTTTGTTGTCAGTACTTTCTCACTCCCTGTACATTGAGCATGGTCCATGGGTGTGTACCTGGTCCATATGGGATGCTTGCAATTGGGCTTGTGCTTACACAGTAGTGGTGATAGGGTTTTCCTTAGTTTAAGCTTCTTCACCATCCCCCTTGTAGCCTTCTGGCCTGAGCCTTGCACCCACCCCCATGATGTTGACCAGTGGTAGGAGTCATATCCACACCCCCCTCCTATGTTTGGGCAGTACTGGGAGTCCTATCTACACCCCCTCCTATGTCTGGGCACTGCTGGGAGTCCTATCTATACCCCCCTCCTATGTCTGGGCACTGATGGGAGTCCTATCTACACCCCCTCCTATGTTTGGGCACTGCAGGGAGTCCTGTGCACACCGCCTCCTATGTCTAAGCACTGCTGGGAGTCCTATCCAGCCACCCCTCCTATGTCTGGGCACTGCTGGGAGTCATATCTACACCCCCTCCTATGTCTGGGCACTGCTGCGAGTCATATCTATACCCCCTCCTATTTCTGGGCACTTCTAGGAGTCCTGCGCACACCCCCTCCTATGTCTGGGCACTGCTGGGAGTCCTACGCACACCCCCCTCCTTTGTCTGGGCACTGCTGGGAGTCATATCTACACCCCCTCCTATGTCTGGGCACTGCTGAGAGTCAAATATACACCCCCTCCTATGTCTGGGCAATGCTGGGAGTCCTGTGCACACCCCCTCCTATTTCTGGGCACTGCTGGGAGTCCTGTGCACACCCCCCTCCTATGTCTGGGCACTGCTGGGAGTCCTACGCACACACCCCTCCTATGTCTGGGCACTGCTGGGAGTCCTATCCAGCCACCCCTCCTATGTCTGGGCACTGCTGGGAGTCCTATCTACACCCCCTCCAATGTCTGGGCACTGCAGGGAATCCTATCCAGCCACCCCTCCTATGTATGGGCACTGCTGGGAGTCCTGTGCACAGCCCCCTCCTATGTCTGCACAAAAGGGGGTGGTGATGGACGGAGCATCTGAATCAATCAAACACTCACACCCAGTCAAAAGATCTGGGTTTAATCCATCACCGCTCTCCAGCCCACTCTGCCACCCCAGTTCAGACATGGCTAAATGCAACTCAGTCTGACCGGGTGCCTCATGGGAACAGTCCAGCCCGAACTGCCAAGCCATGTCTTCCCTGGACCGGAAACAAGCTTCCGAGGACCAGTTTCTGGCATTCCAGCCGTCTTCAGCCCGGCTTGCTTGAATCCAGTGGCAAAGTGAGCAAAGGACTCACGTCTGAGCATACCCTGCCACACTTATGGCGGCCAAAAGAGGTACAAAAGGGGGTGGTGATGGACGAAGCGTATGAATCAATCAAACACTCACACCCAGTCAAAAGATCTGGGTTTAATCCATCACCGCTCTCCAGCCCACTCTGCCACCCCAGTTCAGACATGGCTATATGCAAATCCGTCTGAGTGAGTGTTTGATTGGTTCAGATGCTCCGTCCATTACCACACTCTTTTGTACCCCTCCTATGTTTGGGCACTGCTGGGAGTCCTATCCAGCCACCCCTCCTATGTCTGGGCACTGCTGGGAGTCCTGCGCACACCCCCCTCCTATGTCTGGGCACTGCTGGGAGTCCTATCCAGCCACCCCTCCTATGTCTGGGCACTGCTGGGAGTCATTATCTACACCCCCCTCCTATGTCTCGCCACTGCTGGGAGTCCTACGCACACCCCCTCCTATGTCTGGGCACTGCTGGGAGTCATATCTACACCCCCTCCTATATCTGGGCACTGCTGGGAGTCATATCCAGCCACCCCTCATGTGTCTGGGCAATGCTGGTGGTCCACCCATGTGACATGAGTTGTTTGTATACTCAACAGGCTCCACGACTCCTGGAATTCCATGTACTCCCACCGGTGGTAGCAGGGCCATGACCTTCTCCTCCCAGGGCTGGAACTGTACTGTCTGCGGGGACCACCACATCCGGTGTGATGAGCGTTGGCGTAGTCATCATTCATCTTGCGCTTTACCATTCTCCGCAGATTGTACCACCTGGCCTGGCAATCCTTCCTGGTGCGCCTGATGGGTGCAACAGCATTAACCCTATCGACGATCCTGTACCACATGCGTGTTTCCTCCGCTAGGCTGGTCTGTTTGACCAATGTACCAAACAGCTGTGGCTCAACTCTGATGACTTCATCTGCAAGGATCTCTATCTCCTGGTTAGTGAACTTTGGATTCTTTGGTGGTCATGTTGTGGGGCAAATGTGGTTGGGGGGTGACTGTGTGTATGGATCGGGGGTGTGGGTCAGAATGTGAATGGGGTGTGTGGATCTGAATATGATTGTGGGTATGTGTGAAGGTGGATGTGTGCAGTTGTTGGTGTGTTGTCAGTCTCTGTCAGAAAATGGGTATGTTGCAAAGGATGGTTTTTTGTGGGTGTGGGACCATTTTATTGGTCCATTTGTGGGTGTGGCTTATTTTGAATTTTTGGGTGGGAGTGTTATAAGGGGTGGGTCTGAGTTGGGTCCTCTGTTTGCCATTTTTTATCTGGCCAGGACATTGCTTTGTACACAGGAGATATGTTTAGTGGTGTTGTGTGACTCTTTTGAACACTCCTTGTGCTTTTTTTGGGGTACGAGTGTGTTTTTTTTAGGGGTGGGCGGCCAGCTACGCTCCGTGCACGGAGTGTGCGTAGTGCTGCCTACTCCGCATTTTACGGAGCGGGCGTAGGCAGGCGGCACTACGCACGCTCCGCAGATGGAGCGTAGCTCGCCGCCACCCGCCTCCCTCCCGCCCTCCCTTGCGCATTTCTCGTGAGAAATGCGCATGCGCGGCCGCCCGCGCATGCGCATTAGTAAAGAAGACGGAAGACGGAAGATAGCGAGCCCCGGGGACGCAGCGGGCAGCGGCGGGCAAGGTAAGTGCGTTTTAAATTATTTGACTCCTTTAATTTAAAGTATTTAGGGAGGGCGGGAGGGAGGCGGGTGGCGGGGCTGGCGGCCAGTGGTGTTTGCGGAGTGGGGCTACGCGGAGTGCGGAGGTGGGCGTAGTTTCTCGCCCACTTCGCGTAGCTCCGTGAAGCCCCACTCCGCCAACTCCGCCCAGGGTTAGTTTTTTTGAGGGGGGAATCGTTTTGTACTTTATTTTGTAGTTCTCTCATACACGATGTATTTACGGGGTACGCGTGCGCTTCTTTGAGGGGGGTTTGATTCGTACTTTATTGTGCAACTCTCTCATACGCGATGTATTTATGGGGTACGCGTGCGCTTCGTTGAGGGGGGTTCGATTCGTACTTTAATGTGTGGCTCTCTCATACGCGACGTATTGGCGGGGTAAGCATGTGCTTCGTTGATGGGGGGTTAACTTTCTATTTGATTGTGCGGCTCGCTCATACGCGATGTTTTCCGTACAAATCACAGCTCATACGCAGCGACTGCGTTTTCACGTACGAATCGCGGTAACAGTCTCTGATCAGGATCGTACTTGGCGGGTAGTACGCCATGTTTACAAATCGTACAGTTCACTAGCCGAGTCCGTATCGTACGGTTCTTCGCTGGTTTTTCGTACGGTTCGTAAACATTTGGATGGAATCTTTGTAGACGAATCGTACTATGCAATTTGGATGGCAGTGTACAAATCGTACGGAAACTGCTACAAATACGAATCGTAGGACGGTTTTCTATCCCGAATCGGAATCAACCCCATTGTGATTGGCCCAGCGGAAATATTGGCTGATGGACACTTTTGCCTATGACACCATTGAAACAGGAGGAAAATTCTGGTGGAGGCAGCAGCCCTCGGATTGACTGGAGTAGGCGGACCGCCTAATAGGTGATGAAAAAGTGACGGCGAGATCAGATCTGCCAAGATCTAAATCAGGTCCTTAGTCTAAGAGCTTCAACATATGCTGGTTTCTTAAAAGTGGTTAACTCTACCTCTTATGAATAGTGCTAATAGCCAGTAGATGCACAATGATCCACTAGGTGCATGACTCAAATGTGTCAGACAAGCTTGTCCCTCTCGCTGTTAATATTTTATGTGCTAACATCATGTGTAATCCCTTCAACAATTGCTGTTTTTAAGGACATTACTTTGTACTTTAAGATTCACAAATTAACATTTACTATGAGAAAAATAGGGCAGAACACTCAAAAACTTTTTGGACTATCCCTACCCATAATGACAGGGTAGTAAAAAAAACACTGGATTGTGAATAATATAAACACGTATTTGCTGTGTTGTATTTTGTTGCTGTGGTGATATCGTGTTTTTGTGCTGTTGTTTTGTGCTACATTATTGCTTTGAATTATTGTTGTGCTGTTTTGTGGTTGTTATAATGCATTCTGTTTTGACTGTTTTGTTGTGCTGTGTCTTGTTATATTTTTGCTATGTTGTTGTGCATTGACATTACATTAGAGATGTTAACCAATGCTACCACATTTCCAAACAAACGCAGCACTTTCTTTATCAGTTCCAGGGCATACCACCATTTACCACTGTTTATTGTGGTCAAAGATGACTGTTGCAGTTCTGCAACTACTACAGACATGAGTCAACCCAAATCTGGTGAAGTGACTCTGAGCCGTAAGAATCACATAAAGTAGGAACTAGGAGGCTGGCAATGGCGGTAAACCCGCCACCCACATGTGGGCTGTATGTATCACATAAAGTAAGAACGAGGGGGCTGACAATGGCGATGAACCTGCCAGCCACAAGCTGTCGGTGGTGGGTTCACCGCCATCATGAGTTTTTATCCGCCCGCCATAATATTATGGTTGGTGGTATCATGGTGGTCGGAAGCTCCAACAGCCACGCATCCGATGGGCTTCTTGAGCCCGCTGGTGCGAAGCCATGGAAAGGCTGGCAGGGATGGACTTTGGGGGCCTGCCACATAGTGCAGGGAAAAGCAAAATCTGCCTTTATTTAAATCGAAGCTAAACAACTACGACTTCTGGAACTATCTCAAAACTTTTGATATTATACTACTCCAGGAGACCTGGGAAGATAAACCCTTTGATCCACAGGGATACACCTCAAGCTTTACCCCAGCTATTAAACACTCTAAACTCAGACGCCGATTGGGGGGTTTACTCCTTCTATCTTCTATAACAAAAATTGGCGAGATGCATCCTATTAAAACACATATCACTGCCCCAAGCTGCATTCAGGCTTCAATGATCACGCTGTTCTTCAATCAGACAGCACAAAAGGTAATCTTGATAAACATCTAACTCCACCCAAAACATAAACTACTAGCATTAAAATAAATAATTAAAGAAGTAACGAGAATTATAGAAGAGGCCGATACAGACAAAGGCATCTTGGCAGGAGACTTTAATATTCATCTTCTAGGGAATAACACAGAAGATGACCTCACGCAGGACTTAAATGACATATGGGACATTCCAACTCAGGGCCGCACAATGGTAAAGAAAACAACAAAGAGCTCAAACTACCTACTCTCAGAACTAAAACATCTGAATTTGAGGGCAGTTAATGGACGCTTTCAGAAAGATAACCCCCCGGCACCCACATTTCATTCATCTAAAGTATTCTCTTACCTTGATTTCACCTTTACAACACTATCGGTATTCGACAAGATAACCTCATTTCAAATAGGGAACAGTACAATTAGCGGCCATATGCCACAACAAATTACACTTTATACTACAGCAACACTATTTCAGGAGGCCGAAAAATCCATTGTTACAGTAGGAGCAAGCAACCTTCATCGTATTAGGTGCAATTCAACAAACATAGAAACAGAAGCAGTAACAGCAAAAGAAGAGCTTATGGAAGCACACAACTACTTAGGCCACCCGTTGGAAACCTGGGAAAAATTCACCTTCGCACTTGGTAATAAATTTCCTATCAGCAAAGGTCCAAAACGAAAGAGAGCAAACGACCCTACAAATTCGATAGAAATGAGCCCACCCTCCAAAAAACTGAAAACATCAATAAACCAACTATTACGGCAACTTCGGAGGTCACATTGAAATCAAAATTTGCAGCAGTCTCTACGTGCCTCAAAGGCCCTTCTTAAGAGAAGAAGATGGGCCAGGAAAATGACAGTTAACAATGAATTTTGGGCTAAACTGTATCACGATGGGAAACAGAAAAACAGCGCAAAATGTTGGCAAACAGTAAATAGAGTACACCGGCTGAACCATCACGGAATTAATTCCCACATCTCTGAAGAGACTTGGACAGTGTTCCTCTTTAATCATTTTAATAACAAAGAAGGAACAGTTTCACACCCCAAACATCTAGAGCCTGAGAGCTGCAACAGCGATGCAAAAGAGTCAATACATCTTTGCCAATCTTCCACCGAAGATAACAATAGTTCAGTACTAACCCAAGAACAACGAGTACCAACAGAATCCGAAGCACCAAATGTCGATTAGAGATCAAAGGAGGGGTATACTACCCAATCAACTAAGGAGATAAAGTTACAAATAGCAAGGGGCCGAATGGAAGGAGCCCCGGGTCCTACTGGAATTCCACCTATGCTGTTTAAAAATGATCCGGACTACTGGAGTAACGCACTTGAACCTGTTTTCAAGTACGTAATTAGAAAGTCCACAATTCCAGAAGTGTGGAGAGGTTCTATAATTAGTCCAATTTACAAACAAGGAACAAAGGCTGAGCCGAAAAACTACTGCCTAATAGCTCTGATCAACATCGAGGCTAAATACTTTGCAGGACTCCTCCTAAATGACATAACCATCTGTGCTGAAAAGAATCAAATAATACCATTAACACAAACTGGATTTCGGAAAGGGCAAGGAACTATCACCAGCATAATGGCCCTGACCCTCCTCATGGACGCAGCTAAACAGGGGAAATATCCGCTCTTCCTCTGCTTTATAGACTTTGTGGCAGCATTCAATCACGTAGATCGAAATAAACTCTGGCCAAAACTAGATGGCTGGGGGATTCCTTCAAACATCCTACTTCAATTAAGGAACTTACACACCAAAACATGGGTCAGGATAAAGCTTGGAGATGGTCGATAAATATAAAAAAGAAATTCCCACCTCTAAAGGAGTTAAACAAGGGTGCGTCTTAGCCCCTATGCTATTTAACCTCTGTCTAGCGGACTTACACACGAAGTTGAATGGTTGTGCAGCCCACGCACCAAAACTAGGGAACTCTACTTTGTCAAACCTCCTTTACGCAGACGACCTAGTTCTGATAAGCATGACCCCAATAGGTCACCAGCACCTACTGAATGTCACTCAGTCATACTCACAAGAAAACACACTAAAAATAAAGTACAACAAAACAAAAATAATGGCAGTTAATTACCGCAAGAAGAAACATCTGAGCTGGTTCCTTGATGGTCATCATTTGGAACAAGGAGTGAGTTATAAATACCTAGGGGTATTGTTGGACCAAAACAATTCATCAAAACCACAATTAGAAGCACTGTGGAGAAAGGGGGTAACGACCTACCTAGCTATAAAGCCTCTAAAGAAACTCCTACCGGACCTGACATTCGACCCTCTATTAAGGATCTTGCAAGGAAAACTCAATCCAACGATTACTTATGGGAGCGAAGCGATGAAGGGAAAAGATGCAACAACTCTTGATAATATAATATCTAAATCATACCGAGCAATTTTCCAGCTTCCGAAAATGGTCTCCCCGGCCCAAATACGATTGGAATTCGTGCTCCAAAAACAGTCCCTTAAACGTATGGGAGCATTTGTGAAATGTTGGCACAAATTAAAGGCGATGAAAAGGGAACCCTGAACGACCAACTTTGGATGGAGCTTTCCCGTCCAGGAAAAACACCAGCAAGCATTTATCTTGAGGAATCTATTAAACACCTAGGTTTAAGAGAGCTGTGGGATGTTCAGGTAAACCATCTAACATTCCAAAAATCGGTGACAAAGGTAACATGTTTACTATCTGCAATTGAGGACAAGAAAACATTAGCCAAACAATCACACGGCTGGATGGTCCTACACACATACAACAAATTAAATCCCCAGTTTTACCTGAACATGGGATTAAAAATCAACATCACAGAAAAATTCCTAAGACTCCGACTGGGGAATGGCCCCTTTAAACAATTTCTACTGCCTTGGGAGAGAAAGGAAGGAGCCCAGCAGTGTTGTTTATGCGGCAGCGGTGTTGCGGACGCAATTCATGTTATATGCTTCTGCATCAGGTTAAAAGATATAAGGGTCACCCTGTTAAAGCCAGCACTAAAACAGTACGGAGCCAGAACATGTAGACAAGCGCTAATGTTGTGCTTCAACCCCGATCTGGTTCAGCTAAACTGCCGGCTAATGAAATTCCTCGATATAACCGCAAAAATAATAAAAAATGGGAAAGAGCCGCAAAACGACTTATCTTCACATGAACTCACTGGAACGCAACAAGAATAGCCACACTCAAAATAATATTAGTAATGAGCAAGGCTAATGTGCAGAATGTTTTAATAATTTGTGTTTTTTAATACAATGTAAAATCATTTATTATAGAATAATTTTAACACCAGAAATTTGTATCTTTTGTATGCAACGGTTTTAATTAATCAAGCATAATAAAATAAACAAACAGAGACCATTGCGAAGGGTGCTGCAGCTAGCAGCAACTGCCACAATGTAGAAAATGAGCCCACATTACTATCGATGCCCGGGCTGCTGGCGCAAGTCGCCTCTTAGTTCCCATTCTGAATAGTTACCAAATAAAGAGACGGGCGCTGGGAGCAGGAATCACAAGAACAGGATTTATTACTCATGAGGAGAGCCTGTCATTTCGGACACGAAACACAGTGTCTTTCGGGAGGTGCTCTAACAAGTGCTCTGAGACATCGCCTTTTATACCTTACAAAACACTCCTTATTACAATAATGACATTGTGAAACAAGGAAAAGATATTCCCGCAATCCTCGTGTCAATCCCACCCCACATGTAACCACAATAGAGACCCTTGAACTGCCGATAAGAGGAGGGGCAATCACGCAGCTGAGTGTTCCGCTGATTTTTAGGATGTGTGCGCCTGATCGTATCCCAGGGGGTGGGGAGGCCAGGATCAATAGTGGGTCCTTTGAAGAGGAGTGACTCGATGCAATAAGGGGCAGTAAACAGTATCTTCCGGCTTAGGCGATGGCCTCGGACATGTGTGGACAGTCAATCGCGGAGGGAGGGTTTACTAACAGAGGGGTTATTCATAAAAGGAAAGGAGGTGTTGGTCCCGTGACTCCCAAGGACAGGGTCATGCGGACCTGTGCATGTGAGGGAAGGGCAGCCAGAGTGCGCGGAGGGAGAGGGTTATTTGAGAGTGGGGGGGGGGTTCAAATGCGCGCAGGAGGGAAGCCGGGGATTTCAATGAGCGGGCAAAAAAAAGGCCATGGTGCTTAAAATGGCTGTCATGTACATATGGGCACGGGCTTTTACTGGCGGAATGATGCGGTCAATATTTCACGGTATTCATGGTGCTTACAGGGAGGGGAGTAAAAGGCAAATGAACACCGCTTAGGTACATTAATTTTTTCTAATTTCCACAGTCGCCGCTTTTACCATAAGCTAGTTCATTTCCTAATTAACGGGTGTACATATAAACATGTGTGGTTGATGAAATAGCATTTGCAAATACTAACATATTGCATATAACCATGAACAGTCGACACTATTGGCAGAATGCAGCACATAGGAAATTGCATTTGTAAACGTACTACATAGCATAAATGCTTCTGACTTTCTCAAAAAATAAATGTGACCAATGAACATTTTGACCAAGTAGTTGAGGGAGGAATTCAGTCCAATACATAAGATCTCTTCGTCACAGTGTCTTTTTAGCAGTGAGCCATCACTGGTAGGCTCTAGTCCGTGTCCTTTAGTTGGCGCTGTTGAGCACCGGCGGTGGAGCTATAGGTCCAGCTCGGATTTAACCCTTCGCGTTGCAAGGTGCGGTCTGTCCTCTGCTGTTAGACCACAGTCCTGTTCCCTAACCAATCCTTTTAGTGGCGCCTTATGCTCGGCACCTATATTTCCGTGGCACAACCCCATTTCCATCTAAATGCTGTTCTTCCTTTCGGCAAAAAGTCACGTGGAAAAGAGGGTGTGTGGTTCAATAGTCGATAGGAGAGAGGGCGGAGTGGGGTCAGATTTCCTGGGGCACACCAAAGGGACCAAGGGAGCAAAGGATAACAAGCAAGCAGGCCCATCAATCGGGCTTGAAAAGGGGGACGGAGGCTTCAGGCACACGTGGGTTAGCGGACAGAGAGCTTCAGGACAGCCCTTCATCCTTTCGTTCACCGCGTTCGAGAGTGCTGCCTCGTCCCGTATCTTGTTGCGCTGTGGCTCCACCTTTGGTCGAGGTCACATGTGTCTCATGATCTGCAGCCAGGCTGTGCGTCACGTCCGACCCTTCTCCTCCAGTGATCGTATATCTTTGAATGGGTAAAAACAAGTTTTAGAGAACTGACAGGAGAAGAGATTTTTACATTTGAATTCCACTCGCAATCCTAACACCTGGGTGTTATGCTCATTGGTCATAGTCAGAAGTCTATTACCATGAAGTAAGCATGTGGGTATTTCTACTGTGTTCGTACCAAGCCTAATCGGCGTTCATTCATGACACATATGGACAGAAGTCAGACTCTTATCACTTCCATATTTCATCAAAAACTCCAAGATTGGCAACATTCAGGGGAGACTCGTCCTTCTAACCCGAGCCTTAACAGTCTTACATTTCCCTTTAGAGCTGGCTAACTCTTTCAAACAGAGCGGGGGGGGTGCAATCATTGAAAGACAGAGTAAAACAGGTTTTTCTCGAGGGGTGACAGTTACTCATGGTCATTAGTTATACATCGGGGACAGCAGTTGGGGTCAATCAAGTGGGGCGGGGACGCTTCGGGCATTCGCGCTTGGGTGCAAAGGGGTGGGGCAATCTGGGCATTAGGGGTCAATCTAGACGTTGGCGCTTATCTCTGATGAACTGAAAAATAGGGTGCCATTGACATATAGTTCCCCTATAAAAGGCCAGATTGGGGGACCTTAGTCGTCTTACCTGTCCTTTCTTTCTTAGCCAATTCGAGTTCATTCATTTTGCAGAAAGGAGAGGTAGTAATATGGCGAGATACAATCATTTTAGTTTCTGTCAATTTCGTTGAACACCTTTGCGTTCAATAAGTATCCAATCAGACTGGTGCCAGCGAGGCACAATTTTACCACAAAAAGGAAGATGGAACAGGGGGACTCTCGTAGAGAGTGAGAGTCGTCCGCAGTCTAAACGAGCCATTTGGTACACGTATGACATGCAGGGAGAGAGAGAGAGAGAGAGAGAGATAGATAGAGGGGGAGAGAGAGAGAGAGAGAGAGAGAGAGAGAGAGAGAGAGAGAGAGAGGCGTGTACGAAAATAGGTCATTTAGTGCGCTCACAACACAGAACAGCAGGGGTCAGGTAACAAAGTGACGCGAACAGAGGGGAGACATAAACCCATACAGTACATACGCACAAACTCAGACGAAGGAAGACAGTACATGTATTACATACAAAGATATTTACGACAAAACATAGAACAGTTATTGGCCAAAGAAAAAAAAATCTCTTTTTGCATGCTGCGCATCTTAAATATCTTATTTATCTACGGGCTGAGCTCTTTTTACCTTTTTCCTCCTTTTTCCTTTCCCTTGCTATCTTTTCGAGCGTTCTCGTTGGCTAATACTTACACCTCAGTCAGCCGGTCAGAAATTAACCTGGTCGGGCTATTGCCCATGGTTGGATCCTAAATCACTTTTGACTCTCTTCTTTTGGTGAGAAGTTCTCCAGGCTGAGGCAACAGAGGGTATTGATCGGGGGAACAGTCGGACAGCTTGGCTATATCTATAAGAGTGTGAGAAGGAGGTGGTACATTTTGAACATCAACAACATTCCTACCTTCCCAGACGGGTGGTGCCTGGGTAACCCTTACCCCGGGACTTTTCCTTGTCCTTTCCCTATCTAGTTAAACGTCATAGTTGCATTATCTAACGTGCTAGTTCGAGTCAAATTCCGTCATACAGTACTAACCCGTCAAGTTTCTATGTCAGTCCATCCTCCCAGTCGCTACGTTCTAAGGAGGAACAGTCATATCTAAGTCTACGTCTTTAAAAATCCGCTAGCATAAGTACTATGCTCAAATCCCCTCCTTCCCCTTTCGTCGGTCGTTTGATCATCACTCCTCCACACTTCAGCCGATGTTCCGGCGCAACCTGCAGAAGGGAGGAGAAAGAAGGGGGTGGGGGGCAGCATTCAAAACACATCAACGCGCATAAATCCGAAAATGTTTTTACCTACCACATACTTGACCTATCTCCACGGGGCGCATTCTCTACCATCTCGGCGTTTAAGCCCAGAGGGACCAGTAGTGTTAGATAGATAATCATCGATGGTCTGCGTATCTACATGAATCACTTGATCGTGGCCTTTTAGGTCGTGTGCAAGGGTGGTGGTCAGGTGGTATTTCTGTGGTGTCGCTTAAGGGCGTCTAAAACACTTTTCCGGCTGCCTGTGACACATAATGTAGCTGCTAAATATCGGGCCTTTTTACCCTTCAACCTTAATAAAGCTGCTCATTTTTCGCATATATATTGGAGACAGTAGTAACACATTCAAAAACTCATTAATGCAACCGCTACAATTATACTTTCCTTTTCAAAATACCTTTAATTAATAATGTTGGCGCACAAATACGGGCCTACAACCCAGTGGGCCGGCCACGGAGCAGACTGGAACCGTGCATAAGAGGAACGAAGTCGGTGATCATTTATTTCATAAAGTGCAGCAGTGCAATAAAATCGTATCGAACTTTCTTACAGGGCGAGTATGATGCATGTCAAGAATTCAAGCTTTCAATAATATTACCTCATTGTCCAACTATTTACTCAAGACCTAACGTTTATCAATTCATTGTCCAAGTGCTCAATCAGTGCTTATTTCATACCAATTCATTGCTTCCGAACATAATTAGTACCCACCCTAAATCAGTTCACTGTCTCAACACATAATCAATATCCATCTTATATCGCTTTCTTTTCCAAGCACATAATCACTATCCATCTTATCGACTTTCATTGTCCAAAAATGCATACATATCTCGGAGCATCACGGTTTGAGCAATCAGGGTGAACAGGGAGTTTGAAAGTTTCATTTTGTATCGGCGCCATTTTGGGCGAGGTCAGGCAGGTCCCAGTATAGTCAGAATGCCTCCACTGACTCGTGGTTGGATCAGAACCTCTCTTGGCAGTTCAAAAAGGTTTTCGCAATGGGGTAACGGACTAGCGATATGAACCATCAGTCAAAAGTGGGGAGGGAGGCAATAATCTTTCCTACCGGGTCATTCTGGTGTTCCACCGGAACTGAACAAATCTGTATCTTTGCAGGATTTTAGTCATTTCCAAACTGAGGCTGGCGCCGCAGGAGTGCACCAACGTCTCGTGGCTCCATCGGAGGACAGGGCGGGGGGCACCTCGTGGAGAGGTCGCCCCCCCCGGCTCTTTTAGAATCTTCAAGGTTGAGGAGTACAGGGCGTGTGCCCGTCCCGGGCAAGGAAACCCGCTTTTCGATATGGACCCTCTTCAAGCAGGAGCGTTGGGGTGTCGCTGGAAGCCTCCACCTGGAGGGAGGTGGGGGAGGCTCGTTCGCGCCGCCTCCCCCTTCCAGCGACCCCGCGCCGTTCTCCGGCTCCAGCGCTTTGGTACGGCCGTGCCAGGCAATGAAGATGGGGGGGGGGTCGGAGCCAGCAAGACATTCCCCCCCCTGTCATGTGGCGGGACTACCTGCAACTCAAGCGTTGTCATGTGGCGGGACTACCTGTAACTCTCAAGGGTTGCCGCTGGCGGGGCTACCTGCAACTATCCAGGGTTGTTCAAGACATAAGTGAAAAGAAAGAAGTGTTGTTGCAGCCATTATAGCTGAAAGAAGCGCTGCCGACCTCGCCTTGGCTTCGGACTTTGATGTTGGCCGGATCAGGCAAGCGAAAAAAGGGGGGGGGGGTCGGTGGCTGAGGCAAGACATCCCCCCCGTGGCCCGCAGGGCAGAAGGAAAGAAGGGAATGGGGAGACCATCACGACCTTCGGGCCGTCCGCCCCACAGCCTCCCCCTCCGATGGCGGCCAGCCAGGCCCTGCTCTGCACGCGCCGAGGCCCCGCCTTCCGGATGGGCGCAACCGCGGACCTGTTGCACCTGGGGAGTTTCCGGAATGGGGGTAGGTGTCTATTGATTTGTATCTATTCCAGGTTACCGTTATTTGGGCGTGGTGGGTAATGAGGCAGACATGTTTGGGGCAGGAATAGGCAACTGAACCTAGCTACCTCGTGGCTGTCTTGCTGTCAAGCTTTCACTATTTTATATTTCTTATTACGAACTATTCCTAATGTTTCTTATTTTTAGTGAAGTCGAAAGCTCATCAGGGGGTTACTGACTTAGCCCGATTTCTTTTATTTTTCCTTCTTTTCCTTAGCGTGTTTCAAGCTAAAGTTTCTGGTACCAGGGTACCGGTGATCACTTCATATTTTTACGTGTCCTTTTCATTAGGGGTACTCCTGGACGGACCAGATGAGTTCCCTCCAATAAATGGTCCGGGGTGGAACTAGATTATCAATCAGTGGGGAACACACGTCCCTTCATTAGGGTATCATCCTGGACGGACCAAACGATGTACCTCCAATTACTAGGGTAGCCTCCTGGACGGACCAGATGGGCTACCTCCAATAAGTGGTCAATGAGTGGGGAGCATATGTCCCTCCATTAGGGTAGCCTCCTGGGCGGACCAGGTGAGCTACCCCCAATAAATAGTCAATCAGTGGGGAGTGGGTAGGCCTGACGAATCATAAAGGGGCATAACCTACCCTTTACTACTTGCAAAGACTAGACAGAATATTTCTATTCCACGTTGTTTGCAAACAGAAAATACCTCAAACAAACAATTCCTTGGACAACAATGTCCAGTCAATCAATCAATCAGTGGGGAGAAAAACAGGCATGATGGATTACAACGGGGACAAACGTCTGCATTACCTGCCCTTCGCTATCTGTAAAGGGAGACAGAATATTCCTATTCGTCTCTGTTTGTGGACAGGGAAGATCTCAAAGAGCAACAATCGATTATTAATCGATATCAAACAATCAGTGGGGAGAAAGGTAGGCCCGACGCATCATAAAGGGGCATAACCTACCCTTCTCCATCTGCAAAGAGAGACGAACGTTCCTATTCGCCGCTGTTTGCAAACAGAGAATGTCTCGTTCTCAAGAAGAGAACCAATATTTCAAGTAGCCACCAAAGCTAAATGAACCAATAACAACAATATCAGTATTTAAATACCGATTCCAATACAATCAGTCAATCAATCAGATGGATAAAACCACCCTACCAATCAGGCGTAAAAACACCCTACTTAATCTTACCCGGACCGGACCATGCGGATACTTCTTCGTCTTCCCCCTCCAGCGCCCGATCGTTCTCTTACTCTATGCAGCATTCCTGTGGGATTCCAGTCAGGACAGTAGGTCACTCGAGAGAGGTCCGTTCAGAATCGGTGAAGTTCATTCAATCGGCAGCCGGACGAGGGCCCTCTCAAGGCAGGTATACTCCGATCATTTAGATGTTCACCTCATCGTCTGGATCTCTCTTACTGGACCTTATGTCACTGATGGACCCCGCGTTGGGACGCCAATTGTAGAAAATGAGCCCACATTACTATCGATGCCCGGGCTGCTGGCGCAAGTCGCCTCTTAGTTCCCATTCTGAATAGTTACCAAATAAAGAGACGGGCGCTGGGAGCAGGAATCACAAGAACAGGATTTATTACTCATGAGGAGAGCCTGTCATTTCGGACACGAAACGCAGTGTCTTTCGGGAGGTGCTCTAACAAGTGCTCTGAAACATCGCCTTTTATACCTTACAAAACACTCCTTATTACAATAATGAAATTGTGAAACAAGGAAAAGACATTCCCGCAATCCTCGTGTCAATCCCACCCCACATGTAACCACAATAGAGACCCTTGAACTGCCGATAAGAGGAGGGGCAATCACGCAGCTGAGTGTTCCGCTGATTTTTAGGATGTGTGCGCCTGATCGTATCCCAGGGGGTGGGGAGGCCAGGATCAATAGTGGGTCCTTTGAAGAGGAGTGACTCCATGCAATAAGGGGCAGTAAACAGTATCTCCCGGCTTAGGCGATGGCCTCGGACATGTGTGGACAGTCAATCGCGGAGGGAGGGTTTACTAACAGAGGGGTTATTCATAAAAGGAAAGGAGGTGTTGGTCAGGCGCGGCCGTGACTCCCAAGGACAGGGTCATGCGGACCTGTGCATGTGAGGGAAGGGCAGCCAGAGTGCGTGGAGGGAGAGGGTTATTTGAGAGTGGGGGGGTTCAAATGCGTGCAGGAGGGAAGCCGGGGATTTCAATGAGCAGGCAAAAAAAAGGCCATGGTGCTTAAAATGGCTGTCATGTACATATGGGCACGGGCTTTTACTGGCGGAATGATGCGGTCAATATTTCACGGTATTCATGGTGCTTACAGGGAGGGGAGTAAAAGGCAAATGAACGCCGCTTAGGTACATTAATTTTTTCTAATTTCCACAACAATGGAAAACATGGCACTTGCAGCTGGCCTGGTGGCGGCCTCATTGTAATGCCATAAGTGGGTCTGCAGCCTTATGGGCGGCAGGGTCCCGATGCCCGGGATGATGGCGGATGGACAGAAGTCTGTTCGCCATCGTAATCAGGCCCTAGGAATACTAATTTAAAATACAGTCTCTGACATAGTTATGATTTGAATGGAATCTTAAGTAGTTGAAGGGGTGGAGCAGTACTGCTTACCATCTGAGACCGTTGTAAATGGTTGTTTGTCAGAGGAAAATTCAAAGCCTGGTTTTGTCTGAAAATGCAGCTGTATATGACAACATATCTAAATAAACAGCTACTCATAACTCAATGCTATAAACCAATGTAACAGTGCCATTGAAACATAACATGACATATTACAACAAAATGGTAATTAAAGAACACAACGCTCCAACCTTAGTACAACACAACACATTAACCTTGCAATAAGCCAGCAAATAAACGTAGCGTCACAACAAACATCAGAACACATCGCCATTACAGAAAATTCCCACACAGCAAATGTGCACAATCATTTCTTTCTTTTTTTATTAGCAATTTTTTTATTATTTTAGTTGCTGAAAAGTAGGTCACATAAGAAATTCAGCACATAACAACAACTACATCACAGATCAATAGGATAAGGCAAGTCCGCACAGTATAAGAAATCAATGAATGACCATTCCAGATTATCACACCAACAAATCAGCGCCCTCCCCCAAAATCCCACCAGCCATTTGCCCCAGATTTTCATATACTTGTTCAGACATCCACATGCTTCATGAACCACTTTCTTTTTTTGAGCTCACCTGTGCACTCCAGTTCCCCATTTCGACAACTTCTGTGCCACAATTCCTTTCCAATGGGATGTAATGTCCCTTTTAGCTACCAACATACCAGTGCCCAGGAAAGCTTTCCCCGCCCAAGTACAACCCGCTCCATAATCCACACCCAGCAACACCAGACAGGGAGAAAGTTCTGTTGTCAGATCTAAAACTTATGAGATCTCAGCTATGACTTTTTTCCAGTACCGTTCTATAATCATGCAGGACCATACCATATGACAGAAGTCTACAGGGGAATTTCGGCAATGATTACAATCTAGGACTGGGTAGTTGCCAAGCTCCAGACATCTTTCCAGGGGTGAGGTAGGCACAGTGTAAATAATCTATTTGTATCACTCGAAGTTTGAAGGTGATTGTGAGGACTTTGGGGGCCATCAAGGCATCTCGCTAGTCTTCGTCATCCAGGGGCCCCATGCAGGTCTCCCATCGGGCTCTTAAATGTCAAAGGGTCTCAGGAGCATTGGTGAGTAGAGTGCAGTATACCTGGAAGACACTACCTTTTCCCCAGGGTTCCTATCATCAATTTGGCCGCAATGGGATTAAATTCAGGGACATTCATGCTCGCAAGAACATGAATCTGTGGGACAAGTTGCAGCTGTAAAAATATGTAGAATTGGGTTTTGGATAGCTTATATGTCTGCTGTAAGTCCTGAAATGAGACCAAATGGGGTACTGACTAGACATCACCCAATAGAGTGTTACCAATGGAGTCCCAATGCACAAACCCCTCGAGGAGCTCCACATCTCCTAGCCACCTACCATGTCACAGGGAGGTCTGTTGAGTAATCATTTTCCACCATCCCATATGAGGCAGGGCTCCCCGCCAACCCTCGAAGACCTGTTGAGTCACTTCGGGCAGCGCTTGGGGGACTGTGCATCCATAAAGCCAATCTAAAATACAAAATAAGCCATAGTTGTAAACTCATAACTGCAGGTGAGATCTGACCACCCCTGCTAAGCAATTCATTAACAATCAGGAGTTGAGATGCCAGATAGTATAAATACAGGTTAGACATACGTAGCTCTCCATCATAGGAAGCACATTGACACTTTGATAGGGCAAGACAGGGTCAAGTACCACGCCAATTGAAGCAGGTTGTTGTGCAGCCTTCTCCTAAAGCCAGTGCCGAAAAATTACGTGGGGGATATTTTGAAGAAGACATAAAAATCTGGGTAATGTCATCATCTTATAAAGAGCTAATAATCCCATAACATTCCAAGTTAAGTTTTGGAATTTTTAAGGTCTTTTGTTATTTTACAAGTGAGGGGAGTAATGTTGAGGGACCAAGTCAGAGCTGGGTCCTGTGGCACATGAATACCCAAGTATCAGAAGCTTAGCCTACATATAGGAATATTTGTCTACCAGGCTATGCAGTCCCTAGAGTGTATGAGTGGGACAAGAATTGACTTAGCTGGTTTAATTATCAAGCCCGATGCTTCTGGGAACAGTTGTAGGATTCAGAAAGAAAGAAAGAAGGGGCACTCTCAAGTGGATTTAAAAGATATAACAGCACATGGTCTGGGTAAAGCACGACTAATCAGAAAGTCATCTGATATCACCCTGTTAATCTATACTCAGGCTGCTGAATTGAAGTAGAGGATACACACCAGTCTACCCAACTGGCCAAAAATCCCAGTCTCTCCAAGACTTTAAACAAGTAAGTTCAGTCCACGGTATTGAATTCTATTTCAAAATCGATTAATTGTAAGGCTAGTGGGGTTGACAATTTCTGTCGGTGGGCTAAGGCAACATGCAGCCGTCTCAGACAGTGCATGGTGCCTCTGGTGGGCATGAAGTTACACTGGTCAGTGTGTATTAAGGAGCAAATGACTGACTGCAAGCGAATGGCCAGTACCATCAACAGTATCTTCATCTCTCCATTGGTAAGAGATATAGGTCCATACTCCAAACAGGAGAGAGATGGTGAATGCGTTTTTGGTATGATCAGAAATGTTGCTTGGTCAAGCTCTTGGGGAAGTAAGCCCCTCTGACTTGCCTTTTGATTAAGTGCCAAGAGGTGTGGAGCCAGGAGATCCTTGTATTTGAAGTAGAACTTCATGGATACCGGTCAGGTCCAGGCATCTTCCTAGAGGCCATCTTCAAGGTTGCATCACTAATCTCCTCAAAAGTGAGTGGCTCGTCTAAGGCACGACTGTCGGTGATAGAAAGTCAGAATAGCTGTATTTCATTAAGGAGGGGAGAGAGTTGTTCGTCTCAGGGATGAGGAACCACCTTATAGAGATTGGAAAAATAGCCAGCAAAGGTCTGAATAATAGTTGAGGTAGAACTGTATATAATACCGTGAGCAACCCTTATTTTGGATGCGATCAATCCCATCAAGGAACTAGAGGTTAACCAATATAAGAGTTTACTATTTTTATCACCCCACCCCTATAAACTGGCAGTGGAAGTCCACCAATATTGCCTTGCCTTGTCAAGAGAGTGGTCCCTGATCTCATCCTGGAGGTTGGTCGGACAGAGAAAGCAGCATCTCCAGCTGCAAAGCTCGCACCTCAAGTTGGGTGATTCGGTCAAGTTACATTTTTTCCTTTTACCAAAGAGGGGCCATAGGGTGCCCTCATGTGGTGGCCTTGCATGCCGCCCAAAGAGTGCTTGAGGATGATACTGACCCCAAGTTGGTGTGAAAGTAAGACTCAATTTCTCATTTTACTGCTAGTCAAGTCAAGTCAAGTCAATAAATTTATATAGCGCGCTACATACCCAAAGGGTCTCAAGGCGCTTGGAGAGGGGTGGGGAATTACTTGTCAAATATCCACGTTTTAAGTTGCTTTCTGAATGCTAGGTGGTTCTGAGTAAGGCGAAGGTGAGTGGGAAGTGAGTTCCAGGTTTTAGCTGCCAGGTAGGAGAAGGATCTACCTCCCATGGTGGTTTTGTTGATGCGAGGTACAGTGGCAAGGGCTTGGTTGGCGGATCGTAGCTGGCGGGTGGGGGTGTAGAAGGACAGTCTTGTGTTGAGGCATTCGGGTCCGATTTCGTAGAGCGCTTTGTGCGCGTGGGTTAGGAGCCGGAAAGTAATCCTTTTATTGACGGGGAGCCAGTGGAGGTTTTTCAGGTGTCCAGAGATGTGATCTTTACGCGGGATGTCTAGTATTAGCCTGGCTGAAGCGTTCTGGATGCGTTGGAGTTTTTTCTGGAGTTTTGCGGTGGTACCGGCGTAGAGGGTGTTTCCGTAGTCCAGACGGCTCGTGACCAGAGCGTGGGTGACTGTTTTTCTAGTTTCGGTGGGGATCCAACGAAATGTTTTTTTGAGCATGCGAAGAATGTTGAAGCAAGATGAAGAGATGGCATTGACTTGTCTGTTCATCGAGAGTGAGGAATCCAGGATGACGCCCAGGTTCCGTGCGTATAATGTGAATGTTTCAGATGCCAGGAATTGAGTCTCCACAGAGGGCACCGGGTGGCATCTGGTACACCAATGTGCAAGAGTGCAGGGGAATAGTCAGATTTACCTCTTGCTACTATCTGTATCTATGAGAATGCCCGTGGATGGCAGAAATTTAAAGTCGATGCATGAGTGAGAATGATGCACAGCTGAAGTCTGTGTGTATTGTTTCGCTATATGATGCCAGGTTCTCCATATGTGCCGCATAGACCTGGAGGCCCATTTTTGCAAAGAGGCAGCTCCCCGCAACCTGGATACTAAGCGGGGACCCGTAGCATCTCACATGAGATCTATGCTGCATTTAAATTCCCTCCTATAATTGCAATACCCTGGGGATCCGTGATATAAGTTGAGAAATCATGGCGATGAAGGCTTCACGTGCTGTAGGGGAAGCAAAAATACAAAGGATGTTTATGGAGCTACATTTTATAGTCTTTGTGATAGCCTGATAGCGGACCTGTGGGTCCACCCATGTTTGGGTCACCACTAGAAGGAAGGATCCTTGTAGTAGAATTGCCACCCCTTGAGACTCTCAGGTATATCCTGCGTAATAGACCTTGGCAAATCGATATCGCGTCAGGAAAGGACATTTAGAGCCCATCAGTTGTGTCTCCTGAAGCATCAACATTGAAGGGAAAAAACGCTTGGCATAATGCAGTACAGCGGTACATTTGATCTGGTCCAGAAGGCCATTTACATTCCAAGACACCACATCATATGGGGCCATGAAAAATAGTAAATCAAAGAAGAGCAGAAATGAAGAGCCCTTCCTGACTAGGGACAGGGTGAGGCACCGAAAGTGGTGGGCCTGTGATATGGTGTAGTGTGCTAAATGGATGGCTTTAGTGCTGGGACTTTGTAACAACCTAGAAGAGAAAGACAAACCAACAATCACTCAGGAACATAGGCTGCTTAGAACACTGAGGCCTCCCCATTATCCCTTAACCAACCCTCTCTCCATACTTCCCCCAGAAGCATCTGTCACCCCAAATAATATCCTGAACTGAAAAGTAAGGCTTGAAATCAGGCATGGAGTAATGGACCCGTCCAAGTATTTGGATCAGTGAAAATCATCGTTTGCCATCTGTCTACTCGGCAATGTTTTGTTTTGTTTTGTGTTTTTGGCAATATGCAGTACATTGGCAGGTCTTTGGAGCAGCTAGTCCAGACAATAGACATTCAGATTGAAGAAGGTGTTCAGCTCAGTCTCCCAGGATTACTTGGGTCAACTTCTCAGTGATCTTTCGCCTGAAGGGTTTGACCAGAATCCCTTGGGACCAGTTGCACGGAGAAGTCTGAACTGCCAAAGGGGAGACAGTCCTCGTATTGCATCTCCTATGGTGGGATCGTGTGTGGATCCAGTCCTGGCAGAAATTCCCAGCCAAGACAGCTCCTGAGGCATGCCCAGTTGAGGAAGCTGGTACTCGAGTCGGACGAGGCATCAGTTTTTCTTCTGTAAACCATTCACAGTCCCAGTGAGTCCTGTGTTAAAAAATCACTTTGAGGCTCACAGGGAATAAGAGTGCAGAGCCCGCAGCTTTTGTTTGACAGATTCATTGGTTCTACATAAGGCCTGCACTTTCTTTGTATACTCTGGGAAGATCATGATTTTGGAGGTTTGATATTGAAGATCTTGGTGTGACCGAGCTTCCCTCAAGATGGAATCCCTGTCTTTAAAGTTAAAGAATAGCGTAAGCAGAGGTCTGCATCCTGCACCAGGAGGAGGTTTAGGAGTGAGAGTTCTATGGGTGCAATCCACTGCAAACCAGGGTGAGAGGTTATCCGGGGACATCCATGTTTTGAGCCATTCTTCGAGAAATTCATAAGGTTGGTTGTGTTACACATTCTCTGGGAAGTCCTCCAGAAATAAGTTATTTCATCTGAACAGATTCTCTGCATCTTTGACCCTGTGGTGGAGTTCATTGGTATGAGTAAGAAGATGAGTAAGAGTGGTTTTGAGGATTGTGACATCAACTCTGACCATTGAGAGACCATTGAGAGACAACATTCTGTCGTGAAGCTGGTAGCATTTCATAAGTCATGGTTAAGTAGAACGACATATACCCACACTACACCTATTTTTGACTCCACTGTAGTTTGTCAGACGTGGATCGCTTGGAGGATCTTATCCAGGTCTGCTCAGTCTGGTTTGCTTTGCCTGAGGTGTACCCCGTCACAACGGGCATTGTTGATAATTGGTCGATGTGCATTTCGGAGGGATGAGGCTTGGCTATTTTGTTTTCCCCAGTGTCTGGAGGGTGGTTCATCAAGGTTGACGCACCCCAGTCGACCTGGGTCTCCTGTCTTGGACATGGGAAGTACGAGCAGCTAAATGTCTGGGGACTGTATTCAAGGCATCCAGGGCTACTGCAGGCGGAGGCGTGAGTCACAGCACCACTGCACTGTATGGGATTAAGAGCACTGTAATGATGGGGGTCTCAGTTGTGAGCATGTTCCTTCCTACCCCCGGATGGAAGGGCTGACCTGTTAGTTGATTTGAGGCATAGCACTTACAGTCCTCTGTTGTGGTATCCAGTTCATCCTTCTTTGGTGAGAGTGGTACCTGGGCAATGTTATCTCCCCTGGCCCCAGAACACCACACTTCGTCAAACAGAACCCCCCACGAATATGTCAGCGCAACCTAGAATATCATACCGCACTATTTGCCAATCCGCTCATAAGTGCCACAAGTGAGTCAGCCTGCTTCTATTCATCATGCAGTGCTCAGTATAGACAGTATTCATAGGAAAGATGCAGTGATTGTGGGGGCGTAGTGGGGGCAAAGGGCCCAAGGACTTTTGAGGTCTTCAGTACTATTCATGTAGGGGGTGTAGTGAAGGGCCTTCCCCGCACAGTCAGCACCCAGAGGATCAGTAGCAAAGCAGAGGTCCAGGACAAAGGTGAATCACTGCTGCAAGTCTGGGGATGTGGCAGCACCCTCCAACTCTGTACTAATATGCCTGTGGGGGCAGTCAGAGAGGCCCCAGTATGCTCAAGTCTTCCATCACCCATCTGATGCAGGGCATGATACAGGCCTGTGGATCAATATCCAGCATTCCCTTCCCCTGGGTACAAGGTGGGAGGAAGGAGCACTGGCCATCAAGGTGCAGATTGTGGGGACTGCAGGCTTCAAGAGTTTATAAGTGGTACACTCCGGTGGGGGAGGTGGAGTCCCCCGCACCTCTCCTCACCGCCACTGGGCCGGCTTCATGAGTGGTCGGGTAGGCCGTTGATCAGTGTGCCAAGCATGACGGTTTCCGAAGTTGGGCCTCAGGCCAGATAGATCACCTAGCGTCAATATTCGCAGTGGTGGCCGCACCTGAGGCCCAGTGGAGCACCGGAGAATGGAAGGCCACGGTGAAGAGCCATCCGGGCTGGCAGAAGATTCCGGCTCACATCAATGGAATGAGGGGGTCTTATTCACTTCCTCTCTTTGACACACCAGTGTAAGTGCTTCATCGCTTTTGGGGTTCAGGCCAGTTTCCAATCCTTCTGTCTGGTTCCTATGTCATCCATCTCAGGGACGGCGGGGGCCTGGATGAGTTGCCCCAGTCCAGAGAAGGGAAGAGACAGCCCTTGAAGGCCTTCAGTGTATGACACTATCCACCATGTTGTCGTAAATAATTAATTTACCGGTGCTTAATTTCTATAATCAATAAGAATAACTCATAATAAAATAAGAGGCAAAATCCGTGATATTTGAGGTTTCTCAAAAGGGTTTTATTCCTATAAAAGGAATTGGGTGATTAGCATATTGGCTCGAGCCAAGGTGGCATACCATTCCGTCACCACGTAGGTTTGGGAAGGGACAGACTGACAGAGTCAATGGTAATATGCGAATATGCAAGTATGCGACAATACATAATTGACAGACATTCATATATATAGTCAATGCATTACAGTAAAGGCATATGCAGGAGGCGTAACAGCTGAGAAGAGAGATAAGAATACATGTACGTAATACAAAAAGGCGTTACAATAGGCGTGCATGAAGGCGTGGACAAGAACGTCATTGAACATGATGTCACAAATGGGTGGATCCATGAATGAATCCAGCAGTGTCAGCAAAATTACATGGCAGAGATGCGCGCGCAGCGGGATGACGTGTAATGTGCGTGTAACTTGAGGGGTGAAGGGGGACTTGACATTTAGCCCTACAAGTGTAGACGGATGTCTGGATGTCAGATCAACCTAATCCCAAATAGCATCTAATATCTCATGTTTAAGGAACTGCATTATCTGAAGGGAAAAGGTCTCTCGGACAAGTGGTTATTTCTATACTGGTTATGAGTGCGTGTATGAGCGTCTGCGTATCTACATGAGACGCGAGGGGTGCGAGGGGTGCGAGGGAGGGCATGGGCCTACCATGGAAACAGGGCCATGAATTACTTGCATAGAGACAGTGAGGCCTAACCCTCTGCCCTGCAGCTGGAAGGATGTTGACGTGAATCTACCAGACAGGAATGTATTTTCGAGGAGTGGAGCAGATAATTCGAAGGTTGAAGGCAGTCTTGGCAGGCAACGGGTTGAGCCGAGCACCGTTAGCCGCGCCAGAAGTAAGGCAAGGGTCACTGGCACAGAGGCAGCCTGGGCTGAGGGTATCGGAATCAGAAGGCAGAAAAAGGCTCGATGGCAGAATTCAGGCCTATCTCGCCAGAGCTGAAAAACATGTAAGGTATACCACAAAAAGACGTTGGCATAGCATATTTAGGAACTGAATATCCAATCCGTTCATGGCGGATCGAAAAGAGAACATGTTAACGTTGGACGCAAATGTATTTGCGTCATCATAGCTAGCACAGGAGGGAAGTTACATGCACCTTAAGCTCGTACATGGAGTCGATGGGGTCTAAGATAGGGGACACAATCGATCATAAAATTTATATTACCTCATTCCCTCCTTGTCCCCTACGGACCCTTCATGATATATCGATCTGCATGAATCGATCAATCTGTTCATGTAACATCATTTGCTCTTCTTTCTTCTTTTGACGTTTTGAATGGGCATTTGAATGCGGAATACATGATGTGGCGCACAAGCCGCAAATCGCCGGCCCACATTGTAAACACAGGCAGCAACTGAATACTATGAGAAGGCCAATACCTAGGAAGGATAGGATCTTCCATCCCCAAGCGGTTAACGTTGTCCAGAACCAACCGGACCAAGTCCAGGTGCCTGGATTCTGATGTATCAGACTTGCAATTTTATGGAGACGTGTTATAGCTTTATATACCGTTGGCGCGTTTTCTGGAATGAAAACACAGCAACTTGACCCGATGACCTTACAAGCTCCACCCCTATCGGCTAGGATGACGTCAATAACGAGACGATTTTGAAGAACGACAACCCGCATAGCGGACTGCTCCTCTGTTAAGTTACCTAAAGCTGAGGTAGTTTCGTTCACTACTGCTTCAAGGGTTCTAGTTAATTTGCGTATCAATTTACTGTTAAAAACAGCACCTAAGTAGGGGAAGAAACCTTTATTGAAGTCGGTGTATTGCTCCCATGCCGTTTCAGTGTAGTCGACAATCGGGAGGTCTCTTCGGAGTCTATTGTTTACTAGATTGGTGTTTCTGTGATAGTCAGGAGGGGCTAGGAAAACAGGTGGCAGAAGGAATGCAATGTAACAGGTACCATCCCAATCTGGAGGCAGACGTATGTATGCAATATGACCACAAACGAAGTAGGAATGACGTGTAGCTCTAAACGCGGACTTTCCTTGATCACTGAATTCGATTACAGTAGTACATTTACTATGACCTAAATGTATGGAACCATTTTTCCTGATACATAATTCACCTTTGACTGGTAACACTGACATGGCAGGCAATACTGGTGCAGTTTCGGATTCAACAGTAAGAATCATGAGGTTGATTGTGTAATTTCCTAATCCATATACTTCATTTTCTAGATCAGTTCCTGTTCTAGTGGGAAGTCCTTTCTTGTCAGGGTAACAGACTTTAAGTAGAACTGAGTTCAGGTTTCCCCAAACCCAATTCCCATCATAGACAGCAATGTCAGAATCTAAGGAATTAATCAATCTAAACCATGCCCCACAGGAGCCATTGTGAGGGAATGGGTACGGAAAAAGAGGCAGAACTCCCTTGTATTTCTGGTAGGGGGGGAGGCGGCCACATATCCAACAGTTTGTAGCATTGTTAGTCTGGTGAGAGTGATGTAACATACTAATGAATGTGTTGTTGCGCAGCGCAAGTCTGTAAGAAAGCTCATGTGGAGGTAATTCGCTAAAAGAATGTTCGGCAGTGACGTTATAAGCAGATTGTACACGCTTGAAAATAGGGTAGTAAATGTGCAGCAGGATACTAGCAGCAATTATCAGAAGACTTAGAAAAAACATGATTAACAATGTCACTATACAGTGACTACGAAGTGATTTATAATATGCACATTTCTTCAGTATTCTCTGCCTATCTCTCTCTCTGTCTCGATCTAGGGGATACATGTCAGAAACTAATTTAACCGATTCACCTAGGGGAGGACTTAAACAATTAAACTGTCTGACTTGCTAGATCGTAATTTAAGTCTATATTTTTCAGAGTCTGTTTTCTCAACCAAAGGGAGCTTTGAGTCAGTTTGTGTAGGAGGGCAGGGCTTAGAGTCCAAGTCCGAAGGGAGTCCGTGGAACTTCTTCACGTGGCTGGAATGTAGCCACCCCTTCCTGCCCTCTACTTTGACGGCTGTCCTCGTTGTTAGAAGAACCAATTTGGGGGTTTGCCAGCGGGGCTCCAACGGACTTCTCCGATCAAAGTTGCGGACGAAGACGTAATCCCCCGGAACCACCTCGTGGGGCTTCACATCGGCATTGTCGGGAAAGGCTGCAGCTACCTGTGAACGACAGGATTGTAGTGCAGACATCAAGGAGGCAAGGTAATCTGTCAGCATAATACAGTCAACATCTGTAATTTTTCGCGGAATAGGCGTCCCCCACATATTCGGAGGCCTACCAAAGACCACCTCATACGGGGATAGCCCAGTTCGAGAATGGGCAACCATCCTCATATAGAAGAGGGCTACCGGCAAAGCAACTATCCAGTCAACGCCCTTCTCTCTACAGATTTTGGAAAGTCGGATTTTTAGGGTCTGATTATGACGCTCCACGAGACCTGCTGCCTCGGGATGCCGGACACAGTGGAACTTCCACTGATAGCCTAACAAGAGTGTAATGTGTTTCACAAGCTCGGATGAGAATGGCTGACCGTTATCTGAGTACACGATACGGGGCAAACCGTACCGCGGGAAGAACTCGCGAACCAGTTGCTTGGCTGTGGTTGGAGCAGTATAATCTGGGACTGGGTATGCTTCTGTCCATCGGGAAAGTGCACATACAACTACGAGGACATACTTGAAACCTCGGCAGCGGTCCATCTGGATGTAATCCATCTGGAGGACTTCAAAAGGGTGATCGGGAGGCTGAAATCCACCTTGCTCTACAGGGATGCTTTTACCTGGATTAAACTGACAACAAATCATGCAAGTACGCACTTTCTGTTTGGCTGCTGCTCGTAAGTTCTTGTTGTACCATATGTGTTGGATGCTATCTAGCATTGCCTTTTCTCCTAGGTGCGCTGGACTATGTATTGTGTTAATGATGACCTGAACCATAGAGTCGGGGAGAAACCATGTAGATTTTCCCTTCGTCATCCATCCCTGATCTGTTTGGATCCCTCCTAGTTCAGTCCACTTCTGGATTTCGTCTGGTGTGGCATGTGTCTGTATGTCAATTACATCATGGCCGGGATCCCTGACTGTCATGCAGTGTGTTGGTGTCGGAACTATTGTCTTTGTCGAGGCAGTTGCATGCATTCGATTCTGAGCCGTTTGCTTAGCTGTTCGGTCTGCCAGGTCGTTACCCTGGGAGATCGTGTCGGTAACCTTTGTATGTGCTTTACACTTCATGATAGAGATTGCAGTAGGTAGATGTATTGCATCTAATAAACCTTGAATGAGAGGACCGTGTTGGATGTTGGCACCGTGAGAAGTTAAGTAACCTCTCTCTCGCCAGGGGACTCCAAAATCGTGAACGACTCCGAATGCATAACGTGAATCAGTATATATGTTGACTCTATTATTCTTGGCCTGAATACATGCTTGTGTCAGAGCGATGAGCTCTGCGGCTTGAGCTGACAAGGTGTCAATACAATTTGTTTCTATAACTTCGGTATCCGTAGTGACTGCGTAGGCTGCCACTAATTCTCCTGTACCTGTTCTCATACATGAACCATCCACATAAAGTGTCAGGTCCGGATCTGATAATGGGACATCTGTCAAGTCCTGTCTGGGTTTTGTTGTAATAGTAATGACTTCAATGCAATCATGTGCCAAGGGATCTACTCCGTTTACTGGCAACAATGTGGCGGGATTTAATGTGCTACAGCGTCTGATTTCTATGTGTGGTTGAAACAATGTCAATTCATAACCTGTCAGTCTTGCTATGGTCAAGTGTTGGGTCTGTGTGCGATTTAAAAGAACTTCCACGGAATGTGGAACTTGTACTGTCAATTGATGCCCTAATACTATGGCATCGCTCTGTCTGATTGCTAAAGCTGTCGCTGCAACTGATTTCAAACACGCAGGTAAAGCCTGAGCCACCGGATCTAATGTGCTAGAAAAGTAAGCACACGGTTTGTGTGAACCTGCTTGTTCCTGGGTGAGGACTGACAAGGCAGTACCTTCACGTTCTGTGACAAAAAGTGTAAAAGGTTTACTGTAACATGGTGTTGCTAAAACAGGTGCTTGGCATAAGGCTTTCTTTAAGTTATCAAAAGCTTGTGTATGTTCCTGAGTCCAAGGGAGGACAGTCGATGTCGCTGTGTCCTGGGTTGTCAACTGGATGAGTGGCTTTGCTAGAAATGCATATTGGGGAATCCATTGTCTGCAGTACGAGGTGAGGCCTATAAAAGCCCGCACCTCCTTTTGTGTCTTTGGTGGTGACATGTTTACAATTAACTGAATGCGATCGGGAGTGAGCTGTCTCCCCACTTTGGACAGCAAGTGACCCAGGTACACAACTTGCTGAACACAGAATTGCAGCTTCGAAGGGGATACCTTGTGCCCCTTGTCGGCCAGGAAATTCAGAACTGTCAGTGATGCATTTTCACATTCGGGTTCGCTCCGTGCGGTGATCAGCAGATCATCGACATACTGGAGTAGGGCAGTGTTAGCTGGCATGTGAATACTGTCGAGTTGTCTTTTCAGTGCTTGACTATAGATGCTGGGGCTTTCTGTGAACCCTTGAGGTGCGCCTGCAAATTTGAAAGATCGTCCATTTAAACTGAATCCGAACAAGTATTGGCTTTCTGGATCAATTGGGACACTGAAGAAGGCGTTCTTGAGGTCAATTACAGTAAAGAACGTCGCTTCTGAATCAATAGCTGTCAGTAATGAAGAGATATCTGGGACCACAGGATACTGTGGTATAATGCATTTATTCAATTCGCGCAGATCAATAACTAATCGATAAACAGGTGGTGCATTTGGATCAGTACGTTTAAGAACTGGTATGATAGGAGAATTACATACATTGGAGTCAGTTTCCACAACCACTCCTTGTGCAATGAGCTCGTCAATAATTCTCAGTAAAGCCACTACAGCATCTGGAGGTAACTTATATTGTCGAATTCGTGGTAGTACCACTCCTGCTTTGAGTGTGACTCGATATGCTGTAATGTGCATACATCCTACATCAGTGGGGCCTTGTGCCCACAAGTGCGCAGGTACATTCTGTAACCGGGGATCCATATCTCTTAACACATAATGACCTTTAAAATCTCGCAAAAATAGACGTACTCCTTCCGGAGAACAGCATATTATAGCTCCTAGAGCTTTTAGTGTCTTTATTCCTAATAAGTTTTCTGGGCATGATTTTGTGAGTAATAAATCTGTAGTCCGTGTCAGAGGACCAACTTCAAGGGGGAGTGGCTGTGATACCTCATTAATAATAGGTTTTCCTGAAAATCCAAGGGAAACATACTGTGAGCCTGAGAGGGGTGCCCCTGGAACCTCATTGTGACTGATTGTGGTCCTGCTTGCCCCTGTATCAATCAAAAACTTTCTGTCCTTTCCTAGCACCTGACTGTGTACATAAGGACCCTCTTGATCTACGGGAACTTCAATAAGGGGCAAGCCAAATTCCCTCTCTAGGCTGTTTCATGTGTATCGTTGATAATCAGGGTAGTCGTTCTGTGCGTATTGGTACATCTGTTGTGTTGTGTTCTGTGTTGCAGTTATAGGCTGTTGCTGTGGGACTGCCACCGTTTGTGATGAAGCTGGCATAGGCGGAATATGTTGTATATTCTGTGGTTGCTGGACCTGATCTTGTCTGGGTACGCGCGGTCTCTCCTTGGTCTTACCCGTGGAGATATTGTGTTTCAGAACGGCACAATCGTTTACATAATGACCTGGCTGTTTGCAGTAGTTACATGTCCCTTTAACAGGAGCTGTCGTATTACTAGGCTGGGTCCCACCCTTTTTATGTCCTTCGGCGGGAACTGACTGAGCAACTAACATTTTCATTTTCGTGTCTTTCATGCGTCTTTGTTCATGTTCTTGTTCTTCCCTAATTCTATTCTGGTGATACTGTAACATTTGTAACATTTGTGAAGGGGTGTTAGCTTGCCAAGTACTTTCGACTTTCAATACTCTATTCTTAACCTGGGGCAGTGAATTCTCGACTAATTTCGTTACAAAAAGATGTGGATATGACTCGCTACTTGCTTTCAGACCGCTATTAATGCCAAAACATTTTTCAAATCTGGTATAGAAATCACTGGTATCTTCATCGGGTTTCTGTTTACAAGCTGAAATGGCACCCCAATCTTCCTTTTTAGTACTTAATAAACGTGGCAACACTTGTACTAGCAATCCTGGTAATGCTTTAACTTTATCCCCGAGCCCTTGGCCCGGAATTCTAGTACTTTCTTCGTTTTCTAATGCCGCCCAATCAATCTTTGTGTCTCCCACCTCCCACTCTTTTTCTTTGAGTTTCTCGTATATCCCGGGAGGCAGTAACACTTTCAATATTTTCATAATATCGGGATAAGTATAGTCACCCATTAGTATCATGTCTTTTATTTCACGGTGGAAACCTGCGGGATCTTTGTCATGACTAGGTACTAATTTTTTCATTTCCAATAGTTCTATTTTAGTTATGGGGGTGTACACAAACACACGTCTAAACGTATTGTCTGCATTCTGTACTGGGTGTACTTCCCGCAACGGATTCTGGCCGTCCATGTAATACATTTTTCTTTCCATGACATGTGCTGAGTTGGTCTGTGGACATCTGTGTCGGTGTTCTAGAATTATTTTAATTAGATCGGTACCTAGACCTCTCCATTTGTTCATGAGTAGTTCTATTAATATATCAGGCAAGGGGCCTGGGTCAGAATGTTGGCTTCTATACAATAAGAGCAGGTGCTGTATCATGTATGTACCAGCTAAACGCTGTTCACTCGGTGTCAGGTTCAAGAACGTATGTGCTAACGCATCATCACCATATTTCTCAGAATTGTCAGCCCATTGTACGGCTGACCTCGCTAGTTCTTGTTCATCCATAGAATCGAGTACATGGTACCCCATTCGTTCTCGAAGTCTATTATCAGTAGCTTGAAATAAATGTTCAGGAGCTCTTGGATTGCACATGGCTTCTTGGAATATTCTTTTACTTTCTGGACGCACTGGGCGCATTGAATTATTGAAAGGTCTTCCCTTACCTACATATGCTATCGTTTCTCTGACTGGTAATTGTGTCTGCTCTGGGGTCTGCTCATGCTCATCCTCCTCTTCTGAGGACTCAACTTTATCTGAATCTATTTCCGGTGGTGGCTGTCTTTTCTCATGCATCTTTATTATTGCATTTCTTATTCTTCGGTACATATTTTCTACACAGGCCTCTTTATCGTGATTCCCGTCTGCGATATTCTGGCCCCACCGGTGGAGTGCTTTCACGTCGTCCGGGTTCATACCCGGCCTATCCACTTCCCTTATGAAACAGTTTATAAGAAACCGTAATATCTTGGCTTTCGTATCCACTTTCTGATAGGCCATGGCCTCCTTAATACTTTCAGGCCCTACTCCTGTCTGTACGAACTGGTATATTCGATCTAGATGATCTACCATTCCAGGTAGTGTTAATAAGAAATTCGTAACTCGTCGCAAACGTACTGATGCGAGCAACATTCTTTCGTCATTCTTTTTACCAGGCACTGGATCATATCTACAGTCTGCAAGACGATCTCCATGTAGTGTAATATCGCCTGTTCTAGGTGTACGTTGTTGTGCTAGGTCTCTATAGGTCAGCCGATGGGCCGATGGCGGGGTCTGGTAACCTGTCGCTCCTCCGGACGCGCCTCCTGAGGCGCCAGCTCCGAAGGGGTTCGTTGAGTGAAAAGCGGAGGGAGCAGGCCCAGGAATAGGTGGAAGGACAGCTGGAAGACCAGAAGGAACAGGAGGAGGAGTGGCTTGTCGGGGAGGAAGGAGCTGACCGTCTTGGTCGGCAGGTGGAGGTGTGCGTGGCGGTGCAGTATTTACATATGCGGGAGCCACATCATCTAGATAGGACGAAAGGAAAATGTCCTTTGCTGTTTTCTGGGGTATTTTAGTCGGGAGCAGTGGGGGTGGTAATTCTTTTGGTACCTCCGGGGTGGCTTTAGGCAAACCCTCAGTCAAGAGGGGGTACATGCCATTCATGAGTGTGTTTCGCTGTCTGTCTACCTGTTCTAATTTTACTCGAGTACCTTCCTCAACTAATACGTTTTCCTGGGCTTTCTCTGGATCCTCCCTCCTTTTCTCTTCTTTTCTAAGTGCTTTTTCTGTACGCCTATGTGATTCTTTACGCCATAATTCAATGGCATCCTTCTGTGACTGTCTGGCTTTCTTTTTCCACAATGCTTCCTCTACCCTCATGATGCAATCTGCATCCCATGTCCCAGTAGCAGGCCATCTCTGATTCTCGGATAATTCTTTAGTGTAGTCCACCCATAAGTCGAGGAATAAAACAGCATCTAGGCCATGTTTGTGGTACATAAAGTACCCTGGGGTGTCCCTAGGTGGAATGGGAACAGCTTCTTCTAATACCCCTTTTCTAGTTTTTATCTGTCTTAATTTGGAGAACAAAGGCATCTTGAAATCTGGCTACTTGGTTCTTACTCAGATATGAACACACTGAACACAATAATCACAATAATTACGATCGAACAATCACTCATACCACGACATTTTTAAGACACATTAAAACATTTTAACATGAATGATGAGGATTAGAAGGTAACTTGCTGACTGCATAATACTAGATACACTGCTCAACAGTGCAGACTGGATATACTGCTAAACAGTACAGATACACTGTCTAAAACAGTGCAGACCAGGTCTGTGTACCCACACCTGTCTTGACCGGCACAAACTAATGCGCACGTCTATATGCGTCCCCAGCAACGGTACTCACCGGGAAGCACGGAAACGGAAAGCCTCGGAAACCCTGGACTGGATTCGGACTGGATTCGGACTGGATTCGGACTCGACTCGTGACGCTGATACTTCGGTACGTCGGAACCTGGTGGGCCTCCGTATACCTCGGATCTTGCTCTCTCAGCTAGGCTCTGGTCGGGATCCTCCGCACTTCTCACCGCCTCGTCTGGGTGTCGATCGCAGCCTCAGTCACCTCCGTTGGCCTGAGGGAGATACAGGAAATCCTGTGGGTACGCGTAGTTGTCCGTCCGGCTGTGGCAGGGGGCCAGGCCTGCAACGCACCACCGGCGCGTGAGATGGGGGAGGGGTCCCTATTCGGGCGCCAAATTGTCGTAAATAATTAATTTACCGGTGCTTAATTTCTATAATCAATAAGAATAACTCATAATAAAATAAGAGGCAAAATCTGTGATATTTGAGGTTTCTCAAAAGGGTTTTATTCCTATAAAAGGAATTGGGTGATTAGCATATTGGCTCGAACCAAGGTGGCATACCATTCCGTCACCACGTAGGTTTGGGAAGGGACAGACTGACAGAGTCAATGGTAATATGCGAATATGCAAGTATGCGACAATACATAATTGACAGACATTCATATATATAGTCAATGCATTACAGTAAAGGCATATGCAGGAGGCGTAACAGCTGAGAAGAGAGATAAGAATACATGTACGTAATACAAAAAGGCGTTACAATAGGCGTGCATGAAGGCGTGGACAAGAACGTCATTGAACATGATGTCACAAATGGGTGGATCCATGAATGAATCCAGCAGTGTCAGCAAAATTACATGGCAGAGATGCGCGCGCAGCGGGATGACGTGTAATGTGCGTGTAACTTGAGGGGTGAAGGGGGACTTGACATTTAGCCCTACAAGTGTAGACGGATGTCTGGATGTCAGATCAACCTAATCCCAAATAGCATCTAATATCTCATGTTTAAGGAACTGCATTATCTGAAGGGAAAAGGTCTCTCGGACAAGTGGTTATTTCTATACTGGTTATGAGTGCGTGTATGAGCGTCTGCGTATCTACATGAGACGCGAGGGGTGCGAGGGGTGCGAGGGAGGGCATGGGCCTACCATGGAAACAGGGCCATGAATTACTTGCATAGAGACAGTGAGGCCTAACCCTCTGCCCTGCAGCTGGAAGGATGTTGACGTGAATCTACCAGACAGGAATGTATTTTCGAGGAGTGGAGCAGATAATTCGAAGGTTGAAGGCAGTCTTGGCAGGCAACGGGTTGAGCCGAGCACCGTTAGCCGCGCCAGAAGTAAGGCAAGGGTCACTGGCACAGAGGCAGCCTGGGCTGAGGGTATCGGAATCAGAAGGCAGAAAAAGGCTCGATGGCAGAATTCAGGCCTATCTCGCCAGAGCTGAAAAACATGTAAGGTATACCACAAAAAGACGTTGGCATAGCATATTTAGGAACTGAATATCCAATCCGTTCATGGCGGATCGAAAAGAGAACATGTTAACGTTGGAAGCAAATGTATTTGCGTCATCATAGCTAGCACAGGAGGGAAGTTACATGCACCTTAAGCTCGTACATGGAGTCGATGGGGTCTAAGATAGGGGACACAATCGATCATAAAATTTATATTACCTCAATGTTGAGAAAGACAGCTTCTCTACCAGTATGGCAGCCCTTCTGGCACACCCCTCACTGGTTCGGATAACAAAGGGAGTCAGGGATCCAGCCAGTGGTAAGTTTATGACTTAATAGCATGAGCCAGATGGTAGTGGATGAGAGCAGATGATGGAGGGGTCCAGAGCACTCTTAGAGTGCGACGCCATCTTGAAACTCAAAGCCACGCCCCCTTGTTTCTATCATATATTTCTACCTTCAGAATCCTATTTTTATAATAAAATGATAATAGGTGTTTGGCACATATCACTAACTTACAACAGAGGATGTGAAACAGTGTTATTCAAAAATATTGTGTTGATCAGGATCTGTTACTTAAGTTTTCCAGTCTAGTAACAAGGGGGAGGGAAACAGGGGACAGGAGACTAGGTGCATGTGGAAAGCGTTTGGGGAGAGTCCAGGAAGGGAGGTTGACCTAGCAGTATCACTAGATGTGTGGAGCGGAATCCAGTAATACCCCTACAAAAAGACTATAGATAGAAGAGACACCCATATAAGCTTGAAGCCAAGTGCGGCTTCAATATAGGATGGGGCATTTAAAGGGTGCTGTGTTCCAACATGGTGGCTAAATCGAGCACAAATACATTGTCTTGTAATGTCTTGCACGTGATCTTGGCAACCCCTAGAGCTGTAGGGGGGCAAGGGGAACATGTATCAAGAGGTACGGGCCTTCCCTTCCAGAATCGGGGAGCAGTAGGGACCTAGGGCATCATGGAGCGCGGAACAGCTCCCAGTCACCGCGCATATGAACCTTGCACTACACAGGTGCAGGTTGCACGCTATCTGACAATAACTTAGCAGGACCACTGCTTACCAGTGCTGACTTTATATAATTGGCCACCAGTGCTCACTTTTCATGGTCTTGGAAATTCAGGCATGCCAAGTGTTATTTGCTTCAAACCCACGACTGGCAACAGGATGACATATGACATACTGATTGTTGGAGCGGACCCTCTCTGCAGCATCACCCTACATTTTTGCATTCCTTGCTGAACCCATTTATGTCTGCTTTTAGTACACTGTGCACTTTAACCCTGCTTATCAGTAATAATATGCTTGTGTTCTCTCTAGTAAGCATGGTTATTAGATCTGACTTCCTTGACATAGCATTTTCATATACTTTTTGCCTTTACTCCTTCTACTTTGGGAAACATGTTTTTGCTTTTTTGACTCTCTGGTAACCAGTGGTACAGTGTTTGTGCTCTCTGCCCAAAACATGGCAAAATTGGCCTACATGAGATAGGCACATTTAATTTACTTATATGTCTCTTGTATAGTGTGCTACATGTACACAGGGCCTGTAAATTGAATGCTACTAGTGGACCTGTACCTCTCTTTGTGCACCCACTAAAGTAGCACGTTAAAACATGTCTCAGGCCTACCAATGCAGAGTCTAGTGCAGTTTTAAACTGCCATTTCAACCTTACAAAATACCTTTTAATACTTATAAGTCACCCATAAGATAGGACCATATGGCTCAGAGGACAGGGTGCCTGGTATTTGAAAAGTAGGACATGTGTGTTTATGTTTTATGTGTCCTGACTGTGAAAAACTACAAAAATTAGTTTTTCCTACTGTTTCACTCCAGTCAGTGAAACAGTAGGGAAAGTGTTGGATAGCAGAAGGGTAACAATTACTATTTCCACTCAAATAAGTGCAACAGTAGGGAAAGTGTTGGATAGCGAAGGGGTAAAAATTACTATTCCCACTCCAGTTAGTGCAGCAGTAGGGGGAGTGTTGGATAGCAGAGGGATAACATTTACTAATCACACTCCAGTCAGTTCAAAAATAGAAACTATTTTTTTTAAAAAAACATATAATAAAAAAAGAATAAATAAATCTATAATATGTAAAAAATTATAATGCAAATATACCTAATATGAACAACATAAAAATAAAAAGATACTGTAATATCAATTGCATATGACAAATACCTACAAATATTAAATAAAGGGAAATAAAAAATAAATTTAAAAAGTAAATATTTGTAACTAAGTAAGTATTACATTTTTTTTTATTTCCTACCCTATAACACCACACAAATCATGACTCACTTCTAAATTTTACAGAAAATGTACTTACATAATTCATTACCAAATAAAGAAATATTATTAATTACAAAAATAAAACTGATACTAATAATTGACTTCCCACACGTTAACCCTCTAATCCCCACAACACACACCTAAATTAAACAAATGACACAATTAAAACGTATTTTACAATTAAAAAGCATTACTATAAAACATCTAATTATAAAATAAATCAAATGTATTTCATACCCACCCTTTACCCCGTTAAAATGAAAAACCACACACAAAAAATAAACAAATACCCAAAATAAATATCAAATAATGAATTAATACTATATATTAATTAATTGAACTCAAATTAATTCCCAACCTTTACCACTATAAACCCCACAAGAAACACCTAAAAGTAATTACACAATTTCCATATTTAATTTACAATTAATAAATCAATATTAATTAATATACAATTAATTTAACATAAATTGCTTCCCACCCTTTACCCCATAAACCCCACAACCTGCACCTAAAAATTAATTACATAATTGAGATAATTAATTTTAAATAAATAATTAATATCAATTAACAACCCTTTACTCCTATAAACTCCAAAACGCACACCTAGAATTAATTACACAATTACCATAATTAATTAATTATTATTAATTACCAACCAATTATTAATGAATCAATCAAAAATAAATTACTTCCCACCCTTTACCCCTTTAAAAACCAAAACACACACCTAAAATTATTTAAACATTTACCATAATGAATTACCGATTAATGAATTATTTTTAATCAACAACCAACTATAGTAATACTAAAGTAATAATAAATTACTTTGCACGATTAACATTATTACATCACAATAAAAAAAATATTAATACATTAAAAATAATCATTAATTTAATATAAGTAAATGACTTCCCACCCTATTCCCCTATAAACACACAACACACTACGGAACTAAAACATGCAAAATGCAATTAAATTAAAATGAATAACTACTAAAAATGTAACACATTTATTAAAAAATATAAACAAATCTTATACAAAAAATACATCCCATACATTTAAAATATATACTTAAATACATAACACTAATTAAACAATCAATATTTTAAACAACTATATTTTTGTATACGATATTAAACTCTTCGATATTTTTAAAATCGATATTACTTACCTTAATTTGATATTCTTGACCACAATATTCTTACTGAAGACATTTCTCACTCACAATATTTATGACTCGATATTTTTGTTAGTTGATATTAAAAACTCTATATTTTGTTTGCACACCACTACTCGTGTTGCCATCCATGCCACCTTCCGATCTCCAGGGCGGCCTACTATTTGTGTCAGTCCTGAGATCCAGCAGAGACTGTCATTGTTGGCCACCAGCACAAAGATCTAGCAAGGACCAACTCTTCGTGCTAAACAGCGGTCGTCCAAGACTCAGTCAAAAGCTGCTCTTCGCGTTGACGTCAAGGTCTGCTGTAGCTCCTCCTATGTACTTGGACGAGAGAGTTAAAAATATCAGTGAGACAATCCTGGTCCCTGTATCTGACTGACGTGCCATTGCTGTTTGCCTGAACTTGTGACTTTGAGCTGGTCCAGCGTGACCAAATAACCACACTTAATGATTTGCTCCTTTCAGTTCTATTTTCTCTTTTCACTTTAAAATTTAAATCGTCATCACTCCGGTTCTACATATTGAATTTCTTTCATTTTGGTGTCATTTTATTTATTAAAGTTAACTCTATTTTTCGAAATTGGTTTGGTATTTTTCTTGTGTTGCAATTTTACATATTACTGTTTGAGGGTTGCATACATACTTTACACCTTACTGCTGAGCTAAGCCTGACTGTTTGTGTGCAAATCTACCAGAGTGTTAAGTAGAGATTTATTTGGAGACTTTGGTGGTTCACACTGATAAGTATTGCATTTATTATTTGAGTGGGGCTTCCAACCCTCTCAACTAATTACCAACTTTATTACACTAGGGGGTATATTCACAAAAAGGTGTGATAACTTCCGCAAGAGTAGCTTAACGCAACTTTCAACATTGCAGCCTATCACGGGAGAATAACCATGTGTCAATGTGGAATTCACAACAAGGCGGTAGCATGCGATAGACACCAGATAATGCGGCAAATGTCAGCGTGGAAATCAATGCCACGCCGCGAAAATGCAATACACGAACACTAAAAAACATGCAATGAGGCCAAACGCGGTACAAAATGTTGCCAATATCAGCCACAGGCCCGCAAATCCCACATGTCGGGCGGACAATGCACCAGAAAAACAACAGGAAATATACACCAAAAACAAGAAAAAGCACATAGCAACATGGATGCACCCTGACCCAGTGCAGAGGTCAACTTGAACAGCACAACTCCCACGACTAGGAGCAAAAAACAACGGGGTCAGGGAAGGCCAAGGAGAATAGGGAGAGGAAGAGGGGGTGCAGACCGCAGGAAAACAAGACCAGCGTCACGGAGGTGACAGAACACTACCAGAAACTAACCACTAGCAGACCACCTGGATTGCAATCCGAGTGCCAAGGAGGCCAATCCAGGAGGCCAATAGGCGACAGCATGACGTGTCTACCCAAACCAGGCACCAAACCGTTGCCAACAGGAAGGCAGCAACAGTGACAGGAGGTGGCAGTGCAGCACCACCAGAGGATCTGGAGGAAACCCAGGCCACAGTCATCAGTGTGGAGACGGTGCAAGGAGTAGGGAGTACGGACACAGCTCAAGAGGACCTGACACAACATCAACAGGGAGTGCAACGTACAGGGACTGGGGGGACAGAGGGAGCTGGGCACAATGGCATACATGCATAATGAGGTGTAGCACACTGCACACCCACAAACACCCTGGATCATGTCCAAGATCCCCTTGGCACACTGCAGCACACACACATATCACGAACAGCACCCCCACATTGACGATAATGTGGCACAATGCTCATATCCGACACTGCAAAAGAGAGGACACAACTGGCTCTGCAAATGCACAGAAACATGCCCACTACATCTGACAGAGCCGGAAACAGTGAAATGGAAATATACGCGTACAACCTCACATCCATCATGCAGTCCAAATGTACACTTACCCGCAGGTGAATCCAGCACCCTCCAAACAGTCACAATGTACAATGCCATACATCCTGCATGCAAACCAGCACAATACACCAACATATATGTCAACACAAGTAAAAATGCACCTCCCATTCACATCGCAGATGGGCACACAACACCTTCAGCAGAGCACAGACCCTCACATCAGTGATGCCGGAGAGGACCACCACACCGTCGACATCGATGCCCTACAACAGCCCATGGATAAACCATGCAACCCCCACCAGATTCCGGCCAGCCAAGCTACTCAGAGGAGAACACCGAGCCTGCAACAGACCACACAGCAGGAATCACCCTCAAGCACAGCTGGCTCATGACACTTCACCCACCCACACATGGCACCACAATGCCATGTGTCAGCTTGCCAAAGGGAGGTGGCCCAGCAGGTGTGGGTTAGGGTTGAACCCATGGAATGCAAACAAGGACACATACGTAGGGGTCTATCAGCATTCAGGGCTCACCCACACCCCACTAAGGAGACCCACACTGCCATAGAGACACAAGCAGATGCACAGCACAGCACAGAACCACACCCAGAGGAACTCAAATAGCAGTCACACACCCATGTTGGCTGTACGTACGATGGCCCTGGCCACTCCCCTTACGAATTGAGTGGGTGACGACAAATCTACATGTCCAACCTCAAAACCACTGCCTGCGGTAATATGTCTCCATCCGATGTACACAGCACAATGTAATGTTGTAGGGCCCAGGGCCCACATGCACACTACAAGACCACAGGGACACACACAGATATCATGTTGTACTGGCTACGGGCACATGCGCCCGGACTCTTTATTGGCAGGGCCACATGTACAGTGACGCCTGTGCTGGATGTGTGTGGGGTGAGCGTAAGCCATTCCGCACGGAATGTCTGGTGCTGGCAACCACTGGAACATTGGACACCAGTGCAACGGAAACAGAAAACACATGCAATACAGAGTCAACTGCTGAGCAACATGGAGTGAGCCGGAGAAAGTCCAGAGCTCAGCCAACATGCAAACAGTTGTGTCCATGAGTTGCAGTGCACTGGGGTCTGGACACTAGAGAAGAGCTCGCTCATGTGAAGAAAAAGTCTCGGATTGTGTCCCTTTGACATATTCCTGATGCCGATGCAGTGAGGTGTGTTAGACCTGCATCATTTTCCCCATCTATGTCTCAGGGCCCACACACTGTTTGAGGTGACATACCTGTGCAACCGCTCCACAACAAAAAACACAATCAGCAAAGGACAATGGCCTGGGGTGCACTGAGTCACTGGCACCTGGAGTGCTGAGAAGTGTATCAGGCTGATGATGGCATCCACGACAGGCCTGAGCAACTCCATAAGTCTGTCAGGACCACCATTTCAACTATGGCAGATGGCGGTTGGAAGTGGTACTTGCTGTGGTGGTTTGTGCCTCCAGTGGTGATGCGTCAACCAAGCCGGTCTGGACTCCCTTTGGTGTGTGAGCCCTGGTGGAACGCATTCGGGTCCAGAGTCTGCGTACAGCACAAGGCCACAGAGAAATGGCGTTGATGACCCCAAGGCCTATGCTTCAGGTCCCATCCAATGTCTCTGGAGAAGGGGTCCCGGACTTGACCAGCACTGAGGCCGGCACAGGCACCCAGCCACGGGACGGTGACTTGCGGTACAGTCAGACGGGCCATGCGACCTGAGTGGGTCACTATCAATGTTGAGGAGGGTTTCGGGGGACAGTGGAAGGTGTCCTCCAGTGCACAATGCCGAAAGGTTTGATTTTATCCAGAAACAGCAAATGGATGAGTGGAATGTGAGAGCCTCGTTGCCACCACCAATTCTGTATCAGCAGCATGAGGATGAAAACTGACTCCTAGTCCATAAACTCAGATGCCACCAAAGTTCGACCAGAGAGTGTCCATGAATGTCGGTGAACAGACTTTGTGGCACCGGGGCTGAGTGGGGATGTAAATTGATACTTGTATAGCGCACTACTCACCCGCAAGGGTCTCAAGGTGCTTGTACGAATACCGCTGTGGAACCCATCCTGGCTTTCCCTGTGAGGCGTCCACTCCTGGGCACCCCCAAGGTGGAGGCCAGGCATCCTTAGCGTTATGGGGGCCGTTGTGGAGATTAAGCAAGCTATTGCCCAGAGTTGCAGAGTGGGACTCCATGATTGGCATAGGCACCGAGGCGAGAATTATCAGGTCCGTGGAATTTTGAGCCCAAGACCCGCCCCCTGCATCAGGGTCTGCCTCTCCAATCATTGAGCCACACTTCTCCAGTGCAGTCTGCGATGATGACGGTACACTGACATGAACTACGTCATTGCTGAATTATGACTCTGTGACCCAGTGTAGGCCAAGGCAGCAGGCAGCAGTGGCCCACAGCCACGTGCTGTGGCTCGCGATGCACAATGCTAGTGACACCAGGGCAATTGTCGGTAGTGTACGAACACCTCCTTAATGATGATCCTTTTCTCTCCACCCAGATGCAAGGCGTCAACCTCTTACCCCTCTCCCTGCGATCACTGGTGTGTACTCTGCCATTCGTGAATCGCGACTAGGTGCTGGATCTGAGACCTACTAGTCTGCAGGGTAGTTCTTGTCCCTCATCCACGTGTCGCCGGATGGTGTTGAACAGGGTTTGTGGCAGCACATGTTGCCCGATGGCATTGAACAGGGTTTGTGGCACCAAGTGTCGCCGGATGGAGTTGAACAGGGTTTATGGCACACCTTGTCGCAAGATGCCCATATGGAACTATGCCTCACTGATCAGGGGGGTCTGGTGCTGTGGCCGCTGGACTGGATTTGGGGTCACTGCCATTCATTAGCCAGTACAACGTTTCCCATATGGGACCCACTGGGCCGCAAAGGACACCGGTATAATATGTCAACGAGGAAGGAGTAATGTGGGCCCAAGTCGGGGGACAGCGGTGGTCTAAAAGGCTGTCCGGGTTGCAGGCCTCAGAGGTTACACTGGCACGTGGTGGACCCTCCGTGACACACACCGGTGTCTGCTGGTGCTCAGTGTGGCCTGGCTGTGCAGGGTCTTCCCTGATGGGTTCGTGCTCCAGCAGCCGAGGTACGGAAGGCGCACAAGATCACAAGCAACTCCACTAACAAGGACGGCATTGGCCTTGTGGCGGGGTGGGGTGGGAGGTGCCTCCCTGGCAGAGGGGTTGTGCTTCCCAGAAGAGGACCACGCCCAGGGCTACGTGCTTTTTATTCACACCCTATGCTGGCCTGTCATACGCCAGCCCATCCCACTCTGCTCACGCTTATGGGGGGCATAACAGGCAACATTTCTGCAAGGACCCTCACTGGCTGGGGTGACATGGGTGCTTCCACTGTCCACTACACTCCATACACCAGAGGTGTATGTCGCCCTGGATATGGGTGTGTTCTGCAAACTGTGGTCCTTCCAGCACTTGGCCCCCACTTTTGGCATTGTGTACTTTCCCAATCATGGTTCTACTGCCTCCTTCACACATGCCTGCTTGCCTCCTCTCCCCACATTCATCTAATGTGTGGCTGAGGTGCCATGATGTTGATTGATCATGTTCATGGCTTGCCCAGGTTATCATTGCAAGTTGTTCAATCTTGTCTGGTGGGTGGGCATGTTGTTGAGTATGTTGATTGTGATCTTGTGACATGTGCAATGCCAGATTTGTGGATTGCATGGTTGTGGAGTTGAGGTGAGTGGGGTGTTAATTGGGAACATGCCAAGTAGCTGTGCATTTTCCTGGGTACCATCCTGGGAAGGCTGGTTGCTGATGGAATTTTGGAGGGTGAAGGGATCATGCACACTGGCTGTGTATTTGGATGCAACACTGGTGAAGGTCTCACGGTGTTCTAATGTTGCCTGCACATAAATGTGTGTTGTGTGCTTCCTGTTGCACTGATTGTGTGCTGTGTCACCAGGGGGCACAGGTAGGATATGTGTGCAGTGGATTGCCTTCAACACGTGCATGCATCTGGCTATGGCGTATGGTCCTTGCTTGCTCTCCAGTGGTTCATGTGCATTGTATTGGCCGTACGAGGCTTGGGGTGCCAGGGTGATAGTTATGTCCATGACAGGTGTGGGGGACTTGGATGTGGCTATCTGTGAGACTCCGCTGACTCTGGCGTGTATTGGTTGGGGTGTGCCAGGGGCCAACAGGTGCAACACGGCCATCAACTTGGTGTGGGATGGGATGTTGATTGTCCGCTGTGTTGGTGCCGTTGGCCTGTTGGGCAATGACGGCCAGGATGCGTAGCATGGCTGTCCCTTTCAGCCTGTAGTGGACAGTGACATTGTCAGATGTTGTGCCTGTGAGGCAGGTGCGTTTCCTGGGGGGCAGCTGTCTTTGTCTGCGCTGCCTCAATGGTGGTCCGGGGGGACGATGTGCCGGGTGGGGTTTGTGGCCCTCTTGGCAATCTGGGCTGCATGTTCAGTTGCTCCATGCCATCTGTTGCCCTTCCGATGACGCCCTGGGCTGGGTTCCCTATTGTAGTGCATGCTGCCGTCCGACTTTACACCACGTCAGAGGGTGTAAATTTCCTGCTGCTAACGCACCTTATCGCGTGATTAATGTTCTTATCGCCGATCTGACTGGTTGTTGTGAATGTTGAGGTGTGGTGTTGTCGCATCTTTCAGCATGGGAACGCCTACTCTGCATCTCATTAGCGATAGTTGCAGGGGGCTTCAGTGGCGATGTTTTATGCGGCTGCTATCGCAGGAAAACTGGTGCTGTGGGCTGTTAGCACCAGCATATGAATGGTGGGGTAGTACATTTATCACGATTTTGGCTGCGAAAAAGTGCAGATAATTCTGCGATAGCTCCTTGTGAATATGCTCCATAATCGCTCAGTAACTATGTTAATTGAAAAGGTACTTTACCCCTTTTCCCTGCCAGCTGATTTCAATATAATTTCAAGCTCAATTTTAATGAATTAGGAGCAAGATGAGTGGACAAACAAGCAGACCCGACAAGCATTGGCAAACCCATTTGGTGAAGCCTTTGCTGGCGCAACTGTTAATTTCTTTACGCAAGCAAATTCTATAAAATAAAATGAAAAAGTGCAACCATCTAAACTTAGCTGCCACATGCATGCAATAAAAAAGGTTTAAATGAAAAAAAACATTAACAGAGGTTACCACTTAAAGCAAGCTTTTAGTTGTGCCCTGCATTTTAATGTTAATATTTGTGGAGGCGAGCAGACTAAATCATCACCCTCTCACAAGCACTCAAAATGCATTTAGCTATTATGTTACATTGTAAATGTAAGCACTTTATCACTGCATCTTTAAAAAGTGTCGCAGGGTTTCCGTTCTCTCACAGAACTGTGCACAGAGATCTAGAACCTGGGTGAGTTAGGGTGACCCACAACTCACCTTTGTTTCAGAAATCCCCTTACCAAGCTAGCTACAGTGTCGCATCGGCAGTAAATACTTCCCAATGACTTAGACAATCCAGAACATGAACTTAGAATACCTCAGGTATCGTGGAACACATGAACACTCTTTCGTTATATTATCATTCCAAACCGAAACTGGGAGGCAATGAAAACACGTGCAAGTTTGAAATGTTTATTTTTCAATGCAGCATTCTCAAACGCAGTATCTTGTATAATATCAACATACATATTATAAAAATCAGAGTCAGCAGCATAGTCACTAATCCATAGTAAGCAAAAGGTGATAACATGTTATGATGCAAAAATCTATAGAATTCTGTATCACCTATATTTCGCGCACCCTAATTAGCATATTATTATATCTAAGAAGGTCTCATCTGGGTTCTTAGCAGGGCGGACCCATACCTCTAATTCTCAGTAGGAGGAGATCACATCAACAGCTACCAGCTCTCAGCATGCTCAGCATCAAGTGTGTTTTCTCATTCCCTGTAACTGTATCTTAAACTCACGTAGAGCCAAATGTTGGCACAAACATTATTTGTGTTATGACTAACGTGGTGCGAGGATCAGGCCTGCAGCAACCTTGTGTTAGGTTATTCGGAGAGTGTGCAGTTCTCAGTGTGCAGACAGTTGTACCAAGTGTTCCAGGCACGACTGATACCAGTGCAATAACATATTATTCTCAAATAAATCACATCTTTCGTCTAGGTTAAAAGCTGCAATAACAACTAGGTGTCGTGTGCAAACCGAAGCAGAAAGAAAATATGGCGTTTAAACATTTAATAAGCACATGCTAACTTAACACAATATATAGAAACGTAATAACCATATGACACCCCCCCAATGATCCGAGGACGGTTAAAAGAGAAAAATATAAGCCAATACTCTATGAGAGGCAAGACATGAAAGCAGAGTTCAATGATATTGAGCCAAGCTAAATGTATGTAAATGTATGTAAAATTCAAAAACACAAAAATGTATGTATGAATGCCTATAGTGGCCACACAAAATATAAAAAGTCGAACTTGAGGCCTAATTTTAATTAATAGGCCTAGAACATATGAAAAAATCGAATGTTCGTATTGAAAATGGCACCATTCAGAATTACTAAAAAGTCACGTGCCATAATGATGGAAGTATTCAGAGTCATTCGTCGTTGAATGAATATGCAAAATAGGTAGCTACAGCTTCCAACATGAAATCACTGCCATCATCCGAAAACAGTTCAGCCATCCAATTAAGCAATGGGAAAGAACATACGTGCTCCTCCAACACCGAATCCTCTAGCAACATCAGAGGACAACTCAGTGGGTTCTCGAGAACGCTCTGTGCCAGAAAGTCATGCGCCGCTGCGAATATGTCCCACTGACCCATTAGTCCATGCATCGCTGCCACAGCCATAACCCTTTCGCCAGAACAGACCAACTCATGAGCCACTACGGGGTACATCAGCTGATCAAAGTTGACGTCAGGAGAAGTCGGTAAACAGAGACACAAATCAATGGCCCAGTCGAAATCACAGCTCAGGCAATGAAACACAGGCTGGACACTGGTGAAAGGAAAATCTGAAGGATAATCCAAAAGCCGTGCTTAAGGTCGCAAGCGGCAGGGATCCATAATAATCAAGCATCCGGTTGCGAAACTGCATCAGTAGGGGCTGTGCGTTTCCTTGCGCAGGATGGGCATCCATGTTTTATAAAATAAAATATCACCAGAACGCCTGCAGCCAAAGCCAGCAAAACAGGAAATCCGCCAAACAGGCTAGCGAATATAGAATGAAAGAACGCAGGGATAATACCAAATACTTTTTCAAATGTAGTCACAAGACCACTGCTAACCATTTTAAAAAAATGAGCCAGGCTCGTTGTGGAGGAGGCATTGAAGATTTGATGAACCAGCTCGCAAAAATGAAACGGCAAATCAGTACTTAAAAGTGCTTGTACTTCTGTGCGTGTGTTTGCTATGTGAAGGACATAAGTTTCGCGGGCAGAGCTCAGGGCCACCTGTTTTTGAGACAAAAGGGCTCTTATACGGCCTAAACCATTGAACTCAGCTCCCAAGGTTGGTATTCTTGGCCAAATTAAAACTTCTGAATTCCCATGCGTGGGTGGATACAACACATTCTTGCAGCAAACCACCCTTTCTGACACGGTAACCACATAAGCGATACCAGCCTCTAACCCACAACAAAACTCGTTATTCAAAAGTACATAACTACCGTTGGACAACAACGTGAACGTGGGAACTATTGCAGGAACTGGTGTCCCTTTCAAAACACAGGCCAAATTAGGTTTGTCCTGATTACAAGAACCATGCAACTGGATGTGTCTGCAAATTAGTGAGCGGTCAGGCGACTGTGTACATTCTTCACCATTCAGATTCACTTCATTTCCCTCCTTAAGGCATCTGTAAGTGTATGGTAAAGACCATGTCTCATGGAGGAAAGCGCTGCCTAATGGTTCATATCGCCCAATGGCTATATATTTCATACAATTTGTAAATTTATACAAAGCAAAAGGTAATGTTATAACACCATGAATAAGCCATGTTGCTGCAGTCACTTCAGCCACCGAAAATGGCAGGGATTCTAATTTTTCAATATGTAACATAGAGAATGTTGCATCTCTCATTGACAGCATGCGCTGTTTTTCAGTCAGATTAAATGGGGCAAATAATGATGAGACGTTCATAAAAGTCCATGGCACTCGACCAGACTTAAGAGTCTGTAGTGTCCACGCGAATTGCATCACAGAACGCAATTGATTTTGACCATGATATAACACGGACACTTCATCATGTACAATGTCAACAACAGAAGACACAATATTATTTAACGTGTAAATTCGGGAAGAAAGCGTGTTAATGCTGTTATCAACAACTGCAAGCACTTTCTCTAAATTAGCTTGATCAATAGCTCTCAGGCGTTTAGCAGCCTCAACCTGGGTAACTTTCCAAATTTCATTGTAAATCGCATACAGCCATCGTTTAGATCTACCTTTAGCTTGGCCTTTTATAAAATCGTTCAAATCCACATCATCATTTAATAGAGACAGATGTAGTTTAACTGCAGCTAAAGTGGAATGTTGTAACCAATTCTGACACAGCTTCCCCACAGAATAAGTCGTGACAGTATAGTCTTCTTCAAAACGGGGATCGAGTCTGACTTTTGTGAACCCCTTAGCCAAACCCAGAAAACGGCTTTTGCAAGAATCAGCACTCCTATGCCGTACCAGCCAACCCTTGGAATTCGAACTGGAAATGTTAAAGGACGAATTGCGTAGAAGAGTTTGCAACTCCTGAATGGACAAATCAGTAAAATTACCCCAACCTGTATATTCCTCTAAATCTGGGATGGTCGGTGTATTCAATTTTTTAGAAGTAGCCAATCCAAAGCATGTTGTTTGGAAAATGGATGAATTTAAAAACAACATGTGATTCGGGATGAGACATGCACGGTGCAAAGCCTCAGTGCCTTGTACCTGCCAATCTTTGGTACCCCAAACCGATTTAAGGTCAATTGTTCCTTTCCAAAACTCGTAGCCATCTACAGCCAACCTGTCTAGAAAGGACTTCGAATACAGCAATTTTGTATCGGTAAGTCTAACTTTGGACATGGACTTTTGTGTCATTTTAAAATAAAATGACTCGGGATTAGATTGATTAAAGTCTGTGAAATAGGTGTATTTTTTCAGAAACGTATTGGAACTGCCCCCAAAGGGAGTAGGGCAATGTTCCCATTGTGTATAATTTACAGCAACCCTCCTGGAATTTGTCTTATGTAAAAAATTATTACCATAGTGTTGAAAACAAAAAAAATCACCGTAATTAATAGAATCTGTGTACAGATCCTCAGCATCGAAGGCAGCATAATACTTTAAATCAGAGAACAATGCTTCTACGGCCTGAATATCCCAATCATCAGAACGTATATTTTGTTTAATTACATCTCCCATGTTTACTCTAAGCACATTTGGAACATTAATAACTTCAGTAGGCCCATGTATCTGAAACCTAACCGCATCCCACACAATCCCATCAAGGACAGGCCAAGCAGTAATGTTAACTGTATTTAAGTTTCGTTTCAGTCTGTGCGCAGAATGTGAAGAGGAAAGAGGGGCCAATGTTCCATTAAGGTACCGAATTCCTGTTCTTTCTTTAACGTAGTGACCATCAATCAGGCGGGAAAAATAAAACACAAAACCAATTGACATAAAAAGATAGAATGAAAATAGGATCAACCAAATGTATGTCTAAGGCGGAATTAAAAAATGTTTTTTAAACAACGTGGCATATCTTGCAATGTTTGTGGGTTTCTTTGAAGTTTCCGAAACAGAGTCAAAAGAGAATCTGGACTGGCCTGTCAAACGGGTCTGTAAATCGGGCATCGATAAATCAGCAGGATAAGTGTAGTTTAGCTCATCAATGTTAGTATCAGGAATAGTATTTAATAAAGGACTGGATATGGCAGGCATCTCGAGGGACACCTCCTGTTCTGCACCAGATGTAATAGCCAGCACAGAGTGCCTCACCATGGAAGGACAGGATACAGCCGGTGTCATGCTATGAAGAATCGGCCACCCTGTGTGTCTTGACATTGTCAATAGAAATAAATCTGTTTTCCTTACGACCTGGAAGTGGTGGTAAAATGACTGTTCTTGTGCCCTTCACTCCAAGAACTCGAACCGGTGCTCGATATGAGGGACCAAACTCTTTCTTGTTATCGATCTTCTCTCGAACCAGTTCTCCAACTTGGGGTAGCCAGCCAACTACCGGGATCTGCAGCGCATCATCCAATGTGGAGGGCAAATGTTCCTTTGCAAGACTGTCTCTGGTCTTTTGTAGATTCTGTAAAACATTGCAATGTTCATCTACGTCAAAGGACGTGGCCTGGGCCTTGCTGTCTAGCCCATCGAGGTCAGGTACATACATCTTGATACCAAAGAGCATTTCGTATGGGGTCCGCCCACCCAGAGACCTTCTAGGGAGATTATTAAGCGCACGCTGCACGCCTATGAGGTGGGCTAACCAGTTTCTGCCAGTGCCTATAACTCGAGCTGTCAAAGATTGCTTTAAGTCGCGGTTCATTCGTTCAACTACACTATTGCCCTCGGGTCTGTAGGGACTCGAAAATTTGACTCGGACCCCCATCGAAACCATAGCATCCTTATACGCCTTAGAGGCAAATGCCGGACCCTGATCCGAATGGAAGGTACCACAGGCAAAAATTCCCACAAAGACTCGCAAATCCTTAATGACAGTACGTGAATCAGCGCTCCGATGCGGCCATACCCACACAAAGCGTGTGCATGAATCAACTGCTACTAAGATGTACTTATACGCAGTATCAGAAGAAAATGGACCGCAGTGATCCAAATAAACACATCCAAGTGGTTTATTCGAGATGTACAACCGTGTCTGAGGCGGACGCGCAGCAGTTGAAGGCTTAATCTGCTGGCAAATGTCACATTGAAGAACATATTCACACGTCTGTTTGTACAGTCCCCGCCACCAGAATCTCTGTTGTAGCTGAGTTACAGTGGCCGAGACGCCCGCATGCGCAGACGCCACACCTTCATGCGCCGCTGTAATCAAAGCAGCTCTGCGATCCGAGTTGGGAACTAGACGTTCGCCAACTTCAGGGATTTTCACATAAGGAACCTTATCGGGACTTAAGTGGTATGTGTATTTAGAAGGGAACCCCGCAGGATATTTACTTCCCTTCTCCGTTGCAGCAATAGCTGCCAAGATGTCATCATCTATTTTGCTTTTGGACCTCGTGACTGCTGCAACTAAGTATTTCGATACCGCTGACTTCGCTGCTTCATCAGCAAGCGAGTTGCCAACAGCGTGGACCCCCACGCGCTGATGACCGAGAGTATGAATCACATAGACAAGTGGCAGTTTCTCTTTAAGTTCCGCCACTCGTACCCAGATCGTCTTGTGTTTTATTGTGCTAACTTTGGAGTCACGAAATTCATTCTGAATCCAAAAGAACAAGTTTTCATTGTAAGACTGGACACAGTAGTAAGAGTCACTTACGATCAAAGTCGTCACACTAGGATCTGCGTACTCCAATGCAAGCATCAGGGCACGAAGCTCTGCTAATTGTGCGGTGCAGTCCCCAAGCGTCTGCGTGTGCACGACACTGGACTCGAACTCATCGTTCACCATGGCACCAACCACAATGGCGCAAGCGGAAACATAGGCATGTTTAGAGCCATGCGCAACCTGTCACGAACCATCAGTGTAAATGATGCAATGGAAATCCTCCAACGGCCGCATTGCTAGAGGAGCAGGATGAACAAATTCATACTGTAAATACTCCTGTGACCGTAAAGTGGCGTCAAAAATAAACGTGACATCCTGGGACGTCAAGGATGCAGCCCATTGAATCCACCGAGGGTGCAAAGCTTTGGAATTAGGTACACTGGCTTTCGTAACCGCCTCTAAGGCAGGACACGGGGTAACAACCAACATGCGCTTTCCTTGTGACAGGGCACGTTCCTTAAGAATTGCCATCTGCACAGCCGTCAAAACTTTCTCCACAGTGGAAAAACGCAGTTCAGCCGAAGTGTACTAGTGTGACTTGTAAGCAATAGGTACTTTATCTCCTTCATTAAAAGTCAGGTACGTGAAACCCACCGCCCCAGGGATAATTCTTATCACCAGGTTGGTCTGGTTATCACGAGTCTGTAAGTATTCAGAAGCGAGCAAATCAGGCTGCAAAGACTGCAGAATGGCCGAATGCTCAGGCAGCCAGCATGATTTGGAAAAAGATGGTTGTATCAAAGCATACAAAGGCTTGATACGCTGGGCATATTCCGGAATGTATGTCCTCCCGAAATTCAGAAAGCCCAGTAGAGATTGTAATTTTTTCAGTGTTGTCGGAGAGCACAATTGTGCGCATTTCTCCAGGAAATGGGGTGCTAAACCCTTCCCTTCATGGTTAAGCTCGTAACCTAGAAACAACACAGTGTACTCTGCAATGTGCGACTTTGCAAAGTTAAACTTGTAACCCATGTCAGCAAAGTTACAAATTATGCTATTTACTCGACACAGATGCTCCCAAAGATCATCGTCTGTGAGATAAATGTCATCCACATACGAACAAGCAACTGGGTCGAAGCTCTCCAAAAGAGAGACAATGCGTGCGGAAAAAACTCCAGGACTGTTCTTGTAGCCCATTGGGAGTCGTTTAAACATTTTTTTGCACACTGGCGCATGTAAAACTGGTCCATTGGGAACTTAGACCGTCTAATCTATGGGCATAAAAACCATTGGAAATGTCAAGCGTGGTTTTGAACCGTTTACGCTCAAGACTATTCACTAACGCAGAGCCGTGCGTATTCTGTACTGCACAGTTACGGCAATGCGAGTTCAAATGCCTATAATCCAAAACCAAACGATATGAGCCGTCCGGCTTGTTCACAGTAAAAAGGGGGTTATTCATCTGTGACACACACGTTTCAATTACACCTTGATATTCCAATTGTTCAAGGATAGCTGCGACTGAAGCTTTCGCTTCACGCCGTATGGGATATTGAGGTTGAGGCTGTGGTTGTGACCGTAAAGGAATCTCGTGGCTTGGTGACAATTTATCCCAGCCACACTGATTGCGGTACACAGCCGGCGCAAGAGCCAGAGCCCACTCTTCTGCAAAATGCAGCGCCTCCACCCTCGGCACAGTGTGCACGAAGCTGGGTAGGATTACCTCCTCCCCTCACGGAGCTGCGAGAACAAAAGGTGGGGGCCAGTCAGCCTCCGAAAGCAAAATGTCATACGTAGACGAGAGATTTTCCCAAAATACCCCTTTTACAGTTCGCTGCATGTCACCTTCAATTAACAGGACAATTTCAAAAAGTCGTTCAGGGGGAGCAACATGCGTATCAGCCGTTTCAATCACAACATAAGAGTTAGTCGCTGTCACCTTCAACAGTGGACGGAGGGCCTCTCTCACTATGGTAATCTCTGCTGCGCTGTCCAGCAAGGTCAGAGCCCACGTCAGATTCCGAAGCCGCGTTCTCACTATCTGGGGCATAACGATGCGCGGTCAGGGCAGCGACTTTCTTCGTGGTAAACTGTGGTCTCTTGGGGGTAGAGCCTTCCTGCTGATCTCCACTGGCACGCGGGCGGGGCTGACCACATCCTTGCTGGCCACCCCGGCCCCTGCCGCCCCCTCCACCACCGGTTGACGGAGCCGATGAGTCCTGAAAGGAACGAGGAGAGCGTTGGTCAGAAACCTGAAACCTCTCAGGCGATTTAATCATCGCGCGGTCGCGCAAATCATAAACACGATCCGACTGCGCAGGCAATGGAGATGCAGGAGCAGAAACCTGTGTTTGTTGTTGTTGTTGCTTACCCTGATTCTGCTTTTTAGGCCAATTTTGCTTTTTGGACTTTTGTTGACCACTAGTTTCCGATGTCTGTCCCTGGGGCTGTTTCTTCTCCTTTTCAGGAAAAGATTTAACCTCCTTCGCATTGCGGCCAACCATTCTGTAAGCAGTCACAATAATCTTTGCCAACTGTCGGGGTCGGTCGGCCTCGGGAACCAACGCTAATGCGTTAGCAACTTGAAAGTTCACTGCATCCCCCTTGACATTCGCAAGGATCAGATCGCAAACCCCATCAAAGGAGCCACACAGGCGCATGCCCAATTCAACAGCCGCCTCTGGTCCGTGTTCGTCTTGAACACGTTTAAGGACCCCACCTAGATTGGTCACAGACAGGGAGCCATAGCACCTCGAATAGACCGCTGCAAAAGTTTTTCCCCAGGTCTCACAGTCAGCAAGGTCAGGAGCCAGATCTTTCGGCAAACTTAGTGTAAGAATCCGGTGTTTATCACCCGGACTCATATTGGGAAACACAGCTTCCAGCTGGCCGAACTTTTCAGCAAGCCAGAACGGAAAATCGTCCTTTTCCTGGGGCTTTTTACCCATCACGGAATTAACCATGACCGGATTGATTTTCAGACCAGCATGTTCTGCTTGAAGCTGTGCGCCTCTAGGGGCTGTGTCCTGAACATTACGGCTAGTGTAATGAACAAGCGCTCTAATCACTCCCACCGCGACTTCATGAAGCCGCCGCAGATCAGCCACGTTACAAGTGGCACGTTGAGGGTGAGGAGTAAATCCAGCCAAAGCAGGCCAAGGAGTGCCCGGAATGGACAAAGGACCCAACCTCGGAGCGGTTAAAGCGTGCGGTAGGGCGCCACCAAACCAAACTCCATGCTGCCAAGCATCAATAGGAACTTCCAGTGCTCTGTACGGAGCGTACGCAGCCGGTACATCTGAAGCAGTGTATGAGTGGAACACACCAGTATTAGCGTTCACTGACGGAAATGTCACCCATGAATAAAAAAGTTTGTACGGGTAAGCATGTTCCGCACTCACCACCAGAACCACAGCCAAGCCTTCCACAGGAACATCATACATCCGCAAATGGTCACGCACCGCAATGCGACTATGCTGCGGGATGTCCACGGCTTGTGCCATGTCAGCACAGTAAAGTGAAAACACAAAGATTACTTTGTAGCACAACTGGGTAGTAATTCAAAGAAACCGTTTTAGATAGATTCAAGCTTGAAAAGACCTATTTCAAAAATAGGTAGGTTTTTCCGACACTGCCGTTTTCCGGAGACGGGAATGAAGGCGTTAAGGTTTGAATGATATACTACTCGAGTGTCATGATATAAGGCCAATCAACGTATGGGCGCCATGTCGCAGGGTTTCCGTTCTCTCACAGAACTGTGCACAGAGATCTAGAACCTGGGTGAGTTAGGGTGACCCACAGCTCACCTTTGTTTCAGAAATCCCCTTACCAAGCTAGCTACAGTGTCGCAGCGGCAGTAAATACTTCCCAATGACTTAGACAATCCAGAACATGAACTTAGAATACCTCAGGTATCGTGGAACACATGAACACTCTTTCGTTATATTATCATTCCAAACCGAAACTGGGAGGCAATGAAAACACGTGCAAGTTTGAAATGTTTATTTTTCAATGCAGCATTCTCAAACGCAGTATCTTGTATAATATCAACATACATATTATAAAAATCAGAGTCAGCAGCATAGTCACTAATCCATAGTAAGCAAAAGGTGATAACATGTTATGATGCAAAAATCTATAGAATTCTGTATCACCTATATTTCGCGCACCCTAATTAGCATATTATTATATCTAAGAAGGTCTCATCTGGGTTCTTAGCAGGGCGGACCCATACCTCTAATTCTCAGTAGGAGGAGATCACATCAACAGCTACCAGCTCTCAGCATGCTCAGCATCAAGTGTGTTTTCTCATTCCCTGTAACTGTATCTTAAACTCACGTAGAGCCAAATGTTGGCACAAACATTATTTGTGTTATGACTAACGTGGTGCGAGGTTCAGGCCTGCAGCAACCTTGTGTTAGGTTATTCGGAGAGTGTGCAGTTCTCAGTGTGCAGACAGTTGTACCAAGTGTTCCAGGCACGACTGATACCAGTGCAATAACATATTATTCTCAAATAAATCACATCTTTCGTCTAGGTTAAAAGCTGCAATAACAACTAGGTGTCGTGTGCAAACCGAAGCAGAAAGAAAATATGGCGTTTAAACATTTAATAAGCACATGCTAACTTAACACAATATATAGAAACGTAATAACCATATGACAAAAGGAGATGGAAAATAAATAGGCATCTAACTGGGAACCAAAGTGTGTGCACAATAAAAAGCTGACATATGCTAATACAAACATTTATCAAATAAAGCACACTTTGAACCAGCTTTGTCACTAAACCAAATGGAACAAATTTTAGGCAGATGTGAACAATGCTCATAGGCTTTGTGTTGTCACTCAAACTCAAGGGAGCCACCAAGTAAAGTGGGGTGGCAGATTGCCCGATGTAGGAAACTGCTTTACAATGCCGTCTTTACAACAACATGTGTTTATCATAAATCCTTTATCAAGTAATGCCTTTCCCGGCATTGCCTTTACTATGGATGCCTTTACAACGCATATGCCTTTATCACTCAAGCCTTTACAATGAAAGGTAAGTATATTTAAGGTAGGTGTGTGTGTGTGTGTGTGTGTATATATATATATACACAAACACACACCTACCTTAAATATACTTACCTTTCATTATAAAGGCTTGAGTGATAAAGGCATATGCGTTGTAAAGGCATCCATAGTAAAGGCAATGCATGGGAAAGGCATTACATGTGTGTGGATAATATATAAATATATGATGGAGGGGGCATGACCCGCTCGTCGAGCGTTCCAGCCAGCAAGGATTTCCAAGGCCATGTGGTATCATTCGAGAGAAAGGGAGATGAGAGAGGTGACCCACTCTCTGGCAACACCGCATTTCCCGCAATTATTTTTAAACATTGCAGCAAAATATGCACTTTGTTATGTTATGTTATAACCTATTCGTAAAGCGCACTTTGACCAAGGTTTCATGGCGCTGTTAAAACTGTACTGAGTAGACTGTTCTGAGTTGATAGCAGTGGGAGTGTTTTACTCATGTGCCTGTATAAACAGCCATGTCTTAAGCTGCTTTCTGAATTGAAGCAGATGAGGACAGGAACGGATCTCCCATGGGAGTGAGTTCCAAAGTTGTGGCGCCAGGTAGCCAAAACGGCTTCCGCCGTGCCGCGTACGTTTAAACTTTGCGCTCACCAGCAGGTTTTGATGTTTAAAGCGGAGATCACGGGATGGAATGTATCTCACGATCAGGCTGTTAATAAACATTGGACTGTGACAATTTAGGGACTTGAATTTGAGGCAGGCGGTTTTGAAGGTGGCCCGTTGGAGCAGTGGGAGCCAGTGTAGCTTTTTTATCAGGGGTCTGGCCGATTGCCACTTGGGTTGTTGATAGATCAGTCGTGCCGCCTGGTTCTGCAAAAGCTGGAGTCTTTTGATCTGATAGGAGGGAAGGCCTAGATAGATTGAGTTTGCATAGTCTAAGTGCGACAGGACTAGGCCAATCACAGCTTGTATCAGTGCTGCCTGGGTGAGCAGGTGATGTATCTTCTGGATTTTACGTAATTGGAAGAAACATTTAGAGACAACTGTTCCCACTTGGGTGTTAAGGGACAGATCTCCGTCGATAGTCACCCCTAAGCTTTTTACGGAGGAGGAGGGTTTAGGAAAAGGCCCCAGTTCGGCCGGCCAATAATGAGGGCCCCAGGAGATGCGGCTGTCTCCTATCAGCAGTACCTCCGTCTTTCCAGGGTTCAGCTTCAGATGGTTATGATCCATCCAATGACGGATGAACACCATGGTGTCCTGAAAGTTGGTAAGAGATTCAGTGGAATTATCTATTGTAAAAGAAAGCTGCAGATCGTCGGCGTAGTTGAATGTTTTTACTTTCCTCTGTTTTAAGGCTTTGATCAGGGGGAGTAGATAGATGTTAAACAGATGTGGGGACAAGGAAGAACCCTGGGGAACCCCTCATGTGGAATTTAACTCAGGAGCTGTTATGTTAGCCAGGCGAACTGCCTGTGAACGATCTTCCAGAAATGAGGTAACCCATCTCAAGGCTCTGCCCTGCAGGCCTGCCCGTCCGACACAGTCGACCAAGATCTTATGGTCCACCGTGTCAAACGCGGCTGACAGATCTAAGAGAACTAAGGCCTGAGGGGTTCCAATGTCAGCCTCCCTGCGAAGCTCGTCCAGCACTGCCAAGATGACCATCTCAGTTGAATGACCTGGACGGAAGCCGGCTTGGTGGGAATCCAAGTGTCCAGACTCTTCTATGAAGGTGGACATGGATTTTGCAACATGTGCCTCCAGGACCTTGGCTAAGAATGGGAGCAAGGAGATGGGGCAATAATTAGATCGATCAGATAAGTCGGCACCGACCTTTTTAATCAAAGGGACCACTGTAGCGTCCTTGAATGATTTAGGAACGCGCCCTTGGGTGAGTGATGAGTTTAATAAGGATAGGGCAGGTTGGGGGATGGTGGAGAATACTTCCCTCAATATGTATGGGGGGCAGCAGTCTCGGGGAGAACCAGATTTAACTTTGGACATCAAGGAGATAAGTGATTCATGATCGATCATTGGAAAACTATCCAGGGTACAATTATTCATGAAAGAATCAGGTGGGATCGCGGCTAGTGGAGAGCATACAATGCTAGCTTTAATTGTAGTGATCTTTTCTATGAAGAACGTATTCAGTTTATCACATAATTCCTGTGTGGGAGTAGGTTTAGATGTCACTCTATCAGGGTTGGATAGTTCATCCACAATTGAGAAAATCTCTCTTGATTTGTTTGTGGACGTTAAGATCTTGGAGGAAAAGTAGTCTATCTTGGCTGCTTTGATTGCTGTATTATATTTTGCCTGATCTGATTTGTAGAGGAGCTTATCTCCAGGGTCATAGCGAGCTCTCCATCTCCTTTCCTTTTGGCGGAGTAGTAGTTTCATCTCCTTTAATTCGGGGGAGAACCATTTATGGGCATCTGCTTTCCGGTTTATCTTGATTTTTTTGGGAGGGGCAAAATGGTCACTTGCTGTTTTTAACCAGCCAGAGATCTGAGTATCAGATAAATCCACGTTCTGGTCCGGATTAGGTGTTGAGCCGGCCAGAAAGTTCTTGAGTTCAGATAGATCAATGGATTTCCAGCATCTAACGACCCACCCTCGACCAGGGGGGATTTAGCCCTGATAGCCAGAGTGAGATGGAATGTTACTAGAAAATGATCAGACCATATACACAGGGCTACCTTTAAGGCGGAGATAATCGGGCTTGTCGTCCAAACCTGGTCCAGTATAGGGCCTTTATTGTGAGTAGGTGTGGAAATGTGTTGTCTAAGGTTAAAATTAGATAAGAGATTGGTAAATTCAAGGGAATGGGGACCACCAGCTTGGTCACCATACCAGTAGTTGAAATCGCCGATAAGCAGAATATTGGCGTATCTGTTCACTCAAGGTGATAGGAAAAAGTGGCATGGTCTGAGGGGGTCTCTATAGGACTACGCAGATCAAGGATGTGTGATCTGAGTCAAGTTTAATCACTAAGTTATCTGCGATGGCTAGGTTGAGGTAGTCAATCGATGTAAATTGGTGTTGGCGACGAATAATAGCGGCCCCTCCTCCTCCAGCTTTTCCTGCTGGGCGGTCGGTGTGGAGAATGTAGTAGTCTGTGGGGATAGCGGCCAGTATATCAGGAGCAGAATCCGGGGTTATCCATGTTTCCGTGAGAAACAGTATATCAGGTAAGTCAGAGGGGAGTAGAGTAAAAATCTCCAATTGGTGTTTAATTAAGGAGCGTGTATTTAAATAGGACACACGAAAATTCAAATGATTATGGAGAGTAATTACCTTGTTGTTCCTTTGAATACATCGTATTTCCGGGAATCTATCCCGTTGCTGCAGGAGACCAAGTCTATCAAGGCTATGCCTAGTGGTTTTATCAGGTAATTGGAATGCTTCATGCAGATGGCATAGGTCAGCTGCTGTATATTTAAAAAATGCGCAGAGTATGGTGCCCCTTGCCCCGTACTCACGCGGACGTGCGCAGACGGGCTTGCCTTAGGCGCGCCTTTGGCACGCTGTCGGCGCACCCGCTGCGCTCCCTGTTAGGGGGGGGCATTTTATAGTGTCTGATGCGCGAGGGGCCGAGCACTAGACCGCTTGCTGAATTTTCCCCCTCAGATGGCGGGCGCCAAGGAACCTAGTCGAACCCACGCAGCGTTTAATCGGCTGCGGTGGGCTAAGGGCATAAGCCAGTAAGTAATGAAGGCAATTCGTTTCTGATTAGTCACAAGTTAAAATTCCAGTTCTAGTGCAAATAATAACTAATACGTGCAGTTTGTTTAAAATTACGGCATAATTGCAGTTTTAAATTTGATGAAGATGCACCATGAACTATGGCATGTGATTTTGTGACTTTGGGTGGTAGTAAAAACGCATTTAAGCTGAAAGGAATTTATCAACTGTGTCACGATGTGAAATATGCACTATGGTGCATCTTGGGGGTCAGTAGTTGATTGTTATTGGCAGTGCTTAATTTGTAAAAAAAGAAGTGCAGGTGCTGAAAATGTTGCCAAGGAGGCCACCGCTCACGTCTTCCTCCGGTGACCTCCACTTTCAATACTCTCACTGCCTCATTCTCTATCTTCTAACTTTGACCTGTTGTCTGTCCCCTAAGTCTTTGCTCTAAGAGTATATCCTCTCACCTCTCTAATTGTTTTCTATCACCTTGGTTACACCCTGTATTTCTGATTTGCCCTCTATTCATTTTGCCCCGCCCTATTTTCTCTTCACTTTTATACTTGCTCTGCTCTCTCTCCCCTCGATCTTGGCTCTTTACTATCACTCTCTAGCAGTGATTAGCTGTGTCTTCATTTTATCTGGACATCTGGCTATGAACTTTTACCAGCCAGTCACCATGCAATGTATGTTATTCTTTTTATTTTGAATTGAATACTTAATATTGAGACCACCACCTGCAGGTTCAGAAATCGTAGCCCCGGCCCTGTGAAAGAAGTGCAGGTGCTGAGCACCTGAAAGCACCTGCTCAAATTAAGCACTGGTTATGGGCCACGTGTCCACTAGGATCATAAAAGAACACTTACCTGTGATCAAGGCAGACATCGCTGAAACACTTAAGGAGAGAATGAGTGTTTCAACTGCTGCGTGTTTACTGACGAATAAAGTCAATCTTGAAAAGCAGACGTGTTGGGCTCGGAATGTTTTCTGGGCAAAATCTGCAACTAACCGGATTCTCCGTTCCGGTCTCTGAGCTCGCCCTGCAGGGTCAGGGGACCCCAGTAAAATGGAGTCTTTCTTTACATACATGTATATATATATTTTTTTATTTTTTTCGTTGCCTCGTCAAGGATAGACGACACAGCGTTCTGGCCACCGATAATATTATTGTGTCAGTTTCGTCCGGAATATATATAGACGCTGCAAATTCCGTTGTATTCAAAACAGAAAATCGGGGACACAGGAGGTAACCATAGACTTGGTTTATTCGGCAAGTAGTACGGTGAACAGACGCGTTTCGGAGTCAATCCTTCATCAGTGTTAACACTGCAGTGTCGATTAATTTAGCGGAAGCACCGCCGCGATCGGGCACCCGCCTCAGAGTGCCTCGCAGGAAGGTGCACTTGGAGTGATATATATATATATATATATATATATATATATATATATATATATATATATATATATATGTCACTGGCGTTGTTCTGTTTCAGCAGAATCCTCCTTATAGTCTGAGGTATCGGAAGCACCAGGCTTACCACTGCATTCAGGAGGAACAGAAACGGTGCAACTCTGCATTGGGCGAGGCGCACTGCCTCATTTACCCCCGTGGAGGTTTTCCTGTCTGTTGCGGTTGAGCAGGTGGGGACGCAAGGAGCTTCAACATTGTGGAAAGGCAGTGCGGGATATCGGGAAAGCTGGTTGCAGACTCTGCCCTACACGCACATTGGCGACAGTCCTGGCAAGAACCATTGCATGTTGGGACATGTAGTTTATTTCACCCCCGTTACATTGAAGCAGGTGAAACTGATCTCCACTTGTGGGTGGAGCCAACTAGAACTATTTGAGTTGGGGCAGAACTGTTGGGCGGCAAATTTCACCTGTTACACCTGGGGCGCTGAAGAGGCCACACGGCCGAAATGCATACGCCCACGCTCATGTGTTTAAATCTCAATTAAGAGACTCCGTTGTATTCCCCTACTGTGGCTTCTGACTTTCTTTTGAGAAGGTATTCATGGCATATATATGTATATATATATATATATATATATATATATATATATATATATATATATATATATATATACGTTCCACTTCCTTCGAACAACCGGGACACTCAGACTGCAGTGCAAGTTCAGGGTCAAAGGCTCCCTGTCCAATGTATAGCATTTCACCACACGCTCACAAACGTAGCGTGAATGCACTCGAAAACCAGCAATGATCACCGCACAATTAAGCCATCCAACAAGAGTTCGTAGTTATTCAATTTATTTCCAGCATGGAAGGACAGTGCATGGAACCAAACCCCCAACGCGTTTCAGCGATTACTCGCCTTGGTCACGGGTGAATAGTGTTTGAACATCAAACAGTTAAATAAAGTTTTCAAACCACTTCCTTGTGTAAACATAAACAAAGGACACCTAGCACAAAATAAAATAAACATAGCGGCCATCTTGGCATGGTAAATCTGTAGCATGCCAGAGCTGAAAGCGTATATAGACATTCTAAACAAGCATAGCAATATACTAGCAAAAAATAAGATGCTAATAAAGATTTACATTGCATTGCGTTTTTGACAGCATCTCAAATAGAATAACAGTACCTAATTTAAGTACTTTGAATATATACCACTCCCCAGTGGGGAAAAATTACGAGATGCTGATGTCATAAATAACAAAAAATATTCAGTCAAAATCTCAAGCAAATTAAGCAATAAGATATAGTGTCCAAAAATATATCATAAATCCAAAGTGGGAATTTGCATCTTCTGAATGAGTTAATCTTCATATAGTGCAGTTACCTGTTGAAAAAACAAGAATGTCTCAATCAGATCAGGCTACTATCACAGTTAAGACGGCCACAAGCATTTGACTGTACAGTGCATAACAAGTAAAATTATGAATAAAGTGAGGTAAAAACAAAAGAATCACAGCTAGGAGCCTAAGAGGACAACCATCAGACATATGCATGTATGCAGTCAGTTTTACACAACACAGGTTATTCTCCCAAATGCCATTTCAATTCCTCCTCAGAATTCAACCCTCCTGGAATGCGTGTATCTAAGTCAAGAATATATTTACTTTCCATTTGTCGCAGCCTACGTATTCTGTCACCCCCTCTCTTCATGGGTGGGATCTTATCAATCACAAAAAATTTTAGTAGATTGCGATTGCTTTTATGGTGTTCTTCAAAGTGGCGAGCTACTGGCGAATTCTGATCTTTGTTTTCAATTGCCCTCATGTGTTCAAGAATACGTTTTTTTGCAGGGAACATTGTGGTCCCCACATATTTCTTGGCACACGGGCACACCAGAATGTATACTACATAATCCGAGAGGCAGGTTAAGTGCTGTACAATGGTTTTTTCTCTATCCTCTAGTGGGTAATAAACTGATTTAACGTTGTTACTAAATTTACAAGCTTTGCACTTCATGCATGTAAAAAAGCCCTGTATCTCACTCGACTTTCTAGGTTTGGTGTTAACCTCATTTTTGCTCAGTTTATCCTTAAGAGACTCAGCTTTCCGATAAGTAATACTAGGATTACTGCCTACCACCTGAGTTAAAGTGGATTCAGTTTGTAACACATTCCAATGTTTTTTGAGGCTGTTCTGTACTTGCCATGATCTCGCATGGTATGTGGAGATAAACCTAATCACCTCCTGTCCCACAGGTTTATTCTCATTTGGGACTAACAAAGACTCATGGTGATGTTGCTCGCTTTCACAAAGGCTTCTTCTATTACCTGTGGATTGTATCCACGTTCTCTGAAGCGTTGTTTCATACACTCCCCCTCAATTACAAAGTCTTCATCCTTGCTGCAGTTCCTCCGAGCCCGGAGGAACTCGCCAAAAGGGATACTGCGTATAAGGGATTTCGGGTGGCTGCTCTCAGCATGAAGCAAGGTGTTGCCTGCCGTGGCTTTACGAAACAATTTCGTCACAAGTCTGTCATCCACAACCTCCACTTTCAAGTCTAGAAATTCCATAAGGCAATTACTGATTTTCCCTTCCAGACTAAGGTTGAGATCATTACAGTTAAGCTCACGGATAAAGTCTTCTGCCAAAGATTTGGGACCATCCTAGATGATAAACAGGTCATCAATATATCGCAGCCAAGTTTTCACATGGCTGCGATATAGTACACTGGTTTCAGCCACCCATTGCTCCCAGTTTGCCATGAATAGATTTGCAAAACTGGGCGCAAAACAAGTTCCCATCGCAGTCCCTTGTCGTTGTCTTTAATAGACCTCATTAAAGATGAAAAAATTGTTTTCCAGACAAAACAACATCATTTTTAGAATCATTTCAGTGTGGTCTCGAAAGGAAATAGAACGCTTCTTTAGAAACCGACAACAAGCATCAATGCCATCCATGTGCCGAATAGAGGTGTATAGACTGCATACATCAAGAGAAATAAGAAGATAACTTTCCTGCCACACAAAGTTCTTAATCTTATTAATGAAGTCTCTACTGTCCCTGAGGTAAGTGGGTATACCCTCAACAAAGGGACGCAGAAAAAAATCGATGTACTTGGAAGTGGTCTCTAGAAGGGAGCCCATTGAAGAAACTATTGGCCTCCCCGGGGGTGTATCTGCATTCTTGGGCAATTTAGGCAAAAGATATAACACTGCCACTTTGGGATTCCTATTCAGCAGAAACGAGTACTCATTCCACTCTAATAAACCCTCCGATTGCCAATCCTTCAACATCTTATGGTAAGTTGAGTTAGTTTTCTCAATCATATCAATGCAAGATTGTTCTCCTGCCTTCGTACATTGATCCACCCAGGCCAGAAGGTTTTTTTTACATGACAGAAACACATTTTTAAATCTGCAGCATCTCCTTCGGCTGATGGAAGACAATACTAAGGTAATTACATACTAATGCATACTAATGCAGCGGGAGCACTGCCCCAATGAACTCTTAAGTGGCACCCTGACACCTTCAGGTAGCTGTGAGTAAACGTTTACCACACCGATGAAAACCAGGAGCCAATATGTTTATGGAAGAGGGCTGCGTAGCCCCCTCTTCAGGCCACTTAAGGCCCCGGGACCCCATCCCCGGGGCTGGCCCTCTTCGTTGGGGACCATGGGGGGGCCCCCAATCCCCCCACGGTCCCAGCGGCTCCCTGCTTCCTGCGGGAGCCGGCATTGCTTTTCCACATGGGGGAGCAGCTAACATGCTGCTCCCCATATGGAAAAGCAATCAGCTTTGCTTCATTGACGCGAGAGCAGGTTTCCCTGCTCTAGCTTCAATGAAGCAAAGCAGTTTGCAATGGCAGGGTGGGAGCCGCGAGGCTTCTGCCATTGCAAACAGCAGTGTCCCGGGGTGGGCACCCCGGGACGCTGCCAGGAGCCGGCCCTGGAGGGGGGCCGGGCAGCCCCCTCCCACCTTTTCCAATGCGCCGGGGGTAGTGGTCCCCGGGGCTGGCGGGTCCATAACGGACCCCCAAATTAAAAACATAGTTCCCCCTGGGATGTGGCAGTCCCCGGGCATGTGGGGGGGCTCAAGCAGAGGTTGATTTATTTTTTTTAAAAGCCCCGGGGGTGGCAGACCCCAGGGCAGTGGGGCGCCATGTGCCCCCGCTACATAACCATTAATTTTAAGCCCAAGGGGGGTGTCGGTCCCCAGGGCTGGAGGGGGCTTTGAGCCCCCCATATTTAATGTCATAAAGCCCTGGGGAGTGCCGGTCCCTGGGACTTAGGGGGGCCTTTGAGCCCCCCACCCATGCTTTGTAAAGCGGGCTGGGGGGCTGAGACCCCACTCCACATATTTCACAAAAGCCCCGGGGGGTGGCGGTCCCCAGGGATGCCCATTTCTATGATATATTGCCCCCGGGACTTTGTCCCCCGGGGGCTAATTATAAATAAAGCGTAGGAATCTTTGCTTTGTTTGTTTTTTTTTAGCAGCGGGATGCGCAGATCCTACTTGCATCCTGCAATTCTTTGGGGCCTTGTGGGACCCCCTGAGCAGACCTAGGGGGTCAGGGTGTGTCTACCCTGCCCCCTTTGCGTGTTTTGCGCGTCTGTTTTCTGATTCTTCTGAAGAACCAAGGCACAAGATGGCTGCCAACACTTCCTGGTTTGAAGTGTTGACAGCCAATTAGCATAAAGATTGTGCACGGGAGGATCCGCAGCCCTAGTTATACATGTACTTTTAATTGGGATTTTCTCAGCAACTACTGAACGGATTAACACCATTTCAGCAAAAGGCATGAGTCTGAACTAAGGACTACCTCTTCGCCAAATTTGGTGTAATTCCACTCAGTAGTTCGGGCTTTAGCGGCGATGGACCGTTTCTATGTGAAATTGCATGGGAAAAACACGTTTTGGGACCCCCCTTTTTTCTCTGCCCCCGGTTGGGGAATCGCCCCGAGACTTTCAGGATAGTAGCGGACCGGAGCTGGCCATTAGTTTTAAAGATGTCCCGAAGATTTGTCAACCGGCGCTAAAGTTATTCCAAATAGAATGTTGCAGATTTCCAATGGAAAATAGGTCCTAACTATAACTATCTACTGGTGACCGCCAGTTGAATATTTTTTTCCCCTGCACTTCTTACTTGGCTCCGGACATGGGATGCTGGGATTTGCAGTTCCTCGAGGCTTCGAGGAGTGCCACAGGTGTGCTGTACCATTACGGGGGCGGGGCGGACATTCATCCAATCCGTGCGAAGCAGGACACTGATAGTGAGGCCAAAGCCACTTTGACTGTTGCTGATAACATCAAGGGCGCTGATGAAGGCTAGATGCCGAAATGCATTCGCTCGTTAAGATGTGTCTTTAATAAATTTCCTCCATGGTGTCTCCCACTGCTGGCCTCTGCCTTTTCTTCGAGAAGGTTGCTTTTGGATATATATATATATATATATATATATATATATATATATATATATATATATATATATATATATATATATATATATATATATATATATATATATATATATACCAACAACGTTACTCCTGCTGGAAATCCTTTGCCTTGCAAGGGTTGGCTGGTAAGCGGCGGAGCAGCCGGAAATAAACATCCACAAAAGAACGGCGTACCTTCGAGCACTTAGTTTGCGTAAAAAACACAGGGAGTCGGGTTCTTTAAGCCAGAATTGCGAGGTTTATTCGAGTCATAAACCTTGTGACGCGTTTCGCGCTCCACAGAGCGCCTGTTCACACAAAGTTTGTGTATTGAGTACGTGCTTATAAAGAAACATAGAAAAAAGTAGAAAAAACAACACATGTTCAGTTCATACTCATTGAAAGAGGACTATGTTTTTCATTGCCATCTTGGGACGGTTCACAACACTTATAAACATCAACGGCGTACATATTTCATCTAAAGTCAATACTTTGTGAAATTCATAGTGATATTTATCAAAATCCAACTCCTGTTGTGTATCATTAATTTGGAGTTTATCAGTACCTATGCTTTGAACCCGGACTGGCCTGTTATACAGTGTGTAAGGAGCTTGTGCTCAGCGTCGAGCATTGCGGGAAACGCAGTCTATTTCATGTTCGGTGAGCCCGAGTATTTTTAAGGTGCAAATTGTGCAATTGAATTGCAAGACCGCTATCAAACAATGTCAATGGTCAAAGTGAATTTGTCTGCCCTCCATATAGATAATAGCAAAGTGAAATCTCGTCTATGAGTATTTTGTGCGCTATAATGAGGCGAGTCGACACAGTGGGTTGGATAATGTCTGGTTAGTGCCTGTGACCCAGAAACTCAATTCACTTGTGTGTAGAACAGAATGTCGGGCAGCGAGGGCTGTATATGAAGAATAGTACATGTTGCAACACTAACTGCTTTCGGGTCTACTCTCTCTGCGCTCGTAATTGAAAGGATCTTCATCCGCGTGTAGAACGCTGTCTCTAGATATCGCTAGCAACTACTGAATGGATATACACCATTTAAACAAAATCACAATCTGTGAACCGAACTCTACCTCTCTGCCAAATTTAGTGTAATTCTGTTCAGCCGTTCAGGCTGTAGCCATGGCTAAAGGTCCCTATGGAACATTGCATGGGGAAAACACGTTTTGGGACCCCCCTTTTTTCTCGGCCCCCACTTGATGAATTACCCCCAAACTTCCAGGGAAGGAGTGGAACTGAGCAGACCATTTTCTTGGAGAAATTTGCGAAGATTCGTCCACCGGTGCAAAAGTTATTCCAAATAGAATGTTGTGGATTTCCTATGGAAAGTAGGTCCTAACTATAACTACCTACAGGCGACAGTAGGTAATATATATATGTGTATATATATATATATATATATATATATATATATATATATATATATATACATATATATACATATATATTACCTACTGGCTATCGCCAGTAGGTATATATAGTTAGGATTTTTTCCCTATGGCATTTTTGAAAATTCTATGTCTAATAACTTTGGCGTTTGTGGACGGAATCGGCTGAAATTTTCAGGAAAATGGCACATTTTGTTTCTGAGCAGCCCTTGAAAATTTGGGGGGGTTTTGTCGAGGGGGGGCCGAGAAAAAAGGGGGGTCCCAAAACACGTTTTTCCCATGTTAATTTCCATAGGGCGGTTGGACTCACTTTTAGCTCGAACGGCTGAATGGATTTGCACGAAACTTGGCAAAATTGTAGGGACTGTTAGCCCGATGTGCCTTTGCTAGGTCTCAATATATGTGCTCCAGTAGTTTTTGAGAAATTAACGTTTAAATCAAGATATATATCTGTAACAGCGCTCCAGGCTGCGCTCCGGTTCGCTTACTTTTCGCGAAACGGTACTTTGAGCGCAGAAAGCTGATTGGCTCTCCGGTGTCTGTCAACATTCTAAACAGTCCGGAGCGGCCGCCATCTTATCTCTCGGTAGGATCGAGAGAGAAGAAGAGGTGAAAAACGAAGGGGGAATTTAATGAAAGGGGGCAAGGTATACCCCTCTTGACCCCCTAGGAATGTTGTTGGGGTTATTAAAGGGTCCCGTGGGGAAAATAAAAAAAAAATGATTTTTCACGGAAGAAGCGCTTCACGGGCCGCGAACTGGGCCGCAAACTGGTAGCGAAACGGGAATTCGCCATTTTGTGCTTTTAGCGCGAATATCTCCAAAAGTTGGTAATAGGAGATAGCGATGTTAGGGACTGTTTCCAGTCGCTAACATCTTGGCACGCCCACTTTGCATGTCATTAGTGATAAGTATCACTGACATGCAAAACGGGGCCCAAGATGGTCGCTATCTCCTTTTAGCTGTCACTAACTGGTGTTAGCGACAGCTTGGTAATAGGGAGATAATTTTATCTCCACTTTCATGGCTTTTAAAGCCAAAAAAGCGGAGATAAACCCCCTTGATAATATGCCCCACGATTCCTTGGGGGTTTCAGCTGATAGGGCTTGGTATTGTGTTACGTGGTAATTTTTCCAGGAAACATCAGAGGGTCGATGCAGGTGTTCTAGAAGAGGTGATAAACCATTTAAGCCTCATGAACAAGCGCATGGTCTTTTAAAGATTTGTGAAGTACTCGGGGCGGCGGTGTGTGTGTGCCCTCTTTCAGGAGCGGGCGGGGGGGCACTGCCAGCAACTTGCCAGGTCAGGTAGTGTTCAACACGTGCATCACCCTTTCTCTGCCTGCTATTGCGCTCCATGCTTCGGAAAGGTAAGAAAAAGAACGTGCATTTGAGTTTGAAATGTCCGATCCTGTAGCAGTACACTTGCAAAGCCCACACATGACAATAACCCGATTCAAGGCCCCACTCACCCGTTTTAAATTTTTTTTATAACACTCCAACAAAGTAACATTATAAAACTTTATTAACTTTTAAATATAATGAACGGAACAAAAACATTTAAACATTTTTCACCCAAAAAAGCAACAATGGTCAGAAGCTGTCTTTTGTGCGAATAGTCCCAAGGCAGCACAACGTGCAGAGTTCTGGACGGCACCCAGGTGATGTCGCCTGGGTGCCGCACTGGTTTTGGAATCCTACAATGCTGCTCCGAAAATTGGCGTGGGGCGTCCCGGGTGGTGCGGGGGGAGGCCTCGTCAGTAGCGGTCTGTTGTGCGAATAGTCCCAAGGCAGCAGAACGCGCTGAGATGTTGATGGCACCCAGGTGATGTCCAGTAAACTGCCGCACTGGTTTTGGTATCCTACAATGCTGCTCCGAAAATTGGCGTGGTTCGGCCCGGGGGGGGGGCGTGGGGGAGGCGGCGTGAACGGGCCTCCCCAGGTGGCGGCCATCCAGCTGAGTTGCGCCCGCTCTTGCGGCTACAGCGTCTCGCTCACCATGTTGTTGAGTTGCTCCCACTCTTGCAGTGCAGCGATAGGCGGCTGCCACATGACTCTTAAAATGGCGGCCGGCTCTTCGGTTTTGGGCCTGGTCCACTGAAATGGCCCTGGGACACCTTGGAACTCGGACGCTTGCCTGCTAGGGCTTGGGCTCCATTCTCGAAAAGCGTCCCCTCAGCCGTGAAGATTCTACAAAAGTCTTGGGGGCCCCCGACTCCCGCAGGCTTCCGGTGGGGAGCGGCTGCCATGATTGCTCGCGGAATGACCACGACGGAGCCACGAGATGGTGGTGCTCTCATGCTGACGCCAGCTTCAGTCTGAATGATCCAGAAACAAGGTGGGGCTTTCATCGTTTGGGAAAAAAAAATGTTCTAAACCAATGAAAAGTGTTATTTTAGGTCATATGACCAAGCCTTCCATCTTTAGGAAACCAAAAGTAAAATGAACCAATGAAAAGTTTTATAAACAAGTCACATGACCTGTTATGCGGCATAGGGCTACAAAAAGCGTAGTAAATCCGTTGGCACGTGAGGCGGCGTCAGTAGCGGACCGATGTGCGAATAGGCCGAAGGCAGCACAACGCGTCGAGATCCGGATGGCACCGAGGTGGTGTCCAGCAAATTGCCGCACTGGTGTGGCCATCCTACAATGCTGCGCCGAAAGACGGCGTGTCCAGCTGAGTTGCGGTCACTCTTGCGGTACAGTGAATCGAACGCGCCGAGATCCGGATGGCACCGAGGTGGTGTCCAGCAAATTGCCGCACTGGTGTGGCCATCCTACAATGCTGCGCCGAAAGACGGCATGTCCAGCTGAGTTGCGGTCACTCTTGCGGTACAGTGACTCGAACACGCCGAGATCCGGATGGCACCGAGGTGGTGTCCAGCAAATTGCCGCACTGGTGTGGCCATCCTACAATGCTGCGCCGAACGTCGGCGTGGGATGCCCCGTTGGCTTATGAGGTGATGTCAGTAGTGGACCGATGTGTAAATAGGTCGGAACCAGCACAAGGCGCCAAGATCCGAATGGCAAGTTCTGGATGTTGAGTGCCATAGTTGAGAGTTCTGAGCAGTGCTTGTAAGACTATCTGAAGTTTATTATAAGAATCAGACTAAGTTGAAGACTGTCTGAAGCTTATTTGCACCTTTTGCAGCTTCACTATTGCCCACGGTGGTGTCCAGCAAATTGCTGCACTGGTGTGGACATCCTACAATGCTGCGCCGAAAGACGGCGTGTTCAGCTGAGTTCCGGTCACTCTTGCGGTACAGTGACTCGAACGCGCCGAGATCCGGATGGCACCGAGGTGGTGTCCAGCAAGTTGCCGCACTGGTATGGCCATCCTACAATGCTGCGCCGAAAGACGGCGTGACCAGCTGAGTTCCGGTCTCTCTTGCGGTACAGTGATTCGAACGCGCCGAGATCCGGATGGCACCGAGGTCGTGTCCAGCAAGTTGCCGCACTGGTGTGGCCATCCTACAATGCTGCGCCGAAAGTCAGTGTGGGGTGCCCCGTTGGCTTATGAGGTGATGTCAGTAGTGGACCGATGTGTGAATAGGTCGGAACCAGCACAAGGCGCCCTGCACTGTTGAGCTTTTTTCAATGCCTGTTTTTTGTTGTTTCCCCTCCATCAAAAACAAAAAAAAAATATAAAACTGTGCAAAAATACAAAGAAATGTTTAGAAAAGCAGTGCTTGTAAGACTGTCTGAAGCTCTTTTGCACCTGCTGCAGCTTCACTATTGCCCTGGTGTGGCCAAAGATCGCCCATGACATAGGCGGCCGGCTCCCGAGGTCTGGCGGAACTTTTTTCCTTTTCCTTTCTGCTTGTCCCACAATCCGTTTCACCTGAAGACACGACCAGGTTCCTGAATGTGTGCAGGGGGACGCTATTGATTGAATGAAAATGGCGACTTGACACAAAGCTGACTCAAGCGTTGCTGTTGATGCTATACAGACAAAAATTGGTTTTCAGTTTGTACATTCTTCAGGATTTTTTTTTCCATCCAAGGCTGATTGAGAGTTTGTAGAACAATGGCTTCAGATTTTCCACATATTACTCTTCAACATTCTTCCTAAATGTAACAATGTGAGACTCACTAGGAGAACGGCTGTTTATCTTTCCTTTCAAAATGCTGCCAACAATATTTTCTGAATGGAAGACACCATCTTGTAGCATAAAGGGCCGAAAGGGGTTCTGGTCTGGCCGATTGTTGGTGGAGACATTTTGACTATATCTTGGACCTGCCCGGCCTCGCCCAAAATGGCGCCGGTATAAATGGGACTCGTAACTCCTTGCCCGCAAATGTATATCTAGAAAATTTTATTGTAAGTGGCCCTGTGTTATTTTAATTACAAAATGTACGTCCACCGATTCCGAAACTGTTAGACACCTTAGTTCTTGTAACCTAATGGCCCGCTCGTTACGTTCCTCTACAGTGTAAATGTCTCCTCATCATATACGATTTCAGTTTGCTCCGTGGCCGGCCCACGTGGTTATACTTATAGGCCCGTATTTGTATACTGACATTTTCACAATAAAGGTTTTTAAAACAAAACACGGTAGTAGTATTTAGATTGGTAAAGTTTTTACTTTTAGTCACTGTTTTCGAATCAGTAAAAGGCAAGTGAAATAAAGCAGTCCAATTACATGACGGATAAAAGGTATAATACGTAGGAACGCAGTAAAGATAAATGGTCAAGGGCAGTTGTGTTTTCCACTCCTGCAACATAAAGTGATCGATAAGAATCTGATAATCAGGCGTATCGGCGACTAAGACAGCAGGCCGAGTCTCTTTTACTCAACGGCTCCGTCATGGAACGAAGAAACGCCCTTTTTCTCGAAAAAGGAATATATTTTACTTGCAGGACAGTTGTAAATTTTCCGGGAAAGTACATTAGCCTGGAATATTATAACATATATGTTTAAAAAAAAAAGTTCGAAATCAATAAAAAGCGTATTTTTTAGGTCATATGACCAAGCTTTTCATTATTAAAATAACAAAAGTAAAATGAACCAATAAAAAGTTTTATTAACAAGTCACATGACCTGTTATGCTTACGTTACGCGCTGCGCGCCGCGCCCCGGATCACTTCCGGGTGCGCTAACGCGGCGTGTCATATAACGCATTACGCGACAACGTAGGTCAAGAATATAGTCAAAATGTCTCCACCAACCAGCGTTCGGAACACAACCCCTTTCAGCAGTCCAAAAAGTTCTGTTAAATGACAACAGAGGGGACAGGCAACAAGAACCATCAGTCAAAGAGGGGAGGGCAAGTTCTTCTCTTCCGGGTCATGTTGGGGCGCTACCGGAACTGATCGAATTGGTAGACTACAGTGTTTCTGGATGTTTCAGACTAAAGCTGGCGTCAGCATGAGAGCACTACCATCTCGTAGCTCCGTCGTGGCCATTTCACGAGCAGACATGGCAGCCACTCCCCACCAGAAGCCTGCGGGAGTCGGGGGCCCCCAAGACTTTTGTAGAATCTTCAAGGCTGAGGGGACGCTTTCGAGAATGGGACCCAAGCCCTATCAGGGAAGCGTCCGAGTTCCAAGGTGTCCCAGGGCCATTTTAGTGGACCAGGCCTAAAACCGAAGAGCCGGCCGCCATTTTGAGAGTCCTGTGGCAGCCGCCTATCGCTGCACCGCAAGAGCGGGAGCAACTTAACTACATGGTGAGCGAGACGCTGTAGTCGCAAGAGCGGGCGGTAAACAGCTGAATGGCGGAAGAGGCACAGTGTAGCAAAAGCGGGCGGAATGGCAACTAAAACGGTAAAGGGGCGTCCCACTACAGCGTGTCTTCAGGTCAAACGGATTGTGGGACAAAGTCCAGAATAGAAGAGTCATCAAAAGGCAAAAAGTTCCGCCGGACCCCGGGAGCCGGCCGCCTATGTCGGGGGCGATCTCAGGCTACACCAGTGCTATAAGACTTGGGGAGGGGGTCGGAGCCAAGCGTCTTCTCCGAGTCCGTGCCATCACACCGCCCCTCGGGGGCCTCCGTCAAGCGGTTTAGGGAGGTACCATATAACATTGTTTTCAAATGCAGTCAGGTCCACAAACGACCCTCACTTACTTTGAGAATAGTGAAGCTGCAGTAGGTGGAAATAAGCTTCAGACAGTCTTACAAGCACTGCTTTTGTAAACATTTTTTGATTTTTTTGTATTTTTGCACAGTTTTATATTTTTTTTTTGTTTTTGATGGAGGGGAAACAACAAAGCACAGGCATTGAAAAAGGCTCAAACTCAGAACTCTGAACTATGGCACCCAACATCCAGGACTTTCCATCCGGATCTTGGCGCCTTGTGCTACTTCCGACCTATTCACACATCGGTCCACTACTGACATCATCTTATAAACCAACGTTATGTAAATAGTTATTTAATAAAATGTTTTACCCTGTTTCTTTGCTGGTGTGTTGTCTATATTTTTAATATTTGCATAGGGTTTGTCGTTATTTTGGGCGGGGTGGGTGACGGAGTCGAGCTGTCTTGCAGCCCTCATGGTGTGGAGCTAAGTTCATCTCACTATTTTCGTATTTCTCATGAAGGGTTGTTCCTAATATTTCTATTTTAGCGAGGTCAAAAAGAGATCCAATTAGTGGCCTACTGATTTTGCTCGATTACTTTTATTTTTTTACACGATTTTTCACTATCTGCAAAGACTAAACAGAGTATTGCGACTTTGTGCTTGTTTGTAAATAGAGAATGAACCAAAGAGAATCAATTGTAAAACAGTAAATGCTTGGATAACAATCAATCAAATGGAGAGACAAGCAGGTACGACGGATTACAACGGGGGTAAAGGTCTGCGTTAACTACCGTTCACTATCTGCAAAGAGAGAGTACTACTAAGAGAAAAGAGGGGAGGGGGGGTGCAGCGTTCAAAGCACATCAGCGTGCATAAATACGAAAATATTTTTATCTATCACGTACTTGACATTTTAAAGCTTTTCATATTTGCTATTAAAAAACCATTGAAATTCACTGAAAAAACCATAGGTTATAGTCGATATATAGTTAGGAATTTGCATTTACAAAACCTTGAAAATTCAATGAAAAAACCATTGGTTTTAGGCCATATATAGTTAGGGATTTGCATTTACAAAACCTTATTTTACTCGCATAAAACCATTGAAATTCCATATATAGTTAGATGCGCTAACTATATATCGCGCACCCGCAATCCACTGCTGATGATGTCACATATTACATCATTCATGACATGGTCAGTGACATCACTGATGACATCACTGATGACAACTCAAATGACATCACTGATGACATCTCAAATGACATCACTGATGACAACTCAAATGACATCACTGACAACATCACATATGACATCATTCATGTGTTAATACGATGAACGTCTACAGACTCTGATATATCCTTAGATGCACTCAGTGAAAACAGACACTCACAGACTGTCACTCATCCATGGAGTTACTCATACACCTAGACAGTCATGCAAAGAATCAAACACACCTCCAATTCCTCAACTATACAGTTATACACACCTTACTTATTGAAACATATTCTAATACATATTTACTCTCTTATACAATCCTTGATACATGTTCACAATGATCCATACAGCCACTCACACATTCACTGGCTGTTATGCACAGTTATTTATATATGTTAACTCTCACATGTACTGTGTTTTACATATGTACTTACTTTGACATGTAGCACTGAGATATCCATTCACTCACCAATACACTCATGCACACAGTCAACCGCCCATATAGCTGTTTCCACATGCACTCTTGAACTCATACACCTAGTGAATCAACTGCTTACACATCTATGCACAGAGTCACACACCTCCCAGCCACCCACACACATACTCAGTCTCCCATACAAATACTTGAGCAACCAATCAATAACCCATATAGTTATTTATATAGCTACTGATCAACACATGCAGCAGGCAGTTTACAGAACAACAGATATAATGATACACAAATTAATACAGTTTAATCACTAACCCATGCACTCAGTGAGACATATTTAATCACTCCCTCATACAATCAGTCATGCACCTACTAAATCCTTCATCCAGACATTTATACATCCACTCATTCTTCAATATGTAAGACATATTTTAACTTTACAGAAACATACAGTCACTGGATGTTGTCATCAGTGATGTCATTTGAGTTGTCATCAGTGATGTCATCAGTGATGTCACTGACCATGTCATGAATGATGTAATATGTGACATCATCAGCAGTGGATTGCGGGTGCGCGATATATAGTTAGCGCATCTAACTATATATGGAATTTCAATGGTTTTATGCGAGTAAAATAAGGTTTTGTAAATGCAAATCCCTAACTATATATGGCCTAAAACCAATGGTTTTTTCATTGAATATATATATGTATATATATATATATATATATATATATATATATATATATATATATATATATATATATATATATATATATATATATATATATATATTATATGAACAAAGTTTCTCCCAATCCGAAAAACGGCACAGGCTACTTCTGGATGCTTCAAAGTGTTTTTATTAGAGGCACGAAATCAGCAGCTCCCTACCGACGCGTTTCGCCACTAAGGCTTGGTCACGGTGAATGTGATCAATGCAAAGTGCTATTTACATAGTAAAACATGGTGCATGGAAAAAGGACTACAGTTGATCCACCCCAACCTGTTTGAACCGCCATTTTGGAGTGGTGTGATTTAATAAACATACATTGTCACAATTTAACTTTTCCAACAATCTCCTTCAAAATAAATCTTGCCCCAGTGGGCTGAGATTAATTGAATTGTCAGTAAATTCATACAGGTGAGCTTGCCCATGCTTTCGTGCTCCCCGACCCAGTTTGGCCGCCATCTTGAAGTAGTATTAGCGTACCAACTTTGTTAATAATTTTTGTACATGATTAAATAATATCAAACAAACTAAATAAAGTTCAGTCTAGCCCTAGTGGGCTGATATGGTGTCCATGAATTCACTGTTGGTGATTATGTGAGTATCGCCCCAGTGGGCTAAACAATTGTGACAGTGTTGATTCAACAGTTCTATCTATTTGGCTTTTCTTCTTATTTGCAGTCTTGTTCTCCTATGTAAAAAGAAAATATGTGTTTTTAAAACCATTTATAACAAATTATGTACATGTTAAAATAAAAGATTGAAATATCAGTTCGATTATATTTGTATGTGTCAGAGGTGGACTGCCAGTTCTTCACTGCAATTCATCCCTACAGGGTGTAATGTCTCGAAATCTATAATGAACTTAGAGTCCGAGATTCTCAATTGGTGCAGTCTATCCCCCCCTCTCACATTTTCCTTGACTGCATCAAGTACCACATATTTCAGTAAGTTGTCATTTTGATTGTGGTGTGTCTTGAAATGCCGAGCAACCGGATACTGTTCGTTGTTATTTCTAATTGCTCGCTTGTATTCCAGTATTCTAATCTTAGCCCTGTGCTTGGTGCTTCCAATGTAGAGATTCCCACAGGGACAGATAAGACAGTAAACACAATATTCGGTATTGCAGTCAAAGGGACCCTTGGTGTTAAAATATCTGGAACTATTGGGTACTTTAACTTTGTTACAATTAGAGCTTCCCTTACATGCTTTACATTTCATACAGCATTCAAAACCAGTGAGACTCCTGTGTTGTACTGTTTTTTTGGATGTAACCATCTTCTTGCTCAAATCATCCTTCAAGGATCTCCCCTTACGATAAATAATCTGTGGATGTTCTTTCACATGTTTACTTTAAAAAGTATCAGTTGTCAAGATTGGCCAATTTTTTGTCAGTATTTTTCTCACTTTATAAGCTTGGCCTGAATATGTGGTAATGAACCTTACTGTTTCTTCTTCCTCACTAGTTGGTTTTTGTTTGGGGACTAGTAGATCAGTTCTTGCTACCTTATCAACCCTCTCAACAGCTTGTCGGATATTTTTTTCTGAATATCCTCTTTCTTTGAAACGGTCTATCATTACGTGTTTTTCCATTTCAAAGTCAATGCTGCTGCTGTTGTTTCTTTTGGCTCTTAGTAATTCCCCAAATGGGATGCTTTGGATAAGATTGTACGGATGAGCACTGGTGGCAAATAATAGGCTATTTCCGGCAGTCTCTTTTCTGTGGAGGCTAGTGACTAGTTTATTGTTTCTAACCCTCACTTCCGTGTCAAGAAAGATGACCTTCTCTTTGCTAATCTGTGAAGTTAATTTGAGGTTCATTTCATTGTTGTTAAGGTTAGCAATTTATTTCCTGGCACTTGTTTCATCTCCCTTCCAAATGCAGAAGATATCGTCTATGAACCGTGTCCATAGTATCATTCTTTCACCCTGGTCACCTTGGCTACTGGACACCTGCTCCTCCCACCAGCCCATGAATAAATTTGCGTAGCTGGGGGCGAAGCAAGTGCCCATCGCCGTCCCTTGTGTCTGCCTGTACAGCTGGTCATCAAAATAGAAAAAGTTATTAGTTAGGCAGTAGTGTGTCATATCAACCAACATCTCGGTATGTGTCGAAGTGTTGATTGATCTTGCCCTCAGGAAGTGCCTCATTGCAAGAATACCAGTTTCATGCTTAATGGAAGTGTATAAACTCGTAACATCCATGGTGATTAGAAGATAGTCTGGTTCCCAAGCTAGATCATGAATTAGGTTCAAGAAATGCATTGTGTCTGTAAGGTAAGCTGGTAGGGACATTACAAAAGGTCTCAGTTAATAGTCTATATACTTTGATGTTGTTTCCAACTGTGACCCCATAGAGGACACAATGGGTCTACCTGGTGGAACTAGTGGGTCTTTATGCAATTTTGGTAAAAGGTATAGGAACGGTGTTTTTGGATATTTACATCTCAATCCCAAATATTCACCCTTCTCCAAAGTACCACTGTCCTGCCAATTCAAAAGCATCTCATTGTATGTCGCTTGTGAAGTTTTTAGCTCTTCAACAGTTGCTTTGCAATAACATTGTGTATCTCCTAGCTGTTTGAGACCTTCAGATAGATATTCAGTTTTTCCCCATACCACCACATTCTAAGTTCATTATAGATTTCGAGACATTACACCCTGTAGGGATGAAATGCAGTGAAGAACTGGCAGTCCACCTCTGACACATACAAATATAATCGGTCTGATATTTCAATCTTTTGTTTTAACATGTACATAATTTGTTATAAATGGTTTTAAAAACACATATTTTCTTTTTACATAGGACAACAAGACTGCAAATAAGAAGAAAAGCCAAATAGATAGAACTGTTGAATCAACACTGTCACAATTGTTTAGCCCACTGGGGCGATACCCACATAATCACCAACAGTGAATTCATGGACACCATATCAGCCCACTAGGGCTAGACTGAACTTTATTTTGTTTGTTTGATATTATTTAATCATGTACAAAAATTATTAATAAAGTTGGTACGCTAATACTACTTCAAGATAACGGCCAAAATGGGTCGGGGAGCACGAAAGCATGGGCAAGCTAACCTGTATGAATTTACTGACAATTCAATTAATTTCAGCCCACTGGGGCAAGATTTATTTTGAAGGAGATTGTTGGAAAAGTTAAATTGTGACAATGTATGTTTATTAAATCACACCACTCCAAAATGGCGGCTCTAACAGGTCGGGGTGGATCAACTGTAGTCCTTTTTCCATGCACCTTGTTTTACTACGTAAATAGCACTTTGCATTGATCACATTCACTGTGACCAAGCCTTAGTGGCGAAACGCGTCGGTAGGGAGCTGCTGATTTCGTGCCTCTAATAAAAACACTTTGAAGCATCCAGAAGTAGCCTGTGCCGTTTTTCGGATTGGGAGAAACTTTGTTCATAAAATTAAGGGTGTTCGGCACCCACACAGGCTCGCCATGTTACGAGACGAGGAACAGCCGGGAAAGGTTGTTTGTTTATATATATAGCTTCCTTGGATTTCCCCTCTGTGGCTTCTGCTTTCTTTTGTGTGGAGAAAGGTGTGTCGCATCAATTTCACGTCGGCCAGAGACGTGCTTCAGAGGCCCCTGCTCCCTTAAGAGGCCCGGACTACACTGGCATCCTGCTTCTGGCAGTTTTGTGCATACCGAGTTATCGGTCAGTCTGGGAACGCCCGGGTGCTGGGAGAAAAAGCAGATGGTTTTGAGGCATTCCGCCTCATGCTGGGCGGCGAGCATTGTCTGGCTGTCCCCATTGAATTGGACTCTCGTGCATCAAGGTTGGAGCAGTTGGGGACCCAGGGACGCTGTGTTCACTGATCCGTAAAGCAGGAACATTTTGTTTTGAACTTTGCGCCATGTCCTGCCTCAAGCGCACCACTTGGCATGATTCCCCCCACCCACATCTTACCTGGGAGCCTCATCGTGCATTCTGGGTGCTGCAGTCCACGGAAGATCACGGACTTGCATCAGGTGTGCAAACGTCTTTGTTGGGGGTGGAGCTTGTTTGGGATCACCCAAATAAATGTCAGGACGTGCAAAGGCGCAAGGTTTCAGATCGTGACTGTTTGGGCGCTGAAGAAGGCATTTACATGCCGAAATGCATTCGCCACAGCCAGTGAATAAAGTAGCTTCCTTGGATTTCCCCTCTGTGGCTTCTGCTTTCTTTTGTGTGGAGAAAGGTGTGTCGCATATATATATATATATATATATATATATATATTCACTGAAAAAACCATAGGTTATAGACCATATATAGTTAGGAAGTAGCATTTACAAAACCTTAATTTACTCGCACAAAACCATAGAAATTCGCATATATAGTTAGTTGCAATAACTATATATCGCGCACCCGCAATCCACTGCTGATAATGTCACATATTACATCATTCATGACATGGTCAGTGACATCACTGATGACATCACTGATGACATCATCCAGTGACTGTATGTTTCTGTAAAGTTAAAATATGTCTTACATATTGAAGAATGAGTGGATGTATAAGTGTCTGGATGAAGGATTTAGTAGGTGCATGACTGACTGTATGAGTGAGTGATTAAATGTGTCTCACTGAGTGCATGGGTTAGTGACTAAACTGTCTTAATTTGTGCATCCTTATATCTGTTGTTCTGTAAACTGCTGCATGTGTTGATCAGTAGCTATATGAGTAACTATATGGGTTATTGATTGGTTGCCCAAGTATTTGTATGGGAGAGTGAGTGTGTGTGTGTGGGTGTCTGGGAGGTGTGTGACTCTGTGCATAGATGTGTGAGCAGTTGATTCACTAGATGTATAGGTTCAAAACTGCATGTGGAAACAGCTGTATGGGTGGTTGACTGTGTGCATGAGTGTATTGGTGAGTGAATGGATATCTCAGTGCTACATGTCAAAGTAAGTACATATGTAAAACACAGTACATGTGAGAGTTCACATATATAAATTACTGTGTATAAGAGCTAGTGAATGTGTGAGTGGCTGCATGGATCATTGAAAACTTGTATCAGTGATTGTATAAGAGAGTAAATATGTGTTAGAATATGTTTGAATAAGTAAGGTGTGTATAACTGTATAGTTGAGCAAATGGAGGTGTGATTGATTCTTTGCATGACTGACTAGGTGTGTGAGTAACTCCATGGATGAGTGACAGTATGTAAGTGTCTGTTTACACTGAGTGTATCTAAGGTTATATTAGAGTCTGAAGAGGTTCATCGTATTATCACATGAATGATGTCGTCAGTGATGTGATCAGTAATGTCAAATGAGATGTCATCAGTGATGTTATCAGTGATATCATTTGAGATGTCATCAGTGATGTCATCAGTGATGTCATTTGAGATGTCATCAGTGATGTCATCAGTGATGTCATTTGAGATGTCATCAGTGATGTCATCAGTGATGTCACTGACCATGTCATGAATGATGTAATATGTGACATCATCAGGAGTGGATTGCGGGTGCGAGATATATAGTTATTGCAACTAACTATATATGCGAATTTCTCTGGTTTTGTGCAAGTAAATTAAGGTTTTGTAAATGCTAATTCCTAACTATATATGGTCTATAACCTATGCTTTTTTCAATGAATTTTCAAGGTTTTGTAAATGCTAATTCCTAACTATATATGGTCTATAACCTATGGTTTTTTCAGTGAATTTCAATGGTTTTTTAATAGCAAATACCAAAAGCTGTCAAATGTCAAGTACGTGATAGGTAAAAATATTTTCGTGTTTATGCACGCTGATGTGCTTTGAACGCTGCCCCTCCTCCCCCCCCTCTTTTCTCTTAGGAGTACTCTCTCTTTGCAGATAGTGAAGGTTAGTTAACGCAGGCCTTTACCCCCGTTGTAATCCGTCGTGCCTGCTGCCCTCTCTATTGATTGTTATCCAAGCATTTACTGTTTTAGAATTGGTTCTCTTTGGTTCATTCTCTATTTACAAACAAGCACAGAATCGCAATACTCTGTTTAGTCTTTGCAGATAGTGAAAAATCGTTTAAAAAAACAAAAGGAATCGAGCAAAATCAGTAGGCCACTAATGGGATCTCTTTTTGACCTCGCTAAAATAGAAACATTAAGAACAACCCCTCATGAGAAATACGAAACTAGTGAGATGAACTTAGCTCCACACCATGATGGCTGCAAGACAACTCGGCTCCGCCACCCACCCCACCCAAAATAACGACAAACCCTATGCAAATATTATAAATATATACAACACACCAGCAAAGCAACAGGGTAAAACATTTTATTAAATAACTATTTACATAACTATTTTATACTTTTTGTTGCCCGATCCGGCTAGCTCAATCGATCGAGCATGAGACTCATGCACTCTGATCTCCTTGGCCTCAGTCAAGCATTAATAGTAAGATTTTCATACATGAGTGTACTTTTTGCCTTTTGGTGACTCTTCCATTCTGAACATTGTCCCACAATCCGTTTGACCTGAAACGATTACACAAATAAAACATTTGTGAGTTTTAAATTTCCGGAGAAGTATAATTCACCAATACCTTTCTCTGTAGATCTTTTTCCATTAACAATCCCAGTTCCATCACCCGCCCAGGATATCACTACTGTTAGTTGTCATTGTTGCTTCTGTTTTAATAAAAAAAAATGTAAGGTGTTTACTGTTTTTGTTGCGATGTATATATTTATAAGTTATTAAAGTGTTATAATCCTACTAATTTTTTATCGATTATTGCTCTTTGAGATATTCCCTGTCTACAAACAGAGAAGAATAGGAATATTCTGTCTCCCTTTGCAGATAGTGAAGGATAGGTAATGCGGACTTTTGTCCCCCGTTGTAATCCGTCATGCCTGTTTTTCTCCCCACTGATTGATTGATTGGCTGGACATTTATTGTTCAAGGAATAGTTCTCTCGAGGTATTCTCTATTTGCAAATAACGTGGAATAGAAATATTCTGTCTAGTCTTTGCAAGTAGTGAAGGGTGGGTAATGCGGACCTTTGTCCCCGTTGTAATCTGTCATGCCCATCTACTCCCCACTGATTGAGAAACTAGTTCCACCCGGACCATTTATTAGAGGTACATCATCTGGCTCAACCGGAGAGTACCCCTAATAAAGAAGACATATGTAAAATACGAAGTAATCACTGTATCCTGTTAAACAGAAACTTTAGCATGAAACACACTTGAAAAGGAATGGAAAGAAATCGAACAAAATCAGTAGGCCACTGATGAGTTTTTGACTTCGCTAGAAATAAGAAACATGAAAGTAGTGAAAGAAGCCAAGCTTGACGTTACTGCAGCCACGAGGTAGCTAGGCTCCGCCACCCCCCCACTGCTCCAAGCATGTCTGTCCCACCGCCCGCCACGCCCAATAACGGTAACATGAAATAGATACAAATCAGCAGATACCTACCCCCATTCCGGAAACTCCCAAAGTGCAACAGGTTCGCGGCTACGCCCATCCGGAAGACGAGGCCTTCGGCACGTGTAGGGCGGGTCCTGCTGGCAGCCGTCGGCCGGGGAGGTCATCGCCTAAGGTGGGCCAGGAGAAGAGCCGAGGCCGACGGGATTCTTCTTCTTTCTAAAATAATGGCTGCGACAACGGGGGGGATGTCTTGCACATGCCACCGACCCCCCGCCCTCTTATCGCCTGGTCCGGACATCACGGATATCAACGCCAGATGTCGGCGTGGGGTGCGCTGGGAGGGAGAGGCGGCGCGAACGTGCCTCTCCCACCCCCACAGGTGGGGGCCCCTCAGCTGCACCCCCAATGCTCCACTCACCCAACAAAAGGGTCGTCGCATAAGGTGGACCAGGAGAGGAGCCGAGGCCGACGGTATCTTCTTCTTTTTTCAATAATGGCTGCGACAACACTGGGGGGGGGATGTCTTGCACATGCCACCGACCCCCCCCCCTCCCCTCGTATCTCCTGGTCTGGCCCCGGTTTGGTATGAGCTCCCCGTTCGGTCCTGAAGCGGCGCCCTGCAGGCCACGGGGGGATGTCTTGCCTCTGCCTCCGACCCCACCCCTCTTATCGCCTGGTCCGGACATCACGGATATCAATGCCAGGTGTCGGCGTGGGGTGCGCTGGGAGGGAGAGGCGGCGCGAACGAGCCTCTCCCACCCCCCCAGGTGGGAGCCCCTCAGCTGCAACCCCAACGCTCCACTCACCCGACAAGGGTTCCTCCACTCTTGTGATGCAGCGGCGCTCCACTCACCCGACAAAAGGTCTCGTCCACTATTGCGAGGCAATGATGCTCCGCTCACCCAGCGGGGGTCTCGTCCACTGTTGCGGTGCAACGGCGCTTCTGAGTTCAACTAGAAAATGAGTCCTGCATCCAGAAACGTTCTCCTCAACTTTGAAGATTCTATAAGAGCCACGGGGGCCCCCGACCCCCGCAGACACCCCCGATGGGGAATGACTGCCTTGATCACCCACGGAACGACCACGATGTAGCCGCGGGACGTCGGCGCGCTCATGCCGGCGCCGGCCTCAGTCTTGAAATGACCAAAATCCTGCAAGACTACCAACTTGATCAGTTCCGGTGGGACACCAGTATGACCCGGTAGGAGAGATTGTTGCCTCCCACCCCACTTTGACTGATGCTTCATGTCGGCAGTCCCCTCTGCTACCCTTCAACGAAAACTTTTGGACTGCCGAAAGAGGTCCCGGTCCAACCACGAGTTGGTGGAGACATTTTGACTATACTTGGACCTTCCTGACCTCACCCAAAATGGCGCTGGTACAAATGAAAATCTCAATTCCTTGTTGTGCCCCGATTGCTCAGCCTTGATATCATGAGATATGTATGCAGTTTTTAGCACAGGAATTGATATGGGATAAGACTGATTATATGTTCGGACAATGAATTGATCCAGGATGGGTATCGATTATACGTTCGAACAATGAATTGACATGGGACGGGTACTGATTACACGTTTGAACAATGAGTTGATATTAAGTTCTAATGCATCATTGATTACTGTATTTATTATTGAAGGTTCGAATTGTCGACACTTTTGGTACTTGCTCACAATGAATTATCGATATGATTTTGTTGCACTTGTCGCACTTTTTACTATGAAATCAACGACCATTGACTCTCTGTTATGTTTTCCACAAATAAATACCCCCCCTCCATTTACAGTTCCAGCCTGCTCCGTGGCCGGCCCACGGGGTTGTAGGCCCGTATTTGGGCACCAACATTTTTATTAAAGGTTTTTGAAAAAGCAAACGCAGTTGTACCGCGTAGATTGGTACGTTTCGAATAAATGGCCACTGTTTCCGATTTATTATTATTTTTTTTTTAAAAAGCAGGTGAAATGAAGCAGCTCAATTAGTTAAGGGTTAAAAAGTATAGTACGCAGAAACATTGAAAATATGAATGGTCCAGGTTTGTTGTATGTGTTTTCCATTTTTGTACAGCATAAAGCAATCGATAAAGATCCTGGTATTTAGCCTCTACTTTATATGCTACCTGTATCAGGGAAGTTGTTTTAAATGCCCCTAAGCCACCCCGAAGGAATGTCACCTGGCCCCCCTAGTATGAACGCAAACGACCCCGTACCACTGTAGGTTATCTCTCTTCCTCAAAAATGACAAAAATTACTTTCTAGGACGTTTTGGACATTGATGATTTTCATATGATCTATTTATTAAAGTAATACTCATCTCTCCGCATGAAATTAATTTTCCACATGCTACACAAGTCAATCTCATCTGCCCAAAGTTCTTTTGCAGATTTGGGACCGTTTCCCTTGCATCTGACTCACTTATTGCTAAGTCATTGGTGGATGTTTTTGCCGGTCGGGGGTTATCCACCAAATCTCGAAGTTGTGCTTTAGAATAATTAAGAGGGTGCCACCTCTCCATGTGCCGATGCATGGTATGATTACCATAGCTATATTTTTTTCGGTCCCTCTCAAGAGTTTTTTTTTTGCAGATGAGGCAGGTAACGATCCTGGCATTAACTTTCTTTTCATGAGAAGGAAAAGAAAAAAATTGCCAGATAAAATTCACTTTCACATGGGACGTTCTTGGCATTTCTTTCAGAAACTTTTACATCACTGTGTCATTTCTTTGTCTATCCTGGTTAAAGCAATATCATGTAAATAGTTGTTTAAAAAGTTTTTTTTAACGTGTTTACTTTGTTGGAGCGTTGTATATATTTATAAGTTATTAAAGTGTTATAATCCTACTACTTTGTTGGAGTACTATATATTTTTAATGTGACACATAATTGTGAAGACTTTGATGTACAAAAAGGCATCCCTGGAATCTTCCGCTTCAGGCTCGGTCCCACACACCCTTACAGTGAGAATCCCCTCCCCAATCACAATACAGGATCGTTATCAGATAGTAGGAACGCGTGTGGTGTGACGGATCTCATGAGGTGGGGGCCTTGATCTACTGTAACTCCTTTGAACAGGGGTGATTCTTTACAGTTGGGGCCATAAACTACATCCGCAGGGCTAGGTGATAGCCTGGGACCGGCCTGGACAATCAGACACAGAGGAAGAGGAGTGTCAGAGGGTGCGGTAGTGAATAGGGTGAAAGGGAGGTGTCGGGCGGGCACAGGGTGTGATACTCAGGGAAGAGCAGCGCAGATGGGGGGAGGTTTATGGCCCATGCATGAGAGAGAGAGCAGGGGTGACTAGTGCGTGGGGGAGATGCTTGCGAGGGTGGGGAGCAATGCTGAGGATCGGCGGCGTGCAGAGAGTGGGTCTGGTCAAGGAATCTAAAATGGCTGCCGTGCACGACAAAAGTGTGGCATTGGAAAAAAAGCAAGATGGCGCAGACAATGTTTATCAATACGGATTAATTTATAACAATTATTTTTAACAATATATTTACTTGCAATGTCAAAATGGCGGTCAACACTTCCTGATTTCCTTCAAATCGAACGTTAACAGAAGTCAAGCGGCAAAAAAAAAAAAAAACGCTCACGCGCAACCGCTGGAAGACAAGTATCAACATATATGAGCCTCCTCAACCACCCTCAGAAAACATAGGGGGTCAGGATACGTCTCCCATACCCCCTTATACCCAATACTCACATTGCTTTTCCTCCATCTTGTAATTTAATTAAATCGAAACACAAAATGGCGAATTCACGTTTCGCTACCAGTTTGCGACCCGGTTCGCGTACCGAGAAGCGCTTTTACCGCGAAAAATCAATTTTTTTTTATTTGCCCCACGGGACCCTTTAATAACCCCAACATCATTCCTAGGCGGTCAAGAGGAGTCTACCTTGCCCCCTTTCATTAAATTCCCCCTTTGTTTTTCTCCTCCTCTTGTCTCTCGATCCTACCGAGAGACAAGATGGCAGCCGCACCGGACTGTTTAGAATGTTGACAGACACCGGAGAGCCAATCAGCTTCGCTTCGCAAAGCTCCGTTACGCGAAAGGTAGGCGATCTGGAGCGCTATCCGGGACGCTGTCACAGATATATCTGTTTTTTTAAACGTTTATTTCTCAAAATCCACTGGAGCACATATATTGAGACCCAGTTCCATAGTTTCCATAGAGAAAAAATCCTAACTATATATACCTACTGGCGACCGCCAGTAGGTAATATAATATATATATATATATACATATAGATATATAAACAAGTCCACAATTACCCCAAGAGCGGGCGCACTGACTGTTCGGTATGCTCCAGGTTAGGAAAGCAAGGCACACTCGGCGTCAGCAGTGGCCTGACGGGTTTCGGGTCTTCCACCCATTCCTCATAGGCTGTCTGCTCCCAAATGACTGCTAACACACAGACCATCCAGTCTTTCTCCCCTATTAATTATCATCATACTCAGTCACAGGTGAATACCTTTATCAATGATGTATTATGGGGCTGGAAGTCAGTAAATCACACTCCTGTGGGCTGGTAGCAGTACATCAGGGAAAATATTAATATTGCAGGTGTGCTCCTTAAGGCTTTCCTCAATAGGCCATGTGCCAGTTAGTTCCGCTGCGCTGAAGAGCAGTCCAGCAGCGGTGCCGTTACAATCAACAGTGGTGCGTCCCATGGCCAGTCCACAATTATATTTATATATATATGTAAAGCTCCACTGCCAAAGACAGAAAAGACCAGCACTCCAGTTAGGTTTAATCTCAATACTGATTTATTTACGCAACAATTCAACAGACACGTTTCAGCCTTAGCTTTCATCAGTGTCGGCTGGCATCAGCAGGGCGGCCAATGATATTGACAAAACGTAGTCATCGAAGTAGGGGAAGGACTAATTTCGTTACAATTGCAATCACCATATTGGAATGTGCAAAGAAACAACAAAACGATTTCATACACTTTCTCCAGATATATGTAGCATTCGACTTAGATTCACCTGTTCCCTTGATTTTTAACCACTTCTGTTTCAAAAGGAAAAATTTCTGTCCCCCCCCTTCTTCTCACCCCCGACCCCACAGGTGTAGGGATCTTTAGCGCTGGGATACCTCAGGGTGACTACGCGCTCTATAAAAATTTTTAATAATAATAATAATAATTTGATAATTCATATTATGTAAATCTCTGCAACAACATGATTCCAATATTTACAAATTCTCATATTATTTAGAGAAACATTTGTTTGTATATATATATATATATATATATATATATATATATATATATATATATATATATATATATATATATATATATATATATATATATATATATATATATATATATATATATGCCACAAATGCCAAAATCATTTGTTGTGTATATATATATATATATATATGCAGGCAAAGCACGAAGACTGAAATCTGGAGCCCCAGACCAAGAAAACGACACGAGTCCCAGAATCAAGGCAAGTTCTTTAATTTCTTAAGGCAAAGGCAGCATACGAGACTGACGCGTTTCGGGCGGTTGCCCTTGTTCACAGTCACAGATTACCCCACATGCCTGGAATTTTTAAATTGCTAGTGCACACCATGTGATAGTAATAAACATAGAAGAGTTACTATTACGGTTTAGGTTGTACATCTTCGAGAGTATGGCTGCTATATTGAAAAATCCTCTTGTTTTGAATACACAAAAATCGATTTGTTAATTCATTTACAATGTGGATGATTTAACACAGGATTGTATCTGCATAAATGCATAATTATGGTCTAAAACAGTCTGTCTTATAAAGTGCAAAGTGCAAGGTGCTATATTGTGCAGATTGTAAATCTTTACATCTTGTGCAAAATAGGCATTTTTAGTTATAAAAGTATCAATACTTAAAAACTTTCAATACAAAATTAATTGTTATATCATAAAACTGTTTCAACTCTGCCTGCGATGTGTATTATATCTAATATATATATATATATATATATATATATATATATATATATATATATATATATATTACCTACTGGCGGTCGCCAGTAGGTAGTTATAGTTAGGATTTTTTTCAATGTTAAATCTGAAAATTCTATTTGGAATAACTTTGGCGCCGGTTGACGAATCTGCCTGAAAATTTCCTCAAAATGGCCTCGCGGCGTTCCGGTCCTTCCCTGAAAGTTTGGGGGGGATTCGTCAAGCGGGGGCCGAGATAAAAGGGGGGTCCCAAAACGCGTTTTCCCCATGTTAATTTCCATAGGGCGGTCGATTTCACTTTTAGCCCGAACGGCTGAATGGATTTCCACCAAACTTGGCAAAATTGTAGGGACTGGTAGCCCGATGTGCCTTTGCTATGTCTCAAGATATTTGCTCCAGTGGATTTTGAGTAATTAAGGTTCAAAAAAATATATATATCTATAGTCGCGCTCCGGTACGCGCACCGGTACGCGCACCGGGCGCTTACCGCGACTTGCGCGCAGAAAGCTGATTGGCTCTGGGGTGTCTGTAAACATTCTAAACAGTCCGGAGCGGCTGCCATCTTGTGTCTCGGTAGGATCGAGACACGAGAGGTGGCCAAAACAAAGAGGGAAATGACCATAAGGGGGCAGAGTAGACCCCCCTTGACCCCCTAGGTTTGATGTGGGGGCCATAAAAGGGCCCCGCGGAGCAAAAAAAAAAAAAAAAAAAATTTGATTTTCGCGGGGTGAGCGCCCGGTACGCGCACCGGTACGCGCACCGGTAAGCGTACCGGGGAGTGTACCATGAGGAAAAAGAATGACAGTTTTAAAAGTAGCTGTTTAAAAAAAGAAATGTTTTTTTTTTTTTTATACATACACATACATATATATATAAATGCATATGCATATATATATATGCATATATGTGTATATGTGTGCGTGTAGAGAGAGGTAGAGAGGTAGAGGTGTAGAGGTAGAGAGGTAGAGAGGTAGCGGTAGAGAGGTAGAGATTAGTAGAGAGAGAAGAAGAGAGAGGTAGAGAGGTAGAGAGTAGAGAGTGAGTAATAGAGAGTAGAGAGTGAGTAGTAGAGAGTAGTAGAGAGCAGTAGAGAGAGTAGCAGAGAGTGAGTAGTAGAGAGTAGTAGAGTGAATAGTAGAGTGAGTAGTAGAGAGTAGTAGAGAGTGAGTAGTAGAGAGTGAGTAGTAGACAGTAGTAGAGAGTAAGAAGTAGAGTGAGTAGTAGAGAGCAGTAGAAAGTGAGTAGTAGAGAATAGTAAAGAGTGAGTAGTAGAGAGTGAGTAATAGAGAGTGAGTAGTAGAGAGTAGTAGAGAATGAGTAGCAGAGAGAATAGTAGTGAGTAGTAGAGAGTGAGTAGTAGAGTGAGTAGTAGAGACTAGTAGAGAGAGAGTAGTAGAGAGTGAGTAGTAGACAGTAGTAGAGAGTGAGAAGTAGAGAGTGAGTAGTAGAGAGTAGTAGTGAGTAGTAAATAGTGAGTAGTAGAGAGAGAGTAGTAGAGAGTGAGTAGTAGAGAGTAGTAGATAGTGAGTAGTAGGGAGTAGTGAGTAGCGAGTAGTAGGGAGTGAGTAGTAGAGAGAGAGTAGTAGAGAGTAGTAGAGTAGTAGAGAATGAGTAGTAGACAGTGAGTATTTGAGAGTAGTGGAGTAGGAGAGAGTAAGTAGTAGAGAGTAGTGGAGAATATTCCAAAGTTTGGCACAGCACCACTTTCACAATGAGTCCAATCAAATCATATCACTTAGAGTCCTTATTGAAGCGCTGAATCTTGGTGTATATTCAAATGCTTTTATTTTCCTTAAGTTTATGTACCACAGCCAGCCGAAAGGTTTCGTTCTGTACAACAGAACTTCTTCAGGGCGTTCTTATTTCCTTCAAGTTATGTCGGTATCCAGTTGTCATATAACTAGATATTTCTTCCAAATGTTAGACGAGACATAAGTATATTCTTATTCAAAGTGACTAGTTATCAATTTTACCCACACAATTCAGGCAGACTTGAGTAATTTATAGCATCCTCAAAGTCAGTCTTTCAAAAATTCCAAAGTATAGGACATGATAATCCAAATCCAAATGTTTCTCAAGAAAAGTAATTTACAATCGTTCGGAATATCGGTGTTTGGGCAGATATGATCCAGGGACCCCCAGTATGCAAGGGGAATTAGTCCCCCCTCTACAAACGCGCCAGTGGCCTGCATTGCAGAGAGGTGTAACAAGGGTGTGGCCTCATTACACTTCTCTGCAATGCAGCTCCCTCGCGCATACTGGAGGCTCCTGGTGGACCAGTTGACCCCAGGGACCCCCAGTATGCAAGGGGAATTAGTTCCCCCTCTGCAAACGCGGCAGTGGGCTGCGTTGCAGAGAGGTGTAACAAGGGGCATAGTCTCATTACACCTCTGCAATGCAGCCCCTGGCGCATACTGGAGGTTCCAGGTGGGCTAATTGGCCCCCAGGGGCCCCCAGTATGCAAGGGGAATTAGTTCCCCCTCTTCAAACATGCACGGGGGCTGCGTTGCAGAGAGGTGTAAAAAGGGTTGTGGCTTCATTACACCTCTCTGCAATGCAGTCCCCTGGCGCATACTGGAGATTCCTGGTGGGCTTTCAGGTCTTATATAGTTCGGAATTAGCATTAAAAAAACCTTTGAAATTCACTGAAAAAACCATAGGTTTCACACCAGTTATAGTTAGGAATTAGCATTTAAAAAACCTTTGAAATTCACTGAAAAAACCATAGGTTTCACACCAGTTATAGTTAGGAATTAGCATTTAAAAAACCTATTAAATTCACTGACAAAACCATAGATTTCACACCATTTATAGTTAGCTGGAAATTTTACTGACATAAAACCATTGAAATTCCCACGTTATAGTTAGTTGGACTCACTATAACTTGCGCGCCTGTAATGCACTGCTGATGACGTCACATATTACATCACTCATGACATGGTCAGTGACATCACTCATGACATCACTGATGACACCATCCTTGTGACAGAGTGACAGACCTAATTTCAGTGTAATGTAACGCTTGAAACACATATTCAAAAATAGAAACAAACATTTTCAAAAAACTGGAGATACCCAAACCAGTAACAACAACCAATTCAGTAATTCCACCATCTATATACACATCCACTCATTCACCAACAGTTCTATATAGTCACTCATATATATACTCACTCATCATATGTAGTGATACACCTATACATCCTGTTACACATCAGCAGTCATCCAAAAGTTACTCACACATGCAAATAAACTATTGAACATCCATTTATTTGCATATACATTTATACACACACTACCACCTTACTTCTAAGGAAACTTACCCATACTTACTCTCTTAAACAATCACTTATAGAAACACATACTTATTTAAACAGGAACTCCTACAATCTCTCACTATATATACTATACTCACTTATATACATCAATACTCACATATACTAGATTAAAACATATGTCGTTACTAATGAAGACACTAGTGAGACAGTCATTCACTCACTAACACACACATATACACACTCATCCACCCATACAGTCCTGCACATATGCTGTCTTCAAAACACATACAAACAGTGAGTCAGTCACCAACCCTGGCCTGCAGACACTTATACACAAAGAGAAACACTGATACAAAAATTTAAATATTTAAACAATACTCGCTAATATATGTATTCACTAAGATACACGTAATAAGCCAGTTACCCAACCAATTTTTTTTAAAAAAAACATCCATTTACACACTTATTTAAACATTTATTCTTCCATCGACCTTTACAAATACATATATAAAACAAATTTATTTTTCAGAAAGACACACATTCACTGGATGGTGTCATCAGTGATGTCATGAGTGATGTCACTGACCATGTCATGAGTGATGTAATATGTGACGTCATCAGCAGTGCATTACAGGCGCGCAAGTTATAGTGAGTCCAACTAACTATAACGTGGGAATTTCAATGGTTTTATGTCAGTAAAATTTCCAGCTAACTATAAATGGTGTGAAATCTATGGTTTTGTCAGTGAATTTAATAGGTTTTTTAAATGCTAATTCCTAACTATAACTGGTGTGAAACCTATGGTTTTTTCAGTGAATATATATATATATATATATATATATATATATATATATATATATATATATATATATAATATATATATATATATCATGTGATCAAGGTCCCATTAGGACGGAAATGCGTTATGGCGGCGGTGCTGGGCAGAGGAATAAAATAATATTCAGCACAAATTTGGGTACGCTTCGTCTCTTTTGCAAGAACAGTGATAGATGGAATGAAGCTCCTGTGTTTAACAAAACACGCCACACTCACGGGGGTGAAGAAGAGACAGGCGTTTATTGTGCAGCAGCCTGCTGATTAGCTACAGGGTCCATGAAAAGCCTCAGAAGATTCAGAGGCCGAGGGTTCGTCTTGCAGGTTCCGACGCGTTTCGAAGGTTAAGTTCCTTCTTCTTCAGGGAAATGACGAACATCACATATGGTGCAGGTACGGGTCCAGTTAAGTATATGACACGCCCCTAATGGCGGGCTGGGCTGATGCCGCGGTGTCTGCTGGAACAGGTAGGCTGTCTTTATTGTTAGTGCATATTTCGCAGTCCTCATCAGGGATCCTGTTCTGCTGCTGATAATCACCCGCTCCGCAGCCCCTCGCCTGCCACGATAACATCTGAGCATGGAGAAGGAGTGGTGAATATCTGGTCTCCTTCCGAATCTGTATGATTCCTGTTTTCAGGTTCCAAATCAGGCTGGTACTGTGGCGGTGCTAGGCATATGCAGGGTCACTGCGACGCTCCTTTTTCCGCCTAAATGTCCATGCACTCTTGAAGGCGGGTGCAGAAAGCGGTGGCGGACCGTTAAAATATTGAAGCTCCTGTGTTTAACAAAACACGCCACACTCACGGGGGTGAAGAAGAGACAGGCGTTTATTGTGCAGCAGCCTGCTGATTAGCTACAGGGTCCATGAAAAGCCTCAGAAGATTCAGAGGCCGAGGGTTCGTCTTGCAGGTTCCGACGCGTTTCGAAGGTTAAGTTCCTTCTTCTTCAGGGAAATGACGAACATCACATATGGTGCAGGTACGGGTCCAGTTAAGTATATGACACGCCCCTAATGGCGGGCTGGGCTGATGCCGCGGTGTCTGCTGGAACAGGTAGGCTGTCTTTATTGTTAGTGCATATTTCGCAGTCCTCATCAGGGATCCTGTTCTGCTGCTGATAATCACCCGCTCCGCACCCCCTCGCCTGCCACGATAACATCTGAGCATGGAGAAGGAGTGGTGAATATCCGGTCTCCTTCCGAATCTGTATGATTCCCGTTTTCAGGTTCCAAATCAGGCTGGTACTGTGGCGGTGCTAGGCATATGCAGGGTCACTGCGACGCTCCTTTTTCCGCCTAAATGTCCATGCACTCTTGAAGGCGGGTGCAGAAAACGGTGGCGGACCGTTAAAATATTGAAGCTCCTGTGTTTAACAAAACACGCCACACTCACGGCGGTGAAGTATATATATATATATTTAGATATAATACACATTGCAGGCAGAGTTGAAAATGAATGATGATTTGTTCAAGCATCAAATGTGCAAATGACGCGTTTCAGCCGCCAGACATGCAGCCTTGTTCACATAGCGCTGTACTTGTGAGTGAAAGTGGCCAAATTGCATAATAATATTTTCAATCTCTTCATTATTCACAGACGCTTGAAGGTCCACTATAAATCTCATGGCTCCATTTTTGAGTTATTGTTCTACATATAAACTGGGTAGTAAAATAATATGATAATTTTTACTCAAGTGTGAATCTATCTCCGATCCCACTGTATGTGGCACAGATTTTTCCACTATGGTAGTTAAACCTTTGCTTGTAGGTATGTTCAATCCATTACTCTCAACTTTTTCTTTAAGGGAGATGTAGAATGTCTTGTTTTTCTAGATGTACCATATCATTATTAAGTTGTTTACATTATTTAGGAGTGGGCATTAAACAAACCATGTGTTATGATTGTGAAAGAAGATAATGCTTGCTTTGAGTGATGAATGAAGGTTAGGAAACAATTTATTTGTACTTTGTTTATTTAGCATACTCTTTGCTTATTTTATGAGAATGTCAAGGGGAATGTCTCAGCATATTGTTCGTCATTAGCTTGCCTCATATTTGTTGTTAATTCTCTGTATGTAAAATTCAACCACATGTTGACATTTCCTATACTTCCCAAAGATTTAGAGTTTGTGCTTGCAAATGTTTTTTGAAAAGCTGTTTATCTTTTAGAGGTGTTGGTTGTAACTAGTAACTAGTTTTTAAACTAGCACTTAGATCCTATCATCAGAAAATTAGAATTGAAAAAAAGTCACACTATTCTAATCTAATAAACAAGGTAGATAATCAGAAAACTATTTTTAATATAGTGAAATCTTTCACTAACCCAAAAAGCCTAGAACAAGAAATCCCTCCATCACATGACCTATGTAATCAAATAGCCGACTGCTTTGACAATAAAATCATTGATTTAAAGAAAGATTTCAGGAATATATTCCCTTAGACTCATAAAGTTCAAACCTTAGGAACAAAAAAAGGGAACTCACATGTTTTAATGAAATTAGCTTAAAACAATGTAGGCAAGCCATCCTCTCTTGTAAATCGGGCTCGCCTTCTGATCCATGTCCCCAAGAAAACCTACATGTGTTGGTGGATACTATAAATCCCATCATCAATCAGATTATTAATGCCACTGTGAGGATAGCAAAAATCCCTGATATTTGGAAAACTGCTGCTGTGAAGCCACTTCAAAAAAAGAAACTTTTGGATCCCAACACTCTTTCCAACCTTAGGCCTATTTGAATCAAAGTGTAACAGCTCTAAGACAGAGATTATGCTGTTTGGAAAGTCCAACGTATTTAGGCCAAATCAGTGGTGGCCTTCAAATTCGGATCCACCTCCTAAAACAGTAGACCCAGTGAGAAATCTGGGTATACATTTTGATCTCACATTATCCTTCCACAAGCAAGCTCTTGCTATGGCAGGCACTTGTTTCCAAACAATACCATTTCTCAAAAAATTCTTCGATCTTCTCCAGGTGCCTGGCAGGAAGACACTTGCAGCGCCCTAATTTTATCAAGCCTGGACTACTGCAATAGTCTGTATGCAGGAACTAAAAAAAACGTCCTGAAAAGGTTGCAGGTGGTCCAGAATATGGCAGCGAGGTTGGTACTCAAACTGCACAGAGCTCCTCCTCAGCAAAAGCACTTAAAACTGTGCACTGGCTGTCTGTTAACAATAGGATCATTTTCAAAGTTTGACCATTATCTATAAAGCTACAAGAATAACCGGATCAGAATACCTAAATGCCAGATTTAAGCCAAACACCACACAATGTACTCTACGGTCATACTCAGAGAATCTTCTGAGAGCTCCCAATTTTAAACTAAAATCTAGAGGTGGAAAGACAATGGCGGTCCTAGGGACAAAAGCCTGGAACTCCCTGCCAACTCAACGTAGACACACACAAATGGAACCTATCTTTAGGAAGCTTTTAAAAACATGGATCTTCGATATCCCAGATAATACATTGTTTTCTTTTATCTAAGCTTTGCCACTAAGTTCTCTTCCTCTCAGGTGCCCTTTCTCCACTAAAACGCCAAGATACTCCTTGGAGTGAATGTTACACCATATAAAAAACACACATTCATTCATTCATTCACTATGGCAGAGAAGAAACTTGTAATATGCTTTGCGGGACTGCGGCCATCCCATCAAGCATATTGCAGCCTCAAAACCACTGCGTCATCACCAGAAAACGGCAGTTCCCTGGCGGCGGTGGCCGTCCATGGTGGTTCGACTGCCAAATTTATAATAGGGCGGTCAGACCACCAGTGTAATGGTGGCTGGACCACCTTCGCCATTCCCCGCCAGACTTGTAATTAGGCCCTAAGTTCATTCATTGGTTGCCCTAGTCGGACACCAGTCCGTGAAGTATTAGTATTAATAATTGATGGGAGTACTGCTTTGAATTTCAGTATTAATATTTTACTATTCTGCTACCTCTTGTTCCAACACTTCCAAGTATGTGTAAAATTCAGGTACTGCAGTGTACTGTTTATATACATTAAATGCATCTCAATAAGATTAAAACAGCCTATAATCTCTTCTTCTTAGCACAATGGTTTAAATAGGTGAAGAAGGGCTAAGTAGTAGAATTATTTGTTTTCTCTGGTGTTACAACTCAATTTCCAATGATTAATAAGAGTAGGTTGAGAATAATGAATTAAACATCCATTGGTCAATTGAACTCAAATTTTCCTGTCTTGATATATTTTGCCAACATATTTTGATAGGTGCAACTTCATAGAGTGATAGATTTTCACAGTAAATTTTTTTGTGTAAGATGTTTCCAACATATTAGTTTTCAGAATGTCTTTGTTATTTGCTCAAAATGTGCAAGCTATTCAATTTCAGGTAGGCTTTTGAGTACTCTTTAGCTTGATGCTGACAATGCTAAGCTAAGCCACATAATTGCCCAGGATTTACCACATAAGCTTGAAGAACTCAGATGGTCCCAGGCTTCATAGCTATTGACCTCACAGTGAGATAGCATTAGGAGAATAAATCAGTATAAAAATCACTTAAAGATTGTTCATCGGATATCTCTTCCCATACTTCCTTCTCATCAGTTTTTTCAGCCTTTGTCATATGGGAAGTAGCATAACGTACAACTGTCACAGATCTATCTGCAGAAAAATTACAAGTCCATGTTAATATCCACCATATGTAGAATTGAAGGGCTGTAGTCGTAGATCCTTGTGATCTCCTAAGATTATAAGTATTTTTTATAGGGGTGGGCGGAACTTGTGGAGTTTCACTTCAAAGAATTCTGCGGAGGTACATCAAAACTCTGTGATATTCCGCGGAGTTCCTAGTGAGGGCAGAATTCGGCATGTTGCATAGCATTGGCTGATTTTTAGTTCCTGGAGGATGTTCTGATCTATAAAATCTATGTGAATGGCACCACACAGCACACCAGAGGGTGCAGCTTCTTTTTGCAACCCGAGTAGATTTCCTATTCAAGCGACAGCTTTTTCAATGTAAACGGTTGCGTCCTGCTGCACCTGCCCATGTAGACAAATCTTGCTGGGAGTTGTTCTAGGATCAGAAAATCATGCTAGGGGAAACAAATTCACAACTTCTGCTTGTCAACCTAACTTTGGCAAGCTGCGTGTGGGAAAAAAGGTAACCACGCCACCAGTAGGTGCAGTTTTGCCAGATCTCTGCATTCCAAGTGAAATGTGAATTGGGCAAAACTCGGCGAACTCCACAAACAGAATGGAATTATTTGCCCAGCCATAATTGTTTTGTGATTTGTCAGTAACCGCATGTCTTACAGAGGACATTACATTGTTTACTGTTCCTTTTTGTAGAATTGGTCTTAGAAATACAAAACAACTCTTAGATTAATGTTTGGATGTGCTCTGCTGATATTTTCTTAAGCAGTATTTCCCGCACGTATGTGATTGAAACCATAAAACTTGGTCGAAATGTTTCTTGTTTTGGTCTTGGGGGTGTCGCAAATGACATAACATTTAGTAAAAAGTAGAACTGAATTATCTGAGTTGTATGCAAATGTAGGTGTATCTTTGATGAACAAAAGCACATGAATGTATGGTACACCTATGGCTTGATGCTCTTGTCTTCGAAAGAAATCAAGTACCTCTCCAATGGTATTTTACTTTTTGTTGGTTACGTTTTAAAGCATAGTTTAACATTTGTGGTTTAAATATCTGCAAACATTTGCAGGATCCACAGAACATTATTCAGCAGTTGATTTCCAGGAATTGTCTGCAATATTGGAATTTGTATCATGTAGAAATTGATACAAGTGGTCCCATGCGTATTTAGTATGGCTTAAAGTAATAAACCAAGTAGGTTGGCCCAAATTTCTGAGCAAGTGTTTTAGTTGTCCATGTCTTCTAAACCAATATTCAGTTGTTCCTCACATATATACCACAATGTTGATCAGGTTACATTCTAGATTCTCATCTTTGCTGCGCACCTTTTCAACAGTTATATAGTGAAACCAGTTCCACACAGCGTAACATGTACAACAGTATAAGAAGTAATTGAAAGGTCACTTTCATATAGAAGTGTGAAAATGGAAGCAATAACTTAATGAAATGGTGAATCCTCAGAATATAAATATATTGCTCAGTATTCAAATGCAAAAATCTGTACTGGACGAACATCGTATCATCCCCTTTTCCCAGTGTTTGAAACAAATGTGAACAACATCTTACTTCTACATTGTTTCCCCCCAGCCACTAATGGGCTCTCCTCTATGCTTCCCTCTAGTTCTAAAGCGTTGCTAATCAGGTATCCTGGGTGTAGTGGGTTTATACTATAATGTTCATATATGTGTTCAGTTTATTTCCACTTAATGCGCCCAGATTAATCAGTTGGAATTTCTTTTCCAAAGTGATACGTATGTAGATGAGATAATGTTTGCAATGTGCAAATCTTTATAGGTTTTGGAACATTGTCGATGCCTATTCATTCTTGTCAATTTGTTTTTCCCCTTTAAAGGTACTCTATTGACTAAAACCATTAAAGGTTCCACAATGTTGCATTGTATTCCTTGGGGGGTGAAGTTTGTGTTCAAATCTAAAGGAAGGAAAACACCTTTTCCTTTAAGTATGTATATTAATGGATGTGCCTCAAAGTGTCATGACTTTCGTTGCATTCGAACAATGGTTTGAAAAGGATGGACTATTTAAATTAAAATGCTTCCAACTTAATTAAGTAGGAGTAGTTCTGATGGTATTTGATAAATGTTCATAAAGTTGTGAATCCCACATGAAGGCATCAAGTTATGGATTAGTTTTCCAGGACTTTAATTGCAGATGAACTGACACTCGCAGAAATGGTATCTCTCTTCTGCAAACAGATTTACCTTCTGATACATCTCACAATGACACATGACTCTTTTAATTATTATAGTGTGCCATATTCCTCGTCTGCTGCTTATGCGGCCCATGCATGATTTATTGACATATTTATCATCTTGGTCGAAGTGACTGCTGTGCATTCTTGAAAATAAATATTGAGGCCACTGATGGCTACAGCAGGTACCGTGAATGACTTAATTTCCCACTCAGAGTATTTGAACATATCTGCCCCTCTGGTTGGGCTTTGCACATCAGTGAACAATCCCTCATTTTCAACAGATGTGTATAAATGAGACTGCTATAATATAACTACAGCTTCCTTGCAGAAGCTCATATAAATATCTGAAGACTTATTATAGCATTGTATTAAAATGAACTTTCAGCGAACAGTTGTCCTTACATTGGGTTGAAAATATGATGAACAGATTGGAGGCAGATAAACATGGTGCCTTTTACACTAGTTCGCTTTCTTTTACCATAACCTTTGTACAACATTTTTTAGTGCCTCTTTTGTACAATAGGTACATCTAGAATGAAGAAAGTCACCAACATAATGTAAGTGAAAATCAAAGATTTATTGTAAAGAGCTCACAGTATCCAGGTCTGCCGGTCAGAAAGTCACAGAGCAACTGTTTCTCACAGGACCCAAGAGAGTCAAAGCTCCAGATAACAATGACATAAGAAAACTTTCTAATAACTTAACAACCATGACATAACAACATTCTTGGTAACCAAGGCATAAAGTGTGTGATTAACATTACTATACTACATAATCTTTTTCTTTTAACAAATTAAAATAAAACAAACAAACACATAAACAAATAAACAAACAAACAAATACATACTTTAAATAAATAGCAACAATACAAAACAAGTTAAAATCTCATAAAGTCATTACATTTTGCAGGAGGAATGATCAGTCATCTAGGTCGAGAGTCGAATGTAGTAGAATCTCTAGGTTGCATCACATTTGCAGAAGTATTTTAAGGATTCTTTGTGAAGTTCACATATTTAGAATTGCAAGTTGGCTGGCTTTAAGTACAGCAACTGGTGAAGACAAGTTTGACTCACATTTGCTCACTTTGGGGCCGATTCCGATTGGGTAAAATCCCCTACGAATAGTTGCACGGAGCGTATTTCCCGTACGAATCGTACACCTTCAACGTCCCCGTACGTACGATCAAGTGCGATCCAAACCCTAAGCAGATGGCACCATTGCAATAATGATACGATGCGCACACACGCCCTGAATGTTGGGGTACAGTGCGGGTCACTTGATGCGCACACACGCAATGAATGTTGGAGTACGGTGCATTTTTGCGCTCGCGTATGGCACCATTGCAATAGTGATCCGATGCGCACACTCACCAGGAATGTTGGGGTATGGTGCGTTTCACGCGCTCGCGTATGGCCCCATTGCAATAGTGATACGATGCGCACACACGCCAGGAATGTTGGGGTACGGTGCGTGACATCTGAGCGTTGGGTGGATATGACTCCCAGCAGAAGCCAACAGTATGAGGGTGCTTGGATGACTCCCAGCCGTGTCCACATATATGAGGGGTGGGTGCAGAAGACTCCCAGCAGTGGCCAGACATATGAGGGGTGGGTGCAGAGGACTCCCAGCAGTGGCCAGACATATGAGGGGTGGGTGCAGAGGACTCCCAGCAGTGACCAGACATTTGAGGGGTGGGTGCAGAGGACTCCTAGCAGTGGCCAGACATATGAGGAGTGGGTGCAGAGGACTCCCAGCAGTCGCCAGACATATGAGGAGTGGGTGCAGAGGACTCCCAGCAGTGGCCAGACATATGAGGGGTGGGTGCAGAGGACTCCCAGCAGTGACCAGACATTTGAGGGGTGGGTGCAGAGGACTTCAAGTAGTGTCCACACATATGAGGCGTGGGTGGATATGACTTCCAGCAGTGTCCACACATATGAGGGGTGGGTGCAGATTACTCCCAGCAGTGTCCACACATATGAGGGGTGGGTGGGTATGCCTCCCAGCCGTGTCCACACATATGAGGGGTGGGTGCAGAGGACTCCCAGCAGTGTCCACACATATGTGGGGTGGGTGCAGAGGACTCCCAGCAGTGGCCAGACATATGAGGGGTGGGCACAGAGGACTCCCAGCAGTGGCCAGATATATGAAGGGTCGGTTCAGAGGACTCCCAGCAGAGGCCAACATTATGGGGGTGAGTGGATATGACTCCCATCAGTGTCCACACATATGAAGGGCGGGTGCAGTGGACTCCCAGCACAGGCCAACAGTATGGGAGTGGGTGGATATGATTTCCAGCAGAGGCCAGACATATGAGTGGTGGGTGGATATGACTCCCAGCAGAGGCCAGACATATGAGGGGTGGGTGGATATGACTCCCAGCTGAGGCCAATAAAATGGGGGTGGGTGGATGACTACCAGCCGTGTCCACACATATGAGGGGTGGGTGCAGAGGACTCCCAGCAGTGGCCAGACATATGAGGGGTGGGTGCAGAGGACTCCCAGCAGTGGCCAGACATATGAGCGGTGCGTGCAGAATACTCCCAGCAGTGGCCAGACATATGAGGGGTGGGTGCAGAGGACTCCCACCAGTGGCCAGACATATGAGGGGTGGGTGCAGAGGACTCACAGCAGTGGCCAGATATATGAGGGATGGGTGCAGAGGACTCCTAGTAGTGGCCAGACATATGAGGGGTGGGCACAGAGGACTCCCAGCAATGGCTAGACATATGAGGGGTGGGTGCAGAGGACTCCCAGCAGTCTCCACACATATGTGGGGTGGGTGGATATGACTCCCAGTAGTGTCCACACATATGAGGGGTGGGTGCAGAGGGCTCCCAGCAGTGTCCACACATATAAGGGGTGGGTGGATATGACTCCCAGCCGTGTCCACACATATGAGGGGTGGGTGCAGAGGACTCCCAGCAGTGTCCACATATATGAGGGGTGGGTGGATATGACTCTCAGCCGTGTCCACACATATAAGGGGTGGGTGCAGAGGACTCCCAGCAGTGTCCACACATATGAGGGGTGGGTTCAGAGGACTCCCAGCAGAGGCCAACAGTATGGGGGTGGGTGGATGTGACTCCCAGCAGTGTTCACACATATGAGGGGTGGGTGCAGTGGAATTCCAGCAGTGGACAGACGTATGAGCGGTGGATACCGAGGACTCCCAGCAAAGGCCAACAGTATGGGGGTGGGTGGATATGACTCCCAGCAGATGCCAGAAATATGAGGGGTGGGTGGATATGACTCCCAGCAGAGGCCAGACATATGAGGGGTGGGTACAGAGGACTCCCAGCAGTGGCCAGACATATGAGGGGTGGGTGCAGAGGACTCCCAGCAGTGTCCACACATATGAGGGGTGGGTGCAGAGGACTCCCAGCAGTGTCCACACATAATAGGGGTGGGTGCAGAGGACTCCTAGCAGTGTCCACACATATGAGGGGTGGGTTCAGAGGACTCCCAGCAGAGGCCAACAGTATAGAGGTGGGTGGATATGACTCCCAGCAGTTCCCACACATATGAGGGGTGGGTGCAGAGGACTCCCAGCAGTGGACAGACATGTGAGGGGTGGGTACAGAGGGCTCCCAGCAGAGGCCAACAGTATGGGGGTGGGTGGATATGACTCCCAGCAGAGGCCAGACATATGAGGGGTAGATGCAGAGGACTCCCAGAAGTGGCTATACATATGAGGGGTGGATGCATAGAACTCCCAGCAGTGGCCAGACATATGAGGGGTGGGTGCAGGGGACTCCCAGCAGAGGCCAACAGTATGGGGGTGGGTGGATATGACTCCCAGCAGTGCTCAGATATAGGGGGTACATCATCATCAGCATACCACAACTACATGGGAGTGTGTGCACATCCCTAACTTATGACTTATAATGATAGTGCAATAGCAACACACCACTTACAGCAGTGTCCCACTCCCTGGATGATGGATTGCTTTCACACACTGCGTGACACACCACATGTGGGTGTGATGTTAAATTCCACATGCATACCCACCCATGGAGTTTGCTGGCGAAATACACACCCTACAATTATGACACAATAATGTATAGTGATGTACCAGCACACCAAAGAAAGCAAGCGCAAGGGAACACCCACTCTAACGTACATCCCAGGGCTGATTTGAATGTCCAGGTGGTGGTCAGACCACCAAGATGTAGTCTATCATGGAAGGAATAGGGTTGAAAACCCTTAGATACAATGCACAAAATTGTGAGTCATGTGCCCAAATACCCTGCAGAACAATTCCCAACATAGGGGTAGGCTGTGATAACACATATGTACATTGGTAAAAAGGGTGAATGTGTCCATGAAGGGATTTGTACATACTCAAAACACAAGTACAGTAAGTAGCATGGATGGCACAGACTAATGAGCAGTAGACATCTCTGAGCAGGCATGGCCATTGCTGAAGGGAACCGTCACCAAAAAAGGAAATCTGAACACATGTCAGCACAGCAATTGTGCAACTGTCTGCAGTGAAGATCTCAGGTGTCACAGAGGAAGGAACACTCCTTGGGACACTGTCTGTAGCCAAACTGTACCCACACAACCATTGAATAATTGCAGAGACATTGTGATGGCACACATATACCATGGTCCACCTCATGACCATCATCATAAAACATCTTTCAGAACCCCAAAACATTACCATGACACCAACTCCAGGGCCCTCATCACCAACATCAAGTACATCAAATGCAATAGTGTAGAATACAAAATAAAAGGCTCTATTCAGCTTTAAATGAAAGAAGTGCAAAAATGAGTCCCAGCTCAAATAAGGCCAATGGCCAGTCCACAACAATGTCTTGTAGGGGGACGTTGGGAGGTCGTCTACCCCAAACTTGCCTGCACAGGAATGATCTAATGGGCTGTTGAACCTTGGGGGGCATCATCGGGGTCACAACCAGGCACTGCAGGGACAGTAGTGGGAAGGGTAGGTGTGGTGGGTGCAGGGGGACGTATCGTCTTCAGGGGCTTGTGCAGTGCCAAAGGTGGAAAGATACTCAGCGCTGCACACTGCTGTCAGTTCGTCCAGACCAACTCCTGCACTCGAGGACACTAAGGGAGTGGAGGTGGAGGGCTGTGAGGGTTGCAGACTGTGACTTTGGCTGCGTGTCTGCGGTCTGACCCCAGTCCCTGTGGGTGTGCCTGCAGCCCTCTGAGTTTGCATGCCAGGAGATGTGCGCTTCGACTTTTGTGGGGGTGTGCTGCTTGTGCCGTTGGTGTGCATGA